>NC_046358.1:2198719-3398719 GCF_004027225.2 Strigops habroptila
AGTGGGGCAGGGGCACAGGGGTGCAGTGGGGTTGCAGCGGGGCAGGGGCACAGGGGTGCAGTGGTGCAGGGTTGCAGTGGGATTGCAGTGGGACAGGGGCACAGTGTTGCAGTGTGGTTGCAGTGGGGCAGGTGCACAGGAATGCAGTAGGGGTGCAGTGGTGCAGGGTTGTAGTGGGGTTGCAGTGGGGCAGGGACACAGTGTTGCAGTGTGGTTGCAGTGGGGCAGGGTTGCAGTGGGGTAGGGGCACAGGGGTGCAGTGGGGCAGGGTTGCAGTGGGGCAGGGGCACTGTGGAATGGCTGCCGTGGGGCGGACGTGCCCGGAAACCGCCGGAGCCGGCGGGAGGAAGTGAGAGGCGCTTCCTGCCCTGGACGGTTTGTGCTGGGGAAGTGCCGGGGGGGGGCCCATGGGGTTGTGTCACGCAGCCCCCAGCACCCTGCCACAGCCCCTCGGCTCCCCCAGGCCACACCAGGGGCAGAGGGGAGCAGCCACGGCCACTGTCACAAGTGCCACCAACCCACTGCCCTCCCCCAGTGCCCCCCCGTGTCTGTGGGTGTCCCCCTGTGCCCCCCACTCACCGATCTTCTGCGTGAAGATCTTGTCGAACGTCACCTCTCCCCGGTCCTCCAGGTACTTCTGCATGACGCTGCGGATGCTGGAGGGGGACATCGGAGGGGATCAGCACCCCCTGTGCCCCCCACATACACCCCCATGGACCCGCCATGCCCCTCCTCTCCCATGTCCCCATGTTTGCTGGCGTGTGCATCCTCCCATCTTGCGTGTGTCCCCCCCATGTGTGACACGCTGTGGCACCCCATTAGGGTCAGGCAGAGGGAGTCCCATACATTGGGGTCTATGGGAGGGTGGGGAGGGGGATACCCCCCAAAAACCCCTCTGTGGTGCCTGGCACTGAAGGCACAGGAGGGCAGCGGGGTCTGGCAGCGGGGATGTCTGTGCAGGGCTGTGTGTGTGTGTCAGGCTGTTGTGCAGGGCGCTGTGCCCCACACAGGGTGCTGTGCCCCACGCAGGGTGCTGTGCCCCACATAGGGGCAGTGCAGGCAGGGCGTGCAAAGGGAAGCTGTGATCAAGAAGGTGATGTGGGAGCACCACGGGGGGTGTGTGTGTGTGTGTGCACACGGAGGGCAGAGTCCTGTGCTGAGCCCTTCCGTGTGTGCGCTCATGTACACGGCGCGTGTAAACACACACACGGGTGTGTGTACGCGCCCCGGCACCGCACACACATACAGGTACATGTGTGTGCACGCACAGGTGTGCTGTGGGCACAGGGGGCACACACAGGCTGTGTGTCTGTGTCCATGTCTCCATGTACACACATGTGCCAGGCTCTGTGTGTGTGTGTGTGCACAGGCAGGTGCCCATGTACACACATGTACACACACGTACACACACGTACACACGTGTACACCCATGTACACCCAGGTACACCCAGGTACACCCGTGTACACCTGTGTACACACCCATACACCCATGTACACACCCATGTACACCCATGTACACACCCATACACCCATGTACACCCATGTACATATATGTACACACACATACACCCATGTACACACCCGTGTACATCCGTGTACACCCATGCACACACCCGTACACCCATGTACACACACATGTACACCCGTGTACACCCGTGTACACACACATACACCCAGGTACACACACGTACACACCCGTACACCCATGTACACACATGTACACACACACGTACACCCATGTACACACACATACACACACATACACCCTTGTACACTCCCGTACATCCATGTACACCCATGTACACCCATGTACACACACGCACACCCGTGCCCACCCCCGTACCGCCGTGCCCAGGGCTGCGGGTGCGAGCGTAGGGGGTGCCGGCGCGGGCCGGGGCGGGGTGAGGGGGTTCCCGGGAGCGGCGGGGCCTCACCTGGGCTCGGGCAGCAGGATCCTCTTGCTGGCGCGGGCGGCGGGCGCGGCGCGGCTCTTCTCCATGGCCATCAGGTAGCTCACGTCCGCCAGCACCGCCTCCAGGTCCGCCATCTTGCGCCGCGCCGCCGGACCCGCCGCCCACCACCACCGCGGCTACCGGACCGGACCCGGACCCCGACCCGGGCGGACCCGGAACCGGAACCGGGTCCCGGAACCGGAACCGGGACGTGTGCCACCACCCCCCACCCCCCCCACCACCCCCCCCCCGGTGCGGCGGCGGCGGCGGCGGCGGCGGCGGGGCTCAGCGCTGGGGGGGGACCATGGCGGGAGCGGCGCCTGAGGGAGCGCGTGCCCGTGCGCCTGCCGCCGCGGGGCGGGGCCGCTGCGGAGCCCCTCCCATCGCCCCGCCCACAGGGGCGTGGCCGAGACACCGGCGGGGGCGTGTGGGGTGATGGTGTGTGACGCGTGTGTGACATCATGTGTGTGTGACATCATGTGTGTGACATCATGCATGTGACGTGTGTGTGACATCATGTGTGTGTGACATCGTGTGTGTGATGTGTGTGACATCATGTGTGTGTGACATCTGTGTGTGACTGTGTGACATCATGTGTGTGACATCATGTGTGACGTGTGTGTGACATCATGTGTGTGACATCATGTGTGACGTGTGTGTGACATCATGTGTGTGATGTGTGTGTGACATCATGTGTGTGTGACATCATGCGTGTGATGTGTGTGTGACATCATGTGTGTGCGTGACATCTGTGTGTGTAACCATGTGACATCATGTGTGTGACATCATGTGTGACGTGTGTGTGACATCATATGCGTGACACTGTGTGATATGATGTCTGTGACATCGTGTGTGTGTGACATTGTGTGTGCGTATGACATGTGTGCGACATCATGTGTGTGTGACCTCATGTGTGTGACAGTGTCACATCCTGTGTGACACCATGTGTGTGACATCATGTCTGTGTGACATCATGTGTTTGACATCGTGTATGTGTGACTGTGACATCATGTCAGTGACGCATATGACATTGTGTGTGACACATGTATGACATTGTGTGACATTGTGTGTGTGTGTGACGGGTGTGTAACACTGTGTGTGACATTGTGTGTGTCACTGTGTGTCACTGCCTCTGTGTCACACTGTGTATGAACACCATGTGTGTGACACCGTGTGTGTGTCATGCCGAGCGTGACACTACGCATGTGTGACACCAATGCGACACTACATGCATGAACACCGCGTGCATGACCCCACGCGTGTCCCCGCACCTGCCACACTCTGTGTGTGTGTGTGTGACCACACATGACCGCCTAAGCCCGCACATGTGGCACCACGCAGCACCACGCGTGTCCCTGCAGGCGCTGCCACCACGTGTGACAGCCCCATCCCCGGTGGTCACTGGTGTGGGCTCGCAGCGCTGCTCCGGCCCCGCTCGCGGCATCTAAACCAGGAAGGAGAGGAAGAAATCCCTGTGGAATGCTGCCTGGCACATCCCTGTGCGTCTGATCCCAGCGTGGGCGCAGCCAGGAAACACCTTTGGCTTGGCCAACAACGGGAGATGGAGCCGGAGCCAGGCACGGAGCGGGCACGGGGAGATGCCTGCGCTCCCGGCCAGCATTCCATGCCTGCATTCCCTGCCTGCTCCCTGCCAGGGTGGGAACCGTGCTCCAACGCGGCTGCGGTGGAGAAGCAGCTCCCGGTTTTGGGATGAGCAGGGGAGCAGCAAAGCCCTCAGCTCCAGCAGCGCTGGAATCCGCTGGGAGCAAGTGGTGTTCCCAAGGGATGGGCAACAGCTTGGCACGGCCCAGGCTCATCGGTGGGGAAGGAGATGATGGGGATATGGAGATGGATGCCACCACCGTTCACTAGGGAATGATGGGGACATGGGGACAACTGTCACCGCCGTTCCCAAGGAGGTGATGAGGAGATGGATGCCACCACCATTCCCTAAGAGAGAATGGGGATATGGGGATGGCTGCCACCACCATTCCCCAGATGATGGGGACCTGGGAATAGCCCCCACCATTCCCTAGGGGATGATGGGGACACAGGGACAAGCGCCACCACCATTCCCTAGGGGATGATGGGGATGGCTGCCACCACTGCTCCTGACCCACCAGGGACACATGGATGCTATGACCCATCAGAGGAAGCTCCAGGAAATCCCTGCGAAGGGCCGGGAGCTCCAACCTCATCCCCTCCACTTCCCTCACGGACAAACAACGGGCAGAGCCGAGACACAGCATTTGGATCTTTTTCCTGATTTTTTTCTTTTCTCTTTTTGATTCCAAAAAAATCCCCCCCCCAAGAAACAAAATATTCCCCTTGGGAGGCTGGGATCTTCCCTCCCATCCCTGTGCTCATATGAGCAAAGATCCTCTCCAAACCCCACCATTGGAAAGGAAAATAAGGGAAAAACCAACCCAAAAGCCCCAATAAAATGGAATCAAAACCAATCCCTGGGCTCAGGGAATAAGAACCCCCCCAAACCCCAACCAAAAGCGACTGAGAGAGCAGCCAGACGTGGTTTGCTTTTTACCCTTAATGCTTACATTTAATTTTAAAGCACAAACATCAGAGATGGACTCTAAATCGCCAACAAAAAAATAGATATTTACAATATTTCTCCGAAGGGGGGGGTGGGGGGGGGAGGGAAGAGGGAAGGAAATTGGGAAGGGGGGAGGAAGAGGAGGGTGGGAATTGAAACGAAACCAAAACACAACCAAACCCTTTAAACAATGACTTTTTCTTGCAGGGGTTGTCTTGAGGGAGCAGTCCGGGTTGTTTTTTAAATCACTAAGTGATTGCTTTCTTCTTTTTTTATATATATAATTCTCTTCTTTCTTTTTTTTTTTTCTCTCTCTTCCTTATGGATTTTCCTCCCCCCTTTTGCCCAAGGAGTGGAAGGGGGATGAGGGTCACGCACCGGAGTCTCTCTGCAGCCACACGGGAGGAGGATGATGAAGGGGATACGGACCCTCCATCCAACCCCAACCATGGCCATGGTGGAGGATGTCCCTGCGCCCACCCGGCTCCGGCAGAGCTCGATCTCGGCCTGGAATTCTTTCTTTCTCGTTGCAAAAGAACTCAAAGAAACCCAACAAAAAACCCCAAAAAAACCTCAATCCAAAAGGAAAAAGAAAAGCTTGTGAGATTCCCGATGTCCTTCCCTTCCAAGGCAGGCTAAGGCAGGGTGGCCTCCGCTCTTCCTCACACCCGGAGCCGTGGTGGCTGCTCCGAGCCCTCCGGCTTCCCCCGCGGCACAACCCTCTCGTCCATCCGTGCATCCATCCCCCTTATCCAGCAGCCGGGAAGCGGAGGATGGATGGAGGCATCTCCTTCCTCCCTTATTGCTTCTGAAGCAGTGGGGACCCCCCCCCCTTGTTGGCCGTCATCGTCTCCAGGGCTGTGGGGGGGGTTATCGGGGGGGTGGCCAGGTTGTGCTATGGGGCCAGGCTTGGGGCCAGCAGGGTCCTGACACCAGGAGAGAGATGGGGAGCGTCCGGTCACAGGGAGGGAAATAAAATAGTCACACCCCCCCCCCCCAAAAAAAAAAAAAGAAGAAGATTCCAACCTTTTTTTTTTTTTCTTTTTTCTCTTTTTCGTGTGTGTCTTTTTTTGTCATTTTTTTTGTCGTCATTTGCTTGTTTTTGTTTGTTTTTTTTGTTTTTTTTTTTTTAAAGTGCAAAAAGCTCTCTGCTGCCCGAGAGAGACGTTCTTTGGACCGACCATTCATTGCAAAGGAAAAACGGCAGCTAAAAGTGGGGTTGGAGGGGGGGGGAAAGGAGAGAGGACAATGCAGCGGGGACATTCGTGCCAGTTCGGTCCCAGGCCACAGCGCCCTGGGTTAAGACAGAGCAGCCTTCACCCCCCCCCCCCACCCTTCCAACCATGGCCATGGTGGCCCCTAGAGTGCTTCATGATGCCGGGCCACGTGTAGAGGAGGTGGCGAGGAAGAGGAGGCAGCTCTTTGTCCTCCCCTCGTTCATGTGCTCACTCACCCCTGGCTGATGCTTCCCGAGTCCTCCCTGAGCTCTGGTGTACCTGTGGGGTGGCCCCTGCTCCGGCCCCGGCCATCACCTCGGTGCTGGGCTGCGGTGGGGACAGACGGTGCTCCGGGAAGGCTGGCGCTGGCCCGGAGTGGAAGCGCGTTGTCCCCCAGCCTCGCCTCCCCGGGCAGTGGGAAGAGCAGGATGCAAAGTGCCCCCCCTTGCTCCTGGCCGGTGCTGTGGGGCTCCTGTCCTCGCTTTCAGAGCCACCGGGATGCAGGAGAACGGTGGGAGAAGGAGGAGGTTGGATCCCAGCCCCTGCAGCCGGACGAAGGGACCCGCGATGGGGCTGAGAGCGCAGGGGCAAGCGATGAGCTGGTGGTGGCACGGAGGGGGACGTTTCATTCCAGCTCTGCTCCCGCTTCCTCGGAGAGACCTTGACCCTCAAGCTTTGTGCTAACGGGGAAGTGACAAAGTGTTTCAAGGCAAGGAGACGACGGGGAGAAGGGGAAAAGCTGGGGGGGTAGGGGGGGGAAGAGGGTGCCCCATTTCTCTGCACAGAGATCTCTGTTACAACCTCCACCTTGGGAGCGGCCAGCCTCCGGGCTGAGGCTCCCTGCCATGTGCCCGTTCCTCCTCTGGTACTGGCCAGCCTTGGCGGGACATCTTCATCGGCAGAAGTCCCGGGGGAGGAGGAGGAGGAAGGACGATGGAGCGAGGCCAGCAGCGGCCCTGCCTGCCGAGTCCGGTGGGAAGCAGCGGCAGGACACGGAGGGCAAGGATGGGGATGTGGAGGAGCGGCTCTCCGAAAGGGGTGGGATGGGCTCTTTTTCCTTCTCCTCAGTCTGCCCCGGGGAGGGTCTCTAGCTGATTTTTTGGATCAGCTTCTCATCGGACAGGCAGTAGAGGCTGTTGATGGACAGGTCCGAGATGAAGTGCTCACAGGCTTTGCGGGTGATCTGTTTGCAACCTCGCAGGTCAATGAGGGTGACGTTGGAGATGCGGCGCAGGTAGAGCAAGGCCTGGTCCGTCAGCTTATTGCAGCCTGGAGAGGGGAGACGAGAGGAAGAGTGAGTTGAGCTCTCACGTCAGGATGGAAGGAGGACAACAGCAAAGTCCAGCCAGGGCATCTTTGGACGAGCAAAACCCAGGGAGACCGGCAAGTTTGCTACTGACACCAAGCTATGTGGTGCTGTCGACACGCTGGAGGGAAGGGATGGGATCCAGAGAGACCTGGACAGGCTGGAGAGGTGGGACCATGTGAACCTCATGGAGGTCAACAAGGCCAAGTGCTAGGTTCTGCTCATGGCACAGCTACAGGTCAGGCAGAGAAGTGATTCAGAGGAGGCCTGAGAAGGGCCTGGGGGTGTTGGGTGAGGAGAAGCTCCCCATGACCTGGCTTCAGTGTGCGCTTGAGTCCAGAACCCCCCCGTGTGCTGGGCTGCACCCCCAGAGCGTGAGCAGCAGGTCAGGGAGGGGATTCTCCCCCTCTGCTGTGCCCTGGGGAGACCCCACTTGCAGCACAGTGTGCAGTTCTGGGGTCCTCAACATCAGGAGGACATGGAGCTGTTGGAGCAAACCCAGAGGAGGCCACGAGGATGATCAGGGGCTGGAGCACCTCCCGTATGGAGCCAGGCTGAGAACATTGGGGCTGCTCAGCCTGGAGAAGAGAAGCTGCTGGAGACCTCAGAGCAGCTTCCAGTGTCTGAAGGGGGCTACAAGGATGCTGGAGAGGGACCTTCATCAGGGACTGGAGCGAAAGGACAAGGGGTGACGGGTTCAAACCGAAACAGGGAGGAATTAGGTGGGATAAAAGGAAGCTCTTCCCTGTGAGGGTGCTGAGGCGCTGGCACAGGGTGCCCAGAGAAGCTGTGGCTGCCCCATCCCTGGCAGTGTTCAAGGCCAGGTTGGACACAGGGGCTTGGAGCAACCTGCTCTAGTGGAAGGTGTCCCTGCCCGTGGCAGGGGTTGGATGAGCTTTAAGCTCCCTCCCAACCCAACCCAACCCATTCCATGACTCTCTGACCAGCCCGTGCCACCCAGAGCAGGGAACCCACCTGCCATGTTGAGCTCGGTGAGGGAGTTGCGTGTGGAAGAGCCCATGGCCGTGAGGAGATTGGCCGACTGGTCCGTAAGGTGGTTGCAGTGGCTGAGGTCGAGGCGGGAGAGCAGGGGCATGTGGCGGATGATCAGCCGCAGCGTGGCGTCCGTGATGTCCAGCCCGGCGAGCCGGAAATCAATCATGTTCCGGAGCTTGCTGCGATTGTCCTGACCTGCAACGGGAGAGGAGAAGCTGAGCACGGACTATCCCACCCGGCTGCGCTGGGGTATTCCAGATCCAGCATCGCCTCCCTGCTCTGCGCCCAGCATGTCACCCTCCTCCAGCTCCCCGCAGCCATAGGGAGCTCACCATCAGCAACAGCTTACTGGGTTTGTCTGTTGGAGGCGTGAGTAGATCCCGGATCTGAGGGTCCTTGATTCCTACTGCCCACCGAAGATCGAGGGTCCTGAGAAGGGGGCAGCTGGAGGTACTGAGAGCACAGACCGCAGACCAGGAACAGCCCGCTAAGATGAGGTCTTTCAGGCCTGACGGGAGAAGGGAACAAGTCAGACAGGCTTGGTTAGCTCCGAGGCATCCCAGATCTCATCCCTTTGTTTTCCAAGCACAGGAAGAAGCAGCTCCTCTCCCTGCCTGGGTTGGGACGGGGAGCTGGGCTCTCTGATGGTGAGCAGCAGGAAACCACATCGCTATGGGCTGCATCCTGGGTGATGGGATGCAGGCACCAGGGTGTTCTCCAGCTGATGAGGGTACCAGGGTGTCTCCCGCTGTGCTCCAGCCATCAGGAAGCCTGGGAGCAGGCTGACGGCACGGATAGGGACCCCATCCCATCCCACCCTCACCTGGAAGCCTGTTGACGAGCCACGTGAGCTGTTTTTTGGAGATATTGGTCCAGCTGAGGTCGAGGCTGACGGGCTGTCGTTTGATGATGCCGCTCAGCGCCTGCGGGGTGATGGACTTGCACCGGCTCAAATCGATCTTTGTCCACAATCTCTTGTCACAGCACCTGGGGGACAAGGACAAGGTGAGCCCCGTGGGACGAGAGATGACAGCCAGTGGGTTGCCCAGCTTCAGGGAGGAGGAGCCCAGCCCTGGTGTGGCCTCAGACGCAGAATAAGGCTCCTCTGTCTGGCGTCCCCAACACATGAAGAGGGTGCTGAGGGTGTCCAGCCATAGAGGGACACCCAAAACAACTCCAGCAGGGTTTTGCCGCCACATAACAAGACTGGGAGTCGCAGCTCTGCCTGTTTGCCCCCTCCTGGGTGCTCCTCCTGCCAGGGCAAAAATCTCAAGCATCCTTGCTCCCAGCAGGCGAAACGCTCAGCCTGGTTCCACCCCATGGCTTTGACAGTGCTTTGCTGCTGTGCCAGGAACTGCAACAGAGCCTGGAGGTGGTTTCTTCTCCCACGGGAACTTGGGGAGACCCAGGAATTGATGGCAGCTCAGCTGTGCTTCTGAAGGTGCCACATCAGTGAGGGGAGAGAGGATGCTCTCCTCCAGCCATCACACACCACCATTCCCACCCACTGCTCATCAAAGTGGGCCGGTCCTTTCCCATCGTGCCATTCCTGCTGCTCAGCAGTTAGAAACCTCCCAGTTTCCAGTCTGTTCCCAAGCCCTCCATCCACAGCTGTCCCTGTGCCAGCATTGTCTTCTGGGCCCGCTGCCCCCCCCCCAAGGCATTTCCAGCCAGTAAACCCATTCCCCGCCTCAGCCTGCCCTCCCCTGCCTGCTGGGAAGCAGGAGACAGGGAAGGACAAGGGCAGCGGGCGAGGAAAGGGCATCAGCACCTTGCAAGGACACGGGTGCTCAGGTGACAGCACAGCCTGCCGCCACCTCCCAACAGAGGGGACAAGAGGAAGGCAGAAGGGGACAATAGAGACCACTGCACATATGGCAGAGACAAGAGCCAGCAGGGTCTGAGCAGTGCAACACTGCCTGGGATGTGCCTTTGCAAAGGGAGGACACGGATTCGAGATCCCTTCTCCCCTTCCCACATGGCCAGATGCCTGGTGGCGGGATGAG
This sequence comes from Strigops habroptila, assembly GCF_004027225.2. NCBI lineage: Eukaryota > Metazoa > Chordata > Aves > Psittaciformes > Psittacidae > Strigops > Strigops habroptila. Next base: position 2,208,748 of record NC_046358.1, read on the forward strand.
GACCATGCGCTGTCCTTTCCTTCCCCTCCCTGTCCCCACACTCACCACTTGTACCAGGTCTTGCACACCCGCATGCACTCGCAGAGCTCCCTGCGGGTGAGGTAGCGGAACACTGACATCCACACCTCGCGCTGCATGCAGCTCTCGTCGCCCTCCTGCGCCCGGCCCCCTCGGCCATTGAGCCGGGCCGCCCCCCCTTCCTCCGCGTTCTCGTCCTCCTCTTCCTCTTCCTCCTCATCCTCCTCGGCGGCCGCTTCCTCCTCACCCCCGCCCCGCAGGGGCATCCTGGTGGGTGCGTGACGCATGACCACGCGTGGCGAGTGCTGCAGGTTGGTGGAGGAAGCCGTGATGGCTTGCAGCTTGGGGACGATAGAAGTGCCGTGGACGTCTTTGGTGGGGCGTTGGAGCGTCACGGTGAGGTAGGAGCCGTGTAGCTTGGCCTTCTCCACCTCCGACAGCTCCTTCTTGCCGCTGGGGTTGTTCTCCTTCTCCCTCACCATGGTTCTCTCGGTGGCCTGGAGCCGCAGCAGTTGCCGCCGCTTGAAGCGCTCGTCTCTGCTGGCGCTGTGGTGGTCGCTGGGGCCGGCTCCTGGGGACGAGCGGGTCACCATGCCTCGAGGTGATGCTGGGTCGTGGATCAGCTGCAGCATTGGGGTGGGAGAGTTGGGAGGGGGGGTCAGGGGCTCCTCGCAGCTCCGCAGGGGCCGCAGCACCTTGGCTTGCGCCGTGTCGTCGTCGCTCTCCTCCACCTTCCGCTTCTGCGGGGAGGAAGGGTGGCAGGTTAGTGGGGATGGAGCCTGCGGTGGGGCTGGGGAATGCATCCCCCTTCTCCTGGGTAACATCATGGTGCTGGCAGTACCACCAGGACCAGAGTCCACCCACAGCAGCAACCAACATCTTCCTTCTCCCTTCACAAACGGGGTGTCCCTGAGGTTGGGGGTGGCTCCTACAAACCCCTGCCTCTTGCAGCAGCAGCTCTGAGGATCACAGCTCAGCACAAGGCACCGTGGGGACAAGGGGTGCTCACTGCATCTGCATGAAGTGTTGGGCAACCCAGGAACTGGGGAGATGTGCACCCTAAAGCATGGACATCACCAGGAGAAGATGCCCCAGGGGGGCTGCTCCCTGCCTGGCTTGCCTTAGCTGCTGCACTTCCATCCACAGTGGTTCTATAGGTGATGCAGCAGCCATAGGGCAGTGTCCTGGGCAGCGCTGGCAGCCACCAGCTGCCACCACACACAGTCACTTGCTGGCTCCAGAGGAACCCGTCTGTGCCTGCTGCTTCTGCAGGAGCCTGTCCTTGGCCTGCTGATGGGCTCACTGTGAGCCAGGGACAAAGAGCTGGGGGCTGACAGCTCAACCCCCTGCAACACCCCAGGCCCAGACTACAGCAAGAGGCTGCCAGGCCCCCAGTGACCCCACTGTCACTCACTGCTGCCCAAATGGTGCCCTGGATTGCAGCCCACCCCCGTTGAACACTGCCCATCCCCTAGCAGGATGCAATGGGATGGAGGACACGCATCCTTGCCCTGCCACAGCACAGCTTGCTTCCTACCTGTCCCTTCTCTGCGTCGTCACCCTGGTAGCACTTGGGGCACTCCCAGCAGTTGGGGAGCTCATCGTTGAGCAGCCCTTCCCCATCCATCTGCAAAGAGAAGCGGGCAGTCAGCAGCAGGCCTTCCCCACAGCCAAGCCCCCTCCGCTCTGGCCCCCCTGCAGCTCACCTGCAGGCAGCCAGGGTGAACAATCTCATTGCAGATGCAGCATTCCATGAGCTTCTTCTCAAAGTCCTGCGAGTCCTCGTTCTGATCCACCTCCCCACAAAGTGCACACGTGACCGAGTGAGGCAGCCTGGGCTACAAAGGAAAGCAGGGGTGAAACCAGGGCAAGGTGAGACAGCTTTCCCCCTTTCCTCCTCCTCTCCCTCATTGCTTGAATCATGGGGAAGGAGCCAACTATCCCCCAGGAATCAAGTTCTGTAGAATCATAGTATGGTTTGTGCTGGAAAGGACCATAAGATAATACAGTTCCAACTCCCTGCCATGGGCAGGGACACCTCACCCTAGACCATGTTGCCCAAGGCTCTGTCCAACCTGGCCTTGAACACTGCCAGGGATGGAGCATTTACCACTTCTCTGGGCAACCCATTCCAGTGCCTCAGCACCCTCACAGTAAAGAACTTCTTCCTTATATCTAACCTGAACTTCCCCTGTTTCAGTCTGAACCCATCACCCCTTGTCCTATCACTCCAGTCCCTGATGAAGGTCCCTCTCCAGCATCCTTGTAGCCCCTTCAGACATTGGAAGCTGCTCCGAGGTCTCCACGCAGCTTCTCTTCTCCAGGCTGAACAGCCCCAGTGTTCTCAGCCTGGCTCCATACGGGAGCTGCTCCAGCCCCTGGTTATCCTCGTGGCCTCCTCTGCTCACTGCCCTCCTCTGCCTGACCCTGCTTGACCACACAGACTTCCCAGCGGACTTCACAGCACAGGATGAGGCCGCAGACTCACCGCCAAGCATTGCCGGAGGACACAGGACTGCTTCATGCGGCCGGGGCCACCAAACTTCTTCATGTCCCTGCAGTAGTGGCACATGCCACACTCGCCCTGCATGCAGGCCTTGCACTTTCGGCACCGCACCCGCCTCCGCCGGGCGCCGGACACGATGGGAGACACCGTGGACCTGACGGGTGTCGGGCGAGGGGTTGGCTTCATGGTGTGTGGCTTGGTGATGGGGATGGTGGGCAGGCGCACCCTCAGCCGGGCCTGGAGCTTTAGCTGGCAAGAGCAATGGAGAAGGAAGTGGTATGAGAGGGGAGCTGCATTCAGCTTGGATCAGAACGCCTCTGATCCGCATAACGTGACAGCAGCCCTGCTCCATCACCTCTCTGCAGACAAAGGAGCCTGTATCATGCTCCAGCACGCCCCAAGCCAAGAGCTCTCCTTCCTCCCACCCCCCCATCAGGAGTCAGAAATGGGTCTCAAAAGGGCTGCTGAGTCTCAAAAGGGGTGTTTCAGTAGCAGTCACTCTTGTCTTCTGAGGCAAGGAATGACAAAGTCCATCCAGGCAGCCAGAAAGGTTGTCCTTGATCCATGCTGCCCCTCTGCAGCTGCGCAAGGGGACAGGGCTCAGCTCCGATGTGACAGCTCTGGTCACTCTTTCATATAATCCCAGAGTGGTTTAGGATGAAGGGACCTTAAAGCTCATCCAGTTCCAACCCCCTGCCCCGGGCAGGGACACCTTCCACTAGAGCAGGTTGCTCCAAGCCCCTATGTCCAACCTGGCCTTGAACACTGCCAGGGATGGGGCAGCCACAGCTTCTCTGGGCACCCTGTGCCAGCGCCTCAGCACCCTCACAGGGAAGAGCTTCTGCCTCAGAGCTCATCTCAATCTCCCCTCTGGCAGGTTAAAGCCATTCCCCTTGGCCTGTCCCTACAGGCCCTTGTCCAAAGCCCCTCTCCAGGTCTCCTGGAGCCCCTTTAGGCACTGGAGCTGCTCTAAGGTGTCCCCTTCAGGAGCCTTCTCTTCTCCAGGCTGCCCCAGCCCAGCTCTCTCAGCCTGGCTCCAGAGCAGAGCTGCTCCAGCCCTCGCAGCAGCTCCGGGGCCTCCTCTGGCCTCACTCCAACAACTCCACGTCCTTCTTGTGCTGTTGCCCCTGGTACAGGGCTGCAGGGGGGGTCTCCCCAGAGTGGAATAGAGGGAGAAAATCTCCTCCCTCAACCTGCTGGTCACACTCCACAAGCTCAAGGTGCACTGGGAACACCCGAGCACCCCTGTTTACAGCTGTAGCATCCTTCCATGATCGACCTGCTGTGCTGTGCACACCACAACTGATGGGCTTGGAGAAGGGCAGGCACCCAAAACAACCCAGCACAAAGACAGGATCAGGGATGTGCCAAGCATCTGAGCGCTGCATCCAAAGCGTGCAGCCATCTTCAGGTCTTTTCTCCCAGAAAAGCTTCCTGAGATCCTCGTGCTGCTCGGGGACCAGCAAATCCCTCTGGATCCTCTTGGGCAGGGCTGGCAGGCAGAGACAGGCACCTCCAACCCAAGAGGGCTGTTGGTCTCCATCCTACCCGGTGTGATGGGGTCCGGCTCTTCCCATATGCCTGCCCATGAGCCTGTCTCCTGGCAGGAAGGAAGCAGTGCCCTACAGGAGCCATTCTGGTGGGCTATGGGAAGGCAGCCTGCAGAGGGGAAGTCCAAGAGGACAATGGCTGCTCTTTGCCTCTGTCTGCTCATCTGTAGCCCAGCTTTGGAGCACAGCAGTGGAGAGAAGGGCGGAAAGGTCCCTTTCCTTGCTCTCTCTGCAGGTAGAGACCCCCGGGAGGGAGCTGCCTTGCTTGGGGTTACAAGAGCCAATGCTACAGCACAGCAGCATGCTGGCAGGGCAGGGACCCAAGGGACACGCTCACCCAGCAGTGAAAGGCTGGGCAGGCAGGGTTGATGCTGACCATCATCCCTTCACCTTGCCCTTCATCCCTCAGGGGATACAACAGGGATATGTTCCCCTGACACACAACATTACTCATACCACCCCGCGTTGGGCCAGAGAGCTGCTGGAGAGTGCCCTTTAGAGGATCACCCTTCCATCAACAGCAGGGCTCCAGCTCCTCAGAGCACAACTGAAGGAGCTGGGGCTGACCCAGTGACCACCCACTGGCTGAGCTGGGGCAACCAGCACGGTGGGAGACCTCCACCACTGCCCACAAACAAAGTGCTGTGGAGCTGGTTGCACCCCATTGCCTGCCCTGGCACTGCTCCCTTTCCACCCACTGGCCTGGCCTCCAGAGGCAGGTACGGAAGTGGTGCCACCACGTCCCATCTCGACCAAGGGCATGTCATCAGCTCAACCACATGCGATACCCACCCAGGTCCCCTCCCTGCAGCTCCTACCTTATCTCTCTTGGGCCACTGGACGATGGGGATGCCTGTAAGTGCCAGTTTGGGGTCGCTGTTCGCGTACTCTTCTAGCAGCAGCTAATGGAGGGAGATGGGGAGAAGCAAAGAGACAAAAAGCACAGGTATGAGTAGAATGAAACAAGCGAGGCGGGCTCTGTCCTGATGCCAACGTGCTTCCAAGAAGGCTGGGAAGGAGCCGTCCCCATCCCCATCCCACCCCCGCCAGCAGCGATCCCTCCCCACACCACACAGACAAGCTCTGTCGAGTCGATCTGCACCAGCGCTTTCATCAACTGCATTTCAGCCCCGAGGCCCCGCGCTGCGCGGGGGTAGGGGAGGAAAGTGTGTGCCAAGCTTCTGCAATCCATTGGGATTTACAGGGGAGGATTCACGAGGGTCAGTCCTCATCTGTTCCCCCTGCATGCGGTAGCTGGAGGGTGCAGCGGTGGCAGGATGTGGTGCCCCAGCAGCCCCTCCACAGCCTGGCACAAGCTGTGGGGAGCCAAGAGCTTCTCTCCTGCATTGCCTCAGGGTTTGGCATTAACATGAGAGATGCCTCAGCACCCACCGGATGGGCAGGCTGCCCTGCAGGCACCATCGCTCCGGCTGGATGGGTGCTCCCAACCTCCATTTCAAACCCCCCCATCCATCACCCCCCACTCCCCGCATCCATTCCCCACCGAATTTTGGTGCTTTATTTACTTGGCGTTGCCATGGCTACGCTGGCAGGAACCTCCTGCCTGCATCCCGGGGTGCTGCTTCCCGCTGCCAGGCATGGCCCCGGCCGGTGCCCCCCGCGGGGTGTCCGGCTCTGGGTGGGTGGGAGGGGTGGGGGGTATCCAAGCCCCCTGCTCCAGCCTGGCTTTCCGGTGTTCCCCCCCTCCTCCTCGGGTGGCTGCGGGAGGCAGGAAACTGCTGCAGCCTCCCCCTCCGCTCCCCTGCTGCCTACAGACTTTCTGCCTCCCCCCAGCCTTTCCCATGAGCACACGCTGAAAGGAAAGGTCAGGGGCTGGGGGCTCACATATAAATATATATAAATACATATAAATACATATAAAAATATATATATATAATCTAGATATCACACACACATGGGCAGGGAACCGCAGCCTCCCCCTGCCTGGGGCACTGTGGGGGTGCTGCTGGTGGTTCAAGCACGTTTCCAGCCATGGGGGTCCCAAGGGGCTGTTGGAGGTGGGGGGAACCCGGGTGCTGCAGCTGCATCCGGGGTGGATGAAAGCCCCCTTGTCCCCTCTTCTGCCCATGGGGACAAGCAGCGGGGACCCTGCGAGCGCACCGCATGCATCCCCCAGCCGGAACGTGGTACCCGGAGGAAGGGGAGAGGAGAGGTGAGCCCAAGCACCAGCCAGGGACCCCCCCATGGAAACAGGGGTTCCACCCCCACGGTCCCCTCCCAGCCTGGCTTGTGCCGAGCGCATCCCAGTGTCCCCTCCCCGTCCCACGAGCGTTGCCAACTGCCTGACCTTGCGCCTCTGGAGCTGCCGTGACTCCGGGGTGAAGTTTGCCGAGCCCTCTTTGTTCCGGGTGTCCCCCCTCAACACAGACCCCTCTAGGGGCTGGTTCAGTCCGAGTGGCCCCAAGCAGGACCCCCGGTCTTGGAGGACATGGCTGGGGGAGCAGCGATACCCCCAGCCCTGAGCACTGTTGGTTCCTGCGGGGCTCCGGCAGCCGCCCCGGCAACCGCGTGTTCCTCCGGAGCCTTTGGGCAGCAGCAGCGGCAGCTTCCTGAGCTTGAAACAATGCTGCTGCGTCACCCACATGCGGTTCCCAGCAATGCTTTGCAACGGGAAGATGGCAGAAGAGAGAGGAGGAAAAAAAAAAGAAGAGCCAACGTACGAGCACAGAGGGCAGAGCCGTTCTGCTGCAGAGCCGGGAGGGGCCGGCACGGCCGGCTGGCGCCCCGCCGATTGGCGCAGGGACATGGGTGCTGGAGCCCACCTCCATCCCTCGCCACCAGCCCCGAGCCCAGGACATGGCTCCCCAGGGCAAGGGGAAAGCGTGGCCAAGAGCTTGGACACCGGCTCTCATTCCCAGACACCCCCCCCCCCACCACCACCACCAGCACTGCCTTTCTTTTGTCTTCTCCGAGGTGGTTTTTTGGGGGGTTTCTGGTGGAAGCGGAAGCTGCACGGAGAGAGGAGTGGGGTGAGTGGGGAGAAAGGGGTTGTAAGTGAAAGCGTGGGGGGGATCAGTCCTTTGGAAGGTGGGGGCTGCAGGGACTGCACCCATCCTGGATGGACGAACCTTCCTCGACAAACATCCCATTGGCCAAGTTTGGGAGCTGCTGTAGTCCCAAAGCCACCAGTGACCTAACCACTAGAGGGGGACACCCCACACTGGGTGACATAAAGTCTCCCCAACCATCACCCAGCTCCAGCTCCACACCACAATTCAAATGGAGGGAAGTCTGGAAATGAAGTAAGCTGCCCAAGGCAGCATTGGAGAACAGCGGCTGCTCCCATTCCTGATCCAGCCAAAGCATCTCCAGCAACTCCAGCTCATCTTTCCTGCCTCCAGATACATTGACCAGGTACCTGGGTCCAGACTGTCACCATCTGAGCTACCAACACCACCCACAGGCTCTCTGCAGACCAGTGCTGCTGTGCCACCAAGGGGGAACCTTCTTAGCACAGCTCAAAGGCCATCCTGACCTTCCTCATCCATCCCTGATGGAATTGACCCCCATTCCTCATGAAATCCTCCCTGTATCCCATTGCCCTGCAGCAAATGGGGACGGCACACGCTCTCCTCATGACCGCAGAGAAGGAGCAGGGTGCTTGCTCCTCCCAAGGGTGCTCATCGGTGCTGTTACATCCCCTGGGCTTCAGCAAGCTGACATGTTCACCTCTTCTCCTAGACATGAGCACATGGAGAAACAAACTGTACTGGGAAAGCCAATTCCAGCTGGAGGATTGACTGGGGCAGGGAAAGGAGAGCAGGAAGCACAGGGAATGCTTCAGGCAGATGTGACCCACAGGAGGAGCAGATGAGGAGAGCAACGTGCGTTTGCAGAGGAGTGAGAAGATGTCTATGATCACGGGGAGACCCAACACACCAGAGGCACGTATGTGGGCAATGCCACATTAGAGGCTTTAAGATGAGGTCCTGGAGACCCCAAAGCACTTCTGGGAGAGGCTCTTCTAGCTTGGTGCTCCACCACCTCCATGCAGAGCCCAGATAGAACCCGTCTGTGACAGTTACCGAGGCCTCAGGGCTTGGTGGCACTGCAGCAAGAGAACGGTTCAAACATGGGCTCAGCTCCCAAGACCTCAGCAGGTCCTACCCTCATGAACCACCCCCCTCTTCTGATGTCTAAGTGATGGAAACCAGCACACCCCAAGAAGCGATGGACAGGAACAATCAAGAGACAACAGGACCTCTCAGAAGTTCCCTCTCTGCCAATGATCTTTCTGATGGCCCCAGTGCAGACCACGCACAGAAGCACCACCAGATGCATGGAGGTTTTCCAGCAAGACTTCGGTGCCTCAAAGCAACGTGTCACAACCTCATTTTGCAAGGGCAGATCTTCTCCTGAGGCAGTGCTGGAGCATTTTTGACTTCTGCTGGCCCTCCCATTTAAGCCACTGGAGAGCATCTCTCAGTCCACCCAGTTCATGATGTGGTGATGTGGAGTCACCAGAAGCTTTCCAAGGCAAAGCTAGAAGCAGCAGAGGTGGCAACACGCTCTTCCTATTCAAGATGCCTGATGCAGCCCTTTCTAGGATGGGTTTAGAGTGTCAGCAGATGGACAATCCCTCCTGCCATGGAACTAGAAGCACATCTTTGTCACATCCAAAGTATTACATCCCACCATGTGATGGCTCCAGGCTCAACTCATGACAGGATACAGAAGTGTGTTTCTTCGTGTGACCCAACAGAGACATCCTGGAGTCGTGACCACGCACAGGAGGCTGTGGGAAAGGGAAGCATCTTCCTGGCCTGTGACCTGCATGTCTGAGCTCTGTGATGAAGAAACACCATGTTCTGATCCTGAAACCCTTCCACAACACAGCATCTAACTGGACGCTTGTAGGGACAGCAGTGAAGCTGGTGAGCACTGAGAATACACTGATTCTGTGCTTCTCTAGAGCAGGTCTTTCCCAAAATCCTCATTCGAGGTCCATTGATGACCTCACCTGGTGAGATGGAGGGGTTGGAAGAGTACCTGGTGCAGATCAGTGGCCTCAGAGTCAGGCTAAGACGCTGTGGGGAACATAGAGCTTCCATTTAGCTTGAACCACTGACCATGGAGTAGGGTCTAGTTGTCTTCTAGCACATAAAGAGATGAACAGAAGGGATCCAAGCCTGGGGTGCAGCACGAAGGATCCTACATGGATTATGTCTCCCAGGAGCTGCAAGGAAAGGGAGGAACACCCGAACAAGCCCAGAGAAGGGAAGGGTTGTGCTTAAACACAGCCATGGTAGGACTGTGCTCTGCGAGAGTCAGCTACAGCTCTGCAAGGACACAAGAGCTATTAGAAGGAAGCTTCCAAAAGAAATCTGACTGGAATAGGATTCATCATGAGCTATGGATGCATAGATGGAAATTCCACACCTCTTGCTTGGTAACAGCTTGTCCTGCCTTAAAAAAATAGAATAACTAAAGATGGTGTTCTCCAGACAAACTGTTGATACTGAAAGTCAGACCTTCACTCATTGGGCTTTTCAGTGACCAGACCAACTATAAAAGGTTTAGCTACAAATGTCTTACTCCCCTTCCAGGTTTTAGAAGCCAACCTCTATTTGCCACTTCCATCCCCTCTAAGGAAAATGCAAGTTTTGAAGGCAGAGGTTTGCTGTAGCTTGACAAACTTGTCCTGTTTTTCAGCAGACTGGTGAAGGATCTTGACGCCCTGAGGATGCTCCATAGCACAGGCTTTACCTGGGAGGCTGCTGGTCCTGAGGGACAGAGTCCTGCAGCTCAGGATCCTTCTGAACCTCAGAGAACAGCTTTAAGGTGCAAGTCCTTCAGAGAAGCTGTTTGCTCTGACCACACTGCAGGGCCTGTCACCCACAGCTCGGCTGTGAGCTACAACCAGACACAGGGGCTGGTGAGTCACACCGAAACCACAGGCACATCCATCAGCTCCACAACACAAGTCTTAAAACCCAGCTGAACGCTGACAACCTTGAATGCTCTGCCTTCAAAACACCCAACGCACCCCATCAGCCTCCCTGTTTCAGTCCAAGAAGGGTGAAACACAGCTCAAAGCTTGAGTTTCTCCAGAGCTTCATATGGTTCACAGCAGGGCTGAGGCCACCACACTGCAGTGGCTCAGAAACACACGTGTTGAGTACTTGAGGAAGCCACAGGAAACCAGAAGTGCAGCCCCCCAACAGCATCTGCTCACACTTCTTCAACCAAGCTCTACCAGAGCACACAACCTTGGGACCCCAAAGCTGCACCCATTGCTCCAAACACAGCACAGCACTGGATTTACCACACAAAACTATCAGGAGACAGCACTTGGAACCAAGAAACACAATGGCAATGACCAGGATACACCCATGGCTGTGTCTGGATGTCAGCTCTGGTACAGGCAAGCAGCTGAATGGATAGAGCACCACCAGCAATGAAGGGAGAAGGTGGTAACTGTGGTTTGAGGGACTAAAATGGATTTCTGGGGGAGAGTGAGGCTGATGTTCTCACCTTGCTGCTGAAAGGGCTGAAACACCAAAGCCTCTGGAGGCAGCTCAACAGGTTTGGCAGATACAGCTCATGGTGTAAAGCAGGATGGAGAGAGAACTGGACACAAACAAGCACTCTTGCACTGACACCCATAAGGGACACAGAGAGCCCCACAGGAGTCTCAGCCACGCTGCCCCTGCTAGCCCTGACCCAAAATCCAAGCCATGGGTGTCCCTCAGCATCAACCGGTGCAACATAAACCTCATAGATAGGAAGAAGAGGACACCAAGCCTGCAGACACATCACCCCCTTATCCCAGGACAGCGAGGTAAGGCCAGGATCAATCCCAGCACCCTGGCAACCACGAGGAACTTGCATCCCCATCACACCTCCCTACCTTGACGTCAGCGATGAGAGCATCCTCATCCTCAATGCCGGTGGGAACACACTTCTTGTGCAGGGGGAGTGATTCCAGCTTGTCCACGAGGCAGCGCAGCCCCTCCAGCTCAAACTGGGTCAGATGCACCTTCCTGCTCTTGCGTGGGCTGCCTCCATTGGGATCACAGGCCTGGCCGTTCTGGGAGCCCCGGCTGGAGTCGGAAGAGTCTATAGAAGGGGTCTTCTTCAGACCTGGCAGGCTGCTCCGGCAGCTCTTGCCCAGTTCATCATAGTCCACATTGGCACCGTTGGCAATGGGGCTGGTGAGAATGGACCTCCTTGTGACCGGTCGCCTGGGTTCCTTCCCTGCTGCATCCTCATCCTCTTCCTCCTCCTCTTCCTCTTCCATGTTTACCGAGTCCGAGGAGCTCAGCTCCATATCTGCCATGATGGAGCAAGAGTGAGAGAAGAGCACAGTGGCCAGAGGACGTGTTTCTAGAGGATTCCTCCAAGCAACCAGAGATGTTGGAGCAACAGATACATATGGGACAAAGCGGGATGAAAGGATGGGACATGAAGCAGCTGGAAAAGAACAGCTAAAACCCTTTCCCATTCCTGGCTCGTTTTGTGGGAAGGTGAGGCACAGGACATAGGAAAACATCCAAGAATAGGAGGCAGCAACGCCCTAGCTTGGATTTCATAGAATACTGGAATGGTTTGGGTTGGAAGGGACCTTAAAGATCATCTAGTCCAACCCATGGGCAGGGGCATCTTCTGCTGTATCAGGTTGCTTGAAGCCCCGTCCAACCTGATTTGCTCCGGAGAGCTTGGGATCTGCAGCTACCTGGTCCTGAGTGACTCGAGACCTTGATCCTGCCCTCATGATGGGAGAAAGAGGATGTGGACTTTAACCAGTTGACTGCAAGGTCTCTGAGCCTGATAAAACACCTTCCTCTGACAGGCTCTCTTGCTCCCTTCCTCTCAGCTCTCTGCACTAGTTCCCACTTCGCACTGCTCAGTGGTAGAGCAAAGGTGATGAAGGTGCTGGAGATCTCCAGGAAGGAAGAGGACAGAAACAGCTTTTCCCAAACCAAGTGCTGAGGGGGATCTCCAGAGACCCACAGGGAAAGGACAAGAGCTGGGAGCTGTGTCCCTCTGCTGCAGGCCCTTGGATAGAAATCAAAAGGCCCAAAGAGGCTGTAGCTGTGAGGAGAGGTGCCCTGGGGTCAGTATTTACAGCTTCTGAGGGGAGTGAGGACAGATTGGCTTCAAGAGCCTTGTGTGGAGGCTCAGGCCCTGCCTGCCTTGGCTGTAAGGAAGCCAAATATTCCTTTTGCAAGAGACTCCCTGCACAAATAACTCTGACAGTGTTTTAAACTCTGTGTGCAGGAAGGTCCTGATCAGCCAGAGAGCATTACTGCCCTGCAGCCCACAGCACAGTGGTGGGGACTGCAACTTCCCTCCACCTCTTCTGTTAAAGGCTTTGTGTGTACCAGCAAGGCCAGGAACTTGTGTGCTGGTTTAACACAAGCAAAAGAACCTGGCCTGTTGCAAAGGAGGAAGCAAAACTGGCTGGTTTGACTTCTTGTTCAGAGGGAAAGAAAGAAATGGCACCTCCTTTGGCCAAGTCTGCAACGTCCTCTCACTGCAGCAAAGAGTGACAAGGGAGGAAATACCCACAGAAACACCTTGTGAAATTGAGGAAGTGATGGTCTCAAAGTGAGTCTTCCCCTGCCCAGCACCCTTCTGAGCCAGCCAGCACCCCTGCAGGAGGGTGCTGGGGTGCTTTGATACAAGTGAGAAGGAATAAGGGCTAGATGGTCAATGCAGGGGGGCTTACCCATACTGAGTGACTCCTTCTGGAAGTCCTTGGTGAGATGTGAGCGGCTGGTGATGCAGTAGACATAGCGCTCCAGCACGTACCAACACATCTCATAATAGAAGGGATAACGAAACTTATTTGGGACCTGCAGAAGAGGAGAGCAAAAAGGGATTGGCTCAAGCCTCCTCCACCACCAGGCAGCACAGAGATAGCTCTTATTTATTACTGCTGCCTCAAACCAGACCGATCGCCTCCTGAGAGACAGGAAACGCATGTACATGTGTAACAGCATCATTCATCCTTCTGGCAGCCTGATGTAATTCTCTTTGCAGGAGGATATTATCACCAGGCAGAGCAGAGACCAGGCACTACTCACTTGCAAGCCATTAACATTTCATTTCTCTTTGTTAGGGTTGCAGCTCTTCCCCCACAGACCTGCTCATCAGTACAAGAAGAAGTGGCAGAGTGCCACAAAAGGTTTCAGCTGAAGGGAAGAGGTTCAAGGCCTCTTCCCAAATCCCAGCACAGCATCTGACAGTGCTTGTATAGAGGGAAAGGGTTGGTCTATGCAGAGGTTTAATCAAGCTCAGTTATTTAGCAATCAGGGCTCTGTCACATCTGTCACAACATTCACATGCTGGCAGAAGATGCTCCTGACCCTGCTGCTGTCCTCACCTTCCTGAGGCTACTCAGGTGGTGGAGCAGGCACGTGCTCCATCATCCTGTGTGTCAGCTGCTCTGGATGATGGTCTGACATCTGCGTGCTAACCCACACTGCTGCAGCACCCTGAATTGCTTTGGAGAAGCCATCACTGTCCATCACAGCCCATGAGTGCCCTGAAGCCTCTTGGCACAGCAGGACCCATGTCTCCAGAAGAAGCAAGCAAGAACACCCACTTGCCAACAGCGTTCTCTGCTCCAGACCTGTACATTTAGGAGGCTTGGACATTATGCTTACAGACAGCTGGAGCTGGAGCCATCTCTCCCAGGGTGAGATGACTTGTCTGCCTGCAGATCATTGCTCTTGGCTGCACCCTTCCCACCACCCCAGGAGCTCAGGTCCTCCCAGCTCTCCCACAGGTTCTTACCCGTGTCCGGTCTTCGATGCTGTAGATCCGGAGCTGCATAGGGATGTTGAAGCTGTGTAAGAAGTTGCCTCCAAAAACCAGTGTGTCCATTGGAGTGTACACAGCATGGATCCAACCTTGGAGAGAAAGTAGAGCTTGAAGAATCCTGGGGGAGGTCAAGGTCTCACAATTGACAGTCCCTAATTCAGACACTGCTGCACCCCTCACTGCTGAAATACTCAATACCAGCTCACTTGACCCCTCTAGGAGCTAGATGCAGGCTTGTACTCAAGCACCTCAATACACCTATGGATCTGTCCTCACATCCTCCTGAGGTGGCCCATGTGCCTGTATCCACCTCCTGTCCAATGCTTTTTGTCATCCTGGTATCTCTGGGAAGTTGTTTCCTAATTGTACTAGGCCTAAGAACACCAGCAACAAGGAAAACAGTCTGCCAAAGGCTGTTCAACAATTAAAACACCTTCAAAGCAACACAAGTTCCACCTCTTGTTATCTCCAAGGCCAAGCAATCCAGCCAAGCCCAACGTTTTGGGAATTCCAGCACTGGTTTCCTTAAGGCACTCAATTCAAAAGAAGTGCCAGTTGTGGTAACAGGACTCAAATGAGCAACTTCTACAATCCCTGGGGTTTTCTGTTCCTGGTCCTGCTGTAAGCTCCCGCACAGCTTATCCCTGCACTGCTCTTGGAGATGAAACAGGGTTACAGCAGCCTTTGACATCTGAGACAGTTGTATGGACACAATAAGCTGGGGCTCCAACAATCCTTCTCTCAACAAGGGGGTATTCCCTGGTGCAAGCACAGCGTGTGACAGACATCCCAGATCTCCATCCCAGGTTCTAAAAGGTCATTCCTTGCAACCAACCAACTTGAGCTGCTCTTTCATCTGCCTCATCTCTCCTGCCTTTGCTCTTTGCTAGCACAGCACTGCACTAACTGTGCATGCAGATAGTGCTGATGCCCTCCAGTTATCCTGCTTCCTAAGCCAAGTCAGGCTAAAGGTTTCTCTTCACTCTTAAGAGTATTCCCACTCCCAACCTCAGTCTCCTTGCCCAAGCCCTCTGCAAAGCAGTTACCTGCAAGTCTCTCCATGTTATTGCTTCCCAGCTCCCTGCTGGGTTTCAGTGTTTCCCAGCATCCTATTTTCTAGCTATATGCTTTTCGGTCCTCCCATCTCCAGTACATGCAAACTGTTCCATTGTCTTTCCTCGTGTCCAGAGCAGCCACCTTGCTCCTTAAACTCCCACACTGGCTCCCTTCCTTGCTTCACAACTGGACTAGAACTGTACAGTGATCTCACAAGATGTGAGGATGAGGAAGCTGAGGAGCTGGGCTGCCTTGGGCACCATTCTGCATGTCAACACAAAAGGCTCTGGGAAAGCCTCCTTTAATGACTGATCCAGAGTGATGTGAGCCAGCCACAGCTTTCCTGTCGCTTGGGCTGAATCCCCAATGCCACGACAGGCATGTTTGGGAGCTGGCAAGCAAGAGGATGGAGCCACGTCACATCTCCCTCTCCCAGTTCCACAGGAGAAGGAAGCTAAATCCCGCCTCTTCCCATTTTGTATCCTAGGAGTTTCCTGCCACAACCCTGGCAAAGGCCAGGAGGGACCTGCCCACCCTGTGGTACCTGAGGGGATGACAAACGTGTAGCCCTGCTTGAGCTCGATGCGCTGGCACTCTGACACTCTGTCCCCAAGGAAAATGTCTCCCTGCTTCCCTGAGAGAAGCCAGTTTTCGTAGAGCTCCAGGTTCTGGGGTGTAGGAGGGATCAGCCAGAAGATCTGCAGATGAAGACAACACGTGTATGTAAGTTATAACATAAATAACAGCTACTGACTAGCCCCTGCTTCTTCCAAACCTGCCCTGCTCCCTTCTCCAGACATCTAAATCTGTTCTTCCCCCCACCACAGAGGATTCAAATCCACAGAAATTCCCAATAAAGTGACCTGAACACATGTCCCATTGGAGAGGGCAAGCTGCTGAGCAAGGTCTTTCCTGACCTGACTCACTGAGCATCACATGTAGGCTGAGCTTGGGACGCTTTGTAAGGTTTTATTTCCATCAGTGTTAAGAGAAAGAGCCCACCAAAGACACCAGAGCATTAGAGACAAAGGAGATAAATTTACCTGTGTGTTTCTGCCATGTTAGTAAGAGCTACAACTGAACTAGAGATTTAAACCTGTCTGGATCCGGGCAATGCAGGCAGCAAGTGAGATATTCATCCCCAACTAAGCTCTTCAGAAACTGCAAGGAAAGGGGGGTGAAAAGCCCACATTGTTCAGGTGGGGCAGAGTTTGCTGCTGCCCCATCCCTGGCAGTGTTCAAGGCCAGGTTGGACACAGGGGCTCGGAGCAACCTGCTCTAGTGGAAGGTGTCCCAAGGGGGTTGGGACTGGACGAGCTTTAAGCTCCCTTCCAACCCAAACCATTCCATGATTGTATGAAATCCCTGACCAGTTATTAACTGGAAGACACCCATCAGGGATCAAACATCGCACTCAGATGAAGTTTGCAACCAGACAGACTCAAACTCAATGGAGCCTGGGGTTTGGTTTTAGTGTCTTGTGCTGAGCTTAGCTCCAGGAAGCGACTCCAGCTCAAACCTGACACGGTTTCAGAGCTGCTTCTCACCAGAAACCATTCAAGCGCTTTGCAGTGAAGACCCAGTAACCTTCAGTTCAAATGTTTCTGCTTTTGTAGTCACTTCATGTTTTAAGGGGACCCCTCACATATATGTTGGCTATTTAAACTTAGCTTTAGGAGAGGCTCCCATCCATCTTTAATTACCTTTCTTCAGCTTTTTGCTGCTCTCAGTGTGTTATTTGTGCCACACCAAGGGGTGATCAGCCATGAAGCCAAACCACCTCTCAGAAGCCAAGGCACTGGATGAATTGGGTTATTCTACTCAGTGTATTTAGCCCTTTATAAGGTTGTCTTGGCATCATCCCTACACCACAGGTTTTCAGCCTGTGCCTGGTGGACCTCTGAGTGCCTGAACTACTTCCAAGAAGCACAGATAAACCAGTTTAGAATGGAAAGACTTCAATTTGCTGCCTGGGACCTGCATCCTCAAGGATCAACAAGAGAATACACTAAAAGCCACTCTCCTAAAGTATCTGTAACTTTCAAACAGGGTCTGTCCTCCTACCTTTCCCCCTCGGTGGATGTGGTACCACACAGAAGTGCCACCAAAGTCCACGTGGAAGTCTGTGTAGCAGCCCTTGACACTCATCAGACAGTATCTGGTGGAAAACAAGATGAGGATAAGGTGAAACGAGTGGTGAGCCACATTTTAGAGCAGGTAAAACATATCCAAAAGGAATGGGCTGCCCAAACCCAGACTCACAGCAGTGCCAGCAGACAATTACTGCAGTGCTAAGCACTTCAGCTGCAGGAAGGTGGTGGTTTGCAGGAGAGCTCACTTTGCAGTTATATCACATCCCCACACAAAGATGTAAATCCAGGCAACACGAGAGCTTCCATCCTCACACATCTGCAGCTCTAGAAACCCCCTGTCACAGGCCTGTGGGGCAGGATGGGCAATGCCCAGCAGCTGAGCTGGCTCCAGATGTTTCAAGGTGGTGAGCACCAGGAGTGACACCCTTCCACACATCATTTGTTAGGGGCTTAAATAAGTGACTGCAGCGTCCCTGTGAGTGTCACCCACTGAAACAGACTGTTCCTCCCTCTTCCCCTTGGTACAAACCACTTCTCCCTCGGGCAGTTCTCTTGCAAGAGATGCTTTGCAGCCTGCCACCACTGGAACAGCTCAGGAAGTCACTTACTTCTGCACCTTTGGATACTGCATCTCCAGGATGGCGTTTGTAGACTCTGTCTGACTCTCCTTCAGGTGCCTGGGCCACATGTTATCAACCCAGTCAATCAAATCCACCTGCAGCAGGAAAGGTGGAGACATGAGTGAAGATGAAAGGGGAACTGTAATCCCTTTTGATACCCTCCCAGGCTCTCCTAGAAGCTCAAATACCTATTTGCCTGCCTGGTAGACCCACAACTCATGTGCAGGGCTGCACCCAGCAACCTTCCCCATGGCACTGGTGCAATCCCACACATAAAGCACTTTAGGACCAGTTGCTTTGATGCCAGTTGCTGTACAGTGACCCTCTGGCTTCACACAAGCAGCAAACACCACAGCAAGATATCAAGCATGGTACTGGGATGCTGGTCTTCTACTTTGGGGCTAAGCAGGAACTGGTATACATTGGGGATACATAAAACCATGCTGGGCAGCATCTGCCGGGGTGGGATTCAAGTCACTGAGCTTCAGGACAGCACCAGAGCAGGCAGAGATGTCCAGGCTCCCTCTACAGTTAACAGAGAGAAGTGAACAGCCCTATAGAGCTGCCCCTTCCTCTCCACTGACTGCAGGGGGAGTTCAGGATCCCTGTTTTCCCTCTGTCAAACTGCTTCCTGCCCACTTCCAGCTCACCTCCAATCTTGGCCTCCTCTGCCCACAAGAGATTTAAGCACCAGAAACCCTCCCTGCCACACCACACAACCCTCTGCTGTCCCAGCTGAACACAGGGTTGGCTCTTAACGGGACCATGGTTTCCAAACACCAAGGAAACCTCAAAGCTCAACCAGCATCCAGCTTTAGCTGCTCTCCCCGAATGCAGCTGAGCTCTGCTGTCCTATTTAGGTGCATGCATTATGGAAGATCACCCTTGCTCTGCACCTCTCTCTGGCCACAACAGAGCTGATCACTGCTGCAGGGTGCAGGAGAGGGCTCCACACCAAGCATCAGTGAACAGCATAGAAGGTAGGCCCAAGACTGAATGACAGCCAAGGGCTTGGCAGGCAGTGGAACTGGCTAAGTGGGAGAGGCTGGAAGCCAGCATCCCTGTCCTGTTCCCAGTGCTCACTGTGGCTGAGCACCAATCTGACCTCTCTATTCAAACTGAGGTGCTTGTTCTTGATCATCAGCCAGCAGGAGCAGGTTACTTCCCTTTAATGATTCCACAGCCAGTCTATTAGTTGGTGATAGGTAATGAACAAGTCAGCTCTCTACAGAGTGACACACCAGGGACTTGACAATGGTGGCTATAGCTGAGGGTGCAAAAGGCTGGGGCTGACTGAGATCAGCTCTTGCAGCTGAGGTCCACGTCAGACACAGGATCAGCCCCAGCAGCTTCCAGAGCACAGCAGTGACATCCCTGGCTGAGCCCATGCACATTATGAGCAGCCCCTCTCCTGTATTCAATGCCAGGCTGCACCTGACCTACAGAGGCCCACAAGCACAAGGGAAGGAAGAGCCACGCTCACCGTAGCAGGTCTCTGCACCAGGTTCTCCAGTTTGGTGTGGCTGAACTCCAGGCTGATGACGTTGTAAAGTTTCTCCCTTTCAGCCTCTGGTGTTTCGTAGTAACGTGCCCACTGTGCCATGGACATCTCAATGTCCCTCTGTGTGTTCACATCCATGACATCCACCATCCGCCGGCTCCCTGCCAGGACACACAGACATCACTGGGACCATCCCTGTGCACAATGGACCATCCAGAAGAGATGCTCCAAGAGACATGAGATCCTTCCTCAAAGAACCCACCCACACCAGTGGGATGTTTTGGCCTCTCCATAACTTCATCTTCTTCCATATCCACATTGAAACTGAACCTGCTTCAGGCCAAACTGGACTCAAGCAAGTAAAAGCTGTGATCCATTGGCTCAGGCTCAACCAGCTGCATACTGGGAGAGCCACAAAACCAGACCTCCAGCTTTGATATACCCAGTGACTCTCCTCATCCCTCCCCATCTGCCCAGGGCACCCCCGAGGGGCGCTGTGGTCCCCGGACACTTACCAACGCACAGCCGCACATCATTCACGCTGAAGTCCGGGTCTGGCATCCTGCAGGACAAACACCTTGCTAAAACATCATGAAATGCTTCTGGTTGCAGACCTTTCCCACCTCTAAACCCACTATTAGCACCCTGAAGATGCTACTGGGCTTCTTTTCCTCTTGGGTGCGGGTGAAGAGCATGAAACTGGGGTGAAACACAGGGCCCCAACTCCTGGCTAAGGAAGCAGATTTGGGAATAGGATACACCATCTCCAGAGCACGGGCTGTTGTAATGGTTCCTGGCAAATGGTCAAGCAGGGTTTGAGCTAAGCAATCCCAGCTCTCATTTGAAAGACTGCTCCTATGAGTTATCCCAACATACAGAGCACAGCCAGACCCGCACAAGCGGTGTATTTCACTGACACAGCAGAACTCCTCTCCCTGTTTGTACTGGCACACTTATCTGTACAAACACAGGCAGAATGGGCAGGCAGCCATTCAAGCAGCTCTTGACCCAGAGAAATCACCAAAAGCTCAGAGGAAATCCAGGTTCACCCACGCTGGAATCCTCGGGATCAAATCCCTGCCCTTCCAAACTACCCGGTTGCTAAACCTGAGCCTGGCACCGTTTCCTACCCAAGTCACCCCATTACAGCACCTCATGCACTGGGTGAGATGCTGCCCATCAATCCACAGCCAGGTGAGGAAGTTAAGAGCAGTGTTGATGACACTGGCTCTGACAAAGCCTAATTTATCCCTCTAACCTTCACATTCAAACCCAAACCCCACTGACCCAGCAGAAAGGCCAGATCGGATCAGATTTGGGGTTTTATTTAAAGCCAGCTGTAATGTTCGATAGTATTACCTGCCTTGAAACTACATCTACCACCCCATAGTGTATTTATATGAACATCATAAAACCAGCACAAAGCCTTGCTTTACACTCCAAGCACAGCTTTACACTCCAAGCTGTAAACTTTGATTGACTCTATAGCAAGAGACAGAGATGGCAGTTTAGAAGTAACCACATTGGATAAATCAGGTTGGAATTGCTGGAAAATGCCAGAAATACTACAAATTGCTAGACTCTGGCAATAGATGCTGTATTAGTAGGAAAGGAACACCCAGCCAGATGTTGCATCAGAGCAGCAGTGGGACTTTCCAGGCATTTAGTTGCATTGTGATCACCTACAGCCAACTCAGCCCCCTAAGTCCAAACAGATTGGTAAGAACAGGATAACTGAGGTGGAAGATACTTCTCGCTGCAGGTAAAGAACAGTGTGGACAGGACATAGTCATAACAACTTGGTTTCAGATCCAGCCACCAGGATCAGATCCCATATAATGTGGGGAGAAGCAGGAAATGAGGCTGGATTAATCCTAACACTTACTTTATCCCCAAGCCATCGGAGCTCCTGAAGATGAGAGGGTCCCTCAGGCCACCCCTCTGGATGTATTCAACTGTGAAGTCTGTGAGAAACAAAAGGGAAGGTGTTAGGGGAGATTCCTTCAGAGGACTATAGACAGACTGAGGTTAGAAAGGATCTCTGGAGCTCTCTACTCCAACCCTGCTCCCAGCAAGCTGAACTCAGACTCAGATGAGGTTGTTTAGAGCAGTTGAGAGCTGAGAACCTCCTCCTATCTCTGTGACAAGGCTCCCCAGCAAAACAAAGTGTTGTTCCTTGCTATTTCTACACTCTTTGGAGATCCTGGAACTCCTTTGAGGCAGTTCTGTGAGCAGCATGGTGTGTGCTACTGACAAACCTCAAACAGACCCTCTAAAGAGGAGGGAATTTGCTCCAACAAGCAGCACCAGACAGGGGAACAGCATGGATTTTGGTCCTCGTTTCCCCAAGCAGTTCTGAGCCAAGAGATGCCTTGAAGAAATGCTCCTCCCTCACGGTAAATGCATGTGAGGGACACACTGGCTGTGTGATGAAAAGACATCCCACTGAGCCATATGTGTGCTGAAAGAAAGGGGAGAGATCCCACAGAGCCTTTGAATTAAGCATCTAGTAGACATGTGGCTGCAATTACAGGTGCTGACCCAGGCAAACCCTCTTGCTCCTGGCTGCCATGTGTCCCAGCAGGCCTGCAGATGGGCTCCTTGCCCTCCAGACTGAGGGGATTCCATACCATTCCCCACACGTGCTCCCTGTTACAGCTCCCCCAGACCAAGGGCTTGGCAGGCTTGAGCCAATCCTCCATCAATACTTTCATAGAATCATAGAATAGAATAGTAAGGGTTGGAAAGGACCTTAAGATCACCCAGTTCCAACCCCCTGCCATGGGCAGGGACACCTCGCACTAAACCATGTGGCCCAAGGCTCTGTTCAACCTGGCCTTGAACACCGCCAGGGATGGAGCATCCACAACCTCCCTGGGCAACCCATTCCAGTGCTTCACCACCCTCACTGTAAAGAACTTCTTCCTTATATCTAACCTAAACTTCCCCTGTTTCAGTTTGAACCCATCACCCCTTGTCCTACCACTCCAGTCCCTGATGAAGGTCCCTCTCCAGCATCCTTGTAGCCCCCTTCAGACACTGGAAGCTGCTCTGAGGTCTCCACGCAGCTTCTCTTCTCCAGGCTGAACAGCCCCAACTCTCTCAGCCTGTCTTCGTACGGGAGCTGCTCCAGCCCTCTTATCATCCTCGTGGCCCTCCTCTGGACTCGCTCCAACAGCTCCATGTCCTTTTTATGTTGAGGACACCAGAACTGTACGCAGTACTCCAAGTGAGGTCTCACGAGAGCAGAGTAGAGGGGCAGGATCACCTCCTTCGACCTGCTGGTCACGCTTCTTTTGATGCAGCCCAGGATACGTTTGGCTTTCTGGGCTGCAAGCGCACACTGAAGCCGGCTCATGTTAAGCTTCTCATCAACCAACACCCCCAAGTCCTTCTCCTCAGGCTGCTCTGAATCTCTTCTCTGCCCAGCCTGTAGCAGTGCCTGGGATTGCCCCGACCCCAGTGTAGGACCTTACACTTGGCTTGGTTAAACTTCATAAGGTTGGCATCGGCCCACCTCACAAGCGTGTCAAGGTCCCTCTGGATACACCTCATACCACCTTCAAACTGCCTGGGGACTGCACAGGATTTGGGGGAAAGCAGGTAGAAACATCCCCCACCACTTCAGTTATGGAAGTAAAGTGGTTTCCAAGCACAGAACTGGTGTGAACAGCAGTTTTCCCAACTTTATAGAAAGATGGGAAGTAAAAGGTAGCGAAACAGAGGAAAGGATTTAGGATTTCATTTCAACTGCCTTGTAACCACCCTTCCAGTTGGCAGCCAGGGAGGCTCTGGGTGTAGTCAGATGCACAAGAGCACATCCAACTGTGAGCACCGCTTTCTACAGAAGGCTCAGGGAAAGGTCACCTCACACCATGGAGAAGCAGCCAACCACAGCAGCTTGTACTTACTGACAGCACCAGCACAGCCTGTCCCAAGACAAACCTTTGCCTTCCATGAAGACCACGAAGGTGGAGTTAAACTTGTTGGTGGACAGCTTCTCCTCGAGGTCAAATGTCCTCTTGCCTTCAATCTCATCATCAGAGATGCCATCATCCTCGTAACGCCGCCTCATCGTGCCACGCTGAGGAGAGAACAGAGCAGGAGGTAAGAGAGAGGGACCAGGAGGGACAACCAGAGCCTCTGGGGGAGCCCTTGATCCTTGCTTCTGCTCCCAGAGAAGAGATCCTGGATGATATTATCCACTAGTTCTGCTCCAAAAGCACCGTTGGGATCAGTTTGCAAGAAGGATGTGCCAGAGATGATCTATTTAAGCAATGTCTGTGCTGGCTCCAAAACATGCCACTGAAACATCAAGTTTGCTCCTCCTCCAACCAACAGATTTGTGCAAGTTGGGCTGTATGAGAGACAGATAATTCATTCCCAATGAGCGCTAACACAGAAACATGGGAGGAGAGGGAATAGTTCAGTGTAACTGGGGTAAAGAAAGAAGGATGTTACCCATTTTTACAGGTGCATCAGTATTTGCTGCACTGGAGGGGAATGTAAACCCCTGTCCCAATGCCAAGTGATAAAGGAAGGGGTTTATGCTGAAGACATTTCCCAAGTTTTCATCTCTGGTTATGCTTGTACACAGAATTTGATTTATTCCTTGTTTGTGTGTGTGGGAGCAGCAGGAGGGGAAATAACCCTTTTCTTACAGGGTCTCTAAGTACATCTGCACTGGGATTCCTGACAGACATCCTCTTCCAGCAATCCTGGATCTGGAAGGAATTACTGTCCCCAGCTGTTTGCCACCCCTCCATGCTTCCTTTGTGGGAATGCTCCCTAAATCCCCTCAGATAAAAGCGAACCTGGTCTGAATTAGCCAAGTTGCCTTCTCCCAGTTGGGGATGCTCCCACTGTAAAGCATTCACACCAACGGGGCCAGCAGACAGGCAGGGATGGGATGGGATGGGATGTAGCAGCTACTGGCACATCTGGGCCTGGAAGCTGGAGGCAGCAGCATGGTGGCACTGGGAGCAGGGTCACATCCCACCAACAGCCATGGACCATGATGCTGGGCTGGCAAAATTCACCATCACTACTAAGGTGACCAGTGTGCACACTGAATCCCGGACTGGTTTGGGTTGGAAGGGAGCTTAAAGCTCACCCAGTTCCAACCCCCTGCCATGGGCAGGGACACCTTCCACTAGAGCAGGTTGCTCCAAGCCCCTGTGTCCAACCTGGCCTTGAACACTGCCAGGGATGGGGCAGCCACAGCTTCTCTGGGCACCCTGTGCCAGCGCCTCAGCACCCTCACAGGGAAGAGCTTCTTATATCCAACCCTCCCTGCATCACAGTCCCTGCACAACCTCCCCTCTCACTGCCTGGAGTGTTTGATAGCTCATTTCTTCCTTCTTTTAGGGTCTCCTGATGAAAGCTTTTGCATGGGTGAGGGTTTCTTTTGCCCCCATCCCTGCTTGGCCTCCCTCCCCTTCCCTTTAACCCCTGCTCCTGCTCCCCCAAACCCATCACAGCTACAGTAAGTGCATCAAACACAGCCGGTATCAACCATCCATCAGTCCAATCACTACATCGCTTTGCTGGTCCCTCTCTTCCTCCCTGTGAGGGCGCTGAGGCCCTGGCACAGGGTGCCCAGAGAAGCTGTGGCTGCCCCATCCCTGGCAGTGTTCAAGGCCAGGTTGGACACAGGGGCTTGGAGCAACCTGCTCTAGTGGAAGGTGTCCCTGCCCGTGGCAGGGGGTTGGAGCTGGAGGAGCTTTAAGCTCCCTTCCAACCCAAACCAGTCTGTGGCTCTTTTTAGCCTTACCTATTTAAACAAAACCGGTGAAGGAGAAAGGATCCTCTCATACACATGTATTGCTTTAAAGATGCTTTTAGAACTCATTAGCTCACCAGCGCAGGAGCGTGCGGGGACAACTTGAGCCTCACACTTCCAAGAAGGCTGATCAATTCACAAGTCGTTTCCCTGCCATCAAAGCAGAGCTCCTTATCTCTCCTTGCTGTTAACACCTCATTTGCTTCCCAAACCCCTTCCTAGACACCTGAGTGACATTAGGGACACAAATACCTCATCTGCAAGGCAGGAATAACGGGCTGCTACTGAGAAGGGCATCTGAGGAAGAGCCCTGAGTATCCTGAACCCAGGTCCTGCGTTGATGATGGTTAATGTGTCTTAAGCCACCCACCAAACCTGGTATTAAGGAGTATTTTCTTTCACTCTCTTCAACAACACAAAGAGAAAACTCACTTTAGTTACAGGCTTATATAAATATACAAATAAAAGACAAATAGAGGTGCTACCCATATTCCTGGGGAACACCAATGCTGGGCGCCAGGGCCATGAATCCCACTGATCCCAGCATGAATCCAGGGTCTGGAACTCCCAAACCCTCAGTCACTGCATTTAAACCGAGATGGGCTCTTTCAAGGAGATGCATCAGAGTTGGAAGTTCGGGATGTGGAGGTATTACTGGGAGAGGAGTAGCTGGTTGTGTTATATTGGAGGGTAAGCCCATTTCTAAAGCATCTTCCCTTAAAATTATCATGGAATTACTTAACTCTGCATAGTGCTTAGTTTTAAAATGAGGGGTCCTGCTCTGTACAGGATTTAGGGCCCGTTTCAAACACATTCCCCACCCAGCCAGGCACAAATCCCAGCTCCTGAGAGCATCATCCCAGCATCCTGCTCTTCTGCTGCAACCCAAAGGCTTGAGACCAAGCTTCCAGCTCCTGGAAGCAATAGGAGGAAAAAGCCTTTCCCCCCATCCCCAACCCTCACATCTCACCTCCGTGCTGCTCCTCTGAACTAGTCCAAAACGGCTGCTTGGGAAGGATGGAATGGGATGGCCATGGAAGAGCCGCATGGAGAGATGGCCATGGTGAGAATGGATGGAGCAGGTAGGCTGCTGTTAGCTGAGGGCCGTGTCCTGGGTGCTCTGGGCTCTCAGCATGGGCAGGCAGAGCTGTGCTGGCCCCACCTTTGGGGGCAGGAAGCTGCATGACTGGCTCCCATCTCTCTGGGCACCCTGTGCCAGCGCCTCAGCACCCTCACAGGGAAGAGCTTCTGCCTCAGAGCTCATCTCAATCTCCCCTCTGGCAGGTTAAAGCCATTTCCCTTGTCCTGTCCCTGCAGGCCCTTGTCCAAAGCCCCTCTCCAGGTTTCCTGGAGCCCCTTTAGGCACTGGAGCTGCTCTAAGGTCTCCCCTTCAGGAGCCTTCTCTTCTCCAGGCTGCCCCAGCCCAGCTCTCTCAGCCTGTCCCTCTGAAGAGTGCTGCAGGAGAGTGCAGAAGGCTTAGGTCATGTTGGCAAACACCTCAAGGAAACCTGATTTGCAGCTTTCCCTTTCTATTTCTATGCTTTCAGAGAAAGCAGCAGGAGCCACGGTGCTTCTCTGTGCTTGTTTGGACCCTTCGCTGTGCAGCCGAAACACGTCTCAGATCCTGCCCTGTGATGCTGTCAGACATCAGCTGCCTGTTGTGGCTCCTGCCAGGACACCTCTGCCTGCTGGTGTCACAACAGCAGCTACAGGAGGCTTCCGACTACTTTGCAAGCACACTAATAACCTTCCAGCATCACCACTTTTCACTTAGCCCATTCCCAGGCAAGGAAAACAAGGAAACAAGGCTTAGGACTGCTAGCCCCACAAGCAGTTCTCATTAGAGGATGAGCATAACGAAGTGGAGGATGCTGGGCCCTGCAGTCCATGAGTTTTACCTGCTTTGGGATCAGGCACACTGCAGGACCAGGCTGTGGTTGTGTTTTGCTCTTACTCCTACTCCAGACGCTCCGAGTTGGCAGGTTTAGGGAAAAGCAGCTCCCTTTTCCAGTGCATCCCAACTAGTCTCTTAACAACTTCTATTTGGCTCCCAAGCTGGAAGCCTCAGTGGTATTTCAGGCCACAACAGGGGTTACTGCATGGGGCTGAAACTCAGGTGCTGAGTTTAACCAGGAAGCTCTCACCTGAGGAGAGCCAGGCTGGAATGCCGCTCCAGCCACAGGGATGGTGTCTGCCTGCAGCCCTGTTTTAAGCAGATATCTCTCACAGCAAAGAGCAGCACAGGCCAGATGACAGCACTTGTTCAAGGACACTGGTGGCCTGAAAAGCTAAGCAGCAGCAAGATAAAGCACAAGTAGGCAGATAAACAACATAGTGGGGAGCCCCCTCCTGCGCTGTCACCTCGAAGAGACCCTGATGTGTCTCCATTTCCCTTCTGGGGTCCCTGATGTGCTCAAATTCCCTCATCCCAGTGGAATCTCAGCTGGCATTAGCTGGCTTGCTCCTAGTCACCATTCCAGAGCTACTGCCAGACAGGAAAGACAGGGTGACATGCAAAAGTTGTACATGGTTTGAGTATAACTAAGGCATGGATGAATAAGGATCTTCTGGAGAAGGCTCCGAGGAGCCCTTAGAGCAGCTCCAGTGCCTAAAGGGGCTCCAGGAAACCTGGAGAGGGGCTTTGGACAAGGGCCTGTAGGGACAGGCCAAGGGGAATGGCTTTAACCTGCCAGAGGGGAGGTTGAGATGAGCTCTGAGGCAGAAGCTCTTCCCTGTGAGGGTGCTGAGGCGCTGGCACAGGGTGCCCAGAGATGGCTGCCCCATCCCTGGCAGTGTTCAAGGCCAGGTTGGACACAGGGGCTTGGAGCAACCTGCTCTAGTGGAAGGTGTCCCTGCCCGTGGCAGGGGTTGGAACTGGAGGAGCTTTAAGGTCCCTTCCAACACAAACCATTCAATGATTCCATGTTCCTTGGGAACCTGCCCTGGCCTGAGACTGCTGCAGCCACACAACTGAGCTCTAACCTTGTGCAAGCTCAGCCTGGCAGCTCCCTTCCAGATTCCCATCTGGTGTGGACCCAGTTCCTGCTCTGCCAGACTGCATGCCAGCCACATCAGGCATTGTCTGTCCTTCTGGAAGTGGCACCAAGCCAGCGCAGGCTCTGGAGGGTGCAGGCCAGCTCATTTAACAGCAGTGTGACCACATGGCCAGGCCTGCTCCACATCCTGCTGGTGCCTCAGTGGATGCTGCACTCCTGGTGGGGGTACAGCATGAGGAAGAAGGCAATCCCACCAGGACTGCCAGAGCCAGGCTTTGAGGGCAGATCCCAGCCTACATGAATGTGAAGCAGATGATCTGGTCGCTCAATAACAAACCTCATGACCAAAGAAACACAACATGTTTCAGACGATGCCACTGCCATGGACTTACATTACATGGGTCAGAACTTCACTTTACTCCAGTCAGATCCATCCATGGATCTGTTTGGGGATCAGGGAACCATTCCCACTCTTTTCCCTGCTCCCATTCATAGCACAGCCTCAAGGCAAACAGAAGACAACCACGCTGCAAAGGTGTGAACACCAGGAAAGGGACAGAAACACCTTCAACTCAACTCCCTTTGCAATGGGGAAAGAGACGCAGAACATGGACGGGACCATCCAGCCAAGCAAATTCCACACTCCAATACTCCTGTCATCAGGAAGGCATCAGCCACAGCACCCCCTCCACACTCCCAGCACTGGTTCCTGTGGGCAGGGCAGAGCCTGGCCTCCTCATTTGGAGGAGAACAGGATCCCAGTCATGGCTGAGGACCCACAAGAGCTGCCACAATACAAAGAGCTCTGTCCTTAGACAACGCCTCTCGTGCGCTCGCCGGGGCTGCAGCGCTTTCATGTCATTGTTGTCTTGGGAGGGTGGGGAAAAACAACATCTCAGTGTGTGCAGAGCAGACAGGAGGAAGGAAAAGAGCTTCCAAGAGTGTGTTTTGGGAGAGGCAGCATCTGCTGGGGCTTTGGGTAGATCTCTGCAGCAGTTTTCCCCTCCTGGAGCCTGCAGCTTCCTCATGGCACACTTCACAAGCTACAGTCCCCAGAACAGGTCTCCAGATGAGGACAGATGTGGTCGGTGTCCAAGCTTAGGGGTAAGCCAAGACCCAGCTGCACAAACCCTTCCTACAGCACAAAGTTTGAGGTCTCAGCTGTTGGTTCAGCCAAGGAACTGAGTGCAACTTCCAAACAGGAGATCATTAGACATCCCCAAAACTGCCATCCGTGAGGGTGTCCCAGAGGGAGCTCAGTACCAGCAAAGCAAGGGGTAGATGTCAGGCACATCATAGAACCATGGAATGGGTTGGGTTGGAAAGGACCTTAAGATCATCCAGTTCCAACCCCCTGCCACGGGCAGGGACACCTTCCACTAGAGCAGGTTGCTCCAAGCCCCTGTGTCCAACCTGGCCTTGAACACTGCCAGGGATGGGGCAGCCACAGCTTCTCTGGGCACCCTGTGCCAGCGCCTCAGCACCCTCACAGGGAAGAACTTCCTTATCTCCAACCTGAATTTCCCCGTTTCAGTTTGAACCCATCACCCCTTGTCCTACCACTCCAGTCCCTGATGAAGGTCCCTCCCCAGCATCCTTGTAGCCCCCTTCAGCCACTGGAAGCTGCTCTGAGGTCTCCACGCAGCTTCTCTTCTCCAGGCTGAACAGCCCCAATGTTCTCAGCCTGTCTCCATACCACATTTATATACATCAGTCAGACAACCTCAGCATGAAGTAGTGATGTTTAAATATTGCTTCTTTTTCAGCTCCGAGATCTGTGTTAGGATCCAGGCATTATTCATCCTGATGAGAGTTTTACTAAGGAAGAACTGACAAGCAGTCCAAAGCCTCTCTCTGTGTCAGACAGGGTCAGGATAAAGGCAGTTTATCCATTCTCCAACACCAGCCAGCAATTCTCATCCAAGATAACTGTCCTTCCCCATTTCTGGCTCTCCTGGGAACCATTCAATTAATGTAGGAAATAGGAAGCATGAATATTAATCCTGCAGACAGCACCAGTGTTATCCCTTCTATTCTGATCCTTTCCGCTGCAGTCTCCTTCTCCCAGGGATGCCCAGGGAAGTGCTTCATGCAGCTTCTTCCAAACCCTTCCTCGGACACCTCTCTCCATCGGGAAGCACTGGAGCACAGCTACCTCTGATGGCAAAGGAACAGATAGTTGGCTGAAGAGACTCAGAAGACAAGTCTCCTGTGGGGTTTTTTTGAGAGCAGAACAAGTACAAGGTCACATCTGAAAACAGAACAAGCCGTCCTGTTGCTGCCAGGGCCTCACATATTTACAGAGTGAAACCAACAAACACCACAGAATTTTAGTCACTTCCTGTCCTGTCTGCTGCCATTCCCTCCCTCATATC
Organism: Strigops habroptila; assembly: GCF_004027225.2. Classification (NCBI taxonomy): domain Eukaryota; kingdom Metazoa; phylum Chordata; class Aves; order Psittaciformes; family Psittacidae; genus Strigops; species Strigops habroptila. The sequence continues at coordinate 2,239,034 of NC_046358.1, forward strand.
CCAACATCTCCATCTCCCAGGCCCAGGAAGCTTCCTCCTGCTGTGCAACAGCTCCTACCACTTCAGGAGGCCACAGCACCTCTTGCTTTTCCTCTCCCTATACCGTGTTTCCAGAGCACTTGGCCTGGTTTGAAGCCTCCCTTATTCCTGCAGAGGAAAGATGTTGACATGAAGAATGCAGACAAGTTCCTGAACTTCCTCTTTCCAAGCTCCTTTCACTGCAGGTCCTACAACTTCTATCTGGCTCCCAGAACATGTACAGAACAGAGGAACCCACCAGTGGATCTCCCTCCTTCACGACTGAGGTTCCTCACTGGCTGCCTCCTTCCCAGCCATCCCTTTGGAGGTTTACTTCGCTGCAACACATCCAAACTGGTAATAAACCAACAAGCTCAACTCTCCTCCTTTATGAATTTAACTTCTCACATACTTCTACCACAAACAACTATGGTTCTTGTCTAAGTCCAGACCTTCAACAATCAGTGGGAAAAGGGTCCTGTTCCTCTGGGAAGGCACAAGGCAAGAGGATGGCCAAGCATGGAAGCAGCAAGGCCACCATCAGACAGACCCAGGGCAGAGCAGATGCCAGAGCCAGCACTGACCATGCACAGAAGACACTCCCTGGCAGGTATTTTCAGCTACAGCACGACGAACCAAGGCACAAAGCTTATGACATCCAATGAGCAGTGTGCCAGGTCGCTGCTTAGCTTAAGCACAAGAGCTTTTCCTTTCTATATCCCTCTCCTCCAAGCCTGCACCTCCCACTTCAGCTCCTAGGCCAGGCTCTAAGCTCTGCCCCACACAAGCACATTACCTGTGTTTCTCTCCCTTCTGTGTCTCTCCACCTTCTCCTCAGCCCCTCTTCCTCCCCAGCATAGGAAGCAATAACCAACCCACACCACCTCCTGCCTTCCGTGGGGTGCAGAGGGTCCTATAGAGATGGGCCCATATTCTGTTAACATTTGGGCTCTGCAGAGCCATTTGCTTTGCCAAACAACCACCAGTGCCCCAGAGATGATCAATGAAGTGGTCTTGGGCTCACTGATCCCCAAGCTAGGAGGTGGCACTAAAATAGGATCCAAAGAGAAGGCCGTAATCCCCCAAGCAAGAGATCCAGGACAACCTCTCAGTGGCCATACGTGTCCCAGAGCAAGCCCAGGGGCCAGCCCAATGCTAGGACAAGGTTGCAGGTGGCTTTTCAGCAGCTCTGTGTGCCCTATCCATCACTGATGACCATCTGGACAATGTGGCCATCCTAAACTAACTCTTTTCCTGCCTGGTTTCACAAGAGGAACCCAAGAACTAATCCTGGTTTAATGCCCCTCAGCATCTCCTGTCTCCTTCCAAACCTGGCAAGCAGAACTGGCATATCCCAGGTTGCACATTCCTGGACAAATACAGACTCAAAAGCACCAGGCTGAGGAGTGAACAGGATTTATGTGGAACTGGAGCCCTTCCAGGCTTCACAGCTCCAGGAGGGATTCCTATCACGAGCAGGGCTGGCAGCGGTTCAGAATGATGGAGGAGAACGCTTTGGTTTGCACTTTTGGGTTACGAAATTGGATGCACGCAAGGAGCAATAGGGCAATTGGAGCAAAGCTGACACAGGCAGCTCCACCAGGCCAAGGAGAAGTCCAGCAGCTGCTGCTAAACCACACACTGCCCAGCCCCAGAAGCAAAGCCACCAGCCAGGGGAACAGGCTACATCACATCACAGATGGACAAGCCTGGCATCAATCCCAGTGAGGAAACACTGCTCCTAGGACAGGATACAGCTTCTCAATGCCAGTCGCCTCCAGTGTATTTCACGTGCCACCACTGTCCCAAACAGCTTTATGGCACTCCCAACCCTCAGACCACTCATGTCCATACCCACCACCAGCCATAGCACCCTGGGCAATCCCTCCATGGCTTCTGTGTCAGCCTGAAGAAGCTCCTGAAGAAGCTCCTGAAGGACCCTCAAATCCTCCACCATGCCACAGTTCAGGACTGAACACTCATCCTCTGAGCCACACACACTGTGTTAAAGCCACTCTTTGACATTCAGCTTTATTATTTCTCATGCACACTCAGCAAACCCTTTTTATTACCTCTCACCCTTCCAAACCAGAAGGAATCCAAGGAAAAAGCCTGCTGTGTAGAGCTCTTTCCCCACCAGGGTGTCCCCAGCACACATGGTAGATAGATGAGCATTACCAGCTCTGCTCATCCTTTTGCTTTGGATAGGAAGGCAGTAGAGCAATGGAACAAAGCAAACCAAACTTCTCCAACTTTTTGGCTTGAAAACTCCATGCATTTATCCCTATAACCACTGGAGAAAGAGTGGCCCATTCATCTCCAGGCTGCTGAGCCCACCCAGACCACGGCACGAGGGACAGACAGAGCCACATGCACTCAGAGGCAGAGGTACAGCTCATCCTGCATTAGCAGGTCTCTCTTCTCCCCACCCTGTAGACTTCTACCACTGCCTCATGAGAAGTTAGACAAGGTAAGAGCCGACACCAAACAGAACCATCTCCTCCGAGTATCCTACTTGTAGTGAGAACGTGCCTCACTGGTTGGGATCTGCTTCTGTAGATAACAGCTCTATCAAGCAACGTCCTTCCCCCAGCGCCTTTTATCAGGAGGCCTCTTCTCCCAAACTCTGTGAGGACGTTCTGCAGTCGGCTCCCAACCCCAAGGACCAGCACTAAGGAAACCCACAGCTGATGGGGTTGGAACTAGATGATCTGAAGGTTCTTTCCAACCCTAACTATTCTGTGATGCTATAATCACACCCCAGAGCCTCTTCCTTAGCTTAGAAGGGTGGGGAGGTGGCTGCTTTATCAAAACTCTTGTTAGTGTGATCCCTAAACCATGTAAAATCCAGGGAAGGGCAGAAAGCAGCCAGTGTTTAATGCAGTGTAGGGAGGAAAGTTCTCAGCTCCACCCACAACCTCAGTGTCACAATGACCTGTTCTAGTTGACAGCAGTAAAATTGCCAGTCCTGTCCCCCCAGCCCCATTCACCACGTAAGCTCATCGCACACAGCACCATGAACCTCAGCTCAGCTCTTCTGGCCACAAGGACTTCTGGCCACCCAGATTTGCACCCTTCCAGCACCCCACCTAGCTGGAAGCACTACAGAGAACACACATCCCCATCAGACCACTGCACAAGCATGAACTCACCTCTCTCCTCTCACCACCCTGGAACCCCAGGCAGATCCCAGCCCAAAATCTCCTCTGGTTCAAGCTCCTGGGACTTCCACAGGAATTCACAGTCCCTGGGCAGCCAGCTCATGCTGTTTACTACCAGTACTGTTTCTACAGCAACAAGGTGCACAAGCATGGATACACAGAAACAGAGAGAAACCCTGCCAAACAGGCCAAGGGGAATGGCTTTAACCTGCCAGAGGGGAGATTGAGATGAGCTCTGAGGCAGAAGCTCTTCCCTGTGAGGGTGCTGAGGCGCTGGCACAGGGTGCCCAGAGAAGCTGTGGCTGCCCCATCCCTGGCAGTGTTCAAGGCCAGGTTGGACACAGGGGCTTGGAGCAACCTGCTCTAGTGGAAGGTGTCCCTGCCCGGGGCAGGGGGTTGGAACTGGATGAGCTTTAAGCTCCCGTCCAACACAAACCAGTCCGGGATTCTAAAAGGATCAATCTCCTCTCTCCCATCATGGATTCACAGGCTGCACTTTGTCACCAGGTTGGTCTAAACCACCTCAAGCGCCAGCAAGCAGCACCTGCAGACAGCTTCCTCACCCAGTTCCTAGGGCTAAAGAATCAGCAGAGAACTTGGCAGGACTGACAGGACATGAGAGGTAGTGAGTTAGAGCAGTAGGATCATGCTTTTAGTACCCCCTGGCCCTCAAAAATCAGAGGTCATCAGTGTCCTTGCCAAGGGAGATTTGCAGGTACCTGAAGGTGGGCAGCACAAGGATTTGGGACGATTGTGCAAGTGAAGACCACCACCAAAGCTCCCCACAGCCCTCCAGAGGCTGACAGCCTGTCCTAAGCCCTCCAGAAAAGGAGGACCAGCCCAAGCACTTGCACAACAAAGAGTTCTGTCTGCAGCTCAACTAACTTGAGACCATCCAAGGCTGAAGACAGCTGTGCTGCTGGTTTCAGATTGTACTGAAAGGCTTTTTGATGATGCTTTTCTTGCAAGTGCAGTCACAAAGAGCTTCTAAGCCTCAGCTGAAATGGTCACATCCCGTTTTCCAAACAGAGGCATATGCCTATCCACTGCTCCCTCCCAGTGGGAGGGCTCTGCATGGTTTGTTCTGCTTGACCCCCACCCCAAAACCAAACGGAACCAGGTTCTCCAGGCCAAGTGGAGCCAACACCTCCAGTTGTGTGACACATGCTCCCCACCCTTCTTGCCTCCCCGTGCTCCTGACAGCTGAGGATCTTTGGTATCTAATTATAGGCCCTGTCATCCTACCACAGGATTTGCTCTTCCACTTGCCTCTCCTGCTTTTCCCAAGGCAATCAAGCAAGATCCTTCTCTGCTCTTATCTCCATCAGGACCAAAACCAGGCAGGACATCCAGGAAGGCAGATCTCAGCTACCACCACAACTCCAAAACACACAGGTAAGTGCTTTGGTGCAGCAGCTGCCACAGGACCACACTGCAGATGCACTGTCCATGCATGGTATGTCGTGTTCCTCCTCACCTTCTACCTCTTCCACTTGATTTTACCCTCTTCAACCCAAATAAAAGCAGGTTAGACATTGGGTAAGAAAGTCTGTGAACTCATAAGTCAACTCTGGCTGCAAATGGAGCTTTCCAGAGCTCAGCTTGTCCACTTGAGCTCACCCATCATTGCCTCCTCTGGAGTCAGCACCACTCTTCTGTCAGCAGCAGCACCAGACAGCTCACCCTGCAGACAACTGCTGTCCCTCATGTGTTTTCAGTGGACATTTCGTGCACCACCTTGTTTCTCCACCTTCTGTTTCTCCTCAAAACCCAGCCAGTGACCTGCAGACCCCTGACAGAATTAACCAACATGAAACAGGTACTGGGGGCATGGGGACTGCTCTCCTAACGTAATAGTGTCTCCTCCAGCTGGGATAACCCTGTGGAAACCTCCTCCTGTGTATTAACAGGAGACATAGATGTAACTTGTAAGTGTTGTTTGGTAACTCACTTACAAGGTAACTTCAAGTGCTCCTGTGCTGTCTGGTGCTCACTCACTCAGTGCTGCAGTTTCCAGCACACACTCAAAGCACAGCCAGGTTTGGGACAGTGAGAAACCAGCTGAGATACCTCCTCTCTGCTGACATGGAACTTCATCCAGTTGGTTTCGGGGATGTTTTCTCCCAGGGACAAGCACACTCTTGCATCTTGCAGGATCTAAATGCTCACAGGGATTTCTAAAGCTTTTCCAAGGATAGCCTTGAGTGGCTGCTAGCTTCCAAAGAGCTGCCCAGCTCCAATCTCAACAGTCCCTAAATTATTTAGAGCTCAATTATCACACCTGGATCATTTGGAATGACTCATTTGTAGTGTCTTTAGTTTGAAGCAGAGGCATGGGGGAGAGATTAATTACTCTACTTGCTCAGGTCCTGTCTAGACTAGGAAATGGACAGGGTTTCATGTAGGGTACATGCAGACAAACTCCCATCCCTCTCAAGGAACACTCACTTGACAGGGTAAGGGATTGCCAGTGCCAAGTTTCAAATGGGGGTGATGTACACCCATCCACCCAGACTCTCACCTCAGCACATGTAGCTCATTCCACGCTTCAGTACCTGCAGGAACTCCTGGGTTCATCCCAGCACACACAGACAAATCCCAAGTCAATGGGATTGGCTCTGGGAAAGTCAGTATCCAGCAGGAGTGGCTTCTGGTGAGCACACCAAGATCTGAGGATAACAAACAGCAGCAGCCACAAGGGATCATCACCTGGTGGTGAGCAGTGTTACAAGGAGAACAAGGGAGAAGCCAGGCTGAGCCTGATGTGGAGGCGTTGCTCCTTGCATCCCACTGTTGGGATAGCACAGGCCATCCAAGATAGAGCAAGGGCAGCTGCCTGACCAGCACAGGGGGGGCAGGCAGCTGTGTCCTCCTCTTTGCTGTCTTATCAGACATAAGCAGCTCCAGCCAGCCCACAGCTCCTGCTGACCTCCCTCTCCCTGCTTTGAGGCCATCTACTCCCTTGGTGGTGTGAGGATAAGGGCTGGAACTTTGTCACAACTGTCGCATGAACACAAACACACACGATCCTTCCTGGCCCCATGGGTTGTGTCCTGCATTTGACATCACCCCATCCTGCAGAAAGGATTTGGTACCACCAAATGACTTGGAAACCACAAGAATAAAGCCACTGTGACTCTGAGCACCCATCAGAGCCAGTCTCCCTCACCTGAGCGTGCTGGGGCCACTCCACACCACTATACACATGGCTGCGAGAGAGAAACCTTCTCCTCGATGCTCCCCAAGCTTCATCCCTCAGCTGATGACTCCATGTACTGTGAAGCTCATGTGAGCCCTCGCCCAGGGGGTAGCGTGGACACTAACATGTAAGGGCAGGTTTCCTAAGTGCTGTTTACAGGAGAGGCCTCAGGTTTTGGCTGCTAGGGACAGGCAGAGGCCTCCTCTCAGATTTCACACAAGGATCTGACCAGAGGGCAGGGCAGTGCTAAGGCAGGACACAAACTGCCCCAAGCAATGGGAGAGACAGCATTGCACTGCCCCCTTATCTCCCATATGCACCCAGTGCACTTAACAGCGGGTGAGTCTCCTCCTGCATTACCCTTCATGGGTGTCACATCAACCTCCAACAACCAAAACAAGGGTGCCACTGCACCCAGCCACCATGGTCAAGGGCCCAGGCACTGCAATACCTTCAGCCTGAGCCCCAGAGAGCACCCCCAGCCCCGAGGGAGGGTGCAGCTCCACCGCAGGCTCTCTGCAGCTGCAGAGCCAGTTGAAGAGGTTCCAACCCCTCCCTGTCTCCCCATCTCCGGCTGCCACCTCCCCACTCTCAGTGGGTTGGCTGATGGGGCAGCAGCTCATAGCACAGCACAGACAACAATCTCGATTAGATGCTGCCCCTCTGCTGCCAACTTTTATCTAGGGCATGATCCCACAATTCCCTAAAGCAGCATTTAGCTCAGAGGCATCAGCTCCTGGGGCACTAAGGGAGGAAACCTCCTAAACCAGCTCTGCCACTCCAGCAAGGCTGGAACCGCACCCCGAGATACAGACTGCTGACTTGACAGCACCAGGATGAGCAGGATTTGTCCTTAGGGTGATGGCACTCGCCTGCTACGCTCCCCCCAAACCCTTCTGAAGGGCTAGGACCCTGCTGCCCTTCATTCCTCACCATCAGTGTTGCCACTGGAAGCGTTTGGCATCACTTTGGTGATGTTTGGTGAGGCGCTGGCACAGGGTGCACAGAGAAGCTGTGGCTGCCCCATCCCTGGCAGTGTTCAAGGCCAGGTTGGACACAGGGGCTTGGAGCAACCTGCTCTAGTGGAAGGTGTCCCTGCCCGTGGCAGCGGGTTGGAACTGGAGGAGCTTTAAGCTCCCTTCATCCCAACCCATTCCATGATTCTATGTGCTAATCCCAACTTATAATTCCCAGTCTGGCTAGTTTTAGTTCACAGTAAAGGCCTGGCAAAAGTAGCCTGGAGCAGACAGAAGGCAACATTTCCTCACACTTATAGCACCCAGGAATACCCAAGAGCTGCAGAAGGATGGGGAGACACCAGCCCCACGTCCCGCTGAGGAGCCCTGTGACAGCTCCACAGATTACACACATCTGGATGGGTCAGGGGGCTTTGTGTGTAGTGAAGGTTGGAGTAAGTGAGAAACCCCTCCTCAGCAGAGCACCACACATGCAAGGCAGGCACACCTCACCTCAAGCACAACAAGAACATCTTCAGAACGTGCTGGGTCAAACAGCCCCTCCACAGCAGCTTCCAGAGATGAACCAGGCAGTTTGCTGAAGAGCACTACCAGAAGATTCCCCTCCTGGTGCCCCTTCTTGTGCTCAATGACCTTACACAGACCTAACCTTAGCACAAACCTAAGTTACACACATGCAACAGCTCCTCCTCAGTCTCAGATCACCTCGTGGAGACATGGTGAGTGCCAAGGTGGCACAAGGTGGACAATATATCCGTGCAATCACTGCTGGACATCCTAAACCAGGCAGAGTACGAGCATCACAGCACCAGATCAACCAAACTTCCTTCTACTCAGAGCTGTTAGTCCACAGCCAGAGCTGCTCACGAAGCTGCTCCTGCCTTTACGAGGTCCAGGCTCCAAGTTCCAGCCTCCTCATGGGGAACTGAACAGCTTGGTGTGACAGGGGCTGGGTGCAGCCACCCAGTGACAGTCAGTGGAAGACTTCTGAGGCTCCGAGAGGGACCATCACATTGTTGGTGCCAGGGCTGGGCTGTCACTCAGGGCACAGGATACAATAGAGCGTTTCAGCTCCACAGTTAAGGGCCTGCAAAACACACATCTACAGCTTGTCAAGCCAGCACCTCACACCAAGCCTCAAAGTACTGCCTCTTACAGGGCTGAGGAGCAGAAACATGTATGCACTTAGCAGAAAACTACTCCATGGTGCCTGCTAAGTCCCATTTTCTGGTACTCACGGTGCAAGGTCTGGGCAAGGAACACTGACATCCCTTACTCACTGCTCTCCCCACGCATGCAGCATCACCTGCAGGGTGCCCTTCCCTACCTGTGTCAGCTTCCCAGGTCACAGCTCCTTCCATGGTTTGTTTCAGAGGGGTGCAAGCCATCCTCCCCACATCCAGACCAACTCACCCAGGCCTTTATAATCTTGGGAGTTGTGGCTGGAGAGCCTGAACTAGGAAGCAAGCACAGTTGGAGCAGTGGGACCCACCTAATGCGAGAGTCATACTACACAGGGATGTGTGAACTGGCCCAGAGTTCTTGTAGGAGTGTGACGACATCCAAAGCAGAGGTGAATTCCTCTTCAAACCTCAGATCTTCCACCAATACTGATAAATCCACTCAGAAATTAGACCTAGATCAGCTTTTCGTTGAACCAGAGGAAGGTAACAGTAACACAGAACACTCCAGACTTCCTCTCTACCCTGTGGAAACCAGTCAGACAATAGATGCTGTTGGTGTAACCACCCTAACACACCAGGTAACAAACTGCTTTTGCCATCTCAGGCCTCTGGTACCATCAAACCATTGCCCATACAATGAATTCAGCTCTAAACCATTCTGGCCCAGGTTGTTTGGCTGGGAGGACAACTACCACCCTTGGCTTTTGATTTCATTTAAAAACTAGATATATTCTTTTGCTATCACCCCCACATTGATCCCAACTCACACACCAGAAACACAGCAACACGCTGTACTACCAATTACCTGTTTCCCTACTTAGAACTTTTAATGTAGGCACATTAAAGCCAACTCCCAAAACCAAAGCATGTGTAGGAGGAGGATATTCAAATAAGTCTTATTCAGCACTTTTGTCTTGCTGGATAATTCACCTGTGATATCCTGTTCTGCGATGGCCAGAAACAGGAGCTAAGAGCTCCCCCCATTTCAAAGCATGTGTCTTGAAAGGAATAATCATCTTTTAAAGGTCCTTTAAGAAGGGAAAGTCACTGACACAGCAAGAGAATGGCATGAGCTGGAAGTTCCTTGGAAGAGTGAAGCAGGAAGCATGAACCGAGCCTCACCTACCACACAGGGGTTGTGTCTCCTCCTCTCAGGCCAGCAGAGACAACACACGTGAGGCCACCGAAGCCCAGGTCAGCCTCATCCCCTGCTTGCTGCCCATGTGCCTTCCCAAGCCCCTTAAGCATGTAGCTCCTTTATCCAGCTTAGCACATGCTGCTGGAGCCCAGGCCACCTACACCAGCACAGCAACTCTTCCTGGTCATTTTTAGGTGTGATATGACAAGGATTTTAGCACTGGCACGTTCCTGGCTGCTGGTTCCTTTTATCTGCCATGTCTTTATCCAGCTGTTTTGAATTCCTTCTGGTCAAAATGTAGCTAAAACTGTAGTTGAACCAGAACCTGGAGCTGGCATTGCCTCCAGGAGAAGCTCTCCCGACTGCTGGTTATAGCAACAGTCACTCCCCAGCCAAACCAGCACCTCGAGCTGTGCACCACTCAGCTGTGGTGGGCACAAGCGTGTCAGGATGAGATGGAACTGCTGCTTTTGGCATCAGGGCCAAATTAAAGCAGCCACCAAAGCACTTGGGGAAAAACCCAAGTGATCCTGAAGGGCCCAACAAGCAGCAGCAGAAAAGGAGCACACCTTCTGTAAGGCTTGGACAAACCACAGCCTGTGAAGTACTTTCCTCTCCATGGAGGCCAGTGCTGGAATAACCACCTGTACCCTCACGAGAGGATTTCCATCCCTAGGACACCTACAAGGTGTGTGCTGGCCACAACTCCCAGCACCCCTTCTGCAGCCTGGCACCCAGCAGCAGTAAGAACTGCTCGTTCCTGAGGGCAAAGCTTTATGTTGAGTACCACGCACCCTCACACCAAATGATTCCAGAGCATTAAAGGATAAGGATTGACCTTTATAGACAGCACCTTGAAGGTGAGGGTGCATGTACTCAAGAGAGGAACTCCAGCACAGCTTCAGCTATCACTGAGCTGACACTCGCCCTTCCCAGGGGGTTTACAACTGCCTCAAAACAAGGTGAAACTGATGTGCAGGAGACACAGCAGCTTCCCTCCTTCCATGGAATCTCTGGGAATATCTTCCCAGAGCAGCTGCTCCCAAACTGCTCATGGTACCAGCCCATGGACTTCATGCAGGCCCCTGAACATCAGATAATCCAGATAGGGCCTAACTAGGACATGGCTTTTGGAACAGCTCCTTCCCAAAGAGAACACCAGGAGAAGACACAGGCACAGGCACATTTGGGCTTGCACACCCAAATCAAGCCCAGGCCAACACAATGGTCACACACAGTATTCCAGCTTCTCTGCTTGTCACAAACACATGGAGAAAACCTGCTGTGCCAGAAACCACACCAACACTCACTTCCTATTTCTCTCCAAAGCTTTTTACCCAGCCTCAGCCTCCAACCTTCCCCTCTTCCAGAGCTCAGGAGCCAAGTGCCCTTCATTAGGGCAAACTCTGACACAAAAAGGACCCACGAAGCCACCAAACCCCCCGGCAGCTGAGCTGACATCTCTGGGCAGGCTGCAGGGATCCACCACGACACCTGTTTGAGTTGTTTAAACCTTGTCTTTCTTCAGTTGCAACAGAACCAAGAACAGAATATGATTGTTTTGGGCCAATACTGACCAGTCTTTGGCTGTAACGGATCCGTTCTTCCTCAGGTTCCATCTCTGACTCCTCTGAAGAGAGTGAGAAGGACACTCCAGGGCTGCTGTCTTCCTCCTCTTCCTCCTTGGAAGTAAAGGGAAAGAGTGAAGCAGGGCACACAGACACGAGATGCCTCCATCCCTCATTTCTTTGCTCGTTTTGAGCCTGTGCAGGGCTAAAGTGAGCGCAGTGGATGAGCCCAACTCAACTTTTAACACTCCCATTCTAACTTTAGGCATGACCCGGGGTAAATGACTTTACCAGCTGTTCTGTAACACGACAGGAGCTGCAGGTCTCAGGTCAGGAAGAAGGACTGTGCTCTGCACTGCTACCAGCACAGGGGCAGCTCAGTTTGCCCCTACTGGGGTATGGAGTGGACAAGCTGCTGTCAAACACTAAACAGCAGTCAGGGAGTACAAGATTAGGCATTAGAGAAGCAACTCCTCCAACCACCACCATTCCTGTCCTCTGCATATCCTGTATGGTGGCACTTTGGAGAAGCCACAGCGGTGCAGAACATCTCCCATGCACAGGGAAGACTCCCTCCTACGTGCGGCGCTTGAGCAGGGCTGCAGGTAGGGGAGCAACTCTTGACTTGAGGGGACTCAAATGCTCAGATCTCAAAACCTGCCACCTTGTGACACCACACGAGAACTTGGCAAAACCTCCCGAGGCACCAGGAGGCACCTCAACTTTTTTTGTCCTTTTTAAAGGAACAGAACGAACCCAAAGCCCAGGTATATCGCAACTCCTAATCCCCAGCACCATGCCTATACTAGACCTGCGGGCAAGGAATCTGCCCCCCTCCCCATGTAGTGTTACAGAACCACTACCATAGCATGGAGAGAACTTGTTCCATCCTGCCCTTCCCCGACCCTCCGAGCACGGTTTGACAGCGGAGCCTCTCACATCCCGTAGCATCCTTCCCTATCGCCCTTCCCGCTCAGGACCGGACTTCCCAGCCGAGCAGTTTTCCCTTTACAATTGCTAAACTCTTGTTTATAAACACCCGGACAAACCGGAGTGTGACACACCAGTTAAAACAACCCCCGGCCCCCCGCCCTCCGCCCCGTCCTCCGGGGCAGGACAGAGGCAGCCCCGGCCCGGCCGAACAAAGCGGCGGCGGGGGCAGCCCTCAGGACAGCGGTCCCGGGGGAGCTGTCAGCCGGCACCCGCCCGCCCCGGGACCCGCCCGCCCCCCGCCAACTTCCCGACCCGGCCTCCCGGGGGCCACCAGGAAAGGGAGACCCGCCCCGGGTCGCGCCTGGGGCGGCGGGGCCGCTGTCCCGGCCGGGTGGGAGGCGGCCGGTACCCACCGCCCGGCCCCTCCGCGGGGACTCGCGGAAACTTCGGGGTCGGCCGGGTGCTGCCCCGCTTCCCCCCACCCACCCCATCCCCTCCTCATCGCCTCCCGGCCCCCGGCGAGCGGCTCACCAGGTCTCTCCTGCGCCTTTGTCCTCTTCTAGCGCCGACACGGGGAGAAACAGAAGAGGCGGAGGAGGAACCCCCGGTCAGGCAGCGATCGCGCCCCGGGCCCGGGCCCGGCCCGCTGGCCGCGCCGCCCCGCTCCGCTCCGCCCCGGCCCCGCCGCCGCTGCCTCCCCCCCCCCCGCGGCCCGCGGCTCCCGGCGCGGCGGTGCCGGTGCGCTGACAGCCCCTCCGGCCGCCTCGGGCCGCTGCCTGCTCCCGCGGGCCCCGCTCCCCGGCCCGGCGCCGCGTCCGCCGGGCAGCGCGTCCCCTCCCCTCCCCTCCGTTCCCTTCCCCTCCGCGCCGCGCACCCGCAGCGCGGCCCCGCCGCCGGGTGCCAGGCTGTGCGGCGGCCTCCCCGCCGCCCCGGGCGCGCCGTGCCCCGGCCCCGCCGCCGCGGCCGCCGCCCCCCCCCGGCCGGGACGCGGTTCCCCTCCTCACACAGGAGCCGCCGCCGCCATTTTGAACCCGTCAGAGTCTCACATACACACTGACTCGGCCGCCGCACTGCGCACGCGCCGCCCGCAACCTCCCCTGACCCCCCCCACCGCCACCGCCTCCATGCACCGCACTGCGCATGCGCCACTGGCTTCTTTCCCCCCCCGCCCGTCCTGCTTGGGCGCGCGCACGCACCTCGGGGCTCCCCCCCCGCCTCCCCCCACCATATCTGGGGCGGGAGCGAGCGCGCACGCGCGGCCCGGCGGCTGGCCACGCCCACCCCCGCCTGGCCACGCCCTCCCGCCCGCCCGCCCGCGCGCATGCTCGCGCGGGTATGGCTGTGTACGTGCGTACGCGCCCACCTGCGTACGTGCGACATACACACACATGCGTGTGTACGTGGGACACCTGTGTGCGTGTGACACACCTGTGTACATGTGACACCTATGTACATGTGACATATGTACATGCGACACACCTATGTACGTGTCACACTTATGTACATGTAACACACCTATGTACATGTGACATCTATGTACATGTAACACCTATGTACATGTAACACACCTATGTACGTGTGACACGTGCATGTGACACACCTATGTATGTGTCACACTTATGTACATGTAACACACCTATGTGCATGTAACACCTATGTACATGTAACACACACCTATGTACACATAACGCCTATGTACATGTAACACACACCTATGTACATGTAACACCTATATGCATGTAACACCTATGTACATGCAGCACACACATACTGATGTACATGTAACACACGCCTATGTACACATAACACCTATGTACATGTAACACCTAGGTACATGCAGCACACAACACCGATGTACATGTAACACACGTATGTACGTTCAGCACACACCTATGTACATGTAACACACACCTATGTGCATGTAACAGACCTATGTGCATGCAGCACATGCACACAACACCTATGTACATGCAGCACACACCTATGTACGTGTTACACACACCTATGTACATGTAACAGACCTATGTGCATGCAGCACATGCACACAACACCTATGTACATGCAGCACACACCTATGTACGTGTTACACACACCTATGTACATGTAACAGACCTATGTACATGCAGCACATGCACACATGCCTATGTACATGTAACACCTATGTACATGCAACTCACACCTACGTACATGTAGCACACACCTATGTACATGTAACACACCTATGTACATGCAGCATATGCGCACATGCCTATGTACAGGTAACACCTATGTACATGCAGCACGCATACACCTATGTACCTGTAACACACACCTATTTACATGTAACACACGCCTATGTATGTGCAACACGCATATACGAGGCTATATACATCCAATACATGCCTGTATACATGCGACACACCCACCTATATACATGCAACAGACACACACCTATACATGCAACACACTCCTATACACATGCAGCACACATACCCATGCAACACACATACATGCAACACACATACATGGCTATATACATGCAATACACACTTACATACTTGCAGGATATACACATACAGTCCTATATACATGCAGGACACATGCACCTCTATAAGCATGCAACATACACATACACTCCTACATACAGGCAGCACACACGTACACACCTATACACATGCAACACACATACACACACACCTATACATGCAACAGACACACATACACTCCTTTATACATGAAGCACATGTATGCATGGCTTTACCTTGTACATACGTGCTTGTATTTTATATGCATACAATACATGCCTATATGCATGCAACATGCACCTATGTACATGCAGCATGCACACATGTACGCCTATATGCATGCAGCATCCACATATACACCTATGTACATGCAACACACATACATGACTATACATGCAGTACATGCCTATGTACATATACAGACATAGAGTTCTATATACCTGCAACAGACATGCACCCTTATATACATGCAACACACACATACATGCAACATGCACATACATGCAACAGACACACAAACATGCTTATATACATGCAGTATACACATACACACCTATATACATGCAAAATATATAATCAACTATATACATGTAGTGCATACATACCTATATACATGCAGCACACATACACTTATATACATGCAGCCTACGCATACACGCCTATATACATGCAACACACACATACACTCCTGTATACATGCAACACACGCATGCACCCCTATATATATGCAACACACAGGCATATGCACCTATACATTCAACACACACATGCCTATATACATGCAGTGCACACCTATGTGCACAGAGCACACACACATACACACCTATGTACACACAGCACACGCACATACACGCCTATGTACATGCATACACATGCCCCATCCAAACTCAGGGGATGCTCAGGGACCGCAGGGGGTTCACAGGGGGTCCCCAGCAGGATGTGTCCCCCTGTTACTGAACCGGGGCTGCTCCTGCCCACAGGGACCATGCCACGCTCTGTGTGTTGAGCTTTAATGTCAGCACTGCACCACGGTCACCCCACGTCACCCCTCCCTCGCTGGCCTGCCAGCAGGAAGGGGACCCCCCCCCAAATCAGTTCTGTGCTCTCAGACCCCGTTGCAGGGTGACAGTGGTCCAGCGATGGCTGATGATGTCCAGCAGCAGCCGGGAGCTGAGGTCTTGTGTCACGCTGTGGGGACAGGAGCAGGTCCCCGTGGCCATGGTGGGGGGCTCAGCAGAGCACACAGCCCCTCTTGGGTCTCCTCCTACGCTGGCTGCGGCGGGCAGCGCTGAGGGCAGCACTGCAGGCCGCTGTGAAGATGCCACCAACGTTCTCCTGGTACCTGGCCGAGCACTCCAAGTAGGACACGGCGTGGACCTGCCGGGCCATGGCCTCTCCCTGTGGGGAGCAGCATGGTCAGACCCCCGCAGTGGTCCCACACCACCTCACACTGGGGGTCAGCCCCGCATTGTGGGGTGCCACTCGCCTGATGGTAAGACACGGGCTCCAGGCGTCCCTCCTGCAGCTTGCGCAGCACCGCACGGTCCCGCCGCAGGTCGGTCTTGCAGCCCACCAGCAGCACCGGGATGCCCTTGCAGAAGTGGTTCACCTCCGGGTACCACTGTGGAGAGGGGACATATGGCACCCAGGGATGGGGAGATGACACCTCCCATGGGGAGGATGTACAGGGTGGGAGATGCCACCCTGGGGATGTGTTACCTTTGTTAGGATGTTGTCGTAGCTGCTGGGATCGGTGACGTCAAAGCAGATGAGGACAACATTGGCACCCGAGTAGGACAATGGGCGAAGCCGGTCATAGTCTTCCTGTCCTGCAACATGGAGAAGCAGACCGTTATCATGGGATCATGGAATGGTTTGGGTTGAAGGGAGCTTAAAGCTCCTCCAGCTCCAACCCCCTGCCCCGGGCAGGGACACCTTCCACTAGAGCAGGTTGTTCCAAGCCCCTGTGTCCAACCTGGCCTTGAACACTGCCAGGGATGGGGCAGCCACAGCTCCTCTGGGCACCCTGTGCCAGCGCCTCAGCACCCCCACAGGGAAGAATATTATATTCCCCAGTTCCCTACTGGGCTGGGGCCCCCCAGGCTAATCCCCCATCTCCCATTGTCAATGTATGGGGACACCCCTCCAAAGCACAACACCCCAAAACCCACAACTGCCCCAGGGATCCCTTCCTGTCCCACCTGCAGTATCCCAGAGGTGGATCTTCACAGGCCTGCCAGCAACCTGGAGGGAAGCTGTGTACTTCTCAAACACGGTGGGGATATAGACCTGGCAGGGGACAGGGAGGACATGAGACAGGTCCTACCTGCCCACAGGCAGTAGAGGACCCCACAAGGATATGTGTGGATAGGACAGGGCATGGGGACATACCCAGGGTCAGGAGAGGGAAATGGGGCTGGGGGAAAGGAGAGGGTGGTGTCTTCATACGTGCCCTGATCACAGGACAGACCCTGCTCCCCATCCCGTGACACCCCCCCCCCCCCCGAGGCAGAGGTGTCCATTGTAAGATCATAGAACCATAGGATGGTTTGTGTTGCCTTGAACACTGCCAGGGATGGGGCAGCCACAGCTTCTCTGGGCACCCTGTGCCAGCACCTCAGCACCCTCACAGGGAAGAACTTCCTTATTATCCAACTTGAACTTCCCTTGTTTCAGTTTGAACCCATCACCCTTTGTCCTATCACTACAGTCCCTGATGAAGAGCCCATCAGACCCCCATCAGCCCCATGCTGGGCTACCCTCTGCCCCATCGCCCTCAGTCCCATGTCCTGCAAACAGCCCCACTGTGCCCATTCCATCCCTCCTCATCCCACCACCCTTCTCCTATTGCCACCGCGCCCAGGAGCCTCCCACATCCCTTGCAGGACCATGAACCCCCCCGACCATGTCCCACCCCTCTGAGTTCCCATGGGACACGGCAACCGGTACCTTGGGGAAGTCCCCTCTGGCGAACGCCACCAGCAGAGATGTCTTCCCGCAGCCCCCGTCCCCCACGACCACCACCTTCACCTCGGCCTCGGAGGGCTCTTCCCGCTGCATGGGGGCAGCCTGCGGGACCCGCGGAGCCGGCCTAGCCTCGCCGGGGACCGGGATGCGGACGGGGCGGTGGGAGGCACCCGCCCGAAGCGGGGCGCGGCCGCCACCCGCCCATCGTCCCGCCCGCGGCACCGCTCAGGGCTGGGGCCACGGTGTGACGGTGACAGGGGCAGTGCAGCAGCAGGCAGGGTGCTCACTCACGTATGGGTGCCTGCTGCGGCGGGGGGGGCTGTCCCCGACACCCCATTTCCCTCCCCCCCCCCCACCGGAGTTGGGTTTATTGCCCCGAGCATCCACAGGAGGCAAAGTCCAGGGTGGAGGGAGGTGCAGGGGGTGACTCAGAGCTCCCGGTGCCACCCGTTCTGTGTCACACCCGGTGACGAGCTGCGCCCAGCCCTGCCCGGCCGTGCAGGTACTTGGAGCGCTGTGTGCAGTTCTGGTGTCCCCGGCATAAGAGGGACATGGAGCTGTTGGAGCAGGGCCAGAGGAGGCCACGAGGATGCTCAGGGGCTGGAGCAGCTCCCGTATGGAGCCAGGCTGAGAAGATTGGGGCTCTTCAGCCTGGAGAAGAGAAGCTGCGTGGAGACCTCAGAGCAGCTTCCAGTGTCTGAAGGGGGCTACAAGGATGCTGGAGAGGGACCTTCATCAGGGACTGGAGTGAGAGGACAAGGGGTGATGGCTTCAAACTGGAACAGATTTAGGTTGGATATAAGGAAGTTGCTCCCTGTGAGGGTGCTGAGGCGCTGGCACAGGGTGCCCGGAGAAGCTGTGGCTGCCCCATCCCTGGCAGTGTTCAAGGCCAGGTTGGACACAGGGGCTTGGAGCAACCTGCTCTAGTGTAAGGTGTCCCTGCCCGTGGCAGGGGGTTGGAACTGGATGAGCTTAAGGTCCCTTTCAACCCAAACCATTCTGTGATTCTAGGATTCTATGTCCCTCACATGCAGCTTGGATGTGGGGGACATGGTCTTGGACATCCTTTGCGTCCCCAAGGCCCCACTGGGAGTGAACCGATGCTTCTGTTATAGGTTTGCATGGAGGAATGGGAGCATCATGCATGCTGTTCCCACCATTCCTACCTGGCTGGTTCTTCTCCTGCTCTCCTGCCCCCCCCCCCAGCTCCCTTGGTGGGTACCAGCAGGTACCCAGGTCCAGCAGGTCCCTGTATCCCCCAGACCAGTGGGAATAAGGCTGAACCACTGGCTCAAACACCAAATTCCCACCCCGACCTGATGCACAACAAAGATGGAGCAGAGATAGTGGCGATTCCCATGCCGGGAGACTGGAAGGGAAATGGAGACAGTAATGAACAATCTCCAAAGGATGCCAACATCAGGGTGGGATGTGCAGAGGAGACCGGAGCAGAAGGAAACAATTAGGAAGGTGGCAATTACCAGTCTATAATGAGATATGAGGTTGAATCCTAAAAGCATCCCTATTCTTTCACAGCAAGATGTAGCTGCTGCAATATCCATCCTCTGGGGCATTCCCGTTGAGAAAACATTACTTTGGGCAAAACATTTCCTTTCCCGCAAGCCCAACAGGAATTTGACAGGAGCAGAGGCTCGGTGGTGCAGCCTGAATCTGAAACTGCCCAGTGCTCCCTTACCACCTGACCCATGATCCTGCAGAAACGCCCCAAAGAGAAGCTCTATTCGGAGGAGAGACGAGCTGCTTGGGTCTTCTGAGGAAGTGGAGACCCCAGTTCTCCTCATCGGAGAAGACGGTGGCAAGGAGAAGCAGAGGGAAGGAACTGCTTGGACACCCGGGTAGCTTGGCCCCAGGAAAGGTAGGGATAGGACCAGAGCCTAGGGAGATGCTCGCATCTCCATGGAGCTCCCGACCTCTCCCTGCTCCCGTTTATACCTTCCTTGAGGTGCCTGGAGCACCTCCAGCCTCCACACTGGCCCCGCAGCCCCACCACTGGTGTGGCAGCACCTCCCCAACCCTCCTGTCACCCCCCTGTCCCCAGCCCTGCTGAGCCACCCCACCAGACCCCTCATCCTGACACATCCTTTGGGGTCCCACTAACCCCCCATCTGTTCTGACCACAGCCAGGGGTCACATCCCACCTCCTGCCATGGACCTGAACCAGACATTCCCACCTCCCACATCACCTGTGCTGGAGACTGATGGAGACAACCTATGCAGCATAGACATCACTGATGTGGCTGTGGACACTGTCACGCTCTTCATCTGCCTCTGGGGGCTGGTGGGGAATGGGGCTGTGTTCTGGCTCCTCGGCTTCCGCATCCGCAGGAACCCCATCACCACCTACATCCTCAACCTGGCCGTGGCCGACTTCACCTTCCTCCTCTTCATGGTCACCTCAGTCCTTTTCTACATGATGGAGAACATCTTCTGCTCCCGTGTAGTGGCTCTGGTGTACCAGAGGTCGTTTTTCCTGCTCTCGCTGTTCACCTACAACATGGGTCTGTATCTCCTGACGGCCATCAGCATTGAGAGGTGCGTGTCCATCCTCTGCCCACTCTGGTACCGCTGCCGCCGCCCTCAGCGCTTGTCAGCCGTGATGTGTGTCCTGCTCTGGGCCCTTTCCATCACTGTCATTGCTACAGTGACATCTCTGTGCCTCTTGCATGAGCACGAGCTCTGCCAGGTGGCTCTTATCTCCATGTATTCCCTCAACTTCCTCATCTTTGCCCCACCTATGGTCACTTCCAATGTGATCCTGTTCATTAAGATCCTGTGTCGCTCCCAGCAGCGACAACCCAAGAGGCTCTACATCGTTATCTTCCTCACTGTCCTCTTCTTTCTCATCTTTGGGGTTCCTCTCAGCATCTGGAATTTCCTGCAGCAGTTCAACTACTCTGTTGTGACCTCCCAGGCTGTTTTCCTGCTCGCCTGCATCAACAGCAGCATCAACCCCTTCATCTACTTCTTGGTGGGGAGCTGCCGGAGGCGCTGCTCCGTGGTGCCCCTGCAGGTCGCCTTCAGGAGGGTCTTTGAGGAGACGGGGGTCACCACGGTCTCCAGCTAAAAGCCACTGTGCTCACACCGGATGTGCTGCCCGCCCCCCAGCTTCATGCTCAGTGCTCACCCTTGGGACTGCATCTCATCCCATTCCCATCTCCAGCTCCATCCCCATCCCATCCTGCTCCCCATCCCCACTCCTATCCCACCCCCATTCCCATCCCATCCTCACCCACACCCCATTCCCATCCCTATCCATCCTCATCCACACCCCCATTCCTATTCTATCTCCATCCCCATCCTTATTTTCATCCTCATCTCATCCCTATTCCACCTTCATCCACATTCCTATCCCAAGCTCATTCCATCCCATACTCGCCCTCATCCCATTCCCATCCCCATCTGCATCCCCATCCCATCTTATTCCTATGCCCATTCCTATCCCACCCCTATTCCTGTCCTTTCCCCATTCCCATGCCATCCCCGTCCCCTCCCTCCCGCTCCCACTCCGCGGCCGCTTCCCGCCGGGCTCTGCCGCCCTCCAGCGACGGGACGGGCGCGCTCCGACCGCTCCCGGGCCCGCAGCGGCCCCAGCCCGGGGCAAGCGGCTCCGGGGCTCGGCGGGGGCTCCGGCGGACGGTGTCTCCGCTCCCGGCCCCGCTCCCCGCAGCAATAAACGCCGCTGGCTCCATCTGCAGCCTCCCGTTCCACTGCGGGGCTGGGATGGGGAGGCGGGGTGGAGATCTGTGTGTGGGGTGCCCCCTAGAAATAGCCCCCCAAAACCCGATGGGGCAGCCCGGGGAGAGCAGCCCATGGGGAGGCACTGGAGCTGCAGGGGATGATCCGGGGGGCGGGAGGTAGGAGTGTGTGGGGGGTGGGATGTGGGGGGGCTGGGGGAAAGATGTGGGATGTAGGGAGGATGGTGAGAAGGTATGGAATTTGGGGAGGATGGTGAGAAAGTGTGGGATGCGTGGGCTCTGGTGGGAAGGTGTGGGATGTGGGGAGGGGTCGTGGGACTGGGGGGGGGAGGCCGGTGGGAAGATATAGGATTTGGGGGCCTGGCTGGGGGTGCAGGAGCTGGTGGGTGTCCACACTCATCAGGACAGGAGGAACCAGCCCCAGATGTGACACTGGGACAGTGCGGGACGAGGCTGCACTGGGCAGCTCTGCATGTCCCCAGGACAGCCCCAGGACAGGCAATGTCCCTTCCTCCTGCCTCCATGATGGTGCTGGGGGTAACCACACCCTGGCTTGGTCCAGCTCCCGGCATGATGGTGCTTGGTCCAGCTCCAGCACCATCATTCTGCACACCCACAGCTCTCCCATCACCATGATGGAGGCTTAGCGATGGGATGAGACCTTGGCAAAGCCACAGGGAGATGAGTGATGCCCCGTGGAGCCCATAGTGACCAACAGACGTGGCACTATGGGTGCTGAAGGGTGCTGAAGGGTGGTGGCCAGGCTGAGGACCACGGACTCCCCTTCCTCTTGCTGTCCTGATCTGCTGAAGAAGGAGGAAAGCTCCAGTCTGCTGAAGCCAGGGCAGAGGAAGAATTCCAGAAGGAAGAGACTTAGCTCACAAAATAAATAAATATATTATATATTTGAGGAGATATTTGCTGTGACAGTAATAAAACAGCCTGAGGGCACCACCAAACCCCTGCACCCATCCTTCCCGCAGCAGTTGTGATGGTGCAGTCCCAGTTGTGAGCAGTTGGCGTCAGTTTTGCTCTGGTGATCACAAGCCATGTGTGTGCATCTCCCCCGCCTCCATCCACACCCGGTCGGCAGCAGGAGCCAGGAGAAGGCAGGATGCTGTTTATTGATGTCAGGCACAGGGGAGGGTGGTGGGACCTTGGCAGAGCCTGGTGTGGGGCATTGGTCCACCCCGTGGTGAAGGTAGGGTGGGGAGAAGCGCTTAGGACACCAAACAGATTCTACCCCCACAAAGTACATGAGTCAGAGTTACCAAAGGCAACGCTCATCCTGAAAAGCAGAGGATTTTTGGGAACACGGTCCTCTGGGGCACATTCCCCATGGTAGGGATGGAAGGGGAGAGGAAAGGAATGCTCCCCGCAGAGCATCCCTCCACACATTGACCTTGGTGATGGTCTGCTGTTCTGCACAATGACATTAGGGGAAATGCTGCAGACATCTATTAATCTGATTGCTCAAGAAAAGCCTCAGCCACTGTCCCAGGAGCCTGGACCAGAGTGGTGGGAAGGCTTCAATAGGCCGGGGCCAGCACGTTCATCATTGTGTCACTGCTGAATGCAGTGTTGTACTCTGGCTGCTCAAAGACCCTCCGGAAGGCGACCTGCAGGGGCTCCATGGAGCAGCACCTCCGGCAGCTCCCCACCAAGAAGTAGATGAAGGGGTTGATGCTGCTGTTGATGCAGGCGAGCAGGAAAACAGCCTGGGAGGTCACAGCCATGTAGCCAAACTGCTGCAGGAAATTCCAGATGCTGAGGGGAACCCCAAAGATGAGAAAGAAGAGGACAGCGAGGAAGATAACGATGTCGAGCCTCTTGTGGTGGTGCTGCTGGGAGCGACACTGGACCTTAATGAAGAGGATTGTGCTGGAAATGACCATTGATGGGGCAAAGATGAGGAAGTTGAGGGAATACATGATGATAAGAGCCACCTGGCAGAGCTCGTGCTCATGCAAGAGGCACAGAGATGTCACTGTAGCAATGACAGTGATGGAAAGGGCCCAGAGCAGGACACACACCACAGCTGACAAGCGCTGAGGGCGGTGGGTGCTGGAGCAGAGGACAGACACGCACCTCTCGATGCTGATGGCCGTCAGGAGATACAGACCCATGTTGTAGGTGAACAGCGAGAGCAGGAAAAACGACCTCTGGTACACCAGAGCCACTACATGGGAGCAGAAGATGTTCTCCATCATGTAGAAAAGGACTGAGGTGACCATGAAGAGGAGGAAGGTGAAGTCGGCCACGGCCAGGTTGAGGATGTAGGTGGTGATGGAGTTCCTGCGGATGCGGAAGCCGAGGAGCCAGAACACAGCCCCATTCCCCACCAGCCCCCAGAGGCAGATGAAGAGCGTGACAGTGTCCACAGCCACATCAGTGATGTCTATGCTGCATAGGTTGTCTCCATCGGTCTCCAGCAGGGGTGGTGCAGGAGATGGGGATATGGCATTCACCTCCATGGACGGATGCTGGGCAGGAGGTGGGATGTGGTCCCTGGCTGCGGTCAGAATGGATGGAGAGTTAATCATAGAACCATAGAAGCAATGAGGTTAGAAAAGACCTTTAAGCTCATCAAGTCCAACCATTCCCCAGCACTGTCAAGACCACCACTAACCCATGGCACTGAGGGTCTCGGCTGCACGATGTGTGAACACTTCCAGGGCCGGTGACTCCAGCACTGCCCTGGGCAGCCTGTTCCAATGCCTGAGCACCCTTTGGGGAAGGAATTGTTCCTCAGCTCCATCTAAACCTCCCCTGGTGCAGCTTGAGGCCATTTCCTCTTGTCCCATCCCTTGTTCCTTGGGAGCAGAGACCAGCCCCCTCCTGGCTCCATCCTCCTGTCAGGCAGTTGTAGAGAGCGAGAGCCCTGAGCCTTAATGGCTTGGAAGAGCTGGAGCTGAGCTGCATGGTTCATCACCAGCTCCCTGTGCTGGGAATTCACCAGTGGAGGGCACATGGGATGTGCTGGAGAGAGGAATGATGGATATTGTGTAACAGAAGAGGAAGATGGGAGGAAGAGGAAGGTTCACCAGGAGATGCAGAAGGAAAGCACAGGGCAACAGGGACAGGACCTGGGGAGAACAGTGCCGGTCTCCGGGAGAGGGTGGGCAGAATGTGGCTGATCGCAGCGGATGCTGGAGGAAGGAAAGGTGGGGTAGGGATGGAGAAACATTACACTTAACTGTTAGCTTTGGTGAAGCAGCAGGCAAGGGCTTTCCAGCAGATCAGCGTCGGTGTCTCGGCATCTCATGCTCCCTTCGGATCCATCCCCTGAAGCAGGTCCTCCCAGGACAGCAGCATAAAGAATAACGTCCCCTGGTCCCCAGGAGGTCCCCCTGTCCCTGATGTGCCCCTCAACAGCTCCCCCAGCCACAGTGGGGTCGTGGGGGAGCTGGGAATGGTTTTTGTAACAGCGACTACGTCAGAGCTGGGCTTCCTCATTCTTATTTATCTTGTTTCTTTTCTCACCACAAAGGAAGTCGCTTTTGCCAGCAGCTCCACAGGCAGGACTTTGCGAATGGCTTCTCATTTCCTTCTGATTAGAAACACTCCCCCTGGGACAAACACCCTCTCCCTGCCTGTCCTCCCTGTCCTGGCGGGCTCCTGCCATTCCTCATTCCTCCTCTGCCTGTCGCAGGGCTCCAGAGACTTCAGCATCCCTGGGGGTCATCACCCATCCAGCAGTAGAGCATGATGCTGATGGTGCTGGTGATGCTGGTGCTGCTGCTGCTGCAGGTTGTGCTGGTGGTGCTGCTGATATTGGTGGTGCTGGTGATGCCAGCAGCGCTGGCAGAGCAGCTGGGTGCTTCTCAGAAGCAACTCCCCTTCTGGGAAGAGCATGAGGATCATCGCCAAAACCCCACCTGGGCCCAAGGGAACCTTCAAACCGCAGCCAAGACTTTGAGTTTCTTGTCAGCCTAATGCAGGCTTTGACAGCCCAGTTGAAGGACAACATACAGCTTCTTTTCAGCCAGGTGACAACAATATGAACACTTATAGCCCAGATTAATTATTGCTCAAACCCCTCAGTAATGCCATGAAAGCTATTAGAGAGCAGAATCACAGACTGGTTTGTGTTGGAAGGGACCTTAAAGCTCATTCAGTTCCAACCCCCTGCCACAGGCAGGGACACCTTCCACTAGAGCAGGTTGCTCCAAGCCCCTGTGTCCAACCTGGCCTTGAACACTGCCAGGGATGGGGCATTCATTTTTGGTGTGCTGGGCTCCCCCTCCCAGTGGGCTTTACCATGGAGCTGCGTCCCATCTCTTCACCAGCAGCACATTCTCCTCCTCAGTCTTGGTTAGTTTTACATGATCCCAACCCTTTGGTATCCCAAACACTCTGGGTTGTGGCTCCTGAGCTCAGCCTCAATGTTGTTAAACCCTCCTCTTGCTCACGGCTCCTACTCAGGGTTGAGCAGAGCAGGTTGGAGATACTGGTCTGGCCGCGCTGTCCCTTGTGCAGGTCCATGGGGACCAGGAGCTCCTTGCAGCCACTGCACAGCCTGCCAAGGGCTTATTGCTATAGCCAATATGTTTTGCACAATTAACAACCTGCTGTGATGATTAAAAAGACAACTGTGGGCTGTAAAATGAGGCTCGTGGTTGCCTCAGCTGTGGAAAAGCTTCTCCAGAGGGATCCACTGCTCCAAGGAGCACCCTGCATCTCCCACTCCATGGTGCCCTTGCAATTGGGAGGTACTTCTGTCTTCTCTCCCAGCTGCCTGGATGATACCAGCCTTTGGCTGCTCTAAATCATACTGTCAATGCCTAAAACTGAGTCCCAAAGACCCTGGATTTATCCCATTAACAATTCCAGCCTCACCGTTTTCACTAAGGGCAGAGTTGTCTCCAAGGTTTTCATATCAAAATCACTTCATATCGAAGCCCCTTCCTTCAGTGGGACTTTATGAGCAAAGCAGACCCTATCACCCATATTTCATGCATGGGCAGAGCCCATCACTGAGCCACCAGCCCTGGGGATGCTGGTGGGACCTGTGGATTTCTCCCCACTCCCATCTCCTCCAGCATCCTCCAGCTGAATTCTCCAGCCTCATCCCAGCTTCCTGAGGCAGGTAAACCTACCACGGCCCTGCAGCCACCCCTATTAACCTTTGATGGGGCTACTTTTCTAGCTGCAGAGTCAGAAGGGAAGGAGCATCTTTACTGCAGCACTCTTGGGCTTTGAACCTGGGGTGGGATAGATGGGGACATCCTGGAAGCAAGCAACTATGTGCATGCATCTGCATCAGCAGCACCCAGAGGATTTCTGACTGAAACCTGCCATTTATTCTTCATGGTCACCTCTGCAAGATTCCTACTGTGGGGAACACAAAAAATAAGCAGAACCATGTTTGGGCAAATTTCCAGGAGAAAAAGTGCCTGGGACGTGGGAGGGATTGGGTTGCTCTCATGCTGTTCATGGCTATGGATGCTGCAATAGGTCTCACCTTCCTGGAAGGAGGAGGATGGATGATGAAGCACATCCTGCAACTGCAGAAGCTGGGAGGTGCCACTCTGCAGACCCATGCCAATTCACACTGGCTGAAGATGGATTAAGAAAGCTTTCCCTCTGTCCCATGGAATTCCAACTGAACAGAAGCTTTGGGAGCAACAGGGACACGGAGCTGCAGTGCTGATGTGTTGCATTTAACACAGCCTGTTACCAGAGCAGGGCATTTGTAGCTAATCCTTATACTGCTTTAGTATGAAAAAGCTACTTTTGGGTTGATTTTTGCAGGATTTGAAGGATAAGCCCCTCAGCACACCGGTTCAGAGCTGCCAGGGTGTACTCCCCATTGTCCTGCAGTGGGTGACTATTCCCGGCCAGCCCATCCCATTCCTCCAGTGGGGCTTCCCAGAGGATGCTGCACTGGGAGAGTGCCGAAGGGGAATTTGGAGCAAGCCGACCCAAAGGACTTGTGGTTGGAAGAACACTTGGGGCAAAGGGAGGGAGAGCAGGAGATGACAGTGGTAATTGTAGAGCTTCCTTGGCATCGTTGCTCACTGGGACATTTGGAAGCTCAGCACTAAGACACTTGTTTCAGTTAAATAACCCTGGGTGAAAGGATTGTCCTTTGTTATCGAGCATATATTGTTGTTACTACCCTGTTTTGTTCTAATTTCTTATATATATAACGTTCTTTTTCATCTCTGGGTGGGTTGGGAGAAGATATTTCTGTCGGGAAGTCAGTGCTTCCTCTTGAGCCATCCGCAGTGTGAGCTGCAGGCGGAGGAATGCTGGTTAATGAAGTTCAGTTCACACATATGTTCCTGTGGTTTGGCATTGCACCCAGCTGGCCCTGGATATGGCAGAGATGGTGAAACACCATCTCCGATTCTGCTTTCTGCTTCTTTTTCCTCTCCTTTATTTATTTGTTTATTTCTTGGGATCACAGTGATCCAAAAGGGAGTATGAAGATGCTCTGAGGGCTGGAGCAGCTCTGCTCTGGAGCCAGGCTGAGAGAGCTGGGCTGGGTCAGCCTGCACAAGAGAAGGCTCCTTAAGGGGGGACCTTAGAGCAGCTCCAGTGCCTAAAGGGGCTCCAGGAAACCTGGAGAGGGGCTTTGGACAAGGGCCTGTAGGGACAGGCCAAGGGGAATGGCTTTAACCTGCCAGAGGGGAGATTGAGATGAGCTCTGAGGCAGAAGCTCTTCCCTGTGAGGGTGCTGAGGCGCTGGCACAGGGTGCCCAGAGAAGCTGTGGCTGCCCCATCCCTGGCAGTGTTCAAGGCCAGGTTGGACACAGGGGCTTGGAGCAACCTGCTCTAGTGGAAGGTGTCCCTGCCCGTGGCAGGGGGTTGGAACTGAATGAGCTTTAAGGTCCTTCAACCCAAACCAGTCTGGCATTCTGTGATTCTGTGACTTATTTAGATTTGCTGTTCAGCAGACAAGGAAGCAGGACAGAGAACACACAATCAGCAGAGTTCTCCTCCAAGGACTCACGCTGCATCCCTGCAACCTCAGCAGAGTGAGACGTGAGGATGTGGCACAGAGCAGCCAGCATCAGTGAGGGGCAGGTCCAGCGGTGTGTGCCACCCCTGGGATGCGGTGGCTGGATGAGTCACTCCATCCAGCTCTCCTCTTGCCCTCCCCATGGCATGGGGTGATGGAGGTGTCCACTCAGCTTTTGCAGACAGGGAAGTGACAGTCAGCATCATCTCCCCGGGGCTGATGGCGGCTTCTATGTGACAGAAAAGAGTGGACATTCACATGGATGGGAACCATGACATATCTCAGGGGTGTTGCTGATGGGCTCAGAAGAGAAGAAGCAAACAAGAAGGAAAACAGCACAACAGCAGATTTGCAAACAGGAAGCGTTTGAAGTAACCAGCACATGGGTCTGCAACGCCCGTACTGTGAGGGTGACTCTTTGGCAATCTGCTTCCGCTACTCTGACAAGTGATGACCAAGCCCTGGCACGTCTGCATCCCTTCAGCGACCACCCCTGAGCAGAAACCCAGGTTCCAGGGCCCGTTTGGAGCTGAGGAAGAGTTGCAGTGCCAGAGCCCACACGCAGACTGCTGGAGGAACCTCATCATGGAGATCCCTTGTTCCTGGTGGCCAGATCTTGTCTGGGATGGTTTTGGTGTGGCAGCTTTGTAAAGGTTCATGTGCAAGTCTGACACAGAGGACTGGAATTTGCAGCTCTGGAAACCAAAACTGTGCAAGGATTCCTGCCCTCCCCTGCCTGGTGAGAGGGGTCTGGGGCTCGCCTCCACTCCTGTCTCTGTCCTGATGTTCTTCCCATCTGTCAGCTGTTTTTAATCCTTAAAGGCCAAATGGCTCTGCATACCTTTTGTTCCTCCCTTCATTCCTCTTCCAGCTCTGTCTGTCTCCTGTCACCCTGGGCCAAGCTTTCCCCTCCTATCCCTATTTCTTCTCTTCTCTTCTCTTCTCTTCTCTTCTCTTCTCTTCTCTTCTCTTCTCTTCTCTTCTCTTCTCTTCTCTTCTCTTCTTTCTTTCTCCTCTTTCTTTCGCTTAGCTTCTCTCACTGCTAAGTTCTTATGTTCTCTGGGTAGCAGATGTTGTAGCTTGTGAAGGATTGCAGAAGACAGAATGACCAGAGGACATTCACAGTACCGGTGACCCAGAATCACTGATTTTGCCTTCACCTTTCGCCTTTCCCCAGGCGAGCACAAGAGAGAAAGGAGGAAGATGGACGGAAATCCCAACAACACAATCCATGGCTGGCATACAGTGTCCCCAGCACCTACAGAGAGCCTGGTCTATGAGGATGAACACAACGGGACCCAGTGCTTTGCAGAACACGTCCCTGAACTCGTCACCGGGAGCATCACGCTGCTCATCTGCCTATGTGGGCTGGTGGGGAATGGGGCCATCCTCTGGCTCCTTGGCTTCCGCATCAGGAGAAGCCCCTTCACTGCCTACCTCCTGAACTTGGCCGTGGCTGACTTCTGCTTTCTCCTCTTCACATCAGCTTTCCTTGTGGTTTATCATATGCCCATGCTCAGCTGCTCCCAGCCAGCGCTCCTGCAGGTGCTGCCGCTATTTCACTCCATGGTTCTGCTCACGTACAGCACCAGCCTCTACCTCCTCACTGCCATCAGTGTGGAGAGGTGTATGGGTGTCCTCTGGCCCTTCTGGTGCCGAGGCCACCGCCCGGAGCTCCTATCTGCTGCCATGTGTATCCTGCTGTGGGCCCTCTCCTGTGTGCTTGCAGGGCTGGTGTACTTTGTGTGTGACCTGGATCATTCCCAACACTGTGGGATGGTTCTTGGACTCTTGTGCTGCCTCAATTTCTGCTTTTTCACTCCCTTTATGGTCCTTTCCAATGTGATCCTCTTCATCAAGCTCAGGCGCAGCTCTTGGCAGCACCACCCAGCTAGGCTGTACACTGTCATCTTCCTCACCGTTCTCTTCTTCCTCCTCTTCGGCATCCCTCTCAGTGTCCAGATCTTCCTCAACTTCTTTGTCTACATTAACTTTGTCTTTGAGATCTGCCTGTTGCTGGCCTCTTTCAACAGTGGCATCAACCCCGTTATTTATGTCCTGGTTGGGAGCTATGGGAAGTTCACATTCAGGGGATCCGTCAAAGTGGCTCTTCAGAGGGTCTTTGAAGATAGGGCAGATTCCCAAGAGGTGGGTGAGACCCCTGTGATGGAAATTGTTGCCTAAACCCCTATGGCTGCAGGCTGGAGAGGAGTGGCCGTGCCTTTGCACCCCATGTCAGCACCCATGGCCTGGCTGGGTGAGCAGGACCAGCAGTTGACAGTTGTGTCCCCCAGGACATGGCCATGGTCAAT
This sequence comes from Strigops habroptila, assembly GCF_004027225.2. NCBI lineage: Eukaryota > Metazoa > Chordata > Aves > Psittaciformes > Psittacidae > Strigops > Strigops habroptila. The sequence continues at coordinate 2,269,678 of NC_046358.1, forward strand.
GATGTTTCCAGGGGCAGGGCTAGTTCCCAGCTCGAGCTTGTTTTTAAGTTATTTAAATAAAGGTGTCTTTCATGTAACTTACTGGTGATTGCGGTTTCTTCTCGATGGCTCCATAGGGAGCTTGTTCTCAAAATCATGTTTGTGACCATCCCCTCACTAGATATTATACATGCTGCCCACTAGACATTATATATGCATCATACGTGCTGAAATGATGTGGTCCAGAAGGTTCTGCCTCATCCGTTCTCCTGTTCTCCAGGGTTAAAGTCCTGCCTCATCCATTGTCCTGTTCTCCAGGTTTAGCACAGCCATGCTCCTGGGCCCCCATCTGCACCTTGTCTGCTTCCCACATGGAAAGTCCCATCTCTTCCTGTCTCTGGGAAGGTCCCATTCCTGGGACCTTGATGCCTGTTATTAAAGCACCAACCACTCAATACTTTGATCCTCAAAAGCCCCCAGACCACAGGAGATGATGGTGAGGGACAGAAAGGATGTTCTCAGCTCCCCTTGCTTTATGTCCTCCTGTGGCACCGTATGGCAGAGAAAACCCATCTCAGCCTGGCTGATGGAGCTGGAAGCATCAGTCGACACCCACACCTCTACCCTTGCAATGGGCTTTAGCTGGGGAGGCAGGGACAGGCAAAGAGGCAAGTGCTGCTGATGATAGGCACTGTGCTGGGTTGGACAGGGGATGGGCAGACAGACAGCTACTGGCTGATGGCTGTTGGAAAGTGCAATACTGCGCAGTGGATGGAGAAGCCCTTGGAGCAAACCACCAGGGCAGAGCCAAGAAAAGAGGCAGACAGAGAGGAAGGTTCTCATGGGTGATGGCTGGAGCAGGCTGAGCTCTGCCTGCCAGATGGCTTTATTGGCTTTCCCAGCACACAGAAAGAGCTGCTTCCAGAGCCATGACATGTACAGGCTGTAGGTTCCTTTGTGCACACACAAGCCTGACCCCAACACAAACAACCAGCCCATGTCTGTAAATCATGTGTTGGAAATGAACATTTTAGGCAAACATGCTCAGGATGTTACACACAAAAGCAGAAGCTGAGAAACCCTGGGTGACTCTGCTCTTTTGCCGAGCACATGGGTAGATGCTGATGTACCTTGACCTACAGGACATCTGGAGATGGGCTTCGGACAAGGGCCTGTAGGGACAGGACAAGGGGGAACGGCTTTAACCTGCCAGAGGGGAGACTGAGATGAGCTCTGAGGCAGAAGCTCTTCCCTGTGAGGGTGCTGAGGCGCTGGCACAGGGTGCCCAGAGAAGCTGTGGCTGCCCCATCCCTGGCAGTGTTCAAGGCCAGGTTGGACACAGGGGCTTGGAACAACCTGCTCTAGTGGAAGGTGTTCCTGCCTGTGGCAGGTGGTTGGAGCTGGAGGAGCTTTAAGGTCCCTTCCAACTCAAACCATTCTATGATTCTGTGATTCCCTTCTCATGACCTTTTTGCACTTGAAAGCATTGGCACTGTGAGGAATTGTGAGATTCTCTATTGGAATTGTGAGATTCTCTAGCTGGGGACACAAATGCATCATCACCAAAGCAGAGAGGAGGCGATTTTGGTCCTACGGTCCCTACGTGTGCCAGTTGCCAGCAGGAGCATCCCTGCTCCCAGACGCAACAGGAGCTGTTTGCATTTGTCCTTCACCACAGTAAGCCTGGGTAGGAGCCATCTCATCTAACTTCAGCTCTCCAGAAATTCCATGGGCCTGTCTGAGGCACTATAGAAGAAACTCAGGCGAAACCCATAACTTAGATGGTTAAAGCCAACTGAGCAGCACTGATTCACCTCTCCTTAGGAAAACCCAGATTTTCCTGGAATCCTGAGCCATCTCTCCTGCACTCCTTGGTGCCCTCAGTGCTGTGCTCTTGGAAATGGTGTCTTTGAAGGTCAATTATTGCTGTGAAATTCGGGTGCACGAGTGGCAAACCCAGATCTGAACCAGAAACAGAGGTTTTGCAGCAACGCCCGGCTTGTAGCACAGGGTCCTAAAGATACACGCTTGGAATGGGAGGAGGAGGAAAGAGACGAGTATTTTGGGACTGTGGTTGCTTTAAAATGAAATGAAAGAGGAACATGACATGGATCACAATCAGCTCTTCCCATAGGTCTAATTTCTGAGAGTCTTTTTACTCATTTCCTGTGCAAAGAAGAGGTTATAGCCACAACCCTGATACTGTCAAACACAACGAAATAGCCCTCTCTTTACAGCAACCCTTGACCTGCTTGACTATCAGCAACTGCTTTGTGAAAGGAGCTGAGAAAGACCCCTTGCTGGAGGCTGCACAGGCTCACCAAGGCTTTGGTCCAGTTTTCCAAGTGATAATTCCAGGAAACCTCATTAACCATCAGGGGGGCAGCAGATGGTGAGTGCGAGGTGATGTGGTTCTGCTCCAGTCATGTTCTCCAGGCTGTCAGAGGAGATAAGGTCAGACTTTTCCAGCTTAATTTAGTGCCTCCCCTCATTGGTGTTGAACCTGTTGGTCAATATTGGGGAATAGTGGTCTCTGGGATATGAAGACCCATGGAAAATGGTGATAGGGGAACACTGAAATGAGTGTCCCACTGAAGGAAGCCAGCAGCTTGGCAGTATCAGCTGTAACATTAGACAACTGAGAATCCATATTAGATCCACCCCAAACCCACTTGCTTTTTGACGTAGAGTCACAGAATGGTTTGGGTTGGAAGGGTCCTTAAGGATCATCTATTTCCAACCCTCCGCCACAGGCACCTCCAAGGACAATCCTTTCATCTTATTATTTCCCTCCTCCAGATCTGTCCCATCAAAAGCCAGGAAGGAGGCATCTCCCCAGCTTTGGCTCCACTTCTCTACATGCTTTTGTGCCAGGTATGTCATCCCCATCTCCCCACATCCTGTCTTCCACCTCTCCTGTCCCTTATTTCTCTCTGTGCTCCTCCACATAGAAGCTGGGGCATGGCTGCAAAGGTCTGAAAGGCTAGGGTGGGGGACACAAGAGGTGCTAACATACCTCTGTTTCATCTCATCCCTCCAGCTGCATGAGGAGGAAGGAGAAGCAGCAGAGGTTTTGCAATGAGCACATTGCCCCCTGCCATGGAAGGAACCAGCCCTGCTTGCTGGAGCCAGTCCGGTGAGACAGCGTGTATCAGGAGTTGGCATCACCAGCCCTTGATGCATGGAGACAGTCACTACAACTGGACTAACTGTGAAACTGGTCACTGGAGCAAAGTCCCTGTCACGCTGCTCGTCTGCCTCTGTGGGCTGGTGGGGAATGGGGCTGTGCTCTGGCTCTTCAGCTCCCACGTCCGCAGGAACCCCATCACCACCTACATCCTCAACCTGGCTGCAGCCGACTTCACCTTCCTCCTCTCCATCACCATTGCTCTTGTGATACTTTATGTCCCAGGGACCCTTTGTCACAGGCTGAGCTCACGGGATGTGACAACTGCGTTGAACATCACCATCCTCTTCTCTTTCACTGCTAGTGTCTACCTCTTGACAGCCTTCAGTGCCATGACAGCTCTGTCTGTCCTCCCCATTACCTGCTGCCCCTGCCACAGCTCCCAGTGCTTACCAGAGCTCATATGTGCCCTGCTCTGGGCCCTTTCCTTCCTCCTCACCATGAACCTTTTGTTCTGCCCTGCAGCACTCATTGCCTTCGTCCTGAGCTACCTCTTATCGCTGCTTACCCTGGTTTTATCTGGTCTAACCCTGCTTGCCAGGATCGTGTGCTGTTCATGGCAACATCCTCCACGGAAGCTCTGTGCTGTGGTCCTGCTCACTGTCTTCTTCTTCCCCTTCCTCACTGCTGATTTTGGGTACTGGCTTTTGCTAAGGCTGTTTGATTTTTCAGTCTTTGTCTTCAATGCCTCTCTCCTCTTGGCCTGTGTGAAAAGCAGCATCAACCCTGGTATTTACTTCTTGGCTGGGAGCTGCACAAAGAAGTTCACGCTCTCTGTGAGGGTTGCTTTCCAGAGGGCTTTTGGAGATGTAACAGAGCCCCAAAATAGAGGTGAAAGTCACAGAGAGAACACAGTGGAACCAGCTGTTTAAACCTCTGCAGCCTCTCCCTGAGAGAAGATGCTCCGGGGATGGAGACAAGCAACATGGGCCAGAACAGGATTAGCTGCAGAGTGACAAAGTGTGCTGGGTGGCATAGGAACACCTGCCTGTGGGGGGACACTGAACAGAGTGATGAAATACTTTTTCTATGGAGCCAGGCTGAGAGAGCTGGGCTGGGTCAACCTGGAGAAGAGAAGGCTCCTGAAGGGGAGACCTTAGAGCAGCTCTAGTGCCTAAAGGGGCTCCAGGAAACCTGGAGAGGGGCTTTGGACAGGGGCCTGTAGGGGCAGGGCAAGGGAATGGCTTTAACCTGCCAGAGAGGAGACTGAGATGAGCTCTGAGGCAGAAGCTCTTCCGTGTGAGGGTGCTGAGGCGCTGGCACAGGGTGCCCAGAGAAGCTGTGGCTGCCCCATCCCTGGCAGTGTTCAAGGCCAGGTTGGACACAGGGGCTTGGAGCAACCTGCTCTAGTGGAAGGTGTCCCTGCCCATGGCAGGGGGTTGGAACTGAATGAGCTTTAAGGTCCCTTCAACCCAAACCAGTCTGTGATGATTCAAAACCTCTGCTTTGTATGTGTCCTATTCAACAGGTCTGAGCTTTCGCCATACCAAAAATGATCCTGCTCAAACAGAGCCACAGAGGCTCTTCCCTTCTGCCCATGGGGTTGTTTTGGTGTGTCTGCTTAAAAGCGGAGTGCAGATGGATCAGAACGCTTGGCACTGCAGGGCAGAACAAGTCCAGGGCAAACCCTTGTGCCTGCATCTCCAGACATGTCTGAAGAGCGTGTGAAGATTTCACATCCAGCTTTGTTACCAGGCAAACAGGCATGTGCTTGGGATTGCCCCTAGAAGGCTTTCCCTGAAATGCTTCTGCTGCAGATGGAGTTTTGTCTGCATATGACGTGGGTTCTTGACTGGAACTGCCTCTTGGGGTTCTTCCCACTTTTCTTCGGGCTGTCAGGATGAGTTGGCTTGAGCAAATGGCATTTCGCAACCATGACCCAAGGTCTGTATCCACTTCTGGTGTCTCTGTTCCTCATCTAGAAAAGCAAAAGGAGTAGGGTTAAAAGGAGACAACCCCAAAAGCACTGGAGGGTCTGTAAAGACTGGATTTTCCATGTGAAAGAGGATACAGGGAAAGGGAAAGAAAACAATGGACTGTTGTTGAGGCCATGAGGACTGAATCCCTCTAGCCTGGCTCTCCCTGGGTAAAAGGGGTTATGGCAGCCCTTTCTCTGCTTCTATCTCTCCCTTTATCTGATTCTCTCTCCCCTCTGTGCCTGTCAGCCCTTGCTATCAAGGATCTGGAGGATAGATCAGCTCTCACTTGCTTCTGAGCTGTTTTGTTTCCTGGCATGACTCCCCACCAGCCTGCACTAACTTCAGTAGGAGCACAAGGGAAAGGTTGGGAAGATGCAGTAGGCAGGGAGAAGCGGAGGGAGAAAAGGCATCAGCAGAGCAGAACTATGAATGCTGTGGCCTCTAGCACCTGGGATGGTGACAGAAGGTTCTCTGCCCTTTGGGTTGTTCCTCAGAGAGGCTGGAATGGAAATCAATTACTTGGTGCAGTACAGGTACAGAGCCAAGATAACTAAACCCATGAAACTCTCTGGTAAAACCAAGAAGCTCAGATAGGAGGTGGCTTGGGTGATGGTGCAGGCAAGGTTGATCCCAGGAAGCAGGAAAGGCCCATGTGAGGGTCGTGGTCCTTCTGCACTTGCCTTGGAAGACATTCCACATGATGGAAGCTTTTTGCTGGACAAGTTGCAACTCAGAAAGTTTTTACTTTCCAAAGGGCAGGAAAACGGGAGAGAGGGAGAAAAACCCCTTCAACTACAGAAGACTCCTGCCCTGTTCTGTAAAATTATTCTGTTAATAAATGCTTCTTAGATGTTTGATCTCATCATGTGGCTTCAAAGTGTGAGTCACCACCCATGGGTTATACTATCATTTCTCTTTCTAGAAGCAATGGCACGTTAGTTACCCTTGGAGTCCAATAGCTAAAGAGGCTGAAAAGAAACCTGGAGAGGAGCTTTGGGCAAGGGCCTGTAGGGGCAGGACAAGGGGAATGGCTTTAACCTGCCAGAGGGGAGACTGAGATGAGCTCTGAGGCAGAAGTTCTTCCCTGTGAGGGTGCTGAGGCGCTGGCACAGGGTGCCCAGAGAAGCTGTGGCTGCCCCATCCCTGGCAGTGTTCAAGGCCAGGTTGGACACAGGGGCTTGGAGCAACCTGCTCTAGTGGAAGGTGTCCCTGCCTGTGGCAGGGGGTTGGAACTGGATGAGCTTTAAGCTCCCTTCCAACTCAAACCAGTCTGGGATTCTACGATTAAAGGCAGTGGGAAAAGGACAGACAACTTCCCATTGTGTAAGAGACAGGGAAACATGAGTTACTATGAAGTCTTTGATGTTGGCAAAGAGAATACAGAAATGAGTGTCTCTGTCTTGCCAAGACCATCTCATCTGGCGATCCTCAGACTTGCTTCAAGTCGTGGCTTGAAGCTGTATCTGGGGAATGCCTGGTGAGCTGTGCCAGAGCAGGTTCCCATCTCAGCCTCCTGTGGCCTTGGCTGAAGTCAGGTGAAAGAGTCTGAAGCCTCCTTTGGGATGCTTTGGTACCTGTGGACAAAACTTTTGTGGAGATATTGCAAAGTGGAACATGTTCCAAACCCTCCGCTCTTGGTTTTCCTGAAGGGACTGGCCACAGCAGGGCAGGAGCAGATTTCCTGCATCATGGCAGGGATGTTTATTGTGCTGTGCGGGCCCCGAGAGACCCCAGCAGGGAGGTGACAACCCTCTGAAGCCTGCTGCCAAAAGCCACGTTCCCTAGAGCACAGAGCTAATCAGCCCCTTGCATGAACTTGTTGGCACTAGTAGGAGTGTCGGGATCACTCTGCTCAGAGTCACCGTCGAACGCATCCTTTGCTCAGAAGGATTGAACCCTGGAACGGAAGACTATGACACATTCCCACGTAAGGAGCACGCTCTTGCTTCCTGCTCAGCTCTGCAGCCCGGCCTGGGCTTGATTTCTGCGTCTCCATCAGCCGGGAGCGTAGGGCCGGCTTTGCTCACTGCTGTGTTGGACACCAGAGCAGAACAGCAAGGATGCTCGGTGTGATCAGAACCCCTCTCCTGCCATCTAGAGGCATCAGCCCCGCACATCTGTGCAATCACCGCTGGCACCGGGATGGATGTGGCCCTGTAGCCTCCTGAGCCCGGGGTCAGAGTGAGCAGCGGGGCAGGGGTCTCCTGCTCGGGGCAGCCTCTCCTTGTCATCTTCTTTCTCTCCATCTCTCTCTTGCTTTCATTCTCCCTTTGTTTCTTCCTCTCTTCTTCCTTCATCCTTTCTTCCTTCTTGCTTCCTTCCTCCTTTCCTCATTTCCTTCCGTATTTCTTTGTTTCTTTCTTTCTTTCTTTCTGGCTTACTTTTTCCTTTCTTGCTTTCTTGCTTCTTTGCTTTTCTCCCTTTCTCACTCTCTAAACTGTAGTGTTTCCTGGTGTTTTATTCTCCACATCACTAATTCCCACAGCACCCAACAGGACCCCTTGGCTTGCCTGTCTTTGCAGCCGCTCTGCCAGAGCCTCGCCTTGCTGGGACAAGAGATGTGGCCAGAACTCCCCCACGACCTCTCTCTCAGTCCTTCCCCAGGCAAAGAGCTCCCCCAAAGCACCACAACACTCAGCTGCTCAGCCAAAGGAGACACAGTTTATTTACTGGGGCCACGGCCATGAGGCTCATTGCAACAGGGAGCACAGCTCAGGCCTCCCCCTCCCCAGCAGTGCCTGGGACACTGCTCTCCATCCGGATGCCTTCGGGCACGGGGCTCTCCTCCTTGCTCCTCGCTTTCTCTTCAAACACACGGCACAGGGTGACTTTGATGGAGCCTCGGAAGCGGCGCTGCCAACAGCTCCCCACCAGGAAGTAAATGACTGGATTCACGCTGCTGTTCAGCAGAGCCGGCATAAGAGTGGTGTTTTCTGGAAATAAATCATGCGAACGGGAAAGATCGAGGAAAACCTCTGCACTAAAAGGCATCCCAAATGCAAAGAAGAAGATGACATTGAGCACAACAGCAACATAGAGTTTCCCCAGGTGCCGTCTCTGTGAGCCACATCGGAGCCTGATGAGCATGGCCACGTTGGAAATCAACATAGTTAATGACAAAATCACGAAATAGACAACGGCCGCACTTGCAAATAGTGTGTAATATCCTTTACCAAAGAAAACGCACAAATAACAAGACAAAATGAAAGCCCCGACGCTGGCCCAGAGCACCCCACTCACGATTCCTGATAAGTGCTTTGGGCTGTGGCAGCGATACCAGATTGGGAAGACGACGGAGACACAGCGTTCCATGCTGATGGCTGTCAGGAGACCCAGGCTGCTAAGGACAAAGAAGTGGCTCAGAAATTCAACTGCATGAAAAAAATTGTTGTAATAATGAGTAAAAGAATCCAAATGGTGACAAATTATAGTTTTGTTGAAATATGCCAATATGAGCAGAAAAAACAGGAGGAGCAGACACCAGTCAGCCACAGCTACATTCAGGATGTAGACGGTAAAATGGTTCCGCTTCATCTGGAAGCCCAGGAACCACAAGACTATCCCATTCCCCACCATTCCAAAGACACAGATCCCCATACAGGCAACTAAAAAGACCATAAATCCATCAGATGAAGGTATACATAGAAATTCATTATTTCCCCCATTGCTCAAATCTCCAGAATTCGTGTCATTCTGAAAGAGGTCTGTTGTGTTGGTCTCCTCCATGGTGAATAACCCTGCTCTGGGGAGCTGCCTTCTGCCTCTCTCACCACCTCCTAGGAGACACAAGGAATCAGAAGGAAATCATGGCCATCGGCGTTCCCCGCACTCACCATCTCTCCCCACAGCCCCACGCCAGCCCCAGGCTGCTCCACGAAGGACCCGTCCCCTGTCGTGCCCAGCACAGGCTCCCACCCCTCCAGCCCTGGCCCTGCCATGGAGGCATCTCCCATCTCTCCGTCCCCAGTCTCCTACCTCCTGGTGCTCCTGGGAACAGTGCTGCTGCAGGAGCTCCAGCACAGGGGCCTCCAGCCTCGGCAGCACAAAGGCTCCGGTGATGGTTGCGTGGCCACCCCGCTCTGCTGCGTCATGTTGCTCATGCCTGGGGAGCAGAGCTTTGCCCAGAGATCACCTCCCGTGCTCAGGAGACACCCCTCACAATCTCACCACATCGGTGACAGCTTCCCCTCACATGTCCCATGAACGGCGATCTTGTCAGTAGGAGCTGGGCACGTCACCCCTGCCTCTCCTCCCAACAGCTTTTCACCAGGAGGTGCTGATCTCTTACGATCCCATAAGAAAGCGTCTCCGATTCCGTAAAGTATCATTTTAAACACCATTTTCTAGATCTAGAACTCTGAAGAAGGATGGGATAGCTCTGATAATCTTATGTCCCTTCAGGTGCTGGGAACCCTGGACCTTGCATTGTCAAGCAGGTAGATCCTGTGCATGGAATGTTATCCCGTTATGGGTGTTTGAGCTGTTACAGGGTTTCCTGAAAAAAGACGACAACTCTTTCTACTGTCAAGCAAAAATGATGTTCACGTGGGAACTGTTGCAGCAGTCTCAGATACAGGCAAGAACATGCAGAGTGAGCTGCTTGCAGGCTCCTCCCTTTCCATCAGTCAAGAAGGTTCATCCATGGCCAAGGCAGATGCACAGCAGGGCACAGGCCTGGGACTACTCAGGTTGGGTGTTCTGTGGATCACTCACTCCCTGGGGATCTAACATGGGGAAAGCTGGGATGCCAATACAGGAGGATACATAAACCATTCCCAGGGATGGCACATGGCAGAAAGGTGAGCGTGGGAGAGATGAGCCAGGAACCACCAACACTGAGAGATCACTGAGGTACAGACACACAGCAGCATGAGGGCTTGGCTCATTGTCTCTAATGACATAGAAACTGTGTTCGAAGACTTCTCCCAGCTTTCTTCTGGGAGACATCACCAGGAGATAAAGGCTTTGCTTTAATATGTCAAAAATACCTCTGACCCAACCAAAGAAGTTCCAAGTATATGGAGATAATACTTGAGGGACATTTGAGGCTACAAAGCCATAGAAGAAATCAATAAAGGGAAATGCTCTTCACAGTGGAGGTGAAGAAAGAAAAACACATTCTGTCATTGTAGGACAACAATGAGCTGACACGTTATATGCCCAAAACTGTTGGAAAGGGGAATAAAGGGACTTCATCTCAGGAAGCATGACTGAACAACACTAAGCCATCCATATGAAGCACTTCTCTTCCAGGGCCCTGAAGGCAACAGCTGGCCTTATTTGCCGTGACCCCACCAATTCATCCCCTGCCCCTTGTTCCAGACCTACACAACCAGGCTTTGCCTGAGCTATGCAGGAGTTGCACTTGTCTGAAGCCCTGTTGCCATCCCCCTCTCATAGGTGGATGGTCAGCCTGTGCTCTGTCCCTGGTTCAAGTCTATCTCTAGCCCTATCTCCTGCAGCTCCAGGCTGGAGCTCTGGAGAGACTGTGGACCTTGTTCATTACCGTGTGTTCACCACATGAAATCCAAGGATATCCTTGGAGGACATCAGTCTTGGGGATGACAAGCATAGGCAGTAACTCCCTGAGAATGGTATTTAGAAGCTGGAAAACACATGAGAGATGGAGAGAAAATAAGCCATGAAAATGCCATTCTCTGTGATGCTAAGAGATGAGATTGTGTGACAGGAAGCACTTGTAGATAAAAGCACATTTGCAGCACTATGTACCCCACAAAACGTAATCTCAGAGGAGACACATGTACATAAAGGATGTGATGAGGGGCAGTGTGCAAACCCCTCGTGATGTTCTGTATCTGAGGAACGGTGATTTCTCATGGCAAGTTGACACAAGGCCATGCTCTGCCTCATTGGCTGCTGCTGAGGGCACTCTCTTGGCATCTTGGGTGCAGGGAGTGGGTGCAGGAGCAGGCCTAGGGGGTCAGAGGGCGGGATGGGCATGACCAGGGTTGGTTCTGCACCTCAGGGAGGATGGGAAGAAAGAGGAGTGTTGAGGCCATGAGACTGTCAGTGACATTCGAGGGGTTTCTGCTCATTCATCCCCGTTGTTGACAGTCCCTGGCTCATCTCGCACATTCTCATCTTTCTGCCTTCCTCGTGCCCTGCCAAATCTCTTCCCCACCATCCCCTTGGTGCTGCAGGCTGTACGGATGACGAAGGCTCAGAAAAGAGCTGGGGTAGTCTTCTCTTCCAGCAGCTTTGCAAAGCAAAACCCAGGAGACCCTGGCATGGCGAGCAGAAGCTGGAGGATGGGGGCACAGAGATCATGACCAGGAGACATTTATACCCCAGGGAGTGAGTGATCCACAGAACACCCAACCTGAGTAGTCCCAGGCCTGTGCGTTCTGTGCATCTGCCTTGGCCATGGATAAACCTTCTTGGCTGATGATAAGGGAGGAGCCTGCAAGCAGCTCATGCTGTGTGTCCTTGCCTGTATCTGAGACTGCTGCAACAGTTCCCACGTGAACATCATTTTTGCTTGACAGTAGAAAGAGTTGTGGTCTTTTTTCAGGAAACCCTGAAACAGCTCAAACACCCATAACGGGATAGCATTCCATGCACAGGATCTACCTGCTTGACAATGCAAGGTCCAGGGTTCCCAGCACCTGAAGGGACATAAGATTATCAGAGCTATCCCATCCTTCTTCAGAGTTCTAGATCTAGGAAATGGTGTTTAAAATGATACTTTATGGAATCAGAGATGCTTTCTTATGGGACCATAAGAGCTCAGCAACTTCTGGTGAAAAGCTGGGGGGAGGAGAGGCAGGGGGTGACGTGCCCAGCTCCTACTGACAAGATCGCCGTCCATGGGACATGTGAAGGGAAGCTGTCACCGATGTGGCGAGATTGTGAGGGGTGAATCCTGAGCATCGGAGGTGATCTCTGGGCAAAGCTCTGCTCCCCAGGCACGAGGAACACGCCGGAGCAGAGCGGGGTGGCCACGCAACCATCACCGCAGCCTTTGTGCTGCCGAGGCTGGAGGCCCCTTTGCTGGAGCTCCTGCAGCAGCACTGTTCCCAGGAGCACCAGGAGGTAGGAGACCAGGGACGGGAGACGGGAGATGCCTCCATGGCAGGGCCAGGGCTGGAGGGGTGGGACCTGTGCTGGGCACGACAGGGGACGGGTCCTTCATGGAGCAGCCTGGGGCTGGCGCGGGGCTGTGGGGAGAGATGGTGAGTGCGAGGAACGCCGATGGCCATGATTTCCTTCTGATTCCTTGTGTCTCCTAGGAGGTGGTGAGAGAGGCAGAAGGCAGCCACCCAGAGCAGGGTTATTCACCATGGAGGAGACAAACACAACAGACCTCTTTGTGAATGGCACGAATTCTGGATACGAGAAGAATGAGGGATATTTTGAATACAAATGTGAATTTTCATTTGATGGAATTATGGTGGTTTTAGTTGTCTGTATCGGGATCTGTGTCTTTGGAATGGTGGGGAATGGGATAGTCTTGTGGTTCCTGGGCTTCCAGATGAAGCGGAACCATTTCACAGTCTACATCCTAAATCTGGCAGTTGCTGACTTCTCTCTGCTTCTCCTGTTTTTTCTGCTCATATTGGTAATTTTCAACATAACAAAAATTTGTTATAATTTGAAATCTTTTTTTGATTTTTACTTCAAGTTTCTAGATGCAGTTGAATTTCTGAGCCACTTCTTTCTCCTTAGCAGCCTGAGTCTCCTGACAGCCATCAGCACGGAGCGCTGTGTCTCCGTCGTCTTCCCAATCTGGTATCGCTGCCACCGCCCAAAGCACTTATCAGGCATCGTGAGTGGGGTGCTCTGGGCCAGCGTCGGGGCTTTCATTTTGTCATGTTATCTTTGCTTTCTATTTGGTCAGAGATATTACACGGCCTTTGCGGGTGTGTTCATTGTGTATTCGGTGATATTGTCATTAATGATGTTGATTTCCAACGTGTCCATGGTCATCAGGCTCCGATGTGGCTCACAGAGACGGCACCTGGGGAAACTCTATGTTGCTGTTGTGCTCAATGTCATCTTCTTCTTTGCCTTTGGGATGCCCTTCATTGTACTTGCTTTCCTTCGTCTTTCATTTTCAGATAAAGGAGTTGCTCGAAAAGTGACTCTTGTGCTGGCTCTGCTGAACAGCAGCGTGAATCCAGTCATTTACTTCCTGGTGGGGAGCTGTCGGCAGCGCTGCTTCCGAGGCTCCATCAGAGTAGCCCTGATCCGAGTGTTTGAAGAGAAAGCGAGGAGCGAGGAGGAGAGCCCCATGCCCGAGGGCATCCGGATGGAGAACAGTGTCCCAGGCACTGCTGGGGAGGGGGAGGCCTGAGCTGTGCTCCCCGTTGCAATGAGCCTCATGGCCGTGGCCCTGGCAAATAAACTGTGTCTCCTTTGGCTGAGCAGCTGAGTGTTGTGGTGCTTTGGGGGAGCTCTTTGCCTGGGGAAGGTCTGAGAGAGAGGCCGTGGGGGAGCTCTGGCCACATCTCTTGTCCCAGCATGGCGAGGCTTTGGAAGAGGGGCTGCAAAGACGGGCAAGCCAAGGAGAACCCCTGGGTGGGTGCCTGGGGCGATTTGTGGTGTAGAGGAGAAGGGAAAGAGAAACACTGCAGTTTTGAGAGTGAGAGAGTGACGAAGCAGGAAAGAAAGAGTGAAAGAAGAGCGAGCGAGAGGGTTAGAGCAAGAGTGAAAGAAGGAAGGAAAAGGAAAAGGCAAGTAAAGGCAAGGCAAAAGGCAAGGCAAAAGGAAAGACAAGGAAAGGCAAGGGAAAGCAAGGAAAGTCAAGGAGAAAGGGAAAGGGAAAGGCAAAGGATAGAGGAAAGTTAAAGAGAAGAATAGGGAAGGAAAGGAAAGAAAATAATTGAAAACGGAAAGCAAGAGAAGGGAAAGAAAGGGAAAGCAAGGCAAGGGAAGGGAAGGTAAAGAAAGGGACGGGAATGGAGGGGAAGGGAAGGCAAGGCAAGGCAAGGCAAGGGAAGGCAAGGCAAGGGAAATGAAAGCAAGGCAAGGCAAGGAAAGGTGATGGTTCTGTGGCCACTCCGCTCTGCTCTGGCGTGCTCCTCCTGCCTCAGGAGCTGAAACCACTTGTAGATAAAAGCACATTTGCAGCACTAGGTACCCCACAAAATGTAATCTCAGAGGAGACACATGCACATCAGGGATGTGATTAGGGGCAGTGGGCAAAGCCCTCGTGATGTTCTGTATCTGAGGAACGGTGATTTCTCATGGCAAGTTGACACAAGGCCATGCTCTGCCTCATTGGCTGCTGCTGAGGGCACTCTCTTGGCATCTTGGGTGCAGGGAGTGGGTGCAGGATCAGGCCTTGGGGGCAGAGGGAGGGATGGGCATGACCAGGGTTGGTTCTTCACCTCAGGGAGGATGGGACGAAGGAGGAGTGTTGAGGCCATGAGTCTGCCAGTGACTTCCGAGGAGTTCCTGCTCATTCATCCCCGTTGTTGACAGTCCCTCCTTCTTCAGAGTTCTAGATCTAGGAAAAGGGTTTTCAAAGGATGCTTTATGGAATCGGAGATGCTTTCTTATGGGATCATAAGAGATCAGCACCTCCTGGTGAAAAGCTGTTGGGAGGAGAGGCAGGGGGTGACGCGCCCAGCTCCTACTGACAAGATCGCCGTCCATGGGACATGTGAGGGGAAGCTGTCACCGATGCGGCGAGATTGTGAGGGGTGTCTGCTGAGCACGGGAGGTGATCTCTGGGCAAAGCTCTGCTCCCCAGGCACGAGGAACACGCCGGAGCAGAGCGGGGTGGCCACGCAACCATCACCGCAGCCTTTGTGCTGCCGAGGCTGGAGGCCCCTGTGCTGGAGCTCCTGCAGCAGCACTGTTCCCAGGAGCACCAGGAGGTAGGAGACCGGGGACGGGAGATGGGAGATGCCTTCATGGCAGGGTCAGGGCTGGAGGGGTGGGAGCCTGTGCTGGGCACGACAGGGGACGGGTCCTTCGTGGAGCAGCCTGGGGCTGGCGTGGGGCTGTGGGGAGAGATGGTGAGTGCGGGGAACGCCGATGGCCACCATTTCCTTCTGATTCCTTGTGTCTCCTAGGAGGTGGTGAGAGAGGCAGAAGGCAGCTCCCCAGAGCAGGGTTATTCACCATGGAGGAGACGAACACAACAGACCTCCTTCAGAATGACACGAATTCTGGATACGAGAACAATGAGGGATATTTTGAATATGAATGCGAACATCTGTTTGATGGAATTATGGTCTTTTCATTTGTCTGTATGGGGATCTGTGTCTTTGGAATGGTGGGGAACAGGATAGTCTTGTGGTTCCTGGGCTTCCAGATGAAGCGGAACCCTTTCACAGTCTACATCCTAAATCTGGCAGTTGCTGACTTCTCTCTGCTTCTCCTGTTTTTTCTGGACAAATTGGCAATTTCAAGCTTAAAAATTAGTTGTTATGATTTGGATACCTTTATTCGTTTACACATGAATTACTTATATGCATTTGAATTTCTGTGCGAGTTCTTTCTCCATAGCAGTCTGGGTCTCCTGACAGCTATCAGCATGGAGCGCTGTGTCTCCGTCATCTTCCCAATCTGGTATCGCTGCCACCGCCCAAAGCACTTATCAGGCATCGTGAGTGGGGTGCTCTGTACCGGCGTCGGGGCTTTCATTTTGTCATATTATCTTTGCACTCTATTTCGTCAAAGATGTTACACAGTATTTGCAGGTGCGGCCATGGTGTATTCAGTGATTTTGTCATTAATGATGTTGATTTCCAACGTGTCCATGGTCATCAGGCTCCGATGCTGCTCACAGAGACGGCACCTGAGGAAACTCTATGTTGCTGTTGTGCTCAATGTCATCTTCTTCTTTGCCTTTGGGATGCCTTTCATTGTAAATGCTCTCCTTCAGCTTTCACATTCAAGTGAAGTATTTCTTCGGAAATAGATTATTGTGCTGGCTCTGCTGAACAGCAGCGTGAATCCAGTCATTTACTTCCTGGTGGGGAGCTGTCTGCAGTGTCGCTTCCCAGGCTCCATCAAAGATGCCCTGAGCTGAGTGTTTGAAGAGAAAGCGAGGAGCAAGGAGGAGAGCCCCGTGCCCGAGGGCATCCGGATGGAGAGCAGTGTCCCAGGCACTGCTGGGGAGGGGGAGGCCTGAGCTGTGCTCCCCGTTGCAATGAGCCTCATGGCCGTGGCCCTGGCAAATAAACTGTATCTCCTTTGGCTGAGCAGCTGAGTGTTGTGGTGCTTTGGGGGAGCTCTTTGCCTGGGGAAGGCCTGAGAGAGAGGCCGTGGGGGAGCTCTGGCCACATCTCTTGTCTCAGCACAGCGAGGCTTTGGAAAAGGGGCTGCAAAGACGAGGAAGCCAAGGAGAACCCCTGGATGGGTGCCTGGGGCGATTTGTGGTGTAGAGGAGAAGGGAAAGAGAAACACTTCAATTTGGAGAGTGAGAGAGTGATGAAGAGGGAAAGAAAGAGTGAAAGAAGAGTGAGCGAGAGGGTTAGAGCAAGAGTGAAAGAAGGAAGGAAAAGGAAAAGGCAAGTAAAGGCAAGGCAAGGCAAAAGGCAAGGCAAAAGGAAAGTCAAAGAAAGGCAAGGGAAAGCAAGGAAAGTCAAGGAGAAAGGGAAAGGGAAAGGCAAAGGATAGAGGAAAGTTAAAGAGAAGAATAGGGAAGGAAAGAAAAGAAAATAATAGAAAACAGAAAGCAAGAGAAGGGAAAGCAAGGGAAAGTAAGGGAAAGCAAGGCAAGACAATGCAAGGGAAGGGAAGGGAAGGGAGGGGAAGGGAAGGCAAGGCAAGGCAAGGCAAGGCAAGGCAAGGCAAGGCAAGGCAAGGCAGGGCAAGGCAAGGCAAGGGAAGGCAAGGGAAATAAAAGCAAGTCAAGGCAAGGAAAGATGATGGTTCTGTGGCCACTCCGCTCTGCTCTGGCGTGTTCTTCGTGCCTCAGGAGCTGAAACACTTGTAGATAAAAGCACATTTGCAGCACTATGTACCCCACAAAATGTAATCTCAGAGGAGACACATGCACATCAGGGATGTGATTAGGGGCAGTGGGCAAAGCCCTCGTGATGTTCTGTATCTGAGGAACGGTGATTTCTCATGGCAAGTTGACACAAGGCCATGCTCTGCCTCATTGGCTGCTGCTGAGGGCACTCTCTTGGCATCTTGGGTGCAGGGAGTGGGTGCAGGATCTGGTCTGGGGGGCAAGAGGGAGGGATGGGCATGACCAGGCTTGGTTGTGCACCTCAGGGAGGATGGGAAGAAGGAGGAGTGTTGAGGCCATGAGTCTGCCAGTGACTTCCGAGGAGTTCCTGCTCATTCATCCCCGTTGTTGACAGTCCCTCCTTCTTCAGAGTTCTAGATCTAGGAGAAGGGTTTTGAAAGAAAGCTTTATGAAATCGGAGACGCTTTCTTATGGGATCATAAGATATCAGCACCTCCTGGTGAAAAGCTGTTGGGAGGAGAGGCAGGGGGTGACGCGCCCAGCTCCTACTGACAAGATCGCCGTCCATGGGACATGTGAGGGGAAGCTGTCACCGATGTGGCGAGATTGTGAGGGGTGTCTGCTGAGCACGGGAGGTGATCTCTGGGCAAAGCTCTGCTCCCCAGGCACGAGGAACATGCCGGAGCAGAGCGGGGTGGCCACGCAACCATCACCGCAGCCTTTGTGCTGCCGAGGCTGGAGGCCCCTGTGCTGGAGCTCCTGCAGCAGCACTGTTCCCAGGAGCACCAGGAGGTAGGAGACCGGGGACGGGAGACGGGAGATGCCTCCATGGCAGGGTCAGGGCTGGAGGGGTGGGAGCCTGTGCTGGGCACGACAGGGGACGGGTCCTTCGTGGAGCAGCCTGGGGCTGGTGTGGGGCTGTGGGGAGCGATGGTGAGTGCGGGGAACGCCGATGGCCACCATTTCCTTCTGATTCCTTGTGTCTCCTAGGAGGTGGTGAGAGAGGCAGAAGGCAGCCACCCAGAGCAGTGTTATTCACCATGGAGGAGACCAACACAACAGACCTCCTTCAGAATGAAACAAATTCTGGATATGAGAACAATGAGGGATATTTTGATTACGAATGTGGATTTTCATTTGACGGAATTATGGTGGTTTCAGTTGTCTGTATGGGGATCTGTGTCTTTGGAATGGTGGGGAATGGGATAGTCTTGTGGTTCCTGGGCTTCCAGATGAAGCGGAACCCTTTCACAGTCTACATCCTAAATCTGGCAGTTGCTGACTTCTCTCTGCTTCTCCTGTATTTTCTGGACAAATTGGCAATTCTCAACATAACAAAACTTTGTTATAAATTGAATTCTTTTTTTGATTTTTACTTCAATTTTCAAGATGCAGTTGCATTTCTGTGCCACTTCTTTCTCCTTAGCAGCCTGAGTCTCCTGACAGCCATCAGCATGGAGCGCTGTGTCTCTGTCATCTTCCCAATCTGGTATCTCTGCCACCGCCCAAAGCACTTATCAGGCATCGTGAGTGGGGTGCTCTGGGCCAGCGTCGGGGCTTTCATTTTGTCATGTTATCTTTGCTTTCTATTTGGTCAAAGATATTGCACGGTATTTGCGGGTGTGTTCATTGTGTATTCAGTGATTTTGTCATTAATGATGTTGATTTCCAACGCGGCCATGGTCATCAGGCTCCGATGCTGCTCACAGAGACGGCACCTGGGGAAACTCTATGTTGCTGTTGTGCTCAATGTCATCTTCTTCTTTGTCTTTGGGATGCCCTTCATTGTACTTGCTTTCCTTCATCTTTCATTTTCGAATGATGTAGATCTTCTGAAAGTGACTCTTGTGCCGACTCTGCTGAACAGCAGCGTGAATCCAGCCATTTACTTCCTGGTGGGGAGCTGTCAGCAGCACCGCTTCCGAGGCTCCATCAAAGTCGCCCTGAGCCGAGTGTTTGAAGAGAAAGCGAGGAGTGAGGAGCAAGGAGGAGAGCCCCGTGCCCGAGGGCATCCGGATGGAGAGCAGTGTCCCAGGCACTGCTGGGGAGGGGGAGGCCTGAGCTGTGCTCCCCGTTGCAATGAGCCTCATGGCCGTGGCCCCAGTGAATAAACTGTGTCTCCTTTGGCTGAGCAGCTGAGTGTTGTGGTGCTTTGGGGGAGCTCATTGCTTGGGGAAGGTCTGAGAGAGAGGCCGTGGGGGAGTTCTGGTCACATCTCTTGTCCCAGCAAGGCGAGGTTCTGGAAGAGGGGCTGCAGTGACGAGGAAGTCAAGGAGAACCCCTGTATGGGTGCTTGGAGGGATTTGTGGTGTAGAGGAGAAGGGAAAGAGAAACACTTCAATTTGGAGAGTGAGAGAGTGATGAAGCAGGAAAGAAAGAGTGAAAGAAGAAAGAGCGAGAGGGTTAGAGAAAGGGTGGAAGAAGGAAAGAATAGTTAAAAGGCAAGTAAAGTCAAGGCAAGGCAAAAGGCAAGGCAAAAGGAAAGGCAAGGAAAGGCAAAAGGAAAAGCAAGGAAAGCCAGGGAGAAAGGGAAAGGGAAAGGGAATGGGAAAGGGAACAGCAAAGATGAAGTGAAGGGAAGGGAAGGGAAGGGAAGAAAATAAGAGGAAATGGAAAGACAAAGGGAAGGCAAACGGAAGACAGGGAAGGGAAGGGAAGGGAAGGGAAGGGAAGGGAAGGGAAGGGAAGGGAAGGGAAGGGAAGGGAAGGGAAGGGAAGGGAAGGGAAGGGAAGGGAAGGGAAGGGAAGGGAAGGGAAGGGAAGGGAAGGGAAGGGAAAGGAAGGGAAAGCAAGGGAAGGGAAGGGAAGGGAAGGGAAGGGAAGGGAAGGGAAGGGAAGGGAAGGGAAGGGAAGGGAAGGGAAGGGAAGGGAAGGGAAGGGAAGGGAAGGGAAGGGAAGGGAAGGGAAGGGAAGGGAAGGGAAGGGAAATGAAATCAAGGCAAGGGAAGGCAAAGGGAAGGGAAAGGCAAAGGGAAGGGAAAGAGAAAGGGAAGGGAAAGACAAAGGGAAGGCAAGGGAAGGGAAGGGAAGGCTAGGCAAGGCAATGCAAGGCAAGGGAAGCAGAAGGAAGGAAAGGGAAAGCAAGGCAATTCAAGGCAAGGCAAGGCAAGGAAAGGCAAGGAAATGTGATGGTTCTGTGGCCACTCCGCTCTGCTCTGGCGTGTTCCTCGTGCCTCAGGAGCTGAAACCACTTGCAGATAAAAGCACATTTGCAGCACTATGCACCCCACAAAATGTAATCTCAGAGGAGACACATGCACATCAGGGATGTGATTAGAGGCAGTGGGCAAAGCCCTCGTGATGTTCTGTATCTGAGGAATGGTGATTTCTCATGGCAAGTTGACACAAGGCCATGCTCTGCCTCATTGGCTGCTGCTGAGGGCACTCTCTTGGCATCTTGGGTGCAGGGAGTGGGTGCAGGATCAGGCCTTGGGGGCAGAGGGAGGGATGGGCATGACCAGGGTTGGTTCTTCACCTCAGGGAGGATGGGAAGAAGGAGGAGTGTTGAGGCCATGAGGCTGTCAGTGACTTCCGAGGAGTTCCTGCTCATTCATCCCCGTTGTTGACAGTCCCTCCTTCTTCAGACTTCTAGATCTAGGAAAAGGGTTTTTCAAAGGATGCTTTATGGAATCGGAGACGCTTTCTTATGGGATCATAAGAGATCAGCACCTCCTGGTGAAAAGCTGTTGGGAGGAGAGGCAGGGGGTGACGTGCCCAGCTCCTACTGACAAGATCGCCGTCCATGGGACATGTGAGGGGAAGCTGTCACCGATGTGGCGAGATTGTGAGGGGTGTCTCCTGAGCACGGGAGGTGATCTCTGGGCAAAGCTCTGCTCCCCAGGCACGAGGAACACGACGCAGCAGAGCGGGGTGGCCACGCAACCATCGCCGCAGCATTTGTGCTGCCAAGGCTGGAGGCCCCTGTGCTGGAGCTCCTGCAGCAGCACTGTTCCCAGGAGCACCAGGAGGTAGGAGACCGGGGACGGGAGATGGGAGATGCCTCCATGGCAGGGTCAGGGCTGGAGGGGTGGGAGCTGTGCTGGGCACGACAGGGGACGGGTCCTTCGTGGAGCAGCCTGGGGCTGGCGTGGGGCTGTGGGGAGAGATGGTGAGTGCGGGGAACGCCGATGGCCACCATTTCCTTCTGATTCCTTGTGTCTCCTAGGAGGTGGTGGGAGAGGCAGAAGGCAGCCCCCCAGAGCGGTGTTATTCACCATGGATGAGACAAACACAACAGACCTCTTTGCGAATGACACGAATTCTGGATATGAGAATAATGAGGGATATTTTGATTATGAATGTGAATTTTCATTTGATGGCATTACGGTCTTTTCAGTTGTCTGTATGGGGATCTGTGTCTTTGGAATGGTGGGGAACGGGATAGTCTTGTGGTTCCTGGGCTTCCAGATGAAGCGGAACCCTTTCACAGTCTACATCCTAAACCTGGCAGTTGCTGACTTCTCTCTACTTCTCCTGTTTTTTCTGGTCAGATTGGTATTTTGAATCTTAAAAATTAGTTGTTATGACTTGGATACCTTTATTCATTTACACATGAATTACTTATACGCAGTTGACTTACTGAGCCACTTCTTTGTCCTTAGCAGCCTGGGTCTCCTGTCAGCCATCAGTATGGAGCGCTGTGTCTCTGTCATCTTCCCAATCGGGTATCGCTGCCACCGCCGAAAGAACTTTTCAGGAATAGTGAGTGGGGTGCTCTGGGCCAGCGTCGGGGCTTTCATTTTGTCATATTATCTTTGCTTTCTATTTGGTGAAAGATATTACCTGCAATTTGCGGGTGTGCTCATTGTGTATTCTATGATTTTGTCATTAATGATGTTGATTTCCAACGTGTCCATGGTCATCAGGCTCCGATGCGGCTCACAGAGACGGCACCTAGGGAAACTCTATGTTGCTGTTGTGCTCAATGTCATCTTCTTCTTTGCCTTTGGGATGCCTTTCATTGTAAATGCTTTCCTTCAGCTTTCATTCTCGAATGATGTAGTTCTTCAGAAAGTGACTCTTGCGCTGGCTCTGCTGAACAGCAGCGTGAATCCAGTCATTTACTTCCTGGTGGGGAGCTGTCGGCAGCGTCGCTTCCGAGGCTCCATCAAAGTCGCCCTGCGCCGAGTGTTTGAAGAGAAAGCGAGGAGTGAGGAGCAAGGAGGAGAGCCCCGTGCCCGAGGGCATCCGGATGGAGAGCAGTGTCCCAGGCACTGCAGAGGAGGGGGAGGCCTGAGCTGTGCTCCCCGTTGCAATGAGCCTCATGGCCATGGCCCCAGTGAATAAACTGTGACTCCTTTGGCTGAGCAGCCGAATGTTGTGGTGCTTTGGGGGAGCTCTTTGCCTGTGGAAGGCTTGAGAGAGAGGCTCTGGGGGAGCTCTGGCCACCTCTCTTGACCCAGCATGGCGAGGCTCTGGAAGAGAGGCTGCAGTGACGAGGAAGTCAAGGAGAACCCCTGTATGGGTGCTTGGGGGGATTTGTGGTGTAGAGGAGAAGGGAAAGAGAAACACTGCAATCTGGAGAGTGAGAGAGTGATGAAGAGGGAAAGAAAGAGTGAAAGAAGAAAGAGCGAGAGGGTTAGAGAAAGGGTGGAAGAGGGAAGGAAAAGGAAAAAGGCAAGTAAAGGCAAGACAAGGCAAAAGGCAAGGCAAAAGGAAAGGCAAGAAAGCCAGGGAGAAAGGGAAAAGGCAAGAGAACGGGAAAGGGAACAGCAAAGATGAAGCGACGGACAGGGAAGGAAAGGGAAGAAAATAATAGGAAATGGAAAGGCGAAGGGAAGGGAAGGGAAGGGAAGGGAAGGGAAGGGAAGGGAAGGGAAGGGAAGGGAAGGGAAGGGAAGGGAAGGGAAGGGAAGGGAAGGGAAGAGAAGGGAAGGGAAGGGAAGGGAAGGGAAGGAAGGAGAAGGGAAAGGAAGGGAAGGGAAGGAGGAGAAGGGAAAGCAAGGCACGGCAAGGAAAGGCAAGGCAAGGGAAGCGAAGGGAAGGCAAGGCAAGACAAGCAAAGGGAAGGGAAGGGAAAGCAAGGCAAGGGAAGCAGAAGGAAGGGAAGGGAAAGCAAGGTAATTCAAGGCAAGGCAAGGCAAGTTAAGGCAAGGGAAATGAAAGCAAGGCAAGGCAAGGAAAGATGATGGTTCTGTGGCCACCCCGCTCTGCTCTGGCGTGTTCTTCGTGCCTCAGGAGCTGAAACACTTGTAGATAAAAGCACATTTGCAGCACTATCTACCCCACAAAATGTAATCTCTGAGGAGACATATGTACATCAAGGATGTGATTAGAGGCAGTGGGCAAAGCCCTCATGATGTTCTGTATCTGAGGAACGGTGATTTCTCATGGCAAGTTGACACAAGGCCATGCTCTGCCTCATTGGCTGCTGCTGAGGGCACTCTCTTGGCACCTTGGGTGCAGGGAGTGGGTGCAGGACCAGGCTTGGGGGCAAGAGGGAGGGATGGGCATGACCAGGCTTGGTTCTGAACCTCAGGGAGGATGGGAAGAAGGAGGAGTGTTGAGGCCATGAGTCTGCCAGTGACTTCCGAGGAGTTCCTGCTCATTCATCCCCGTTGTTGACAGTCCCTCCTTCTTCAGAGTTCTAGATCTAGGAAAAGGGTTTTCAAAGGATGCTTTATGGAATCGGAGATGCTTTCTTATGGGATCATAAGAGATCAGCACCTCCTGGTGAAAAGCTGTTGGGAGGAGAGGCAGGGGGTGACGTGCCCAGCTCCTACTGACAAGATCGCCGTCCATGGGACATGTGAGGGGAAGCTGTCACCGATGCGGCGAGATTGTGAGGGGTGTCTGCTGAGCACGGGAGGTGATCTCTGGGCAAAGCTCTGCTCCCCAGGCACGAGGAACATGCCGGAGCAGAGCGGGGTGGCCACGCAACCATCACCGCAGCCTTTGCGCTGCCGAGGCTGGAGGCCCCTGTGCTGGAGCTCCTGCAGCAGCACTGTTCCCAGGAGCACCAGGAGGTAGGAGACCGGGGACGGGAGATGGGAGATGCCTTCATGGCAGGGTCAGGGCTGGAGGGGTGGGAGCCTGTGCTGGGCACGACAGGGGACGGGTCCTTCGTGGAGCAGCCTGGGGCTGGCGTGGGGCTGTGGGGAGAGATGGTGAGTGCGGGGAACGCCGATGGCCACCATTTCCTTCTGATTCCTTGTGTCTCCTAGGAGGTGGTGAGAGAGGCAGAAGGCAGCCCCCCAGAGCAGTGTTATTCACCATGGAGGAGACCAACACAACAGACCTCTTTGCGAATGACACGAATTCTGGATATGAGAACAATGAGGGATATTTTGATTACGAATGTGAATTTTCATTTGATGGAATTATGGTGGTTTTAGTTGTCTGTATCGGGATCTGTGTCTTTGGAATGGTGGGGAATGGGATAGTCTTGTGGTTCCTGGGCTTCCAGATGAAGCGGAACCCTATTACAGTCTACATCCTAAATATGGCAGTTGCTGGCTTCTCTCTGCTTCTCCTGTATTTTCTGCTCATATTGGGAATTTTCAACATAACAAAAATTTGTTATAAGTTGAAATCTTTTTTGGATTTTTACTTCAAGTTTCAAGATGCATTTGAATTTCTGTGCCACTTCTTTGTCATTAGCGGCCTGAGTCTCCTGACAGCCATCAGCACGGACCGCTGTGTCTCCGTTGTCTTCCCAATCTGGTATCGCTGCCACCGCCCAAAGCACTTATCAGGCATCGTGAGTGGGGTGCTCTGGGCCAGCGTTGGGGCTTTCATTTTGTCATGTTATCTTTGCTTTCTATTTGGTCAAAGATATTACACGGCCTTTGCGGGTGTGTTCATTGTGTATTCGGTGATATTGCCATTAATGATGTTGATTTCCAACGTGTCCATGGTCATCAGGCTCCGATGTGGCTCACAGAGACGGCACCTGGGGAAACTCTATGTTGCTGTTGTGCTCAATGTCATCTTCTTCTTTGTCTTTGGGATGCCCTTCATTGTACTTGCTTTCCTTCATCTTTCATTTTCGAATGATGTAGATCTTCTGAAAGTGACTCTTGTGCCGACTCTGCTGAACAGCAGCGTGAATCCAGTCATTTACTTCCTGGTGGGGAGCTGTCAGCAGCACCGCTTCCGAGGCTCCATCAAAGTCGCCCTGAGCCGAGTGTTTGAAGAGAAAGCGAGGAGTGAGGAGCAAGGAGGAGAGCCCCGTGCCCGAGGGCATCCGGATGGAGAGCAGTGTCCCAGGCACTGCTGGGGAGGGGGAGGCCTGAGCTGTGCTCCCCGTTGCAATGAGCCTCATGGCCGTGGCCCCAGTGAATAAACTGTGTCTCCTTTGGCTGAGCAGCTGAGTGTTGTGGTGCTTTGGGGGAGCTCATTGCTTGGGGAAGGTCTGAGAGAGAGGCCGTGGGGGAGTTCTGGTCACATCTCTTGTCCCAGCAAGGCGAGGTTCTGGAAGAGGGGCTGCAGTGACGAGGAAGTCAAGGAGAACCCCTGTATGGGTGCTTGGAGGGATTTGTGGTGTAGAGGAGAAGGGAAAGAGAAACACTTCAATTTGGAGAGTGAGAGAGTGATGAAGCAGGAAAGAAAGAGTGAAAGAAGAAAGAGCGAGAGGCTTAGAGAAAGGGTGGAAGAAGGAAAGAATAGTTAAAAGGCAAGTAAAGTCAAGGCAAGGCAAAAGGCAAGGCAAAAGGAAAGGCAAGGAAAGGTAAAAGGAAAAGCAAGGAAAGCCAGGGAGAAAGGGAAAGGGAAAGGGAATGGGAAAGGGAACAGCAAAGATGAAGTGAAGGGCAGGGAAGGAAAGGGAAGAAAATAAGAGGAAATGGAAAGACAAAGGGAAGGCAAACGGAAGACATGGAAGGGAAGGGAAGGGAAGGGAAGGGAAGGGAAGGGAAGGGAAGGGAAGGGAAGGGAAGGGAAGGGAAGGGAAGGGAAGGGAAGGGAAGGGAAGGGAAGGGAAGGGAAGGGAAGGGAAGGGAAGGGAAGGGAAATGAAATCAAGGCAAGGGAAGGCAAAGGGAAGGGAAAGGCAAAGGGAAAGGAAAGAGAAAGGGAAGGGAAAGACAAAGGGAAGGCAAGGGAAGGGAAGGGAAGGCTAGGCAAGGCAATGCAAGGCAAGGGAAGCAGAAGGAAGGAAAGGGAAAGCAAGGCAATTCAAGGCAAGGCAAGGCAAGGTAAGGCAAGGGAAATGAAAGCAAGGCAAGGCAAGGAAAGATGATGGTTCTGTGGCCACCCCGCTCTGCTCTGGCGTGTTCTTCATGCCTCAGGAGCTGAAACACTTGTAGATAAAAGCACATTTGCAGCACTATCTACCCCACAAAATGTAATCTCTGAGGAGACATATGTACATCAAGGATGTGATTAGAGGCAGTGGGCAATGCCCTCATGATGTTCTGTATCTGAGGAACGGTGATTTCTCATGGCAAGTTGACACAAGGCCATGCTCTGCCTCATTGGCTGCTGCTGAGGGCACTCTCTTGGCACCTTGGGTGCAGGGAGTGGGTGCAGGACCAGGCTTGGGGGCAAGAGGGAGGGATGGGCATGACCAGGCTTGGTTCTGAACCTCAGGGAGGATGGGAAGAAGGAGGAGTGTTGAGGCCATGAGTCTGCCAGTGACTTCCGAGGAGTTCCTGCTCATTCATCCCCGTTGTTGACAGTCCCTCCTTCTTCAGACTTCTAGATCTAGGAAAAGGGTTTTTCAAAGGATGCTTTATGGAATCGGAGACGCTTTCTTATGGGATCATAAGAGATCAGCACCTCCTGGTGAAAAGCTGTTGGGAGGAGAGGCAGGGGGTGACGTGCCCAGCTCCTACTGACAAGATCGCCGTCCATGGGACATGTGAGGGGAAGCTGTCACCGATGTGGCGAGATTGTGAGGGGTGTCTCCTGAGCACGGGAGGTGATCTCTGGGCAAAGCTCTGCTCCCCAGGCACGAGGAACATGCCGGAGCAGAGCGGGGTGGCCACGCAACCATCGCCGCAGCCTTTGTGCTGCCAAGGCTGGAGGCCCCTTTGCTGGAGCTCCTGTAGCAGCACTGTTCCCAGGAGCACCAGGAGGTAGGAGACCGGGGACGGGAGATGGGAGATGCCTCCATGGCAGGGTCAGGGCTGGAGGGGTGGGAGCCTGTGCTGGGCACGACAGGGGACGGGTCCTTCGTGGAGCAGCCTGGGGCTGGCGTGGGGCTGTGGGGAGAGATGGTGAGTGCGGGGAACGCCGATGGCCACCATTTCCTTCTGATTCCTTGTGTCTCCTAGGAGGTGGTGGGAGAGGCAGAAGGCAGCCCCCCAGAGCGGTGTTATTCACCATGGATGAGACAAACACAACAGACCTCTTTGCGAATGACACGAATTCTGGATATGAGAATAATGAGGGATATTTTGATTATGAATGTGAATTTTCATTTGATGGCATTACGGTCTTTTCAGTTGTCTGTATGGGGATCTGTGTCTTTGGAATGGTGGGGAACGGGATAGTCTTGTGGTTCCTGGGCTTCCAGATGAAGCGGAACCCTTTCACAGTCTACATCCTAAACCTGGCAGTTGCTGACTTCTCTCTACTTCTCCTGTTTTTTCTGGTCAGATTGGTATTTTCAATCTTAAAAATTAGTTGTTATGACTTGGATACCTTTATTCGTTTACACATGAATTACTTATACGCAGTTGACTTACTGAGCCACTTCTTTGTCCTTAGCAGCCTGGGTCTCCTGTCAGCCATCAGTATGGAGCGCTGTGTCTCTGTCATCTTCCCAATCTGGTATCGCTGCCACCGCCGAAAGAACTTTTCAGGAATAGTGAGTGGGGTGCTCTGGGCCAGCGTCGGGGCTTTCATTTTGTCATATTATCTTTGCTTTCTATTTGGTGAAGGATATTACCTGCAATTTGCGGTTGTGCTCATTGTGTATTCTGTGATTTTGTCATTAATGATGTTGATTTCCAACGTGGCCATGGTCATCAGGCTCCGATGTGGCTCACAGAGACGGCACCTGGGGAAACTCTATGTTGCTGTTGTGCTCAATGTCATCTTCTTCTTTGCCTTTGGGATGCCTTTCATTGTAAATGCTTTCCTTCAGCTTTCATTCTCGAATGATGTAGTTCTTCAGAAAGTGACTCTTGCGCTGGCTCTGCTGAACAGCAGCGTGAATCCAGTCATTTACTTCCTGGTGGGGAGCTGTCAGCAGCACCGCTTCCGAGGCTCCATCAAAGTCGCCCTGCGCCGAGTGTTTGAAGAGAAAGCGAGGAGTGAGGAGCAAGGAGGAGAGCCCGACGCCCGAGGGCATCCGGATGGAGAGCAGTGTCCCAGGCACTGCAGAGGAGGGGGAGGCCTGAGCTGTGCTCCCCGTTGCAATGAGCCTCATGGCCATGGCCCCAGTGAATAAACTGTGACTCCTTTGGCTGAGCAGCCGAATGTTGTGGTGCTTTGGGGGAGCTCTTTGCCTGTGGAAGGCTTGAGAGAGAGGCTCTGGGGGAGCTCTGGCCACGTCTCTTGTTCCAGCATGGCGAGGCTCTGGAAGAGATGCTGCAGTGACGAGGAAGCCAAGGAGAACCCCTGGGTGGGTGCTTGGGGGGATTTGTGGTGTAGAGGAGAAGGGAAAGAGAAACACTGCAATCTGGAGAGTGAGAGAGTGATGAAGAGGGAAAGAAAGAGTGAAAGAAGAAAGAGCGAGAGGGTTAGAGAAAGGGTGGAAGAGGGAAGGAAAAGGAAAAAGGCAAGTAAAGGCAAGACAAGGCAAAAGGCAAGGCAAAAGGAAAGGCAAGAAAGCCAGGAAGAAAGGGAAAAGGCAAGAGAACGGGAAAGGGAACAGCAAAGATGAAGCGACGGACAGGGAAGGAAAGGGAAGAAAATAATAGGAAATGGAAAGGCGAAGGGAAGGGAAGGGAAGGGAAGGGAAGGGAAGGGAAGGGAAGGGAAGGGAAGGGAAGGGAAGGGAAGGGAAGGGAAGGGAAGGGAAGGGAAGGGAAGGGAAGGGAAGGGAAGGCAAGGGAAGGCAAGGGAAGGCAAGGGAAGGCAAGGGAAGGCAAGGGAAGGCAAGGGAAGCGAAGGGAAGGCAAGGCAAGACAAGCAAAGGGAAGGGAAGGGAAGGGAAAGCAAGGCAAGGGAAGCAGAAGGAAGGGAAGGGAAAGCAAGGTAATTCAAGGCAAGGCAAGGCAAGGTAAGGCAAGGGAAATGAAAGCAAGGCAAGGCAAGGAAAGATGATGGTTCTGTGGCCACCCCGCTCTGCTCTGGCGTGTTCTTCGTGCCTCAGGAGCTGAAACACTTGTAGATAAAAGCACATTTGCAGCACTATCTACCCCACAAAATGTAATCTCTGAGGAGACATATGTACATCAAGGATGTGATTAGAGGCAGTGGGCAAAGCCCTCATGATGTTCTGTATCTGAGGAACGGTGATTTCTCATGGCAAGTTGACACAAGGCCATGCTCTGCCTCATTGGCTGCTGCTGAGGGCACTCTCTTGGCACCTTGGGTGCAGGGAGTGGGTGCAGGACCAGGCTTGGGGGCAAGAGGGAGGGATGGGCATGACCAGGCTTGGTTCTGCACCTCAGGGAGGATGGGAAGAAGGAGGAGTGTTGAGGCCATGAATCTGCCAGTGACTTCCGAGGAGTTCCTGCTCATTCATCCCCGTTGTTGACAGTCCCTCCTTCTTCAGAGTTCTAGATCTAGGAAAAGGGTTTTCAAAGGATGCTTTACGGAATCAGAGATGCTTTCTTATTGGATCATAAGAGATCAGCACCTCCTGGTGAAAGGTGTTGGGAGGAGAGGCAGGGGGTGACGTGCCCAGCTCCTACTGACAAGATCGCCGTCCATGGGACATGTGAGGGGAAGCTGTCACCGATGCGGCGAGATTGTGAGGGGTGTCTGCTGAGCACGGGAGGTGATCTCTGGGCAAAGCTCTGCTCCCCAGGCACGAGGAACATGCCGGAGCAGAGCGGGGTGGCCATGCAACCATCACTGCAGCCTTTGCGCTGCCGAGGCTGGAGGCCCCTGTGCTGGAGCTCCTGTAGCAGCACTGTTCCCAGGAGCACCAGGAGGTAGGAGACCGGGGACGGGAGACGGGATATGCCTCCATGGCAGGGTCAGGGCTGGAGGGGTGGGAGCCTGTGCTGGGCACGACAGGGGACGGGTCCTTCGTGGAGCAGCCTGGGGCTGGCGTGGGGCTGTGGGGAGAGATGGTGAGTGCGGGGAACGCCGATGGCCACCATTTCCTTCTGATTCCTTGTGTCTCCTAGGAGGTGGTGAGAGAGGCAGAAGGCAGCCACCCAGAGCAGGGTTATTCACCATGGAGGAGACCAACACAACAGACCTCTTTGCGAATGACACGAATTCTGGATATGAGAACAATGAGGGATATTTTGATTACGAATGTGAATTTTCATTTGATGGAATTATGGTGGTTTTAGTTGTCTGTATGGGGATCTGTGTCTTTGGAATGGTGGGGAATGGGATAGTCTTGTGGTTCCTGGGCTTCCAGATGAAGCGGAACCCTATTACAGTCTACATCCTAAATCTGGCAGTTGCTGACTTCTCTCTGCTTCTCCTGTATTTTCTGCTCATATTGGGAATTTTCAACATAACAAAAATTTGTTATAAGTTGAAATCTTTTTTGGATTTTTACTTCAAGTTTCAAGATGCATTTGAATTTCTGAGCCACTTCTTTGTCATTAGCGGCCTGAGTCTCCTGACAGCCATCAGCATGGAGCGCTGTGTCTCCGTTGTCTTCCCAATCTGGTATCGCTGCCACCGCCCAAAGCACTTATCAGGCATCGTGAGTGGGGTGCTCTGGGCCAGCGTCGGGGCTTTCATTTTGTCATGTTATCTTTGCTTTCTATTTGGTCAAAGATATTACACGGCCTTTGCGGGTGTGTTCATTGTGTATTCGGTGATATTGTCATTAATGATGTTGATTTCCAACGCGGCCATGGTCATCAGGCTCCGATGTGGCTCACAGAGACGGCACCTGGGGAAACTCTATGTTGCTGTTGTGCTCAATGTCATCTTCTTCTTTGCCTTTGGGATACCCTTCATTGTAATTACTTTCCTTCGTCTTTCATTTTCGGATAATGGAGTTGTTTGGAAAGTGACTCTTGTGCTGGGTCTGCTGAACAGCAGTGTGAATCCAGTCATTTACTTCCTGGTGGGGAGCTGTCAGCAGCACCGCTTCCGAGGCTCCATCAAAGTCGCCCTGCGCCGAGTGTTTGAAGGGAAAGGGAGGAGTGAGGAGGAGAGCCCCGCGCCTGAGGGCATCCGGATGGAGAGCAGTGTCCCAGGCACTGCTGGGGAGGGGGAGGCCTGAGTTGTGCTCCCCGTTGCAATGAGTCTCATGGCCGTGGCCCCAGTGAATAAACTGTGTCTCCTTTGGCTGAGCAGCTGAGTGTTGTGGTGCTTTGGGGGAGCTCATTGCTTGGGGAAGGTCTGAGAGAGAGGCCGTGGGGGAGTTCTGGTCACATCTCTTGTCCCAGCAAGGCGAGGTTCTGGAAGAGGGGCTGCAGTGACGAGGAAGTCAAGGAGAACCCCTGTATGGGTGCTTGGGGGGATTTGTGGTGTAGAGGAGAAGGGAAAGAGAAACACTTCAATTTGGAGAGTGAGAGAGTGATGAAGCGGGAAAGAAAGAGTGAAAGAAGAAAGAGCGAGAGGGTTAGAGAAAGGGTGGAAGAAGGAACGAAAAGTTAAAAAGCAAGTAAAGTCAAGGCAAGGCAAAAGGCAAGGCAAAAGGAAAGGCAAGGAAAGGCAAAAGGAAAAGCAAGGAAAGCCAGGGAGAAAGGGAAAGGGAAAGGGAATGGGAAAGGGAACATCAAAGATGAAGTGAGGGGCAGGGAAGGAAAGGGAAGAAAATAAGAGGAAATGGAAAGACAAAGGGAAGGCAAACGGAAGGGAAGGGAAGGGAAGGGAAGGGAAGGGAAGGGAAGGGAAGGGAAGGGAAGGGAAGGGAAGGGAAGGGAAGGGAAGGGAAGGGAAGGGAAGGGAAGGGAAGGGAAGGAAGGAGAAGGGAAAGGAAGAGAAGGGAAGGGAAGGGAAGGGAAGGGAAGGGAAAGGGAAGGGAATGGAAAGGAAGGGAAGGAAAATGAAAGCAAGGCAAGGGAAGGCAAAGGGAAGGGAAAGGCAAAGGGAAGGGAAATAGAAAGGGAAGGGAAAGACAAAGGGAAGGCAAGGGAAGGGAAGGGAAGGCTAGGCAAGGCAATGCAAGGCAAGGGAAGCAGAAGGAAGGAAAGGGAAAGCAAGGCAATTCAAGGCAAGGCAAGGCAAAGCAAGGCAAGGAAAGATGATGGTTCTGTGGCCACCCCGCTCTGCTCTGGCGTGTTCCTCCTGCCTCAGGAGCTGAAACCACTTGCAGATAAAAGCACATTTGCAGCACTATGCACCCCACAAAATGTAATCTCAGAGGAGACACATGCACATCAGGGATGTGATTAGAGGCAGTGGGCAAAGCCCTCGTGATGTTCTGTATCTGAGGAACGGTGATTTCTCATGGCAAGTTGACACAAGGCCATGCTCTGCCTCATTGGCTGCTGCTGAGGGCACTCTCTTGGCATCTTGGGTGCAGGGAGTGGGTGCAGGATCTGGCCTGGGGGGCCAGAGGGAGGGATGGGCATGACCAGGCTTGGTTGTGCACCTCAGGGAGGATGGGAAGAAGGAGGAGTGTTGAGGCCATGAGTCTGCCAGTGACTTCCGAGGAGTTCCTGCTCATTCATCCCCGTTGTTGACAGTCCCTCCTTCTTCAGAGTTCTAGATCTAGGAAAAGGGTTTTCAAAGGATGCTTTATGGAATCGGAGACTCTTTCTTATGGGATCATAAAAGATCAGCACCTCCTGGTGAAAAGCTGGGGGGAGGAGAGGCAGGGGGTGACGTGCCCAGCTCCTACTGACAAGATCGCCGTCCATGGGACATGTGAGGGGAAGCTGTCACCGATGTGGCGAGATTGTGAGGGGTGTCTGCTGAGCACGGGAGGTGATCTCTGGGCAAAGCTCTGCTCCCCAGGCACGAGGAACATGCTGGAGCAGAGCGGGGTGGCCACGCAACCATCACCGCAGCCTTTGTGCTGCCGAGGCTGGAGGCCCCTGTGCTGGAGCTCCTGTAGCAGCACTGTTCCCAGGAGCACCAGGAGGTAGGAGACCGGGGACGGGAGATGGGAGATGCCTCCTGGGCAGGGTCAGGGCTGGAAGGGTGGGACCTGTGCTGGGCACGACGGGGGAGAGGTCCTTCGTGGAGCAGCCTGGGGCTGGCGTGGGGCTGTGGGGAGAGATGGTGAGTGCGGGGAACGCCGATGGCCACCATTTCCTTCTGATTCCTTGTGTCTCCTAGGAGGTGGTGAGAGAGGCAGAAGGGAGCCCCCCAGAGCAGGGTTATTCTCCATGGAGTAGACCAACACAACAGACCTCCTTCAGAATGAAACAAATTCTGGATATGAGAACAATGAGGGATGTCATGAATACAATGATGAATTTTCATTTGATGGAATTATGGCCTTTTCAGTTGTCTGTATGGGGATCTGTGTCTTTGGAATGGTGGGGAACGGGATAGTGTTGTGGTTCCTGGGCTTCCAGATGAAGCGGAACCCTTTCACAGTCTACATCCTAAATCTGGCAGTTGCTGACTTCTCTCAGCTTCTCCTGTTTTTTCTTCTCATATTGGGAAATTTCAACATAACAATAATTGGTTATGATTTGGATTCTTTTGTTTCTTTCTACAATAATTTTTTAGATGCATTTGAATTTCTGTGCGAGTTCTTTCTCCTTAGCAGCTTGGGTCTCCTGACAGCCATCAGCATGGAGCGCTGTGTCTCTGTCATCTTCCCAATCTGGTATCGCTGCCACCGCCCAAAGCACTTATCAGGCATCGTGAGTGGGGTTTTCTGGGCCAGCGTCGGGGCTTTCATTTCTTCTATTTATCTCTGCTTTCTGTTTGGTCAAAGATGTTACACAGTATTTTCAGGTGTGTCCATGGTGTATTCAGTGATTTTGTCATTAATGATGTTGATTTCCAATGTGGCCATGGTCATCAGGCTCCGATGTGGCTCACAGAGACGGCACCTGGGGAAACTCTATGTTGCTGTTGTGCTCAATGTCATCTTCTTCTTTGCCGTTGGGATACCCTTCATTGTAAATGGTTTCCTTCAGCTTTTACATTCGGGTGATTTATTTCTTCAGGCAGTGACTCTTGTGCTGGCTATGCTAAACAGCAGCGTGAATCCAGTCATTTACTTCCTGGTGGGGAGCTGTCAGCAGCGCCGCTTCCGAGGCTCCATCAGAGTAGCCCTGAGCCGAGTGTTTGAAGAGAAAGCGAGGAGTGAGGAGCAAGGAGGAGAGCCCCGTGCCCGAGGGCATCCGGATGGAGAGCAGTGTCCCAGGCACTGCTGGGGAGGGGGAGGCCTGAGCTGTGCTCCCCGTTGCAATAAGCCTCATGGCTGTGGCCCTGGCAAATAAACTGTGTCTCCTTTGGCTGAGCAGCCAAGTGTTGTGGTGCTTTGGGGGAGCTCTTTGCCTGGGGAAGGTCTGAGAGAGAGGCCATGGGGGAGCTCTGGCCACATCTCTTGTCTCAGCATGGCGAGGCTCTGGAAGAGGGGCTGCAAAGACGAGGAAGCCAAGGAGAACCCCTGGATGGGTGCCTGGGGGGATTTGTGGTGTAGAGGAGAAGGGAAAGAGAAACACTGCAGTTTTGGAGAGTGAGAGAGCGATGAAGCGGGAAAGAAAGAGTGAAAGAAGAAAGAGCGAGAGGGTTAGAGCTAGAGTGAAAGAAGGAAGGAAAAGGAAAAGGCAAGTAAAGGCAAGGCAAGGCAAAAGGCAAGGCAAAAGGAAAGTCAAAGAAAGGCAAGGGAAAGAATGGAAAGTCAAGGAGAAAGGGAAAGGGAAAGGCAAAGGATAGAGGAAAGTTAAAGAGAAGAATAGGGAAGGAAAGAAAAGAAAATAATAGAAAAGGGAAAGGAAGAGAAGGGAAAGAAAGGGAAAGCAAGGGAAAGCAAGGTAAGGTAAAGAAAGGGAAGGGAAGGGAGGGGAAGGGAAGGGAAGGGAGGGGAAGGGAAGGCAAGGCAAGGCAAGGCAAGGCAAGCCAAGGCAAGGCAAGGCAAGGGAAATGAAAGCAAGGCAAGGCAAGGAAAGATGATGGTTCTGTGGCCACCCCACTCTGCTCTGGCATGTTCCTCCTGCCTCAGGAGCTGAAACCACTTGTAGATAAAAGCACATTTGCAGCACTATGTACCTTACAAAATGTAATCTCAGAGCAGACACATGCACATCAGGGATGTGATTAGGGGCAGTGGGCAAAGCCCTCGTGATGTTCTGTATCTGAGGAACGGTGATTTCTCATGGCAAGTTGACACAAGGCCATGCTCTGCCTCATTGGCTGCTGCTGAGGGCACTCTCTTGGCATCTTGGGTGCAGGGAGTGGGTGCAGGATCTGGCCTGGAGGGCCAGAGGGAGGGATGGGCATGACCAGGCTTGGTTGTGCACCTCAGGGAGGATGGGAAGAAGGAGGAGTGTTGAGGCCATGAGTCTGCCAGTGACTTCCGAGGAGTTCCTGCTCATTCATCCCCGTTGTTGACAGTCCCTCCTTCTTCAGAGTTCTAGATCTAGGAAAAGGGTTTTCAAAGGATGCTTTATGGAATCGGAGACTCTTTCTTATTAGATCATAAGATATCAGCACCTCCTGGTGAAAAGCTGTTGGGAGGAGAGGCAGGGGGTGACGCTCCCAGCTCCTACTGACAAGATCGCCGTCCATGGGACATGTGAGGGGAAGCTGTCACCGATGTGGCGAGATTGTGAGGGGTGTCTGCTGAGCACGGGAGGTGATCTCTGGGCAAAGCTCTGCTCCCCAGGCACGAGGAACATGACGCAGCGGAGAGGGGTGGCCACGCAACCATCGCCGGAGGCTTTGTGCTGCCGAGGCTGGAGGCCTCTGTGCTGGAGCTCCTGCAGCAGCACTGTTCCCAGGAGCACCTGGAGGTAGGAGACGGGGGGCGGGAGATGGGAGATGCCTCCTGGGCAGGGTCAGAGCTGGAAGGGTGGGACCTGTGCTGGGCACGACAGGGGACGGGTCCTTCGTGGAGCAGCCTGGGGCTGGCGTGGGGCTGTGGGGAGAGATGGTGAGTGCGGGGAACGCCGATGGCCACCATTTCCTTCTGATTCCTTGTGTCTCCTAGGAGGTGGTGAGAGAGGTAGAAGGCAGCCACCCAGAGCAGAGTTATTCACCATGGAGGAGACGAACACAACAGACCTCCTTCAGAATGACACGAATTCTGGATACGAGAACTATGAGGGATATATTGATTACGAATGTGAATTTTCAGTTGATGGAATTATGGTGGTTTTAGTTGTCTGTATGGGGATCTGTGTCTTTGGAATGGTGGGGAATGGGATAGTCTTGTGGTTCCTGGGCTTCCAGATGAAGCGGAACCCTATTACAGTCTACATCCTAAATCTGGCAGTTGCTGACTTCTCTCTGCTTCTCCTGTATTTTCTGCTCATATTGGGAATTTTCAACATAACAAAAATTTGTTATAAGTTGAAATCTCTTTTGGTTTTTTACTTCAAGTTTCAAGATGCAGTTGCACTTCTGTGCCACTTCCTTCTCTTTAACAGCCTGAGTCTCCTGACAGCCATCAGCACGGACTGCTTTGTCTCCGTCGTCTTCCCAATCTGGTATCGGTACCACCTCCCAAAGCACTTATCAGGCATCGTGAGTGGGGTGCTCTGGGCCAGCGTCGGGGCTTTCATTTTGTCATATTATCTTTGCTTTATATTTTTTTGAAGATATTACATTGTATTTGCGGGTGTGCTCATTGTTTATTCAGTGATTTTGTCATTAATGATGTTGATTTCCAACACGTCCATGGTCATCAGGCTCCGATGCGGCTCACAGAGACGGCACCTGGGGAAACTCTATGTTGCTGTTGTGTTCAATGTCATCTTCTTCTTTGCCTTTGGGATGCCTTTCATTGTAAATTCTCTCCTTCAGCTTTCACATTCAAGTGAAATATTTCTTCCGAAAGGGATTATTGTGCTGGCTCTGCTGAACAGCAGCGTGGATCCAGTCATTTACTTCCTGGTGGCGAGCTGCTGGCAGCGCTGCTTCCGAGGCTCCATCAAAGTCGCCCTGCACCGAGTGTTTGAAGAGAAAGCGAGGAGCGAGGAGTAGAGCCCCGCGCCTGAGGGCATCCGGATGGAGAGCGGTGTCCCACGCACTGCAGAGGAGGGGGAGGCCTGAGCTGTGCTTCCCCGTTGCAATGAGCCTCATGGCCGTGGCCCCAGTAAATAAACTGTGTCTACTTTGGCTGAGCAGCTGAGTGTTGTGGTGCTTTGGGGGAGCTCTTTGCCTGGGGAAGGCCTGAGAGAGAGGCCATGGGGGAGCTCTGGCCACATCTCTTGTTCCAGCATGGCGAGGCTTTGGAAGAGGGGCTGTAATGACGGGCAAGCCAAGGAGAATCGCCTGGGGCGATTTGTGGTGTAGAGGAGAAGGGAAAGAGAAACACTGCAGTTTGCAGAGTGAGAGAGCGACGAAGCGGGAAAGAAAGAGTGAAAGAAGAGTGAGCGAGAGGGTTAGAGCAAGAGTGAAAGAAGGAAGGAAAAGGAAAAGGCAAGTAAAGGCAAGGCAAGGCAAAAGGCAAGGCAAAAGGAAAGACAAGGAAAGGCAAGGGAAAGCAAGGAAAGTCAAGGAGAAAGGGAAAGGGAAAGGGAAAGGGAAAGGGAAAGGGAAAGGGAAAGGGAAAGGGAAAGGGAAAGGGAAAAGGATAAGGAAAGGATAGAGGAAAGTTAAAGTGAAGAATAGGGAAGGAAAGGAAAGGAAATAATAGAAAAGGGAAAGCAAGAGAGGGGAAAGAAAGGGAAAGCAAGGCAAGAGAAGGCAAGGCAAAGGAAGGGAAGGGAAGGGAAGGGAAGGGAAGGGAAGGGAAGGGAAGGGAAGGGAAGGGAAGGGAAGGGAAGGGAAGGGAAGGGAAGGGAAGTGAAGGCAAGGAAAGGGAAGGGAAGGGAAGGGAAGGGAAGGGAAGGGAAGGCAAGGCAAGGCAAGGCAAGGCAAGGCAAGGCAAGGCAAGGCAAGGGAAGGGAATTGAAGGGAAGGGAATTGAAGGGAAGGGGAGGGAAGGGAGGGGAAGGGAAGGGAAGGGAAGGGAAGGGAAGGGAAGGGAAGGGAAGGGAAGGGAAGGGAAGGGAAGGGAAGACAAGGGAAGGGAAGGAAGGGAAGGGAAGGGAAGGGAAGGGAAGGGAAGGGAAGGGAAGGGAAGGGAAGGGAAGGGAAGGGAAGGGAAGGGAAGGGAAGGGAAGGGAAGGGAAGGGAAGGGAAGGGAAGGGAAGGGAAGGGAAGGGAAGGGAAGGCAAGGCAAGGCAAGAGAAGGCAAGGGAAGGTGAAGGGAAGGGAAGGGAAGGGAAGGGAAGGGAAGGGAAGGGAAGGGAAGGGAAGGGAAGGGAAGGGAAGGGAAGGGAAGGGAGGGGAAGGGAAGGGAAGGGAAGGGAAGGGAAGGGAAGGGAAGGGAAGGGAAGGGAAGGGAAGGGAAGGGAAGGGAAGGGAAGGGAAGGGAAGGGAAGGGAAGGGAAGGGAAGGGAAGGGAAGGGAAGGGAAGGGAAGGGAAAGCAAGGCAAGGGAAGCAGAAGGAAGGGAAGGGAAAGCAAGGCAAGGGAAGCAGAAGGAAGGGAAGGGAAAGCAAGGCAATTCAAGGTAGGGCAAGGCAAGGCA
Organism: Strigops habroptila; assembly: GCF_004027225.2. Taxonomy (NCBI): domain Eukaryota; kingdom Metazoa; phylum Chordata; class Aves; order Psittaciformes; family Psittacidae; genus Strigops; species Strigops habroptila. Next base: position 2,308,270 of record NC_046358.1, read on the forward strand.
AGGGAAGGCAAGGCAAGACAAGGTAATGTAAGGTAAGGCAAGGCAAGGCAAGGAAAGATGATACTCCTGTGGCCACCCCGCTCTGCTCTGGCGTGTTCCTCCTGCCTCAGGAGCTGAAACCACTTGCAGATAAAAGCACATTTGCAGCACTATGCACCCCACAAAATGTAATCTCAGAGGAGACACATGCACATCAGGGATGTGATTAGGGGCAGTGGGCAAAGCCCTCGTGATGTTCTGTATCTGAGGAACGGTGATTTCTCATGGCAAGTTGACACAAGGCCATGCTCTGCCTCATTGGCTGCTGCTGAGGGCACTCTCTTGGCATCTTGGGTGCAGGGAGTGGGTGCAGGATCTGGCCTGGGGGGCCAGAGGGAGGGATGGGCATGACGAGGCTTGGTTCTGAACCTCAGGGAGGATGGGAAGAAGGAGGAGTGTTGAGGCCATGAGTCTGCCAGTGACTTCCGAGGAGTTCCTGCTCATTCATCCCCGTTGTTGACAGTCCCTCCTTCTTCAGAGTTCTAGATCTAGGAAAAGCATTTTTCAAAGGATGCTTTATGGAATCGGAGATGCTTTCTTATTGGATCATAAGAGATCAGCACCTCCTGGTGAAAAGCTGTTGGGAGGAGAGGCAGGGGGTGACGTGCCCAGCTCCTACTGACAAGATCGCCGTCCATGGGACATGTGAGGGGAAGCTGTCACCGATGTGGTGAGATTGTGAGGGGTGTCTCCTGAGCACGGGAGGTGATCTCTGGGCAAAGCTCTGCTCCCCAGGCATGAGCAACATGACGCAGCAGAGCGGAGTGGCCACACAACCATCACTGCAGCCTTTGTGCTGCCGAGGCTGGAGGCCCCTGTGCTGGAGCTCCTGCAGCAGCACTGTTCCCAGGAGCACCAGGAGGTAGGAGACCAGGGACGGGAGATGGGAGATGCCTCCATGGCAGGGTCAGGGCTGGAGGGGTGGGAGCCTGTGCTGGGCACGACAGGGGACGGGTCCTTCGTGGAGCAGCCTGGGGCTGGCGTGGGGCTGTGGGGAGAGATGGTGAGTGCGGGGAACGCCGATGGCCACCATTTCCTTCTGATTCCTTGTGTCTCCTAGGAGGTGGTGAGAGAGGCAGAAGGCAGCCACCCAGAGCAGGGTTTTTTGCCATGGATGAGACCACCACAACAGACCTCTTTGCGAATGACACGAATTCTGGATACGAGAACTATGAGGGATATTTCGAATATGAATGCGAACATCTTTTTGATGGAATTATGGTTTTTTCAGTTGTCTGTATGGGGATCTGTGTCTTTGGAATGCTGGGGAACGGGATAGTCTTGTGGTTCCTGGGCTTCCAGATGAAGCGGAACCCTTTCACAGTCTACATCCTAAATCTGGCAGTTGCTGACTTCTCTCAGCTTCTCCTGTTTTTTCTGGGCAGATTGGTAATTTCGAGCTTAAAAATTAGTTGTTATGACTTGGATACCTTTATTCGTTTACACATGAATTACTTATATGCATTTGAATTTCTGTGCGAGTTCTTTCTCCTTAGCAGCCTGGGTCTCCTGACAGCCATCAGCATGGAGCGCTGTGTCTCCGTCATCTTCCCAATCTGGTACCGCTGCCACCGCCCAAAGCACTTGTCAGGAATAGTGAGTGGGGTGCTCTGGGCCAGCGTCGGGGCTTTCATTTTGTCATATTATCTTTGCTTTCTATTTGGTCAAAGATATTACATGCTATTTGTGGGTGTGTTCATTGTGTATTCTGCGATTTTGTCATTAATGATGTTGATTTCCAACGTGGCCATGGTCATCAGGCTCCGATGCTGCTCACAGAGACGGCACCTGGGGAAACTCTATGTTGCTGTTGTGCTCAATGTCATCTTCTTCTTTGCCTTTGGGATGCCTTTCATTGTAAATGCTTTCTTTCATCTTTCATTTTCGAATGATGTAGTTCTTCAGAACGTGACTCTTGCGCTGGCTCTGCTGAACAGCAGCGTGAACCCAGTCATTTACTTCCTGGTGGGGAGCTGTCGGCAGCGTCGCTTCCGAGGCTCCATCAACGTCGCCCTGCGCCGAGTGTTTGAAGAGAAAGCGAGGAGTGAGGAGCAAGGAGGAGAGCCCCGTGCCCGAGGGCATCCGGATGGAGAGCAGTGTCCCACGCACTGCAGAGGAGGGGGAGGCCTGAGCTGTGCTCCCTGTTGCAATAAGCCTCATGGCTGTGGCCCTGGCAAATAAACTGTGTCTCCTTTGGCTGAGCAGCCGAGTGTTGTGGTGCTTTGGGGGAGCTCTTTGCCTGGGGAAGGTCTGAGAGAGAGGCCATGGGGGAGCTCTGGCCACATCTCTTGTCTCAGCACAGCGAGGCTTTGGAAGAGGGGCTGCAAAGACGAGGAAGCCAAGGAGAACCCCTGGATGGGTGCCTGGGGGGATTTGTGGTGTAGAGGAGAAGGGAAAGAGAAACACTACAGTTAGCAGAGTGAGAGAGCAATGAAGCGGGAAAGAAAGAGTGAAAGAAGAAAGAGCGAGAGGGTTAGAGCTAGAGTGAAAGAAGGAAGGAAAAGGAAAAGGCAAGTAAAGGTAAGGCAAGGCAAAAGGCAAGGCAAAAGGAAAGTCAAAGAAAGGCAAGGGAAAGAATGGAAAGTCAAGGAGAAAGGGAAAGGGAAAGGCAAAAGATAGAGGAAAATTAAAGAGAAGAATAGGGAAGGAAAGAAAAGAAAATAATAGAAAACAAAAAGCAAGAGAAGGGAAAGCAAGGGAAAGCAAGGCAAGACAAGGCAAGGTAAAGGAAGGGAAGGGAAGGGAAGGCAAGGCAAGGCAAGGCAAGGCAAGGCAAGGCAAGGCAAGACAAGGCAAAGCCCAGGGCAAGGCAAGGCAAGGGAAGGCAAGGGAAATAAAAGCAAGTCAAGGCAAGGAAAGATGATGGTTCTGTGGCCACTCCGCTCTGCTCTGGCGTGTTCTTCGTGCCTCAGGAGCTGAAACACTTGTAGATAAAAGCACATTTGCAGCACTATGTACCCCACAAAATGTAATCTCAGAGGAGACACATGCACATCAGGGATGTGATTAGGGGCAATGGGCAAAGCCCTCGTGATGTTCTGTATCTGAGGAACGGTGATTTCTCATGGCAAGTTGACACAAGGCCATGCTCTGCCTCATTGGCTGCTGCTGAGGGCACTCTCTTGGCATCTTGGGTGCAGGGAGTGGGTGCAGGATCAGGCCTGGAGGGCCAGAGGGAGGGATGGGCATGACCAGGCTTGGTTGTGCACCTCAGGGAGGATGGGAAGAAGGAGGAGTGTTGAGGCCATGAGTCTGCCAGTGACTTCCGAGGAGTTCCTGCTCATTCATCCCCGTTGTTGACAGTCCCTCCTTCTTCAGAGTTCTAGATCTAGGAGAAGGGTTTTGAAAGAAAGCTTTATGGAATCGGAGACGCTTTCTTATGGGATCATAAGATATCAGCACCTCCTGGTGAAAAGCTGTTGGGAGGAGAGGCAGGGGGTGACGTGCCCAGCTCCTACTGACAAGATCGCCGTCCATGGGACATGTGAGGGGAAGCTGTCACCGATGTGGCGAGATTGTGAGGGGTGTCTGCTGAGCACGGGAGGTGATCTCTGGGCAAAGCTCTGCTCCCCAGGCACGAGGAACATGCCGGAGCAGAGCGGGGTGGCCACGCAACCATCACCGCAGCCTTTGCGCTGCCGAGGCTGGAGGCCCCTGTGCTGGAGCTCCTGCAGCAGCACTGTTCCCAGGAGCACCAGGAGGTAGGAGACCAGGGACGGGAGATGGGAGATGCCTCCTGGGCAGGGTCAGGGCTGGAGGGGTGGGAGCCTGTGCTGGGCACGACAGGGGAGGGGTCCTTCGTGGAGCAGCCTGGGGCTGGCGTGGGGCTGTGGGGAGCGATGGTGAGTGCGGGGAACGCCGATGGCCACCATTTCCTTCTGATTCCTTGTGTCTCCTAGGAGGTGGTGAGAGAGGCAGAAGGCAGCCCCCCAGAGCAGTGTTATTCACCATGGAGGAGACCAACACAACAGACCTCCTTCAGAATTAAACAAATTCCGGATATGAGAACAATGAGGGATATTTTGATTACGAATGTGAATTTTCATTTGACGGAATTATGGTGGTTTCAGTTGTCTGTATGGGGATCTCTGTCTTTGGAATGGTGGGGAATGGGATAGTCTTGTGGTTCCTGGGCTTCCAGATGAAGCGGAACCCTTTCACAGTCTACATCCTAAATCTGGCAGTTGCTGACTTCTCTCTGCTTCTCCTGTATTTTCTGGACAAATTGGCAATTCTCAACATAACAAAACTTTGTTATAAATTGAATTCTTTTTTTGATTTTTACTTCAATTTTCAAGATGCAGTTGCATTTCTGTGCCACTTCTTTCTCCTTAGCAGCCTGAGTCTCCTGACAGCCATCAGCATGGAGCGCTGTGTCTCTGTCATCTTCCCAATCTGGTATCGCTGCCACCGCCCAAAGCACTTATCAGGCATCGTGAGTGGGGTGCTCTGGGCCAGCGTCGGGGCTTTCATTTTGTCATGTTATCTTTGCTTTCTATTTGGTCAAAGATATTGCACGGTATTTGCGGGTGTGTTCATTGGGTATTCAGTGATTTTGTCATTAATGATGTTGATTTCCAACGCGGCCATGGTCATCAGGCTCCGATGTGGCTCACAGAGACGGCACCTGGGGAAACTCTATGTTGCTGTTGTGCTCAATGTCATCTTCTTCTTTGTCTTTGGGATGCCCTTCATTGTACTTGCTTTCCTTCATCTTTCATTTTCGAATGATGTAGATCTTCTGAAAGTGACTCTTGTGCCGACTCTGCTGAACAGCAGCGTGAATCCAGTCATTTACTTCCTGGTGGGGAGCTGTCAGCAGCACCGCTTCCGAGGCTCCATCAAAGTCGCCCTGAGCCGAGTGTTTGAAGAGAAAGCGAGGAGTGAGGAGCAAGGAGGAGAGCCCCGTGCCCGAGGGCATCCGGATGGAGAGCAGTGTCCCAGGCACTGCTGGGGAGGGGGAGGCCTGAGCTGTGCTCCCCGTTGCAATGAGCCTCATGGCCGTGGCCCCAGTGAATAAACTGTGTCTCCTTTGGCTGAGCAGCCGAATGTTGTGGTGCTTTGGGGGAGCTCATTGCTTGGGGAAGGTCTGAGAGAGAGGCCGTGGGGGAGTTCTGGTCACATCTCTTGTCCCAGCAAGGCGAGGTTCTGGAAGAGGGGCTGCAGTGACGAGGAAGTCAAGGAGAACCCCTGTATGGGTGCTTGGAGGGATTTGTGGTGTAGAGGAGAAGGGAAAGAGAAACACTTCAATTTGGAGAGTGAGAGAGTGATGAAGCAGGAAAGAAAGAGTGAAAGAAGAAAGAGCGAGAGGCTTAGAGAAAGGGTGGAAGAAGGAAAGAATAGTTAAAAGGCAAGTAAAGTCAAGGCAAGGCAAAAGGCAAGGCAAAAGGAAAGGCAAGGAAAGGCAAAAGGAAAAGCAAGGAAAGCCAGGGAGAAAGGGAAAGGGAAAGGGAATGGGAAAGGGAACAGCAAAGATGAAGTGAAGGGCAGGGAAGGAAAGGGAAGAAAATAAGAGGAAATGGAAAGACAAAGGGAAGGCAAACGGAAGACAGGGAAGGGAAGGGAAGGGAAGGGAAGGGAAGGGAAGGGAAGGGAAGGGAAGGGAAGGGAAGGGAAGGGAAGGGAAGGGAAGGGAAGGGAAGGGAAGGGAAGGGAAGGGAAGGGAAGGGAAGGGAAGGGAAGGGAAGGGAAGGGAAGGGAAAGGAAGGGAAAGCAAGGGAAGGGAAGGGAAGGGAAGGGAAGGGAAGGGAATGGAAGGGAAGGGAAGGGAAGGGAAGGGAAGGGAAGGGAAGGGAAGGGAAGGGAAGGGAAGGGAAGGGAAGGGAAGGGAAGGGAAGGGAAGGGAAGGGAAGGGAAGGGAAATGAAATGAAGGCAAGGGAAGGCAAAGGGAAGGGAAAGGCAAAGGGAAGGGAAAGAGAAAGGGAAGGGAAAGACAAAGGGAAGGCAAGGGAAGGGAAGGGAAGGGAAGGGAAAGCAAGGCAAGGGAAGCAGAAGGAAGGAAAGGGAAAGCAAGGCAATTCAAGGCAAGGCAAGGCAAGGAAAGGCAAGGAAATGTGATGGTTCTGTGGCCACCCCGCTCTGCTCTGGCGTGTTCCTCGTGCCTCAGGAGCTGAAACCACTTGCAGATAAAAGCACATTTGCAGCACTATGCACCCCACAAAATGTAATCTCAGAGGAGACACATGCACATCAGGGATGTGATTAGAGGCAGTGGGCAAAGCCCTCGTGATGTTCTGTATCTGAGGAACGGTGATTTCTCATGGCAAGTTGACACAAGGCCATGCTCTGCCTCATTGGCTGCTGCTGAGGGCACTCTCTTGGCATCTTGGGTGCAGGGAGTGGGTGCAGGATCAGGCCTTGGGGGCAGAGGGAGGGATGGGCATGACCAGGGTTGGTTCTTCACCTCAGGGAGGATGGGAAGAAGGAGGAGTGTTGAGGCCATGAGTCTGTCAGTGACTTCCGAGGAGTTCCTGCTCATTCATCCCCGTTGTTGACAGTCCCTCCTTCTTCAGACTTCTAGATCTAGGAAAAGGGTTTTTCAAAGGATGCTTTATGGAATCGGAGACGCTTTCTTATGGGATCATAAGAGATCAGCACCTCCTGGTGAAAAGCTGGGGGGAGGAGAGGCAGGGGGTGACGTGCCCAGCTCCTACTGACAAGATCGCCGTCCATGGGACATGTGAGGGGAAGCTGTCACCGATGCGGCGAGATTGTGAGGGGTGTCTCCTGAGCACGGGAGGTGATCTCTGGGCAAAGCTCTGCTCCCCAGGCACGAGGAACACGACGCAGCAGAGCGGGGTGGCCACGCAACCATCGCCGCAGCATTTGTGCTGCCAAGGCTGGAGGCCCCTGTGCTGGAGCTCCTGCAGCAGCACTGTTCCCAGGAGCACCAGGAGGTAGGAGACCAGGGACGGGAGACGGGAGATGCCTCCATGGCAGGGTCAGGGCTGGAGGGGTGGGAGCCTGTGCTGGGCACGACAGGGGACGGGTCCTTCGTGGAGCAGCCTGGGGCTGGCGTGGGGCTGTGGGGAGAGATGGTGAGTGCGGGGAACGCCGATGGCCACCATTTCCTTCTGATTCCTTGTGTCTCCTAGGAGGTGGTGAGAGAGGCAGAAGGCAGCCACCCAGAGCAGGGTTTTTTGCCATGGATGAGACCACCACAACAGACCTCTTTGCGAATGACACGAATTCTGGATACGAGAACTATGAGGGATATTTCGAATATGAATGCGAACATCTTTTTGATGGAATTATGGTTTTTTCAGTTGTCTGTATGGGGATCTGTGTCTTTGGAATGCTGGGGAACGGGATAGTCTTGTGGTTCCTGGGCTTCCAGATGAAGCGGAACCCTTTCACAGTCTACATCCTAAATCTGGCAGTTGCTGACTTCTCTCAGCTTCTCCTGTTTTTTCTGGGCAGATTGGTAATTTCGAGCTTAAAAATTAGTTGTTATGACTTGGATACCTTTATTCGTTTACACATGAATTACTTATATGCATTTGAATTTCTGTGCGAGTTCTTTCTCCTTAGCAGCCTGGGTCTCCTGACAGCCATCAGCATGGAGCGCTGTGTCTCCGTCATCTTCCCAATCTGGTACCGCTGCCACCGCCCAAAGCACTTGTCAGGAATAGTGAGTGGGGTGCTCTGGGCCAGCGTCGGGGCTTTCATTTTGTCATATTATCTTTGCTTTCTATTTGGTCAAAGATATTACATGCTATTTGTGGGTGTGTTCATTGTGTATTCTGCGATTTTGTCATTAATGATGTTGATTTCCAACGTGGCCATGGTCATCAGGCTCCGATGCTGCTCACAGAGACGGCACCTGGGGAAACTCTATGTTGCTGTTGTGCTCAATGTCATCTTCTTCTTTGCCTTTGGGATGCCTTTCATTGTAAATGCTTTCTTTCATCTTTCATTTTCGAATGATGTAGTTCTTCAGAACGTGACTCTTGCGCTGGCTCTGCTGAACAGCAGCGTGAACCCAGTCATTTACTTCCTGGTGGGGAGCTGTCGGCAGCGTCGCTTCCGAGGCTCCATCAATGTCGCCCTGCGCCGAGTGTTTGAAGAGAAAGCGAGGAGTGAGGAGCAAGGAGGAGAGCCCCGCGCCCGAGGGCATCCAGATGGAGAGCAGTGTCCCAGGCACTGCTGGGGAGGGGGAGGCCTGAGCTGTGTTCCCCGTTGCAATGAGCCTCATGGCCGTGGCCCCAGTGAATAAACTGTGTCTCCTTTGGCTGAGCAGCCGAGTGTTGTGGTGCTTTGGGAGAGCTCTTTGCCTGGGGAAGGTCTGAGAGAGAGGCCGTGGGGGAGCTCTGGCCATGGTCCAGAAACCCGGCCTAGTGGAAAGTATTCCTGCCCTTGGCAGGGGTTTGAAACTGAATGAGCTTTAACGTCCCTTTAAGCCCAAACCAGTCTGTGATTCTACGATTCTACGAATTCCTTCACTCCTCTATTCTTACCCTTCCTCTCAACCTTACCTAAGTTCAGCCAGAACTCTGTCTGTTCCCTCCCTGTGCATTGACAAGATCCTGGTTGAGCTGTGTCCCAGTCATTGGGTTCCTTTGCCATTTTTTCTGTTTGAGTTAATTTGTACCCCTTCCATTTCTCTTTCCTTCATCATCTTTGAAAGGATGAGGTTTCCAGCCTCACATGCACACCCTGTTGGTGCTGGTTGGTGCACCTGCTCCCTCATGCTGGTTAGTGCAATTGTCCACTTTATGTCTTATTTCAAAGCTGTGAAATCAACAGTGCTACAGATTCACCTGTAACAGCAGTTACCCACCAGCCATAAGGTTATTTGGCATTTTGGCATCAATAATTCCCTTCTTTGGTCCATTGTTGAGCCCACCAGCCCCAGAGCCTATTGCCTAATGTGTGGAGCAATGAGTGTTAACCATGAACATAGATATAAGTCCATCTTCATATCAGATCTGATTTATTTTTGCTTCTAATTTTTCTCCATCTTCCCCTCCTTATTAACATCTAAACCGTACCCAGAGCAGTCTCAGCTAGGAGAAATCTATATTCTCATCATGTTCTTCCTGTCTGATGGGACCCATCCACGGGTCCTGAAGGAGCTGGTGAATGAAGTTGCTAAACCACTGTCCATCATATTTGAAAAATCCTGGCAGTCAGGTGAAGTTCCTGATGACTGGAAGAAGGGCAATATAATCCCCATTTTCAAGAAGGGGAAGGTGGAAGACCCGGGAAACTACAGACCAGTCAGCCTCACCTTTGTGCCTCGCAAAATCTTGGAACAGTTTCTCCTGGAAAACATGCTAAGGCACATGAAAAACAACGAGGTGGTTGGTGACAGCCAACATGGCTTCACTAAGGGGAAATCCTGCCTGACCAATTTGGTGGCCTTCTATGATGGAGCCACGGAACTGATGGACAGCGGCAGAGCAGTTGACGTCATCTACCTGGACTTGTGCAAAGCGTTTGACACTGTCCTGCACGACATCCTTGTCTCTAAATTGGAGAGACATCAATTTGGTAGATGGACCACTCGGTGGATAAAGAACTGGCTCAATGGCTGCACGCAAAGAGTTGTGGTAAATGGCTCGATGTCCAGTTGGAAACCTGTAACGAGTGGTGTCCCTCAGGGATCGGTGTTGGGACCGGTCCTGTTCGACATCTTTGTCGGTGACATGGACAGTGGGATTGATGCGCCCTCAGCAAGTTTGCCGATGACACCAAGCTGTGTGGTTCGGTTGATACGCTGGAGGGAAGGGATGCCATCCAGAGGGACCTTGACACGCTTGTGAGGTGGGCCGATGCCAACCTTATGAAGATTAACCAAGCCAAGTGTAAGGTCCTACACCTGGGTCGGGGCAATCCCAGGCACTGCTACAGGTTGGGCAGAGAGGAGATTCAGAGCAGCCCTGCAGAAAAGGACTTGGGGGTGTTGGTGGACGAGAAGCTTAACATGAGCCGGCAGTGTGCGCTTGCAGCCCAGAAAGCCAACTGTATCCTGGGCTGCATCAAAAGAAGCGTGACCAGCAGGTCGAAGGAGGTGATCCTGCCCCTCTACTCTGCTCTCGTGAGACCTCACTTGGAGTACTGCGTACAGTTCTGGTGTCCTCAACATAAAAAGGACATGGAGCTGTTGGAGCGAGTCCAGAGGAGGGCCACGAGGATGATAAGAGGGCTGGAGCACCTCCCGTATGAAGACAGGCTGAGAGAGTTGGGGCTGTTCAGCCTGGAGAAGAGAAGCTGCATGGAGTCCTCATAGCAGCCTTCCAGTATCTGAAGGGGGTCTATAAGGATGCTGGGGAAGGACTCTTCCTTAGGGACTGTAGTGGTAGGACAAGGGGTAATGGGTTCAAACTTAAACAGGGGAAGTTTAGATTAGATATAAGGAAGAAGTTCTTTACAGTGAGGGTGGTGAAGCACTGGAATGGGTTGCCCAGGGAGGTTGTGGATGCTCCATCCCTGGCGGTGTTCAAGGCCAGGTTGGACAGAGCCTTGGACCACGTGGTTTAGGGCAAGGTGTCCCTGCCCATGGCAGGGGGGTTGGAACTAGATAATCTTAAGGTCCTTTCCAACCCTTACTATTCTACGATTCTATGATTCTATGTTCTCCTCAGGGCATGTATCAAACCCATTACGTTTTTATCTGGTCGCCACATGTTGCACCCAGAGGTTTTTCTTTCTGCAAATAGCAGCATTTTTGTTTCATCCAGTACCCTATAAAGAAAAACACAAGAATTCCAAGGTGCTATGGAGACCCTCTGAACAGTAAAACAAAGATTCAAGATAGGAGACAGCTACTGCAGAGAGTCGGTGGAGGAGTCACCACACTAAATGGTGTCATCAGGTTGAGCTCAGAGTAACTGTTCTCAGAATATATTTAACCTGAAGTTTGCTAAGTTTAGCTTGATATAATGGATAATCACCTGTCCCTGCCATGACTGCTTCATTTCTGTCCTTAGCTCATCTACTTGTCAAAGGTACATTTTCTCTTTGGATGCCATAAAGTTTTCTGCCTTGTTTTCTAAACCTTCCAAATTCCTGTCCAGTTGAATGCCAGGGGAGATGTAGTGGCACTTTACCAACCTGAATAGAAAAAGCAAAATAATAGTACCTGCACTTTAAAGTCGGGGGTAATTCTGACATCTTAAATAGTGTTAGCATTTTAATTCTAGTCTCAGATGACATCGGTTCGCTTAGGGAAAAAAAAAAGCGGGTGGCATATTGAGGATTAAATATGACATAGCAGAGGCCACATAAAGTGTCCAAGAGCCCATGCAACAGCCTGGGCTGAGCTCTGTCCTTGGCTCAATTCCTTGATGCAGGGATACGTCACACGGTTTGAGATGTACTCAAAGCATCCGCAGGTGGCTGAGCTGGGTGTGAAGCGAGAGAAAAGGGCCCTTTGTTGCTATGTGAGTTTTGAAGGTGCATTAAAGGAGTAAAAATGAAGATAAATGAATTCTGCCATAAAGGCACATTCAGAAATGAGGGTGTCCTTGACCAGCACTAATCATGCCTATGTTCTCCTTGTGCCTTCCCTCTGTGATACCCTAAAAGATCTACCCTGTGCCTCTGTATCCCTCACCACAGGAGATATACTGCAAATATCTGGCAGATGCCACCCCTGAGAACACTTGTCTTTCACCATGGGTGATTGAGGGTGCCTATGATGGTGTTTCTGTGCAGGCATCACCTTTTGAAGGTCCAAGGTTGGATGTAAAGTGTTCACATTGATGTGGTGTGTAAAATGTGTTCACATCAACTGCCGCATGTTGGGCATGTTTAAGGACAAATTCAGGATGGAAAGGTTTTCACAGTTCTTATGTTTTTATCAGTTGATGGCTTTTTCTGAGCACAAGAATGTTTTCACATGCAAATTGTTTTCTCTTTTAAAAAAAGGGGGGTTTTCACATTTTTAATAATAACAGAAAAGTTTCAGTTCTCCCAATGATAAAATCATTACAGATATTAAACCAAAAACATTTAGAACATGTTTTCTGATAAATCAATGCTCTCATCCCCTCAGCAGTAGAAGTTAGGAGGAAAAAAACCACCTTACTAAAAATAATTGATGACACAGCCCTAATCTGAATCAACTGTATGTACATTGCAGAACCACAGAACATTAAAAATTAAAGAATAGTAGAAATGCAACTCAAATTTCAGCTTTCAGGAACTGTAAACAAGAAGCAAAAAGCAACAGGATAAAGATAATAGACAGTAGAAGAATGCAGCTTCCCTTTAGGAAAACATTCACAGATGAAGGTATGAAGTGGAGATCTAGAAGGTTTCTCAAAGAAAATGACCTGTGTTACTTCTCCTATATATTCCGGTTAAAAGTGCAAATGTCACACCTGATAGTACCACACTTCAAATAATCACATCTCCCATGTCAAGGGTCTAGAGAATAATTTGTTGCAAATTGTGGTATTCATTTACCTTTCTTCTGTTTCTTATTTTGTCCCCTATCCTTGATTTTAATTCTATCAGTAGAGGTGATGTTAGAAGCCACGGGTTCTTATCAGTCCTTCTTAAAGGGAGGAATAACAACCCAATGCATGCTGTAGATAGCTGAAGACACTCCGTCCTGGGCTGGAGGAAGGTAAAGCAATATGCAACTCCAGCCATGTATTTCTTTGAAACACAAGAAAAGGGAGAATACAACTCCATGCATAAAGTTTTAAGGCAAGTTGGTAGGGTTTGGGGCCCTTTTCTGCTGCATCACAGCTCCATGGTATGGAAACTTCCCTTGCTAATAGAAGAAAGGAACTTCCAGGGCATGATTCATTTCACTATTCGGAATGAGCACATGAGGAAGCAAAGAACTGTGCACTCTGTAAGCAGCAGAAAGTTGCATTAGTGGCTGAGATACAGGTATTTAATATTAAACGAGAGAGAGTCTCCTTCCAGGGATTTCATGGCTGATCTCAACAGGAGGAGGATTGGTTCCCATTTCATCTTCAGAGATCTGAGTAAAAAGTGACTTATGAGATATATGAGTTTGATATTGTTGTGCTCTGAAAGACAGAGATTTATTGAGTGAACTGCATACTCTGAGTGGGATTCCTTTGATGTAATACAGACACCAAGATATCCCACCTCACCAAGTTGAAATGGCCACTGAGGAGAAATAGACACTTTCAATGTGGTCCTAACAGAGGTCAGGTAAATTCTGTGGTCCAGGTGTTCATGTGTTTTCACTTACCATTGATGGAGCTTAAAATCTAGCTAAAGGCTGGAGATGTACAATGAAGATACTGAAGGTCAGGTGAGATAAACCTTCCCCGTTATCTCAGAGATCTTCAGTTCTGTAGACTATCAGCCCTCAGCTCCAGCCCAGTGTTGCTGTTAGGCACAGGAGGGTGTTAGGAAGACATAGTAATTGTGTCATGGGTTTCCTGTTCATCTTTGTCATCTGCTGAATCTTCAAAGGCCCTCTGGAATGCCAGCCTGAGGGTAAACTTGATTCTCCGATCCCTGTAGCTCCCCACCAGGAAGTAAATGACAGGGTTGAGGGTGCTATTCACACAGGACAGCACAAAACCAATCTCTGGGGAGTAGAGGAATTTGTAGCCCAAGAAGTCTAAGAGGATCAAGACGCTCAGAGGCACAGCGAAAATGAGGAAGAAGAGGACGGTGAGCATGATGACAGTAAAGAGCCTGCCTGTCCGAAGATGTTGAGAGCTGCACTTGACTCTAAGGAAGAGGGTGAGGCTGAAGAGCAGCATTAGGGGTGCGCAGAAGATGAAGTCCAAGGCTCCAATGGTGATGAGCACGATCTGGCAGGTCCTGGCAGAGCGGCGCACAGAACACACAGCATACCCAAGAGTGTTCAGCAGCAAGGAGATACCCCAGAGCAGGCCAGAGATGATGGCAGACAAGTGCTTTGGGCGGTGGCTTCGGCACCATATGGGACAAAGCACAGACAGGCACCTCTCAATGCTGATGGCGGTCAGGAGGTACAAGCCAGTCCCGTACATGAAAAGATCCAGGAAGAGGAATATCCCAAACTGCACCCCTACGTTGAATTGCATCAGGTACTGAACCGTCTCTATGGCAATGCAGAGGAGATACCCAAAGTCGGCAGCAGCCAGGTTCAGGATGTAGACCGTGAAGTGGTTTCTCCGGATGCGGAAGCCAAGGTACCATAGCACCATACCATTTCCTACCATGCCGCAGGCAGCACTGATGAGGCAGAAGCTCTCCATGAACTTGAGGACAGCATAGGATGGCTCTGTCTTTCCCACAGCCCCACTCTGATTAGTCCCATGAACCTGGTTGTTTGTTGTTGGAAGGAAGATTGGCATGGTTGAAGTACTCATCATGAGAGATTTCAGACAGACCTGTAAGCAGAGAGGGGAGAGGTGGTAACTCCGATGTGACTTTCCCTCATGGTTACCTGATGATGTTTCTGGATTTGATTCATCTCTTTGTCACCAGAGCTTGATTTAGGGAGGGACTGCTATGTTTGGGCTTGGAACACAGAACCCTAAGCCACTATTCAAAGCACTGAGCCTAAATTCTATATGACATGTAGGAAAAGTTACATTGCACTGTGTTTCTCCCTTAAAACTCATTTCCTGAGGGCCCTTTTTGCAGTCGGTACTGGGAAACGAATAGCTTAAAAAAGCAATTACAGCTGAGATGAATCATGTCTGAAAAGTACCTCTTGTCTGAATAAAAAGAGAAGCAACCTAGTGTTAACAACTCTGGGATAATTGTCTTCACTTCCTGCCGCTAAGATTTGGTGAGAAATCTTGTCAAAAGGGTGTGAAAGTTATAGACCATCAGCATACAAGTTGAATCAGCATGAAATCTGATTGAGTTTTGTCCATGCCCAGAAAACATGGTAGGGAGTACTCAGGTTTTTATGTTGATGATTGATTTCTAGTTGAATAGAGTGTAGTTTAATGCAGTTGGTTTGTTCTCTTGAGCCCTATGTACAGACAATACGTAATCCAATCTGAGGAGTCAGCCCTTAGTAACTTCGTTTTCAGATAAAAGCTCTAAGAACTGTATGTGGGACAAAATGCTCCTCATTGGGGTCAGGACACTGAAATAATGGCTCAGTTATTTCACCCCATTCCCTGGAGTGGTTCACCTGTTTCTTCCTGTATGATACTGAGATATGAATGAGAATCTTGAATAAACATGTTGAAAGATAGATTTCACCCTTTTTTTCTCTGATGAGGCCAAACACTATGGTTGTTTTCCTCTCTCCTCATCAGCTATTAGTTTTGACATGGGAAGTTAAAGAAGTATCATGAGCAACAGCACGAGATAGTTAAAAAGAGAGGAACAAGATAAAATGGGGAGAGCTGGGAAGATGTGACTCATTGAACAGTCCAAACAGCATGAACAGGCTGTTCTCTCTCTGTAAAATGCTGTGGTATAGATACAGACAGACTTCCATAAGCACACAAAATATGACAGATTGAATCAAAGAAGTGGTAAATGCTCCATCCCTGGCAGTGCTCAAGGCCAGGCTGGATGGGGCTTGGAGTAACCTGGTTTAGTGGAAGGTGTCCCTGCCCATGGCAGTGGATTGGAACTGGATGGGCTTTAAGGTCCCTTCCAACCCAAACCAATCTGTGATTCTATGATTCAATGAATTTACTACATATTGAATTTAGGACTATGGAAAACAAACAACACCATCTCCTTCAGCATGCACAGAATCTCTGTTGTAGCAGTTTCACAACAGGAACATCCCTGAGTTCAAACTCACCTTCTCTTTCCTTATCTGGGGAGAGCAGCATACTGCCTGACCAACATCTCTACAAGGCTACCTCTTCCCTGCACATCTACAGCAAGCAAATTGAAAAGATATAGCCTTCTGACTTTGTTCACTTCCTCATTACCTGCTTTTGGAGTGGCAGCAGATTATCAGAACTTGATGCTGTGAGAAGAAAGAAAGACCCAGTGTTTAAGTGGTTTCCTGGCCTTTAGAAGCCCCAGTGCAGTTGTATTGCTGCCACAAGCTATTGGTGTAACCTGAAACAAATTCCCAACTGGTTTGGAGAGGACATGGACATGTGAGTGTCACTTAAGCTCTGTCTAAGCCCACTGCAGCTTTCTGATGCGGTCCCCATTTGAGGAAAGCAGCTATTCTGCCTCCGTGGTGCAGTCATCTTCAGAACGCTGTTGACCCCGTCCTCTAGCAGCATGTCTCTCTCCACTGGGTATTTAGGGAATGACAGATCTAACTGTCTAACTTAAGCTCATCAAGCATATTTCCTAATGTTAAAAGACATGGCTCTGTGTCATTGGTCATACCTACATAATAGGTGCCACTAGTGGACACTCTCATTTCTTCTTGTCTCCAAGACAGATTCAAGACATTGAGCCTACTAATGAGTGAAAGCTAGCATCAAACAGCAGCAGACTGATTCTAAGGAGGCTAAGTGATCTTTCTCTCTTTTGATAGGAAACATCCTTCCTGAGGTTTGCCTGCTGAGTACCATGTACTTGTAACAGATGTCAGGCTGAACAACCATGACACCACAAAGACATTTTAGACCACAGACAGAAAGTTATGCTGCTGTATTTTCTTGGCTAATTTTAAGTCACCATCTAAGACCAAACCTGCTAATCTAGGTTTCTAAATAATGACATCTTCTATTACAGAGCTGTATTTAGAGAAATTCAATAGCACTCGTTCATGGAAAAGGGTCTCTAGGATGAAGCTCTAGTTACCTTGAAAATGATCAAGACAATTTCTTACCTACAGCAAATTTCTAACCAGAAGGAAAAGTTTGATCTCCTGTCCTCTTTTTCTTTTTTCCCTCCTCCTTTCCCCTCACCATCTTTCCAAAAGCACTACAGAAAGCATTAGGCAGAGTGCAATGGCAAAGATACCATCTAGGAATTTCTCACCTTTTTCTGGGTTCCTTGGAATTTCAGTGACTGATCTGCAGCAGCTGCCTGGTGTGGATCAAATGGGTGAAATTTTCACTTGAATTCGGTCACTTCTGATCCAGATAAAGTCCTTGTGTCACAATGGAGTGCTGAGCGAGTTAGACACTGTTTAAGAAGCCACGGTCTTTACAACGTGACATCTGACAGCTAGCCAATCACTCTGTTGGGGAAATATCTAGTTTGGGGTGTGTGGTCACTTAATATGAGCCACTTCCCTCTTTGTACAGAACCTGTCACTGTCATGGCTCTGGAAATGTGTTTTCTTTTTACTACTTTGCGCTTCTTCAGCCTCACAATACAAAGAAAGCAAGAATGGTCTGTACAATATTGTACCTTGCCTCAGCACAACTTCCCATTCCCCCCAAGGATCTATTGTCCCTTCCAAACAGGCCTTAACACACCCAGAGAGTGTCCTTATCTAACCCACAGCCCCACCCAGCACAAGTTATCACTCTACTTAGTCCCTATTGCTTCACACAACCCTTCCTGGAGGAGGGTCCACACAGACTCACATCTCATCACCACCTCATATCTCTATCAAGACAACCCTTTCCCAGCATTCACCATCCACACACACCACCTCACTCATCTTCTCATCATGCACAGTCCCTCCATGTGGGTGAGCTACTACTGTCATGGTGTCAGATCCACGTGCCAAAGGAAATGAGTGAAAAAAGAGACAAGACCTTTCTCTTTTGCTGGCAGTAAGCACATCCTTATAGGGAACTGTTTTGCAACAGCAGATACCAGCAACTCTTGATTTGGGCTTGTGTGTTAAGTCACTTCTGCTAGTCTGTTTGGCTAGGGAGACAAAAGGAGATGAGTAGGACGCCAGCCAAATTGCTGCCACATGTGTCAATGGGTACGGAAACTGGCAGATCTGGCCCAAATTAGCTTTGCAGGCCAGATACCTGACGGTTCATCTTTAGCTTCTTCTTTCATTTCATCTCACAGTCTGTACTGATAGCAGGGATTGCACCTTGGCCTTGCTGAACTTCATGAGGTTCTCATGAGCCCACTCTCCAAGCCTGTCCAGGTCCCTCTGGATCCCATCCCTTCCCTCAGGCATATCAGCTGCACCACTCAGCTTGGTGTCATCTGCAAACTTCCTGACGGTGCACTTGATCCCACTGTCTATACCAATGATGAAGATATTGAATGGTATTAGTCCCAGTACAGACCCTTGAGGGACACCACTTATTGCTGGTTTCCACTTGGACATCAAGCCATTGACTGTAATGCTTTGGATGTGGCCTTTGTCTGCCCTAAGTAATTTAATTCAAAATCTAGATGTCTATTTCAGACCTAATCCCATCCTAAAATCGTGTCTGAGGTAGATCAGGTGAATCCATTCCTGGAGAGATCTATTTCTTTCCGTAGGAAAGCCTGGAGTAACAAAGACTCATCTCAGCTGCCTTCCATAGACATAAAACAGGCAACTTCCTCTCTTGGTTTCCCCATTTCTAAAAGAAGAATTTTTTTTTCCCTGATTCTGTAATTTGCCAACCTTTGCTAAAACGTGCAAGTTCTTGCAGGAGGCTTTATTCACTGGGATACCAGTGATGAAATTTCATGCAAAGTAGATCTTGAAGGGTCATCAAGAGGTAACCCAGGCCATCTTCTGTCTCTGAAAACTTAACTTAAGCATACTGAAAAAAGTGTGCCTAACCTGCCCTTAAAAAGACAACTGTGATGGGTAACTCTTTACTATGCCCAGGGCATGGTGCCTCTCTCTTTACTATGAGAAATATCTCTGATTTTCTGTTTTTTAAGGAAAATCTGTGTTTTCTGTGTTTCCGTTTTTGAATACACAAATATTTAAAAGTACTGTTTTATTAGTCACAAAGCTGTGGCTGCCCTATCCCTGGCAGTGTTCAAGGCCAGGTTGGACACAGGGGCTTGGAGCAACCTGCTCTAGTGGACAGTTTCCCTGCCTGTGGCAGGGGGTTGGAACTGGATGAGCTTTAAGGTCCCTTCCAACCCAAATCATTCCATGATTCCATGCTATCAAGCCAAAGCAGTGGATCTAATGGATCTCTACAATTGGGAAAACCATAAAGCATGGCATCATAAATGCCATTAGCAAAGGTCTCTGGAAAGGGTTGACTGGACTAAGTCACATCACATGCTTATGTGGTTTAATATTCAGCTAATCCATTGACTGCTATTTCTTCTGGAGAAATCCTGAAATTCCATTATAATATCATTAATACAGACTGATGGCTATTTATTTAATAAATGTTTGCCTCAACTATACCTAACCAGAATTAATCTCTTCTCCTCTGTCTCTTCTTTTCATGCCTTCCCTTCATTAAGCCTCCCTGCCCCCCTCCTCCAGCCCCAAGAGCCCCTGAGGTAGGATATTTCCTTGGAGAGGGTTAAAGAGTGCTACTTAAAGAGTTGTCTTCTCAGCCTTCCTTCTGCTGCCGGGTTGTGAATTCATCATACAGTGCACAGAGATCAGGCCACACAACCCAGACAGCCCATCAGAACAGTTCTCACATAGGCAGAGAACACCAAGATATACTTGTGGTACAGGAAAGCAAGAAATTAAATTAGATGGGATTATACAGCAAAAGGCTCTTCCTGGGCAAGCATTGGAAGCTTTTCAGAACCTATTCTATACTCTTTAAAGACACTTTGCTCTAACACTTCCCTTCTGGGGAAGGCAGATGTTGTGGAGATTAAATCATACAGCCCTTACACAAAAAAGTTTGGTCTCCAGACACAGAGGAGGTAAGTTTTCCAGGTTCTCTGGATCCTTTCATTTTGTGTCCTTTCCTCTTCTCCTGATTCATTTCCTCTTTTGTTTCCCTTCTTCTTGAAAAAATACGAAAATACAAGAAGAAATTTACACTACAGTTATCAACTCTCTATGGCTCTTTTTGGCTAGAATCGTATACAGAACTGGTTCTGTAATCCCAGATTAGGTTATTTTGTCATTTTGTTTCCTGTTAACCACCTGAGATTTTAGGGAATAATGCTGGAAATAAGAAGATAGTGCAGTTTCTCCTCCTTTTTGAAACGTTAGCAGTCCATGTGGTATTCATTTTATTTTGCAATTGATTGCATTGTATCATATACCTCTGGTCTGTCCCTGAAAAGATACTTTTAAAGGTAAGGCATAGTGTTAATCCTCTATTGAATTAAGTCATTCTGGTTATCCTCTTAGAGTCAGCAGAAAGAAATAGGTACTTCCAGCATGTAATTCATCACATCTTTAAGCAGATGCTTTAGGCTGGTCATGAACTGCCCCTCAAAGGCAGAAAAAAGAGTGCATGTGACTGGCTCAGATGCAGGTGACTACATGACATAAGGAAATATATTGTAAAATATATTGTAAAATGTATTTTACAGCCTTCCAATACATGAAGGGGCTACAAGTAACCTGAAGAGGGACTTTGGACAAGGGCCTGTAGGGACAGGACAAGGGGAATGGCTTTAACCTGCCAGAGGGGAGACTGAGATGAGCTCTGAGGCAGAAGCTCTTCCCTGTGAGGGTGCTGAGGCGCTGGCACAGGGTGCCCAGAGAAGCTGTGGCTGCCCCATCCCTGGCAGTGTTCAAGGCCAGGTTGGACACAGGGGCTTGGAGTACTCTGCTCTAGTGGAAGGTGTCCCTGCCTGTGGCAGGGGGTTGGGACTGAATGAGCTTTAAGGTCCATTCTAACACAAACCAGTCTGGGATTCGATGATTCTATATTGTAAAATGCAATTTGGTGGTAGTGACGGGGACCTTACCATAAGGGGGACACAGTGAAGGTGTCTGTTGTGAATAGGTTGTATCTTTACAATCCTTTCAAAAATATGCACCTTATTTCACTGAGCAATTTCCCATCTGCTGTTCTTCCGGTATATACTTTTCTTTGATCATTTATCTCTTGGTCACTCCTTTCTGAAGCACTGATTGCCTAAATGTGACACTGAAACTGGTGAGGTTTACTTCTCATTCTGCTCTGGCCATCCAGATTACAGCTGCTTCTCTTCCACTGGCTACTGCCCAGCCATAAATACGTGCCTGTTTTGTCCTTTTGTCTTCTACGGTAAACTGTGTCAGTGCTGAGTGAAAAGAGGAGGGATGGAAAGGATCACAACTTGGTAAGACTAGGTAGAAATCCGTATCACATTCTTTGTCCTTATTATTTTTTTCCTGGAGATATATCAGAAAAGGAATTATCCATGTAAATTTTACCCCCCTTCTTGACTATCTTTTACTCATTAGTACATCTGTAAGCACAGGAAAAGCCCCTAACTTTCTCAACTTCCTCTTTAGGCTTCACTTTGTGGGTTTGAGAGCAATTCTGGTTTTTCTTCATTTCAGTGTTTCCTGTGAAGGCTTGATCAGTTTTTGCCTGCACGAGAGTTTCCCATTTTGCTGTAGTTTTAAATAGATGCTAGGTAATTTGAATTAGTTTAACCTAATTCCATGGGTCTGATCCATGGATCTGCCCTGGTCACTGCTTATATTTTCACCAGGTAGAACTTGCAACGGTGATTTTTAATAGCGGTTGGCTGGGAATGTTTGGGTACTAGGATGAATCCCATACAGCTGATAATCTGTTTGTAAGAGATGCCTATTTCTGGTTAAACTCTGTGAAGAGTTTAATCTAGTGGTTTCCAGGTTTCTGTGACCAAAACAGCTCTGATATTTGGGTGCGTAATGGCAAGCTGGTAATGTTAAGGACTAAGTCTTTTTAAAGATGTAGATTATTTCTTTACTAGTGACATTTACTGCTCTGGGGGCTATAGCTGGAACGGACCAAAGCAAAGAAGCCCCACATTCGCACTGGAATGTCTGAACAGAGGGAGCGTAGAGGTGTAGAAGCATGCAGAAATAAGGAGTTCAGCCATAGCACATACACAAGAAATGAGGATGGCATTATGGAAAGCTCTGAGCTACCTTCAGAGGGCAAAAAGGATTATTCCCCGAAGTTAACTTTACCCTGGTGATGTGGATTTACTTAGGCTCCTCTTAGTCAGTGGAAAAAGAAAGGGTTCTGAAAAGGACCTTAGTTTAGCTATAGCTATAGTCTTCAAGAGAGGCAGAGAGATTTTGACCACCAGCTACACTGGTTTTACTAACCAGAAATTAACTCTTCAGCATATCCCCAGAGTATATCACAAATCAGTATAAAGTAAAATTCATATGATGCTGCAACAGAAGTTCTGAAAAGATCTTTTCATTCTTCCCTTATCTTAAAGAAACATTGCTGAGATTTAGGGCAAGTTAATGCTAAAGCAAGTCATAGAATCATAGAATAGTTTGGGTTGGAAGGACCTGCAAAGGTTATCTTCATATGTGATATTGTTTACTGTTTTTATCATTATAGATAATTTCCCCAGAAGTCATAGTTCAGCCCATGAAGCTGCACATTCATGTTTCGAAATGTATATGCACCAGAGATTTATATTTTTTTCTCTGTAGGTGGTTTCACCACAATTCAAAGATCATTTTTACTTATAAAATAAACCAGCATTCCAAGGAATACTCCTTCAAGGCACTATTGTTACAAAGACTGTTATTATGGATTTGGTCTACACTGAGGGCAAACATGCTTTTAAACATCTGTAGAGCCTCTAGTGAGCACTCTAGTCTTGTCCTTAGCACATCAGCCTTAAATCCTGGAGGACCAGAATAGAAGAACATCTCCCAGAGGGCGCCCATCTCAGTGCAGTAATAGGCATGGCTGAAGCCTTGTGCAAGGAGAATTAAATACACAGGTGAAGGGAAAAAACCCAACAAAAGAACCCCACTTCATCAACTTAATACTAACCCTATATACTTTTTAGTGTGTCTGTACATCTGATAAGGAATTCATTTTTAATAATGGAAAAACTGACAAGTCATTTGTCTTTATATTTCCTTGTGCCTAGGCGTATTGCTTCCCAACTGATTGACATGGAGAATGCAAGCAGTGTGAAGGAATTCATTCTTCTGGGCCTCTCAGAGGATCCAGGGGTGCAGAAGATATGTTTTGTGCTGTTTCTCTTCTTCTATATGATCATTTTAGCAGGAAATCTGCTCATTGTTATCACTGTAATCAGCAGTCAACGTCTGAGCTCCCCCATGTATTTCTTCCTCTGCTACCTGTCCTTTGTAGACATCTGTTACTCTTCTGTCACAGCTCCCAAAATGCTTGCTGACTTCCTCGTTGGAAATAAAACCATCTCCTTTGTGGGCTGCACAGCCCAGCTGTTTGGGGTACATTTCTTCGGCTGCACAGAGATCTTCATCCTCACAGTGATGGCCTATGATCGCTATCTTGCCATCTGCAGACCTCTTCATTACACCACCCTCATGACCAGACGGGTGTGCGGCCGGATGGTGATCGGCTCATGGGTAGGAGGCTTCATGCACTCCATTGTGCAGACTCTTCTAACTATCCAGCTTCCCTTCTGTGGCCCTAACATAATCAACCACTACTTCTGTGATGCCCACCCCCTAATACGACTGGCCTGTACCGACACCTACGCTGTGGGCATCGTTCTTGTGGCCAACAGTGGAATGATAACTCTGAGCAGTTTCTTCATCCTGGTCATGTCCTACGTTGTCATCCTGGTTTCCGTGAAAAGGATAGGGTGGCACAAGGCCCTCTCCACCTGTGGGTCCCACATCACTGTGGTGATTCTGTTCTTTGGGCCATGCACATTCATCTACATACGTCCATCCAGCAATCTGTCGGAGGACAAGAGCATAGCACTGTTTTACACTGTCATCGCCCCCATGCTGAACCCACTCATCTACACGCTAAGAAATGAGGAGGTGAAGAATGCCATGACGAAACTGTGGAGTAGAAAAGTGGAAAGTGAAAATGGGAAGGTGTAGAACTGTGATAACATTCCCAAAGGAAATTTCCGTCATGAAAATTCCCCACGAACTGCCTTTCGAGGAAAATCTTGCTGTTTGCTCCTGTTGTAGTTAGGAACCATAGACTAGAATACCAGGTTGGAAAACACCGAAGGGTCATCTTTTGATTTGAAGGACATTGTGAACTCTGTGACAAGCAGGCATTCCCTTTCTATTCTCTTGTCAACTAGTGCAGGGGTAGGCATGGGGCTCTTAAGCACTAACTGAAACACCTGTGTTTAAATAAATACTATCAAAAACACTGAAAATGGTGTCCAGGTAGACACTGGAAACAGAGTCCCCTTCCTGCTTGCAGTAATGCCTTTTTTATGAGAACTACACTGTGGTATCTTAAAATCAAGCATCAGCAATTAAAAACCTGATATTAGGTGCTAGTTGGGTCATCTGCTGATGCAGGCAATAGGAGAGGAAGCTTCCTCCCTTCCCTGCCAGTGCAACAAATCCTTTCTGCAGTGTTCAAAGCCAGGTTGGACGGGGCTTTGAGCAACCTGATCTAGTCGAAGATGTCCCTGCCCATGGTGGTTGAGCTAGAAGACCTTCAAAGAGTCCTTCCAACCCAAACCATTCTATGATTCTATCTACTCCACCTATCACTGATGCCATCCTTCCAACCACCCCCTCTACCCTTCAGCTCTGACTCAGGTGTTTTATTTTAATGTTGATCTTAAGGTCCTTTCCAACCCTAACCATTCTGTGATTCTAATACAGAATCACACATCCAATAAAAGACACCTTGCTGACTGTAAGAAATGAAGGACTCACCAAAGGTGGCATTTGGAGGTGCAATTTCAGGTGTCAATGGGAAAAAAAAAGAATTGTTTAGGAACTTTTCCAGTATACAAGACAACTCTGAGCCCAACGGAGCACATTTTTACACCCACATGAGAAGTGTGTTTTCCATGGGAAAGTGCTGGTACACCTACTATTGCAGGAGGTAAGAGAAGAAACACCAGCATGAAAGACCAGACCAGGCAAAGCTGTCACAGGGTGTTTAGCAGCTCAGGGTCTCCACGTGAGGAGCCACAAAGAAACAAGAGACTCTAGTCCCTCCCTTGCCAGCAGAAAACCACCAAATCAGCTGAGTGAGGAAGGGAAAGACCTGCTTGGTGCCATCCAAAAGTAACTTTGATTCCTTCACTTTCATTCCCTATAAACACCTATACCGGTGTTGCACCTTAACATGACTTAAGTAGGATTCAACATCACCAGGTGTTCTCAAGCCCAAGTTAGGGTTTATAACTTTATATATATATTAACAAAATTTTACTTTTATATATATACAAATAGATTATTGTATTAATGCTTTGGAGATGAATACTGGTTGGTTTTTTAAAAAGCAAAACTATATATATACATATATATTGAAAATAGATTATTTTCTAATGTTTTAGAGATGAAAACAAGTAGTTGTTTTCTGGAGGTCTCACTTCTGGGAGCTGCTGGGCAAATATTTGACTCTAGCTTATGGAACGTGCCACTGAAAACAACATTAAGCTCCTCTACACTTCAGTAAGAATTCTCATAAGAACTTAATAGTTAGGCTAAAGAGTCGCTTCTGTGTTTTGCGTTGTGTCAGTAAAAACACCTGCAGTGAGGACTAACCACAAACCTTTCTAAATGTTTGAAGTAATTTCCTGTTATACTTCTTGTTTCAAATTTGTACAGCAGCAGCCTAAGAAATAACAGTCTATAGCACAGTTGTGATATTCTTTTGTGCTGGCAACATGCAATGGTAAGAAGTTAAGAAGAAATGAGAATGTGTATGAGATATGTTAGCTTAGGACAGAAAGCAGAATTATATAAATGTCCTGTGTAAGAGACATCTTTACTTCCAGACTGTTTGATTGCAAAGGTAAGGTGAACATAAATCATAGAATCATAGAATGGTTTGGGTTGGAAAGGACCTTAAGATCATCTAGTTGAACCCCCCTGCCATGGGCAGGGATGCTTCACACTAGACCATGTCACCCAAGACTCTGTCCAGCCTGGCCTTGAACACTGTCAGGGATGAAACATTCCCTGGGCACCCTGTGCTAGCACCCCAGCACCCTCACAGTAAAGAACTTCTTCCTTACATCCAACCTAAACTTCCCCTGTTTCAGTTTGAACCCATCACCCCTTGTCCTATCGCTACAGTCCCTGCTGAAGAGTCCCCAGCATCCTCGTAGGCCCCCTTCAGATACTGGAAGCTGCTCTGAGGTCTCCATTCAGCTTCTCTTCTCCAGGCTGAACAGCCCCAACTTTCTCAGCCTGTCTTCATACGGCAATGGACAATAAATCTTGCAAATGGTGAGATGTGATGGTTATTTGAACCAGAAATGCTTCCAGAAAAAATACATATCCACTAGTAAATAAAGCTTATTTATCTGGACAGCATTAAGAAGCCATTCAGCAAACAAAGAAGCAAGCAAGCAAACCCTTGTGCAATGTAAAAGTTGAGGTGACCACACTCCAACACCACTCTCAAGAGACTAACCTAACAGATATCTAAAGAAGAAGCTTTAGCTCGTTGTCCACTGACAAAGCTTCGTATGCCTCTGGGATCTCATTACTCCTGATAGTCTCATGTCTCTGCTGTGTGATTTACTTTAAATATTTCTGCTACCATTTTCCCACCTGGTGAGAGACAATTGTTCTTGCCGATGCTCTTGGATGTTGTGGGGTTTTTGCAGAATGAGAAATGCAGATAGCCAGGCTGCTTTCTTCGGCTGGTGTAGGTTTCAGAACCAGCAGAGATACGCACTGCTTTCACAACAGCTAAGCCACAACTCGCAGCTGAGACATGCTGATGAAACCACCTAAAAGCGGTCAGAGGAGGTCATCAGAGGAGCAATAGCAAGTGAATGCTCAGAGACTGGCAAATATGAACTGTGTAAGTACCGTTCCTTTGTTCTGTTCAAGCGTAACTGAAATCCTGCTTGTAAAAATAGTGACTTTCATGAGGTCCATTTTATGAATTAGAAAAAAACCTCAATTATATATTTTCCAGCTTTTGTTTTAGTTGGTGTTTTATTTGCTTTTTTCCCCCAGTTATATGTTGTTTCCAGAAAAATCTATCAAAAGTATGTTGTCAGTGTTACAGAGAGGATTCAGGAGCTGATGGACACTTCCCATGTGCTCAGTATTACATTGTCTGAGCTGGACATGTCACACATGGTCATGACACACACACTTTGGTCTTCTCCACAACGCTTTCCCTCCACTCACGGAGAGGCATGGAGATAGGAATGGACACACCGGAGAGCCTTCCCTCTGCTGCCCTATTTGGGGAATAGCCAGGAGGTTAGGCAGAGAGCTCAGGAGAAAGAACTGAGTGTTATGTGATTGGCAAATAGAATTCAGACCCCAGAGGGCTTGCTGATATCACAGACAAGGCTATTACACATTTTCCACTTCTAACTTCGTGTATAAATTGAACTAATGATACTTGTGTGCATGGGAATGCCACAGAGGTGGATTCATGGGTGTTTGTGAGTAAAGGAGGGTCACTAGCGGTACATTCATCACTCTGGTGTCAATATAGGTGTATTTATGAGGTGTTCCCCACTAAGTCCAGGACCCGGGCGAGGTATACGAACCCCTGATAATGTCCGATTAATGTAAATTAGCTCCAACTAATTAATTCATGTGCTGTAAGAAAGGTGGTCAAAGAAAACACTGGCCAGCTCTTTCTGTGACTGAACTTATCCAGATCTATCATAGTCAGAGGTATAATGAGTAGTTCTGTTACAATCCTTTAGAGGACTGAAAAGGAAATTACAATCACTGCTTCTGCAGGGACCTTCTTCAGGCCATGATCAAAGGGTTGAGACTTGAATTCAAGCCACACTCTTTTGATCAACTTTTATTCCTAAATCAACATTATAGGGTAAATGTGAGTCTTGAGGGGACCTAGTAATTAGGTTGTGTTTTAACTAGTTGTGTTTTAAAAGAGGCAAAGGTGAGAACTTGAGGGTATTATTTATACCACTCTCCTCAAATAAATAGTCAGAGCTTGTTATATATTATTATATTGTTATATATATTATTATATACATCAATAATATATTCTGATTTGGATATCAACTGTTCTTGCATGAGGGAAGCGTTGTCTTTAAATGGAAAATGTCCCAAAAAGACAGCAAAGGAAATATAAAGCCTATTTAACTAGCAGTGGTCAATGTGTATGTGTGATAATGTCCCCTGTCTAATGCTATAGCTGGTGTCTCTTTTCTGTGCTTCAGGTCCTGTCTACATGGTATACATGGAGCAAAAAAACAATGTGACAGAGTTCATCCTCCATGGACTGACACAAGATAAGAGAGTGGCAAAAGTTTGCTTCTTGTTATTCTTAGCTTTCTATGTCACTATCATTCTTGGAAACCTGCTTATCATCATTACTATAAAGACAAGTGAACAGCTGAACTCTCCCATGTACTTCTTCCTGAGCCACTTGTCTTTTGTGGACATCAGCTACTCTACCGTTATAGCTCCCAAACTCATTTATGACCTTCTTCTTGAGAAGAAGACCATCTCTTTTGTGGGCTGCACAGCTCAACTGTTTGGGGGCCATTTCTTCAGATGCACTGAGATCTTCCTTCTCACAGTGATGGCCTACGACCGTTGCACTGCTATATGCAAGCCGCTTCATTACACAAATATTGTGACCAAGCGGGTCTGCATCTGGCTGGTGGCAGCTTCTTGGGTGGGAGGCTTTGCACACTCCATGGTGCAGACCCTGCTGGTCATTCAGCTGCCTTTTTGTGGGCCCAATGAGATTGACCACTATTTCTGTGATGTTCACCCTTTACTGAAGCTGGCCTGCACTGACACCTACATCACTGGTGTCAGCGTGGTTGCCAATAGTGGTGTGATTTCCCTGGGCTGTTTCATTGTTCTTATTGTGTCCTACACTGTTGTCTTGGTTTCTTTGAGGGCATGCTCTTTCAAAGGGCGTATCAAAGCAGTCCATACATGTACTTTCCAGATCACTGTTGTAGTTCTGCTCTTCGGGCCAGGCATTTTCATCTATATGCGCCCTTCCACCACCTTCTCAGCAGACAAGACGGTCTCTGTGTTCTACACCATCATCACGCCTATGCTCAACCCCCTGATCTACACCCTCCGAAACAAAGAAGTGAAAAATGCAGTGAAAAAGTTGTGGAGCAGGAAAGTGCAGAGGAGTGAGAAGTGAAACAACACAGTGGATGTTTGTAAGACGATATGTTCTTAAGTAACCGTGGGGAGGGTTCAGAGAAGGGCCCGGGAGAGACTTTCCAGTAATGCTGCTCTGGTTTTAGCACAGATGTTCAGAATAATGCTGACACTAAATTCAAGCGTTTATGTAACTCGTGCTTTGGAAACTGTTCACCAAAAAGATGTGAGGTTATCATCATCTCCCAAACCTGAACACTGCAGGTGTTATTGTGGCATTTACCTTCAGGAACCTTAGAGTTGTATCTGGGGTATTTGTCTAGGCTTCTCCTGGCATTAGGAGAAACAACCAAGTGTTTTGAGAGTTTGTGCATTCCTACAAGCTCCTAAAAGCTCTGGAGAGTAGCATCTCCTTCCATTTTTGCACAAAGGAGTGATGGTGCTACCAAGCTTCCAAGAGTAAACAAACCTTTCAATAGGGCACAACATCAACAGCTTTTATCTAACACACTTTGAGGTGTCTACAACTGAGCAAACTGAGGAAAGTCAGCAGCCTTTGGGACTCATTTAATAGTAAAACAGGACCTTGAGAGAAGTAGGAGGTTTTATTTGGTCTCTGCACAACAGAGAGAGATGGCAGATTGTACTGAAACACCAGCAAATAAATAAACTCCAATATGTAACTATTAAAAGTGCTTTCCATGCAGAGCATCTTATTAGCAGGAGTGTGAACCTGCAGCTACTCTGAAGCCCCTTCAGCTGGGAAATGGAATCTTCTCTCCTTCCCCTGCCAGTGCAGTTCCCAGTAATAATAACTATTATCATTACAGCTCAATGTCAGTATTGTGATTCAAAAGCTCACCTGGTTAATAGCTGAAATTCCTACAGTGAGTCTGAATGTTCCCATCTTTATGTATTTGGTACTTTTCTGAGGAATGTCCTATCTACTTCAGCTTTGTTCTCCCTCCTGCCCCTGGTTCCTCAAACACTCAATCTCAGCTGTCCATTGACAATAAATGTAAAGACAAATTAATGCCCAAGTCCAGAAAAACCCTATAAACCTGAAACTATGGCTAATCTTGCTTGGAATAACTTCATTTAAAGGAGCCCTGACTTTCTGAGACCTTGAATTTGTATCATAGGTGACCTGTATAACCTATGAGGGCAGCAATCCAAGCATGGTTAAAGACCACAGAACCAGTCTGACCCCCAATCCAGTGAAATTATCTGGAGTTTTCATGGCTTTATTCATACACTGCATGAAATGCCGTGTTTTGGCCAGTACTCTGGAGCTATTACACTGGTATTCCCTGAGGGATTGTTATCCCAGTGGAAATACAAGAATTAAATATTTCTCCATGCTGAAATACAACCAAGTTCCTAGTTGAACATGGAAAACAATCCTTATCTTCTTAATAAGAATGTTCTTGTCTGGTTGACTTTTCCTCAGCCATTTCCAATACAGATACAGAAACATAGAACTGTCCCTGGAATCCCATGACTCTGGGCAATGCTCTTCTGCTCATTGACTGACTGTGGTTATTGAGTGTTCCCTTATTTTGGAAAGGGGAGCAGAGGAACAGGATGTCCTTAAAATAGTTGACAACTCATCTATTTGCCTCAAAGTGATTGGTGATGCATGGAGATGAAATACAGCAATAAGGCCTTGTTGCTTAATGATGGTAGTAAAATTAGAAGTAAAACATCACTACTTGGACAAAGGATTATTATAATGTCTCCACATTTTAGACAGAATAGGAAGAGAATGAGATAGAAATGACTGACAGATGAGGAAGGGTTTATATTTCCTACTGTTAGGGCTTAAAACCATGCATACAGTCACCAAGATTTCCTTTTTAGATCTCCAGGTTCTTCCTCACTGGAAGAGGCTACTCCTTTCACCTCCTGGATGGGGCCTTGAGCAACCTGGTCTAGTGGAAGGTGTCTCTGCCCATGGCAGGGGGTTGGAACTGGACGAGCTTTAAGGTCCCTTCCAACTGAAAAGATTCTATGATTCTATGTAAGAGAAATGGCCATAAAATTCAGTAATCACATTTCTTCTTTTCTTGGATTGCATGTTTTCAGAAACTCATTTCCCGTCTTTAAAGTTCATACCAGTGTTTGTTTTACCTGGCTAGCTGCTGGACACTGATCCAACTACACCTTTACTCATCCTCCTCAACAGAACAGGAGGAGAAAATGAGATAAAAAAGCCTGTGGGTTGAGATAAAGACAACGGGATCTCTTATCAATGAACATCATAGGCAGAGCAATCAGTTCAAGCTGATCTGAACTTTAGTCATAGTTCTCAGGGGCATATCATCACTGATATCTTTGGACTGCCCAGACCTTTCTTTGTCTTGGGGAATATTCATATTAGTTTATCTTTATATCTCATCCTGATGTGGCACTGATCTACTCTATCCCTGAGTGACTGCCATTTCCCATCTGCGCTGCCTGTCCAAGCTCTGCAGCTTCTCTGATCTCAGGCAACATTCCCTGGTGCCTGACACTGTGTCAATGCAGGGATTGGTAGTACAACCCTCCATTTATGTTTTTATTACTAGAGACTTGGGCTTTTTGTCATACAAAGGGCTTCTGAGTGCTTAGGAGTACATGTTGTCTCATCAACATGTCTTATCAACCTTCAGGACTCCACACACAGAAGATCATTGAGCAAATTGATATGCTGCTGCACACCAAGGGACCCAGCCACCAAAACTGCTTAATAAGGCCCTCAGGTACCTGCTTGGAGTTTGTAATGACACAGTTGTCACTTTTGCCTGTGTTTAGTACTTAGTATGTTACAGGAGTATTTATATGTTGTGCTGGGATGGGGGGACTTCAGAGAGAAGGATGCTGAAAACACATAGGTCAGCTTAGAAAGCCGTGGAGATATTGCCTCATCGGATCTTTCTGTCTAAGTGATAGACAGAAAATGGGACATTGATACCATCACAGTAAAATTTGCCTGTAACCTGCCAGGAAAAGAAAAAATGCTTGAAAACCTCCTGAAACAAAGAAGCTTCAACAAGAGCAAGGATATGGCAAGGACAAGCAGGAGGCAGAAGAGTGGGACAATGCCCTGACCTATTGGATGGATAACTTGAAAAAGATTTGGAGAGAATAATTTAAAATGTTTTCAGACAACAAATGCAGTGGAGTTCAGACTTCAAAGTTCGTGTTGTAGCAGCATTTAGTAACTGGGTACAGTAGTAATCATTTTTTCCTCTCCTTTGCTTACATTCTTTGTATCAGCTATGGTATTATTAAAGCCCATGTGTGGGGTTATGTTTATGTGAAAGGCAGAGAGAAAAAGCTTGGTAATTTGTTGAAAAATATACATTAAAAATGTAAATACTATTATGATGGTTTTGGTCATTTGGATCCTTCAAGGCAGCTTCATTTAATATTGATTGCACTGTAGGCATCTAGCATGGGGCAGGTATCTGCTCTCCATTTGTACTCAAGGACAGATGGACTATCTTCTGTGGTGTAAGCCATCTTACTGTGGTATAATGATCTAAACAAGGTAAACCAAGTGCCTTTAAGGTGTTTATTCCTCCTCATTAACTATATAGGGAGTTAGAGCTATTACGCTCAGATGGTGATGCCTGTTCTGCAGGTCTCTGTCTAGCACATCAGGGATCTCTAGAGGCAGTTCACCCTCTGTGCAGCTCTGGAAGACTTCTGAGCCCTAGGGATGGCAGAGAGGAAAAAGTGAGATCATTTCTGAACCAGTGCTGTGATTTGCAGACATGTATTCCCAATTCCACGTGAAGCAATCCTGTTTGATGGGCAAGAAAAACAGTCGTTGAAAACTACCAGGAAGTGGTAGAGAATAGAGCAGGACCTGAGGAAAGTACTCAGGTATCAGCAAAGGCAAGAGGCATATATGACAAGCAGACACTGCTTTCTTAGTAGTAATCTACTTGCTGATTTATAAATGTTTAGGCAGAAACGAGCAGGTAAAGTATTTCCTGGTGTGTTTTCTTGGTGTGATGTGATTTCCTGGTGCTCATGAGAATAAGCATTGATATGCTGGTCACATCTCAACCTCCACAAGACAGTGAGTGTTATCCGTCCACTGAAGAACTATACAAATTACCCAGAGACACAAAGATGTAGAGAAACTGTGCAGAGTTTTGCAGCTTCTGCTCTGTTAGAAACCACAATTTCTTCAGGAGAGCATGTTCTGTTAACAGCAGTCCTAAGACATCACTTGAGATACTAAAGAGCTGCAGTTCAATAGAGAGGAATTGGTGAAGAACTTGTTTTCTGTGCATGTATTTCTAGTTTCAGAGTGGACTGGAGGGCCCTTTCATCAGCTTAGAGGAATGCAATTAGGAACAGAACATGGAACAGCTCATGGTGGAGCTGTATATCATAGACACGATGCTTGACCATGGTAAACATTCACTTCCATCATGGCACTTTAAACTCCCAGCAGGTAAAAGGACAGTGTGCTATTCCTCCAGCATTGGTGGCTCTTATCCTGTGAGAGCAGGATGTGATTCTTCCCTGACAGAATGGGAGCATGCACTTTATCACACCAACTACAATGCAGAAAGATAGTGCTCAGAGTGAAGGTCAGTGTGGAGGGGCCGGAAACCTGAAAAGGGAGTGGGAAGGCAGCAGAAGAGAGGTGGATGGTGCTCTTTGCAAATGCTGCTCATCCTAACTTATGATGTGACACTGTGCTTTCTGTAGCAGGCAGAGCAGCAGTAAATGCATCCTGTTCTCATCACCCATGAACCTTGGAGCCGTAGCACATTCCCTTCTCTTCCTTGGCAGCCCATCCACTCCTAGACCTGTGCTATGGGAGCCCAAGCTGAAGCGATGACACTGGGAAACTTCTCCCAGGTGACTGAATTCATCCTCCTGGGGCTTTCTGATACAAGGGAGCTGCAAGTCCTCTTCTTCGCTTTCTTCTTCCTGGCCTATGCCATGGTTCTGCTGGGGAACCTTCTCATCATTGTGACGGTCAGGACTGACCCCAAGCTGTCGTCACCCATGTATTTCCTCCTCTGCAATTTGTCCTTCTTAGATATCTGCTGCACCTCTGTCACCTCTCCCAGGTTGCTGATGGACCTGCTCTCCCACAGGAAGGCCATTGCTTTTGAAGACTGCATGGCCCAGCTCTTTTTCCTGCACTTTGTGGGGGCATCGGAGATGTTCCTCCTGACTGTAATGGCTTATGACCGCTACAGTGCCATCTGCAAGCCCCTGCACTACACAGCCATCATGAACCGGAGGGTGTGCTGGGTCCTGGTGTCTGCCTGCTGGGCAGGGGGCTTCCTCCACTCCATTGTCCAGACACTGCTCACGATCCAGCTCCCCTTCTGTGGCCCTAACACCATTGACAACTACTTCTGTGATGTGCCTGTTGTCATTCGGCTTGCCTGCACTGATATCTACATCATTGAGTGGCTCATGGCTTCCAACAGTGGCTTAATATCCCTGTTTTGTTTCCTGGTGCTGGTCATATCTTACACATTCATCCTGGTCACAATCAGGGTTCGCTTCACTGAGGGGCACTGGAAGGCGCTCTCTACCTGTGCCTCACATGTAATGGTCGTCACCCTCTTCTTTGTACCCTGCATCTTCATCTACCTCCGTCCCTTTTCTACCTTCCCCTCCGACAAGCACATCTGTGTGATCTACACGGTCCTCTCGCCAGTGTTGAACCCCCTCATCTATACCCTGAGGAATAACGAGGTGAAGGCATCCATGTGGAAATTGTGGAAGCGCTGCAGAGTCTTCTGAGACAAGTTGGGTTTGTGACAAACCTGGAGTTCTTTTCCTACAGGCTAAGGGGAGATTGAGGCATGGGAACAAGGTTGGAATCCAACATGTAGAGAGTATCTGAAATCCATCTGAAATCCATCTGAAAGGATATTTAGTTCCAGTTAAGGGATTTACCTAACCTCAGTTTCTTCAGAGATGCAGATTTCAGTGGTGCTCTCACCTCTTTTGTCAGCTTTAGGTCCCCCTCAGTCCACCAATGAATGGATTTTTCACTGTTGCAGGACACATCAGACTTTGTAAAGGTTTCTACTATTCACACAGCTTTGCAATTATAATTGCAGCTCCTGGTGACAATTAGAACATCCTCAAAGAGAAGTCAGGAGGACACAATTCTTGACTACAGAGCAGCAGAGTTACACATTGAGCTTTGTGATGCAGGGACTGGATTAGACGTTTCACCTGGGCAGAGCTCAGATGTTTGGAACGAAATTCTAAGGGAAAGGAATAGTGTCGTGGAATATAAAGTCTAAATAACAGCCATTTCAGCACTGGGTCTGCATGAGTGAGAAACATTGAGCAGCCTCTGAACATTGCTTGGAAAGAGTTAACCACCATTACACAACAGAGCTTGCACTAAAGTTGTTACTGTTTGTTAAGAAACATGGAGACATGTTTAAGATATGGATAATTCTTTTCCCTGAACTATAAAACAGAAAGATATGAACAACTGTGAGCTTTGTCAGTGTCTTTTTTTCTCTCTCTGTTGTCTTGTCTTCACTCTTCTATGTTTATTTCCATGATGTTCCTCTGTTTCTCACAGAAATGGATGAACTCTTCCATCACCAAACCCATTTCTTTGCCATGGCAAGTGATTACAACCTATTCAAAAACATTTCAGATCCCTTCTGAAGATATTATCTATTGTTATCAAAAATATTTGGTTAGGAAGGAGTTCTGGAGCCTGAGTGACTTCTTTTTCCATATTGTTGATGAAAGAAAGGAATTTCCTTTACGTCAGCTCTGAAACCATTAGCTGTGTGGAAAAAAGACTGTGCTTTAGTCCTTAGTTTTTAGACTGCTTCTTGGTTTTTGGACTGCTTCTTCTAGGCATTTTCTGGCAATTATCTGAAATAACAGAGACAAAGTCAGTTTATATTTAAATCTGGGCTTACATTTAGCAAAGCATCACTTCAGGGCAATGTGGAACTAGAATATTCCACTCTAGGAATCCCAGAATGGTGTTATTCCTGTTCTGGTAACTCCCAGCACTGTAAAAGTAAAAAGCAGCTCCAAAAAGGCTTGAAGTAGGTTAAGAATGGAGCTTTTATGTGAATGTATAGACATTGGGAGATCAAAGATCTATAGGGAAATCCAGGAAGCAACCCAGTCCTTACTGGAGAGACTTACAAGCAGTTACACAGCAGCTTCTGCTTGGGCCATACAAGAACTGCTGAAATGCACACCAGAGCTGTTTCCCAATTCGGGAAACAAGCAACTCTGCTGTGTTGAAATCCACTGTTCTAGCAGAATTGTACAGTACCTATGACAGAAGGATTGGCCTTCTGTCAGAAAGGAGAAACTGGAAACAGGAAACAGGTCTTTCACCACTCATTTCTAAGACCCGAAGAACCCAAGTTTCACACTAACCAGTGTAACTGCTGAATTCCCTCCACAAGAAGCAAGAATTGGTCTTTTTATTTACCTTTCTATGTATTATGTGTCAAACACCTTTCTTACCTTAGCCTTACAGGGCAGCATGACCATATTTCAGGACACATTAGGGAGTAAGGGGACTATGCTTACATTCCCTCTAATTTGTATTCTTGCTTCCTATACTGTGACTTTCTGAGATCTAAGGTATGTGAACTCAGAAGTAACCAGCTTCACCCATCTTGTCTGATCTTCTTTTTAGTTAACAATGAGACCCCTCCCCCTGCGGTCCTGCACCAGCTCTGGGGCAACAACACAAGAGGGACATGAAGCTGTTGGAGCGAGGCCAGAGGAGGCCACGGAGCTGCTGCGAGGGCTGGAGCAGCTCTGCTCTGGAGACAGGCTGAGAGAGCTGGGCTGGGGCAGCCTGGACAAGAGAAGGCTCCTGAAGGGGAGACCTTAGAGCAGCTCCAGTGCCTAAAGGGGCTCCAGGAAACCTGGAGAGGGGCTTTGGACAAGGGCCTGTAGGGACAGGACAAGGGGAATGGCTTTAACCTGCCAGAGGGGAGATTGAGATGAGCTCTGAGGCAGAAGCTCTTCCCTGTGAGGGTGCTGAGGCGCTGGCACAGGGTGCCCAGAGAAGCTGTGGCTGCCCCATCCCTGGCAGTGTTCAAGGCCAGGTTGGACACAGGGGCTTGGAGCACTCTGCTCTAGTGTAAGGTGTCCCTGCCCGGGGCAGGGGGTTGGAACTGGATGAGCTTTAAGGTCCCTTCCAACACAAACCATTCTATGGTTCTACGACAAGGACAAGGTCTGTGGATCCTAGGGTATGAACATGTCTATTCTAAGAGATGAACCATGCCTGAGAAGTGCCTTTTGCTTTGACCATCAAGGGAGTTTGTACTGATGAGATCAGATGGACTCACTTTGAGTACAGATTTGGGTGAGATAAATCAATCTGCTTATCCACATTTGGAATAACCTGGGACAGCTTGATGCTGGAGCTTACAGCTAGAATCACACTTGGCTATTTGAACAGAGTATGTCTTATATCTTGCTATCACCACATACACATATAATGCAATGGTATAGCATTCAATACAGTATAACACAAGATAATACATTACCAACAACCAGCACCAGTAAATTATCTACAAAATATAAGATCTTCAAATTATGGAGATATATCTGACTGGTAATATTAAAAATAAATGTTGAAACCCTGAAACCTTCTAAACGGTTTTACTCATGTGGGATCACAACTTTCGGAGAAACAAATCCAGTAAAAGCATTTTCCCTCTCTCGGACATGCAATTGCTGTGCTTTGCCATCAGATGGCAGAGGTACATACACTCGGTGTAACTACGTACACTGATACTGATGTTCATAGGCAAGTTAAAGATGGTGGCGATACTGTTCGTAGGAT
The DNA here is from genome assembly GCF_004027225.2 of Strigops habroptila. NCBI lineage: Eukaryota > Metazoa > Chordata > Aves > Psittaciformes > Psittacidae > Strigops > Strigops habroptila. The sequence continues at coordinate 2,346,022 of NC_046358.1, forward strand.
TTTCTTTAGACATAAAAGGATGTGACAAAGCCATAACTCTTTCACACAAGCGAGTTATTAAAATCATACAAGGGACAATATATAGAGGAAGAAGTGACACAATCCAGCATTCTATTTGGGGAGAAAATAACAGTGCTTGGGAAAAAGACTGAAGAAAATAGGATGTTCTGTGATGTGTTTTTTAAGAATTGAGATTCCCACCTTGCAGTAATGAAGTTTCTGTACTCCTTCAGCAAATTTGATCCTTTATGAGGGTAGCAATTAGGTCACCAAATCCATCAGTTCGGTGTCTGCCATCAGGAGAACACTGTAAGTTTCTTTGTGCTGGAATGATTCAGGATTGGATCCATCCCACCTCAATTAGGGTGTCCTGCTGTAGCATCTCATTCTGGAGCCTGGGTGGTTCAAGGTCTTTTGATAGAGAAAAAGATACCTTTAAAGGGAACAAAATAGAGAGGGATGAGTGTGAAAAGTTGGTACCATCTGCCAGTAAGCATGTACAAGTGTTGTTTGAGTCTGATCTAGTCATCCAAGCTCCCTCCAAACTCTATGGAGAGGATTTATCTCTCTGAAGTTAAGCTATTTAAATATTAGGTGGCTTGATCTAATCTAGTTGTCTTGGCTACCTTTAATATAGAGGAAAGAAACAGGCCCTCCCAGAAGCTAAACAATCACATCCTTCTTAGAAACTCATCTGAGGAGTCATAAATTGTCCCCTGGATCTGCTTGTACATAGCCTTTCACTAGAGAGAGAGTTGAGCACCTAGTTACTGTTAGGTGAGATATTTCCATCCCACATCTCCACTGTCTTTGCTTGTGCTGCAGCGCTGATCCAAGATATTTGATCTGCCCAGAGCACAGGGAAAGCTATGAAAATACTGCACGGAAAGAGCTGAGTGGAAAGAGCACCAGCTATGTGTCCATATCTGTATGTCCGTACCTGTCCATCTTCTGTACGGAAGAAGTGTCTGCATCATCTGCATCTGCAGTATCTAATTCCAATTTAAGACTCAGGCAATGATTTTTCTTTTTAATGGTGAATTCCTACTTCTGTGATCTTCCTTTTTATGAAGGAGAAATGTTGAAATACTGAAATGACCTCCAGGTCACTTGGGGTAAATTTCTGTTGAGAAAAAGAAAACTGGTGGAGGCCACGGAGATGCTGCGAGGGCTGGAGCAGCTCTGCTCTGGAGCCAGGCTGAGAGAGCTGGGCTGAGGCAGCCTGGAGAAGAGAAGGCTCCTTAAGGGGGGACTTTAGAGCAGCTCCAGTGCCTAAAAGGGCTACAGGAAACCTGGAGAAGGGCTTTGGACAAGGGCCTATAGGGACAGGACAAGGGGAATGGCTTTAACCTGCCAGAGGGGAGATTGAGATGAGCTCTTAGGCAGAAGTTCTTCCTTGTGAGGGTGCTGAGGCGCTGGCACAGGGTGCCCAGAGAAGCTGTGGCTGCCCCATCTCTGGCAGTGTTCAAGGCCAGGTTGGACACAGGGGCTTGGAGCAACCTGCTCTAGTGGAAGGTGTCCCTGCCCGTGGCAGGGGGTTGGAACTGGATGAGCTTTAAGGTCCCTTCCAACCTAAACCAGTCTGTGACTCTATTTCAGTAGAGTTTTTATTAGGCATTTCAGAATGTATGCTACAGAAGTCATACACAATCATTATCATTTTTAATAACACTCTATTTTAAATTAGATGAAACTAGACAGGAAAACAGGCATGCACCATGTTTTATCTTACTGAGGCAAATGCTTCAATGTTATAAGATACAAACTCTCCAAACTTAGCCGGCATTTTGAAACTTCCCCATGTAAAAATGGATAATACTAGATGAACAATAATGGATTGAAGTCCAACTATGCCAGCTGGGTAAAAACATTTATGGTAAAAATAACTTTTGCCATAAAGACTATATGACACTGAAGCCTATAAACCAAATCCTCAAAACAGCGTAAGCACAGTTATGGGCAGCAGGTGGAAAAGCCTTCAGTTGTTGTAAATCACTGCAAGTCTCTTCAGAGCCCCATGTCTAGTTATTCAGCTGTTGTTAATTTGGTTTGCTTCATTTGTTCAGCAGGTATAAATCAGGGGCATCAAAAGGTCAGAGCTCATAGAAGTTGTTGGAGTAAGTTCATGATTGAGGTAGCCAAGAGCTGTCTACAAGAAAAGGTCAGAGCTTCTGCTAGCAGAGGTTTACGGTTAGAGGGTAAGTGAGCAATGTCCAGGCCCTTGGCCAAGTGTCTCAAAGCTTGGGGAATGTCCTTGGTACCCTAGAAATGCTGCTGCAGCTGCTTGAACGCAGCAACTGCAACTGGCAGGGGCTCTTTGGTCAGCTAAAGTACCTATTTTCCCTTTTGTAATGACTCTATGTATCTAAAAACCAGATCATTCCTATCATTCAGTTTCTCAGGAAGGCTATGGGGTTTTAGCAGTTTGTGTTAAATTAGAACTGTTGCTTTAGGATCAGTAGATGCTGAATTGGGCTGACTGGCCCTGTGTGTTTTTGTGGGAGAATATAAGGAAACTACCAAGTTGAGCAGCAGGATCAGAGGAGACAGGGATGGAAGCCAGAGCCCTTCTGCTTGGGGAGCCAGAAGGGATGCAACCAGTTATCTTTATTGTTTCTGATATTTAGTGCTATTCATAAACCTATTCACAAACAGAGGCTTTAGATATTTATGGGGTATTTAACTAATTTAAGCTATATTTAATTAATTTTAAGCTCTTTTGCTGTATAGTGTCAGCTCCTATTACTTGTATCCTCATGGTGAAACTGGCCTGCAGAGTGCTCGTTGGCCTTCTCAAAGACATAGAGAATTGCTATATCCCCTCTAAATCGTTTCTCAGTGCTAGTATTGCTTTGTGCTGAACTTGCCACTGGATGCTGCAGGAGAAGCAGTAAATCCGGGAATGTTGTCTTTTAAAGAGGAAGAACCGTGGCAAATGCAAAAGGGGGGAACAGTGAAATTTAAGTGGCTGATCTATAAATCTGTGTTTCTCTGCCATGCTGATCTGTAAGGTCACAAGATTTATCAACTGAGAATAATTGGGAATGTAGTTATCTACCAGGAATGGCTTGTGGGAAAGATATACCCCTATCTGTGTGGGGGTGAGGGCAGACTGGAATAGCAGAAGTGGCTGTGCTGTGAAAATGAAGTGGCTCAGTTGGGCTTTCGAGAGAAGTCAGAGTTGCAGTCACTGGTGGTAAGTGTTAGAGCAGAACCATCCCTCTGAATTAAGGACGTGAGCGTTAAGGTCCCTTCCAACCCAAACCAGCATGTGATTCTATGATTTTTTTTTTTTGAGCAGTTCATCTCCAAGTTGAGTGACTTTTCTCCTTGACAGTGTCTCAGTCTTTGTTTTAGTTTGGATCTCTGAGACCACTGAGGAAATCCAGAACTGTCTGTCTCTGTCCCACTTCATGGCATGAGGCTGTGGAGTGAAATCCATGGACCTTAAAACTAGCAAGAACCTTGCTGTTTGTCTGTAGAAGCTGTGTAGCCTGGAGTTCTGCTGGGATTTACACTGTCACACCTCAATTACTGTACTGTGAAAGCTTTCTCATATGAGGGGATTCATTTCACAGTCAGTGATGGACATTTTTGTTCAACACAGGATTTCTCAACTTCCATTTTTCTCTCAACATTACAATGTGTCCCATTAAGAATCATAGAATGGTTTGGGTTGGAAAGGACCTGAAGATCATCTAGTTCCAGCCCCTTTGCCGTGGGCAGGGATGCCTCACTCTAGACCATGTTGCCCAAGGCTCTGTCCAACCTGGACTTGTACACTGCCAGGGATGGAGCCTTTACCACTTCTAAAGAAACCTGTGTGCTGGGAGGCAGAAGGGAAACTGTGCAAAACAGGCTGATAACCATTAGTAAATGACTAAACATTGTCTGATGATAAAGTCCCCACCAGAACCAGTGCTGGATTTCATATCTTTCTTTACTTGTAATCACAAAACTCTAATTTCCTTCTTTCAGTTCCACACATCGTCTAAAGGAAGAGCCTGCTATTTCCTTTGCTCTATAAGGAAACACAGTGCAGATCATTGCAAATATTGATTTGAAATAATCATTCTGATTTTGAAGCCAAATGGTTTGGGGAAACCTGTGTCTCAAGACAAGCAATTTAATATAATTGATTTTTCTCTCCAGGAAACAGCTTGGGATGGTTTTAATAAGGCCTCAGTAGATGCTGTTTAAAAAGTTGGTGCCTGGCAAATTGCAATGGTGCAACTTGGCAGGTGAGTTTGTAAGTGTGTGTAAATTGGTTTCACTGTGCATCATTAAAATCTCAGGTTCTTTCTCTCCTGGAAATTAGCAGCTCTGTGGGTTTATGCTCAGGTTCGATTATTGCCTTAATGTAAAGGACAGTGGAAAAACTGCCTCAAAGGACAAAAAGTCATAGAATCATAGAGTGGTTTGGGTTGGAAAGGACTTGAAGATAATCCAGTTCCAACCCCCTGCTGTGGGCAGGGACACCTCACACTAGACCAGGTTGTTCCAAGGCTCTGTCCAACCTGGCCTAGAACCTTCAATATATCTGCTTCTTGAAGCATTAGATACAAGGCATTCTTTGATATTATTTAGGCCCTTGACCGCAACACAAAATATCCCACACTCTTATTCTAGCAAATGATGCTGTGATCCAATCAAGTCCTTTGAAAACTGATTTTGTTACATCCCAGGAGAACTGAAGAGGTCCTGGTCTAATCAGTTCTACTTAAAGACTATGGGTCAGGCAGAGCATTTGCGTTGCACCGTTGTAGGGGCAGCTTTAAACTGCTTGGATTGGACTGGTTTCAATCACAGAATCATAGGTTTAGTTTGGAAGAGACCTTAAAGCTCATCTAGTTCCAACCCCCTGCCATGGGCAGGAACAACTTTCAGGTATCTCTTTTGTGGGGTGGCACATTATCTGGTCTTCACAACAGAAACTCAGAAATGGTTCTTGGCAAAGCTAAGGCTACTCCAGAGCTGTCCCAGGACTCTTGCTCTACAGACCAATTCTGGCTGCTCCTTTTGGCCAGAACTTGGCAAATAGGGAACAAAGTTTTGAATAAAATCCCAAATTTAACTTTTAGAAGAGAGGACATTGTCAGGGAACGTGACAGTGAGTATGGAGCCCATCTGCTGTGTGAGTTGCGCTGTGGATTATTCCTTTGTTAAGCGTGAAGACAGCAGAATTGCTTCAAATAATCCTCCTGTCTGAAACACAAATGAGAAACACATTAGACAACAAGGAGCTTTATCAGCAGCCAAGTCTGTAATCAGTCTGGGTTCATGATAAGCATTCCAAGCTGGAAAGCTCAAGACTCAACAAGGCTCAGTAATCCCATAACTGGTCAAAATCAAATCGCTTTGGTTGCATTGTGCTGGGGATGGTCCTGGCATAGCAGAAGGGGTGGGCAAAAACCTTGTGCCGTCTCTTAATTTGGAGAGTTTATTTTGGGGTTTGTTGTGCTTTTGGGGGGGGAAATGACTGCTTTATTATAAAATATAATGTAAGAATTTTATTTAAAAGGTGCATCCTCAGCTTGGGGTTTCTTGTGGAGACCACAGCAAAATGAGCACATTGAGTTGTAGGAAGTGATTTAGGATGACTGAGCTATCTGGGTGAATAAGACACATCATGATTTTCCACCATACCACATATGCCAGAAACTTAGGGGTATGGGATAGCAACAGTTGAGGGATTTACAGTATCCAAGTATCTCCACACTGCTTTGAGGTATTACAAGATGAGGAATACTACCTGGGAATTGTATTTGATTTTCTTGCCTTGAGGCAGAATGCCCTTTCTTCAAGCAGTATGCCATGTCTGCAGGTGCTAAGGGTTAAGGCCTAATTCATTTCTCAAGCAGTGTCTCAGAGCTGCTGTAATTCCTGCACATATTTCAGTATCTAGTGTATGCGGAGGCTAGTAAGGCTCTTCTTATGAAGTGTTTGCTTATGTAGAATTCACTAGGCCTTGGCAAGCATATGGTAAATGATAGAAACCCAGACTGGTTTGTGTTGAGGAGACCTTAAAGCTCCTCCAGTTCCAACCCCCTGCCACAGGCAGGGACACCTTCCACTAGAGCAGGTTGCTCCAAGCCCCTGTGTCCAACCTGGCCTTGAACACTGCCAGGGATGGGGCAGCCACAGCTTCTCTGGGCACCCTGTGCCAGCGCCTCAGCACTCTCACAGGGAAGAGCTTCTGCCTAAGAGCTCATCTCAATCTCCCTGGAGCGCAGCAACGGGGGAGAATCCCCTTCCCTGACCTGCTGCTCACACTCTGACTCTGCAGCCCGGCACATGGTGGGGCTCTGGGCTCAAGCGCACACTGAAGCCGAGTCATGAGGAGCTTCTCATCATCCAGCATCCCCAAGTCGTTCTCAGGGCTGCTCTCAATCCAGTCACTGCCCAGCCTGCATTTGTGCTTGGGACTGGGATAATCCAGCTTTAGTCCAGCATAATGCCTGGCATCCTGCTAAATGACTCATAGCCACCAGTGGTGCACATGTGGTAGCTATCTCACCAAAATGCGAACTTCTAAAGTGTGGTAACATGTTAAAGTACAAACACCACCAAGGAGAGGTTCACATCATAAGTCTTACATAATTCTTATGATCTTAAATGATTCTTTAAATGATTAAATGATCCAACCCCCTGTGACAGACAGTTGGAACTAGATGAGCTTTGAGGTCCCTTCCAACCCAAACCATTCCATGATTATCAGCACTGGGCTTTAGATGTAAGCATCAGATGTAAGCATCAGATTAAATGCACAAAGCAAATAGTAGGAGCTCCCTTTTCGTGGCCGGTATTGTCACGTCATCTCTTGACTACCGGTACAGCAACGTTTTCTGAGCCTTGCACCGCACAGAGTTTTTGCATGAGGTATTGCCCTCTTGTGGCTGTTCAACGGAAAGATGGGTAACTGTCACTGGAAGAGGCACGAAACCAGTTTCAGAAGCTGGAAGGGCACAGTCCTAGTTCTTCTCCCACCTATGGATGAGATTGATCTCTTTATCTCTTTCTGGCATCTGGGCTTCTTACAGAATGATTAGCTCCATTCTTTGTTGCAAAACCTCAAGTCTGATGGTCCTAGGGTTAACTGCAGTACATAAAGACCTCGACCATATGGATTTATTCCAGCCACAGGTCTACACAATTGCATCAGGAAAGGCCTGTGCTTTGTAACTCTTGGAGAACTCCAATTTATCTTCTGATATATATGCAGAAATCTTAATTTTGTAAGAGAGGCGCACTGCAAACATGACAAACAGGCTTTAAGGATGATTGACAGTATCATTCATGTTGACAGTGCAGAAGCTATGGGCAAGTAATAGTGGGATAGGAGCAGTATATCAGATAGAAAGTGATGCTCCAATAAATGAATGCATAATGCATGGATGCTTTCTGGAACCAGAGGGGAATTTTTGTCAGCTCTTCATAGTGCTAGTAATTTATGTTCCTTCTCACGCCAAGGTACACATCTGCTTCAAGTAGTGCATGGATTTCACAAGTGGCTGATCTTCTGTCATTTCTGTAGGGGCTATACAAAATTAAAAGGTTTCTCTCAAGAATTAGAGATTGCCCATAAAGCCGACATGGAAAGCATTTACACTGGCACACGGTGGTGTGCTAGCTGCCCTTGTGCTAGTGTTGAAACTGCTCCGCAGCAGTCACTCAGGTTCCGCTCTTCATTCACCCTGCAAAGACACTGCTATCACTGCCCTCTTCTAAGGTATGTGCCTTTGCAGAGGAGCTGTTGCCCAGTTTATTATGATCTGGTATGTGTCAACAATAGACTTCAGGCTCCAGAGCAAGGCAAATTGGCCTGAGAGCAATTTGTGACCAAGTAGTTTTAAGGGTGTAGTTTAGATTAAAGAAATTGGAACACTGGACTCCTGAGATGTAAAACTTCAGTAACCTGGAAGGGCTGAGTTGGGCTGGCAGGACCTAGGGAGATGGACACCATTGATTTCTTTTTCCTGGGAGCAGACTCAAGTATCAAACCACAGCCCTTCAAAAAGGTCCTGCAACATGAATACCATAGGAATCAAATGATTCAGTGTGAAGCAATAGTTTATCACATTAGTCTCCTTTGACAATATTCTTTGAAAGCGACACAGATGCAGTAAAGGTAGCACCCAAAAAAGCTTCAGAGACTCCTCCCCAGATACATCTTCACATGTATAAAAGCTCATTAAACAGGTGCTCACCCTTGCAGGCAAGGTTTAGCCAGTGCTTGCAAGATGTCTGCACGAGTGTTCCTGTCCTACTAAATCTGGAGCCACCACTTCCTTAATAGATTGTTGTTCCAGAGGCTACAGTGAAATCATTTTGTTGTCATATGTAGATATTCTAACCACGTGTTGAAAGAAGAAAAAGGATAGTCATATTTCCTGGAGATATGGATGACTGTGTAGCGCCTGTAACTAATCCTTTGTAGCAGTGAGTATTTCTGTGTTAGGTTTCTGTTGTATTTCACCTGAATTTCCCATATTAAGAATGAGTGATGTTGTGATTTAAAGCACCATGTGCCTTTTGTTTCTGCTAAAATGTATCTTACAGTAGTTTAAACTGATTTTGGAACCTTTTGAGGTGGAAGCAAGCTGTTGTGAGAACATGAGGCAATAGATGAGCCTGTCTTCGATGGGATATCAGTCACCTATTTCACTTGTTCTCTGTATCTCTCGTAAATAAGTATCTGTTTTGATAGTCACATCACCTCATGATCATGCTCTAATCTGGAAACAAGGAGGTGCTTGTGCCAAACTTTGCTTTATCTCTCTATAGGGCTACAAGGTAAAGCATTACTGTAAGTACTGAGTTAAATTCAGTGTAGCAGTGCAGGGTAGAGAGATCCTTCAATGCCAACCCTGGACTACTTTGAATTGGGAAAAGGGGATGGGAAGTCCAGCTAGTCCTGGAAGTACTAAAAATGTTCTGTAATTCTATAGGGTAAAATATAGAAAGAAGGGAGGTCTTTAAGTGGATGCTAGATTGTATCTCTTTCTATCCCACTGGATAAAGCAAAAAAAAAAATATCTGGGATATTGTGTGTTGATTACCAGACATATAATTCTTCTCTTATTGCATTACTTGCTTAAAATCAGGCCTTTAGCTTCAGCTAGTAATCTGGACCCCTTTAGAGATATTATCACTATTATTGTCACTAAACCCTAGTTTATGCTGAAAGGATTTCTAGAGATAGAATCCCAGACTGGATTGCGTTGGAAGGGACCTTAAAGCTGATCCAGTTCCAACTCCCTGCCATGGGCAGGGACACCTTCCACTAGAGCAGGTTGCTCCAATCTCCGTCCAACCTGGCCTTGAACACTGCCAGGGATGGGGCAGCCACAGCTTCTCTGGGCACCCTGTGCCAGCGCCTCAGCACCCTCACAGGGAAGAACTTCTGCCTCAGAGCTCATCTCAGTCTCCCTTCTGGCAGATCTGTCTCCACTCCCCTTGCTCAGAGTACCGCTGCTTTCAAAGCCCAGTTGGATTGCTTGGGGCTGTCCAACCAAGGTAGCCACCACAGAGGAGGTATCTTTGTCTTCAACTGTCAGCACTTTGGCTTGCAAGAATTAAACCTTTTTGATTAATCACTGTTAAGCTTAATACCTGTATTTTGCCTTTGGGTGATGTGAGTAAAGTTTAGATTTCGAGTGTGGCAATACAAACTTGCAAATGTTTTTGAACTGCAAAACAGACCATAAAATATCACACTCTTTAGAAAGGAGATGCAATTTTAACTGAGTTACAACTACGTCTTTCTTGCAGGTAAACCTCTGCAATCATTTCCACACTGAAAGATAAGATGCAGAGGGGCAACCTATCAACGGGATCTGAATTTGTTCTTGTAGGCCTTTCTGATGCTCCAGAAGTTCGTTTGCTTCTCTTTGTGTTGTTTTTGATCATTTATTTGGCCACTGTGGCAGGCAACATCTCAATCCTTGTTGCTATTAGCACAAACACTCATCTGCACAGCCCCATGTACTTCTTCCTTGGCAACTTATCCTTACTGGATATCTTATGTCCCACTATCACTGTGCCAAAGATGTTGGAGGCCTTGCTGCTTGAGAACAAGGTCATTTCATTCCATGGCTGCATGTTCCAGCTGTTTTTCCTTATTGATATTGTAGGCACGGAGATTTTCCTCTTGGCTGTGATGGCATATGACCGTTACATTGCAATATGCCATCCACTGCAGTACATGAATATCATGAGTATGAAGCTGTGTGCTCACCTAGCCATTGGCATCTGGGTAGCAGGGTTGTTAAACTCCCTGTTGCACACATCTTTGATTTTTACACTCTCTTTTTGTGGTTCTAATGAAGTTGACCAATATTACTGTGATATCCCTCCTATGCTGGCCCTCTCCTGCTTGTCTACTTACAGTAGGGAACTGGTAATTCTCACAGTTGCTGGGGCCGTTGGGGGCAGCGCCTTTGTGGTCACTCTGATCTCTTATGTGTACATCCTCTCAGCTATCCTATGCATGAACTCTTCTGAGAGCAGGCACAAAGCTTTCTCCACCTGTGGGTCTCACTTGACAGCAGTATGCCTTTTCTACGGGACCACCATTTGCACATATGCACGGCCTTCCTCCACCTACTTGCCTAATCAGGACAGGATAGTTTCTATGCTCTATGGAATCCTCACTCCCCTGCTAAACCCCATAATCTACAGTCTGAGGAACAAAGAAGTTAAATGTGCCCTGAGAAGAGTGATCAGCCAGGTAAGAACTGCTTTAACAACACAAGAACAAGAACATCATTCTCTGTCTCTGGCACCCTCTGGAGCCCCACCAACTGGATAGGAACTGTGGTTTGTGACTGATCTTCTCTAACTTTAGCAATCTAAAAGTTAGATGCTGGAATCAAAACTCCTTCTCTGGGCTCTCTTTGGAGTTAAAAGAAGCATGCACCTCCAGGAGACCAGCTGGATGGCACAGTTTTTGGTCACTATCACAGGAGGAGATGATTTCAGCTGGTAATGTTATTCTCCACCAGGCACAGGTGAGCCTTATACACAGGTCTTGGACACGTGTCTTGGAGCATGAATGTTGGAAAATGGTCCTGTAGGCACACTTAAGATACACATTCTTTTGTACTAAAGCAACTTATAGGACTGATGCCTCTTATGGATGGCATTGCTCCTGCAGAAAACATAAGCACACCCTTTGTGGGAGGCTGACTGGAAGAAAGGCTCCTTTGTCATCATTTAAAGTCATCAGTTTGGGTGTGTTTTCAACCAGCATGCCAAGAATCCAACTGCAACACCTGCAGTGCCATCAGGAATTATCTGGCCATAGTTTGCACCATATATCTCAAAATCAGTCTGCCAGGGTGTGAATTGACTCCCATAATCATAGAATCAACTGGGTTGGAAAAGACCTTTAACATTAAGTCCAACCGTTCCCCAGCACTGCCAAGTTCACCACTAAACCATGTCACTAAGGGCTTTGTCTACATGGCTTTTGAACACTTCCAGGGTTGATGACTCCACCACTGTCCTGGGCAGCCTGTTCCAGTGTCTGAAGTAGAGATGTCAACAGTGCTGACCTCTATATATTAGACAGCTTTAAGACTCCTTTTATGGCCAACGGGGGAAAGGGAGGTTTTGTAGTCATGGGCTTTGTAACCATTGCTCTGGCTTTTCCCAGTGTTGGCAGACTGAAGGAAGATTTACAGAGTGTGCTTTAGGTCTGTGTGAGTCCATAAGTAAGAACAGTGCTTCACATCAGGCAAAAAGTGAAACCACGGCTGACAAAAGAAGAAATGGATGTGCAGAGAGGTGGGGTGCTGTGCAGTCTGCTCCATGTTGTGGCTATATATCTGTGTATCTCTTAGCTACAAGGCTCTACGCTAGGATGATAAACTCTTACACTTGAGATGGACCTTGGGCTGTGTTAAAGTGCTGTGGTGTGCCATTCCAGCTGTTGTGCCGGGTGCTAGATCACTGTTGTGTCTTTGTTGCTTGCACACTACCTACTAAAACCACATGTCAAGGATGTCTGTCTCAGTGGCCTTTTTTGTTGTTGCTGTCTTGGTGTAAAAGATAAGCTAATGACTTCACTGCAGGAACTTGTATCTCAGTGCTAACCAATGCACATTCTTAATATTAAACCAGTGGAAATCACTTAAGCTTCATCCATTCACAGCTGTTGGTCACAGGTTCAAAAGTCAACTGTAATGATCAAAAGAGCTTTTTCTGAATACATTCAGGATTTTCTGGGATTTTCTTTTGGTTTTAAAGTCTATCTCACCAGCTTAAGAAAATGCATGTAACTCCATCTGAGACCACCTAAACTTCAAAGTCAAGCATTAAGAAGTTGGGGCTACCCATGTAGCTGTAACACTATGAAGCTTCCCACAGAGTTCAATGCCATAACCTACACTACAGTTGGGATTTGGTTTTCTAAGCATGAGTTTTAATAGCATGCAAGGTGACCCAAAGTATCTTTCCTGGTCCATAGCTCCTGCGCCATAAAACATACAGACTATTTAGAGTAAGGTGAATAGATCAGAAGTTACCAGTCACCAACTGAGTGAAAAGATCAGAAGTTCTCTGCTGATAAATAGGGGCTATTGCTCTATTAGTGGGTGATATGGTCCAGGTGGTGCATCCCTGCCCACGGCAGGGGGCTGGAACTAGATGATCTTAAGGTCCTTTCTGACCCAAACCATTCTGTGATTCTGCTATAAGCAGAGTCCCAGATGTTTTCTTGGGGTTTCCTGTGGTTCTGGTAATATGACAGTGGAAACCATTTAAAAAACCCCAAATATCCCAAAGCCATCTGACAAATCACAAGACACGCATCAGTGTGGACAAAGTGACAGTGTGTGCTTCAAAAAATGCACACAGGAAGCTCAGTATAGGCTGGAGCACTGTTCTGCTTCTGGGGTCAGTTTAAAGCCATTCCCCCCCTGTCCTGTCACTACAGGCCCTTGTAAAAAGTCTCACTCCAGATTTCTCGTAGGCCCCTTTAGATATTGGAAGGCTTTTATAAGGCTGCCTTTTTCCTCTGTCAGTGACAGCCAACCTACTTGCACATTTAATTACTCTCTTCTGACAATTCTCAGGTCCTTTTAGACCTGTTTGGACTCCTGAATCTCTGTGGTACTCAGAGAAATACAGCCCTGCTACAGCTCTTGAAAGGGCTTATTTGACCTCTCTGAATCCTATATAAATCATAGGATTCAGCATGGGAATCACCAGAGCATAAATGGAGCGATGATCTTGCGCTCCATAGAGAACTGTGAAGTGGGTGGTAAGTACATGAAGAAGCCTGTTCCATAAAACATGGTGGCAGGAGTCAGGTGGGAAGTAGAGGTGGAGAAGGCTTTCCATTTGCTTTTGGACTTAATCTTGTAGACGGCAACTTTGATGCAGATGTAGGAGATGAGAATGAGGAGGATGGTTGAGGTGATGAGCACAGCCACATAGGTGGTCCATGATGTATGTGTTGGAGCAGGAGAGCTTCAGGATGAGGAGCACAGCATAGAAATGACAGCACAGGAACTGGCCCAGAGACCTGCTGTAGGCATCGAGGATTTTAGCCCCACAGCTGGACACTGGCATCACCTTGTCTGGTCAATAAGCTTGTGAGAGGCAGCTACAGACACTCAGAGAGCCCTGTGGTCCCCAAAGGTCCCTGGGATGCTCTGCTAGCCTGGGATGGGGCTGGAGCATCAGGGACACTGTGTGCTGGCGTTGGAGGGAGCTGCTATCAGGAAAGGCTTGGAGAACAGGTGAAGTTTAGCCAAAGGACCTGTCCTGCAGGGTGGCGGAAGGGGCTGGCCAGAGCAGGGCTGAGGAGGATCTCTAGGAGCAGCAACCACTTTGCACAGGCTTCTCCTCTCGGCCAGGTCCCCCTGCTGGGACAGCACAGCTTCCCCAGTGCCCCTGAGCCCACCTTCCCTTTCCCATCCCCAACAGACCCTGCTGCCCCTCTAGCAGGGTTTAGTCCACTTGCATGGCCCTTTGGAGAACCACAAACATGTTTGTTTACAAGAACAGAGGGCTCATGGAGAGCAGGAGCCGTGGGAAGCCTGGCCCTGCCTCTCCGCACCATGGCAGCTGTATTCAGTGGGAGAGCTCTCCGGGGATGAGGACACCTTCCTTCGCCGCTGGCGAATCTTCTCCAGCACCACACGAAGGGTGTTGCCAGTCGATGCTGCTGCAGTGTCCTGGGCATCCTGGGCTGGGCATGGTTGGCATGAGCATACATGCCTGGTGACAGGGGCACTGCAGTGCTGCTGCAAGGATGGGCTGTGCTGGCTGGGGATGCCTTCTGGGCCACAGGGGTTTGAGGTTGGAGCCATCTCAGGTGGGCTTCCCTGTGAGAGACCATCGGGAGTCCATCTGCTTTGCCTGTCTGTGCTCCTGGAGGTGCCCTGGGACCATGTCCCACAGCCTAGGGAGCTCTCGGAGCTGCCAGGGCTCTGCCTCCTCGAGGACCACCACTTCTGCCTGTCCTGGCTTGCTTCATTACCCCGGGGCTTGGATGGTGTGCTCCCTTCCCTGCTGGTGCTGCTTGTGGTGTTCTCCAGAGGGGCTATCCCGCTTGGGAAGCTGCTATCAGCAGGTCTGGCTTGTTCCTTGCAGCAGCCACAATGGCTCTGTGGGGCTCCTGGGGATGGTGCCATGAAGCCTTCATGGGTTGACCACGCGTGCGCTCCTTGTCCTGGCTCTGGCTTGGTGTCCATAGCAGGGAATGCTGGGATAAGGCTTGGGGACACAAGGATGGATGCTTGCCCTGCCGAGTCCTTCACCATCCTGCAGAGTGTCCTTGGTGCATCCTTGGTGGCTGTGCCCATCTCATTCCCAGAGCTGCAGAATGTGCTGGGCAGTGTCCTGGCCTCCAGGGATGCCTGGCTGCTTTCATCCCCAGGAATAGGGCTGTAGGAGGGGACGCAGTCCAGGCAGGAGCATGGTGTCATGGGGACCATAGCGCAGGCGAGGGATGCCTGAACTTGCTGCTGCATGACCCATTCCTTCTGGATGAGCTGCTTCGCTTTTGGCAGAGGGGCAGGGTCCTTGAGTGGCCAAAGGTGCCTAGCCCCAGCCTGCCTCAGTTTGGCCAGTGAGCGATGCAACATGCTCGTGGACCTCTGTACTGCCATGGGGAACATCTGGAGTTTTATCTCCAGGCATTTTCTTGCTGT
Source organism: Strigops habroptila (assembly GCF_004027225.2). Taxonomy (NCBI): domain Eukaryota; kingdom Metazoa; phylum Chordata; class Aves; order Psittaciformes; family Psittacidae; genus Strigops; species Strigops habroptila. The sequence goes on from NC_046358.1 coordinate 2,361,183, forward strand.
ATGTGTCCAGAGTTTGCTGTGGACCTTCTGGCTCAGCTCCAGCCTTGCGATGCTGATAGGTGCTGTAGCACAGGACCAGCTCCTGTCCTCAGTGTGGGCTTGGACTCTGCCTCGTGTGGGGACATTAATCTGACAGCCAACATCTTTCTTCAGTAGGATGGAAGCTGGTCCTGCTTCTGGTCCTGCTGCCCCATTATCCAGGCTGGGAAGGGTAGGGGAAGCTAAACCAAAAGGCCACAGGCACTCCTTGTCCCATGGTGGCAAACCCCTGCCCAGGTGAAGGAGGCTCTTCCTCAGTGCATCCTCCTCTGGTGCTTGGATGGCTGGTTTCTCCTCAGAGCTGTGTGTGCTCTGTGGCTCCTGCTGTCCTGCTTTGTGCTGTCCCACTGCGCTGGCATTGCCTAGGGCCCTGGGCTCCCCCACTCTATTCTCCTTTGGCAGCTTTGGGTCTAGGGGACCGAGCAGCGGTGGAGGGCACAGCATCAGTAGTGCCAGGGACTCCTCAGTGGGGTTGGGGTCTCCCCACAGCCTCCGCACTTCCTTCTCCTTGATGGTATCCACAATAGCGTTTGCCTTGGCCTGCATCGAGGGGCACAGCTCGTGCCGCAGCAAGGGCTGGCTTTGTCCTGGCAGGATGAGCTTTGGCAGGACACGGCGGCAGCCCTGCTGCTGTGCTGCTTGCTCCTGGGACTGCTGCACTGGCATGGGCAGGGCCCCCAGCCGTATCTCCAGAGCTTTCCCAGCTACGTGCATCTTCAGGGCTGAAGAGACTCTGCCAGCACACATGGGTTCGAGGAAGCAGACAGACCTCACCTCCACAGGGGCTCCTCCATCTCGAGTCAGGAGTGTTGCTGTCAGGCTCTCGGGGGGACTGACGCTCTCGGGGTAATTGGGAGAGCCACAGCAGCTCAGCTGGTCCTGCTCCACCAGCTCCTCCAGGTCCTGCCATAGCGCTTGCCATGTGCCAGCATCCAGAGCGGCTGCAGGTCCTCTCCTAGCCCATGCTGACAGCACCAGCTCCTGCAGCTCCTGGGCAGCCTTGATGCAGTCGGTGCAGCCAGGAGTGCAGCGCCAGGGCCCGCACAGGGGGGACGCAGCATTATCTGCAAGCCAGGGGGCAGTTCCTGAGTGTGGGACCATATACCCAGCCTGCTCCACATCTGGCTGGGCTCCTCTGAGGGGACCCGTAGGGGACTTACATGGCTCTGCTGTTCCATATCTCCGCCTCCATCTCCACTGTTGCTGGCCCCAGCCATCACCCTGTGGGCACAGCAGTGTGGCACAGTCACCCTCCTGGGGCCAGCCACTACCAGCGCTGGAACCAAGTGGGTGCCATGGCCACAAGCGACTCCACAGGCGATGGCTGATGGCGAGCAGGATGGCCCCAGCAGCCAGGATCAGGATGCTGAGGCCCAGAAGAAAGCTGTTGCTGCTCATGTGCAGGGACCATGACGACCACATTGGGAGCTGTGGAATAGTGGCATGTGTTGCCGTGAAGTCAGAGCCCGCTGCTGAGAACAGCCAAGTGATGTCACAGCCCGCATCATTCCAGTGCTCAGCCCTGCTGTGGGTACCAGGCCAGCAGCGCAGCCACCCAGAGCAGGACCCTTGGGGCTTTGGGCATCCTGCTGATGCTGATTCTTGAGCCCTAAATACCCTTGTGCAGATACGGGTCTTGAAACTGGAAGGAAATCATGGGTTGAAGAGGATGGCCATCTTTGTGCTCAGCATCTCCTCATGTGTGACTCCCCTGAGACACCTCAGGTTTGATGTCTCCTCTTAGCAGAACGGTAAGAAAAACATAGCCTTAACATCTAGTGTGGCCATCCAAGGGTGGGTGGCAGCCTGTATTGCTGTCACGATGGAGGTTGTGCTCAGGATGGCAGTTGTCAGTGGTAGAGTATTACTGTTCAGTTTCCTGTAATCAGTTTGTAGAATCCTAGATTGGTATGAGTTGGAAGTGCCCTTAAAGCTCATCCAGTTCCAACGCCCTGCCACAGGCAGGGACACCTTCCACTAGAGCAGGTTGCTCCAATCTCTGTCCAACCTGGCCTTGAACACTGCCAGGGATGGGGCAGCCACAGCTTCTCTGGGCACCCTGTGCCAGTGCCTCAGCACCCTCACAGGGAAAAGCTTCTGCCTCAGAGCTCATCTCAATCTCCCCTCTGGCAGGTTAAAGCCAATCCCCTTGGCCTGTCCCTACAGGCCCTTGTCCAAAGCCCTTCTCCAGGTTTCTTGTAGCCCCTTTAGGCACTGGAGCTGCTCTAGGGTCTCCCCTTAAGGAGCCTTCTGTTCCCCAGGCTGACCCAGCCCAGCTCTCTCAGCCTGTCTCCAGAGCAGAGCTGCTCCTGCCGTGGGAGAAGAGAAGGCTCAGGAGGGACCTTATCGCTCTCTGCAACTGCCTGACAGGAGGATGGAGCCAGGAGGGGGCTGGTCTCTGCTCCCAAGGAACAAGGGATGGGACAAGAGGAAACGGCCTCAAGCTGCACCAGGGGAGGTTTAGATGGAGATGAGTAACAATTCCTTCCCCAAAGGGTACTCAGGCATTGGGACAGGCTGCCCAGGGCAGTGCTGGAGTCACTGTTCCTAGAAGTGTTCGTACACCGTGTAGATGAGGCCCTTAGTGACATGGGTTAGTGGTGGCCTTGGCAGTACTGGGGAATAGTTGGACTTGATGAGCTTAAGGGACTTTTCCAACATAGTTGATTCTATGGGTCAATGAGTCTATGAGCCTTGTATGGCTGCAGATCAAGCCATGCTTTTATGGGTAGCACCAGCTATGGAGGAGACCACCTCACAGACTTCAGCCCCTCAGGCAGCAGAAAGCAGCTGAGAACCACCAGCAGAGCTGACATCCTCAAAATCAAGTAGTTCATGTGGGTCAGGACCCTGATGGCAACAATGGGTCACAGTGGTCCTGATCAGCCTCACCTGGTGTTTTCTTCGCCTACCACATGCACACTCACCCTCTCCCATGGACTAGGACCCCTCATTGTAGGGGTGCGCCTGGCTGCAACTGACTCCTTGATGGACCTTGGACCTGGACTGTAGGTAGTTTTATTTCTGGAGGGGCCATTGTATTTTGTCTTCAGCCACATCACCTTTTGCTTCTGACTGATAAACCCTGAATCTAGTTGTTCATCTGCCATGGCTGTGGCTGTTGATGGACCCTTTGTGATGTCCAAAGAACTTGTAAGGTGCCAAGTGACTTCTGCCAACCAGATGTTGTTGGCCAGGGGCAGCTGCTTTCTCAGTTGCTGCTGGTGTGGTGCACAGATCTTGTAATCTTTCAAACTCTAGTGGCCACTTCTGTATTGACCCAGTGGAGGACTGGAAAGAAGTTTGCCAACCCATAAACTCTCCAACCACCAACTTCAGGGAATGAAGGAGTTGTGACAAATTAAACTGCTTTAGAAGTGCTCATTGTCTTTAACAAAGAGGAAAGTTTCCTTCTCCTTAGTGTCTATGAAGTTGTCCCCAGGGGCTTGTTAGGAAGAATGAGGTAGGTTTACTATGAGCTTTCTAAGAAGGTTTCAAGATCATTAGAGGCTTCTTTACGATGCCCAGAAGGGCTCGTTAAGCTGATGACTCTTGGGTGGCTGGCCCCCAGGGGAATTCCTTGTTTTGGGAAGCGGAGAAGTGTAATTTGTGATGTAAATAGGTTTAATGACCTAGCTAATGTTGGAGTTCAGGCCTGCTAAAAGGCTTCCAGTGGGTCATGCTATGACTATTGCCTCCACCTACTGCTAGACAAGGCCTCTTATTTAGTCTTATTATGGGTACCACCATGTTCTAACTTTCCATATGCTTGATCTAGTTTTCCCGATACCTTCCTCATATGTTTCTGGTGATGGTTATTTGACAGGCAGAAGGAAGAAGAGACAAAGCTGGAGGATATTTCTTAAAGCAGAACAGTTGGGACCACAAAGTTTGAGGGGAAAGACAAGATTTTGGTTTTAAAGATACTCTATCTCCTTTGGCTGTATATCTTCAATGTCACAGGGACTTGTTCTTGTGTTCTTTTCAAGCATTGGTTTATTAGACTTTGAAGTCCATTGATGAAGGACTTTCTGTGGTTTCTCTAGGCTTGAATTATTCCACAACATTATTCCACATTTTCCATATTCCATATTTAATTATTCCATAACTTTACTTATTGAAATATGTCCACATAAGAAGGTTGATCAGCTGTGGAGAGGCGTTCTCCCTCTGTAGTCAGTGAGGGATTCAGATACAAAATTAGAATTCCAGTGGCATCCAATGGCATCCAGATTTTGGGTGTAATGTCCCTGAGTAACAAATAAACCCACACCACAGAAAGCAGGATGCCCCGTGGTCCATGACTGAGAAAGCTAGTGGGTGAGGAGTAAAACCACCTGTATTGCATGAATGGGAGTACAAAGCACATGTTTAAAAAGGTTAGTTTAATTGTCAGAGAGTTCAGGAGGTCTGAAAATACTCTTCATCTTGCCTGGGTTACTTAAAACCTAATGATGTGTCTTTGAGTTATAGAAGGAAAACCTTTCTCTGATATTCATGTCTGATTGTGTCCTACTCAAATCAGAGTCTGTGAGGACCTGGAGTTGGACTGAAATGCAGCAGGAATCAAGAGGGGCAGAAATCTGTTACAGAGGAAGCAAAGCAGGTTATGGGTTATGAAAAAATTGGGGCTGTGCAGCCTGGAGAAGAGAAGCTGAATGGAGACCTCAGAGGAGCTTCCAGTGTCTGAAAGGGGCTACAAGGATGCTGGAGAGGGACTCTTCATCAGGGACTGGAGTGATAGGACAAGGGGTGATGGGTTTAAACTGGAACAGGGGCAGTTCAGGTTAGATATAAGGCCGAAGTTCTTCCCTGTGAGGGTGCTGAGGCGCTGGCACAGGGTGCCCAGAGAAGCTGTGGCTGCCCCATCCCTGGCAGTGTTCAAGGCCAGGTTGGACACAGGGGCTTGGAGCAACCTGCTCGAGTGGAAGGTGTCCCTGCCCGTGGCAGGGGGTTGGAACTGGAGGAGCTTTAAGGTCCCTTCCAACACAAACATCTCTTTGGAAACAGGGTTGAGAAAATGCTCACAGTGCAAGGGGGTCAATATTAGTTGCAGACAACTGCACCCTTTATTGGAGAAGATGGCAGTTTTGATTGCTAACCAACGTAACAGACATTGAGAGCTCTCCAGGTCTGCAGAGAAATCATAGTAGCAGCTCATGTTTGCAACATAACTTAAATGTTTGTATGCTCTGAAGTTAATTACAAAACTCTTCAGAAACAAAAGACATTTAAAGCTTTATATAAAGCTCTTATTCTCACAGTTCTTTAACTCTTAATTCTTCTTTCATTTCATGATGCTATTGGCATTTCCCACTTCTATTTTAAACGAATGCCAGTGAGGCAGGCTGAAGTCACAGTGTCTTTATTTAGTCTCTGGCTTTAAGGCCAAATCCCAAATGTTGTTTAGAAAGTTACTAACTTGCATACAAGTTAGACCTTGTATGGTAGGTCTTTTTGTTTAGGTGTTGTTGGATTTAGCCCATTTATTATTTCATCTCAGTCTTTGTAAAAATACATCTAGAACAATTGCAGGTAGAGAAATAATCACATTTGAGCACTGTTTCAACTCACAGAACTCAAAGCAATACCACCAATCCCTGCAAAGCCTTTAAATAAAGAGGGACTTGGGTCTATTCACTGCCCTTCTCAGGGCACACTTCATGTCCTTATTCCTGAGGCTGTAGATGAGGGGGTTCAGCATTGGGGCTACAATGGTGTAAAACACTGCAACCACTTTGTCCCTATCTTGTGGAGACCTTGACTTGGGATTCATGTACATGCAGATGGCTGTCCCATAGAATATGGTTACCACGGTTAGGTGGCATCCACAGGTGGAAAAGGCCTTAGATTTCACATGTGCAGACTGCATCTTCAAGATGGTGGAAAGGATGTAGGCGTAGGAGGTGATGATCAGAAGAAAGGGGATGAAGACAATGAGGATGCTGAAGATGAAGATGACCAACTCCAGGAGGGCAGTGTCAGCACAGGCCAAGGCCAGCACTGCCGGCACTTCGCAGAAGTAATGGTTCAAGGTGTGAGGTCCACAGAAGGGTAGATGCAAAGTGAGGCTGTTGAGCACCATGGAGCTCAGCAGGCTGCTGGCCCAGGAAGCCATGACCATGTGGATGCAAGCTTTCCTGCTCATGACAGTGGTGTAGAGCAAGGGGTGACATATTGCCGTATATCGATCGTAGGCCATGACCCCAAGCAGGAAACACTCTGTTATGCCAAAAGCCAGAGAGAAATACATCTGAGCAGCACATCTAGAGAAGGAGATGGTCCTCTTCTCGGTCAAGAGGTTCACCAACATCTGGGGGATGTTGCTGGAGACGTAACAGATGTCTAAGAAGGACAGGTTGGCAACGAAAAAGTACATAGGTGACTGCAGCTGGCAATCAGCTCTGATCACTGCAATGATCATGGTGTTCCCAACAATTGTGAGCAGATAAAAAACCAGGAACACTATGAAAAGAACAGTCTGTGTCCTTGGCTGGGAGGAGAGGCCTTGAAAGATGAATTCTGTCACTACGCTTTGGTTTTCCTCGGCCATTATTATTATAGTGGTTTAGCTGTCAAGATAAGAAATTGTAACAAAGTCAACTCAAATCAGTTGCAAGATAAGTGTAACGAGCTCTGAAGAAGAGAGAACATAGAAAACAATGTACAAGACACAACATAACATCTATTTTATATTATATGTTATGGTGACCAGAGAAATGAGAACATGTTGAGTAAGTTTTCTCATGGTACATTTAGCTGAACCCCTGATCGTGTTGGTTGCAGTCTAAGTACACAGATTTAACAGAAGAATGCTTAATTTATACACATTTTAATGCCCAACAAAGTTACTATCCTCTTTAGAAATAAAAATTCAATGTTAGACAAAAAACTATGTGTTAAAATCCCAGTTCTTGATACCCTTTCTTAACATGGTAAGAAACATGGAATAGACTTCTAGAGTGAAACAATCCTTCAGGCAGTCTCATCATGACACACATCTACTCTTTTGGACAAATATCCAGAAAGCTGTGTCCTTTTCCTGCAATAAAACCAAACTTCAGCACACAGACCACATCTGGCAAATTAAATATCTCCAACCACCTTAATGTGTATCTAGGATCTTATGGCATTCTCATCACTATAGCTCCTGATGTTCATATTCTGTTCTTACACTGTGCTAAGATGTTTTAAGGCTTTACTATGAGATGAAAGTTTCTGAGTAGTATATGATCACAGCTGTTGGATCCTGAATCTTCATGAAGTAAAAGGTGAGTAGCAGAATGCTTACACTAATAATACTGTATGTCACTTGATATGCTGCACGGTATCTGAGACATCTGAAGGCGGCTGTCACATTTGATGCAGGGATGTTGCAGGGCTTGCGTTCCTTCTCTGGAATAAAAATTGGACAAATGACAGGTCACACCAGGATGTCTCAAGTGCTACCAGGCTGTTAGAGCTGAACAAATTACTTGGATGCCTACTTGATACAGTCAATGGACTCTAAAGGGCGATTCAGATCACCAGATAGTTGGTGATAACTTCATCTCAACTTCTCAGCTGTTCCTGAGAACCTGAGTAGCCTTCTGGACTTAACCTTGGCACCTGATTTATTCCTCAGTCATGACAGAGATTTAGATGTATGGCTTACAGATAAATGCTTATATGTAGGTGCCTAAATCTGATGTCTTAAGCTGAAACTGAATCCTATCCTGTGTGTTTAAGACTAAGCAGACTCTCGCAACCTGAATGAGCAGTAATGCCGTCAAGAGAAAATATTGCAAAATGAAGCATCTTTCCCAAATAGAAACTGTTCTGGAAGGGAGGTTGATAAATAATGCTAAAAAGCTCAATTCAAGGAGGCAGTTTGCATCCCAAGGTTACTGTCTCAGGTAGGTGAGATGGCTGAGCTGCCACCCTAGTCCATACAGCTGGAGGACTCTGTCTCCACTGCAGCCCAGGGAGCTCAGACTACTCAGCATCTATCTCTTGGTCAGTCACAGCAGGCACATCCCTCCTGTCTTGAAAGGAAGGATTAAGGTGCCAAAGCATTGACACCTCTTGCTAATTTAGGTACTGTGATATCTGAGACACCAGTATGGGACTAGCACGTACGATAAAAGAGCTGCAGAAGACTTGTAGCAACCAGCTTTTCACTGGCACCTGTGCAAATATGGCAACAGTTCATATGGAAACACCTAAATTTCAGTGAGATGGGTCTGATCCCTAATGTTTAATGAGGTTAATCCAATTCTTATTCAAGACATGATCTTGCTAGACTAGGTGGACTCTATCAGTTATGGTGTCAACAATAAGAACCTGAATAACATGAAATCCAGCATCATGCTTAAAATGGATGTAGAACTTGAGAGACATCTTTCATTTAAACACATATATACACAGCCATTTTTAAGCCTGTGCCAACATAAAAAGCTACATTGAACTTCTGATTCTGTTCAGTCATTTCTAATTTACTTAACTACACTGTGCAGGCGAAGAACAATTAATTTTTGCCTTCAGTAAACCAGTTGTGGCAATGTTTCTGATGAATATCATACTGCATGAAACAACATCCTGCAGGATCTGAAAACTGCAAGCCTCTGGGAGGGAGAAGGGAAATGTACTCTAGCAATAGTATAAATAACTAGAGTGAGATTTTATATAGGGTTTAGTTTTATAAATACTTTGGAGTATCTAGGACAAAGAGGCATCTAGAGGCATCATCCAGGACATGAGAAGTTTCATGGACTTGAGATCTGTGCTTCTATATCATTTACCTCCTTCTGAAAATCCTCTCCTTATATTATCAACTTCAGTAGATTGCACAAGCTCTGAACTTTACATCTTTTGATCTCAAAGCAGTTTGAAGGATGAGGGTCATTTAGGTTTTAGAGGTGAGAAAAAGTAGGCAAAAATAAGCTAAGAACTTTGCTCAAGGTTGAAAGAGGTTTCTTAGAGAAACCATTATCATATCACAGCATATCTATCAGCAGTGACAAACATATCTTGGACCTATGTGAATTCTCATATAGATCAAAATACCTTGAAAGCATCCTGACACATTTCTGTTCAGGTTTTGTAAAATTAAAGAATTTTTTCTGTACCTGAAAAAGTTGAATCTGCAGCTAGGTTGAAGCTCATCCAATAGTGGGAATACCGATAGCAGAATCCTCAAAATTGCAGACACCCTCCCCAGTCTCAAGAAATGTGAGACATTTGTAAATAAAAAAATAAATGTGGAGTGGTTTGGTCCTTCACAAGGATTTAACTCATCCAAAGTGATAGCAAACTAGTGCAAGAATTGAAATTGCATTTCAGATTTTCCCTTTTGAGACACCATAACTAATTTTAAATGCCAAAGGGAAGTGGTCCCAGAGGTAACATTGCAATTACTTCTTAGAAGCACAAGCCCAAGTATACTTTTAAGTCACAAACAATTCTAGTTGCAGTAAAAGTTGTTAAAATTGCCTGTTGCCTGTTCAAGACTTGCTGAACTGTGCGTTACACTTCAAATCTCAAGAGATCAAATATCTTAGTAGATTTGTGGAGTTTCAAGAGGATTGTCTAAACATGGAATTTTATCCAGTTATTCCTATTTTGTGCCAAATGACTTCTGTGAGGGTAAAGCACACCAATACTCTGATTTTGGTCTGAAGACATCAGGAAATGCAGAATCTGATACATCTCATAAGGTGAAATCCTCATCAGATGTCCTGAAGTTAGTTATCTAGGTCTAAGCTACTAACTTTCTGTATAGTTAACAGGGAAAATAGCCATTTTCAGAGCACAAGGGAAACACTTCCTCCATAATCAGCTCAGAGGAATCAGCATTTCTAGACAGTAGTTGACCTCTTTGTCAGGAGAGAGGAAGATAAATACCTATATTTGATGAAATGACTTGTCAAGGGCCAGCGGAGTGGGAAGGCAGTGGTGGAACAGACAGGCTAGATAGTTTCCCCTGGCACCAGGTATTCATCTCTTTCCCATCCATCTCCTTCCCCATCCATCTGCCTGGACCCAAGATGGGCACCTCAGGAAGTCAGAAGAGTTCTCAGGGAACTGCACAGGATTCAGTAAATATATATATATATACACATAACTTCAGCTGTCTGAACTGCAAAACTTTGGGCTCAGTGACTGGGTTTATCTCATGACATATTTTTGATGAGGTGTTCGTGCTGGATGAGGTGTGCCAAAAGTTCAGACAAACTTTTGGAGGCCTGAGGGGAAATAAGACCTCACTTTGGACCTGCTTCCATTAGGAATATAAGCATCTTCAGCCAGGATAAAGAGGTGTGCTTGTCTCTGAGGAGAGGCCATCATCTGTAACCCTCTCCTAGGGCTAGGTGCTTAAAAACCAAGTGTTCCTCAAAACCAAGATGTTCTTTTTTATCTTGTGCCCAGTAACACTAGAAAGAGGCAGCTTTGTCAGCCAGCTGTGATTTTCTTTGCCAGAGCTGGAAAAATCTTAACAGGGAAGGATCATAACACTCTCATCCAGTTTCTGATACTCTTTCTCTGAACATCTGTTTTTGGCTGCCATCAGAAATCGATACCCCTGAGTTGACCCATCTCTCACCACAGAGCTACTCTCATATTCTTGGAAGTGGGGCTGCCCTGTTGGAACAGCAGGATGGGAGCACAGACAGCTCTATCATTGAACAGCCAGCTCAAGCAGGCACCAAACTGTTGGCAAGCTCTGTTTGGTGATCTTTTTTTATCCTGCTGCTTCAGGAGAACCTCCAGTCTTTCCCTGCAGTTGCTCATTCACATCTCTACACATACGGTCTTCTTTGACGTGGTCTTTTGCAGCAGGATGCCTGGAATTGTATAAAGCTGTCCCTGTGAATGAATCAAATAGTGGGGAGTCCAAATAAAGTGAAGGAAAATACCCCGTATCAATGAAATCCCCATACTAATAATTGTCTGTGCATTTGCACTTCACATTTGTCACTGAAAATTACACTTCACCTATTTGCATATCTGGCTAATCTCATACAACCAGTGAGGGATGAAAATTAATCATTTTCAAGTATCTATTCCTAAAGAGAAATGATTCCTGAAATTCGTGATATGCCTTCAAAAAACTATTTCATATGCCTATTGCTCTTGAACTTCAATTGAAACCTTGACAAAGATTGACTTTTACTGCTTACTATAACTATACAGACCAGTTGTAGATGGCTTCATATGTCTCCTGAGCCACTCCAACAGTCACTGCCATCATTCATGTCTCATATGAATATCCTGTATTCTTACAAAGTGTATGTTAGCCAAAATGTAGAACCAGTTCTGGTGTCCTCAACATAAAAAGGACACGGAGCTGTTGGAGTGAGTCCAGAGGAGGGCCACGAGGATGATAAGAGGGCTGGAACACCTCCCATATGAAGACAGGCTGAGAGAGTTGGGGCTGTTCAGCCTGGAGAAGAGAAGGCTGCGTGGAGACCTCATAGCAGCCTTCCAGTATCTGAAGGGGGTCTACAAGGATGCTGGGGAGGGACTCTTCCTTAGGGACTGTAGTGGTAGGACAAGGGGTAATGGGTTCAAACTTAAACAGGGGAAGTTTAGATTAGATATAAGGAAGAAGTTCTTTACAGTGAGGGTGGTGAAGCACTGGAATGGGTTGCCCAGGGAGGTTGTGAATGCTCCATCCCTGGCGGTGTTCAAGGCCAGGTTGGACAGAGCCTTGAACCACGTGGTTTAGGGCAAGGTGTCCCTGCCCATGGCAGGGGGGTTGGAACTAGATGATCTTAAGGTCCTTTCCAACCCTTACGATTCTATGATTCTATGATTCTATGATTCTATAATATGGTTAAGTTGTGAATATTCACCTGTTTTTTCACTTCTCCATATTTGCTGTGAAGAAGGTGTTTCTTAGGAGGAAAAAAGGATTTTTTCCTTAAGCAAAATTCAATTATATTATTACTGTGTGCTTTTTTACTGTCTGCAATGCAACCAGGGCAGATTTTCCTGTCTGTCTTTTGTATGGTGCTGTCAGATATGAAAATGTGCAACATGAAAGAGGTCGTGACTGATTTCTTTTTCTCCTTTAAAGGTACTATCCAGTTGTAAAATTCAGGTTGGGTTATAGTTCTGGCTTTAAAATTCCCAATGTTTTGGGGATCAAAAAAGTTACCATTTACTATTCCAGTGCCATTATTTTTTTATTCTATGTGCAAAAGACAGAATCATAGAATTGTAGAATCACAGAATGTTTGGGTTGGAAGGGACCTTTAAAGATCATATAGTTCAACCCTCCTGCCATGGGCAGGGGCATCTTTCACTAGATCAGGTTGCCCAAAGTTATGTGCAAAGATGCATGTATCTGTCACTAACACCTTCCTTATACCCATGGGGCATTATAAATTTGGAATCAAGACTTTCAAACCTTCATACCCAAGACTCCTATTGCAGAAAGCTGAGTAAATCTGATTATGCTTTGCTAAGGCACCTTGTTTCCTCTAAGTAGGCTGTTTTCCACTGAAAATCTTTTATTCTCTTAAATACTTTGGCACATACAGTATGTGAGATCATAGAATCATAGAATGGTTTGGGTTGGAATGGACCTTAAAGCTCACGTAGTTCCAGCTGAGATGAGCTGTTTAGATGCAAAACAAATTTTAGAGCCAACATAAACACCAAGAACAAGAAGATTAAAGATTAACATGTAACTATCATTCACCTTGGACTGCACATGCATATGCACACACACATGGAGTAGTGTTTATTACTTAGTGGCACTTCATAGAATCATCATCTATTATTATCTAGCACCCTGTCCAATTGCATCTTGAAATCCTCAAGTGACAGGGACTCTACATCCCTGGTGAGGTTTTTCCAGTAAATGATTGTTCTTACTGTAAAAGATTTATTTCTTCTATTGAGATGAAATCTCTCCCAGTGCAATTTGTACCTGTTGCCCCCTGTCTTCTCCATACAGCTCCTTGTGAATAGAGAGCCTTTGTCCTCTTTGTAGCCACACTTTAAGTACTCTGTCTTCATATATAAGAAACTGTATTTCCTCTACCTGAGTAACTGTATCCTTAAAAACTTATTATCATGGAAAGTGGGTATTTCAACCAATTCAGAAAATGAGGTTTATGTTTAGCTCTAATATGCTAGAGGGCACTAATAGGACTTAATGGCCCTGATGATTCTCACCTGGACCACTCCACACACATGCCCGTGCCCATGGCCCAGGAGCCCTATTTAAGCTTAGTCTAGGGCTGTCAATCCTTCCTTGACTACACTGGAGATGTGTCTGGCTGCAGCTGTGTCTTTACCTCTTGGATAGATCCTGGATCAAGAGCACAGCTTTGTCTCTAACCCTGCTCCTGGCCCACCTCCCTTTGCTCCTGATGGCCCATTGTAGATGGATCCTCTACTTCTAAATTTCGTTGGACTCTAATTGAAAACACTGCTCACTCTGTCTAACCCAGGTATGAAATATCCCTGAATATCTCCAATATTAAATCCCCTTTTTTTTTCTTCATAAAACTACTTGGTTTTCAGGCTGGACTCTGATGCTGTGCTCCATTTCTCCTTAAAGGTATTTTCTTCCTGTTCCCAACCTATCTCATACACTAGAAGTTACTAGGAGCTCTCATTCTACTAGGTGTATGCATTTCCTGCTGTCTCTACATGGCAATGTGGATACAAGATTTGCATTCAGTTTGATGTCACAGTTGACTGGTCACATCATTGCACTGCTTATACCTGGCATGTAGTTGCATCTGTTCCCCAAAGAATTTCTAAGCTCTAAACCCCAGATGTTGGCAGAAGTAGTCATAAATGCATAGCTTATCATTGTGAATACAATTCAAAAGCAGGATGGGACCAGCTGTGGTGGTCAAGCATGGAAACTTGGCAAGATAAACTGACCAGCAGCCTGCTTAGTGGCCACTGGCCCCTTTTAATGCCACTTCTCTTGCTCTTCCCTCATCAGCCATGATACCTCAGTTACTCCACCATTGTCTCCTCCCAAAGAAATGACCCACCCTGATCACTTCCCCATGTTCATTCCAGTTTTGCCACATTCATGCCTGATCTAGGGGTTGGACTAGATGACTTTTAAGGTCCCTTCCAACCCAAACTATTCTATGATTTTGTTATTCCTGGTACCCAGGTAAACTAGACCCATGGTGTTTCTGGAACGTTGGTACTGCTGTCCTCATGAGGTTCTGCTCCCCAGAGGTGCCCAATGCTTCCCCTTCAACCATCTCTGAAGTCTGCCCATCTTTAGCACCTCTGGTGCCCTCCTCACCATGGGTGAAATTTGGCTTTCCATCATGGCGCTGTTAATTTGACAGTTCATCATTGTAAGTTATGTCCACTGTTTTTTGATGGTGCATTCAGTGTGTTTGAAAACAAGCTAGGGACTAGTCACCTTCCTAAATCTCTTTTCTAAGATGAACATTGTGTCACAGCTGTGTCTGAACCACTGTTTCTACACAGCTAAGATTCAGGTCCCTAATTTTGTGTATCTCATATTTACTTCTCCCTCTTTGATAATCTTCATTATCAAAGGAGTGAAATATTTATCTCCTAAGGTAACTTTTCCCAAGTGTGGCACATAAGAAGAGCTTCCCCACAAGTATTTTGAAACAAAAGCTCTCCTTTTCTCTGCTGCTCCTAAGGGCTTCAGTTGGTGTGGTGTGGTCTGGCATTGGTTCTGTTAATGAATAAGTATTTGTGCGTGGTGATCCATCACCTTAGATGACATTTTCTATTTAAACCCACAGCTGGGACTTGCAAATTTTTTTGTTTGTCTCTTAAAAATAGATGGGTTTTCTGTATCAGCAAAGGGTCCTATAAAGATGTCACATAGAATTAATTGCATCGAGCTGTGTGTGATTGCTAAACCTTATCTGGGGAATGCACATATGTAGCATTCATTTATTTGATCTTAAACCAGCACTGCTCATTAGTAAGGTTAAACCTGGCTTCTGCACTGCCAACTGGAGATGTTCCTGGTTTCAAACATATTAGCCCAGATTTATTCTTAGCACATATCCATGGGGACCTGGATATCCTCTTTGCCCCATCATTCCCTCTTGGAGGGAACTAAATGTGAGGGATGCTTCTCAATCTGAAAAATACAGTTCCTTATGGAGTGACATAAAGAGAACTCTTTACAGTATGGGTGGCATGTGGGGAAGGAGTGCAAGTGGGGCTTTGAGTACGATTTGTGGGTTTAAGGCTAAAATCAGATAGTATAGCTACACCCTGACAGAGGAGAAAGTGGCTTGCTATATCTTACAGCAATGACATGTACAAACACATGGGTCTTCATGATTGCTATCATCTTTTTCTTGTAGTTTCAATGGTCAGCAGCCAAATGGGGACTGAAACTCAAGAATGTCCAAGTTTATATTGTTTATATGACACCTCTTTGCCAGCTTGATCTCTAAAGGAAACTAGAACTTTTTTTAGGAGTCTCTTGAGAGCAGCCCTCACCTCCATGTTCCTCAGGCTGTAGATCAGGGGGTTCAGCATGGGAATCACCATGGTGTAGACAACAGACACTGCTTTGTCCTGGTTCAGGGAGTAGGTAGAACTGGGGCGGAGGTACATGAAGATCATAGTCCCATAGAAAACGGAGACTGATGTCAAATGTGAGGCACAGGTGGAGAAAGCTTTGTGCCTGCCCTTTGAGGAGCGCATCCTCAGGACAGTGGTAAGGATATAACCATAAGAGACAGCAATGAATGCTAAAGTGCTGAGTGCAACAAGAATAGCAATGGTAAAAAGCACATGTTCATTGACAGTAGTGCTGGAGCACGAAAGTTTCAGGAGTGGAGGAATGTCGCAGAAGAAGTGGTTGATGAAATTAGGGCCACAGAAGCGCGCACTGAACACTGAGCTGACAAGCACCATTTGACTCACAGAAGCTATTAAGTAGGATCCCACAGCCAGTTGCACACAAACCTTCTGCGACATGGTGGTCATGTAGAGTAGGGGGTTACAGATGGCCACGTACCGGTCGTAGGCCATTGCAGCCAGCAGGTAACATTCGGTGATGATGCAGAATCCGCAGAAGTACATCTGGGCTGCACACCCTGGCAAAGAGATGGCTTTCCTTTCTTCAAAGAAGCTCACCAGCATTTTGGGAGCAACTGCTGAGGAATTACCTAGGTCTACCAGAGAGAGGTGGCAGAGGAAGAAGTACATGGGGGTGTGGAGTCGAGAGTCAAGCCTGATTAAAGCAATCATGCCGAGGTTCCCCAACAGCGAGGTGACACAGATCAGAAGGAACAGCACAAACAGAATGACCTGCAGCTCCCAGATATCTGTGATTCCCAAGAGAATGAACTCATCAACAGTTGCATTGTTTCTTCTGACCATAGCCTGAATGAACACGAGTCTTTAGGAGGGGAGAAAAATCAAAGAACACAAGTAAGTTACAACTCTGGATAGAGGAATAAATAAGTCATAATGATACTGGGAATGTCAGGTAGGGATGTAATAGAAGAAAATGGCATGCTGCTTTATTTTAACAGAACCCTAGCTGCCTGTTACTATGCAAGAACTAAATGCTTAATTCTCTTGAGAAGCTTGCTGTTATCCATTTAACACCTCCGTAATGACAGTCTCAAAGAAGGATTACTTTTGTTCCATTGCTGAGATTGTTCCAGGAAAGAGGAGAAACTTGTTAGTCTTTCTGATCTTTTTGAGCTTTTTCTGTTTAGTTCTATTGTTCAATTCTCCTCAAATGCTTATCTGTGTGCATGGTGCCTGGGAGGAATAATAGGATGATTCTGGTTATCTGCTCTCTTGTTCTTCAATAGTGAAGCTCTCAGCTTCTAAGAACGACACTTAAGTTGGCCACTGCAATTCTGAGAAGTCCCCATAAGAAGATACCCCCAAATTTTAATAAATAAACAAAAATCCATGTAGCAAAGCAGTTTATATTAAAAAGCAGATGCTAATTTCATTAAAGCTTATTTGCTGATTCCAAACATAACAATTCAAAGTTGAAGGCAGGGGCAGCGTAGTCACGGACATTGCCCTGTGTCCCTGAGCCTGTTTGTGCTAATGGCAGGGAGGAAAGTTTGTCCTGACAAAAATCATACTTGCTTTTGTCCAGTGTTAAAAAAGGAGCTGCACATAAATTGAACCTGCTTCCTAGGTGGATAGCTGCACTTGAGGTATCTGTTCAAGGCTTCATTTACAGGCATCAAAAAGAAATAGGCACTTTAAGGCAAAATTCACATAAGCCACTTGAAATGTCTACTTACTTTGGGGTGAAACGACTTTCCTCTTAGAGGTGCTGGTTTCTTATCACTGCTTATAAAAAGCACACAATGATTAGATAAGCTGTAGAAGTCTGTCTCTGTAGGGGATAATATTAAGTCAGACAAATCAGACAATCAGACTCTATAGGCATAGAATCATAGAATGGTTAGGGTTGGAAAGGACCTTAAGATCCTCTAATTCCAACCCCCTGCCATGTTAAATAACAGCATATCTATGGGTGAAACAAAGGAAAGAACACTATAACCTCATTACCACCTTTTCACTTCTCTTAAAACACTGACTTGAAGAAAAATGCCTCTTGTTTTCAGGTTGTGCTCTTGTTTTGACATTCCTGTTTAGAGTTCTGTAGGAAATAACTGTTAATTGCAGGTGTATTAACCTGAGCTTGCATGATGGAGCTTCTTACTGAAACAAGTCTCATGAGTTGTTGCTATTTGCATTGTACTGAGAAATCAAGTGTACTTTCAGACAGTTACAGTAGTTGAACTGATTAGCAGCAACTTTCAGAGCCCAACTGCTTGATTGCTATTAATTTTGTGTGCTATAGGAAGTTCTAAAGGCAGTTTGACTATTTGTAGTGACGAACACTATGGTCTGTATAAGTAGATGCTATTAAACAATTCTTCTTTTGCTGTAACCCCGCATTTCAGTGCTCACTGAGCCAATATTAGAACTTCAGTGGATTTTGGTGGCTTGAGATTAAGACTTAAACACACCTTTAGGACTCAAATGCACATTTAAGACTCAAACCAACCTGCACCTGCTGTAACCACAGAGAATGGCTGAACTGAAGCTATCACAGATCTGCGCCAGCCAAGGGCAGAGACTTCTCTTGTGAAGTACTGACCTGAATGTCAGTACTGAATATCTGACTAAATACAAATTTCCAGGAGCAAGAGTCCAAAAGTCTCCATGTGTTAGGAAAAGAAGCCACATGGACATGTACAAATATTTGTTCTCCTATTTTCCAAAATAAGAAAAGAATCCAGCTTTGGTCAAAACAATTTTCCTCTCTATGACTGCATTTTTGGGGGTAGACTTTCCTTTTAGCATTCCTTATATAAAAATTCATTAATTTTTACTGTTCTGTATACGAGCAGAGACTATAACTATGTGCATTCTGTGTGCAAGATTTCAGGTACAGAGTAAGGCTAGAGAATAAAACAGTGACACAATAAACAGTCTGTCAGACTTTATAACATTTCAGGCTATAAATATGTTTCCTACCTTGGAAACTAAGGTTAAAAATGATGCTTTCATTTCCTCAGGAACAAATGCTGCTAGAAAGCTGGACACAGAAAGGCATTTAGAGAAGCTCTGACTATGGCATCAAGTTGGCACATTCTGCCCCTCCTTGTCTGGCATTAACTACAGATCAGATGGTGTGCAGAGTCAGCTAAGGAATAGCAATGTCTTCCCAATCAACTTCCACAACCAGTGTCCCTTAAATGCTGTAGGTGTCCCAGAGGAATCAGAGTGATGCAATGGCTGCAGTCTGCTGAGATCTCTGGTTCATGAATACAGAGTTCCTCAGGGGGAAAAAAACCCTCAGGAACATAAGCAGAGAAATATGAATAAGAATAAGAATATTCTTTTCCAGGAAATACTATAATTCTGACAATAAGTTGGCACTTTCTTTTTGTGTTGTTTTACATACGTGACATTTTCTCTCTGGCCACAGATCCTCGTAAGTCATAGAATCCCAGCCTGGTTTGGGTTGGAAGGGACCTTAAAGCTCACCCAGTTCCAAGCCCCTGCCACGGGCAGGGACACCTTCCACTAGAGCAGGTTGCTCCAAGCCCCTGTGTCCAACCTGGCCTTGAACACTGCCAGGGATGGGGCAGCCACAGCTTCTCTGGGCACCCTGTGCCAGCGCCTCAGCACCCTCACAGGGAAGAACTTCTGCCTAAGAGCTCGTCTCAATCTCCCCTCTGGCAGGTTAACATGGGGCCATACATGCAGAGGATTGCTGGCCTTGTGAAACGATCAGCCTTTATATGAGGACTAGAAGGAGCTGACATGAAGGGAGGGGAATCACTGTTTCAAGTTTTGCTGGTCCTCATAAAACAATACACATGCAAGCTGAATTCCAGTCACAGAATCATAGAATCATAGAATTGTAAGGGTTGGAAAGGACTGCATGTGCAGTCCAAGGTGAATGATAGTTACATGTTAATCTTTAATCTTCTTGTTCTTGGTGTTTATGTTGGCTCTAAAATTTGTTTTGCATCTAAACAGCTCATCTCAGCTGGAACTACGTGAGCTTTAAGGTCCATTCCAACCCAAACCATTCTATGATTCTATGATCTCACATACTGTATGTGCCAAAGTATTTAAGAGAATAAAAGATTTTCAGTGGAAAACAGCCTACTTAGAGGAAACAAGGTGCCTTAGCAAAGCATAATCAGATTTACTCAGCTTTCTGCAATAGGAGTCTTGGGTATGAAGGTTTGAAAGTCTTGATTCCAAATTTATAATGCCCCATGGGTATAAGGAAGGTGTTAGTGACAGATACATGCATCTTTGCACATAACTTTGGGCAACCTGATCTAGTGAAAGATGCCCCTGCCCATGGCAGGAGGGTTGAACTATATGATCTTTAAAGGTCCCTTCCAACCCAAACATTCTGTGATTCTACAATTCTATGATTCTGTCTTTTGCACATAGAATAAAAAAATAATGGCACTGGAATAGTAAATGGTAACTTTTTTGATCCCCAAAACATTGGGAATTTTAAAGCCAGAACTATAACCCAACCTGAATTTTACAACTGGATAGTACCTTTAAAGGAGAAAAAGAAATCAGTCACGACCTCTTTCATGTTGCACATTTTCATATCTGACAGCACCATACAAAAGACAGACAGGAAAATCTGCCCTGGTTGCATTGCAGACAGTAAAAAAGCACACAGTAATAATATAATTGAATTTTGCTTAAGGAAAAAATCCTTTTTTCCTCCTAAGAAACACCTTCTTCACAGCAAATATGGAGAAGTGAAAAAACAGGTGAATATTCACAACTTAACCATATTATAGAATCATAGAATCATAGAATCATAGAATCGTAAGGGTTGGAAAGGACCTTAAGATCATCTAGTTCCAACCCCCCTGCCATGGGCAGGGACACCTTGCCCTAAACCACGTGGTTCAAGGCTCTGTCCAACCTGGCCTTGAACACCGCCAGGGATGGAGCATCCACAACCTCCCTGGGCAACCCATTCCAGTGCTTCACCACCCTCACTGTAAAGAACTTCTTCCTTATATCTAATCTAAACTTCCCCTGTTTAAGTTTGAACCCATTACCCCTTGTCCTACCACTACAGTCCCTAAGGAAGAGTCCCTCCCCAGCATCCTTGTAGACCCCCTTCAGATATTGGAAGGCTGCTATGAGGTCTCCACGCAGCCTTCTCTTCTCCAGGCTGAACAGCCCCAACTCTCTCAGCCTGTCTTCATACGGGAGGTGCTCCAGCCCTCTTATCATCCTCGTGGCCCTCCTCTGGACTCGCTCCAACAGCTCCATGTCCTTTTTATGTTGAGGACACCAGAACTGTACGCAGTACTCCAAGTGGGGTCTCACGAGAGCAGAGTAGAGGGGCAGGATCACCTCCTTCGACCTGCTGGTCACGCTTCTTTTGATGCAGCCCAGGATACAGTTGGTTTCTGGGCTGCAAGCGCACACTGCCAGCTCATGTTAAGCTTCTCGTCAACCAACACCCCCAAGTCCTTTTCTGCAGGGCTGCTCTGAATCTCTTCTCTGCCCAACCTGTAGCAGTGCCTGGGATTGCCCCGACCCAGGTGTAGGACCTTACACTTGGCTTGGTTAAACTTCATAAGGTTGGCATCGGCCCACCTCACAAGCGTGTCAAGGTCCCTCTGGATGGCATCCCTTCCCTCCAGCGTATCAACCGAACCACACAGCTTGGTGTTGTCGGCAAACTTGCTGAGGGCGCACTCAATCCCACTGTCCATGTCGCCGACAAAGATGTTGAACAGGACCGGTCCCAACACCGATCCCAGAGGGACACCACTTGTTACAGGTTTCCAACTGGACATCGAGCCATTTACCACAAATCTTTGCGTGCGGCCATCGAGCCAGTTTTTTATCCACCGGCACCAGTTTTTTATCCACATTCTCCTTATTCAATCTAAAGGTAGTTCACATCACTGCCGGTCTTCCTTGTTGCACCATTAAGTTATATTTTTACTGATTTACAGTCTGTGGTCATCTGAGATTAATACTAGATGGTTGATTAATATTAGACACATGATTTGTCCCTGAAAGTACAACTGGATCAGAAGAGAGAGACAAAGTTCTCTCCTGAACTCAGATAAGCAATGTCCACAGCCTGTATATAGATGTTTGCACTCTGGATACTTCCTAGAATTTGAATGTTTATTTCTCTACATGGATTACTAGAGCAGTAGAAGTTTAAGCTTAGAGAAGTAACTTTTAATTGTTTAAGTTGACTGATAAACCCCGTATTACCAATATCGAATGAAAGAGCAGAGATATGAATAACAACCCAAACATGGTAATTTCCCCCTGTTCTGGACTGGCTTTCCCACATCACCCCCTCCCAAACCAGAGCATCTATTACATTCCTGTTGTGTCATGTTTAGCCTCTGCCCAGTGTTTAAGAAGGTCCAGACACATCCATCACTGGCTACTGGAAGCCTCATTGGAGCTTTCCCATGTCTTCAAAGCCTCTGTGGAGCTTTCCCATCTCTTCACAGGCTGTTGAAATGGGACAACTAAGAATCAGTTCTGCTGTGGTGTTCTGCTTTCCTCCCATGTGACTGCTCTGGTCAAGATCTAGTGTCTTGCCTCAGGAATGTAATCTCTGAACTCTTTACACCAGAGCTTCTAGCTGTGTTCTGTGTAAGTGCTGGGGGACAGGGTATAAGGATAGGAAGAAAGGATCTGTTTGGTATAATTCCAGAAGCAGAAAATTCAACTAAGCAAGCCTAACCTAACTGTTGGGACTTATTTTGTAGTCAGTGTAGGGACAGAGAGACCTGCAGAAAGCAAAACATGCTATTTTCCTTAAACTTACTTTACAATGGGATGAATAACCCTTTGGAAGTGCCCATTTCTTGCCAATGACAACTGAAAGAACCCAGCTAACTTAGATTAGTAACTTTTAGATGCCTAAAACTAGTTAAGATGAATTTTCATGCATTTTGAGGGTTCCTCTGACCTCCAGAGCCTTTGAGGTCTGATGTTGTGCCCAACACAAATTGCATGCTATACAAAGCTGTCCTCATTCCATTTAGATGTTATTGGCGACTACTGGGAGGAATATCTTGGGTTCAGAAGAAATACAACTCTAAGACCTTACGTGCTTGCCTATGAACATGTATAGAATCGTAGAATGTTTTGGGTTGGACTTCAAGGACTTTAAGATCATCCAGTTCCAACCCCCTGCCATGGGCAGGGACACCTCACATTAGACCATGTTGCCCAAGCCCCATCCAACCTGGCCTTGAACACTGCCAGGGATGGAGCATTTATCATTTCTCTGGGCACCCTGTGCCAATGCCTCAGCACCCTCATAGGGAAGAACTTCTTTCTTATATTCAACTTGAACTTCCTCTGCACCTGCGGACAAGATAGAAGGAAGAAGACAAGCTATGCAAATAAAGCTTGTTAGATGGAGAATAAAAATGTTGAAGGAGTTGTCCAAGTTTCCTCCTAGAAAAACATATCAGCTTGCACATTTGCCAAGTTAAACATCTGCTAGCAAAGAGTGGCTGAATTTAAAGCTTTTTTTTTTATTGTATCTGTCCATCAGCTGCTTGATATTCTTTATTCACAGTCAATATCAGGACTCTTCTATGAAAGAACAAGGTTTAGCTCCTTTATTTTATATTAATGAAGGAGATTTAACTACTGCTTCATGTAAGTAGCAAAGTAACAAACTGCTCTAAATCTTCCTCTGGGTGTGCAATTTCTGTATGACATACGGACCTTAGCTAGTGTGAATAAGCACCTTTAATTTGATATGATCATAATCCTGTTACCAGAAGTTCTAATGGCTGCTGGAATTCCATTTTCTAAATTGTTGCAATCATTTTGAGGTGCATTTGAAATTCTTTTTTCCCTAAAGCTGTTGCTTCAAGGTCATGGTGACTTTGTGTCTGTGACTCCAGCTCAGAGGCTGGGACTCCGTCTTGTCAAGATGCCCATCCTTATTTCAACACTGTTTTGAAGCTTAAAACCAGTACTCTGTATGGGTTTCCAGTCAAAAGAAGTATTAATAGCATTTGCAAGAGTGTGTACAATACCTTTACAGCACATCATTTCATTGGAACATTTCCACACTGAGACAGCACCAGTCTCTTTAGCACTTTAATTGTTTGCTCTACTCTTCCCTAGAGAACATCACGGTCTCCCGTGTCCAAAAGGAAGATATAAAATCTGTGACATTCCCCAAAAGAAACATTTCCTGCATCCAGGAAAATAAACCAAATATTTCCCTAGTAGGTAAGTCTCCTAATGAATAAAATTTCCTTCCATTCAGAGAGTTATGTAGGAATTGCTCTAAGTCAGTTGCTTTGGATGAATCGCAGGTTCAGAAAAGCTTTGTGGCATCATAACAAAAGAAAACAATAAATATGAATATATCTTTAAAAAGAGGGGAATTTGGGTTATTTTTATTTTTTACACCTAAATTTTGATCTGATACCTCTTGCAGGTCCTCATCAAAGACCACTCAGCAGCTTCTAGGCTTTCTCTGCCTTAATTTCTGAGCATGAACCACCACTGAAAATAGGAGGAAATGGCCACATGTGCGTAACTATGGAGTATTTTTCAGAGCAGAAAGGTTCTTTTTCTTACTTTCATCAGAAACCTCTTAAATTACCTGTGATAGTGTTAAAATAAGTGGTAATGTTACATGGTCACTGGTTAACTGGTCTCAGCTAAAAATAAAACACAATTGAGTTTTGGCAGAGCTTGTCACCTTATTCTAGGAATCACGATACCTGAGTCACCCCAGACATCGTCTAGAGTAAACGGTCACATCTAGAAAGCGATTCAGGTTTTAGGATGCACCAAGAATGAAGGATCTTCAAAAAAGATCAAACAAACCTGTCTAAAATGGGATTCATCTCACTATCTAAACTTTTGGCAGTGAATGGATATTGGTCACGCAGGCTTCCTTTCTCATCAACAGATGCACATAGCCAGGATATGATGCATCCCACCTACCCCTCTGCAGTGGTTATAAATGGAGCCAAAGATGATGCACTCAGACCAACCTTTAGAAAGCCAAATACAGGTAAGATTCAGAGTGCCTGGAAACACTGCTGAGAACCTAACCGTCCTTTCTGACCCCTCAGGCTCTACTGTAACCACCTAGTGTCCTATCCTGAATGAGTCAGCTTAGATTATTATATATGTAATTCAGGAACATAGACATTTCTGGTTTGGCTGTGCCTTTTTCTACTTAGCATTGATATTTACAGGACTATTTAACTGACCTGCTAGCAGTTCCTTTATTAAATGTCCTTCTGCAATCCTTGTATTTCCTGCAAATATGAAGGCGAATAAGAGAGATCTGCCCTGCCTAGAATTTATACTGGCATCAGCAGGGAAGTATCTTAACTTTTGCAAAGTTAAGTTAAATGATGCACTTCTGGAAAGGGAAAATGAAGACCCAAAATTAATTTTGTAGAGGACTGAGTCTAATTCAAATTCAATTAGTTTCAGACCAAAAAAAAAGTGGGGAAAAATGCTTGGAAAATCTAAAAGTATTTGTGCTTGGATGCTTAAAAACCATATTCATGGCTTTCTTTTCAATTGCTTAAGAATTAATCAGCCTAAGGAAAATGAACCCACAAAATACTTGTAAGAAATCCCAGAATGAGAGGCAATATTTCATTTTAGACTCAATGATTTGTGTTCCAAAATAATTGTCTTTTTGTCTAAAAAAAGTAATAAATCTGTTTATGTTCCAGCATTTCAATCTTTTTTCCAGTGTTCAACTTCACTGCTGCCTCAAAGATCATTATTAACTGTGCCTGAACTCCTTGCTCTACTGGTCACACAGGTAAATGTGTAGCAGCTATACTCAAATATATAATTTATAGTATATAAAATGTTATACTCGATGTTTTCATCAAGTGATGTATCATACAAAGCTGCTTCTATATTTGCACTATGCTCTAGCTCTTAAATAAAATACCATCTGAGGTCTTATTTCATATCACAGAACTGTAGAACACCAGGTTAGAAGGGAACTCAAGGACCACCTGGTTCTACCTTTCTAGGCAAAGCATGACCTAGACTAGATGTCTCTCGTGAGACCCCCCCCCTGCGGTCCTGCCTTCAGCTTTGGGGGCAACAACACAAGAGGGCCATGGAGCTGTTGGAGAGAGTCCAGAGGCCACAGAGCTGTTGCGAGGGCTGGAGCAGCTCTGCTCTGGAGCCAGGCTGAGAGAGCTGGGCTGGGGCAGCCTGGACAAGAGAAGGCTCCTGAAGGGGAGACCTTAGAGCAGCTCCAGGGCCTAAAGGGGCTCCAGGAAACCTGGAGAGGGGCTTTGGACAAGGGCCTGTAGGGACAGGCCAAGGGGAACGGCTTTAACCTGCCAGAAGGAAGACTGAGATGAGCTCTTAGGCAGAAGTTCTTCCCTGTGAGGGTGCTGAGGCGCTGGCACAGGGTGCCCAGAGAAGCTGTGGCTGCCCCATCCCTGGCAGTGTTCAAGGCCAGGTTGGACACAGGGGCTTGGAGCAACCTGCTCTAGTGGAAGGTGTCCCTGCCCGTGGCAGGGGCTTGGAACTGGATGAGCTTTAAGGTTCCTTCAACCCAAACCAGTCTGGGATTCCATGTCCCAGCACCTTGTCCATATATATATGTAAGGAATATACAGAAAGGAATTTATGATATAAATTGTGTAAAGCTCTCTTTGAATATCCTCCTAAGGTTTCTTTTCAATGGGCATCATCTAAGCCACTGGTTTCCTCCTCTGAAACTGGGCGAGATGCTTACATTTCTGTCTTGTGAAGGAGGTAACGTGTTTGTGCATTGCTTACTCACTAGGACTGATCCCCTGACAAAGCTCATACGTACGAAGCCAAACACAAGGTCATGAAATGCCTGATGAAAATTGCACCACACTGACCGAGTTCATTCTCTTGGGTTTCACCAACCGTCTGGAGGTGGAGATACCTTTGTTTGGGCTCTTCCTACTCATCTACATCACCACTTCGGTGGGGAACGTTGGCCTCATCGTGCTCGTCCAGCTCAATGCCTGCCTTCATACCCCCATGTACTACTTCCTAAGCAATTTATCTTTCTTAGACCTTATCTGTTCATCTGCCATTGCTCCCAAGATGCTGGTGAGTCTGTTAGCACAGCAGAAGACCATTTCTTTCACTGGCTGTGCAACACAGATGTTTTTCTTTGCTGCCTTCGCTGATGCCGAGTGCCTCATTTTGGCTGTGATGGCCTATGACCGCTATGTGGCTGTATGTCACCCTCTTGTCTACACTGTTGTCATGTCCCGCAGGGTCTGCACCATCATGGTAGCTGGGGCTTATCTCAGTGGAGGTCTGACCTCGCTGGTGCACACATCTTTCACCTTCACATTGTCGTTCTGTGGCTCCAACGTGATCAACCATTTCTTCTGTGATATTCCCTCACTGCTGGAGCTCTCCTGCTCCAACACATACATCAGTGAGGTTCTCCTCTTCACCCTGTGTGGCTTTATACAAACCAGCACCTTCCTGGCCATTGCTGTTTCCTACACCTGCATCCTCAGCACCATCCTCCGGATCCATGTGGCAGACAACAGGCACAAAGCCTTCTACACCTGCACCTCCCACCTCATGGCTGTTGGGTTGTTCTACGGCTCCCTGCTCTTCATGTATTTACAGCCTGGTTCCAGCCACTCAATGAACACAGACAAAGTGATCTCTGCATTTTATACCCTTGTTTTTCCCATGCTCAACCCCCTCATTTATAGCCTGAGGAACAGAGAGGTGAAGGATGCTCTACGGAGAATGGTAGAGAGAAGAGTGTTTTCGCAGTGATTTTCTTTGAAGTGAAAAGATAATGTGTTTCTGGCACAACAGACAATGAAAACACAAATGATGGGAACTGCCTGACTTAAATGTAGGTGACTTGTTAGGAATATCTGCATCTGAACTTGCCAGGTTCATTGGTAATCACTGGGGAAAGAAAGCAGTCAACTTACAAGGCGATTCACCATATAATGAAACAGAAGCCCAGGTCAGATGGTTCCCATTCCAGAAGGATCCTTCTCCTCTGCTCTAAGTTCTCTCTAGAGCCTTCTCTTCTCCAGGCTGAACAACCCCAACTCCCTCAACCCGTCTCCTCTATCCCAAATGCAGAAGAAAGGTCTATTTTTGCAGCTTATGCTTATTGAGACAACTCTCAACCAAGATGCTTTAAAGAAAAGTCCTATTTAAACAACTACTACATACGGGTGTGATTGTATGTATTAAACTTGGAAAACTAAAACCTTTTGTACAGTGTAAAAGACTTCCCTTATTTAGCAGCCAGCTTTGCTATACCCTCTATAGTGAGAGGAATCTCATCTCCTCACAATTTATGGCATTTTTAGGACTGGGCTTGTTTGTGTTTCACCACGCATCCTTCCTGCTTGTTCTGCTCCCACCAGACATCTTTTGTGATTTTCATCCTGTGTTTTTACCTTAAAGACTTTCCTACTTGTGTATGTTTTCCCATAATCTGTTTCTGTCTTTATACCACAAGCCCTCATTTCCCTTCTCGTGGCTTAATTAGCTCTTTCTGCTTAATTGTGTTATAAAATGCTTGTTGATGGGTATGGTATTGGCAGCATCACAGTGTTACAAAGCACATACGCACTGTTGTAGTATACTGGTGTCTGGATACAGTATAAACAAATATTGTACATACTTAGCAAGTTATTAAATACCCTGGTGACTCTTAGCCCAAAACACACATAAATACATGTCTGGGACATGCAAAGTTCACTCGTGTGGTATATATTTGACGTACAAGCTGAGAACAGAGGGCCTAGGCTGAGTGACTAAGATAAACTAAAATTATGTTATATCTTAACTTACATGCAGGAAAGTCTGAACTCAATGAACCTTAGGAAAGATCAACAAATGCAAGATTCTCTTTGTCATTTTCTTTGTGTATTGCTTTTAGTGTTTTGTTCCCTTCATTCTTCTGGTTTTGGTTTTTTGCTTTCTGTCCTCACTCCGTGTTACAGCCCCAGGTCACCACCAAGCTACCTTGGTCAAGTGGGAGAAGATAAAAGCTTGGGAAACTTTTCCTTCATCTTTATCTTACGGTGCCCTATTGGGATGCAAAACAGTTCCTCACACAGGTAACAGCCACCTATGGTGAAAGGAATAATGAAGCATTCAGCACAGGTATGGATAACATAGTAATGGGAGGTCTAATGAAAAGCTTTTGCTTTTTGAAATGAACTTGCAGGTGTGGGATGAGGAGGGCCTGGAGCACAAGTGTGATGAGGAACGGCTGAGGGACCTGGGGGGGTTTAGTCTGGAGAAGAGAAGGCTCAGGGGGGACCTTCTCGCTCTCTGCAACTGCCTGACAGGAGGATGGAGCCAGGAGGGGGCTGGGCTCTGCTCTCAAGGAACAAGGGATGGGACAAGAGGAAACGGCCTCAAGCTGCACCAGGGGAGGTTTAGATGGAGATGAGGAACAATTCCTTCCCCAAAGGGTGCTCAGGCATTGGAACAGGCTGCCCAGGGCAGTGCTGGAGTCACCGTCCCTGGGGGTGTTCACACTCCGTGTAGACGAGGCCCTCAGTGTCATGGGTTAGTGGTGGCCTTGGCAGTGCTGGGGAACAGTTGGACTTGATGAGCTTAAAGGACTTTTCCAACCTAGGTAATTCTATGATTAATTATATCCTGCTTAATACACTGGGTGCAATGAGCTTCTGCTTTGGCTGCGCACTGTTTCCTGTCATTCCAGCACTCAACCCTTTCCACTTGCTGGTGTCTGTAGAAGCCGTTCGAGTTGTCCTTGCCCACTCCTTTTCTAATGTGCAGCTGAACTACGTGTTTCCCAGTCCCATTCTTTGCAAGCCCAGTAACTGCTCCCATGTTCCTCCCCAGCCCTTGGGAGCCTGTTCCTGCAGCATGCGGGTAAAGGAGCTGGGGAATGGCAGCTGAGGGGCAGTACCCTTAAGGTGAATATGCAGTACTTATGGAATCATGGAATGGTTTGTGTTAGGAGGGACCTTAAAGCTCATCTAGTTCCGGCATCACTGCAGACATCAACCATAGCAGAGCCTTCCCCCTCGCCTACACTTCCCAGCATGCCGCGGGTGCTGCTTGGCGTCGCTGTTGTGACGTCATCTTCCCGCGCCACTGCGGCCATAGCAACAGCGGGACCGCCCCCGCCGCAATCCGGGGGCAGGCCGGCTCCTTCGCACAGCCCGAGGTAGCATTGCGGGGTGCGGGATAATACCCCGCATACTCCCGAGCGGCTCTGGGGAGACACCGATACGCGAACCGGCCGACAGCACCCGTCGGACGGCTCCCGCAGGCACCGGAAGCGGTGGAGGCCTGGACTACATCTCCCAGCATGCTCCGCGGCATAGAAGCGCTCTGATTGGCTCAGCTGAGGGCTCCTCTGGCGGCAGCGCCCCCTGCCGTCCGCGTCGCGGCAGCGCAGGCCGGGGCTCCCCCAGGCCGAGGACCGGGAGCCCGCGGGCAGCACCGGACCCCGGCCGCCCCTCGGCCCCACAGCGGTGTGTAACCTCCGTCCCGGGCCTGAGCTACCCCGCCACTGCCTGGAGGGGAGGCCGTGCTGGCCCTGGTAACGGGGCCAGGTGCCGTGGTGGTTCCTTTGTCCCCCCCTCGCCCCGGTGGCTCCCGGTCGTGCCCGGGGAGGAGGTGCCTGCGCGGTGGGTGCTGGTTTGTGGTTCTGGTGTGTGCTGCTCATGGGCGTGAGGAGTGAGTGGCCGGGCTGGGAGCAGGGGAAGGGCAGTTCAGGGCTGTACCTAGCTCTGCTCTCTTGTTAACCACTGTTTCCTTCTTCCCCTGAGGTGCGCTGACACCAAGGGCCTAAAGCTTAATAGAGTCAGAATGGTTTGTGTTGGAAAGGACCTTAAAGCTCATCCAGTTCCAACCCCCTGCCATGGGGAGGGACACCTTCCACTAGAGCAGGTTGCTCCAAGCCCCTGTGTCCAACCTGGCCTTGAACACTGCCAGGGATGGGGCAGCCACAGCTTCTCTGGGCACCCTGTGCCAGCGCCTCAGCACCCTCACAGGGAAGAGCTTCTGCCCAAGATCTCATCTCAGTCTCCCCTCTGGCAGGTTAAAGCCATTCCCCTTCTCCTGTCACTACTTGCTGGCAGGGTGTGTTTGCTGTAATGGCAAGTTGAGGTCATGGTGAGCTGGAGTTGGTCTGGGCTGGGGTAGGCTGGAGAGCAGGGAGATTTCCAGATGTTATAGACAGCCTTTAGGCAGAGAAATGAGGTGAAGTGTCGCTCAGATTGGTTCTGCTGAGGGAGAGAAGGTTCAGATGAGTTACGACACAGTTGTACAGATTGAGGAAGCAAAGCTAATGTGTATGAATACCAACAAAGTGGAAAGTACATACAGGAAAATGAGCTTTCCTGCTTTATGATAGCAGGATTAGGCAGGTGTGTTGGCTATGCAAATGGTACTGATACTGGCCCCTCCACACCCTCCCTAAATGCTATTAAACCTCTGCATTTGGGGGAAAGGGTTGAAATGGGAGGAGGAGGAGGAGTGCTGGGAGTTCTGACTGACTTCTCAGGTGGCTGTTTCTGATCTCTTCCTAGAAACAGGTGTAAAGGACAGCATTCTTCACAAGACAACTGTATTCTGGAACTCAGGCAAAGTGCTGTCACCTTCTACATCCCCCCTGACTTGTCCTATAATGCAAGGACCATCTGCTAGATGTTCTTTAAAATGTGCTCTTTGCATTTCTTAGTTTGGTTATTGCAGACATCGGACAAAACACTCCTGGAAATGAAATACCATCTCATTCTCAAGAAGGGAAAGGATAAAGGTCATGTACTGGTCAAGAGGAGGTTCTGTCCGCTTCCCAATTCCCAGCCCTTAGGGTCTGGTTGCTTTCGTAGGTGCTGTTGCTCAATCCTGATACCTAAGGGGAAAGCACAAACAGACTGAATCCAAAAGAGGTCTGAGTATGGTTGGGGCTGCTATGGGGAAAGGGATAGAACTGCCTCCTACCAGTTGTTCTTGAAAGGCGGCACTGTTGAAGGACTTAGTGCAAGAAGAGAAAGGTTTCCAGACGATCAAAACTAATGATGGTGTCACTTTCTCTTCCCATTCCTCAGTCTCCCCATGCACTGGTGTTTCTTATGCTGGATGTGGATGTAGAAACAGATTCTCAGCCCCCTCCCTCCTTCTTTTTCAGTCTCTTCAGTTTCCATCTGTGTTCCTGGCTTGTCAGCTCTGTTACTGTAGGCTTCTGTGTGGTTGTGTGACTGTGATGTGACTTGTTGTTTAGGTTGAAATAGCTTAGGAATTACTCCTTTCTCCTAGACTGAGCCACTTCTGGATCGAGCTGCTTTCCTGGCCTCTGGAGTGGAGGAAGGAGATGCTGAACCCTTCCCCCATGAGGCAGTTTATGATGACACAGGGCCTTGCAAGCAGGACTAAGGTGATAATGCAAAGGAGAAGGGTTTTCAGTAGAAAACACTGGAAGTGGATGTTTGTCTTTCCTTTACAAGCCTGGTTCACCCTGTTCATGTAGAAATGTTCACATTTACAGGGAGGCCTAATGGTACTCTATGGTTCAACAGCAGGAGCAGCAAATATCGCTTGTCAGCTGTTTGGACCAGTCACAATTGCTGGCAAAGGATAGGCAGGGGCATTTCTGGCTCATGGGTACCTTAGATCCAAAACTGCTTAACAGGGCAGTGAGCCAGCCTTTTCCTTGTCTCTGGAAGTGAATTGACTGATCAAAGAGAAGTGTGGTAAGAGTAGGAGTTAAATAACCATGAGGTTTGATGGCAAATCCATTTGACCCTTTCCTCTGGAAGTAAGGCACTCAGGATAACAAGCGAGCAAGGACTGGGGTGCATACTCCTTGCTGGGTAAGGACCCGGGCTTCACACAGCATCTTCTCCAGGGAAGATCTGCTGCTGTGAGGCTACAGGAGCAGGGAAAGAAGTAGGAATTGCCTATGTCAGGCAGGCTTCACTGCTAGTTAAGCCTTGCTGTGGCTTGGGATGCACTTGCTTATGAATTCCAGGCCAAGTTGGATGGGGCTTGGAGCAACCTGCCCTAGTGGAAGGTGTCCTTGCCTGTGGCAGGGGGTTGGAACTGGATGATCTTAAGGTCCCTTCCACCTCAAACCATTCTATGGTTCCAGTAAAAGGCTGGTAACATTTTTTGCATGGTCATGCTGAGGCAGTTCGTACAACTGAACTATACTGACAAATTTTCCTGTCTTAAGTAACAGTGCTGCAATTCTTTTTTCATCCCAATCAGGAGTGATGTTTTACATGGTGACCTCAGGAACATCCGCGTGGTTCAGCATCAGAGCCACTCCCTCCAGCTTGTTGTTTTAGCTGATGTCAGCCTGTTGCTCAACCTGCACCTCCTGACTCCAGAAATGCTTTGTAAGAGAACTCATTGCAGGCACTTCCTTTTTAGGCGTGATTTAATATCTTCAAATTAGGCAAAGGATTTATAGCCCATGAAATTTTGGGTACATATGCCTTGGCCATGCAGGTGTGAGAAAGCATCTTCTGCTTTCAGGAAGGGTGTTTTCTAGCTCTCAAGTATGCACCATATACTGTGGTGTATATGGTATATATATGGTATATATAGCTCTCAGGGATCAGGCTGTGTTATTTGAAACAATTCACTTCTTATTCCCCTCTCCTTCTGCTTCCCATTGCCATGGAGCTTGGCCACCACCCCTCATCCACAGCAGGAAGGCATAACCTGAATGCTTGAGCTGATCGAGCAACCTGCTGTCCTCCCACCGTGCACTGCACTCTGGAGCCTGTTAGATCCATTCATTGGCAAAGCAAAGCCCAGAAACTGGCCAAAAAAGGTTGATTTTTCCTCTTCTCCTCCTTCTTCATGAGCTGAGCTGGCCTGCAGAGACCCTGATGAACACTGAAGCTAGTGTGGGGTAAGCAGGGTGGCTGGAAATAGGGAAAAGAGGCAAGTAAGGGGTATGTGTGTGGGGTTTTGTGTGTGTATGAGGATTACAGTCTCCCCCTTTTGACAGCTTCAAGCTGTGTGAATGTTTCAGCTGCATGGTGTAGCTTTACTCCAGGCTTACTCCTCTCCTTCACAATGGCTTCTAGAAGCAACCGAGAGCATTGAACAGAAGGCAGGGAGTCTAGCCTGTGCTAAACAAGTGTGGAGGGGAAATCTTGTGTTTTTCTGGTCAGACTGGAAAGTTCCTGATTTGAGTAGTTTCAGTCTTGGTCATCACTGCCTATTTAGACAGGTTTGGGGCAGCGTGGCCATGCATGACTGAGCAAGCCTGCTCATCACATAGAGCAACTGAGTGGAAGAACTGAGTCCTTAGACCAGACAGAGCATTTCTCTGGTTGTCTTGAACCTGAAATGGAGCTGGCTGCTATCCTAGAAATATCTGAGAGTGCTGCAGACTGCCATCGTTTGCTGCCACACGAGACTGATAATAACAGCTTTTAGTGGGAGTATCTTTCCAGCTGACCAGAACTACAGGGCAGCATTAGCAATGGCCAAGGTTTAAGAGGCCAGTGGTCTGCTGGGTTTAGGGGTTCTTCCTGGGCTGTTCAGCAGAGCATCTGCTATGGTCTGAAATAGCCAGATGTGATTGCAAAGGTGTTTGTATACTCTCTGTAGCGTACATACTCCTATAGCTGCCTTTCCATGTTATCTGGCTGCCTGCATGGAGTGGGTGGGCTGTTCTGTAACTGTTTTATTGGTTGGTGGAATGTCGTCATCTGTGGGCATTGCCCAACATCTGCTGAGTTGAAGACAACTTATACGTGGTCCTTATACCCTATCCTATGTATTAGTATCAAGGTCAGGTCTTGCCCCAATAGACCCTTCTGACCATCTTCCACATTTATTTCTGTCTCTGTCCAGTTTCATTGCTCCACAAACAGCACATGTAGGAACAGATCCAGCTTCAACCTGCATTTAAATGTTTTCACCCTGCTGCCAAGGGGCTGGATGTGGCTTAGGAGGAAACTACACCCAGCAGGAAAGGTGTGTGTGTGTAGGTTGTGGAGTTGTGGCTGCAGCTTAGCTGCATAAACCACATGGGTGTCCTCAGTGTCCCTTTACAGCACAGCAGGAACCAGCTTTTCCCACAAACGCTCAGCAATCTCCCTCCGCTTTCAACTTGCCCTCACCAACCTATGCCTTACCTCTGTAGAAAACATGCCTCTGGTTCTTCTAAGCCACTAAAATAACCTAATCTCTTTGATTCCTCCAAATAAGCCATGAAATAAATTCCTGGAGGGACCTGTTCAACAGCAGCAGTTTGGAGGTGCCCTCCCCATCAGCATGTCCTGCCAGAGATCATGCCATGGGCCACTGCTTGTTTTTTTGGTGGAGCTGGTGCTTTATCGGGCTGGTGCATGTTCCTTAAGCTGGTGTTTGTTCTTTAAGCTGGTGTTTAACTGCCAGTTCCCTGTAAAAGCTTGTTTCTTCTCATCATGCTTGAAAGCATTTGCCTGCCTGCCCCTTTTTGGGTGGCTAAATATAATAGCAACCACCACCTACTCTGGAAGGTTTAATGCTGTAGAATGTCTGTTCCAACTTGATGCCGCACAAACTGCCAAAGTGGCATCTTGGGGATGAGCAATAATTACACATACGAGCATGCATTGGCAGATGGATACCCTGGTTTATAGACACAGTCATGGAATAGAGAAGCTTTGAAAGCTGCATGGTTCCATCTCCTATGCGCTGGTGTTGCTGCTTTACTTCCACTACCAGCCCCTGTCTTCTTGCTGACCAAGTGCAGGGCCATGACTTATTCCTGCTTGATAACCCCACAACATGCTGTAAGCACTGTGCTGGGAACCTGTGGGATAGAGGGGATAGACATCTGTTTGAAGCTTGTCTCTCAGCCCAGCAGGTTGAAGGACGTGATCCTGCCCCTCTACTCTGCTCTCATGAGACCCCACTTGCAGCACTGTGTGCAGTTCTGGTGTCCTCAATGTAAGAAGGACATGGAGCTGTTGGAGCAAGTCCAGAGGAGGCCACGAGGATGATCAGGGGCTGGAGCACCTCCCATATGGAGACAGGCTGAGAACATTGGGGCTGTTCAGCCTGGAGAAGAGAAGCTGCGTGGAGACCTCAGAGCAGCTTCCAGTGTCTGAAGGGGGCTACTACAAGGATGCTGGAGAAGGACTCTTCATCAGGGACTGGAGCGATAGGACAAGGGGTGATGGATTCAAACTGTAACAGGGGAAGTTCAGGTTGGATATAATGCAGAAGTTCTTCCCTGTGAGGGTGCTGAGGCACTGGCACAGGGTGCCCAGAGAAGCTGTGGCTGCCCCATCCCTGGCAGTGTTCAAGGCCAGGTTGGACACAGGGGCTTGGAGCAACCTGCTCTAGTGGAAGGTGTCCCTGCCCGTGGCACGGGGTTGGAACTGGATGAGCTTTCAGGTCCCTTCCAACACAAACCATTCCATGATTCTATGAAAAATGACATTTTGCCTGTGTATCCTGCTTGGAATGACACTGCCCAATCATTCATGAAGGCTTGAACACCTACCAGTGTTTTGCAGGGGAATTCATTATAGGAAGGAGGTGATTTGTGATGTGTTGAGAAATTTCCCTACAGTTGTTGACTTTAGCTGGGTGGTTCTGTTTGCAAGCATTGGGTTTTTTCCCAGCTTTTTAATATCTGTGGAGAAAAATAAGCACAACAGAAACAGGGAATGGGAATGATGCCCACCCCCTTGTTTTTAAGACTCTAAATCTGAGAGGGGAAGGAAGTGGATCACACTACAAGAGGCTGATGACAGTATAGCAAATGCTGTGGATTGTGGAATGTCAATGCTAAACTAACTGTGGCTTTTGCAACTTAATAAAGCTGTCGTGTGAAAGCTATGGTATGTTCACCTAGTGCACAGGCTGTCACTGAGAGCAGAGCGTTGCAATCACAGAGAGCAGAGTTAGTCTTGAAATTGGGTTAAATTGGGCTGAAACATGTTAGAAAGTTCACCAAATTCAGCTTCTGGCCGGTGCCGGGGGAATGGAGTTATTGGATTAACATGGCTCTTCCTCACTCTTGCCTCTAAACACATTTTTAGAGGCATGTTAAAGAAGAAAACTTGAATTAAAAGTGTATTCTGAACAAATCATCTCCTGCAGCCTCATTCAGACAGACAGTGCAAAATGCTCCTGAGAGAGAAAACTGGAACACAACTTAGAAACTGTCTGTCTAAAATGAGTTCTGTTTTACTTCTCTACAAACCCCTGCAGCAGCACAGACTGTTAAGAGATTATTGTGTCTTTAGGGCTTATGGCCTAAAGGTTTAGTGTTCTAAGCATATTTCCTAGAGTAACTTCAGATATCCTTTGTCTTTCCTAGGACTGTGTTTCCAGGAACCAGCAGTTCTGCATAACACAAGCGTTTGCATCTGTGCTGTAAGTACCCAGTGCAAACCTATTGCCTAAAACCTGCATTTCCCTCGTGTAGAAATTCAGACACTTAAAAGAAATGGCTGTAAAATGTTTTGCCCCAGGAGCTAGAGGAGGAATTTGCAGTTAACTGTGGTTCTGTTTTTAGGGTATCTTAGAGAACAAGTGGAACCCAGATGTTTTTAACAAACTGGCTTTCAAAGCTCGCAGTTGAGATCAGTGTCAAGTTTCCAGACACATGACCAACCTCGGAGCCAAGTTTAGGGTTGCTTTTGTGTTTACATAAAGTCTGTGAGCTGAATTACACTGCAGTTTGTGGGTTGATTGGAAGGTCTCCATAACAAATATTTGACTGGATGTACAGTTTATCTTACTTACAGGACTTTGAGCTTTGAAAAAAGGTTACTATATTTTTGTTGATATAATACTCGAGGCATACCCAGCTCTCTCTTGCTCACTGGATTTGGAACAGTTGCTGTTTAACTCAGACCTGTTGTTATTCCAACTGTAAAACTAGCATGGCAAAACCACCGAGCATTTTAAAGGTAGAGGAGAACTATTTCTACAGATGATAAATGAAACTCTGTGCATTCCTGAGCATTGCCCAACTGCAGCAAGCTCTCTCTGCTCATATCAAGGGAGCCCTCTTGTTGAAGGTCCAGCGGCTGCCTAAGTCACATGCCAAGTTTTAGCGCAAGGATGATATCAGCAAAAATCCAGCTTCTGTTATTCATAGACCCAACTAGGTTGGAAAATACCTTTAAGATCATCAAGTCCAAGCTCAAAATTTACTTTGGGCAAATATTGTTCAGTATCTGTTTAAAAGTCATGTTTTCTGCTCACAGTAAGATCACTGCTGTCATTTGGAAAGATAGGCACAGGTAGAGTCAGTATGAACGATACTAAAGTTGGTGTGTCATGGAAACTTTCCCTTTTTTAATAGCATACCCTACACCCTACCCTATGCAAAGTCTTTGCCAACGTCAGATGCTCTTGCTGCATGGTGCTGTGCATGGCCCTGTGTGTGGAAACTCGCTGTAACCATATGTCTTCACCTTTTAAACCCCACTCCAGGCTCCCAAACTAATAACTACTTATTCTTGGCTGAGGCAGGGACTCCCTCAGACAGACAGACAGACGATGGACGCATACGGCATGTCAAGGGAGGGGATTCTCCCCCTCTACTCTGCAATCTGAGACCCCACCTGGAGTACTGCCTTCAGCTCTGGGGCAACAACACAAGAGGGACGTGGAGCTGTTGGAGAGAGCCCAGAGGAGGCCACGGCGCTGCTGCGAGGGCTGGAGCAGCTCTGCTCTGGAGCCAGGCTGAGAGAGCTGGGCTGGTTCAGCCTGGAGAAGAGAAGGCTCCTGAAGGGGAGACCTTAGAGCAGCTCCAGTGCCTAAAGGGGCTCCAGGAAACCTGGAGAGGGGCTTTGGACAAGGGCCTGTAGGGACAGGACAAGGGGAATGGCTTTAACCTGCCAGAGGGGAGATTGAGATGAGCTCTTAAGCAGAAGTTCTTCCCTGTGACGGTGCTGAGGCACTGGCACAGGGTGCCCAGAGAAGCTGTGGCTGCCCCATCCCTGGCAGTGTTCAAGGCCAGGTTGGACACAGGGGCTTGGAGCAACCTGCTCTAGTGGAAGGTGTCCCTGCCTGTGGCAGGGGGTTGGAACTGGATGAGCTTTAAGGTCCTTTCAACCCAAACCAGTCTGTGATTCTATGATACACACGATGCGTGCCACCGCTGAGATACTGAGGTGTGCGCAAATGGAGTTTTGGTGGATTTTTCTGCATCTAGGCATACCTTGTCCACTGTCCACCAGTTCCCTGACTTAATCGTCTTCTTTATGTAGATGGAAACATTCATCAGAGGAGCTGTGATGATTTTTGCACACTCTAGTTGTCCTCTCCAGCTGTCCTGTGAGGAAGCTAAGCATTACTGTCCCTAAATTGGCTGGTGTTGGGGTCTATGCTCTGTGTAAAGCAGCTAAGCTGTAAACAAGGGAGCTTGCTCCATTGTCTATAATAGGATCTTATCCAAGGGAAAACAGAGATTGTCTTCAACAATTTGAAGCTTGTGTAGGCAGACAATACGCTGACTCTTGCCTGTGGGCAGCATGAAGGATGCCTCTACTTCAGACCAAGCAGCTGAGAGCCAACATGAATTCAAAGCAACACTGTATGTGCAGCTGAGAGGATGGATCAGTCCCTGGGCAGCTGTGATGTTGTGAAAGTGTACTGAAAGAAGAATTTGGATTACCAGGCTCTTTCTCCTATCTTTAATCTATTGGATTTGAATGCGAGAGGCCAGGATCTCCCCTCTAACTCCAATAGTTTAATAAGTATTAATAGTTTAATAAGTCAGGCATGCAATTAACTATTACCTACTGAAAATAATAGGATAGTAGTGTGTGAAGTGTTGTAAGGTGCAACAAATGAGCTTGCAACTAATGTGAATGTCCTTTGATGGGATGTCTGGCCTGAGTGTGGTAATGCTGTTAGCAGCCTTTTTCCCCAAGAACGCTTATAAAGGCATGAAAAGCACAAGATAAAAGGTGGCTTAAACCAAACCATAAGAAACCAGCATGAAATAAAGTTAAAATTAAAACACGATGTGATAATAGTTTTTGAGAGAGTGAGTTGCACAGTTGACAGAAAAGGTCTGAGTATAGCTGAACCTAACCTCTTGTAAGAACGGAGCACTGAGAACTCTTCACCTTGGTCACAAAGATACCATGACACAAGGCTGCACAACCCGGAGTTTCCTCTTCTGGCCACATAAATCTGCTGTCATCAAAGATAATGTGTATTGTGCAATTTGCAGCTGATCCGGAAAGCAGACTTCCCTAATCTTACTGACATTGAATCACGGGTGGCACAGACTGTCCAAATGACAGAGGAAATATTCCTATTATTAATGCAATTTTTGTTCTTTTGCTTACAAACTGTGCCATTGCACAGCCTTGTCATGAAACAATTTGTAGGTTCAAGGTTAGTCTTTCTAGGATACTGAAATGTACTCTGAAACGAACCACCAATATCATAGAACCGACTAGGTTGGAAAAACCTTTAAGATCATCAAGTTCACTGTTATCTCAGGGTTGCCGAGGCCACCACTAACCCTTGTCAATAAGGGCCTTGTTACACAGTTTAACACTTCCACAGACTGTTTATTCCACCTCTGCCCTGGGCAACCTGTTCCAATGCCTGAGCACCCTTTGGGGAAGGAATTGTTCCTCATCTCCATCTAAACCTCCCCTGGTGCAGCTTGAGGCCGTTTCCTCTTGTCCCATCCCTTGTTCCTTGGGAGCAGAGACCAGCCCCCTCCTGGCTCCATCCTCCTGTCAGGCACTTGTAGAGAGTGATAATGTCCCCCTGAGCCTTCTCCTCTCCAGACTAAACCCCCCCAGGTCCCTCAGCCGTTCCTCATCACACTTGTGCTCCAGGCCCTGCACCAGCTCCGGGGCCCTTCTCTGGCCCCGCTCCAGCCCCTCAATGTCTCTCTTGGGGTGAGGGGTCCAGAACTGACCCAGGATTTGAGGTGCAGCCCCACCAGTGCCCAGCACAGGGGGACAGTCCCTGCCCTGGCCCTGCTGCCACACTGGGGCTGGGACAGGCCAGGCTGCTGGTGGCCTCTTGGCTGCCTGGGCACAAGCTGCTCAGCACCCCCAGGTCCTTTTCCATGGGCAGCTTTCCAGCCACTCTTCCCCCAGTCTGTATATATATATGTACACACATGTATATATATACACATATATATATAGAGTGTCAGGTAAAGCACGAGTCTGTGTTTCCAGAGTACAACTCCTAGCTTCTGGCAAGCCTCTTCAGCCAAACACAAGGTTTGTTTTGAGGTACCTGTAAGCTAGTAGAAATACTACGGTGTGAAAACAGCAACGCAAGTCCATCCAGCCATTAAGACTTTTTATCTTTACATAAGCATTTGTGTGGGAGGAGAACAGGAGATTTCAAATGTACTTGGCAGCCTGAAGCGATAGGTATGCCCCAAGTTAACTTATAGATCTTAATTCCTTCTGATGGTTAACTGACAGAAGCAACTGAAAACAGGAAAGCAAATGAAGCCATTGCCTGCTGGTTCCTTCAGGCGTTCAGAGAACCTTGAGAAGTGCCGTTGTGCTGACACAAGCCTTGTGCTGCCCTTCACATGCAGACAGACGCCTGTGCAGTCATGCATGGGACATCATGCACTGCCGGGAAGGTTCAAACACCCAATAAAACCTTAAAGGAGGAACTGGTTACAGGAAACTTGATTTAATCCGAGTGTACGGGCTCAGTAACTTGTAGTATTTCAATATGAGCGTTGGCTTAGTAAAAGCCAAGACTTTGGGAGCCTGATGTTATGGGACGATCTTGGTTTAAGTAGGATGTTTCTAGCCCTCAAGGTTCCACTTACAGAATCATAGAATCAACTAGGTTGGAAAAGATCTTTAAGATTATCAAATCCAACCTTGCCCAAGGACTCCCAAATCCAAATAATCTGCTTAAAATTTCAGAAAGGAAGATAATCCAATGTTTATTGAAAATAAACCACACAAACTTGAGTGGCTGCAGTAGTTGTAAAAGTGGCTGAAATAATCATCTCATTATCAGAAGGCTCATTTTTTTCCATTTGACCTTTGATTTATCAATTACTTCTTTATTTGGTTACTAGGTTGTTCAGCCTGGAGAAGAGAAGGCTCCTGAAGGGGAGACCTTAGAGCAGCTCCAGTGCCTAAAGGGGCTCCAGGAAACCTGGAGAGGGGCTTTGGACAAGGGCCTGTAGGGACAGGACAAGGGGAATGGCTTTAACCTGCCGGAGGGGAGATTGAGATGAGCTCTTAAGCAGAAGTTGTTCCCTGTGAGGGTGCTGAGGCGCTGGCACAGGGTGCCCTGAGAAGCTGTGGCTGCCCCATCCCTGGCAGTGTTCAAGGCCAGGTTGGACACAGGGGCTTGGAGCAACCTGCTCTAGTGGAAGGTGTCCCTGCCTGTGGCAGGGGGTTAGAAGTGGATGAGCTTTAAGGTCCTTTCCAACCCAAAGCAGTCTATGATATTTGGTGTTGTCTGAACTCACTATAGCCCTCTATCCCAAACCTCCCCACCAGGCCAACATCACATCTGAAGGTGAGAAACATTGTTTTCTCACCAGCCTTCTTGCCTACGGTCCCTTTCACCACCGCTGGTGCTCACCCCCAGCGCGCTCCTCTCCAGGGCCACCAGCCAACCCCACACACCGTGGCCGCAGGGCGCACCCCTGGGCAAAGCCTGCTCCCTTTGCTGGGGCCCGAGCCCCGCGTTCTGGTTCACAGACACCCCCAAGCCTCCAGGTTTAGGCCGGGACCGGGGTGGGGGGGGTCACCTACACCGGGGTTTGGAGTTTGGGGGCTCCGAGCTGGCCGGAGGCCGCGGTGACGGGCGCCGGAGGTGCTGACTCACGGTGGGCCAGCAGAAGCGCGGCGGGAGGCGGAGCGCGGCCGTGCGCGGTGACGGTAGCGTCGGTATAAAAGCGTCGGCGCGGGGCTGGTGCCGGTCAGAGCGCGTCGGCGAGGCAGAGCGGAGCGGGTTCCTGCTTCAACAGTGCTTGGACGGAACCGGCCGCGCTCGGGCCCGCCGCCACCGCTAACCCCCTTCATCATCCCGCCGGCCTTCACCGACTCACACCCCACCGAAAGGCAGCGCCATGGCAGCGCCCCCTTCTCAGGTGCGTCAGAACTACCACCAGGACTGCGAAGCCGCCGTCAACCGCCAGATCAACCTGGAGCTCTACGCCTCCTATGTGTACCTCAGCATGGTGAGCCGAGCGGGGCTTGTCTGGTGTGGGGTGAACAGGGAGGTGGGGGGGGCTTCAGGTCTACCCGAGCGCTTGTGGTAGCGGGGCTGGGGGTTTAGGCCAGGCCCGGTGCGGCCTCTCCCCTCAGGGACCGAGCCCGCGCTGTGTTTAGGCTCTGCCGGGGTGGGCGGAGAAGCGTCGCACCCTCAACGTGAGGCCTCCATGGGGAAGGGTAAGGGTATGAGGGAAGGGATGGAAGCTGTGGGGCTGCAGTCCCCTGGCGCTGCCCGCTCTACACGAGGGTCCAGCCTGGGGGCGCGCACGGTGCCCCGGTTGGCCGGCGGGGAGCGGGGCTCTGGCTGCCGAGTGGTGCCTGCGGGCGCAGCCGCGCTCCTTCTCCTCCTCCCCCTTCGCCTCAGGGGCGTTCTCAGCCTTCCCTGGGGGTGGGGCGGCCGCTTGTTTTCTATAGGTGAAGCCTTTATCTCAGTGGCGAGCTGCAGTTACACGTTAACCGAGCTC
Organism: Strigops habroptila; assembly: GCF_004027225.2. NCBI lineage: Eukaryota > Metazoa > Chordata > Aves > Psittaciformes > Psittacidae > Strigops > Strigops habroptila. The sequence continues at coordinate 2,404,363 of NC_046358.1, forward strand.
CGTCCGTTGGCCTTGTTGGGCTCGTTATCAGCGCAGCTCAGCGGCTTTCAAGCGGCTCTGCCCTTGGGGCTGGGCTGGATAGCAGGAGTTGAGTAACGAAGCGATTGGCACCTTTCCCACAGGCGTCCTTGTCTCTTGAGGCGAGGTTTTTCATAGTTCATGGGTTTTTTTTGAAGTGAATTAGTAAGAATCCGGGATTTCCTTGGCGCTGTGCTCACATGCCTGACGTGGTGTGGGATTCCCATTTTAGCCATAGCCGAGATGAGTAACTTTGGTCCAACCAGCAGCTCTTGACCTCTGTGCAGCAATCGTGGTGCTTTAGATGTGCAGGTAACTTGAGACTTTTTGGTGACACGGTAGTTTGTTGTGGCATGGAGTTGTAGAGCTTCACAGCTTGCTTCTGTGTCACCATGAAGGTCTGAACCTCTCGAGTTGAATGTAATTATGTTGGTGGATGCTAGTGGTACACAAGCACCAGTGTGTTGCCTCCAACCTCCCAAGCAAGCTGCTGGTTTAAGAGCAGAGAATTCTGCAGTAGTTTGGTTAAATAACTGGCAGCTGATACAAAGCTTCCCATTGAATCCTGCCTAATGGCTCTGACCAAAGAACAAACAAGCTGTGTGAAGGCTTCTAACTGCTGTTACAGGTTTTTAGCTTTCAAAAAAAAGTAATCTTGTACTCGCTGTTGAATATGTATTTTAGTTCCTTTTGTCTTTTAAATGTGATACTAGTTTTTTTTTCTCCAAAAAAGAAGGAATTGTACTTTTTAGTCTAATCCCTGATAAGCCTGGGGAACCACAGGAGCTTTATTGCAGAAGTACCTTGAACTTGGCCACCCTTATGTGGTATTGCAAGGCAGAACAATAGCTTGTGATCATTGTAAACGAACTCAGGCAAACAAAGGGAGCAGGGACTATTCCATCTCCTTGCAAAAGGCTTTTCAAGTCTGCTGTGTTTAAGGCATTTGAGTGGTGCTCAGAACAGTCATCTGTGGGATGTGAGGTTTTTTTTGTATCTTCAGAACTGAACCAGAAATAACGTTTATTTGTGCTAATGGTAGGGATACAGGTTAAAAATTAATCCTAGTTAGGAAAATTTAACTTGCCCCTAAGGAAAGAGTTTTGCCAGGCTGCCTTGATGTCAGTGCTGCTGCTGGCCTTGGACTCCAGCCACCCTGAGAGCAGGGCTGAGAGGGGACAGATCCAAAGCTTCCATGTAGATTTGACTGTGTCGCTGCTGGAGCGAGGCTTGGGGGCTTGACTATATGAGTCCTTATTTTTTTAGTCCTACTACTTCGACCGGGATGATGTGGCTCTGAAAAACTTTGCCAAGTATTTCCTGCATCAGTCCCACGAGGAACGTGAGCATGCTGAGAAACTGATGAAGCTGCAGAACCAGAGGGGCGGGCGCATCTTCTTGCAGGACATCAAGGTAAGGACTGGAGCTATGGGTTGTCCTGTCTAATGCCGAACTAGACTTGTGGCCTGTCTTCAGGCTGGAAGAGGGTGAATTTCCCTGTGGATCCTCTCCCAGAAGGAGCTGACTGTAGATAAACATACTGCATTGCTGTGATCTGTGTGGCACTCAGCCTGAAATCTAGAGATGGGTAGTAAGTTGATAATTTGCTGATCGACTAATAAAAAATACTTTCTATGTAAGAAGAGGATGCCTGGCCCTAGGTTGTTTCCTGTAGGGTGAGGGTAACTAGAACACAAGCGGTTCTTCTATCTTAAATTTGATGGTGAGTATTCTCTCTGCTGTTTTGTAGAGAACTCTTTTGACTTACTTGCCATAGGAATAGGAAACAAGTTTTCCATTGTCTCCTAAGCTCACTGCAGGGTTTCATAGTTCTGTCTTCCTGAAGTTAGTTTAATCAGGTAATTTAGAATAGCAGAAAACAAGCAGTGTTGTAAGGCCAGTTTAATTCAAGTTAACTCTTCATGGGGAAAACGGCAAACAAAATGAGTGATGAGCATGAGAAGAATTCCCTTGCTTACTAGTAAGTCATGAGTGCTTGGAAACACCAGACTACTAGGCAGTTCTGAGCTGAAGGTTAGACTTGGCCTGTCCCGGTGTCTTAACTGCTTTGTTTCTGTGACTCTGCCCACTGCCTTAGTTACACAGGCAGATGTTTAAGCCATTAGGTTTTAACAGGAGGAGGAAAGCAGTAGCTCTGTTAGCTGTCTTGCCTACAAGGAGAACCTAGGGAATGGGGACAGGTCTGGGACATACAGTCCCGTTCTGAGTGTGCACTGTGTGCCTGCCAAACGTTTGAAGATGCCTAAATGCCTGAACTTGCTCTAAATAGGCTTTGAGACTGATCTGAAAGACTTTGCTCCCTACTGGTCTGTGGGTACTTAAAATGTGGTCATGTGCTCTCCCCTTCTAGAAGCCAGATCGTGATGACTGGGAGAATGGACTGACTGCAATGGAGTGTGCCCTGCACCTGGAGAAGAATGTGAACCAGTCACTGTTGGAGCTGCACAAACTGGCAACTGAAAAGAATGATCCACATGTAAGTGGATGCGGAAGCTCAGAATGGAGCTCTGCAGATGTCTGTCTGATAGTGTGGGTTTGGGGGCAAGTCATGTGTCCGTGATGTTACTGAAGGTGGGAAAAGGGTGTGAATTGGTGGTACGGCCTTTCCAAAGGGAAAGACTGAGGTGTTGGCTTGTACCTTTACTATTTGGTATGGTTGTTGCCATCTCCTTCTAGGAGGACTGGTTGTAGTGTCTTAGGGTGCCTAAGGCCCACCTTACAAAACAGTGGGTGCTTGGCTTTGTGCAAACCGCTCTGTTGCTCTCAGAACAGAATGCATCTTGAAGAAGAGAAATGTATTAAGCTCTGCAAAAAAGTCTTGCTTTTGTGGGGGATGAGTTCTGGCTTTAAACCAGCGGATTCCTGTAAAGGCTTTCTGTCATAAGGCTTTTTTGTCATAAGATTTTGGAGCTCCTGCTTCCAAATGTTAAAAGCCCTGACACTTCAGAACACGGTGCCTGTAAACACAGGTTTCTTCACAGATGGAAGTTACTGGCAAGGCTGGATTGAGGCTTCTTAGTATTGGGAAGAGATTAGAATGTTTCTGAATCAAAGGACTCTTGGCAGTGTCCTGCTGAAGTTAGAGGACTCTTTAAAAAGAAACATAGCTGGACCATTGTACAGGTGTGAATCTTCATGGTGGTGAATTAAAATGCTGTGCAGTGGGGGTTCTAAATCTGTTCAGTAACTTTGCTGTTGTTTCTCATGGTGAGGAAGAGGGGAGGCTTCCTGAGCTGGTGTACTGCAGGGTTGTGGAGCAAGTGTGCCTAGCTAAGCCGGCTTTGTGTTGGTCTTGTTCTGGCATTGCCAAGGCAAAACTAAAGGCTGTAGCTTTCAAGTTGTCATTCTGTGTCCTCTCCTCTCCCTGGAGAGGCTGGGTAGGATTTCAGATGCTGCTGCAGCAGAATAAGCTGTGCCCAGGCCTAAATTCAGACTCTCTTTGTCTCCCTTTCAGTTGTGTGACTTCATTGAGACTCATTACCTGGATGAGCAGGTCAAAGCCATCAAGGAGCTGGGTGACCACGTGACCAACCTGAGGAAGATGGGGGCACCAAAGTATGGCATGGCAGAGTACCTCTTTGACAAGCACACCCTTGGGGACAGCGACCGTGACAGCTGAAGTCATGTCAAGAGCCACCCTCTGGATTTCAGTGGGACTCCTACTTCACTGTCCAGCTGTGCATGCATCTCCAGCTATCTAGATAAACAGTTCTTATACTCTGTACCAAATATCACCCCTCTTTTCTCTTGTGTTTTGTGTATCGCCCTCCATCCAATAAAGTGACTTGGTTCAAGTTGGCTTTTGCTGTTTCTCTTGATAAAAAGAGGCCTGCACTTGTGGGATTGTGCTTTGTAGTTTCTCTTGTGACAGTTGGCTTAAATTGGGCATGAAGGAATCATAGAATAGTTAAGGTTGGGAAGGATCTTAAGATCATCTAGTTCCAATCGCCTGCCATGGGCAGGGATGCCTTGCCCTAAACCATGTCACCCAAAGCTCTGCCTAACCTGGCCTTGAATACTACCAGGGATAGAGTGTGGATGGGATAATATATTCCTTCCCTATTCCTTCTCTTCATATCTCTTCAGTCCTTCCATATTACTCCATGAAGGAATATATTAGAGGGATCAGATTTTATTTGCTTAGTGCTCTTATAAAAATGTCTCTTTGGGTTTTCCAGTGTAGTGGCTCCACTGCAGGAGGTTTTTAGTGACCCAAGTGATTTAAATGCTTTTGCCAGCAAAGCTGTTCCCATAAACCACAAGGGAAGGAAAGCTTAAATCTGGACTTCCTGAGCTCGTCCCTGTGAATTTAGATGAGGTAACTGAAGGGGGAGGAGGGTGTTTGTGCCTTGCTTGGCATTTTGCCTGCCTAACAAATGGTGCCACACTTGTGAGTGGAGAAAACGTACTGTCAATCCAGTCTTGAGCTGTGTACTGTCACCAAGCTGAACGGGAACAGCAGCGTTGGAGGAACTGCCTTGGTGACACTATCAGGAGTTGCAGCAGGTGGTGGTGGTATTTGCCAAGGTTGACAGTATTGGGAAGGCAGAGAGTGGGCAGCTGTTGGGGAGGGATGTGGGAAGTGAATTTGTCACATGCCCCCTGTGATACGGGACGTTTTCAGCTGTTTCTGAAGGCAGAAGTAGAAGAATGTGGTTTTTCTATTCTTATTCCTTTGTTGCATGGAAACTAAAATGAGGAAATGAAGCAGATGGTCCTGGACTTCAGCCTTGCTTTTATTTTGGTAGGGGAGGACAGTAAAAACTCAGAGCTGTATGGTGGCTGCTGCCATCCAAGCAACTTACTCTGAGCCTTGTCAAATCCGTGGCAGATGTGATGCAGAACTTTAAAAGCAATGTGCAGGGCAAATCCAATTGCCTGCAGCCACCTGGTCTAGTAGACACTTGCTTTGCCTTAATCCATTATTTTTCCAGTACTGGAAAACACTGCTAGGCATGACTTTGAGGCACTGTGAGTCTGCATCACAAATGGTGTGACTTGCTTCAGTCCCTTTCCCTGGAGTATCTTGTCAGTAGTGCAAGTCCTGCCTGAGACGTGTAATGGATCTTGTGACAAACACTAACATAAAGCTCACATAACAATTCTTGCTGTGATGAGGTGGGGGGAGATGTCTCTATTAATTATAGTCCTCTTCTGTTCTGGGCTACACGTGCAGGTTCTCCAGGCTGGTACCTGCTGAGATAGCGTTCTGCTGTTGAGTATCTGCAATACTTCATACTCAGAAGTCTTTTGCTACAGATGTAGAGGGAGTTTTGATAGTTTTATTGTTGCAACACTGAAGTTGTGCCTGCTACTGTACCCGAGGCCAGTAGCAGTGAGTCTTTAGTGCTGGCTTTAGCCTAGGCTGGGCTTTAGCTCTATGTTCCAGCAGTAGGTGGTTTGGCTGCGCTGCCCTGCTTGGGCAAGTGCCAGCGTGGCCAAGTGTAAAGATACTGCATTATCTCAACAGAATTGTGTCTCTTGTTCTCCTCTAGCTGTACTGATCCATCTGTTCTTCACATGTGCTTTCACTGGTCTCCATGATCACCTCCATCAGCCCCACGTAGTCGCCTTCAGCTAGTGAGATGCCAGAGTCATTGGGGGATGGACTCTCAGCTCTTCTTGTCTCTTTTGTAGGGGGAGCATTAATGCTTCCATTTCCAGAGTCTCTTGTGTTCCTGGAAGCCTCTGCTGGATGCTGGTCTGGAGTGCTGGCTTCATCTTCTAAACTTAGGCTGCAAGCATCAGGGCCCACATTCCCCATGTGGGACCTCTGCAGCACTGGGGATGTTACAGGAGTGAAGGAGAAGCAGAAGGAGGTGCTGCCTCCAGGGGTTTTGTTACTGGGGGTGTGAAAGGCACTTGAGTGCTCAGAATTGGGAGTGGGTGACGCTGTGCTTTCCAGGGTTAGCCAGGGAGGGTGAGAAGCTTTCAAGCTCTTCAGGCTCTTGAAGCTACCCTGCTTCTCATAGTCTGGGGACTCTGCCAAGAAGGGGAGCTTAGGGCTGTCCGATGCTGTGGACTGAGCTCCTGGACTTCCTGTGGTGGCACTTTCTTTGCCTTTACTGTAAGAGTTGCTCTTTTCTTCTGCTGTTACAACCAGTGAGTCAGAACCTTTGCTCCGGTCTGTTGGCCAAATAAATGTTTCCTTTGCACCCGAGCCCAGGGAGCTTTGGCTCTTATACACATCACTGACTCTGGAAGGAGAGGTGCTGACAACATCCCTAAGAGAAGTTGAGCACGCAGCAATGCTGGAGAGTGCAGGAGGTTTCTTGCGGCCTTGGCGTCTAGAAGGGAAAATCATGGGGATAGAGCTGATGGGTGTCTGTGGAGCACTGTAGAAACCAGGTCTCTCATAGAATGGGGTCGACATGAAGGCATCAAACTCCCTTAGTTTCCCATCTTCGCTGTCCCACTGTTCCTGGGAGTTGGAGTCTCCCCTGGGCCGATTGATGCCACAAGGGCTTCCAGCCTTGCCCATGTCTTGGTACATGTAATGGGAGAAAGGAGATGTGGGTTCTCCTCTCCTGCGCAGCAGGTTCATCCGGGAAGAGGACCTGGAAAAGCTGGGTGACTGGACACCGAGGAGGCGGCCCAGATGTCCCAGTAACGGTGTGGAGTGGTTGGCTTCCTCATTCTCTTTAATTTGCTCCAAGGGCTGGAACTCCATCTCTTCTTTCTGCATGCTGGGGAGAGGCAGAGCAGGCTGTTAGGCTGCCACAAAAAGAGGTGGGTTTTGGGGGAGAGGTTGCTGCCAGTGGCAAGCATCTCTTCCTGTGCTGCCACTAGGTATGTCAGGCCCCCCACAGTAGGGATGCTCATAGGAAAGGAGGGCATGGAAAAGAGGTCAGAGGCATCCTTTTCTGTGGAGGATGTTGGCAATTGTCTTTGAATGAGCCTAAAAGTCTCTTAGAGTGAGATTTCACAGATTATGGAGGAAAATACTACTGCTTGCTCTTACCTTCAAGTATAATACCCTGCACAAGACCTGCTCCGAGATGTAAACGCAGGCTGTTCTTACACCCCATGGCTGTGCTCACCTGATATCAAAAGTTGAGCCAAGGAACGATGGGCGCTTGTACTCAGCGGTGGCTGCGGTGTAGGGAGGCTGAGGATCAGGCTCGTTCCAGTATAGGTCCTTCTCCAGAATGGGTAAATTCTGATGCATCTCATCCACTGCCATAAGAGAGACCTGCAGGGGACAGCAGAAGCATCACACGAGGTGAGCAACACTACATATACAATCATTGAATGGTTGGTGTTGGAAGGGACCTTAAAGCTCACCCAGTTCCAACCCCCTGCCACGGGCAGGGGCACCTTCCACTAGAGCAGGTTGCTCCAAGCCCCTGTGTCCAACCTGGCCTTGAACACTGCCAGGGATGGGACAGCCACAGCTTCTCTGGGCACCCTGTGCCAGCGCCTCAGCACCCTCACAGGGAAGAACTTCTACCTAAGAGCTCATCTCAATCTCCCCTCTGGCAGGTTAAAGCCATTCCCCTTGTCCTGTTCCTACAGGCCCTTGTCTAAAGCTCCTCTCCAGGTTTCTTGTAGCCCCTTTAGGCACTGGGAGCTGCTCTATGGCCTCCCCTGAGCCTTCTCTTCTCCTGCTGAGGGGGAGCACTGAGCTGTCCCCCTTCACCCTCATATTTGTTGGAAAGCCTTACACTCTCCTGCTCTCCTTGTCATCTCCCTCTGGAGCTCCTGGGCCCTTCTTAACATGCAGCCACCTCAGGAAAGCATGAAGATAATGGGCACTGCTTCTCCACCCCATTGCAGGCACGGGAGGTGGATGCTGAAGGTGTTGCAGGAAAACTTTGCACTGACAGGGCTTGCTAACCACTCAGGCACAGTCCTGCTTTAGTGTTCCTCTGCAGGTGAGGCTCATCTGGAGGCCCCTGCCTTCACTTTACCTGCAGGTTCCTGTCAATGAGCCAGTTGGTTTCAAAGTCATCATCATCCTCTCCAAAAGGGTTGATGAGCTGCTCGGCCACCTGTATGTGGAGAGCACATAGCAAAGGTCACCATGGTCATCCCTGCCCCTTTCCCCTTAGGCAGAAGTCAAGCATGATATCCCTTGAACAGTGCAATGCTGTTCCTCCCATAGAGGTGTGGATTAAAGCAGGAGACTGGGTCAGATTCCAGATGCAAATGTATTTTCTTGGACTTACCTTTAACCATCCAGCATAGAAAAAGAACTGCAGAAATGTAAAGACGGGCACGAAGAGATCTAGTTCATGGCCAGGATATGCCTTTTCTGGATCCAGGAACTGCCGCCCGATCAGACAGGCCAGGAAGAAGCTGTAAACAGCCACGGTCACCACCTGGGAAAGATGCCAGCGGACACACCAGAGGAGCCTGAGTTCCCAGCTTGACTTCCCTCTCTGCAGTTCCACCCCACTCATCTCCGAGCAGCCACAAGCTGCTGGATCTGTAGCCTTTTGAAAGCCTTGGATTCAGTTATAATAGCATCATAGAGTGGTTTGGGTTGGAAGGGACCTTAAAGAGCATCTGCTTATGACTGGCTTCTCCTCTGCTTTCTGCAGGAAGGTGCATTTTGACTTTAAATATGTTCTTTGCCCTTTAGCTATTACATTGCTATGTAATATGAAATACAGATATGTAACATGAAATATACTGTATTTCATTCCACGCTGTCTCTGGAATGATATCTGTGTAGGCATCACAGAAAGAAAGCAAGTGACATCCTGGATGGAAAGAGCTGAAACGACTGACACATGGTTGCCTGGTTGTTCTGCTGCTGCGGTAAGAGGTGCTGTGAGCTCTTTTCATTCCTGTCTTTGCCTCTCCTGAAAGCTGTTTCAAGCCCCTCGTGGCTCAGCCCATGCTGGCAGGGCTGCTTCCAGCTCAGGCAGAGGAACCTGGCAGTGCTGCTCTGAACTAGCTCCTTCCTTCCTGGTCCTCACGTTGGGCGCTTTATATTCGCTTGCCTGCTTGCCCAGATTTCAGGCTGCAATGAGCTTTGTGCTTTTCTCTGCAATCACGGGACTGGAAACTTCCCCTTTTCAGATTAAAAGCAGCTTGAGGCTCTTGCATGGTCTCTACATGCAACAAGAAAGAGGGCTCAAAACAAAACCACCCAGCATCACGAGACTCTCGAGCTAGCCACGCAGTTCCTTGCAGGGCTGTTTTGTGATGGGCAGGATAGAGAGTGCCTGGAATGACAGTGTGGATGGGCATCTATAAAAAGAATGTGTTGTGTACTGCAAAGATGTGCTATGATATTGCTTTTGCTCCTAGTGTGCAGGACACGGGGCTGTGCAGGAATAGTTTCCCAGCGTGTTCCCCATTAACCTTCAGTGCCACGTGAACAGAAGCTGTTCCCGTTTCACTGTGCAGTGCATTAGTGTTATCTGAGCAGCTGGATTGTATCTGACAAAAGAGCCGAAGCGTCTGTCTGGGTTTGCATCGAGGGAGCTATTAGACACCTGAGAACATGCACGCAACTCTCACACACGTGGCACGGCTCTATCAGAGCTGCTCTGCCTGCTTGGAGCAGCTTTGCTTGGCAGATGGATCTCAGCTCTGCTGAGTGGGAAGAAACTGCTTCAGCGATGTGATCCCTGCAGCAAGCAGGCAGTGGAGCAATGATATGTGATATTATTTAATGGTGGTTTTGGCAGTCCTGGGATAATGGTTGGATGTGGTGATCTTAAAGGTCTTTTCCAACCTATTTGATTCTATGATTCTACAATAGGTGCGGGAAACCCTTCTCACCTGAGTGTAGACCAAGGGGATGCTGATCCAGTCGTACCCATAGAGTCGCCCACATTGGCTGCGCAAGGTGTTGAGCTCCTGCAGTGAGGAAAATGAAGAGCCTGTCAGTACAGCTTTGCATCTCCTTACTGGGGACACTAACCCTCTCCAGCCCCACTGCCCTTCATTGCTCCAGCCCATTTCCACCTGCTCACATCTCCTCTGGAAGGGGAACTTAGCCTCACGCCAGCAGATCATCACCAGAGTCTCATGCGTGCCTTGGCGAACTCATAGCAGAAATTATCTCCTCCCAAAATGAGCAGCCAACAGGTTAGGCAAGGAATGTCTCAGGAGCATCCATTTCTCTCTCCTGACTATACACTGGGTCTGGATAAATAGCCCAGAGGGAGACATCTCACTCCAGGCAACAGAAAGAATGTGACTTTCTCTGCACATGAATACCAGGAAGGATAAGCTGCTCTGGACCCTTTTTCTCTGCAGCTGGGCAGGGATGGTTGCCAGGTCTTGTGGAGCATAGCCTGATTCCCAGGACTGTCTAAGAGTTTTCAATAGTGAAGTTTTCCAAAGAGACCTTGGTTGTTGGGGATGCTTTTGACCTCTCCTGGTCTCTTCCAGATACATGCTTCCTCTTTCCATCCAAATCCTAGAGACCTCCAGAGTAACAGCCCTAGGGACAGGTTTGGCTCACTGTCCTACCTCATCATTCCTATTCCTTGCCTGACTCTGAAATCCCTGTAATTTCACTTAGAGGATCAGGTGAGGATCTCAAATAGTTGCCTGTTCCCTGTCACTCACATTCAGGATGCCTTGAAGCAGCACGCTGTCCCGGATCCTCCCCTCATTCCTTGCCTTCACAGCCAGGTTGGAGAACCACACACATGGGATCCAAAACTTGTTGTGGGGGGAATTCAAGCTCTCAAACTTCTTGTGCTCTTCTGGCGTCATGAGGCCTGAGTGGAAAACAATAGATGGGAGAGGGATGGCTGTAAAGGGCAGAAAGGAATTGATCCGGTCTGAAATGAAAATGTCTGAATCTTAGGTGGTCATCTGGGCTCTCCTTAAAAATCACAGGAAATACTCAGGCACTCAGCTTTTGGGAGACACGTAGAAGGAGGATGAGTCTTGTTAAAACATTGAGTTATAGAAGTTTAAGAAGCAGGCTTTATCTCATTTCATTTCTGATATCTGCAGCATATCTGACCAGATCACAGTCAACAGGGAGATAACGTACTGCCAAGGGTGCAATTGCTTGGTGTATGTAGACATTTGTTGAGAATGGGTTAACTTGTGTCCTAGAAGTGCCTGTTTCTCTCTCTGGATTGCAAAAGGAAACCAATTGAGTAGGGTTCTAGCTGACACCTCCCTTTGGGCAGGCTGGGAAATGTCACACATTGAAGAGCATCTCCAGAGAGGGTTCAGGAAGTCCAGCACTTGAGGTGTGAGGCTCCAGTTCCCACCCGCCCAGTGGAAAACTGTTGCCCTGAGGGAGGATGAACATTCCACTTGGCAGGGGTCTGCTATAGATCTCACTCCAGGCAACAGAAAGAGTGTGACTTTACTACAGAGAGCAATTCTCTTCCCACTTCCAGAGCAGGGTGAGCAGCTCCCAGTGAAGTTGCTGCACCTCATTACCATAATCTGACCAGCCAGGGCTACCCTGTGACTTGCAGCATATCTGCACTGACAAACAGGATCTTGACACTCTCCTTATTGTTATAAAAACTTGGGTAGAGACCCTTCATCTTTCAAACAAACCTTCCAGCCACTCTTAGGAACATGCTGTGCAATAGAGAAACATCAATCATTGATGATTTCAGAAAAGCAGATCAAGCACCACTGCAGACATCAGCTGAGCACATTGCAGCACCATTCCACTTTCAGGTCACAAAGCCCTTTGCAAGGCTCTTTGCCCCCAAACCAGCAGCAAGATGCTGCTGTCTGCATGGTGCCAGAGCTGTGCAGAAGGCAGGACCAGCACTGACCTGCCCTCACGACGTGCTCCATGCTGGGGAAGCGCTTGTAGACAGCGGTGCTTACTGAGCGCAGGATGAGGACGCTGCACAGGTTGCTGTAGCGCATGAGGGTACGACGCAGGAGCCGCCCATACTCGTCCTCCCCATCCACGTTGCAGGAAACCAAGTTCATGATCCGGTCAGGCCATGGGATGCTTTCATATTGAGCCCACCAGCGGGACACCACCAGAGCCACATAGAAACCTAGAGGTGAGATGAGCGCATTAGCTGTCCTAACGGGGTGGGAGATGTCGATGCTTGTGTACAGGGTGTCTGGTTCTGCTCATATGGGGATGGGTGCAGACATGAGTGTGGTGAGACACTGGCACAGGGTGCCCAGAGAAGCTGTGGCTGCCCCATTCCTGGCAGTGTTCAAGGCCAGGTTGGACACAGGGGCTTGGAGCAACCTGCTCTAGTGGAAGGTGTCCCTGCCTGTGGCAGGGGGTTGGAACTGGGGGAGCTTTAAGGTCCCTTCCAACACAAACCATTCCATGATTCTATGCAATTCAGACCTCCATGCTGAAGTTAGAGTCTGGGTTTCATGGCTTATTTGGTGCTACTTGGTGTCTGCCCTCCTGGCAGAGCCCAGAGCATGGCAGTGCATCTGGCCAGTGCAAGCTGTGTGCTGGGGGCATACCTCAAAGCTGCAACATGAAATGATGCTTGAGGAGGTTTGCAAAGGCAGAGGGAGGGATTTGCTGAGTGAATCTTGCCTGCCTGCAGTTATATCAAACCAGGGAGAAGAAATGCTGTGTCTTTACCCCCCCTGTGTGTTCCCAGGCAGAGCTCCTTACCCAGCACAAAGGACACAGGGATTAGCTCAGCATAGCTATTGCAGTAGAGCGCCAGCTTCTCAAACATCAGCCTTTGGCTCTCATTCAGGATCAGCCTAAAAGGGAGAAACAGAAGCATCAGCCTCAAAGAAGAGTCTGTGCCTTGTTGGTCCTGCTGGGATATAGGAAACTGACAAGGGAAGCCAAGGATGGGTACTCAGGACACTGCTACTCCATGAGTCTGGGGATGCTGTGAATGAACACCCCTTGTGAGCCCACGTCCCAAAATACCCTGCTGACCAGTCCAAAAGGGCCAGACATAGTTACTGATAGAGAGTAAGTGATGCAGTCTGATGCCAGGGACCACCACAATTCTTCTCTCTCAGGAGTGTGCTGTGTGGTACCAAGGGTTTGACACAGAGCTTAATGTGCGCTGTAGTTCACTTAATACCCTGCAAAATGTCAGCCCAAGCTCTGCTTCTACGTGAGTTCTTGCCTCTTTGTTAGAGTTGCTTCCCTGTTTCTGTGCTGCACCTGTGACCAGCACAGAGCTCCCTCTTTCCTCACCAGATTTTCTTTTACAAGGGCCTGTAGGGACAGGACAAGGTGAATGGCTTTAACCTGCCACAGAGGAGATTGAGATGAGCTCTTAGGTAGAAGTTCTTCCTTGTGAGGGTGCTGAGGTGCTGGCACAGGGTGCCCAGAGAAGCTGTGGCTGCCCCATCCCTGGCAGTGTTCAAGGCCAGGTTGGACAAAGGGGCTTGGAGCAACCTCCTCTACTGGAAGGTGTCCCTGTCCCTGGCAGGGGCTTGGAACTGGATGAGCGTCCAACCCAAACCAGGCTGCGATTTTATGATTCTATGATTCTATGAAAACCAGAGCAGCCACACAGTACAGTTGCCACATTACAGATCTGTGGTCCCAGAGCTGATGTCAGCTCTCAAAAATGTACCCAAAGCATTGCCTGTTGTGTAACAAGGGAAACTCTCTCCTAAAGCTCCTGGCTGCGGGCCTTCTCCACTACTAGTTCAGCCATGGTCTCCACTGATCTATACATTCTCCTTCTGTAGGTAATCATCAAATGCAATTCTTCACCACATGGAAGAGAAACTGTGTTACTTCTCAGGACATCAAAAAGAGATTTATCAGCTTCCAAGCCACATTGGATCCATGCGGAAAGACCTTTACCTTTCCTCCTGTGCACAGAGGCTGGAGAGTGGCTGGCTGGCTTCTCTTCACCAGGATCACTGTCCCAACCCTGCATTGCTCAGTTTTCCTGCTCCAGGGCAAGCTAAGAGTGAGGGGTTGTGTTAGCGCTTAAGGTGTAAGGATGTTTACCTGTAGACAAGACTGATGGTGAAGTAGAGACAGATGAAGATGAGGAACTCGGAGTAGAGCAGTTTGTAGATGCTTCCTTTCCATTGGAGCAGGAGCTGTGAGAAGGTGCCTAGGCGGGCATCAGCCACACGGTTGGTGTATGTCACTGTCATCACAGATCCTAGTGGAGACACAGAATGAGCAGGTGAAGCTGCCAGCAAGCTTGCACAGAGGCAGGACACAGGGACACCTCAAGCCCTCAAGCAAGTTAGATGGAAGGAAGGAAGGAAGAAAGAAGTTGACATCAAAAGACAGGTAAGATGAAGTCAGTGACACAGAGAACCAGGAGGAAATTTATGGTATGTAATGAATTTGATGAGCTTGCCACCTTTTTCCCTGTCTTTGAGCTGCACGTGAGCTGGTTACAGTGATAGAGAACATACTTTCTGGTGGAGCCCTTGGTTTTTAGTGTTTGATTGTCAGCATTTAAGCGGGGCTGGCAGTTGAGAGGACAGAGCCCACATGTAACTCGCTCCACAGAACAGTTGTTTGAGATAAATTCTCAGGGTCACAAACTCCAAAGTTTCTTACCCCAATTATTTATTTTTCTTATAGTTTTTGCTTCAAATATGTTGTTTCTGTAAATCTGCTTGTTGGGGGAAAAAATACTCCCCAGAAAAACACCAAATGAAAGCAAAAATTCCATAAAGGAGAGATTTCTTGGTACTGATCCAGATGAAGGTACCCCTGGAGGTCTGATAGGTTTTGTAGCACTTGCCCAACAAGCATCGCTGTTAAATTTGGGCTGAGGGCCATATCTGGACTATGCTGGTCCCATTCCCGCAGGCAGAACAGCTCTCCCTGTTAGAGAGCTGAGGGATGGAGTTTGGCCACAAATTCCAGCAACTCCACTCCCCCCTCCTTCAACCATCCGTTGCACAATAAATCACACCGGATATAAAAAGGCATTCAGGCTTGCGAAACGCTTCCCAATCCTGCAGGATCCCCACTGCACTTCTAGTTTAACCTTAGAGAAATAGAATAGAATCATAGAATCAACCAGGTTGTAAAAGAGCTTTAAGATCATCAAGTCCAACCATTAACCCAGGAAAGTAACCAAATAATTCTTTATCAGCAATTAATAATCAGAGCAGTTAATATAAATCACCAGTTTAATCCATGCCAGGCAGGGAGATGAATGACCCTTGGTTTAGAAATAATTATCCAGTGTGAGACTATTGGTATTTCTACATCTTAATAGGTTACCAGGATGTTAGACAGACATTGCTATTTAACAGAGGCGATAATGTTAATAGTTATGGGGCCTGAATGGTGGAGGCAAAGAAGCACTTCAAGGGACAATTCAGGTCTTACTGCTCTGTAGGAGCAGCTGAAAGCAGGTAAGTTTGTGTCTATGCTCCTTATTTGAGCATTTTAGTGAAAGACCTACACTTAGGGGGGGAAGCTCAGGTCCTGGTGAGCTGGTGCTGTGAAATCATAGAATCATAGAATCGTAAGGGTTGGAAAGGACCTTAAGATCATCTAGTTCCAACCCCCCTGCCAAGGACAGGGACACCTTGCAAATAAACCAGCAAAGTCTATATCAAATAGCATCTTTGTCCTGGCTTTGGCTTTTCGTTACTGCTCTTCCTTTGGGTTTCCCTGTTGTAACTTCCCCCAAGTCACCTCTCATGGTTATATTGAAGGAGTAGGGCTGGTACCTGTTCTGCCCTGTTTCCATATTTCTGGCCAGTGCACAGGACTTAGACCTAGAGACTGCACACACGTATATGCTTATAGAAAGCTGGCTCTTCCCTCTACGCTTTGGGTCTTGAAAGTGCTCAGGGAGGCTCTTTGTTGCGTAAGTCAAATACAGATTCGCTTTTTACCAAACATGGAAAACTTCAGCTCCTGTCCATGTAGATAATGGATGTCACCAACCTCTGTGCAGCTCTGCTCCAGCATGGGATATGGGGCTTTTTCCAGTGCACTGAATGGTTAAGGCACTTCCCTGACTGCCTATGTGGGACTGCCTTGGCACACTCAAAGCACGATTTGGGGTTGAGGTATGTGATGGGATGTGATTGACTGCCGCACCACGAGCTATGGGGAGGAAGAACCATCAAGAGCCATCCCCTGTGTGGTACCAGCACCCCAGGGACCTGCTGCCTGCCACTGCCTGATCTGTCTGGACTAACCATTGCTCCTGAAGGTCGACTGACACTAATCAGACTATGGGAATCCCCAGCAACCAGGATTCTCCAACAACAAGCCTGCATCAGGTGCGTTACCCACCACATAAGGCAGCAAATAGACATGAGCAGAGATGGGGAACAAGCAGATCAAGCAGACAAATGGAACAAGAGGAGGTCACAGATAGGCAAGAGAATAGATCTTTGAAGGAATCTATCTGCTCTTGGGAGGACAAGATACTTACAGTCATGGGCTCCTGAGCTGCGCCGGAGGCTGTGGAGGTTTGGTCCCATACGTGTCCTCTCTGGGTCCTTTGTGGCCCACGCCACGTCCCACCTCCTTGTGCCCCCTTGGCTCATGGGGGGATTGAACCTGACAGACACGGTGTGTTAAGGAGCCTGAAACCCACTTGAGAGCTGCAGCCGGTCACTTGATGCCATAATCCTTCCTCGTTACAAAAGAGACTCTGTTGTCTTTTGCCCTGTTCCCTTCTAATCTTCTGAGTAAGCTCTGAATGTTTATAGAGGCAGCTGGAGCAGGGGGAGGCAGGGCTGGCTGCTCTGAGCCGCTGCTGCTAACTCCTGGCACAGCCATGGGAGTTGCCAAAAGAAAGGCATTTTCCCTCTAATTCTTTCCTGTTTGGTCCCTTTCTCCATGCCACAACCTTACAGGAGGCCCAGGAGATTAAACAGGGCTGGAATTTTCCACAAAGGCCATAAAACAGGTGGCTCTTGAGGGCTGCGCAGCCCTCTCTTCCCTAGGGAAGCTCCTAGCTCCTTAGGTTGGTGAAACTCCTGGTCCGTGCTCTGCCTGGCTCCCACAGGATGTTTCGCTGTAGCTCCTCACTGTTCCTGGATGAGTTTGCCGTCTCTTCCAGCTGTGGTTTAGATGCTGGGGACTTCCACACTGTCACTGGCTCCCTGAGACTCTTTCCATGTATTCACTTTCTTTTCCACTTGCTTCTCCAGCAGTGCTGGGCGCTGTCAGTGCTCTTTACTGCATGCCAACTTGGGAAACACCAGTCATTGCCTTTGTCCTCAGCCTTGACCAAGCCAGGGAACTCCTTGCCTCTGCCTCTCCAGTGTCCTCAGTCCTTTTCTGCTCCCAAGTCATTGCTCTGAGGCTTAATCATAGTATGATTTGAGTTGAAAGAGACCTTAAAGCTCATCCAGTTCCAACCCCCTGCCACGGGCAGGGACACCTTCCACTAGAGCAGATTGATCCAAACCCTGTCCAACCTGGCCTTGAACACTGCCAGGGATGGGGCAGCCACAGCTTCTCTGGGCACCCTGTGCCAGCACCTCAGCACCCTCACAGGGAAGAACTTCTGCCTAAGATCTCGTCTAAACCTGCTAGCTTAAGCTAAGCCATGGCCCTGTCTCACCATCCAGACCCAACTTCATAAGTGTGGTCCTGACCTCCATCCCTTAGCCAGCTGTGGGACGCTGTGGAGACGGAGCACAGATCTGATCTCTGCAGGTAAGACTCAGGCTGCTTGGTAAGGCTCTGTGGGCTTTTTTCATGGCTCTTTCCAGCAAGCAGGCAGCAAAGTCTCCAGTGAAATTAGATTAAGAGCTAGTTCTTGCATTAACCAGCTTTCTCTTGTGCTGGTCTGTGTGCCTATATCTTTCACACTTGCTTAGCATCAGCAGCAGGGATCAATTTGTCCAAACTGTACATTTCTCCTCTCTGTGTGGCTGAGCGTAGACAAGGGGAGGGTATTGTTTCACTGCCTCGCATCTGTCTAATGTGGCGTTTCTGGTGCCACCCTGGGAACTGCTGTCAATGGTGGGGAGATCATAGTTTAAAACATGGGACTTGGTTTTAATTCTGCTGTAGGCTGTGATATGTTGGTTTACCTCTAGATCTGATTCCTTTCTGGCAAAAATGGAGGGAATAATCCTTGCTTCTTGAAAAAAAACCCTCATGGAGATCTGACTTCTGTTAGTCTCTGGGTGGAAGCTGCTCTGTATTGGACACCACGATATGCAGAAGCGCATGGGCATACATCTGGTGGGAGTGTTACCACATCTGGCCATGCAACTGGTAGGCTACCACACTATGCGCTAGGAGAATGGGTGCAATTGCAAGGGGAAGGGATGTGCTGGGAGCACTTGGCCTTACCAGGGTCCTTCCTGCAGGAAATCTCTTCATCCCTGGGTGTGCTGCAGCTCCCTGCCCCTGGAGCCCCCCTTACAGGGGTGACTTGCTCTGGGTGGGTGGGAGAGTAAAGCAGGAAAGGCAGAATGATGCCTTAGCATGAGATCCAGACCTAGCAGGAGAAGCATCAGCATGTGGAAGACCACTGAGAGAGCTCAGTGCCAGAGCCCTCATCCCCACACATGGCAGGGGGACAAAAAAGCTTCAGGTGAGACATTTGCTGGAGCTGTTGGGAGCAGTCTGGTTGTTCCTGAGGACTCCAACGCGAAACAACACAACCTCATGTCCTGCTCTTTGTGGCAGGATGTGTTGGCATCTGGGGGACTCTGCTGCCCTCCTCTGAGAGCAGCTCAGCTGGCAGCTCGTGTGGTTCAGAGCTGCCCTGAGGACAGCATGAAGTATTTGTGGAATTTAATATGAAAGTGAATAACTGAAGGGCTTGGATCTCTTTTCATGTCCTCTGTGGCCTCGGTCCTTGAGGAAGATGCTGGTCTGAAAGCCTGCCTTGTGCAGAAGCAGTGGTGGAAGCAAGGAAGTGCTGACATCTCTTCTCAGTCTCACGGCCCTGGAATCATTCTCATTTTCTCCATTTTACAGATGAGTTACTGTGATGGGAAGTGAATCCTCTCCTTTGGGAAGCCCAAAGGGCCACTCTCTGTGCTGAGTTACCTGTAGCTACCTGGGAAACAGCAGTGCCCTCCCTGCTGTCTCCCAGAGAATAACAAGTGCTTTTCTCAGAGGGACACCCTAAGCCCCAAAACTTGGTGAAATCCCTTTTCCTTCTCCAGTTTCAAGGCTGAGATAGAATCATAGAACCATAGAATAGTTTGGGTTGCGAAGAACCTTAAGATCATCCAGTTCCAACCCCCGGTCATGGACAGGGACACTGGCATCAGGGGTGTCTCTCAAACTGACATTCCACCCTGGCATCTGGTTTAATTAAAAAGAAAAGTGGGAAGTATCTGAGGAGTGGCTGTTTGGCACAGGCAGGATTTACTGAGCTTTGAGCTGGCCATGAATGTTTGAAGAAGATGCAGTGTGGTCATTTCTCTCTTCAAGGACTATGTGCTGTTCTGACGTCAGGAGGAGATAACTTGCTGCTCTAGTGGAAGAAGCCATGTCCCTGCCAGCTCCACTGCTTTTTACAAGTGTCTTTGGGGTATTTTTCCAGCTCTATGGCAAATCTAGAGCCATCTGGTAGCATTGGGCTCCCTACTCCTGTGAGGCGGAGCTGGCATATGTGTGTATAAGCAGCCATGTGGGATGGCACGGACCAAGCTGTGGGATGCCTGAGAATCCTGGATAAACCACTCAGTACACAGACACACTGACTGTACCTCATAGCCTTTTATTTGCTATCACTCCCTGACACATCTACATATATCTTTGCCCAGGATAAATCAGTATATGAGCATGACATCCCCCTATTGCTTTAAGGTTTCAGTGCCAAACTCTGAATCTCCCTGAAAATCCAAGTCAGGAGCCAATCAGGGACTTGGAGGGTGATAAATCTCTCCCTTTCCCTCTGATGTTGCATAGTTCACTTTGTAAGACATGAAAATAAGGAAGGAGTCCTTAGCGAGGTCCCTCTTTTCTTGCCTTAGCCACCATGGCGGAGATTAGGTTTCATATGTGTTGGTCCTCGATGTCACTTCGAGGGACTGCCTGCTACCTCCTTGCTGATGTTGTGGGAAGGATGCAGGACTGAGAAGTGTATGGCTGGATAAATCAGCCATCAAAAGGGAAGACCCTCCGAAAGAGCAGAAGGGCAGCCCTCCTTTCGCTCTGAGTTTCCCAGCTGCTCTTCCTTTTCCATCTGGTGTCTTTTCCCCTGGGTTCAGACTGAACCCTTCCTTCAAAGGATGCTGCTGAGCATGAGGTTGCTGTTTGTCAGCTGCGTGCAGCTGAGAACCAGCAGGAACAGCAGTGAGTCTGCTCAGGGCCATGATGTGGCTGTCCTTAGCAGCATCTGATGCAACTGCTCTCAGCAGCATCCATCTGACGAATATAGGACCCCCCTGCCCTGCTCTTCTGGCTTTGTCAGGAGCTGAGCGCTGTGCTTTTCCAGTCTTTTCTTTTCACTCTATTGCCTGGAACACGGGCTGCACTTTGCTGGGCGATCAAAGCAGATCCCTTCCATGAAATTGGAGATCTTAGACTCAGAGATCCCAGAGGACCTTTGCTGAAGCCCTTCCAGGCAGTGGAGCAAACATGCTGCACAGCTGAGGCAGGCAAGAGGAAGGGGAGAGAGTGGGTGGATGAAGCCTGGAGCTTTAGGCCATTTGTTTTCATTCCTATTTTCATGGCAATAACATCCGGACTGGGTTTGCTGGGTCAGGGGTGTAGCCCTGCTTTCCAAGTCTGAGATAATCCCTGTTTCTCTTTCCCTTCCCAGCCTGGGTTGGGTTTTTCCCATTTTCCTCCCTTTTTTAATTAATCTATTGTAGTAGAATCTGAATCCATAAGCAGGCAAGGCAGCCTTAAGGAAACTCGAGCCCTCTCCCATAACTGGGAAGCATGTGTGCTTGGTGTCCTAGCCAAGAGCTGCTTTTGATTCTCAGGGTGGTCTCTCACCTTGTTTGAACCAAACTCAGGATTTTGAGTCCTGCTTTTAATTTACGACCCACTCAGAGGAAGATGTGGGCGCTCTGGGAGGGAATATAAAGGATCAGGATGATGTGGAGACAGAGGGTTTGTTGTCTATGGAAACAGACCCCACCAAATGGGAGTCTCTGCTTTGCTTTCAGGTTTCACAGTTGCACATAGCCTGGGCTGAAAGGAATGATGTGAGGGGTCTCCAGCAGTGACAGGGGTCTGCTCGCAGTGCTAGAGGAGATGCAGAGCTGGGTTTGAGGACCCAATTGTGTCCCACAAGCATATCCCTGCATATGAAAAGCCCAGAGGAAGGACTGGAGGGGGTGCTTTGCTTCATGAAAGAGCTGTGAGGAGCAAGGGACCTGACTGGACCTGACTCTCCAGAAGACAGGAAAGCATTAGCAAGATGCTTCTTTGTCTGGAGGAGATGAGAGGGTGAGGAATGAAAGGTGAAGAGCCAGGGGGGTTGGTAGCTTGGCAAGGTGGATCTGCAGAAGGGATGTGAGAGGAGTGGAGGGTGAGTGGGTACACGTGAGGCAGCAAAAGCAGTGGAAATGAGGAAGATATGGGGGGAAAAGTGTGGTTAAAAAAACCTGTGGCAGATGTAAGGTATCATGTGAGGGCCTTCACAACATGTATGTGCTGTGCTGAGAGACTTGCAGGAGGCAAAGTGGATTTTATGACACTTCATTACCCAGAATTCAGTGATTTTTTCAGCTTCCATGAAACATAAATGAGAAATAATGTGGGTACGTCAATGGTGTGAGACAAGGATGATGGGTTAGAGCTTCCTACTGCACTGAGGTTTGAAGGTTGTCTGGTGGTTTGTTATCTCTTTACAGCAGAGGTGGGAGACGGGTCTGTGTCTCACGAGCTGCTGGGATGGACACTTTGGGATGCTTCACAACACAGCTAGCCTTGTGCAGAGGGCATGGAGAAGGCAGCAGCTTTTCCTGCCTCGAGGCAGCTTTCATGCTAAGCCTCAGCTTGGGAGTGATATCTGCCCAGTTCTGCTCTGTTGGACCAGCCCATTCATCTGGTTATGGAGAACTCTTATGGAGTTATGGAGTCCAGGCTTCCTCAGGAGCTCTGCCTGTCCTCTGGGGCTGGGAATGAGGGGGTAGCAGACCTGCTTTCACCTTGCAACGAGTTATTTTTGCAAGTGACTGGGATTTGACATCTCCAGCACATCCCCTCTTAATGCTTCCTGTCTGCACTACCACTTCTCGTTCTTCCTGCCTTTGTTGGATCCTGGAAGCAGTTCTACCTTTCTAATCTGAGGTCCCTCCGTCCCTGCCAGCCAGGCCTTGGGAGTTAATAATCACAAAGGCTAATTACTTCTGGTGCTGTCTTGCAAAGATGAAGATCTTTCCCCTCCTCCCGAAAGTTCCTGAAGATAACAAAGGTTACAGCCGCAGACACAAACCACTTGAACACTTTGTTCAGAGCAGGGGGTTGGCCTCTGTTGTCACCATGGCTTGTGACCACAAGGCAGGGCACGGCTGTAGATGACATGGACACTCAGGAGAAGTTGGGACAAGGAATTGCTCGCCGTGTAGTATCTACAGGGGTTCTCTGCAATGGATACAAGGACCTCCACATCTAACTTGCCTGCCTTTGGCAGTGAGGCAGAGGATGGAGTAGCTGAGACCATGGTGGGAGCTGCCCTTGTGTGTGAAGGCTTGGAGGAGATACCTGGAGGAAAGCCCAAGGCAATGGCAAGGTAGGACACAATGGGAAACATGGGAAAGTACCAGTTAAACATACTCCACGGGTGGCCTGCATGGGACCAGTTTTTGGCCCATTGGAGGCACTACCACCCTAATTGCAGTGAATCCAGAGGTGGTTGTGGGATCTGCTGTGGAACTGGCATAACAGGAGGAGTGTTTTGCCTGGTTTGTTCCCAGCAGGCAGACATGCCCTGAAGCACTTGCTGGGGAGGTGGGAATCCTCATAGTGCTGCAAGGGGCAGTTGTCTCTCTGCCTGTATGCCCTAGGTGAACTTCCTAGAACTGTAGCTCCTCTTGATTTCAGCAGCAGGCTGTGGAGTGGATCAGTCATTTCCAAATGCCCCAGGAATCATCTGGAGCTGAGCCTTTTTGCCTCTCCGTGCTAGCAGAGCAGGGCAAGTGAGGAAAAAGCTTTCAGGATGAGTGTGCCCTGGGTAATGGGGCTCCTCCATGCACAGCTGGTGATGCAGGGGGGAGAATGGGTGGGCAGGGAATGGTGTGTTCCCACTGCTTCACAGAGAGGGTGTAAATCAGTGCAGGCACATGACTGCTCTCATCTGCTGGGAGAGCTGCTCTGCTGCCTCAGGTTCCTGGAAACAGTGAGTGGAAGGATGAGCCAGTTAAAAATTAGAGCCACAGCATCCAAAGTTCAAAGCTCAGTAAGAGTAAGACCGAGTTGTCTTATTCACATCAGGGTATGGGAAGCCCAGTGCTTTCCATGAATGGGGACTTTAAAAATCTTGGTCAGTCCTGCTGCTGCCCATCCCTAACAAGCCTTTCTCCTCTCAGCCAGGTTTCCTCCATCCTTTCACCTTCCTGTGTATTATCGTTTCTTTACATCCCAGATTTCCTCATTGTATTGGGTTTGAGTGGCAATGATGATGGTAGCACCTCTGGGATAACATAGGTAAGAAGTGGGAGTGAAGCTGCGCAAAGCAATTGCAATGGGAGAGGGGAGTGAGAATACGTGAGAGAAACAACTCTGCAGGCATCAAGGTCAGAGCAGAAGGAGGGCAGGAGGTGCTCCAAGAGCCGGAGCAGAGATTCCCCTGCAGCCTGTAGTGCAGACCATGGTGAGGCAGCCCATGGAGGTCCATGGTGGAGCAGATACCCACCTGCAGACCATGGAGGACTCTCCATGGGAATGGAGGTGGATGCCTAAAGGAGGCTGTGAGGCTGTGATCCCGTGGGAAGCCTGTACTAGAGCTGGCTCTTGGCAGGACTTGTGACCCCATGGAGAGAGGAGCCCAGGCTGGATCCGATTTGCTGCAGGACTAGTGACCCCGTGGTGGTGAAGAACTGCAGCCCATGGGAAGGACTCATGTTCTTGCAGTTCATGGAGTACTGCCTCCCATGGGAGGCACACGATGCTGGAGCAGGGGAAGAGTGTGAGGAGTCCTCCCCTGAGGAGGAAGGAGCAGCAGAGACACAGTGTGATGGACTGACCGCAAACCCCATCCCCTTGTGCTGCAGAGGAGGAGCAGGTAGAGAGGAGTGAAGTTGAGCCTGGGAAGAAGGGAAGGATGGGGGAAGGTCTTTTAGAATTTAGTTTTTATTTCTTAGTACCACACTCTGATTTGATTGGTAATAAATTAAGCTACCTCCCCAAAGTTGAGGCTGTATTGCCCACGACACTAACTGCTGAGTGTTCTTGTCCTTATCTTGAGGCTTTCATTATACTTTCTTACCCCTGTCCAGCCACCCATTGAGGCCATTGAGCTGTTTCAGCAGGAGCAAGAGGGCACACTCCATGCCAGCGAGGGATGGTGTGTTTATGGGAGCATGTTACCAGCCGCTGGTTCAGTCTGAACCCCTGGCTGAGCACACACCTCCATCCACTTGCACACAACCGCTTCAGCATCATAGCAGGGGTGTCTCTCTGTAGTGATAGGAAAAGGGGTAATGGGTTAAAACTGAAACAAGGGACGTTCAGGTTAGATACAAGGCAGAAGCTCTTCCCTGTGAGGGTGCTGAGGCGCTGGCACAGGGTGCCCAGAGAAGCTGTGGCTGCCCCATCCCTGGCAGTGTTCAAGGCCAGGTTGGACACAGGGGCTTGGAGCAACCTGCTCTAGTGGAAGGTGTCCCTGCCCGTGGCAGGGGGTTGGAAATGGAGGAGCTTTAAGGTCCCTTCCAACCCGAACCACCCCAAACCTCCACGTCCACCCCCCGGGCCTCCCCCGCTCCTCCCGCCCGGGTCCGCCGGGCAGAGCTGCGCAGGCGCACCGCGATCACGGTTCCCCCCGCCCCGCTCCCGGGAGCGCGTCCTTCAGGCGGTGCCTCAGCGCCGGGGCCGGCTCTGGGTATGGGGGGAACGGCGGCCGCTCCTCCACCCTGAGCAGCAGCAGCGGCGGCGGCGGGACCCAGCATGCGGCGGGGGTAGGTGGGGAAGCCGGGCTGCGAGGCGGAGGGCGGCGGGGCGGCCGTTAGCGGTGGGGCCGGAGGGGAGGCGGTCGGGCGCTGCGGGCCTGCGGTGTGTGGTACCCGGGCCTACCGCCCCCCCCCCCCGAGTGGGGTAAGGGGGGAGCCGGCGGCTCCGCGGGGCCGGGCTGTCCCTGAGCCTGGCTGCATGCGGGTGCTGGGACGGGGGTGTGTCTGAGGGTCCCCTCGGGCTTCCATTGGGTTTGCTAGGGTTGTTGGTAGCGCTTCATGTCCTTGCAGCCCTAAACCTGAACGCTCCTCTGGTTTCTGGGTTCTGAAGCTGTGGAAGTGCCTGTGGTTGTGTGGAAAGGAGACGGGCTGCCCCATCCCTGGCAGTGTTCAAGGCCAGGTTGGACACAGGGGCTTGGAGCAACCTGCACTAGTGGAAGGCGTCCCTGCCCGTGGCAGGGGGTTGGAACTGGATGAGCTTTAAGCTCCCTTTCAACACAAACCAGTCTGTGACTGTGTGATAGAATAAGGATATATCATGTCCATCAGCAGTCCTCAGGTGTAAGGACACAGTAGGTGATTGCTGAGGCAGATATAAGAAATAGAAGTTATGTGTTAAGCTTTAATAAAACACTACCTTTGCCAAAAGCTTCTGAGAGGCACTTTACTGAGTGCCCGGTGGGGTGGTGAGAGATGCCAGTTCATGGTGGTGCAGGATGGCAGCAGTCAGGGGTCTGTCCCGGTCAGGATGGAACACTCAGGTCCTTTTTGCAAGCCGGAGGGTAGGAGTTTAACCTGGAGAGACTCATGAGACTGTTTGTAAGGGAAATAACCCTGTCGGATCAGCTCTGCAGGAAACATGTGGGGCCCGCTGGAAAAAGTGCAGATCCTGCACATTTTTTTGCTTTTTCTACAGAAACCAACTTTAGAAGGTGGTTGGGGTTGGTTTGATTTCTTTTTTTTTTGGTGCAAGTTTGCATTTCTTGTGTCAATGTGGGACCTTTGGGATATGATACGTTTTGCTTTGAAAGACAGCCGCCAGTCAGAGCAGCAATAGCAAGAGTGTGACTGTACACAGTGGTACTTTGGTCTCTGGAGGTTTGTATTTCAAAGCACCAGCTGGACACTGGAGATGGGGCTTGGCTGGGCAGGAGCCAGCGTAGCCAAGGCTCTTGTGGGGATTCTGTTGGCAGAGAATGCACTATTCCATCATAGAAATGATTTTTCAGGATAGGATTTTAGGTCCCTTGGCATTAAGGAGTGTGGGTGGGACGGTTTCATTCCTCCACGTCCTCCGGTTTTCTTCCACGGTGCATGGAAATACACTGGAATACCTGTCTCCCAAGACAAACAACTTTCATCTGAGAACTTGAGAGTCACAAAGAAACAACGGGGTTTTTTTCTTCCTGTTACGTATGAGTTAGTTTGGCTGTCTTAGGAGTTTAGTGGAGTGTTGAAATGTCCCTTTTCCTTGCTGCTTGGTTTTGAATCTGGCTTTTCCTCCATGCTCTGATTGTTGCTTTCGTCTGATCACAGAAGCTGGAGGTGCTAAGATTGGCTAGGTCCCTTCTGGTGTGTTTTCTCTCTAATGCCTGGAGGGTTGTGTTCTCTGCAGCTTACCCTGTCTTATCTCAAAAATCCACAGCAGAGAGACCTTCCACTATGCCACCTGAGAGATGGTTTAACTTGAACAGACCTCTCTGTCCTGCTTCCCATGCCCTGTGGCAAATCCATTGCAGAGAACCTCCCCCAATCTCTGGGATGAATTGGTATCATTAAATCTGCACCTTCTTGTAGTGTGTTTCATTCCTTCCTTTGGGTCATTCTTTTGCTTATTCCCTCCCTTTTCCTAGTGTTTGGAGCCTTTGGAGACCTCCTCATCCCATTAGCGATGTCACTGTTTAGGTAAGTGATCCGTGTTAGCTAATCTTGGCCTTTCTAAACCATTTCTTCTGTGCAGCTCTGCTTTTCCTCTGATTAACCAGATGTGCCAGCAGAGCAGACTATCTGGATGGAGCAGGCACTTCATGCCCTGAACACCATGTAGTTCTCATTTCTATGCTCTCTTGCACCTTAAACTGTAGATGCCTGCCCAGGCTGGGAGTTCCTGTTGGTCGTGGCTTGCTCAGTCAGCCTTATCCCTCCATGTTTGTGCATATCACTTCTTATCAAGCAGTGCCAGCATGCTGAATAGCTCAAGGTGATCTTTGCTTGGAGGAACTGTCTGTCCTTTTTCCTCTGGCCAAAACCAATTTTATTTTCTTGCCTTTTCCCTAACACACCCTTTTATGTTACCTTCCACACTTCCAAATTGAGTAGTATCACCAGAATGAGCCTCCTTTTCTGGATCTTCCCAGTGAATGTTCAGTGAAACCAGGTGAGGTCAGTGGAACACTAGTTAGTTTCTGTCCTGTCTTATGTTCTTAACACTGCTGTATGACCATCCTTCTGGTGCTTTCACTTGTTCTTGCTTAACAGACTGGTCAGTAAGACCTTAGTGATACTGACTTCATGTCTCTGTCCCCCAGTTTTGTAGTCAAATTCTGTCCAGTTGTCATCACACTGCAGCAGGGATCCTGTGCTCTTTGTCTTCCAAGGGTTCAGAGTGTTTCCTTTTGTGCTTTTCCACGTGCTTTCCTGTGGTACCTGAGCTGAGTTAGCTGCAAGCTGCTTTTTCTTTCCCTCTTTGGAAGAGGACTGCAGGCAACTGTTGCTCATGGAGAGCTTTGCGGGGCAGAAAGGGAGATAGGGGAGAAAAAGGCTCTTCTGAGCTGCCCATGGCTGAGGAGATAAGCCCAGTGTCAGGCTGGAGTCAGAGTGAGGAGGAAGAGTGGGGCCTGGCTGGACTGCAGGACGTAGGGCAAATTCAGGAGAGGAAAACATAGAGATTGGGAAGAGGGAAGAGGAGAAAGTGAACCTAACCAAAAGAAGGTGATAGCTTCTCAGCAGGAGAAGGTAGTGGAGAAGAAGCAATAGCCTGGAGGAGTGTGCGGGAGGAAGGATTGGTGCTGTGCGTGGAAGAGGATATCACCACAGCTCAGCTAAGGCTTGTGACCCAGAGATAACCAGCAGCAGGTTAATCTGTCGTGCAGTGTGTGGGTCCTGCTGGGTGGCTGGACATGATAGAAAGCTTCCATGTGTGCAAGGCTTGATCGCTGACTTCAAACAGCAGGTGGCTGCATGAGGACAGTTGGCTGATGCACGTGCTCTAGACAACACCATGTTGCAGTGCCCTGTCATGCAGGCAATCAAGCCTTTTCCAGGGTCTGTGTTAGTCTGATGACAGTTGACAAAGTCCTACTGGGCACTAGGGAAAAGTTTCTGGTATCCTCTTTCTATTACATCTTCACTTACCAGCCACTGAAACCGAAAAACAGGGCTTCATCTCAGCTCAATGGAAATACACTGGTTTAGAGAGCTCTGTGGAGGACTTTGGTGGGAAACCAGTGGTTAAAAATAGATCCTTCTTCTCTAAAGCAGGGGTGGGAGGGAGAGGAAGGGGGGTTTGCAGTGGGGGGATTAAGATCTGTATATTGATAGGGAATGGGAGAGTTGTACTTGCTTTTCCTTGCTACTCTGCTTCAGTTGGAGAAGAACTCCAACTTAGGAGTATCTGAACTTAGGTCTACTGGGTGTATACTGGCATCCTAAACAAGCCAGCTGCAGAGTGTTGCTTTCTAAAGCAGGTGAGAATGAGATTCCTGGAGTAGCTGTCTTGACTTCTCCTGCTTTATCCTGAGTTAACAGTATCTGGGACATGCTGGTTGAGAAGGGTTAAGCCGGGAGTTACTAATAGCATTGCTTTGCCTGCTAAGTTTTGCATGTCCAAAATTATCTGTGAGGAAGTACTCACTGTTGAGAAACCAACCCTTCTTAAAAGCAGTGCAGGCTGGGCATCTTGAACTAGACTTAGTGTGATTCTTAAAGATCCCAGGTTGCCCCCAGAGTCTTTATTTTAGACCATCTCTTCTGTTGCTGGGCTGGAAGCAATCCATGTCAAAAGGGTAAAGGAACTGGTGCAGCTGCTGCTGCCTTCTTCATCCACCGTCCCCCTTCGTGCCTCACCTCAGCGCCTGTGAGAGGCTGGAGGTGGAGGGTGGTGTTATAAGTGTTAGAGGAAGGTTGTGAATCACCCCTATATAAAGTTTCACTGTGCTGGTACCCCACAGCCAGGCCAATTTTGAGGAAGACAGCCAGAAGCAACCAGCTGTGGGACACTGGAAACCACTAATGCCATCCAAAGGGAACAAGGAGGAGCCAGAGACTGGATGCCAAGATGCTGGAGGTGTGGATGAGACCCAGTCCACCGAGCAGCTCAACGTGTCACGTCTGCGCAGCTCTTCAGTGGAAATCCGTGAAAAGGGGTCTGAATTCCTGAAGGAAGAGCTGCACAAAGCACAAAAGGTAAGGCCCAGAGTTTGTGAGAACACCTGAGGATGGTGGCAGAGATTTAAGCAGTGGGGGTGTTCCTAGAGGTGGTGCTGAGGTAAGCAGGGTCTGAATGTGGCTGTACCACAGTCTGGAGCAGGCAGAAGAGGAGAGAGATTAAGCTGAGGTGGCCATAAAGTGCTTTGGAGTAAGGACATGAGTTCCATGATCCAAAGCCTCTGTGCCAACATCCAAATTTAGTCCTGGAAACCTTCTGTAGAAAGCAGTTTGAGGCAGGCAGTGCTTACTATGGAGCCTCATCGCTAATGGCAAATGAGCAATTCCAGCCTGAAAAGCCTGCTACAACTTGTGGAGGGACATGGAGTGGGGTACACAGGAGTCTTGGGCCAGGGATCCATGCTGTGGTGGGGAGAAAAGGTTGTGATTGACAAGCGGGGGCAGGCAGGCACAGCACTACTGGCGCCTGCTGTGAGCTCATGTGCCTCTCTCCATTTCCTCAACAGGAGCTGAAGCTGAAGGACAAAGAATGTGAGAGATTATCAAAAGTCAGAGAACAACTGGAGCAGGAACTAGAGGAGTTAACAGCTAGCCTATTTGAGGTACCACCCTCTTCCTTTTCCCATAATTTCTTAAGCTAAGCTTACATCTAACTCCTTTAAGACAGGCTTTCCCTGAACTTCCAGCCATCTCCTCCCACAGATTCCTCCTTTCCCCTGTTGTTCTTTTCCCACTTGGAGAAGCGGAGCTGGGCAGTGCTGCAGGCAGACCCTCAGAGCAGGGGCTTGTAACTGCTCCTGGGGAGCATTTACATGCATTTCTTTCCCCTTCTAGCAGCTGTGGGGTGGCATAAAGAGCACAGTAGTTATGGGTCTACATCTGGTTGCACAAACAGATGTGGGGATGGCTGTAGCTGGAGCTAAGCATAGCTCTCCTCCCCTCTCTCATGCCTGCTCTGTAGTCTGGAGAGCAGCTGCTGTGTAATAGAGATGATTCCCTGGCTCATGTCAGCCCTTGCTTGGGGTGGAAACAAGCTGCATGTCCTCATATATTCTGCTCCAGTGATTGTTCAGAAGGCCTGTTGGTTGGGTATTTCTTGTAACATGATTCTTGCCAAGCTCTATCCTGGCAAAATCCCATTTACCAGCAGCTCTAATGTCTGGATTTGGCTGAGCAGCAAGGGAAAAGCCAGAGCCCATCTGTACCTTTGAAACACAGGCTGGTACTGAGTGTGAGGGCCAGGAGAGCATCCCCCTCCTGGAGGTTTGGTTTCCTGGGGTCAGGGTGAACATAGAAGTAATGTAGCTGAGGGCTGTTCACTTCCTTTGGTGGCCTTGGGCAGCAGGGAGGCTCCAGCTGGGATTCACACCACTCCCCTCATGCTGTGGGAGATGCTTTTAATCTGCCTTTGCCATTTGGGCTCCACCTGAGCTACAGCTCCTGCTGTGTTGCAGCCATGCCAAGAGCAGTGAGGGCTGGCCTATCTGCAAGGAAGGTGGGAGCAAAGTGCAGTAACAAGCAAGAGCACCAGTGAGGAGCCAAGACGTGGAGCAGCAAGTCTGGATCAGGATTTGTGCCACGGACAGAAATCAGGGTCATAAAACAGTCCAGTGATCAACCAGCAAGCCTGTAGTGACAGCACAGGCCTGAGGTTGAGAAAGGAGGCCAAGCAAGTTCAGAGTTGCAGAGGTACTTTCACAGCAGTGATGAAGCATAGGTGGGTGCTAGTGTTAAAGCCTCAGCTTTAAAGCAGTTACCAAGGGCAAGGAGGGGCAGGCACTTGCTTCTCCCTTTCTTCATAGCAGTCCATATCGGTGAAAGAGATGACCTTGGATTTGGCCAGCTAAACTCTTTAGTTAAGCCTACTACGCAGTCCAGGCTCTGGCACTCAGAGCCTTCTCTGGGAAATTCTGGGAGAAGGCTATTCACAGCTGACAGAGTAAAACCCTTGGAAGTGGGAGTGATGTCTGCCTCCCTGCTTGCTCGCCCTGAGCATGTGATTACAGCAGAGCTTTGGCCTGTCCTGGTGGCTTTATGAGTTGATGCTGCAACAGGCTAACTCAAATTCTCTCTGATCCAGGAAGCACACAAGATGGTGAGAGAAGCAAACACTAAGCAGGCGGCATCAGAGAAACAGCTGAGGGAGGCACGGGGGAAGGTGAGAATTCCACTCTCTGTGTCTTGATCTCTGTGCTAGCTTGGTGCCATCCCTGCCCAGCCTGGCCATGGTGCTGTTTGGCTGGAGGAGAGTAAAGGCTCTCTGAGATGCTGCATTTTGCTCTGTTCCCTCTCCAGCAGACACTGAGCGAGGGGGGTAAAGGCATCCTTGCAGTCTGCTGCTGATCCAGCTCCCCTTTGAGAGATGGATACCAAGGGATTGTAGCTGGATCCCTGTGGCTTTAGTATTTGGTGGGGTGCAACAAGCTCAAGCTCAGCAGGTGCTGAAGGTGCTGTTCACTCTTGCCTTGTCTCCTCAGATTGACATGCTGCAGGCAGAGGTAACAGCTCTGAAGACTCTGGTCATCACATCTACACCTTCCTCTCCCAACCGGGAGCTGCACCCTCAGCTCCAGAGCCCTTCTAAAGCTGGCTTCAGGAAAGGCCATGGGCGAAACAAAAGCACCAGCAGTGCAATGGTCTCAGCTGCCAGCCAGAATGTGACTCCAGAGCCCGTCAGCCGTGAGTGCAAAGAGGTGGGTAAGGGCCATTCACTGTGCTCAGGGAGCTGTGTGGTTCTAACTTGGGCTTCCTGGAGAGCTTTGTGATTTCAGTGTTGGGAGAAGCTGTTTGTGCAGTAACGTGGCTTGTTCCCTAAATTTGTGCTGAGGCAAGCTCTGGAGGGTTTCCATTTTGGAGGTTTCCTCTTCTGAGAAGCATGTTGAAGGCTGCGTCAGGACAACTGCTGGAGGAAGCAGCCAGGAGATCCCTGGAGGGCATGAGCAGATTCAGGAGTTACCAGAGCTGAGAGTGGATATATCAGGAGTTGCTGGGCAGAAGCCAGTTGCTTGCTGCACCTTGGCAGTTGAGTCCACTGCCTGTTCTGGTGTGATTTGCTGTTGTTTCTTCTCTCTGCCTAGTTTGGCTTGGATACCAAGACACTTCCATCAGCTTCTAGGCTCTGTCACTTGCTGTTTTCATGGGCATGTCACTGTTCCTCTTCTTTGCAGAGCATATATTTAATTAATTATACTTAATTCCTTCCTCACTTGAAGGAACTGGGCAGAGAAGCATACGAAGCATTTGTGAATATCTTTCAAACAAACTCTGTTTAATTCCCTTTGGTGATCCTTTGATAGTCCCCCACCTGCTGTGACCATGGGTGTAAGTAATGCTTCTTCCTGCTAGCAGGACCTTTCCCAGTTTCCATCTGGGAACTTTCCACTAGCTAGATGTATACATAGCTGTCCTGGGGAGCAAGAATGAAAATGAGTGAGAATGTGGTGGGGGAATATGTCTCCCTAGTGATTTTTTTTTTGGGTGCTGTAGCCTCTGTCATGAAGAATTGTTGAGGGAAAACAAAGGCATCCAGTCACTTGGCTTGTGTGAGAGCGTATGCAGAAGAGCCACTTGTGAAATTAATGCTCTCACCAAACCAGGACTGTGCTGGCAACACTGGTAATGTCTGCTTTTGACAGTGGATTCAATGAATGTGCCTTGTCAGCTTCTGCACAGTGCTCTCGGTAGAGTTTGGATGAAATGCTTCAGGCAACATTGGCTATAGCTATTGTCCTGAGACAGCAATAACAATGAGAGAAGATCCTTTAACTATTCACAGGCAGAGAGGAACAAAGGTTATATGAGAAAGAAAGCCAGAGGAAAATGAGTTTGATAACTGTGAAGGCCTAGTTTCTCGTGGTCAAAACAGGGAACAGTCCAGATATGCTGGAAGCTGGAGTCAAATGCAGTCAGTTAGAAGCTACTTTGAGGGATGGGATGAAAAAGGTTTTAGTCTTTTTAAGGACCTGTGACTCCTCCCAGTGCTACCTATTTTTCCTCCAGTCAGAACAGAGGAGCTCCAAACTGAGAGCCCAGTTCAGTGAACCACTGACTACCCTGTAGAAGCTGCCCTCTGCCTACAGTGAGCAGAGGTGACTTTTGCCTGTTGAGCAGTTCATTTTGCTCTTCTTGGCTCAGTCGCAATGCTCATGTTGATGATCTTTAGAGAAATACTGTCTCTTGTAAGTGACTTGCTGGTTAAAGATTTGGACCTGCCATTTCTTCAATTAGGCAACTTCCACATGATGCAGATAGCCTGGGCTTTAAAATCCCAATTCCAAGGTGACTAGTAATTTTATGTATCAAGGATGAGGTGGGTGGGGGGTTTTTTTGTTAACTTGTTGATTTCTGTCTCTCAAATTCCTTAATGGCCCATGTGAGAGGTGATAAAAGGGAACCTGGCGTTCAGTATTGGTGGTCTGTGGAAAAGACATGCCACATCTTAAATTGAACCTAAAAATTACAGAATTTGTTCCCTTTTTGCACCTCAAGCTGAAGACAAAAGGTGAGGCTTGTGTCCCTGTGATGTCTTAAGCAACGTGCTTAGTCCCCTGAAAGGGAGGACTTGAGTCTGTCTTTGTACCTTCTATTTTGTCTCATGTTTGTTGCTTCCCTTTCTTGCCTGTCTCTCTAAACCTTTTCCTTCACTGTCTGTCTCTTGCTCTGCCCTCAAAGTCTGGGTTACCTGCTCTCCTCTCTCTGCTCCTCTGTTTCATCCCTGGGAAGGCAATCCACATCACCTATGAACCAAGCTGGCAGGCCTTGGGGGCAGATGCTTCCTCGTCCTTGCAGCAGGTAACCTTTCTGGACAGCACTGGGGACGGGTGGGACACATCTACCTCTCACACTTCCAGCCTTTCAGTTCCAGCTTCCTTTTATGCTAACCTCCATATTTTGTTTTCTTTTTGTTTTTCTCCATTTGTTTTTCCATCTTGTGGCTCTGAAGCTGTCTCCTGGTGCCAGGTGAGCAGTGTCCATAGCATAGAGTGAATGTGCTAGAACCCAGACCTATTTCCAGCTTTGTTCACCTATGTTCTTTGTGTTGCTCAGCAGGGTTTCTTTAGTTTTGTTTTTCCTTTCACCAGCTTTAACAGGATTTGCTGGCCTTTTAAGGAGAAGCCCTGTCAGTCAGGTTGGTGGTTTGGCTAATGATCCATCTGGGGTTTAAATACCAAGTCGCAGAGAGTCTCTCCATCCAGACAGAGATGGAGGGAACAGCCTTCGTGCTGTCCTGGGTCCCATGTTGCTAAGCAGTGATAATGCTTGCAAGCCCAAAGCAATAAGCAGACATTAGAATGAGGGAAGCTGTTCCTGCTCCTTGAGTTCCCTTTGAGAGAGCTCTTTTCCTACACTCAGCTTGCCTCTGCAAGCCCGTGTGGCTTCCCAGTGCTCCCATTACTTCTGCAACTCCCCAAAGACCAGAGTTCTGGGCTTGGAGTGGTCTTTAAAGGGCTGGCATACCCTGTGAGCTCATACTTGGGCTCACCGAATGTAGTCCTGCTGATGGCTGTTTATTCATAGCTTTTTCCAATTCCTTCTTTTCTGTAGCAATCCTTTCCTTACAGAATGGTTCTGCCTCCTGGGTGCCATTGCCACTGTGCTTTGTCATTCAGCTGCTCTCATCATTCCTGCCATGGGCTGAGTGAGCACTTGGTCTGTTTGGTGGTTGTGTCGTGGCTTTCCTGCAGCAGAGCTGCTGCCCTGTCCTGGAGGAAGATGGGATAGAGAGATGCCTGCAGGTTGCTGTCGGAATAAGCCCAGTATGGCTGTGTCAGTCTGGCTGATGGGTGGGAGATGAAAGATCCTTGGAGCAAACCAGCTTCCCTCAGACACTTCTGTAATGTCTGAGCCTTTCTAGCTGCCAAAGCAGATGCTTTGTAATTAGGTTACCTACATAGGAAAAGATACCTTTTGACATGGTATCTCTTCCTCCACTCACCTTTCCTCTTCCTTCTCCTCTTGGACACTTGCTGCAGGTCGACTCCATTTTATTTGCTGAGTTCCAGGCCTGGAAGGAATCTCCAACCTTGGATAAATCCTGCTCCTTCCTGGACAGAATTTATCGAGAAGATGTAGGACCTTGTCTGGACTTCACTAAGCAGGAGGTGAGTGCTAGAAAGGAGGACAAAAACTGCACAATCTGGCAGCATCAAAGTTACACCTTTATGGAGGTGACCTTTGCACATTCCTGTCTGCGTTCTCTTTGCCACAGCTGTCGGAGCTGGTGCGAGTGGCTGTGGAGCAGAATACACTCACCATTGAGCCGGTGGCTTCCCAGACACTGCCTGTGATGAAGGTGTCAGCAGAAGAGTGTGGGGGACCGAAGTAAGGCACTGTGCTTATCCTCTCTTGTCCTCTCCTTGCTACTGATCTTTTTGTACCGTCTAGTGGAGTTTGGCCAGGCTTTGCTCAGTCAGTTTAGATGAACAGTTCAAAGGGCTCAGCTGAGTGTTCTCCTAGCCTATGACCAGTGGTAGTTCAGCTCTACTAGTTCCATGAGAAGGGGAATTAGCTCAGTTGATGTACTGTAGGTGACTGTTTTGGGAGGTAACCTAGTGATGTGTTAGTGACTTTGGCTTGGAAGAGTTGGGGTTTTTTTCCCCTTAAGGTAGCAACTTGTTTAATGTTCTCTGAAGGTGTGTTTGTGCATAACTTAGGGTGAAAAGATTAAGTCAGAGCTGCAGAGCGGTGAGGCACTGGAACAGGCTGCCCAAGGAACCTGTGGCTGCCCCATCCCTGGCAGTGTTCAAGGCTAGGTTGGACACAGGGGCTTGGAGCAACCTGCTCTAGTGGAAGGTGTCCCTGCCCGTGGCAGGGGGTTGGAACTGGATGAGCTTTAAGATCCCTTCCAACCCAAACCCTTCTATGATTATCTCATGGTTTTGCATCTTGTGAGGCTTGAGCTCACCTTGTGCTCCTGACCTTGCTGGTGTACCAGGTGGGTTTGAGCCTAGGTCAGAAGAGATCTTCCCTTGCTGCATACCATCTTCACCACATCATGCTGTCACTTTGCCATCAGAGCCCCCAGAGCCCATAGCAGCTCTGGGGCTATGGGTGCTTCAGAACTTATGTGACTGTATCTGATATGACAGAAAACTTGAGATTGACTCAAAGAGGAGGAGCTTTATGATATTCCAGATGAAGTGACATGAGGAGGACATGTATTCCAGGTGAAGATAGGGGATTCTATTCAGCTATTAAATTTAAGTTCAGTCAGGGCTCTATCTCTTTATTCTTCCCTCCCTTACCTGCAAGCACCTTCTAAGCTAAGGTGTTTCTGTAACAGTAAATGCTGCATGCAGGTTTCCTACCACTCTCCTCTGTGTTTTCTATCATCTTCAGGCAAATTGTTCCATGAGTGTGTGTCAGGCCTGTTCCAAGAACAACCCATCCTGTGTTTATCCTTAGTGGTTTTCTTTGATTTCTTTTTTTATGTCTTCACAGTGGGTTCCGGTCACAAATTGTAACGTAAGTGAAGTATTTATTTTTCAGTCAGTGATCAAAGATCTCTAATCCATTAACAAGTTACTAACTTAGTGCCATTTAGAAGCTTTGAGGCTGGAGCTGAACTAAGCTAACTTTTTAACCCTGTTTAATTCCCACCCAGACACAGGACAGTGAGGAATCTTGCTTTTGGCAATAAAGGACCTGAAAGGAATGTGTTCCCCTTTGTTTCCCAGATGCAAACCACTGATTTTTGTGGCAACTTTGGACATGCTGTGGACCAGCATGAGGATGATAAGGGGGCTGGAGCACCTCCTGTATGAAGACAGGCTGAGAAAGTTGGGGCTGTTCAGCCTGGAGAGGAGAAGCTGCTGGAGACCTCGGAGCAGCTTCCAGTGTCTGAAGGGGGCTACAAGGATGCTGGAGAGGGACTCTTCATCAGGGACTGTAGCGACAGGACAAGGGGTGATGGGTTCAAACTGAAACAGGGGAAGTTCAGGTTGGATATAAGGAAGAAGTTCTTCCCTGTAAGGGTGGTGAGGCACTGGAACAGGTTGCCCAGGGAAGTGGTGAATGCTCCATCCCTGGCAGTGTTCAAGGCCAGGTTGGTCAAAGCCTTGGGTGACATGGTCTGGTGTGAGGTATTCCTGCCCATGGCAGGGGTTTGGAACTAGATCTTAAGGTTCTCTCTAACCCAGACTATTCTGTGATTCTATGACCAGAAAGGAGAAAGTTTGGGTTCCTGCCCAAGCTGGGACCCACCAGACCTACTTTTCTGTACCCTACTGTACTCAGTGCATCAGTTTGAGCAAGTCTAGGCAGGCAGGGACTAAGTTGGCCACTATGTGTCACTGCCTATATAGCATCAGAGCAAAATGCTGGCAAGAAGGTGATGAGGACAACTGGCTTTCATGATGGCATGCCCAGCAAAATGCCATGGGTGTTGTAGAATGCTGAAGGGCAGTGTCCGAATAGTTTAGGTTTATTCTAAAGCTGGTTTAGGTTACTTCTAGCTATGATTGTGATACCTGGGGTTACAGTAAGTAGTATCAACCAAGCCAAGAGTGACCAGCTGGAGTCTCTTTTTCCCTGTATGCTGCAATGCTCAAATTTGGGACCTCTTAAAGGTATCTTGCTTACAAAGGTATC
This sequence comes from Strigops habroptila, assembly GCF_004027225.2. NCBI lineage: Eukaryota > Metazoa > Chordata > Aves > Psittaciformes > Psittacidae > Strigops > Strigops habroptila. The sequence goes on from NC_046358.1 coordinate 2,442,259, forward strand.
AGTCATCCTGCAACTGCTGTGAATTTGATCCCCTTAAGTTATTATTTGGTCAATGATGACTTCTCTAAAACATTTGCTGCTGTGTGTTGTCCTCTTCCATGGCCCACAGAGCAATTTTTTGCAGCTGGGGAGCAATGTCCCTCTTCTCCCCATAGGACCACTAAGTCTCTGGAGAACATGCTAATGACTGTGCAGCAGAATATTCTGCTTTACTGCTTAAAGTGGTGATGAAGGAAGGACAACTGGCTGGTGCTGGGAACCATTTGACTAGCAAATAAGGGAAGGAAATGGCAAGAAGATAGAGGTGTGCTGCCCCCTTGGTGATTACATCTTTTTGAGGCCTCCCTGGGAGCTGAGCTGTCTGGAAAAGACTCTTTTCTTCACTCAGTCTGAAATCTCCTTACAGTTGTGAAGCCAAACTTCTTCCCTGTCTGCACAAGAAGGGATTGCTTGTTCATAGGAACTACAAGCCTCAACCAAAACCCCCTGAAGTCAATAGAAAGTCACTCCATGTGGCTTCAACTAGAGTAGGTTCGGATCAGGCCCAAATTAATAAAGAGGAGTCTGGCATAAAGCCTGCAGTGTTGCTTTTTTTGAGCTCTCAGCATGTGCAAATTCTGCTCAAATGCTGGATTTACCTGTTTTGGAAGCAGGTTTAGTCCCCAGCCAGCATGTTTGTGTCCCATCAGAAAAGGTGAAGCACCTGAGCAGAACTCCTTCAGCAAAAGCCTTGCCTGGACATAGAGATGTGCAGAGACTGGATGACACTTGTTATGCTCTGCTCCAGCCTCATCTCTTTAATGTTTTCTGTGGTTTTGTCTTGGGCTGTCTGCCAGGGAAAGGGTACAGCCTTTGCTTGGGCAGGGAATAATTCATGATTCCACATATTTAGCCTAAGGTCTCCTAAACTTGCCATTTATGCAATCTTGCTAGGAGCCAAAGGCTTATATCAGCCATGGTTTTTTATTTCTTCAGCTGACTGACACAGGTCTGGCTTCTGAGCTCCCACTTCCACCTCTCGTGGATAGTCTTGAGGTTGTTGAATTGCTGTGCAGTGGATTGGTGAAGGCTGAAGTGTGTGTTTCTTTGCCTGCAGGAAGTGTGCTCTGAGTGGCCTCCCCAGGACCTGCAAGCACCGCATCATGCTGGGGGATTCTGGGAATTACTACTACATTTCACCATCCTGCAGGGCCAGGGTAAGTCCTTTCATATTCCCAGCATGCCTCAGCCTTCCAGAATTGTTCCAAGCCCTGACATGGAGATGCTCTTGAGGGTCAGCCCTAAACTTGCAAAGACCTGTAGGGCTTGAGTTTGTTCCTGAGCCAAGGTGGCTCTTGGTCAATGACAAGGGTGTCATGCTCTGGTGCTCTACCTTATATTCCTTCAGGTAACCTGTCTTCAGTGTGTTCACTTTCCATGGTTTGACTCAATACAGGGCTTTGATTGTTCTGCTTTATTGTTATTTTTTAATTCTCCTTTGTAAAACACAGTAATTTTCTGCTCTTTAAATGCTGGCCCTTGTTACTGTTCCAGTACAGATCAGTGACTCAAATAGTTGTGAGAACAAGCTGTCCTTTCTTTGGAGGGAAGGGAGAAGATGAATGATCTGTTAATGTTACTGCTGAGGCTCTGATTCAATGGAGCGTTTTAGAAGTTTTCTTTCCTGAGTTACATATCAGAGATCCTGCAACATGTGATTATTTCTGAGACAAAAAATTGGGTTTGTGCATGGACTTAAGTTGACTGATTTTTGTCACTTGCATGGAAGTACTCTAATCATAGAATCATAAAATCATGGAATGATTTGGGTTGGAAAGGGTCTTAAAGCTCATACAGTTCCAACCCCCTGCCATGGGCAGGGACACCTTCCACTAGAGCAGGTTGCTCCAAGCCCCATCCAACCTGGCCTTGAACACTGCCAGGTATGGGGCAGCCACAACTTCCTTGGGCAACCTCTTCCAGTGCCTCACATAATGTGTCACAAATGTCCTTATCTCCCTGCACAAACCTTTAATTCCAAAGATTTTCCTTCAGTCAGAGAACAGCGCTCTCTGAAGGAAGATCATGGACTTTGCTGCCACGTTTAGTGATTACTTATGTCTCAAATCTGTAGTAGTTTGAAGTTCTTCCACAGTGTGTCTCATGGATAGTGTAGTATCTTGGCATGGGATTGCAGATGCCCAGAATTTTGATTTTAGTTTGTTTAAAACCAGCTTTCTTCTTATCTCTTTCCATGTGGTGGTATGTAGTACTATTTCTCAGGTGCTCAACACTAAAAGCTCTCCTGCTGGGTGCTGTGCAAGCCTCTTGACAGGTAAATCAGTTCTGTAGCTGACTCTTCTTTCCCTTCTCTCCCTCAGATCACAGCGGTGTGCAACTTCTTCACATACATTCGCTATATCCAGCAGGGCTTGGTGAGGCAAGATGGTAAGAGGGGATAGTAGCTGGCTGTGGTGGGGATGCCTTCTGTGGGCCCTTGGGAGGAGTTAAGAGGTCCTGTTCAGTGTGACAGGAATTGGGGCCAGCTTGGGGTACCCTGAACTCCCTGTGTCTTTAAGAAATGGTTAAATGATAGAAGACAGGCGTGAGCAGGAGGAATAGATGCGCCTATTCCTTGCTCATCAGCTTGCTGGGAGCTTTGCCCTGGAGTGGAGCTGATGAGGGGTGACCTGATGGGTTTGTCCTGCTGAGTGTTTGCCTGCTTCACTCTGGGCATGAGCCTGGCTGGGCTCCAAGCACAGCATAACATGAGCTGGCATCCAGCTGTGCCTTGCTTACTGATGTTTGGTATTGATTTTTCCTTCTCTTCCCCACACCCTTTTTGCTTTGCAGTGGAGCTGATGTACTGGGAGGTCATGCGGCTCCGGAGAGAGATGTCTCTGGCCAAACTTGGGTTTTATCCCAGTGAGATGTAAGCAGAGGCTTGAGCACAGAAGGAAACTGGTCCTGTATGAACAGCTTGTCAAATGTAGTCTGCCAAACAGACGAATGCAGTGCCTCTCCTGCAATGGGCCTTACTTGCTCCCCATTCTTCCTCTGCGTGAAGCTGATCAAGGAGCAAGAAGCACAAGTTCCACCCTCAGCTCTCCCACGTCTCCAGCTGTGACTGGACTGCAGCTGCCAAGCTACCCCCTCAGAGCTAGGCTGGCCCTGACTGCTCTGTGGTGGCCGCCTATAGACTGTCCTCTATGGAGTCTCCTGTATGCAGTGTATATCCATATGTTTTTTTAAAACTTTTGTTTTTATATGCAGTCTGCTTTGGCATAACCTGAGGCCAGCCCTGGGCAAGGCAGGAGTCCTGGACCTTCTTTGTAAGCAAGACTTTCAGGACAGATGCTGGCTGTCTGTCCATCCAATCCACTTATTCTTTGGGGTGGAGGGTGCTGTCCCCAGCCATACACTTAGGTCCTGCTGACCACTTCCCTAATGGCCTTGTAAATGCCAGCAGCACACAATAATCTTATGGAGAGCCATGAACAGCCTGTTTCCAAGTACTTCCTTGTTCCTTTTAAAGGAGCCTGCAAGAGAAGCTTTCTGCCAACTGAATCACAAAGAGGGATTTGTTTCTGGTTTTAGCTTGCGATTTGGCACGGGGTGATCCAGGCTGGGGGAACAGCCAGAGCAGGGGTCAGAGCTGTGCACCTGAGGCCTTCAGCAGAAGAAATGAGCAGGGAAATCCATAACTCTCTGCTGGCTGCAGCTTGGCTGCAGTTGGTTCAGGATGTTTTCTCCTGGTCTAGAACATCTGCAATTGCCCTGTGACAATCCTTGGTGCAGAAGTACCCCCATGGTGCTCTTAGATAAAAACCTCACCCACAAACATGCCTTTGAGGTGTTCCTGCTCTGAGGGAGCTTTGGGCAGTGCTGTTCCCACTGTTCAGATAGGAATCATGGTCCCAGGCTGGGGATGCTCCAGAAGGAGCATGCCTTGAGTCCTGAGGCCTCCCTTATATGACATTGTGCCTAGAAATGCATGTCCACTGGGAATCCCAGCTTCTGCCATTCCCAATGAGGAAATCTGAGACATCTTCGTGTGCACATGAGGGATGTGGCTATGGTTCCTGTCTGCCTCAGAATGTTCTGGGAGGGAATACTAAAGCTGTTGGAATGCAGAGGCCTGCTATAGTTTGAGCTCAGACCCAGGCTTTTATGTACTGGGCTGTGTTAAAGCCATGACAGTGTTTTATAGCCAATTTAGCCTTTTTTTCAGTGACTCTGGAATCTGCTCAGCCACCACCCAATGAAACCCTGGGGTTTTCATCTCGTGGCATTTCTGCACTCTTGACTGGCATGTCACCCTGTCCCTCTGCCATCATCATAACTGTCATCTTAGCAAGTCGGTGTCCAGAACCATATCACCATCCTCAGCTCCATTAAGTTTCATCTTCTCCTGAGAGATGCTACAGTAGGAACTCTTATCTTCAGTGGAAGAAAACTGAGCTGCTGTGTTTCTGTCCAGAGGAGGAAGGAATAAACAGGGAAGGTGAAAGTCATGGTTTGGAATTTGATGTAAGGACAGTTTCACAGCAGAGCTGAGAAAACCTTCCTGTAGGAGACCCCCATGAGCACAATAATCTTTGCAGTCACTGAGCACACTCACAGTATGCTGCTGAGTTGCTTCTCAGGGGACTTCTTTCCTTATAGCTATACTGGCTATATGGAAGGTCTAATAGCCATGTGAAATTTGAATTGACATCCCCAGAGCTGGGAGGACACATTCCTGACAATAGATAGGAGCATTGAATCCACCTCCTTCAGCTCAGAAAGGGCTGACCTCCAAGATTGAGTTCTGAACACCTCAGATCTGCTTTTGCTTGCCATAGCTGAGTGTCTCAACTCATGCTGCTCACCCTAGCTAGATGAGTTTGTTATATCTGCTACTCTTCACCAAAGGAATGTGTCTTAAATGTGAAGTAAAAGCCTGGAAAATACATCTTTGGGTAAGGGTATGGCTGGGTCTTGAGCTAGTGATAAACCTGCATCTCTTGGTAGAGTCTGTGATGATTTAACATCAGCTTTTCCAGAGGAGAAACTAGAAGTATCCTTCCCCAGCTAAAGATTCCAGCTCAGGTAAATCCTACCCCTGGCAGTTTCTCCTTGTATCTGCTCCCCCTGTCATTCTGATCTCTACAGTCCTGTGCCATTCACTGCTACATTGCACAACAGACGTGGCTGCCTTGCAGCACTGGGAATGAGATGATCTTTTTCTGTAGGAGATGTTTTGGTTTGTGGGATATTCCCTCTGCCCCTGGTGTCACTTTGTAAAGCACTTTGAGATGAAAGGAATTGAAGAAAAGCATTGTATAAGGTTGTCTTCCATTTGAAGCAAAAGAGAACAATTTGTAGATTAATATGAAGTCACTCCGTTAACAGCGGGATGGTTGCACCCTGCTCTTTATTACAGGAAAATAAACATTTGCTATTAACCTCTTTAAGAGTCTGGTGCAGTTCTAGGGCTGGGTTGGTTGGGGCATGTGTGTTTGGTGGTAAAAAGAAGAATCGGGTTTGGCTGGTGATGTGTGCTCTGTGCTTCTTATCACTGTGTGTCCTAAGGGACTGGGGTTTTCTTCATCAGTTTGTCTCTCCAGTAGCTGGTTTCTCCCTGACTTCACCTGGGGACTGACAGCATTTTGGTAGCAAGCAGAGTTCTTCCACAGGTATTTCAACACATAATCACAGACTGGTTTGTGTTGGAAGGGATCTTAAAGCTCCTCCAGTTCCAACCCCCTGCCATGGGCAGGGACACCTTCCGCTAGAGCAGGTTGCTCCAAGCCCCTGTGTCCAACCTGGCCTTGAACACTGCCAGGGATGGGGCAGCCAAGTCATCCAGGCATGGAGGAGGAAACCAACTGGTGATTGCAGAGCAGGGGCAGTGCTGGTGGTGTCTGCTCATCCCACCTGTGAGCAGTGGGAAGCTGCCAGGAAAGTCAGGACATATCCCCAGAGGTGGATGGAGGAGACAGGGAGGAGGTAGCAGCCACCAGGACCAGCAGCAGATATGACGGAGTTATTAGAAGGGCTGTCCTCCTGCCACACTCAGAGCTGTGTCTGCACATCCCTGATGGGTCTGGAATGGGCTGCTGCCTGCACTCAGGTAACTGTGAAGTTGCTCTGTGCTTTTTCACACCTGAGCTGTCCTGTGTTAAGCAGCCAGGTTTTGAACTGAGAGCTGTCTCCAGAAAGGGATTTATTTTTATTTTTATTATTTTATTTAGATTATTTTTCTTTTATTACCTTTTTTCTTTTTCTAAATTTTAATTTATTTTTAATTTTTTAATTTTTTACTTTTATCCTGCAGAGACAAAATTTAAAAGTAATACAAGAATCTCCAGGGTAAATTCCCTCACTACTCTGATGAGGAGGAACTGAGGAAAGGTAGGTAACTCCACCTTTGATAGTCATGAATTGATACAGGAGGAGCTATGACGCTTCAAATAGCTGTTGCTGGAGAAACATCCTTCACTGAAAGTAGCGTAGATGCTTAAAGTGCATAAGAAATGATTCATTTGAGGGTGCTGAGGCGCTGGCACGGGGTGCCCAGAGAAGCCGTGGCTGCCCCATCCCTGGCAGTGTCCAAGGCCAGGTTGGACGGGGCTTGGAGCAACGTGGTCCAGTGGAAGGTGTCCCTGCCCGTGGCAGGGGGTTGGAAATGGATGAGCTTTAAGGTCCCTTCCAGCACAAACCATTCTGTGACTCTTCGCAAAGGAGAGCAGCCTCTCCTCTACCTTCGTGTTTGTCCTACCCTGTGCAGCGTGGCCAGGCAGCCACAAGAGGGCACAGGCAGACCACGCAGGGGCCGTTCCTCCCTCCCTATCCACCCTGCTAGAATGGAGCACTACCGTGGTCCTTCCTCGCTTCTGCTGCTGCCTCTGTGGAGGCATCACACTCGCTGACCTGTCTTTTGCAGCCTTCCTCCGCTGCTGGCAATGGGAATTGGTCTTAGATGGGTGCTGTTTTCCTTAGGTAACTGGAGAGTATGTCTGTGATGTGGAAAGGAAGGATTTGGTTTTCTTTAAGGGATTCTTGGATAAGCCAGAGAGACATTGAAAAGCGATAGCCAGGTAACAGACTGTGAACGTTATGCTGTCTGTGTCTTTAGGTGTAATGGCCTCACTGGCGTTAGTAGGGATTGCTGTTGAGAAACTTTCCTGTGGCTGGGAGCTGAACCATGAGGTTGGCTCCTCAGCTTCTATGGTCTGAGCAGACATCACGCTGTCCCATATCCCCATCTGCCCACCTCTTCCACCAGAGCCTTCCTACTGTTTTCCCTCTCAGAAATAAACCATGGTCCAGTTGCCAGACCCTCTCCATGTCCGTTGAACAAAGCCTCTGGGTCCTCTTGTACGTGCTGCTGTATGAACAGCATTTCTCCTTGTGCCTGTTTCCCACACAATGTAGGGCCTGCTAGCCTGTCCTGAGCCAAAAAAGAGCTTCAAAGGGATGGTATTTCAAATATCTTCCTTCACAGATGTGTTTGACTTGCTTGAAAGACAGTAAGCAAAACCATTGGAGAGGATTTTGCTTTCCTTCCCTTCCTAAATTCCTTTTCCCTGCCATAAAGCCTAAAGGTGATTTTACGTCATGTCTGGAGTCCTGTGCCCATAAATCAGCCTTTGTGCAATCCCCCTTGCGTTCTCAGGCTCTGTAAGCAGAAAAGCCTCTGCGTGTGACCTTGACCTCTTCTTGGAGCTGATAAGGGAAAGGGCAAATGGGAGCAGACTGGCTGCTTGTCCTAGAGATGCCCTAGTAACTACTAACTGTAGGACCAGAGAAGGGTGTGCTGTGTAGAACAGTGCTCCTCAGTCATCCCTGTGACAATTCATGCAGAGAGGCTTGACCAACTTGAGAAACGATGGTTTGTAGTAGCATTATAGGTGCACCAGGACAAATGTACATATAGTATATCAATTGTGCCACCAGCATCTTCATCAGCAGCTTCTGCTGCTTGTTAGTATTGTCAGTAACCAAATTTGCAGGATGTGAGGCATTTTGGCTTGGCACCAAAACACAAGTAACCTGGCAGTTATAGCAAAAGGAACCAGCGATCTTCCTGTGGCTTTTTCCTGTGCCAGTTTTAGTGTAGATTATCCTGGTGAGTACCAGTTCAGCTGCCTGTCTTGGCGCTTCAATTCTCCTATCCATTAAACTGGGAGATGACTAGTTTCCACCATGAGATGGATATTTGGGGCCCACCACTTAAGGCAGCTTCTATCTTGAACCTTGAGCTCTAGTAGGACTGATATGGTGTGTGTGTGTACTTGATATATTTGTTCTACCTGTATGTGGGGCTCTGAGCATTTGTGAGTGTATTCATGTCTGTGAGGATAAGGGTCTGCAGGTCCAGGATGAGGCATCTTAACCTGGACTGCAAAGGAGCTTGGGTTTGGAACAGAAAAGGGATGTTTTATATCTCTGATGGAGGTTAGTGTTGCACACAATGAGGTGCTTTTAGTTAATTAGATGCTGATACATGCTTAAGTGGAGAATCTAGGAGAGTTTGAATGGCAACAAGAGAGAAACCACCATAAGGGACCTAAAGATTTGGTTGCTCATGGCAATTCCTGGGTCTGCTGGTCCTGTCCTTTACCCTGCCCTCAAAGTTACTCCAGGTTTGCACAGGGCTGTAAATCAGGCTGTTGTTGCACAGCCAGTCAGGCTGTCCCCACATGCACAGAGAGATGGATGTTTCCAGGAACCAACAAATGAAACATTTCTGTTTGCTTCAGGTGCAGTCAGGGAGAAGGGAGAAAAGAAAAGGTAAGCAGATGGCTTCAAAAGAGTCAGCTATTTCAAAGCTTTCATGATAACTAATAACCTTCGTTTAGGGTGAATCTACCAAACCAGTGAGGATTACTGCAGCTCTGTATCAGCTATGGGGAAATTCCATTCATTTTGGACATTCAGGGAGCATGGCCCTACCAGGAAGAAGTCAGCGTCCTGGCACAGCTTTAAATGTGCACGTGGCACTGAGGGCTGCTCAGCCCTGCCAAAGCAGACATTCCTTATAGGAGCAATCCCTGTGGTGCCACCAGTGCTGGAAGCCAAGAGGTCGGTTTTGCTGTTTATCATGTCAATATGTCCATGTTTGTGCAAGGGTTACGGGGCTAAGATGGAAGGTTGACCTTAGCCAACCTGTTGAGGCAGATGGACTTTGTGCTGGTTTACATAACATCTGCAGGACTGTGAGAAGCCAGAACAGGTCCCCAGTGAGGTAATTCGTATTTGCAAGATAGAAATTGGATAGCAAGATGCCTTCTAGCCCTGCTTGCTCTGGGGCTGAATTTGAACTTGGTTCAGGAGTGTTAGGGGAGAAGCTGCTGCCCAAGCATTCCATTTAGTTCCAGATGTCCCTGCTCATTGCAGGGGGATTGGACTAGATGACCTCTGAAGGTCCCTTCCAACCCAAACTATTCTATGATTCAAGAAAGAAATCCGTGTGTGACTATACTCTTAGGATTTACGAGCCCATCCCTCATGCGTCTTTTTGGCCCAACAGTGATTTTTTGGTCTGGGATCTTCTAACCCCTGCTTGGATTCTTTCTCTGTCTTCATACAGGCAGGCCGTTAACTGTTCTTATCATGTTGAGATGTAGCTTCTGCTGGTGGCTGTAGCCTCCTTATTCTAATTTGTGCTTCTTGTGCGCTAGCTTGTCACCAGAGCATGGGATGCTATAGTCCTAGACCTAGGTTTATCCTAGACCTAAGATAAGCATGACTTAGCAACAACTAAAGCATCAGTGTGTTAACAACATTCTTCTCACACTGAAGACAAAACACAGCACTGCAGCAGCTTATAGGAAAATTACTGTGAAAACTAACTCTATTCCAGCCGAAAGCATGTCTAGGTATAAGTCACAGCTTAGGGCCTAAGGCTTCAGTAAATCTAGCTGCTCATGCTAAGCAAGTAAAGCTGAGCAAACAGCATGTTATACTGTAACTCTAAGTGACACAAACTATTTAAACTTATTTAAGCTAAATAACAACTATCTCTCAACAGACAGTGAAATAGAATCATTTAAGTTGGAAAAGACTTCTAAGAACATCAAGTCCAACCTTAAAGGTAACACTGGCAAGACCATCACTAAACCATGGCCCTAAGTGCCACATCTACATGTCTTTTAAAGACCTCCAGGGACGGTGACTTCACCACTTCCCAGGGCAGCCTGTTACAGTGCTTGACAACCAAGACTACAGTTGCATGCCTGTTGCTGGAGGGACTAGATCAAGCAGAAGGCTTCAGTGTGCCATTATCTACTTTGCGGTGAGGTTAAGCTGACTGGGCTCAGTGGACAGTAAGGTCCCTTCCAGAAGGGCCGATGTGTGCCACAGGGACCTTTGCAGCTGCAAAGCATGTACACCATGGAGCTTGGAAAGCAGCAAAGGATATTCAGCATCCTCTTCACAGCAGGTGTCCAAAGAGATCAACCCCTCCTTACTTGTCAAGTAATAGTATATTCTATGTGTGAAATTATTCCTCTTGTACGTGAAGATACCAGACTGAGCTGCACAGGAAAAGTTGAGTCATTGGTACATGTCTGGTTACTTATGAGTAACTTCAGTTGCTTGTAGGATGTAAAAGTGGTTCACAGCAATTTGTGCAGGAGTAGTAGTAAAACCCTAAAACAGCTCCCTGTGGGACTTCTTCAGGGAGAGGAGCTGTGAAAAGGAAGCTGAAATAGAAGTTGGAGGTGGTCCCTAGAAAGCTTTGCAGTGAAAACTCTAGCACTTGTTCCTGTGCTACTTAGAGAGCTTTTGGTGATCTCCATGTGGGCATGCGGAACCTCATGTACAATACCAGAGACTTTGTTAATCTTCCCTATTTATGTTTCCACTTGAGTTCTGGGCCTGCAGGTTTTCCTCTGGCAGATGTAGACATGGTATTTGCTTAAGGACAGCTCTTTGCCCTTAATTCCCCTGGCTCACTGTGCTAATTCTGCTCTGTTAATCACCTTAGTGGCCATTTGAGGTGCCTCATGCCAACGGACACGTAAGTCAGTCAAGGCTGAAAGACACCTTTGTTCTTTCTGTATCAGAATTGCAGCTAGGGCTGGAAGAGGTGACTTGTCCATTGCCTTTGGTGACCTTCCCGTTTGCCAGGCCATTTGCTAAATGCCAGTGGGTGAAGATGATAAGGAATGAGACATTAATCCAACTTTCAGTGAAACTGATGACGTTGCAGTGAGCTTGACAAATAATGTTTCAGGGGCAATTGAAGCAGTACCTAAATGGTCCCAGGAGCACATGGCAGGAGTGATTTTGGACAGGTAAAGTGTTGAGACTATCCAAAAAGCTTGACAGCTATGGCTTACATTAAGCTTAAAGACTCTTCTACACTAGGAAGACTAACAGAGGGGACATGAGGACCAAATCCTCTTCACCTAGCACTGAAATGATATGCATGGGCCTGAGAGAAGACCTCATGTTTAACCACCTGGTTAGTTCCAGCCCCCTCGTTCTGACCAGACCATTGTATATCCATGGATCTAGTGATACTTTATGCCTGGTTTGCAAAGGAATTCCTGGTGTGACAACTAATTTAGACATATCAGACAATACAACAGGCTCTTTAAATCCTCAGTGACTCTGTGAAGACTTGGAAGTTTTCTTACGGCTCACAGTTCTCCAATTGTTTTGGCTTGGGCTGGTGCTGTTGGGTCCGTGACTGAGTGATGGGATAAAGCTTCCCTCCTTTGCAGCAGACAGTTCTTTCATTTCACATGCAATGCAAACATCACAGGATGTTTGCACAGAGGGAAGAAAACTCTGGAAGTAATTTAGTCCTGCTCGTCGCTGGGTTACATTTGAGTTAGGTCAGGCTGGTCAGTGCTTTATCCAACTGAGGATTAAAAACCTAGGAGTAATTTTGCTGTTGTCAGAAGCAGTGTCACTACCTTCTCTTCATTATGCTCATTTTAAAGGCCTAGCTTTACACATTGAAAATGCACACATATCTTAAACCCTCTTTCTGCAGTATGTGTGCTACCACACTGTGATTTATCTTAACAACACATCTGTGGGAGCCTTTCTGAGGTGCGTTTACAAAATATTTAATAGATACCTTAAAAACTGTTCCTTTCTGTTTAGAGATGGTTCCAGAGGCATTGCAGAAAGGAAATTGCTTCTTAATATCTATCCTCTGTTTTGTGTGTGATTCATTTGTAGATCACAGCGCAGACTGGTGCAACGTCTCTTTGCTTCTTATTTATGGATATTCAGTTATGCAAATGTTCATAGAGCCATAGAATGGTTTGGCTTGGAAGGGTCCTTTAAAGATCATCTAGTTCCTGGCTTGCCCAAGGTGAGAGACAGAATCTCATTCAAGCCCAGACATTTTGTTATTAAGCAAAGTGTTGATTTTTTGCAGGGATGTGGAAGAAGTCATGGAACTGGAATGCTGTGGTGAACACTGGAGCTCTAAAGTCATCCTTGCCCTCTAGTGATGTTGGATTGCATTTCAGTTACACACCATTACCAAATCAGATATTTAATTGTAGCATGTTGTGAGCTTCAGCATTTGTATCATATCTCTCTAATCGTGAGACAAGAATGAGCAAGGGATTGGGATTGGGAGCAGTGCTTTCATTTCTGTTCACGCTTTATTCCCCCATCCCCAGGTGATGGCGAAGAATAGGCTTTGCTGTTTAGGACCATTTGGCATCATGAGTATGGCCTAAAGGTCTGTTGACTTGCAAATAGTGATCATATTAACTCAGAGTGATTTATCTGGAGATGCTTATAGGACCAGGCAGAAGAAACCAACTGAGATGCTGTTGGTTTCTCCAGCTGAGAAACCAATAGCATCTTCTGCAGATTCAGAAAACAAATTTTGAGGTTCATCTTTAAGGCATCTTTAAGCAAGGATTATTATTTTTATATATATAGTTTTCCTAGACTAATTCTAATGGTAATATCAGTCTAATCACTCTGCTAAGCGTGTTTTTCCAGTCTCAGCTGATACTTCTACATCTTCATGAGTAGTGTCTCCCCAGATCACTCACAGGTCTCTTCACTAGAGGTGCTTTCCTGATCTGGGATGATGTTTGGCACAGAAAAGACCTGAAATGATTTCAGAAGCTGCTATATAAGACTTCTGGCAGAACAGCAGTGAAATGGCACAGACAAGGGCAGACATGAAACCCATGGAGACTCCAAGTGAAGTAAATTGATTTGGGCGGGACCCAAGGACTATCAGTCATTCTTTATAATTAGACCCGTGCACATGGGCTCTGGTTTTGTGCTGGTTGCTACAGAAATAAGGGGGGAAAAATCACAGAAGAGAAAGTGCAGTCTGGTTCCTATGTTTTATGTAAAGCGGGTCACTGCTTAATGCAACAAAGCTGAAGATGATTGAAGTGAATTAAATGAATCTGACAAGAAGCCTCACCCATTTCAACTGGGATATGTGCAATCACAAGCAATTACTGAGATTCATCTTCACATTGTCATATACAAATTCAGCACCTGGCCAGAAGTTGCATAGTTGTCTAATTGTGCTAAAGAACTGATGCTTCAGGCAAGGGTGGTTGTTCCATGGGAGGATCCTTCTCACTGACCTTTTCCCACTCATTTCCTGAGAGTCTTGAACTTCTGCTGAGCCTCTTTGGCTTGATCCGAGTAGCCTGTCCTTGACATTCGAACATCAGTTATTAGCAGTGGGTGGAAGAGCTCTGTTACAAAAACCAGCATATTTAGGAAAACAATCATCATTTGCAGCAATAGAGCGCAATTGCAACCAAGCAACTTCCACAGGGGTTAGAAAGCATCTTGAGCACTGGATACCCTCATCTTTTGGTAGCTTAAAGTTAGCCCCAGGCTATAAACCTTCACTTTCCTCCAAACTGACAGGCTAATTCCAATCAAGAAATGCAATAGAAGTTATTGTGAGCTCCTTGCAAGTATTTCTCCAACAAAACTGGGCTTCCCACCAAACAGCTGGAGTCGAGACCATGTTCTAATTCTGCAGCATGATGGATGGTTTGTCTCCCTGGGGTGCTACGAAAGGCATTTTGATAGAGAGAAAAGCTGTAGTCTAGGACTTGTTCAGCAGCTAGAGAAGACTTTGAGTCTAATGCCTGTTTGCCAGTGAGTTCATTCTCTCACAGAGGCTAGAAAAAGCATTGACTGAAGGTAAAAAGTTGGAACATATTACTTTTATGGTTTGATTTTATATAGCTGTCAACACATAGCCCTCATGAAAGTCAATTTACCATTAATAACCCATAACCCACAATCGGTTTACACCATGCTATTTCAGGAAGCAACCTTAACTTTGCATGCATATCACAAGCTGGCCTGCATATCATAGGATAGGATCTCAGATATGAGGCTTTTTCTGCATTTAATCTTGCTGGTCACAGCTGGGTGTTTGTGGTTTGCTTTTGCTGGAATGCATTTTAGGAGCTGTTTCCCTTGCCAACAGGCTTGCTGTCCCTGTTCCCATTGCCAGCAGTTCATTTTACTGCTCAGCACTAGTAGTCCTAACCTTGGTTCTTAGCAAAGGGCTGAATGTTCTTCTGTGTGGAGCTGGAGTGGCTTTATCAAAAGAACTCATTGAAGAAAATGCACTGTTTGATATGAGCTGCTCACAGGCAGATTTATGTTTGTTAATATAATTGATATACCATAGCAATAATAATGGGACTGACACTTTACATTATATTTATAGGGAAAAGAGACATAGATGGTGAATATATTGAAGCTGCTGTTGTGGATCTGTGAACTTTTGGACTGCTATCACTGTATTTACCTACAAACCCCCATCAAAATGGATTTATGCCACTCTCGTGAGACCCATCTTGGAGCACTGTGTGCAGTTCTGGTGTCCTTAACGTAAGAAGGACATGGAGCTGTTGGAGCAAGTCCAGAGGATGCCACGAGGATGATCAGGGGCTGGAGCACCTCCTGTATGAAGACAGGCTGAGAAAGTTGGGGCTGTTCAGCCTGGAGAAGAGAAGCTGCATGGAGACCTCAGAGCAGCTTCCAGTGTCTGAAGGGGGCTACAAGGATGCTGGAGAGGGACTCTTCATCAGGGACTATAGTGACAGGACAAGGGGTGATGGGTTTAAACTGGAACAGGGGAAGTTCAGGTTAGATATAAGGAAGAAGTTCTTCCCTGTGAGGGTGCTAAGGCACTGGAACAGGTTGCCCAGGGAAGTTGTGAATGCTCCATCCCTGGCAGTGTTCAAGGCCAGGCTGGACAGAGCCTTGGGCAACATGGTTTAGCGTGTGCTGTCCCTGACCATGGCAGGGGGGTTGGAACTAGATGATCTTAAGGTCCTTTCCGACCCAAACCATTCTATGATTCTATATCTTTACTCAGGATTACAGAAGACTGGTTTTAGATCAAAACTTTTATATGAATCAGATTGTCAAAGAAACCAGGTGAATTTAGGCAATTCATGGACCAGTCCATAATCTGTGTAGAAAAGATTCCTTTGTAGAAAAGATAAATCCCCTACACTGCAACCTCAGTAGCGTATTTATGCTCAGACTCAGTAGATTTCTCACTCTGAATCAGGAACTAAATGAGTTTATCCTGCAGCTCTCATTGGAGTAATGTTTTTCATGTTGTTTCTAGTCAGTGTTTAGGAAGCAAAGTCCACGCCTGCCCTAATTCTATCAGCAAATGAAATGTGAAAATAATAACTTCTGTCCACAGAAGAGACCTTTTCATAATCAGTCTCCTCCTCCCTGTCTCACTTATCAGCAAAAGGTTGAGCAGCATCATAAACTTCATGCTCTTTGAAAGGCTTCTTACCACCTTTCTGAATAGGCTCTGTAATGTCCTCTCCCTCCCCTTGCTCCCCTCTCTTCTCTTCCTTTTGATAACGGTATAGTCAGAATCCCATAAAACATTCCTCACATGTCTTGTTTGACACTCCTGGCTGAGCTCCTGGCTTTGTGACTCCCTCCAGCTGAATCACTGGATTCTTGTGGTGGGGATGGTGACGCTCCTAAAAAACACACACTTTCAACAGAAAGTGGCTGCAGATTGTCAACCAACTGATGTGTCTGGGGATCATGGAGGATCTTAACATCTTCCTTCCTGGATTTAGACCTTACTATGCTTGAATGGTGAAATTTCCAGGATGCTGGAACTATTGTGCTGTGTTTCTTGCCACCCCTGGGCTATGACAGGAAAATCGTGCCAAATAGATCTGTCCCAGGATAGTGTTAGGGTTGCCCTGGGGGAATGATTCACCTCCTGGCTTGTTTTTGAATTCTGGAATTCTGTATTATTCCCTTTATACTATTTATACCATTGTTTTCAAATAGATGATGATTTTGTGTCTGGATATGTGACTAGAATATTTGCTTTACAAGAGCCTAGCACCTTCACCCCTGCCCTATGCTGTAGAAACTACAGCCAGGAAGGGATAGTAAAACCAGGATGCACTATGGAAATGTTTCTCTATGATATTTGAGGAATTCAGCCTGATTTTTCAAGCTGCTCAACAAAATATATGGTAATAAGAGCACAAATACTGAGCTAAAAACTGAGTTTGCAAGGAGGGAGCTCTGTGATAATGTATTCTTGCACTATCTGGGTAAAAACTGTGTGTGTGATTACCATGAATATGTTTCTTATTACGTTGAGGCCACATACTAGGTGTGCTGTGAAACATACAGTTTCCCAAGACAACTGGAATTGGGCCATTGCAAGGTAAGTAAAACAGATGGAGTTTTTTTAAAGCAGTTTTGCTCACTGATGAAGGCTTCTTTATAGATCTTGCCAATCATAAATCTCTTTTTTTGGCCATTAAGTAGCTTAGAATAAAGTTGGAAATGATGAGCTCAATGCCTGGCATATGAGAATTCAACATAAGAATATTTGGTGTATTTTAAGTTGATTTCATGCCTTAGATTCCTTACCATCTATCCATTTCATGCCTTACATTCCTAGCATCCATGTGCTAATTTCAAGGGAGGGAGGGAATTGAAAAGGCTTAATTTCAACAAGCCCATAGAAAGTTGCTCCTTGCTCCCCTTCAAGCCATGATGACTTGGGATGCTCGGAGATTCTGGGAACAGTTGTACTCCCAGGGAAGGAAGCCAGGCAGTATATTAACTTGTAACAGCTCATTTTTGTATAAGAGCTCTCTGTGTTTGTATTAGGGGAATGTGTTTAGCCTGGAATCAAATGAAAGTCCTCATAACAGGGCAGGGTAGGGTCATTTTCTGCTCTGAGTTCTAAAACTTCTCATTGAGTGCTTTCTGTGCAGGATGAGTTTACTTATGAAGCAATTAATATGTACTCTTGGAAACTGTAGTATTGATTTAAGGTGGCAGACAAGCACAGCCTGGCCTTTCCCTGACTATCATTCTGTGCTTCCTGCTCACAGCCTCACTCCATTGTCGTGTGCTCCCCTGATGATACTGTTCAAATGGGTTTATTTGCAAGAACTAAGAGTCTCCCACTTCTGTTAAAGCCTCTGGGCCGACCTAAAGCCCTCTGGTGTTGTTGACCTAAAGCCCACTGATGCTGTTGACCTGAAGCCAGCTGAAGCATTGGATCAAGTTGTTGGTTAGAAAAGCTGCTGCAAGCTGCTTACCAGACCTCTGGATGAGCCATGAATGGGCAGAAAATTGAGTTTTAGATAAGTTGTAAGAGGTTTCTATGGAAGTTTTCATACCAGTTTTGTTCTCAGTTGCCTCCCCAAATGGCCTGGAGACTGAGTGTGAATGCCCGAGCAGATCTTTCTGCTAGGAAGATCTCCTTTCCTTTGGTGCTTGTTCATGCAAGATAAGGCTAAACAGTGGTATTACTCCCAGACTGTGTGAAGGCTGATGAAGAAATCTATCTATGCTATGAAAGTCAGTGTTATAAAAGTAATATAATTAATTTCGCCCTGTGAAGCGGAAAAAGGACTTTCCACAATCACTAACTAACAGCTCCTCGATAAAAAACCATAGTTAGGAAAACCAAGGGAAGCCATAATCAGCAAGTCTGATCCCAAATCCTTTTCTAGAGATTGCTTCCACAGTGTTCTTATAGTTCTTGGTCTGGGATCTGATTTTGAACTGATAAGAACAGCAACTGTAACACTAAAGCTGAAATTCAGACTTGAATCACCCTTTTTCCCAAATCCTACCCTGATCCTTTAAGAATTCTGAATTTCAACATATTATCTTGATCTCAGAGCCAGATCTGGTGACATTCACACTCTGGAGATGTCCTAGCCAGCTTAGTTGTCTTCTCCTTGCTACCTGCTTGTGGGTTTGTATTGCAGAAGGTGCTCCAAGAAGAAAGTCACTGCAGTGACTCTGGATGTGACTGGAAAAAAACACATAAAGCATTTTTATGGTCAACAAATAGTTATGATTTTATTGAGCAGTAGAATACACAAGAAAAAAAATTGTTCTTTTTGAGTTACTGATTTATTTCCTTTTAAGAATTAAATAATTAGGAGCTGTCCTATAAGGAATGTGGGGTTGATGTTTTAACAACTCATAGAACACATTTGAAAAGTTAGGGCTTTGTTAGGAAGGCTTCCTTAGGAAAGCATCTACTAGAAGAGCCCATGGCTAGGACATTGCAGCTTGTTACAGGAAGAAAACGATGTCTTTGCCCTAATGATGACCTAAAACCCAGTCAGTGTGATCAGCCCTTGTAGCAAGGAGTGATGGTGCCTGGAGATATGTCCTGATGGCTCTGAGCCTCCCAAGCCCTATTTCAGTAAGCAGTTGGGATCTCAGACTCCTCAAATTCATGCATAAAGGAAATAAATCCAGTGCAAGTCCCCTGATTGTCATTGTGCCTCTATCTGGAAACATGGGGCTAGATTTCTAGTTAGTTCACAAAGCTGGCATGGACCCACTGCCGAAAGCCAGGGCCACAGCTTTGACCTACCTCAGTCAGAGTGGAGAAGCACGTGCTTTGCAGAGGACTGAAACACCCTATTGAAGGGCGCTCTGTGTGTTACCCTCATCGAGACTGAGCTCAATGCAAGATCCAGCTCACAACAAGGTGTCTAGTGATGCTGCCAGACTTTGCCAGCTCCTTTGAGCCTGTGCTCTGCCCTTTCTTGCCTTGTCCCTAGCATAAGCGGTTGTCCAGGCAGATACTAGTGATGAATGGGAGTATATGGGACATCTGATTTCAAGTTGCTTTTTCTTCTCTCTCCAACTCCTTGGTATTTTTATTCCCACTCTGTCCTGCATCCCTCCCCAGCCTGTTCCCTTCTGTCATTTCTCCATCTCCGTACTTCTCCCCAAACACATGCTTATTTCTGTGCTTCCCAAAGCTTCTCCTGCCTTTTCTGCACTTGCTTCAGCTAATGCCTTTCTCTTCCAACTCTCTTTGACCATCCCGGTCCTCCAGCTTCTGCTCCAGTCCCCACTAACAAGAAGCAAAGCCAGTTCTTTCCTGCCTATTGTTTTATTATCTATCTGCCCTGAAATAAGCTCTGCGTCTCCAGCTCGTGGCCTCTCTCCATTGCCATGCGCTCCTGTAGCCAATAATGTGGTTAAATAAACCCTGGCAGGCTCCCAGCATGATTTACAGCTTATTAGTTTGTTGTTTGTGTCTCATTACAGTGCAAATGAATGACCTTTATCAAGAGAGAAGGGGTACAAGATTTCACCTCATTATTTTCAGAGAAACTAGTTAGTTATGGTCTTCAGAAAGCTGGGCAAAACTGGACTGAAATAGCTGTGTTTGAACCATTTTGATGGCTAATTGTAACCTGCAAGGGATCCTTGTGTGATGGATTACTGCATATTGCCCAGGTTGGAGACAAAGCCAAGCAAGGTCATGGGAGCTTTATATTCACCTAAGTTTGCAGTTTTACTGACACTTCTGGAACATCTCCTTAAGTCTCATGTCACTTTGGTGCTACTTCAATACAACAAAGCAGATTGTTCCAGACTTCCAGGGCTCTTTGTCAGAGATCTGTTAGTTCTGCTCCAGTTAAAGGATGGAGAACTTGCACATCAAGGCACATAGGAAACAGCTCAAATTCTAAGATAGAGCTGGGATTTCTTGGAGGAAGGGAAGAAACTATCCAAGCCAGAGAGGCTTTGCCTGGAAAAATAACCAGCATCTTCCATTTTCATCAGGCAAACTTTCTGCACATACAAGTTCAATGAGTAAGAAAAACACATGGCTAGTTAAAAAAGGTTGGTGACCTGTTCTTTGCAGAACAGACCTTTTTCCCTTGCAACAGCAAGGACACTGCATGACGCTTGGAAATCAGTTCTGACCATCACATTGCACGCCTTTTATTTCTGGATTTGAGCAACTGAACATTTTTCATGAAAAGGGAATTCTTCAAGACTCTGAAAGAAGCAAATAGCTGGGGAGGAGTTAATATCAAGATCTTTCCTGTCCCCCCTTTCTTCCCTTTAGAACCTTCTGCTACGGTCTTGGGGAAAAAATGCCCATTTAAGAGCTGGTCTTTCCTTCTGCAGATGGTTACTCTCCTTGAAGGTTTCAAGTTCTTCCAGCCATCATCAGTAGCAGTTGCTGTCTTCTTTTGGGCCAGGCTGTTGTGTTGGCGGTTCTTTTGGGTTTATAGCAGAAAACCAGTCCTTCCAGTAGACTGGTCAGTGGCAAGCAGGAAAGTCAAGCTGCTAAAGCAGGACTCTATGCAGGCTGAGCTACTGGTTTCTCTAGGTATTAAAAAACACTTTCTCTTGAAGAAAGGTAAGAGAGAGAAGAGGGGACAGTGCTAAGGAGGAAGAAGCATCTGTATTAAGAAATAAGAACTGGAGGGATGAAAAAGTATGAACTGTCAGAAAAATAAGCTGAATATTTAAAAGATTGCATTGCTGATGCTACTCTGTGCTTGTGGTCATCCTTGCCGGAGCAGAGACAGGGAGATACATTCAAGGAGTCAGAAAGAGATGCACGTATTAAGGCAGTCTTCATGTTAGCCACAATTCCAGGCTAGCTCGTTACTACCTGTCTGGGATATTACAGCATCCAGAAGGATGTTATTGTTTATGCTATTAGAAATCAACTATATAATTTGCTCAAAGTCTGCTTGAGCTTCAGACACCCCAGGGACAGTAGTTTTTCACCCTAAGCATTCCTAGTGACATCCAGGTATTGCCAGCTTGGGGGTGGGTGAGAACACCAGAATAAGCCCTCTACAAACCTTAAGTATTAGTAGCTAGCTTAAGTTGCAGTCCTGCCTATGAATTTCCCATCTATAAGAAAAGATATAATCTCATCTTATCCTCCAAAGAGGGCAGTGGGGAAATCCATTTATTGTTTGAAGTGGCTGGCCCTAGTCCTGTTCAAGAAGCATCTTGCTGATTTTGTGGGACTCAGCATTCAAGGATTTGATAGGGAAGATCCAGTTTCAGAGCTGAGCAAAGCAATGAGGCATGCAAACTCCTAACTTGAGTATCCCTATTGTGTGTTTTGAGTGAGCAATGAGGCAGCTGTTGGAACTGGAGGCTGCTTTTGAAACCATGGCCCTTTATCACACACTAAAGGGTATGTGTCTTCTGTTGTATTACAGCTGAATCTAAAGCCCTTGATTTACTTGGGATCAGGTTGCCTGTTAGAGAAGCACCTGGAAGCTGTTCAACCATATCTCCTGATAAGCCATGAATGAATTTTGGTAATTAGGTGTTGGGCAGAAAATAGAGTTTTAGACAGCGTGTTAGAGGGTTTTCCAGAAGGTTTCATACCACCAGCACAGCCTGCTCAGTTCTGTTTCCAGAAGGGCCATGTCAAAGGGTTGGGCAGCTCCTCCTTTTGAAGGGACAACTCCTTTTATTGGCTGATTGTTCCCAAGAGAGGGGTAAACATGTGCCACTGCTCCTGACCTCTGAGAAGCAGAAACAGGCTTGGTCTGTGCCAGGCATGTGCAGGCAGGCAGAACCATGGGGTTCTGCAGCACGCTGAACTGCTCTGGTGTGAAAAGACCATTTGTGATTACACTGGAGCCATCACCAGCAATTAGTAAGTTTTCCTTACGTGACTTTATGTTGGTCTTTTGTGTAATTTACTGACAACCATAATGCTATGCCAGAGCTGGTGCTCATTAAAGAGACAATGTCTCCTAAAAGAGATATTTTGCTGTTTAAGCCTCAGGATCTTCCACGGACCCTTAGAAATAGGGGCTGGTCATAAAAACACAGTTATATTAACCCCGCTGAGAGGTGGTTAGACATTAGTTTTGCAGGGTCAGTATCACAGCTTTTACTAAAGTGATTAGAGAAAGGAAGGAGGGAGCTGGGCTCTGGGCAGTGCTGGAAGCATTCCTGCAGGCAGGGCTGATGGGCATCACAGCCCACCTGAGCTCCCTGTTGTGATGGTGAGCATGGATCTGGTTATTTTTAACTTGAAAACAAAACGAAACTCTCTGCTGAACAATTCTTATACACAAAAGTGGGAAAGAGGAAAGAGGCAGAAGCTGACTGGGGTGTCCTTGGATTGCAAATGCTCACTGAAGCCCGTCAACTCTTACAAGTGTCTGAATCAGGGGCTTGTGTGGTTTAGGTAGAATTAGAAGGAATCTTATGAACAGAAGGTGAAGGTTGGATATTAATGCCCCTTTTTTAAACACTCTTTCTGTCCATCCTCTCCCAACCTTTCATTTTGTGCAATACTGGCATCGCTTTTCATCCTCTGAAGCATGTTTTTGTTCTGTCTGGATTAAACAGGTTGCCTGAGCCCGTCCCCAGTAGCAGCTGACAAGACAGGAAATTCCCCTCCAACTGTGCAAGTAGATATAGACTGAAATCTGAGAGTAAAAGACACGTGTGTGATTTCCCCCCCGCACACCCCCCATCCCTCCCGGTCACTCACACCTCCCCATTAAGATTCATGTTCATTTGTGGAGGTAAGCATCCAGCCATAGATCTCCAGATTTCTTTAGGGACCTGTGGAAAGAAAATGAAGAGAGGTTTGTTTGGTGTGTGAATCTTGCCTCTGTCCTTTTTTCCCTACAAAGGAGCCTTTTACTGAGCTTGAATATGAATCCTTAGGACACCAAATGTCTTTCCCCAGTATAGCAGATATAGCAAGAAGTGAGCAAGAACTTCAGCTGATGCGCACTGTGTTATTCACAGTCACTCTGGCCCTGAATAAACAGCAGAGCAGAATTGCCTGGGCTTGTTGCACCTCTGAAGGTGTTTCCCTGCTTCCCCCCTGGGAATTCTTATGCAGAATTTCCCATCTGCATCAGCTCTGCATGTATTATGTGACAAATCTGAGCTGGTTTGGGCCCAAAAGTCATAGAATCATAGAACGGTTTGTGTTGGAAGGGACCTTAAAGCTCGTCCAGTTCCAACCCCCTGCCATGGGCAGGGACACCTTCCAGTAGAGCAAGTTACTCCAAGCCCCAGCCAGCCTGGCCTTGAAGGTTTCCACTCTGACAAAAGCCTTCAATCAGGGCAAGTAATTGCTGAGATGGTTTGCAATATCTCGTGTAGCGACATGGGCACTATATGGGGGGATGCTGGGCATCACCCCACTGGGTCCCAGTGTTGCATCCATTGTCCTGTGCTAACTGGATAAGAAGAGCAAAGGAGGTTCTCCACCAGTTTTCAGCTCTTCTACATGGTGGGGCGAATCAGCTTTAATGTGTGTTTGCTCAGAATGGTCTGCAAGTGGAGATCTGGACTGCAGAATACTTTCTCATGTTCACTGTCATGAATTATTCCTCTTGGAGTAACTGAGACAGAAACATTAACACTGAGTCTGCCTGGCAAGGGCTATTAGATTAGTCTTCAGCTGTGCCTATAGGGAAAAGACCATTGCTGCTGGCAGGGCTCAGATGGGGAGCAGCATGGACTGTAACCAGACTCATTCCCCTTTGATTCATCTCACTTTGTAGGCTGAAGATACGCTGCCAGCTCCCAAAAGCAAGAATCACCAGGTGTCAGAAGAGCATTTACAAAGGGTCCCTATTAGATCAGGTTAGTACCCATCTAAACACCAAGTATTTGATACTTTGATAACAGTGCTCTGGTTGCAGAAGCTGCTCTGGGGGACAATTGTTTCTTCCCCATCATCTATTGAAGCAGCTTCCCTTCTGTTGTCACCTGATGTTAGTCCACTAAGCCAGTGGAGCTCTGTCATCTCTGCTGTGATCTACATTGCTGTGGGCAATGATGCAAAATTAGTAACCTCATGACACCAGATTACAACATATCAACATGGTATTTCTGAAGGGTCTATCATGCCCTAAATTGTCTGTTCTAGAAAATACAGGATGTCTATGGAACAGCGAATTACAAGCTGCAGATGATACTAGAAGGACCTTACCCAACGATGTCTACAAATGCTTTTCCAAGAGGCTTCTCTTCGTACTGGACTCCATACTTGGCACATAATGACTTCACCAAAGGTTTCACCTTCCAGAAATTGTGCCGTGGCATTGTTGGGAACAGGCTTGAACAGAGAAAGAGAAAACAAACCTGAGAACACTCAAGAGACCAACCCCAAGGGATGGGCATCTCCAGCTGCCTCCTCACAGGGGCTAATTATTAATGCCTACTCCTTGAGCTGTATAAGCAGACAAAAGAGAGGCACAGAGAGATATCCATGCTTTACACTCATGTGGTTCAAGGAGGCTTTTGAAGACCGAATGAGTTGGTTCCCCTGCCACTCTGCCATGCCTCAAAACAAAGCAGTGCTTGAGAAGGACAATGAAAGGAAGTTTGTGCAGGAGAGGACACTCCCAAGTGCTCTGCAAGGGAAGCGGGAGCAAGGAAACAGCCTCAGGCTGCTAAGATCCTGCCCATTTCCTTTGGGAAGTACTAGATGTTTCTTGCTGAATTGAATTTTCAATGTCCTCCTTTCCCACCTCAGGAAGCTCATGTTGTGGAGAAGCAGGTAAAGAAGGATTTGGGATCACCTTGCCCTATGCTGTTCAATGGAGATTTCCTAAACTGACTTCCAAACCACGCAGATTTACCCTACAGGGTAAAATGTAAAAATTCTTTTACATTTGGTGTTGTCACTGGCAACAGACTGTCCTTACGGCCCTGGGTTTAATATCTCTCCTGGAATCTGGTACCCAGCAGCATATGCACTCCCACACAGCTGTCAGATGCTGTAAAACATTGAAGCGCTTTAGGGGAGAGGAAATTGGATGCCCAAATTCAAGCAGTTAGCTTAGGATTTGAGTCCATAGCCATTGCAACTGGTAGTTATGCATTGCTGACTCCTAATTAAACCCCAAATTAAAAGTGTGAAAGCTGAACTATTTGGTAGCAAGAAAGATGACATGCCTATAGTAGAAGCAGACTATGACCCCCAATAATGTGGGACTCTCTTTCCTTGGCATATGGTAGCTCTCCAAAGATCCTGCCCCATCCCTTTAGCAGGCTTTCTCTCCCCTCATGTCCTGTGTTGTGACAACCTGGTAGTGGCCAAATGATCCTGGGTCCATACTCACTGGTGCTCAATTTGAAAATTCAGGTGCCCAGTGAACCAGTCGTTGAAGAAGGACTGCTCGATATTGCAGGTGGCTGCCATCTGGGAAGGCAAGAAAGCAGCTGTGAAAAGTGGTGAAGTCTCACCCTAAAATCAGAACAAACTCTTCTTTGCCTATGGCAGGGGTTGATCTGGGTTTTACTGCACTACTGAGCTGCCAGAGCACACAAGACTGCTGTTGTCAAATAGCTGGTTGTAGCAAGGAGGGCTTTAATCCTCCTTTAAGGGCTTACTGCTAACTGTTGGGCTGACCATGGTAAAGGGGGCAATATCAGGAGGCACTTTATGGACATTTGGTGACAAGTAATTTAGCAGCCCAAGTATAGACCTCTAAATCTCAGCTTTTCCCATTCAAGATCAGATGGTTAACAACAGTACTAAGACGGAAAACAGGAGGAAAATGCATAGGCACAGAAAGCTGCTTTCCACATCCTATCTACTTATTGCCCAGTTTGCCTTAAGCACAAGATCTGAAAATTCCAGAAATCTTAGCTACTCTTGTTATTAATAATTGTAAAATAGGTAGTCTTGCTTAAAATCCTCTTACACTCAGAGTGGCTAAGCTGTGATTTCTATGTAGTAACCATAGCAGATATACACTCCTCACCCTCCCCAAGATGCATCTTAAAACCACGCCAGTGTCAAAGAGGCTTATCTCCCTCTACCACATACACATTTTAACCCTCTTTCCCCATTTCTCTTTCTTTTATAGGTCCCCTCCCCAAATCTCTCTCTCTCACAAACTCTTTACCTACGAATTCCGGTTGCATAAAGTGCTTGAGCAAAAGCTTAAGGTGAACATCTGAATATTCCCAAGCCTTCAGTGAATCTATTCACATGGTTAATTTAAAACAAATGCGTAGGTGCTTTCCTATAAATAGTGCTTTTAGCACCTTTTTTTTTTTGTGCTTTTGCATATTTAGCACAAGGGAGAGCAATTGGCTTTGAAAGCTCCACCTTCAAGGCCCTACTAACAACTACAAATAGTAATTACATACTAGTTAGGACCGAGATTATTTCTTCTCTCAGCTCAGTAATACCGAATTCATATGGCCAGTGTCAAAGTTGCTCTCATTATCCTTTAGGTCTGAATAACACTTGGAACACTGTAAATAAGAGGTACCCTTTCAGCAGGGTGGATTTATCTGGCTCTGTGGCATTAAAACGATGTAGAAAGCAGCCGGTTTTCATTTCAGTCCTTATTGCTGAAATACAAACTTTAGGAATACACTGAGCTCTCCCTTTAGTTTTGATTTTCGTTTGGGCTCTTCTGTTTGTTCATATGTGTATGCTGAAATACACCACACAGGAATGCCAAGTCATGCTGCTTGAACCTGATACTGCCCCAAATCTGAAGTAACCTTTTGATTATCAAATTAATTTCAGCAGTTTTGACTCCCATGTCTTGACTCAGCATTGCAGGCTCTGAGGAGAACATCTTTCTGGAAGGCATAATGGACAGAGACCATATAATAGTACCTGGGGATAGTGGTAATGCATTTGTTCTCTGAGTGAATCTCTAACCCATTTTGGGGTGAGTCAGAGTATTCTTTCCCTTCCCAGTTACCTGAGAGCTAAGCCAGTCTCTGTGCTTCTCGGAATCAATTTCCATTGGAATGTGATTCATCTGCGTGACCCACACAAACCAGTGACTCTCCAGAAACCTTCCAAAACAAAGAGGCAAGAAAGCAGAACAATTTATATTGCAGGTTGGGATAGGAGGTAAATAGAGTGGGCTTAAGAGGGAGCAGCAGGAGATGCAACCTGGGAGGAAAGTACTTCTTTGAGGTATTGAAGTAGGTGCCTCTCTGTGTGTGCAAACCACAGTGAATCACTTCTGTGATGGATTTCCTGAAACTTGGAATTCTCAGAACTGTTTTCATCTTTCCCTTTGCTTGATGGCTATATAGCCATTTCAAAATCCACCTGCCTGTTGCTGTCAGCTTTCTGGGTGTCGAGCTCAGCACACTGGAGCTCCCAGCTTCCCTTTATGCTCTCAGTACATATAGTGTTAAGTCTCAAATTTGCCTTGGCCTGGGTATCACTTTCGAGCAGCTTGTTTATTGCTTATGGAATATAACTGCATTTTTAGCACCTGTACAGTACTCTACAGAAATGCCCTTTCTTCTCTTTATCCAAGGTAGTTTCTCTATACTGAGAATTAGATGTATGCTGACAAAGTAGTTGTCCAGAAGCATCTTTGTTCTAGTCTTTAGGCTTGTTTCTGAAAGAGCATTTGATTTGAATTTGCAATTTTGCCTTCTTGCACTTTTAACTTAACCAAAATAAGGAAGCTTTGGGAATAAGTTTTTCAGCTTAATTTCAGACTGAAAAGGTTGGCTGGGCACTTTTGTGTCTTTTGAATCTCTTTTCCTTAGTTCCAAAGTGTTTTGAAACTATGAAAACTGAAGCTACAGACATCAAATCTTGTGAAGGCAAAAGTTCCAATATTGTAAATTTTTTTTTTTGTGCATTTGTTGTCATTTATTTTACTCAAAAAAGATATTTTAAATTTTGGTTTTAGAAAATGTTTTTCACTGTGATTAAATGTTTCCCTTAAAACTAGTGCTGACTGTGGGACTAAATGCCATCCCTTGGTACTAGCCAGTGTACAGGCCATGCAGTCTTCCACACTGGGAGAAGCAGAAAGCATTTCATTTACAGGGGAAGCACATGCAGTGCTCAGGAGGGCTCTTGAATCACGTTCCCAGTAAGCTAGGAAGAAAGAGGCACTCTGGAAGGGTCCAGCCTTGGCCAAAGTGGAAAAAAATGCATGCATGTGTTGGGATCAGGCAGCGTGTGAGAACAGGGAACAAGGAAAGAAGGGAAAATCCTGGCTGGACCATCACAAGGGCAGGGGAAGATGCTGAGCACCAGAACCAGCTCTGCTGCAGGGAGGTAGAATTGGGAGATGATAAGAGGAAAGTGAAGCAGTGGGAATAGCCAAGATAACACACAGTGAGGTCAATGACTGCAGAGAATCTAAATAGGGAAGGCCTGTGGGGCCTCGCAGAGCTGAGACTTGGTTCGTCTGGCACTGGAAGGAGGGGAGAGCAGCAGGGATGCCCTTTATCTCCTACCTGACAAAAGTGAGGAGAAACAGGGATCCCAGAACGCCATAGAATGGGATGTATGTGATGAAATAGCGTATGTAGTAGCTGATGGCCCAGGCTAGGTCCTAGGGGAAGAGAGAAGACATTAGGCATCACTGCCTATCTCATATAACATGTCCTTGCTGGTGATGTTAGGGATACTGGGTAATTAATAAAGCAAAGTGTGATCCCTGCCCACTGGCCTCCCTCCCTACTCAAGTGTGATTTCTTATGAGCCAGGCAGACCCCATAAAGAGAAAGGAACATTTCACTCACCGCCCAGAACCTGCGCTTGATCATGGTTGAGATGATTTGCATTTGGAAGTACACAGGGATGAGCAGAGGTGGGAAGACTGCAAAGCAAAGGGAAAGGTTTTGGCCATCAGAGGGATGGAAAGGTGTGTGACCTGAGTGAGCTGGTGCTTTAGGGCTGGGTCTAAGGAAACCTAGGATTTCCTAGAGTTAGCAGCTGGTTCTGGTTCTGTCTAGCACTGATCAGAGCAGTGAGGTGTTGGTGATGGGCGGTGCTTGCCTTTCTGTGAGGAAAGGAGGCTCTGCATTGCATGTCACCTTGTCTTCCCACACGTGAAGTTGTTATTAGTAGCTGAATCATGGAATCATAGAATCATTGAGGTTGGAAAAGACCTTTAAGATTATCAAAGAGCAATTGCAATATGCATTTTCCCATGGAGCCTCTCACACAGAGGTTATTTCCCAGTCTCAGCTGGGAATTGCCATACTGGCAATGTTCAAGATGCTTGGGTATCACTAAAGAATATACTGAACTGATTTTGGGACCTGCACAGGGGATGGTGGTCTTGAGGAAGGGCAGGATGAGTTGAGACTTAAGGAGTTGCTCTGCTAACACAATAGGGGCTGGAAAGGTCAACTGGAATTTAAGGAAAAGGAAGAGTGCAGGGCAGATAGATACTCACTGAGGAAGAAGTATTCATGCTGGTGGTTGTAAGGCAGGTACTTCAGTTTCTTCTTGCCATACTGCAGGACACAGAGAAGAAAGCTCAGGCTTGGATTATGACACATGAAAGAGAAGATTCTCTGCAGCACTTCTTTTTGTTTATTGACTGAAGAGTTTTGCCTAAATTCCCACCAAGTGTTTTGG
Organism: Strigops habroptila; assembly: GCF_004027225.2. Lineage (NCBI taxonomy): Eukaryota > Metazoa > Chordata > Aves > Psittaciformes > Psittacidae > Strigops > Strigops habroptila. The sequence goes on from NC_046358.1 coordinate 2,471,867, forward strand.
TATGGTTAAATACATCGACTTTGTAATTGTGATAGATGTAAACCCCTTTTTAAAGACTTTTAGCTTGATATTTGTATAATTTCTGTTGGTTTTTTGCATTCTTTCAGGTTCCCATTTCTTTTCAGCATGCAAACTCCTAACCTCATCTCCATAGCGAAATATCTGGAGCTATACAGAAGTGCCTGCTTTGAGCTCCAGGAGTGTTCATGCAAGAAGCTAAAGCATGGAGAATTTGGATTGCTGTGAACCTGCATTTTTGCCTCAGCTTAGCAACTTCTCCATGAAGGTAAATCTTGTAGCACCAATAAGTCAGGCACATCATTCACTCTGGTCTGGGCTCTGAAAGGCTGTGTTTTTAGCGTTGTCTGGAAAAGGCTTATATGCAAGTATGAAGGAGTATTGGGACTGATGCTGGCCTAATATTTCAGATATTTTGTAGGAGGAAGATCCAGCTTTCCTTGTCATAAATGTTTACATCCTTAGATTTTCCTGTAAGTGCTGCAACCACGGTCCGCTTTTAAACCCTGTTATCAGGCATAAGATTTTCCAGCAGGTTGCACCCATACATTTAAGAGTATGATGCTGACTTTTATCTTCCTGACAATGGGTTTTTTACACCCCAGGAGAAGGCTTTGCTTTTAGTCACATAGAAGAGCCCTTCTGCCTTTTCAATATTCTCTGTGTGCAAGATATTCTCTATATGTGTCCATATACCAGTGTGTCTATTCCCTACAAGTGTCTGGAGTTAGTTTCTCAACAGTACAAAAGCTGGCTGAGAAACCATTAACTTTCTCATGTCGTATTCCCCTGTGTTGTCTTTGCTGCAGATGTTTCTGTGTTTGTGTTCTTTGGTTTGTTTGTTGTTTTTAAAACCAGAGATCCTTGTTCCATTGTAAAAAAGACCAAGGATGATACATGGCTTAAGTGTTTTTTGTGGGTTTTTATACAGTAAACAGTAAATATTTTGGCTTTAGAAAGACAGATTGAGTTAAAATTGCATAACACAGCCTGTTATTCCATGTGCACCATGTCAGTATGTAGTTAATGTAAGCAAGGAAGAAGTTATTGCTTATGCAAGCAGTATGCACTCAACTGCATGTCAAAGGCTTCAGTGGAGAGGACCTTGTACAGATTGTCTGGGGCACAACTGGGCTGACTAATATTGGAAGGTATTTTCTGTGGAAATGGAAGATCAGTTTTGGAATATTCTTGATAAAGTACTGAGGAACACTGTATTTTCCTCTGATGCTGGTATTTCAAGCCAATGGGATGAAGTTGTCTTTAATGGCTTTCTACTTTCTTTCCAATCCCATCTTCACTGCTTTTCCCAAGCTACCCCAAAACACTTTCTCCTGTGGTCAGTACAGAGAATGGATAGGGAATGATACAGTCAGTCTTGCTCTTCAGCCCAAGGTTTGGGAGAGCGTGATGGCCAAACTCCTGTCAGACAACATAGACAGATGAAATCCCTGGATGAAGCATTTCTCTTTTTAGCATTCCTGTAAGTCTTGACTGTAAGTCATGTCTAACAACACTAGCCAACGCCTGGTTTTGCACAAGCATTCTCTGAAGCCCTTTAGGACAATGGTTTCCATGGTTTACCCCCCTTCCCTTACCTCAACAGGCTGTGTATCTCCAAGGACAAAAATATGCAGCATGTTCACATCTGGATCCTTCTTGAATATGTTGGGCTTGGCGTGGTGTTGGAAGTGACGATGGTTCCACCAGTTTGCAGAGGCACCCTGGACAGATAGAAGATCAAGTTGTTCAGCCATGGGAAACTACAGCTCCTCCAATGGTAGGATTACCCATTCTTTTATATAAACTACAATGGCCAAAATGTTATTTGCTTTTAAAAAAGCAATAAACAGTAAGTGGCCAAGGTGTCAGTTGCCGTGATACTGCTGGATTCAGAGGGCTGGTTTGCTCTCACTAGGGATCATCCAGATCAAAAGAACAGGGAATAAATATACTCTGAATTGCATGTCACCATATCTTCCACATGTGAAGTTGTTATTAGTAGCTGATTCATAGAATCATTTAGGTTGGAAAAGACCTTTAAGATCAAGTCTAACCATTAACCTAACACTACCAAGTTCACCACTAAACCCTTGTGGTGTCTTACTGATTATTGTACCAATTTCCCTCTACTGCCTGTGCAGTACCAGGAAAGATGAAGTGGGTTTGAGAGAATGGGCAAAGCTATGTCCCATCCTCTATCAGTTCCTCCTAGAGGCAGATGCTGAAAAGCCTGGACTTGATCTTGCTGAGGATAGAAGTTCTGAAGGCATCTTGGGTGGACGGTGGAGTGCATGGTGAAAACATGACAGGATGTTAAAATAGGGTTTATGCAATATAATAAGCTTTGTCCTCAGCTGCTATAAATTGGTGCAGTTCCAGTGAAGCTTGTGAACTATTGTGTTCTGTAACAGTTATGGTTAGGGTCCCTTATCTATTCTGTACAACAGCTCCATGTGCAGTGGTCACTAACTTCTACCCTGTGCATCTCCTCACTGTAGAAAGGTTTAGAGCTGCTGTTTCCCACTTTAACATAGTCAAAGTGACTGCAGTTCTTTCCACAGTGCCCTGGGTCCATAAAGTCCTTTACCTTCAGGTGTCCAATGACAAACTTGTGGACGATGTGGTTCCAGGAAGACTTCTTAAAGACAGAGAGGTGTCCAAAATCATGTTGCAGCCACCCTGCCTGGGCCTAGGATGAAGAGAAATCGAGTGTTTGAAATCAGAGTTAAGCACAAAAGGAAATTGAGATAGAAGACTAGTTTTGAGTGTAAGGAAGAGAGAGAATTAACTGAAATGAGAAGGTGCAGATCTCTTTTTTCATTCTGGAGGGGAATCATAGAATCATAGAATCATTCAGGTTGGAAAAGACCCTTAAGATCGAGTCCAGCCATAAACCTAACACTACCAAGTCCACCAACATGTGGAAGGAAAAGCCAAAGAGGTGAGAAAAATATGTGAGCCACCATCATCAGTGGGTAGGGGTGGCCAGAAGCCACTGGCACCACAGCGGCAGGTATGTTGTGAATGGTTTTCACTGGTGTGAATGTTCTGCTTTAGTAACTGGCCTTCTCCTGAGTGATTTGGGTAGCCAGTATGCTCGGTGCCCACTATTTCTCACCTGGGAAGTTGTAAGGATGCAGGAGAGGATGAGAGTTGTGATCCAGCCATTGCCAAAGTATGAAACCATTAACCAGGCCAATACTTCCATTACAATAATATGGCCCAAGTAAAGAGAGAAGAACAAAGGATTTGCTCTGAACAAGTCCATGTCCTCTACCGTCTTCCTCAGGGTCCGGAAATCCTCCACCAGCTGGGACTGCAAAACAGACATGCAAGACACAGTATGAAGCTTATAAGTAAGTCTAAATGAGCCTAAGGAAGGCAGGCAAAGTTCCATATTAAGGACCCTGGCTGCTTTTTGCGTTGATTGGCTACTCCAGAAGTAAGGAAGAACCTGCCTCCATATTCACCTTGTATTCTAGTTTTTCGTAGCACTTCCCTATGAATAAACATTCTGGCTGGTCTGAGCCCACATTGTGACCTTTTGTGCCTTGAGCTAGGAGAGTAATTCAAGCCTTCTGCTGTGAATCAGCAGCATTACCTGGCTGTGTTGAGAGTTACATCAGCTGATGACTCTCGTCTGAATGAGCTTTACAAGTACTAAGGAGACTGCTGTAGAAAAAGAGAATGTGGTCCTATTACTTAAGCATAATTCCAGAGCTCTGATGATAAGCACCCAATATCAGAGCACCCATCACCTGTTTAATATGTGGGTGAGGTACTGTGCAATCATTCAAGAAAAGCATTCCTGGGTTAATGCAGGTGAGCATCGTCTCTTCTATTGTAAGTGATACAGATATATCATAATCATGGCCAGTCACAAACAAGAGGACAGGATTGAGTTTCGTGGCAAGAGCTAATCATGCCATGCACTGTGCCTGAATAATGGATGAACAGACTGTCTGGGAGGGATATAGAGCTGCCCTGAGGATGCTGAGTGGGAGGAAAAGGTACCTGCTTGGTTGCTGCTCCTTAAGCACAGCCACCAAAATGAGACATCCAGTTCACCTCACCGATAGGTGCCTACTGCTTGTGCCATGCATGGCTCAAATGTGGCTTTGCTGATACTGGTCTCAGCAGGATAAACCAGTTTAAGTCTCAAAGAGGTATTTCCCCAGGAGCTAATCTGTCAAAGGGAGCTGCAGAGTGAACAGCGAAGAGATTAAAGTCTTGTTGAGGTGATGAGCAACTTGTTTGGAAGTCTTTTCAGACTTCTCTGCCTATTCCTCTCCTTCCCCCGTAACAGGCAAGCCATGATATGTGTTTTAGGGCTTGGTCATCAGAATGGGAACAGCAGAAGGGACACGAGTCACAAGAGATCGTGCACATTTCTCAGTCTACATGTCTCAGTTCCTATTTCCCTTCAGTATGGGATCAATCCAGCCTGGACTCCTGGACTGGGCTGCTAGAAAGGGAAAGGAAAGGCTTGTACAGCCAGTCTGAATGTGCCACTTCCCTTCCACACACTTTTAATCTATACTGGGATGTGCACATTGCTACAAGATGTTCAGTCATGGGCCACTTCTCTCCCTCTCTGGAGCTTTATAATCTGCCTCTGACCTGGAGGATATCCCAAAAGGAACAAAATAGGGAACATGCCATCAGAAACCCCAGCTCAGAAACAAATACTCACGTTTTTGTCTCGGTCCTGGCTAGGTTCTCCTGGAGCAAGCTCTCCAATAAGTAATGGCTTGAGAAACTTCTGCACCAAGGTGGGATTGATGTGGAAAGCCTGGAATGCATCCTGGAGTGCAAATAGGTGTAACTGTGTGAGATTCAGGAGTAAGCTATTGCTTCCTGCTTGTGTCATTCCCATCAATATCCAGTACTGTCCTTCTCTGCAGTCATCCCCACCATGTTACTGTGAAAGAGGAGTGTCAGACTGACTTCCACCTCTGTGATCACTGTCAGTGCAGTGCTTCTACTAGAGACTGATGAATTTGCTGATCTAGTAGCAAGCGAATGGTGAGACCAGGGATGTTACCTAGACATATGGTGAAAGGCACCTCAAGAAATGTTTTCTAAGCAACTAAATACCTAAATCCTGTTAATTCCCTTAGAAGGTAGGAGGCAGAGAGGTATTTGTGCAAATCTCCATGAGGATATAAATACCTTTTGAAAGTCTGCTGCCTGGAGGAGGCAATTCAAGAGAGGAGGTGACTGAACCTGAACATGACTGCAGATACATAAAGTATTGTTGGATGTTTTGGCCAGATCTACAGATCCCAGTACTAACACACTAAGGAAAAAGTGGTGACTCTTCATTTTGGAGACTGCCTTTTTCCTTTTGTTCTGTGAGACGAGTAGCCAAATGCTACCTTAACTCTTCTTTATTCTAGAATCATATTATAGACATATAGGCAATTCTATCTCCATGCAAGTCCAAGTAAAACATCTTAGGAAGGAACCAAACTAAAACTACACTTGTACCCCTTCAAGCAAACTTCAAGCAAAACAATTGCTTTAAAGTGCTTGCTATCTAGCTTTGCAGTGGCTAGGACCCCATTCATAAAGGGATCTACACCAAAAAGCAACTTTACTCATACTGTGAATAATGCTAAGCAGTTTGAAGAGATTACAGTTTCAATATACATGGTAAGACTTGTTGTTTCTACTGTGCTGTGGTATATGGCTGTTTGTCCCTATAAAAGGCTCATTAATCTTTTGCAAGACTGCTTCTATATTTTCTATTCAGTACATGCCTTGAATATTGGGTACATTTTACTGAAGCCCCTCCAACATGTGATAAGAGACGTAAGTAACTTGTTAAGTTTCTGCAACAGAATCTAATTGGGGGATGAAACTCAGTGTTGATGAAACTTGTGAAATAAATCCTGTCCCATATACTCCTGAGGCTGGAAAAGCAGGAAACGTAGCTGGAATACTATTTTCCTTACATATATTCAGGACTTCTAATAGGGAAGGACAATGCCTTGGTTGTAGAGTCTTTTGGATCCTGACATTCATGAGTTTGCCTGGCTCTTCTTTTTCTGTACTTCCTCCCTTTTCCACATGTTTTTTGTCTACCTCTATCCTACAGGTGCCTATGGGAATCATATACTTGATGCATCTGCTGCTAACAGTGAGATCTTGCCCACCCCTTCTTTCATATGGCTTAAATTTTAAGCCCAAAGACAATGATAGGGACAGAAAGTTGACCAAGTTCAGAAACCCTTACTCTGTCCTTTTCTTGACCGCACAGAACTGGAGTTCACTCTAGAAACTCACCTAGGAGAGCTCTAAAGATGTAGTTCCATAATGTGCTGAGACTGGTACATCAAAAAAACAGTCAAAAATAGAAGTCAGGAGTACCATGCTTCAGCCTTGCTACCTTTGTCTCATTGCCTAACAACTGCAGAGACGAACTGAAATCTCATTTCTGACTCTAAACAGAAACTGGACAGAACTCAGTGTGTTCACCTTACCCTTCTGGGAGCTGACCTCCACCAAAAGTCTGGCTCTGGTGTTCAAAAATACCAGTCAACAACCTTGGTCCCAAAGTCCACCAAAATCAACAGGAACTTTCACCTCATTCCAAGACTTTGGGTTGACCTTTGAAATAATACCCTGACCACAGAAGTTTTGCTGTGGGAGGCATATAAGGAAGGTGAGTGAAAGCTGATCTAAGCTATTTAACTTGAAGTTAAAGAAATGATACCTGAGAAGTTAGAGCTGCAGCATTGGCAGCGGGTGAGAGGAGACAAGAGCATCTACAGGTGCAGGAGAGAAATAAAACCCTGTGGAATGGTTTAAAGATTAAAAAAGCCATAAAATGCCAGAGTTTGGGGGAAGAAGGAGGGGGGGGAAGTCATTTCAATGGGAGAGTCAAACTGAGATGCCAGAAATGAAACTGAGGTGCACTTTTTCTGTAAGGCGCCAGATTTTCCTCATGCCAGAACCCAAACTATCCCCTTTGGTAACCAATTTAATGGACAAAGTGGTCCCTGTTGCCACAGGGAAAGGTTTGAATCAATTTGTCCATGTTCTCTCATGAGGACTGCATCACTGGTGAAACTTAGCCTGGCACAAGTGAGACTTCTTGACTGCACTGGATTAGCCTTTGGTGTTGTTTCATTGGTGCCAAAATGAAGGTAAATCTCTAGGACCAGCAAAGCTGTTTCCAGAGCTGCAGACAGCTGAGAGTTTCTCATCCAAAGAAATACTTGTCCCAAGCCATCATCCTCCTTCTCTACTTTGAGGAATTTAATTTTCTTTACCTTAATTTATGCATACCTCATCCTCTGGTGTTACCATCACAGCCCATCTGAGGTTACAGAATACCATCTTCTCCCTTCTACGGAGGGCCTTCTATTACGCTAAAGGCCTGACTTACCCAAGGTTACAACTGGTAGCAGACCAGCCTTAAGCCTGTTTTACTAATACTTCAGTTATTAAAGCATTTTCAGCTCTTGGACCCATAAATGCCACCGAAATGTGTGAGCAGAATGAGTTGGGAAGTGAAGAACTGACTGTACCTGCTGCAAGGTTTTGCAATTTGCGGTAAAAAGGGGGGAAGAAGGGGAAAGAGGGAGAGGCTGAACACATGAGAAGCATTAAATAATGTTAATTCAATATTATTTAAATTAATGAGGAGGGGAGGGAAGTCTTTGGAGGTCTGGCCAGGTACTGCCTGGAGATCTCACTGATTCATGTGGTATTAATTGGGGTTGACTCAGAACAGCAGCTTCTGCCTGACCACCTAGAAGGTATTTTTTTCTACCTGGGGCTTCCTTGCCAATACCCATCTGTTTTCTAAACATGCTTGTAAATGCTCTGACATGACTTTCCCATGAAGAGTTCTGCCTCTGAGCTTAATAGCTTCACTTCTTTCCGGTTGGGATGAAAAGTAAAGGTTGGAACTGGTCAGAAATGCCATTCATGCATGTCAAAACACAGTTGTTACTCAAAACTACTCTACCTATCTTTCACTTCTATCACAAGTTTATGCCATGAAGGAAATGCTGGCAGCAGGGAAGTTTTACCTTCAGTGAGAAGAAATACACATGCATGTCACTGACATATATAGAGAATGGGCTTTTCCAGTATAGCCTCCAAGCAGGAGAATAACATCTCCTGAAGACTCTTACCATCATCAGACAGGATTGTCTTTTATTAGCTGTATCTCATGCATCTCCTACACTAATAGGTCCCTAATATAAGATACTACCTGAATTTTGGAATTGTCCTCAGTTCTATTCTAGAGGAGATAAAAAGCAAAAGGCAAAGGATAGTCTCTGGGAAGTGCCATATGATATTTACACCTGACATCCCAACTTTGTGGACTACTGGCCAATAAGCTTTGTATTATCAAGGTATGAACTGTACCTGAGCATTTGAAGTGCTTAGTGCAGTCAGTACAAGGATGTTCTTTCACATCCTTGAACATGTCTGGATGCACAAGCTAGCCTGGGAACCCCTAACCTAAGCTGAGCATGCAGAACATGACAGCTATCCTGGAAGCTTCTCAGTTAGCTTGTCCTGTGAGCTTTAGTTTGTCCTGTGAGCATCCTGAGATGAATTAGCTCAGGTATCACCAAGCAGGGTATCTTCAGAGTGGCCAGGCATAGATGCAGAGTTCAGTGAGCGTGTCAGTGGGCAGCTGGTAGTAGATGGATACACCTGATCCTCTAGAGGATTGGTAAATGGACAAGATGCTGAGGTTCTGACTTCCAATACCTAAAGGGAGTCTGTAAGAAAGCTGGAGAGAGGCTTTATACAAGGGCATGTAGGGACAGGACAAGGGGGAATGGTTTTAAACTGAATAGATTAGATCTTAGGCAGAAGTTCTTCCCTGTGAGGGTGGTGAGACACTGGCCCAGAGAAGCTGTGGCTGCCCCATCCCTGGCAGTGTTCAAGGCCAGGTTGGACACAGGGCCTTGGAGCAACCTGCTCTAGTGGAAGGTGTCCCTGCCCGTGGCAGGGGTTGGAACTGGATGAGCTTTAAGGTCCCTTCCAACACAAAGCATTCTATGATTCTGATGTTTGCTGTGCTAGAGGTCCTAACTGCATGTGATGCTGAGGAGAATCTGAGAAAGGTGGAAGCCACATACAAACTAGGAACATAAAAATGCTCCACTGAATTCTTATCATTGCTTTTTCCTCCTCCTAAACTCTTCCAGTCGTGATATCTTGCAACACAGAATGAAACTTGTTAGTTAAGCCTTGAGAGGGTCAAGGCCAAGGCTTTCTCACCCTGAATGAGAAGCTTCTTTTGGAAATAAACTGTTACTCACCACAGGGAAGCTGGAAAACAGATGCCAACTCAGAGCTGTGATTAACAATTTCAGAGCATTCTTAAGACCATGCCTTCATGGAGTGTGCTCTGAGTATAGTGGGATGAAACGTACAGTGGGAAGGTGGGTGGGAGCAGGACCAGCAGTAGTAGAATCACAAACCTGTGATCCTTCCCTGGTAAGGATTGAAGACAAATGCAATAGCAGTTGCTTTTTGGTTTCAAGTGGAGATATTGGAGTTAAATTCTTGGGGATAGGAATCAAACTGCTCTGGTTTCAGCAGGGCTGCATTTAAGCAGTTGAAAGTAAAACCTGGCCTATCTTTTTGAGAGAGCAAGCTATTCATTCAGAGGATTTACTGGAAGGGGGACAGGAACACCAAAAGGCATCTCAGTGCTTCAAGGAAACGAATGGAAAATAACCACAGACCACAGGCAAATGGAGATGGATGGAAAGGAAAGGTTAGTAAATCTTGCCAATGATCTGCCACACACAGAGCCTCCTCTTTGCTAAGGTGTTAAGAGCTGTGGGGGATGAACAGTTAATGCTACAGCTTGGCCTCTCCTGCCCTTACACAGGTATTGGAAAAGCTCCGAGGCAGTTGGCATTTTATTAGCTATGGGCTAATAACACCCTGGGGGGAGAAGATGCTCTCGGATGCACTTTTGAACAAGGTGCAGACAACAATCTGAGGTAATTTATTCTTTTTTCAAGGGGGTTGGTTGGTTTGTTGGGGTTTTTAAGTTGCTGAAATATGAGAGGTGGCTGAACCCAGCTATGAAGAGCAGGAGCAAATGGTTAGGTTTTTTGGGTTTTTTTGCCTTTTTCTGTAGAAACTTGTAGCTAAATTCTCCAGAGGATTCTCTCCTGGGGTAAAAAATAAAGCTAAAAAGCTCCTTGTTTTAAAGCCTCAAGCTCACCCTCCTCACAGAAACAACTTTGAAACATAGCCTGGCCTCTCCTTAACCCTTTCTTGTGCTTGGCTGCTGTGCCTCTCCATGTCATAAGCTAGATACTGAAGAAGGGGAGACTTGGGTTGTTCTGCTCATGAATTCAGAGCTGGGCACAGCACAAACAAGAGACAAAGACAAAACAACGAGGCTTAAAGCAGAGCCGAGCAATCTCTACCGACCAGGTCTTGCAGATGCTGCGAATAGCCATGGCTCAAGCCAAGGAGCTGCATCCATTTGGACCAACCTTTGTGCTCCTAAAAGCAGCGAGAGAGATGAGCTGGGTGTACAGCAAGTGTTAGAGAGGTTGGGGGGGGGCAGAGAGGCAGGCGGCTGGCTCGCTCCTTGGGGAGCACTGGGAAGGCGGTGCCCTGGCAGAGGGGATGCTGCTGAGCGCCGGGATGCAGCCGCGGGAATGTCCGTGCGTTGGGTCCTTACCGTGGCATCTTCGCCGGCCCAGTGGCTGATCACTCGTTGACCCCCCGGGTGTCTGTTTGCCCACTTGGTGACATTATAAACCTTTCGATCTATCACCAGCCAGTTGTCCGTCCTCAGGTTGTGCTTCTGGATCTCCTCCCAGGTGTAGAAGCGGAGCTGCGCCTCCGGCTCCCCCGACCCCCCTCCTTTCTCCCCACCTTTCCCCATGGAGCCACTTGCTGCTTTGTCTTCTTGCCCGAAAAGAAAAGGGTGTAAGGGGGGGACACACAACCTGTCCCTGGCTCTCCTCAGGGATGCGTTTCCTGCGTGGTTTAACTCAGCTGATCCCCTGCTCTCTCCCTTCGCTCATGTCCTCCCTCCTCTTTGTCTGTCGCTTCCCGGCCCCCGCCGTCTCCCCGCTCCGCCGCCTGCTCGGAAGTGCCCCCTACGCTGCTCCTCCCGCACTGATGCACTTTCTCCTCGCACATAGCCCCGTTTTGTGGGAAGCTCGGCCCCTTCCCACCCCCCCACCCCCCGGCATTCCCCCCCTGCAGCCCCCCCCCGCTCGGTCCCGCCGGGGTTCCGCCGGGATCAGCAGAGCCCCGCCGCCAATCCCGCCGCTCCCGCCGCCGCGCCCGGCCCGGCCATTGGCCCGGACCGATCTGTCGAAGGGTTCGCACCGGGGAGGGCCGCGGGGCTGGGGCGGGGGGGCGGGAACCCCTCTGCTACTGCTGCTCCTCCTCCTCAGCTTCTGGCCTCGGGATTTTGGCTTCTGCTTTGAAAAGCTCCCCCCCACTACTCCCCCCGGTTGGTTTTTTTTTTTCTTTCTCTCTCTCCCCCCCCCCCCCCCCCCCCCCCCCCGTTTTCCCGGTTTTTTCCTCCCCCTTTTTTTTTTTTTTTATTTTTTTAATTTTCTTCTCTTTTTCTCTCCCGTTTTTCCCCTTTTGCTCTCTTTCTCCTCCTTTTCCCCCCTCTTTCTCCTCCTTTTCCCCCTCTTTCTCCTCCTTTTTCCCCTCTTTCTCCTCCTTTTTCCCCTTTCTGTCCCCCCTTTTTTTCCTTTTCCCTTTTTCCCCCCATTTCCCTCCTTTTCTTCCGTTTTTCTCTGTTTCCCGTTTTTTTCCCTTTTCTCCTCTTCCCCCCCTTTTTCCCACTTTTCCTCCCTTTCGCCCTTTTCCCCACTTTTTCCCCTTTTCTTTTCCCCCTTTCCCTCTTTTTCTGCCTTTTCTTCCTTTTCCCCTCTTCCCCCTTCCTCCTTTTTCTTCCTTTTCTTCCTTTTCTCCTTTTTCCTCTTTTTCCCTTCACCCTTTTTTTCTTATTTCCCTTTTATTCTTATTTTTTTGTTTTCCCTCTTTTTCCCCGTTTCCCCTTTTTATTTTTTCTTCTTTTCCTTTTTAATTTTCTTTTTTAATTTTTTTCTTTTCTCCTTTTTTTTTCTTTTTCCCCTTTTTCTCCCTTCCCCCTTTTCCCTTTTCTCTTCCCCCCTCCCTTTTTTTTTTTTTCTCTCCCAGAACTGTCACCTCACCTCTTGCTATTGACCTTAGAAAGGAGATTCTTGTTACTCCGCCTGGAATTAGCGCTGTTTTGCTCTATTTTGTCATGCTGAATTACCCACCGGATGGCTGTCAGACCTGACAGCTTGCTTTTGCCCCAGGGAGAGCAGTCTGACACCAGGCGCAGCTCGAAAGCTCCTGCTTAGGGCGATGCTCTCATTACCAGGTGGGACGGTACCATCTTTTCTTTGCCTTGGGGCATCTTTATTATAAACCAATCCCTGTCATTAGGTTACCCAAGGTGTTGCAGTGCAAGGGCAGAAACAACGGCATAGGATCTCCACTGCTGCCTTTCTCATGCCTGAGGGTACTCGTGGTTGCTCTCCAGGGCAAAGCAGATGTGACCCACAGGTCTCCTGGCCATAGCTGTCTTTTCTTGTGACCATTTTGCATTAATAAGTGGAATTCTTACTAATCCTTTCTGTAATGCCTCTGGCTGAGTCTAAGCAAATTTAATATACAAGATGTTAAAATGTTTTTGGGTACAGACCGCATTCCCTAAGAGCATTCTGTTGTATGATCAAACCTTAGGATTGGAGCAACACTGCCTTCCGGTAGCTCAGACCTTTATTTATCTCATCTTTCAACAGCACTATGTTCTAACGTGGAATGGAAATGGAGGGGAAGGAATCCACATGGTTAAGCATCAAAGGTTTTAATTCACAATGTTTATTTGCTCTCTAGCCCACTATCATATCCCGCTGCTGAAGGACAGCACAGGATAAGAGACCACCTCCTTCAGTGAACCCAGAAGTGCCTCCCGTCCTGGTGCTGCCGTGCTTCTGTCCAGCCCCAGCCATAAACAGTCTTTTCCTGTGGTGTGGGGGTGACGAAAGCCAGAAATGAAAGGAATGTTTTCCTAAGACTTGCTAGTTTTATTTAGCTTGGTTCAAAATAGACCTCCGACAAGGATAACAATAAATGTCAGCAAGACACTACATTAAGGCGGACCTGAAGCTCGTTGCTTGTGATGTAGGAAAAGTTTACCTTGAAACTTTTTGTCCTGAGTTCTTTGAATTCCAGGATTTTAATCCTGTAGTAGATTCTGCATAGCATGTTGGATGCTTTAAACTTTGTAATGCTAAGGGTGTTCTCCCTGTAGCCTGCCTTTCCCTTGTAACCACACACCTGGACCAAGTTATCCTCAGGGCCTTGCACAGATGCATTTGGATGTTTTTTTCTGTCTGATTTCTCCTAAAGATTGATAACTATGGGTAAGAGAAACAACCTTTCTTACACTGTATTTTTACCCTTTGCCTCATAGCTTTTAGTTTATAACTTTAGAACACGCTGGATAACACAAAGAGAAATATCTTACATATCCAATAAATATCACGTGTAAGTTACATGTGCATGGAGCATGCAATTCCTGCCCCTCATCAAGCGCACTCCAGTCAGTGCTAACATCATCTCAGGCAGGAGCAACCAGTAATGAGTTTAAGTGGGTTTGGACAAAAACTATATTGTTACTACTGGAAAACTGCTCTGTGGACTCCCTGCTCCACTGTAGGGAACATTCAGAAGACAACAGTTGTCTGGAAGACCCCATTGCTTCTGTTCCTGGCTGGCCACTTGGAAGATGGTTTTCCTTCTCTCTCATTTTCTCTCCTTGTTTTGGCTGTGGTTTTGTTTTGTTTCATTTTGGTTTTATTTGTTTGGTTTTTTCATTGTGGCTGGGTTTTTTGGTTGCTCTCCCCTCTCTTAAAATAGCTTTGAGGCCCATGTATGCCATGAATTCTGGATTCAGCTAAATGTGTATATATATAGTTGTCCTAGTGAGAGATCCATGTTTAGTGAATTTAAAAAACTGTGCTGTAGATATATTTCTCAGTCATCTTTGTGGAACCCCTGCAGAGTGGTTCATGGACTCCAAGCAGTCTGCAGACCTCTGTTTGAGAATCAGTGCAGATAAAGATCTATTATTGGCTTTTTCTCAGCTGTAATTTATAGCATATCTATCGAATAATGTGAACTACTTTAATATTTCCACTTCTGGCAGCATTTCGGAACAAAGCAACATCTCTTGATCTGTTGTTCCTGCAAAGCAAAATCATGTACATCTGTAAATTGGTGAATCCTGATGATTTTCCTGTTAAAGGCAGCTGAAGATCTGGTTCTCTGTTTTCTGTGACTACGCTGAGTGGAACCATAGTTCTGCTTTGAGCCAGGAAGTTACACTGGTTGGGTTGCAGAGGTCCTCTGCAAGCTATATGGCTTTATAATTCTATAAAGAAGAAGATTGCAAAGCTGAGGAACACAGGGATGCCTAAGAAGATGGAGAGGACCAGTGGGCAACACAGAGAAAGGAATAAAAAACCATACAATTAATTATTTTAGGCTGCATTTCTTCAAGCTTCACTGTTGGTATTTTACTGTTAGAAAGTATGGGGGATTCACTGCAAAGCCAGATTTTTGGGAAGAAAATGAACTTGCAAATTCATGAACTAGTTTTATTTGTTCAGTGTCCTAATTAAAGGTTGTGTCCTCTATGTCCACAGCTAGATTCAAAGCCATGGTTTCTTTTAGCTTGTAGAGCTAATGATACATATTATTGGTAACTCACAGTGTTATTTGATGGTCATAGTCCACCAGGTGACTGCACTACAAGAGCAATGTAATAGTGTTATTGAAATTGGCACCTATTTTGTATACAACAAGCTTTATCAGTCAGTCCATGGAAGTTCATACTTCAGAGCTGATGACTTTAGCAGTGGATGATCTATGCAGGGCTGGCTGCATATGGAAATGCTGGGTTTGAACAGTATATTTGCCTAAGCAAGTCCTCCCTCCTGAGAAATGAGTATGGAGATGGGTATATTCTGGAATTGGCTCTTATTAGATGGACATAGATGTAAAATCTGTACAGAGAACTCCTCATCTGGACATTTCACATAGATAACTGTGTAATAACTTAATGCCAAGTCATAGAAAGGTGCGTATCAAAACCCCCCAGCGCTATCATCTGCTTGCAGCACAGCCTGTAACACTGTCTCACAGGCTTTCTGCAGCACTTGTTATAGGTTTTGTTTGGCTTCATGGGCACGAACCAGCCACAGCAATGAGAGGAGAACAGACTCTCTTCTGTGGCCAAGTAGGTGAAAGGCTGCATTTGTTGCATGGTGTAGCTTTAGTGGCACAAAGAGCTTGTGTAAGGGACATAAAAGCCCTGAGTTTCATTGAGTAGTCATGAGATGGGGGGAAAGAAGGTGAGAAACATCACAGGAAAGAAAGTGTGGAAAAGGGGATATAGAGAAGTGCAAAGTGGAAGAGTTTTTGTAGGGGGCACACATAGAAGGGGTGTGTCTGCATTTCAGGATAATGTAGAAATACCTAACTAGTAAGTGAAGGACATCTTCCTGGGTTAGGTTGGAATGGGAAAAAACAGAGCAAGTTGATAGTTCAGGTATCTTTACACTGTGTCATGCATTGACTCATTAACGTAAAAGTAACTGAGACCCTGAGGAAAGTGTTTTAAAAATATAGTAGAAATCACAATTGTGTTTGTCATCTCATCCCTTTATTGAGTTTTACATACAAGTTGGTAAGAGCAGATAAGATTCTTTTCAAATACCTTTTAGAAAGGATTAGAGTCTCCATTAATACCTAGAGGATAACTTTGAGAGCAGCACCAGCCCATCACCAGCACATGGAAATGCACTGTAGCTGTGCAGTAATCCTTATGTATACAGGGAAAATCCTCCTTTTTCCCCAGTTTAAAAAACATAAGATCCATCACTGGCCACTTGTTAAGGCCGGATGGTTCCATGGCATGTGGTGGGAAAAGGAGGCAGCAACTAACAGAGAGCAGTGAGCAAGGGGTGCATGGGAGGGACATGGAGCATGTGTGTGAAGAGGAAAAGAAATGGGCTAAGGCAGAAACTGAGGATATTGGGAGAAAAATAGAGCGAAGATCAGATTTAGCTGCATCTTTAGTCTTTTAGCTAGCTTTAGTTACTCTGCCAAGGAAAAATACACGTAAGGAGAGAAAGGACCCCAGCTTTCCCTTCCTTTCACTAGAAGGAAAGGCTGAGGAGCTCTGAACTTGGGTTGAGATGGGTGAATAAAATCAAACTGAGTAGGAGACAACAAAATGACATCCTGACTGGGCTGGAGAAACGAATGATGGAGCACGGAGCCTGAGGTGGGGGAACACAATGGTTAGGAAGGGATGCTGTTTCAGCATCACTTTAACAGAAGTAAACTTCTCTTCCATCCCTTAAGGGCAGACACAAACTCTTCCTTCCTTCTGTCTCTCCCCTGAAGCAGATTTCTAGTGCTTGAGAAGCAATTGGTTAATGGCTCTGAGAGGGAAACATTCTTGCTCATCACCGTATGGAACAGATGGGTGCACGAAGGATGATGTGGTTCTGCATATCATCAGGATATATGATTCTGCGCCAGAGGAAACTGATACAAGTAGAAAGACAGCCAAGGTGCTGAAGTAATGAGCAGTAATTCACCCAAAGATAAGCAATAACTACTGTGTATTTCACCGGATGAAGACTGGCCTGGGCTTTCGGGATGGAGTATTCTTCCCCTGAAGAAAGAAAAACCAATTATCAGTTCCATGAAGATATCACGGCTTTTCAAAAGAAGAAACTGCACCTTCTTGGAGCATCTCAAAACGTATGTGTGCCCACAAGGAAAACTCCATTTGCCTTTTTCAAGCGAAGGCAAAAGCCTTTTTCCTCATGTTAGTATTTAAAACTGGGATCACAGGCTACAATAAAATGTCTTGATCTCTTTTCTATCTGGAAAGTAGTTTGGGAATCATGCTTCCATTTCAAAATTATTTAGGCATCTCAAACTATATTGTTCTCAGGTCAATATGAAGCCCTCAAGAAGGTTGGCTTGTTAATAATACTGTTTCTGAGTGACAGTGCTTCCAGTTTGGAGTTTAAATCATAGAATCATAGAATAGTAAGGGTTGGAAAGGACCTTAAGATCATCTAGTTCCAAATGTCCCATAGTAATACATCTGACTGCTATTGTCTCCTCGTTGCCTTTTGTTCTTCTGCCAGCCAGCAAGAAAGGTTCTTAAGAGCAGATATACAAAACTTGGTAAAACAGGGCTGTGACCAAGACTTTTAGGTATTAAAATATGAAATTAATAATTAGATAGCAGAGTGATAGTTTCATATCAAACACCTTTGGAGTGCTGCTGCATTTCCATGTCAGTCCTGGTAAGATCATTTTATTGCCATTCAAGTCCTTGAGGTTCCTTATTGGACAAAGCATCATTCCTGTGAACAGATTCTGACTGTTTATTAACATGTTCTGAGTCTATCTGCAATTTTTAGGATACAGAAAGAAAATCAGGAAATCAATTGTTTCAGGACAACAAGTACTCCTGCAGAGAGGAAATACCAGAACTGAGTGATTTTTAATCTAGGAGAGACCTGTAAAACAAAACCCAGTAAATATTTTCTAAGTCAAAACCAAACAAAATTAAACTTTAAGAGTCAAAATTTCAATAGTTAAGCAGAATATATGCTAAGATTAATGCAGAGCCTTGGGTGATGTGGTCTAGTGTGAGGCGTCCCTGCCCATGGGAGGGGGCTTGGAACTAGACGGTCTTAAGGTCCCTTCCAATCCAAATCATTCTATGATTTTATGATTATGTTCAAGCCAAGGCTACATGCTTTTCTGAAGCACATGTTTCAATCAAATGCTGCTTACCATGGTAAATGATTATTTTCTGTTCCTTATCTTATAAAACATTAGACCATTAAAAGCTCCCTGACCTTTATAAATCTGTGAAAAAGGAAGAAATATTAGTATCTTAGAGTTACCATTCAATCTTCTTTACATTTCCATTGCATTTGAGTGTAAATTTAATTGGAAAAAATACTATTGAAAAACATAGGTTTTGATATAATTGTTTTTTCATATATTCTGTGCAGTATTGGTTATTTTTCTTCCTCTGCTTTGTTACACAGCTCATGATTATGTGCTACTAGAGTTGGCTAATGAAGCCGATATATTTAAAACAAAGACAAAATGCTATCAAGGATGTGTTTGATGTTGTTTTACTCAGACATATTCTATGATTTTGAGTTGGCAACACTTTTTCTAGTCATGGGAGAGTGGCTGAGAGTTGGCTTAACTTCCCAAGGCAGCCAACCAACAAACAAACAGAAATTCCCATTGTACTGTCATCGCTTGCATGAGTTTCACATTCTGCAGTGGATCTTGTGTTAGCTGTGTGGGATTACTAGGCTCAAGGCACATACTGGTCTGGATGCCAAGGAAGCAGAGTACATAATGACACTTGTTTAGTATAGAAAGCAGCAGACATTGCAAGTAACCATCAGGACAACAAGGAGAGAAGTGCTCTGTTCTTAATGCTGCCTTGTCAGTATAATCTCATTTATAAAGAAAAGAGCATCCTACTGATGTTCTCCTGTTATCATCAGCTTCTTTCCTTTTCTCTTTACTCAGATTTTGCTTTCAAACATGAAAAACTCTAAACAGTTACTGATTTACTCCCTCAGTTACTGATCTGAATTTACACCTTTTAGAGGACAAAAAACATATTTATCTCAGCAACCCCATCCCTCATATATAGTGATTCTTGGTTGCTTTTTGTGGCAAGATGTAAACTCCTCCCAAATCACAATCTTCCTCTGGTTTTCCACACTGCAATATATTCATTCTTTCCCTCTATAATGTATAATTTTTGCAGCTAAATTTTAACAGTCAGTTGTCAGGGCAGAGTACCAGAGCAGTTAATACGGGCTGAAGAAACACAGTTTATATCCCAAACCTATAATTTATTGCAGTATAAAGTGTTAGTAATCCAAACCAATAGTTCCAAGTACAACACTAACTCATTTAGTCCAAATTATTCAACTATTACAGCACATTCCCAAGAATGCAACAGTGGACAAGAAGAAAGGAAATATTTCTAGTATCTACCCCTTTTTTGGTGTTAAGCTAATCCTTCCAATGCATGTGTGGATCTTAAAACTGGTGCTGGACTGGTGTTACTGTTTCCAGCTCTTTCCTGTGAGGAGTATGATGCTAAAATTGGTGTTTTCCTCCTGCATTTGCTTCATCAGTGTTGTTTTAATTGCACTGGGCACAGCCTGCATCTTGTAAATCTTCACACTGTAATTCCCATGCACCCTGCATCTTAAGCTTTTCTTAGGCTGGGCAAAAGCCAAGAACTAATTCTTCTTTTAGACTTTGCTATTTCAAACTGGTTTTCAGCATTTGCTGGTTTTCCTTTAATATATACTATTTTCTATGGGTTCAGACCTCACCCTCCATTATTCTAACTCGTTTCTCCCTGCTTCAAAATGGTAAAATAAAGGCTGCCATCCTTATAGTCCACCTCTTCTATTTCCCTGTATTACTGGTTTGGTTCCCACATGCCTGGGGATTTAGTGATCCCTCATCCCCTAGATCATTTAGATATTTTACAGTATGTTACAGCCAAATCGTGGTAGTGACATAAGGAGCTTTAATATATTTTCATTGTCCTTTGGTGATCCTCAGTCATCTATGATGCTAAGAATGAATTGCAGCCAGATCTGAAGACTGAATCAAAGAGCATCTCTTATCCCCCCTCGGATTTTCGGTGATCTTTGATAGCTTAGGAAGCTGGGTCACAGCTGGATGGCAGTAAGGAGAAATTGAGATGGGAGTAGTGGAGGTAAAACAAGGAGTGAGAACGCTGAAAAGAAGAAATGGTGTTGGAAGAACAAAGATTGACTCTCTGTTAATTCCCAGAGTCGCAGCTGGAGGCAGGATGCTGGTGAGTGTATAATGGCAGCTGGTTTTCCCTTGCTGTCTTTATTACAAAGATCTCATTCTTGCCTCTGTGAGACCCATTGAGATCCTGAACATGGCAAGTGCAGGAGAACCAACCAGTGTTGTCAACTGGCAGCTTGGAGCAGGACATGAAAACTTTCCTGCTTAGAGCTGGATTATTCAAGTAGTCTCCATGACGTCTTCTCTTGGGCTGAATCATCTGCTGAGGGGAAAAGAAACAGAGCCACAGATTTTATGTCAGAAGAAGCTTTGAAGGTACTTCCAAGGGTTATTGTATAATTTAAGGGAAGATCTGTTCATAAGGTGTTAACAACCCTTCTACCTTCTGGTCCTGCTGAAATCAGAAGAGGTATATGAGGAAAACAAGACTGCAGTTTGTTCTTGTTTGTACTAGTTTGGAACAAGGCTTGCAGACAAAACTCAATGATGCTTTTGGCTATTGTTGAGATCCCCTAAAACAAGTTTCCAAAGGTTTAACTTGTGCAGGAAGAAAGAGTTTGGTAGTTTTTAACGTGGTGTATAAGAAAAAGAAAACTGACCAGTGCCCCCTTTATTCATGATGAAAAGTCAAAGTGAAAATATCAACTAGATTTAGGACAATGATTTTTTTTGTGTGATAGATAACAAAAAAATCCTAGAAATTGAAATAATTACTGCACCATTCTGAATATAACGGTTAAATTTTAAATGATGCTAAATATTAACGTTTTTCATAGTGATGTTTGTGAGATGGTCAGCAGTCAACGTACGAAGCAAATCAATTTTTGCTGAGATGGAGAGAGAACCTTTTCTTTCATGGACAACAGTGCAAGTGTGTAGAAGCAGGGAAGCCTTATTGGATTCATTAGCTGTGCCATTGCCGAAGGCAGGGAAATAAAAGATGTTTTGCAGACAGAGAATTCCAAGCTAGAAAGAGGTGATGTAGCGATCAGGTTATGTTCAGAACAAGAAGGGATGCAGTGTGGTGGTTCTTTGTTTCTATGGTTACATTCAACTGGAATTGCTGTAACTAGGTCAGATCGGAAGGTGTGAATGAAAACAAAGACATTTGGAATCAGTAATGAGAGTTCAGAGAGAAGGCTGTGGCTACTAAGGAAAGCAAGAAGGGAGCAGAACGTGGAGGGAGGCATTTTAATGTACATTTGTAATATATATGGATGAAGTCTCACACAGATGGATCTATTTTAGCACCATTCACTCTTCTAGGATTATTCAGTAGCCTGTTGTATGAAAAATCAGCTGCAGAGCACCACCAAGCAAGTGTATTATATGATATACCTGTGGTGACACCTTTCCTCCCTCTGGCTGCAAATGGAGCTGTAGGAGCAGAAGCAGCCCTGGAAGCTGAAAGGGAGAGGCAGAACAGATGGAAGAGTGTGTGTGTGTGATTTACTCTAAAGAGGAGATGAAACCAAGGGCAGGGAAGATGAGGCATCTTCAGCCCAGAAGTAAGGAGAAACAGGTTGTGAAAGTGATCTAAAAAGAAGCAAACTGAGCATGAATTGTGCTGCAGAGTCTATGCATTGCTCCTCTGTTGATGGCTCCAGTCCTTGGCTTTTCTTCTTTCTCCAAATCCTATATTGAGTTCATGATAGAGTTTTCCAGGCTGTGTCTTTACCTGGCACATAACACTGACCACCAAGCCTCTGTCCATTCCAACTGCCAAGTCATCTAGGACCAGCCACTCGTTATTTTGATCCCTTTTCCATGTTTCTTACCTCCTTATTTCTTACGTGAAACTACCTGATGTTCTTGCCAGCCTGCCCATCTTTCTTACCCTCCAGCACTCCCCCACCCCGTTTGATACAATCAGTAAATGGATATAAAGGTGCATTTATCCCATTTCCCTGGTTGGAAGTGAAGGCATTGTAACAGCCCTGGCACCAGCACCGACACCGTTAGGAATGCACCTTGTAATGGGCTACTTTTTGAGGAAGAGAAGATGATGAGGTCTATAGGATGCCCTCAGGTTCAAATCATTCCCTCCAGTACCTATGGCTGCATCAACACTATATTACAGCCTGTAATTATAGAATCATAGAATGGTTTGGGTTGGAAAGGACCTTAAGTCCAGTTCCAACCCCCTGCCCCGGGCAGGGACACCTTCCACTAGAGCAGGTTGCTCCAAGCCCATGTCCAACCTGACCTTGAACACTGCCAGGGATGGGGCAGCCACAGCTTCTCTGGGCACCCTGTGCCAGCGCCTCAGCACCCTCACAGGGAACAACTTCTTCCTTATATCTAACCTAAATCCCCCCTGTTTCAGTTTGAACCCATCACCCCTTGTCCTAAACCTCCAGTCCCTAATAAATAGTCCCTCTCCACCATCCTTGTAGACACCCGTCAGACACTGGAAAGCTGCAGACTGGCAGCCGGGCAGCTGCCTGTTGCGGGGGACCGAAGTTTCCCCCTTTTCCATGGTTTCCATCACCAAGCTCCCCGCTCCCTCCATCTCCGGTCGCTGCAACCTCGCAGCACCGCGGGGCTAACTGTGAGCCCTGCCTCAACCCTCAGCCGGCCGCTGCCAGAGCCCTCCTCAGCCAGGGGGGCGGGCACAAGGCAGGCGGGGTCCAATGGGATCGGGCGAATCAAGGGGAGGCGGGGATTGAGGGCGTGGGGGGCCAATGGGAGGCGGGCCAGCGGGCCGGTGTTCAAGAGGAGGTTGGGAGGGAGCGCGGAGGGGGGACCTGGGTGGCGTTGGCGGGGCCGGGCCGAGCGGAGCCGAACCGGCCCGAGCGGGGCCGAGCCCACCAGAAGCATGGAGGACCCCGCGGCGGCCCCGGCGTTGCGGCGCTTCACCTGGGAGGAGATCGGGGAGCGCAACGGCCGCGGGCAGGCGCCGCAGGAGCGATGGCTGGTGATCGAGAGGAAGGTGTACGACATCAGCCACTTCTGCCGGAGGCACCCGGGTGGCTCCCGGGTCATCAGTCACTACGCTGGGCAGGACGCCACGGTGAGGGCCGGGAGGGGGGGGGAGCGGCGGCGGGGCGTCCGTGCCCTGGCTCTTGCAGGGCATCCCGGGGAGGGAAGAGGAGGAGGAAGAGGAAGGGGCAAAAGTGCCTCCGCCGTGCTGCAGGCAGCGGGGGACACGCGTGGCGGAGGGTCCCCGGGATCGAAACCCGGCGGCGGAACGGGGCGAGCCGGGCAGTGGCCGTGATCGCCACCCATAGCTTCGGTGTGCGGAGCTCCATACCGAGCCGTTTCTGGCTGGTTTTACACGGTAACATTGATGAAGAGAGTAACTAAACCCTGCGCGAATAGGCTGTCTGCAACCAGGTGTAAATCTGGGGGAAAACCTAATAATTTTTGCATACTTAGAGTAAATAACACTACTCTTGTTTTATATACGTCCAGCCACAGACCAGGGCGGCAGAAAAATACTCGAGGTGTCACTTATGGTGTCACTCATGGTCACACTGTGCTGTGCATGGATGGAGTTGTTGTTTGCAAGTGTACGAGCGTGTTCAGCCTCCCCTTAACTTAAAAAACCCAGCATAGTGTCTCCAAGAGATGGCACTAGTGCAAAATGTTACTGAAAGTCGTATTTTAGTCTTTAAAACAAATCATTCATGTCTGAACACCAGTGAGTGCTGCAAAGGGGAGGAAACGGTGGTGGAATTGGCAGTGCTAATTTGTCAGTGTATTTCCTTCCTTTGTCTGCTTATCTCTTTCACAAAAGAAAATGCCTTTCTCCAACTAGTATTCGGACCCTAAGGCAGGTATGGGATGTGAAGCTACCTCAGAAGTGGTTTTGGTGGTCTGTGTTTCAGTCTAGTGTTGTTGCTGACCAGAAAAGATGGAACTTGAAATGTAGTGGTTTCCTTTGCTGTGTATCGTTTAAAGCCAAGGATGATATGGGAATTATGAGTATACTTCATGAGGTCACGATGGGCCACGGTGGCCAGCACACGGGGCTGAATGAACACAGTTAGATGGTTGGATTGCAGCCAGCTGCATTCTTTAGGCGTTATGGTCTGTGTCACTGCTGGGTGCAATTGAACTGCTGACCACTGAGGAACCCGAGCCAAGTAAATTCCAAATTTTCCAATAGCTTTGTCCTGGAAATAAAATCAGCCTGAATAAAATCCAGCTTCTCAAAAACAGAAAAAAAAAAAAGAAAGTAAACAAAGCCCAAAGCACACTTTTAGTTTGCTAAATGCCACTGGGGTGTTCTGATTTCTGGAAGGTGCAATCGGGTCCCTAACCTCCCGTTAGGAATGCGCTGCCAGGTTTTACAGCCTGTGTGGAAAGGATTGGTCTAAACATGTGGTGCCATCCTCCTCTGATCTGCCCACATACTCCTCCCCATTTTTTTTCACTCTTCCATTGAGAAAATGCAAATGTAGTTCCCCTCTCCTCTTTCCCTCCTTTATTCACATAAGCCTGAGCAGAGAGGATGCTACGTCTGAAATGCAACAGGGCTGACCCAGAGCTGGCAATATCAGCCACTTTTTTAACCTCTTTCTTGACTAGAAATCTTTTAAAAGGACAATTTATTTTAGGATCATGCAATGACAACATAGTAATTAATAATGCTGAACGGTGCATGGTGCAGGAAGCTTACAAACTGATGCACAGTGGGCAAATATTGCCTTAGGGAAGAAAAAACATCCATTAGACTGAGAGAGATTGTGAAATATATGCTAGTTTGGACACTGGGAGAGGAATATGCAAAAGGAGGTGAATGGGAGATCTTCAGTAGGAAGTAGATGTCAAACTGCCATGTGTGCTTAGGGGATTTGTAATCTAAATACAGTGATAGAATCTATAGTGGTAACAATCACTAGTGATTTTTTCTTCACCTGGCTGCCTGATTGAGATTGACATCACATTTAAATGATAGTAGTAACTGCTTTCCCTAAGAGGGATCTTTTGAGTGGTAAGGATGAGAACTCCTTTTCACAGGACATTTCAGAAAAGTGAAGGGAACCAGATGAGGAAGAGGAGGCAGCTAGCAAGAAAACAAATATTTTCTAGGAAGATGTGGCAGGGTGGGCATTGGAGATTGCCAAGGAAGCATGTTTGGAATAACATGAGGCTTTTGAGAGATTGGTGTGGGTCACCATCACCTGCCTGAGTCCTGCTTGTCCCATTATTTTTCCCTGTTCAGCTACCTGATCCAGGTTTTGTGCCAGCATCTTGCCCTTCTCTCTGGTCAGACTTCTATTTCAGGTTATGGGGCTTGAGGGAAAATAAGACGGAAGCTAAAGACAAAATAGAGGTAGAGGAGTATGTGGTTGAGATGATCTGTCCCAAGGTTCAACAGGATATGAAATTTTCAGATTCAGAAAAGGGGTGTGAGCCTGTATTTCTTGGTGACCTGTACTTAACAGCACCCAGTTAGAAAATGATACAGAGAATTCAGCTTCAAATGATCATTTATGGTGTGGGAAGGCAGTAAGATTTGTGGCAGTAAAACCTGGTTCAGCCAACTTCGTTAGTTGGGTTGCTT
Source organism: Strigops habroptila (assembly GCF_004027225.2). NCBI lineage: Eukaryota > Metazoa > Chordata > Aves > Psittaciformes > Psittacidae > Strigops > Strigops habroptila. Next base: position 2,497,326 of record NC_046358.1, read on the forward strand.
TCTGCTGAATCCAGGATATCTTTTGCTGCCACTGGAGCAATTGTTTGTCTTCACCTTTTTCCTATATCTATATTTCAGGATCCTTTCATAGCTTTTCATCTTGACAAGACACTAGTAAGAAAGTACATGCGCCCACTCTTGATTGGGGAACTGGCACCAGATCAACCCAGCTTTGAGCCCAGCAAGAATGTAAGTATCTTAAAAACTTAGTATTTGGGTTGAAATGGTGCTATTTAACTTCTCTTAGTGGCAGCCAGAATTCCCTGTACATAAACCAATAGTATTTCCTGGAATCATGTGCTGCTCCAAGGCTTCCCTTTTATGTCACTATTAGTAGACTTAAAGGGTTGTCTCCAGGCAACCCTCAGCTTTTCCCTGTTGTCACAGTAACATCTTGAGAGGGGAAACTGAGCCCCTCTTTGAGTTCCTGAGGCATTTTCAGGTCAGCAGGTACTCTTGGATCTCCCCACAGAAACAGCTGGTAGAAGATTTCCGTGAACTCCGTGCAACTGTTGAGAAGATGGGGCTTCTCAAACCCAACCACATGTTTTTCATCCTGTATCTCTGCCACATTTTGGCATTGGATGTTGCAGCCTGGCTCACCATCTGGTATTTTGGAGCATCCACAGTGCCTTTCCTCTTCTCTGCAGTGCTTCTAGGCACTGTCCAGGTAAGCAGCTAGGCAAAAAGAAGCCCCAGAAGCAGCAAAAGCCAACCCTTTGAGACTTCAGTGCTCATTGCCATAAGCACAGGAGAAATCTTTGTGGACTTCCCAAAATCCTGCTTCTCCCTGAAGGGGCAAAATTATAGTGTCACAACATGCTTCTTCAGTAGAGCAGGCTTTGCCCTGCTTTTTCCTTCCTGTAGTCCATCAAAGCCCTCCTTATTCCCAGCCTTCTTCATACAATGAAAGCCATGCTACGCTTCTGAGGTCTCTTGTGCCCAGAACTCCAAAGCACTATGCTGCAGCCAAGCCACAGTGTTCCCATGGGAACTTAGAGTGACTTAGAGGAGAGGGCAGAGCAGCGCTCAAAGCCCCAGCTATTTCTCCAGTGGCCAGCTGATCCCCTTGGAATTACAAGTACTCGGAGGAGGCAGCAGCAAACTGCTCCTTAAAGGAGACTTTGTTGCTGATTTCAGTGCAGTTTTGTAAGAGAATAAATGCTGTTTCTGAGCTCCATGGCTTTTTATTTTGTTGTTTTTCCATGATTTTTCCCTTCCTCATGAAAACAACTATCTGTGACTAAAAGTCATTAGGCAAAGTTTGGACTGCACTGGTATATAATAAAAGAGAAGTGTTTGGATTGGGTCCTAGAAGTGGAAATGCTCTTGCTATCCAGGGGTATGTTGCAAGGAGCGTGGGAGCAGGAGAAGAGAAAGCCCTTTTCAGATGCAGAGCCTTCTGACTCTTCTTTTCCTCCCGCAGCACTGTTTGTTTTGTTGTTGTTTTTAAATTCCAGGCCCAAGCTGGCTGGCTGCAGCATGATTTTGGACACCTTTCAGTCTTTAGCAAGTCCAGATGGAATCACTGGGTGCACAAGTTTGTGATCGGCCATCTGAAGGTGGGTATTCAGTGCTGAGAGGGATTGTTAGAGTCTTGCCTGGGATGCTCTGCAGTCAAAACTAATCTCAGTATAAGAAGAAAGCAAATGCAAATGCGGAGGGAGGACTAAGGGCAGAAGATACAACTTCTTCACAGCACTCTCTTCTCACTTCCTACAGGGAGCACCAGCCAGCTGGTGGAATCACCTCCACTTCCAACACCACGCAAAACCCAACTGCTTCCGAAAGGACCCTGATGTTAACATGCACCCCTTATTTTTTGCTTTGGGAAAAACACTCTCTGTAGAGGTGAGACCTGATGAAAGCTGGGAGGTTGCAGGGTTAGGATTCCAATTTGGAAAGCTGCAGAGAGCTTGGAGATTAGTGACCAGTTGGTTTGGTCAATGAGCTGTCTGTAATTCAGGAATTTAGAGAAGACTCACCTTGGTTCAATACCTCTGAGATATTTATACTCTTAAAAATAGAAGTTATTTTTGCTATGTTTTAAAATAAGAATGAAATATTTGTCACAATTATGAGTTCATACTTCTCTGATGAGAGACTTGCAGCTGTATGAAGATAAGGTTGCAAATAGTTCTCTTTATCAAGATCAGCTTGACATTGTAGTGGTTTGGGAGATGAAACAAGGGATGACAAGCAACGACTAGTCTCAGTCTGACAGTGGGTGTCAGACTGGATCCCATGTGGAGTCCAGCTCTATTTGTGGTACAACTCTGAAGTTAACTGAATGGCTTTAGTGTTTGCCAGTCCTTTTAAAAATTGGTTACATGAATTCATGGTGTCACCTGGCTTAAATGCTCTGATTTGCATTGAAATTAAGGGTGGGCTGCTGTTTGGAGTTGGTTTGGACATGTACAGGGATACAATGGAATTCCTCAAGGAAGTCAGTGACATGATCTGTTCTGTTTATACAATGAACACTGACAAATCAGCAGTCTCAGAGGGAGGATAATGTATCCACCCCTGTTCCTTTGGACACAGTTTAATGTCTAGATGCTCATTTCTGTTCTTTGGAGACTAATTGCAAGTAGGTGTGAGTTCTGCACATGGTCACAGTTCATCTTTATTAATAGTATCATAGATTTTTCTTCTTTTCAGAAGCTCTGTATTGGCAGCCAACTGTTCCCACGGCCTCATGTGGGTTTTGATTTAAGTGTTGTTAGACAACTGTGCCCTCTGTAGGGAAAGAGCTTCCAGTGCACGTTACTGTCTGTGGTGCAAGGGGGCTACCCAGCCTCTTGTGCATCCGAGGCAGGGATGGAAAATCATCACAGACTGAAGTTCCAGGGGATGATGAAGACAGTGGCATGGTTTGATAGGACATCTCTTTTAAAGCTTAGGAGGTATCTAAGTACGCATTGCTTCAAAAGCATAGGTAGGAGTGTGTGCACGGATGTCTTTAGCTGTCTTCACAGTCTGATTTGCTTATTTTAACAGCTTGGTGTACAAAAGAAGAAATTCATGCCTTATAACCACCAGCACAAGTACTTCTTCTTCAGTGAGTAACCCTACCCTTTCACAGTTCTATGGACAGCATTTATTCAGCCCTTTCCATTTCCAGTCCATTTCACTGGGATAAAAGGGCACAGTTAATGTCTCTGCAATCTATTTCTCCACTCTAGTTGGTCCTCCAGCTCTGGTGCCTCTCTACTTCCAGTGGTACATATTCTACTTTGTGGTACAGCGGAAACAGTGGGTGGTAAGTCAGCTCCATGTTGCAAATGGTGCCTTCTCCTTGTTTTATGGATACATTTCAGTGCAAGAAATTGGCCATTCTTTTTCTTTGTTTTCCCAAACCAATACAATAAAAACTTATGGGCACAGAAAAAAGGGAAAAGTAGCAGAAATCAGGGATGGGATGGAGGAGGATTCAGTGCCATTTTGCAAAATTACTTATTAAAAATCAAGTAGCCTTCAGGTAGCCTAAAACTGAATCCTCACAGTTCAATGTGAAGTGGAATACAGGATGTGTAGTAGACTTTCAGAGTTGTTAGGAAGATAGTTTGTTAGGGGAAAATCTGGGGCTTTGAGGAATAGCATGATTTTTAGAGACTTTAGAAAAAAGGCAGAGAAAAGGTGTCTCTTCTCTGAGATGTGGGGGTTAGAGACAAGGCATCTTGCAGTTTTATTCTTACCTGGGAGGTGGGATAGTTAGGAGAAAATGAATATGAGGGAAATAAGAGATTGCAAGACATGTGAAGAGGAACAAGAAAGGATGAGATGAAGGTAAACCAGAGCTCTTTAGTCTTTTAATTGGCTAGGGTTTTGGTTTTCTCACTGTTTGCTTTCTCTTTAGATCTAGAGGAAAATATGTTGTTTTAGAGCATGACCTCTATAGTATTTGCCCTGACCAGGATAATTCCCAAGCATGGGGATGGCAGGAGGTGGCTGTGTGTCAGATTGTTTTGTGATGGGGTTGGTGGGGGGAAATCTATCAGTAGAAGATATCCTGGAAGGTTTTAAAGGAAGCCAGTAGGTCTTCCTCTTAATGAAGTTTTATCTGTTCCCTATGCTACAGGACCTGGCCTGGATGCTGACTTTCTACATCCGATTCTTTCTCACCTACTTTCCCTTGCTGGGGGTGAAGGGTATCCTGGGGCTTCATCTATTAGTCAGGTATCATTCAACTTCTAATTCCTCCATTTTCTTTATCTGATTTATATCGATCCTTGGTGTCAGCTTTTCTTCAGCCTCCTGCTTATCTTGTCTCATCGGCTCTCTTCTGTCTCTTTATGCCTTTTAGCAAGACAGAGGTTATTGTCTGTCAAGCATTGTCTGTCTTCAGAAGGTGTGTGCAGGGTTCCTGCTGTTCATCTTGTCAAGTGTTGACTAGCTTGTATGTGTACAAGTGTTTTGTACTGACTTGTTACAGCATAAGTGTGAGATCAGTAATGGTTTTGTGTGTGTTTGTATGCACAGGTTTATAGAGAGCAACTGGTTTGTCTGGATTACACAAATGAATCACATCCCAATGCACATTGATTATGATAAGAACGTGGACTGGTTCTCTACCCAGGTAAGACTTTCTTTCCAGAGACCTGTGACTTCAAAGTTAAGAAGTTACAGTTTTGGGTATGTAATGCCCAAGAGAGCTGATCACAGAAGTGATGGGAACTGAGAGAGGAAAACGTAAGTAGCTTATGCTCACCATGTGGAGTGGGTGATTAGTGCAAAGAGAGAAGGTGCAGAGGTGGGAGGGAGGCTTCAAATGCCCCAATGAAAATAATTAGAGATGCTACAATGCTCTTCAAATAGAGATCTTTCCATGCATGAAGAATCCACATCGCTCTGTGTACTCTGTTTTATTATAGTTCTGAAGTCATTACACAAGTTTTTTTAAGTGAAAAGGGTGAATAGTGGTTGTTGTGGCTTATCTCACTGGGGAAGTCAAGGCTGTTCTCCTAAATTATGTCCCTAACAATCGTATATCACAGCATGGCCATCTCGTGTTGACTGGAGATAGCTTTTTGAGTTTCTGTATTCAGCCAGAAGGCATGTGATAATGAGGAACTTGTGCCTGTTTACCGTTGTTTGGCATATGTAAGAGAAAAGATATTCCCAAAACAACTTAAATGTTACTGTATTTTTTCCTTTCAGCTCCAGGCAACCTGTAATGTTCAACAGTCCCTATTCAATGACTGGTTTAGTGGACATCTGAACTTCCAAATCGAGCATCAGTGAGTTGAAGCATGGGTTGGGGATGTGAGGGAATTTCAAGGAGTGCTAGTTCCACTAGGTCTGAAAAGCCTACAAGGTTCCTGTGTCTCTATCAGCTAATACAAGAACAAAAGATAATGTGGGTAAATACTGTGCTTTTTATGTGGGGATGGAATGGGAACTCCAAGTGATGGGTCAGAATATTTTTGGAGCACTGCTTAGCACCGACACCACTTCACATATGAGTAGCATGGCACAGGAGTGAAAATTACCAGCCTCCCAGGCAGGATAGGTCCTGACTGCATTGGCATGAGAGGGACCACTGCAGAGCACTGATGGCTTTGGGTACAAGGGGAGGTTGAGGCACTCCCAGGCTTAGGCACAGAAGAAGAACAGGAATTCTATGGGATGTTGATGGATGCCATTGGATCACCATATTCTTTTCCCACAGCCTTTTTCCTACAATGCCTCGACACAACTACTGGAAGGTGGCTCCTCTGGTGAAGTCCCTGTGTGCCAAACATGGAATTGAGTACAAATGCAAGCCATTGCTCACCGCCTTTGCAGACATAGTGTAGTATGTATCAACCCACTGCATTCCCTAAGGGAAGGGTTTTCCGGTATTCCAGAGTGAATAAGTGAGGGTCATGGGAAGAGGAGGGGCAGATAGCTTGGATCACAGAAGCTCTGTAAAGAGCTGTAGACAGTGTAAGATGACTGTGAAAGAGCTGGAAAACTGTTCAGCCATGCTGCTGGTTCCAGTAGCAGCAGATGGAAGGTGTCAGTAGGAATGACCTAACGGAGAGCTCCTTTTCTTCAGCTCTGAAGAGTCAGAGGTCAGTAGGATGCCAGGTCTGGTGCCTCTGTCTCCAAGCATGCTCCAGGAAAAAGAGGTGTTTTCATAAAGTTTGAACTGTCATTCATTCATTCATTCATTCATTCTTTTTTATTCCTTTCTTCCCCTCCTTGCCCCCTAGATATTTCTTACTCCTTTGGAAAGTCGTGCACCTCTCTTCTGTCATGCTCATTCCTTTTATTTTCATTCTAATTGTTTGCTTCAGCCTTCCAGTCTTTGATGTAGCCCCAGTGCTTTAGTTCTTCATCTTTCCAAGGAGCTGTAGGCTACATTGCCTTGCTCTGAAAATCTCTGAGCAACGTGATCTGAAAATATCCCTGCTCATCACAAGAGGGTTGGATTAGATGACCTTTAAAGATCCCTTCCAACCCAAACTATTCTGTGATTCTCTGAACTCCTTTCCTTATCTGTAGATGGGAATTCTTTCCATAAAGCTCTGTTCTCTGGATGCTGTATTATATTACCTTGTTTCTAAGGAAGTGTGCTTCTCTCTTGGCAGCTCTTTGAAAGATTCAGGGGAGCTCTGGCTTGATGCCTATCTACATAAATAAGAAGCAGTGTATCCCTGCAGAGGAATTCCCCTGCCCTGTTGCCTCCTATGGTGGTCACCATGAAGATAATGCACAGAGGAGAGAGAACTGGCTAAGCCAGAGGTGGGGAGGTGGCACTGCTTAATTCCATTGATGAATGTGATTAATATGATTTTTTAAAATATGTGTTTTTAATTCTTCTTGTGCTTCTTTCATTCCTCTTCTCTGGTGCTGAATTAGGGGGGAAAAGCTGAATGGAGGAGGTTATGTTCCACTAAGCTGGAGGCAGCTTTGGGACTGGGAACAGATTCCTTTTTGTCTGCTGATACTTCATTTGCTGAGTATATAGGAGGGATGTTTCTTATCTAACATAGGCTTTTGTGAGGTGGTTCTCATTATGATTGTAGTAAGAAAGTTGAGAGTATAAAATCAAAGAACATGGGAGTTAGTGAAGTGTGGAAGCCATAAGGAATTGTGTAGGTACAGTGTTTTCAAATACCTGGATGTAATTTAATGATGGCAAGAGAAGTGGCCAAACCAAGGGGCAATGGGGAACATATGAGAGGCCAAACCAATTTGTATGTGTGTGGGTGAGGAGGAGAAGGTGCAGGCAGCAGTTCTCTAGGAATAAGCATGAGGAAAAAGAGCTAATTAAAGCCCAAATTGAGGTAGAGAAACGGGAAAGTGGAGGTTATTCCACAGGCACGTTGATGTGAGAGCTCAGCATGCCACATCCTGTGGGAATGCTGCCCTCCACATCTCTTCTGTGGTGAAAGCCTCTGGGTTATTTGCTCATTGGTGACTTCCCGTAGTGTCTTTGCAACTGGTTTCCACGGTGCCATACTTCTGAGTGATATTGAACTCATTACTAAAAGTCAGAAGAGACAGAAATATGGCATGTCCCTACAAGGGTGACTGAGGAATTAAAAAGGTAATCAGTGTGTGGTCATCTGAAGCTTCACTCTTTTTTGAACCTCTGAACTGATGAGTAATTTAAGTGGAGAGAACACATGACTTCTGGCCCATGGAGCACGAGGTGTTCCTGCCTGAGCTGCAGGCAAATGTAATGAACTTGTGAAAGTATTGGGGCTTGGGGTAGTGTTTGAATGTGTTTTTTCAATCACAGAAGTCAGTGGGCTGCATACCTATAGGCACACAACAGCCAATACATGGCTGGTCTTTTTCTGTTGGATGATGTGCCATCAAAACACACCCCAAGAGGGAATGTGCTGTGTGATTTATTGAAATGTGAATTAGCCTTACCTCATTTCCTAGTGTCTTCTCATTTACCACACCAATGTTACAGATGCTAAACCAGGATACAGCACTAGTGAAGGCAGGTCCATCACCCTGTTGCCTCAGTGATAGGTGGCTTAGACTCCAGAAGGGATGGGTTGATTTTGAGGAAGATATGGTCCTTTTTCTGATTGTCATGGTTTCAACATCTTTAAAAAGAGGATGGCTTGTGAGGAAATGGAAGAAATGCATTTTCCCAGGCCTACAGTGTTAAGCACAGAATGAAATTGTAATGGAAATAGTAAAATAATCATTAAATCATTGATAACTGTTGATAAAGACCATATTGAAAATGGACCTTAGTTACTATTTTACCTTGTTTTTCCTGCTCTGTTTCTTTCCCACTTCTTATTAGAACTGTTGATGGAGGAAAAGTCTAATAATAAAATTCATTATCTTACCAATTATTGCTGTCATCAGAGTGAAATATGTCTGTGCAAGAGTCTGCACTCTCTAAAACATGGAACAAATGCCTGTGCACAGCTGCAGAGAGAGAACAGTTAGAAACCTCATGTTTGGTGAGGTCAAGAGCTGTTCTGTAAGGTCTTAAATTCAACAGGCAGTCAGCTCTCAGATGAACTTTCAGTGGATTGCCAAGAGTTCCCTCTAAACTTGGAGTGTTGCCCCTCAGCCACAAAGAAGTCTTGTTATGCTAGTCAGGAGAGCTGTTTAACGTCTCAAGCTCGATCGGGAGCTCCAATCCCCCAGGCTAGGCTCTGTAGGTGTATGGAGAAAGCTGAGCAAGGGGGCAGCTGTCTAAGCTAGGCAAGAGAAAACACTGAAGACAAGAAGATCTTCAAAAATCCTGTAGAGACATTCCATTTCCCTAACCCAAGTTTCACAACTCTGGATAAAACCGTGCTTCCAACGTGTTTTGAAGGAAGACAACTAGACTTCAGCTCAGTTCATGAAGCTTTGAAAGTACTTAACAGATGGACTGTGGCAAATAAGGTGAGTAGAAAAAGCACTGCTTGTAGGTCAAGTGGGCCATGAGTGTTCAGCAGTGTTGAAGTGTTTGTTGTTCCCCAGCAAGTGGCTTTGGTTTGAATGCCCAGAGTCAGAACATTCAATATCTGGATGTTTAATTTTGAAAATTCAAATAAATTTGAGGTACCTCCAGGACTAGGATGATGTACAGTTAAGTTTTGAAGAATAATGTGTCTTAAGTTCTTACTGCCTAAGACTTTAGAGACTCTTGTGTCTTCTCTGCTGCAATAAAGAGGAAAGAAGCATCCACAATACAGAAACCAATTGCATGACTAACCAGGAAAGGTTACACATATGAGCTGATCCACAGTCCTAAAGGGCAAGACCAAAATGGGACCTGAATCAACATAAGCATTCCTGCATATGCTGAGGGTGCCAGAAGTTCTCCAGGTATATGACAGCTCGAGAGGAGAAATAAGCTGTACGCCAGCTTCAGACTCTGTGAGTACTCTGGGCTGTTTGTGGTCTGTGGTGGCAGATTACCCTGAGGCTTCTAATACTGAAATTTTACAACAATATTCAAGGTAAATCCCAAACCCCTTTCTGCTTCTCTGAACGTGCATTGAGATACATCTTTCTGGAACACCAGCCCCAAATCTGGCATTTGGTGGAAGCCGTTTGGCTTCACAGTTCAGCCTTAAAACGTGGGACCTGAACCTTGAAATAGCCACAGGGTGGCAGTCAGGCGTTGGAAGGGAAGGAGGACCAAAGAAGTGATAAATGGTCCATCCCTGGCAGTGCTCAAGGCCAGGTTGGACAGAACCTTGGGCGACATGGTCTAGTGCGAGGTGTTCCTGCCCATGGCAGGGGGCTTGGAATTAAATGGTCTTAAGGTCCTTTCTAACCCAAACCATTCTGTGATTCTATATCTAGTACAGATCTAATAAACATAAAAATTTCTTCTCTCTGAAGAGCTCTGTGGTGGATCAGATCATGAGGTAGGTGAGACTCATTTATCTTCTGCTGTTGGTAACTGTACAAAGCCAAGTATCCACTAAGGTGGTAGTTCTGAGGTTTTGTGTGTTGTGTTCACATATCCTGTGCTTACATGCTCTTTCTCTGCCACAGTTGTGGCAGGTTAGGCAATGAAGTGTTTGAATTACATGGCGTAATGAGAGACGTAATGAATAGGATAATTATTATAATACCAAAACCAGCTGGCACTGTAGCAAAGCTTATTTAGGGATGAAGACAGAGCATTTACACCCAGGCTGAAGCCTGTTAGTCTTCAGCATCTCCATGAGATTTGGATGTTGGGAGAGGATATAGTCCCCAATGATGGTCAAAGGAGAACAAATTCATTAGGCATTTGCATGGGGTCTTAAAAATGCAGTTTGAGGTTCATAAGGCTTTGAAGATTATCCAGTTGGGTGGAATATCATTGGCTCCAACCCAGAATAAATGACTTTTTTTCAAATCAGAGAGGAACATTTTCAACAATGGAGTAGCTGGAATCATAAAAACGTTAGGATGATGTTACAAGTGAAGTTTGATGGGCAACTGGAACAGGAAAATGCTGTATTTTTCTCCTTCCCAAAACCTGCTCATGTGTTGTTAATGATCTTGCAATCATTGCCCAATCCATGTGTGTGTTTTCTTCCATTATCCTGAATTTCCAAAGAAGTGAACTGTGCTGTTTACAGAATTTTCTCCTTATTTAGAAAATTGAGAAATTAAGATGATTGTAGATCCATACAGGATAGATAATGGATGCAGCTGAGCCGCTCAGAAACAGGATGATTTGTTGCTTCCCAAGATAAGTTCTTTTATAAGGAATACAAAGAGATTTCTTAACAGGTCAGGTATAGAAGACTGATGTATTAATGCAACACTACTGATGGGTGGGGAAAGAAAGAGGATTGCATTACACTGGAAGAGAGTTCATTGGCATGAACGTGGTTTCTATGTGATTTATATCTGTCCCTGCCCACGGCAGGGTGGTTGGAACTAGATGATCTTAAGGTCCTTTCCAACCCAAACCATTCTATGATTCTATGCTCCAGAGATTAACATTAAGTATTCAGAAAATGGGGAGGAATTTCTATGCGGGAAGTTCTGAAACAGCAATAACATAGAATGCACCAATGACTGCTTATATGAAAGGCTGATTATGGTGGTGTCCTTTGGACAAAATAATTTGCTTCCGTGAGAAGTAGCTGTTTTGTAGAGTTGGAGGATCAAATGATACAATGCATTTTTCAGGAAAAATACCTTATAAATATACCACAATAAATAAAATATCTAATGGTGCAAACTTAATAATTCTAATGCTTGTCTAAGGACAAAAGAGTCTCTAGGATATCAAATCTACAGCATTTGATCCCCAAAGGTAAAGAAAGGTGAAGTGAATCACTATATAGAGGAAGCTGTTTGTTAGGCCATTTCCAAAGGTCTGGCTGATCCATAGTTGTCTGCCTCATCTTTGATCAGAAGAACTAGCTTGGCTTTTTGATGTTTTTGGATTTAAGTATATTTGTAACTTGTCCAGTGCTCCAAAACCTACTTGAAGCATTTGGCTCCTTCTAACGTCACTGAAAGTAAAAGGGGCCATTCCAGATGCTCTTTTAATTAAAAATCTAAGAGAAATACAGTGAATTGCCTCTGGAGATTCTTGCTGCTCTTCAGGCTCTGTAGGAAGAACATATACAATGAGTTCAGATAAGATGCCTCACTTCATATTAAACTGCAAAGTTTAGATGACCATTACTGTCAGAACTCAGTTCTGTGGGAGGAAGATTGTTTTCACTAATATATGTTTCTTGGTGTATAAGAAACTCCTACAGCCACTGAAGGTGATCTCTGGACAGCCCAAATATGTCCTGTATGGATGCCAAAGGCAGTGTCTTTCTGGGCAGACAACAGGGCCTCAGGACCTCTGAATCACAGGATCATTCAGGTTAAAAGGGTTTTCATATATTTATACATCATATATCATATCAGAGTCATATGTTCTGACCTGCATATACAAAGGTTAAAAAGGGACAGGAATAAAGAAGAGTTCCTATGTTCCACATGGATATGTCTGGTATCAGGTTGTTTTATTCAGGTGTGGTGTCTGGAATACAACACCACTCTTGAAGAACTTAAAAGGATACAGGGCAGAGATGCAGGAAAAGCTAAAGGTTTAGGAAAGTTCCTTACTGTAGAAGAATAAAATTGTCAGAGCTCCTTGAGCCCAATAAAAGAAGAGGCAGAGACTTGATTATAAAATGAGAAATTTTATAGCAAAGAGTACTTCAATCTGCCAATGATAAACACTCAGTAGCCGAAATGTGAATCAATACCAGTTAAATCTATACAGAAGGTACAGATTCTTAGTACCAAGGTTCATTAATGTTCAATAGAACATAGATAGATTGTGATAGTGATAGATAGTGACAGCTTGTACGTTAAGGGAAATAACAAAATTCAAGGATAACTTAATTTTCTAGAAGACAATCCCTTGTAAACTATAGCTGTTGTTTGCTTTGACTCAGAAAGAGATCAGGACAGTCCTGTGGGCAGTATTAACATAATTAGGTCACCTCCTGCATAATAGACTTTTGGGATGAACATGAGTGCTTCTAAAACACCCATTTAGATACACAGCCAGATAGAATGATAACTTCTGCTGGCAAAAAAACCCCAACAAAACAAATGACCTAACAAGTGAGTCTGAATTCCTTTTCAGCATCATCTCACAATCAATTATGAAAATGAAACAAGATGAAATAATAAATGCTGGGTGTAGCCTAAGTAAAAGAAGAGGTGAATGAAGATGCTGCCAGTGAGCTCAGGTTATGTCTTGGTCATTTTGAAGTTCTGTTTATTTTATTCCCTCTTCTTCCCTCATTCAAGAGGAATATCAGAAACATTTGAAGCTACTGTGTACAGTTCTGGTGTCCTCAACACAAGAAGGACATGGAGCTGTTGGAGCAAGTCCAGAGGAGGCCACGAAGATGATCAGGGGCTGGAGCACCTCCTGTATGAAGACAGGCTGAGAACAGGCTGGAGAAGAGAAGCTGCGTGGAGGCACCTGAGCAGCTTCCAGTATCTGAAGGGGGCTACAAGGATGCTGCAGAGGATCTCTTCTTCGGGGACTGTAGTGATAGGACAAGGGGTGATGGTTTTAAACTTAAACAGGGGAAGTTCAGGTTAGGCCCTTTACTAGGAGGGTGGTGAGGCACTGGCACAGGTTGCCCAAAGAAGTGGTAAATGCTCCATCCCCGGCAGTGTTCAAGGCCAGGTTGGACAGAGTCTTGGGTGGCATGGTCTAGTGTGAGGTGTCCTGCCCATGGCAGGAGGGTTGGAACTAGATGATCTTAAGGTCCTTTCCAACCCTAACTATTCTATGATTCTATGAAGTATTTCTGTCTTGAGCAAATATTCCAAAATTACCAAAATAGAGGAATAAATAAAGGGAAAAGGCCTGCTGGTATCTAATTCAGATTCCAGACCGGACATTAGCTGGTTCATGTTATGGTCTCTGTCTTATAGACAACTTAATTATGAGTTGTGTGTATATATACATATAAAATAATAATAATTCTTGAAGAAACCTTTTCTTCTGAAAGAACAACATCACTTTCGCAAAGACAGTCACCACCCATAACTGCTGTGAGGCAGAACATGTCAAGGCAGGGATAGACTCGGATAGATTCCTAAACTTGGTGTCATCAGATGCAAGACTAGAGGCATAATGTGAAAAATTCTTTTTCTCGAAAATAAAAAAAGAATTTGCAAAATTGCCAAAGTCAGAGCAATAGAACTCATCAGGATTAGCTGCTGTCTTAGTTTGTTCAAGAACTGAAGCCATGGTGTACTCCAGCCTGTTGTACCTGGCAATGAAGAACCTGTTAGACGGAACCAGGATGATTGGCCCAAAAGTAGGAGTTGGGACTTCCTGTATCATGAGTTGGAACTAAATGATCTTAAGGTCCTTTCCAACCCTAACTATTCTATGGGAGGAAAGCAGGATTGCCTTGGCAATACCTGTCCTCAAAGGCTATCTGAGTTGTGTAAAACTTTTACTCAGGCTCTTGAAGCATGAATAAGACTCATGCTGGCTCAGACCATTTGTAGAATTAACTGTACGTGGGAAGTTGACTACCTGGCAGATGGATGTTCTAGTCTCAGAGTTAAAATGAGATCTAGCATGATACCTTCTTGATTAAAACGGATAGTGGCTGAACTTCTTATCATAAGACAGATCTACATGTCCCTACATGTAGATCTACATATTTTAGATGAGAATCTAAAAAGCCACACACCTACTCCATGCTACCTCAGATTTTAGGGTAGTGATAAAGCCTTAGTTATTCCGGGGATGAAGAGGTCTGCACAGTTATGTGGCATGCTACCCCAGGAGACTGCATACTTAATGGGAAACCTGGATGGAGCAACTGGAAATAGATTGACATTGGACATGATCTGCCATCAGAGATAAAGGAACTGGCAGTTAGGAGTGTGTGTGCATCCAAATCAGAGCTACGTGTCCCAGCTTAGCTACACTGGACTCAAGCCTCTGCTGCTTTTGTTTAAGAGCAAGGTTTGGCAAATGAAAGAAGCTGATCATTGCAGTCAGTGAGAGTAAAGAGCTCTGTCATGATCTGGAGGAGTCTTAGACTATAAGAACTTTATAAGACTTAAGCTAATAGTGAGAAACAAACTGGAGATCATTTTGGATTGGTAAGAAACTATTTGTGAGGCAGATTGGGAATGCAAAGAGTAGGGAAAGGTCATGGAAGTGCAAGTAGGAACTGCTAGTGTCTTCAGCCATATAAATAAAAAATGTCATCCTGGACTCTTGTAATAGGACAAGGGACAATGTGTTTAAACTCAAACAGGGGAGATTTGGGTTGGATATTAGGAAGAAATTCATCACTGTGAGAGTGGTGAGGCACTGGCACAGGCTGCCCAAGGAAGTTGTGAATGCTCCATCCCTGGCAGTGTTCAAGGCCAGGTTGGACACAGGGGCTTGGAGCAACCTGCTCTAGTGGAAGGCGTCCCTGCCCGTGGCAGGGATTGGAACTGGGAGCTTTAAGGGAGCTTTAAGATCCCTTCCAACCCAAACCAGTCTGTGATTCTGTGAATATGACTGACCTGGTGGAGAGGGGAAAATAGAAATTTAAGGTTGATGCATATCTCAAAATGCATATGTTGCCCTGCTAAGAGTTTACATCACAATATGTACCTGAGGAAAGACAGTGTAGAAGGGACGTGGTGAAGGCCAGAGAACTAAATGATGGTTGAACAGTGCAGAGGGCAAGTTGTTGCAGGATTTCTACCTCATATGTTGCAGAAGCTGGGAGGTTACCCAAGACCCAGAGGAAGGATAGGCGAAGGAGAGTGCGCTGTGTGTAGGCTGTAGAACCATTGTGGGTGTTTTAATCCTCCTTATGCCACGTCATTCCTAGTCGGTGTTGCACAAGCCATGTATTAAAAGAACCCTTTCAAGCATGGCCACCTTTTGTAGAGTTCTTCTTTTGTGGATGCAAGATTTCAGACAGCAAGAACATTCAGAAGGGTGTCTGTGTTGGTTGATGAGAAACTGAACATGAGCTAGCTTCAGTGTGTGCTCGCAGCCCAGAAACCAACTGTATCCTGGGCTGCATCAAAAGAAGCATGACCAGCAGGGTGGAGGAGGTGATCCTGCCCCTCTACTCTGCTCTCATGAGACCTCACTTGGAGTATTGTGTACAGCTCTGGTGTCCTCAACATAAGAAGGACATGGAGCTGTTGGAGCAAGTCCAGAGGAGGCCACGAAGATGATCAGGGGCTGGAGCACCTCCTGTATGAAGACAGGCTGAGAACAGGCTGGAGAAGAGAAGCTGCGTGGAGGCACCTGAGCAGCTTCCAGTATCTGAAGGGGGCTACAAGGATGCTGCAGAGGATCTCTTCTTCGGGGACTGTAGTGATAGGACAAGGGGTGATGGTTTTAAACTTAAACAGGGGAAGTTCAGGTTAGGCCCTTTACTAGGAGGGTGGTGAGGCACTGGCACAGGTTGCCCAAAGAAGTGGTAAATGCTCCATCCCCGGCAGTGTTCAAGGCCAGGTTGGACAGAGTCTTGGGTGGCATGGTCTAGTGTGAGGTGTCCTGCCCATGGCAGGAGGGTTGGAACTAGATGATCTTAAGGTCCTTTCCAACCCTAACTATTCTATGATTCTATGAAGTATTTCTGTCTTGAGCAAATATTCCAAAATTACCAAAATAGAGGAATAAATAAAGGGAAAAGGCCTGCTGGTATCTAATTCAGATTCCAGACCGGA
This sequence comes from Strigops habroptila, assembly GCF_004027225.2. Taxonomy (NCBI): domain Eukaryota; kingdom Metazoa; phylum Chordata; class Aves; order Psittaciformes; family Psittacidae; genus Strigops; species Strigops habroptila. Next base: position 2,513,463 of record NC_046358.1, read on the forward strand.
CATTAGCTGGTTCATGTTATGGTCTCTGTCTTATAGACAACTTAATTATGAGTTGTGTGTATATATACATATAAAATAATAATAATTCTTGAAGAAACCTTTTCTTCTGAAAGAACAACATCACTTTCGCAAAGACAGTCACCACCCATAACTGCTGTGAGGCAGAACATGTCAAGGCAGGGATAGACTCGGATAGATTCCTAAACTTGGTGTCATCAGATGCAAGACTAGAGGCATAATGTGAAAAATTCTTTTTCTCGAAAATAAAAAAAGAATTTGCAAAATTGCCAAAGTCAGAGCAATAGAACTCATCAGGATTAGCTGCTGTCTTAGTTTGTTCAAGAACTGAAGCCATGGTGTACTCCAGCCTGTTGTACCTGGCAATGAAGAACCTGTTAGACGGAACCAGGATGATTGGCCCAAAAGTAGGAGTTGGGACTTCCTGTATCATGAGTTGGAACTAAATGATCTTAAGGTCCTTTCCAACCCTAACTATTCTATGGGAGGAAAGCAGGATTGCCTTGGCAATACCTGTCCTCAAAGGCTATCTGAGTTGTGTAAAACTTTTACTCAGGCTCTTGAAGCATGAATAAGACTCATGCTGGCTCAGACCATTTGTAGAATTAACTGTACGTGGGAAGTTGACTACCTGGCAGATGGATGTTCTAGTCTCAGAGTTAAAATGAGATCTAGCATGATACCTTCTTGATTAAAACGGATAGTGGCTGAACTTCTTATCATAAGACAGATCTACATGTCCCTACATGTAGATCTACATATTTTAGATGAGAATCTAAAAAGCCACACACCTACTCCATGCTACCTCAGATTTTAGGGTAGTGATAAAGCCTTAGTTATTCCGGGGATGAAGAGGTCTGCACAGTTATGTGGCATGCTACCCCAGGAGACTGCATACTTAATGGGAAACCTGGATGGAGCAACTGGAAATAGATTGACATTGGACATGATCTGCCATCAGAGATAAAGGAACTGGCAGTTAGGAGTGTGTGTGCATCCAAATCAGAGCTACGTGTCCCAGCTTAGCTACACTGGACTCAAGCCTCTGCTGCTTTTGTTTAAGAGCAAGGTTTGGCAAATGAAAGAAGCTGATCATTGCAGTCAGTGAGAGTAAAGAGCTCTGTCATGATCTGGAGGAGTCTTAGACTATAAGAACTTTATAAGACTTAAGCTAATAGTGAGAAACAAACTGGAGATCATTTTGGATTGGTAAGAAACTATTTGTGAGGCAGATTGGGAATGCAAAGAGTAGGGAAAGGTCATGGAAGTGCAAGTAGGAACTGCTAGTGTCTTCAGCCATATAAATAAAAAATGTCATCCTGGACTCTTGTAATAGGACAAGGGACAATGTGTTTAAACTCAAACAGGGGAGATTTGGGTTGGATATTAGGAAGAAATTCATCACTGTGAGAGTGGTGAGGCACTGGCACAGGCTGCCCAAGGAAGTTGTGAATGCTCCATCCCTGGCAGTGTTCAAGGCCAGGTTGGACACAGGGGCTTGGAGCAACCTGCTCTAGTGGAAGGCGTCCCTGCCCGTGGCAGGGATTGGAACTGGGAGCTTTAAGGGAGCTTTAAGATCCCTTCCAACCCAAACCAGTCTGTGATTCTGTGAATATGACTGACCTGGTGGAGAGGGGAAAATAGAAATTTAAGGTTGATGCATATCTCAAAATGCATATGTTGCCCTGCTAAGAGTTTACATCACAATATGTACCTGAGGAAAGACAGTGTAGAAGGGACGTGGTGAAGGCCAGAGAACTAAATGATGGTTGAACAGTGCAGAGGGCAAGTTGTTGCAGGATTTCTACCTCATATGTTGCAGAAGCTGGGAGGTTACCCAAGACCCAGAGGAAGGATAGGCGAAGGAGAGTGCGCTGTGTGTAGGCTGTAGAACCATTGTGGGTGTTTTAATCCTCCTTATGCCACGTCATTCCTAGTCGGTGTTGCACAAGCCATGTATTAAAAGAACCCTTTCAAGCATGGCCACCTTTTGTAGAGTTCTTCTTTTGTGGATGCAAGATTTCAGACAGCAAGAACATTCAGAAGGGTGTCTGTGTTGGTTGATGAGAAACTGAACATGAGCTAGCTTCAGTGTGTGCTCGCAGCCCAGAAACCAACTGTATCCTGGGCTGCATCAAAAGAAGCATGACCAGCAGGGTGGAGGAGGTGATCCTGCCCCTCTACTCTGCTCTCATGAGACCTCACTTGGAGTATTGTGTACAGCTCTGGTGTCCTCAACATAAGAAGGACATGGAGCTGTTGGAGCAAGTCCAGAGGAGGCCACAAGGATGATCAGAGACTGGAGCACCTCCCGTATGGAGACAGGCTGAGAAAGTTGGGGCTGTTCAGCCTGGAGAAGAGAAGCTGCGTGGAGACCTCAGAGCAGCTTCCGGTATCTGAAGGGGCTACAAGGATGCTGGAGAGGGACTCTTCATCAGGGACTGTAGTGATAGGACAAGGGGTGATGGGTTCAAACTTAAACAGGGGAAGTTCAGGTTAGGCCCTTTACTAGGAGGGTGGTGAGGCCCTGGCACAGGTTGCCCAAAGAAGTGGTAAATGCCCCATCCCTGGCAGTGTTCAAGGCCAGGTTGGACGGAGTCTTGGGTGGCATGGTCTAGTGTGAGGTGTCTCTGCCCATGGCAGGGGGGTTGGAACTAGATGATCTTAAGGTCCTTTCCAACCCAAACCATTCTATGATTCTATGAATCAGTGGGTGCTCTGCACCAAGCATAAAAAAAGTTATTAAAATGCTGACTCCTCTAAAAAAAAAACCAACCCCAAACAAAATGGGTTTGTTTTCCTTGTTAAATTGGCATTTACCTTGAATCACTCTGTGTCATATTTTCTCTTTGTAACAATATATAATGCTACCTGTGTGCTTGAGAGAGGGACATTGTAACAGTTGTTAGAATTTATCACTTTAGATCCACTAAATTTAGATCTTAAGCCACAGAAGAGCCCCTGGGGTTCTCACTTCTGGGAGTTAGAGAATGTGAAGGGTATATTTGATAGGAATTGCTTAAATTCATAGGAATTATCTTAACTGAGATACACAAAACAGAAAACTACATGATGATTGCTGAAGAGATTAATACTGACCCTGTTATGAAAGAATCTGGGGTGTGCAATTACAGATGATGTGTGCACATGAGAAGGCCTCGTCAGAACTGCGATAGCAAAGCACAGCAAATTTTAAAGCTTCAGTGTGCAGCGTTGCAGCGTTTTCTGTGTAGAGGTTTTAGTAACTTAGGAGCACAAAAAAATTATATACATGTAAGTTTATATAGTTCAGTGTCTTAATGCAACTTATTGTTCCTTGGAGAGTTACAGATGAGAAGGTCTGCAGTGCTTATTCAAGAACCTAATTCTACACCTCATTATAATTAACATATAATAAATCCATCTTGGTTTTTTATTGTTTCCTCATAAAATAAAACCAGAAGCTAGGAGTGGAAGCAAAGTTTGCCACCACCTAAATGGTGGTATTTCACAAGTGTTTTTTTCTCTTTTGCAAAGGGTATAAAGATTGCTTTCACAGAGGAAACAAAATCCCATGTGTTACCTTACTTCTGCTATCTGGATTAAGTTGTGAAACAAAGTTAATCAAGACTTTGAGTATCTGAGCAAACCGAAGCCCTCAAGGCAATGAGAGAAGAGGGCCTCCATTGTAAATTTGTCTCTCTGTCCTTGGTTTTACCTTTGGTTTTGCTTCTCTTTCCTCAAGTACATGAGGTTCCTGAAGAACAGCCCCATCTGAGATACGTGGAGGTGTCTCATTAATTCACAATATCTAAAACCAGGAAAACCTGTTCTTTCCACCTCCTGACTGACATGGTGTCTTTTAATGTTCTAATCAAGTAAGTAATTGATGGATATTTTCATTTCCTCCAAAACATTTCTTCAAAACAATGTTTTGCAGTCTTCAAAAGTGATTGTCTCTTGAAATGACTGAGGAGATGTTTTAGAATGTTGCCTTGTCCTGAATTATGGATTCCCAATAAGGTTCTGTGCTGGTGAGAAAAAAAATTTCAACTATTTCAGTTTCCTTGCTGTGTTTGGAAAGAGACATGTCATAATCACAGAAGAGCGTCTTGAATGAGAGTCCACGAAATCCATGAAAGAACACAGGCTCTACCTGCAGGAGTAGGAGCAGATGGGTGCCGGTCATCTCCCTGCCAGAGCACAGAGCATCCATGAGCCCTCCACAAAGGTAAGGTGCTATTCCAGCATGCATTCAGACCAGCCAGAGCAGGGCAGAGAGACTCAGGTCTGCCTACACAGATAAATGCAGCTGTAATTATAGATGCTTACCTCCAAGGTCATGCTTTTCAAACTCTTTGTACTGTTGACATCTAACTCTGGAGACACATACAAGCCATAACTGTCTGTCTTTCTGACATCTAAGTTCTCCTGGGTGAGACTGTACAGCTCGTAAAGTTCTTCATCCAGTCTTGCCAAGGAGCCTTACTTGGTAGGTATTCTGACAGCATGTGTAACAGGCTCCATGGTAAATTTAGTTTCTGTAGAAAAGGTGGTCAAAAGATGATGATCTTTAAGGTCCCTTACAACTCAAACCTTTCTATGATTCTAAAAGAACCATAGGTGTCATCCTGTATGACAAAATTACTCAGAACTTCAAGGACTTGCCTGAAGCATAAGATTTTCTTAGAAACAAGCTCCAGTGTATCTTAGTACCAGTGGATTAAGTGTAAACGTGATGGGGGATAAAAATATTGTTGTAATAACTATGAGCTCAGTAGTCACGTCACTGGCATACTGGAAAGCTGGGGGAGCAATGTCAACTGTCTGGGGAAGGAGACTCTTAGTCACAAAAGCAGTGATGTAGAATAGCTCTGTGCACATGTACTTGCTCCCAGATGCATGTGACATGGATTTTGACAGGTGTGTGAGTAGCTGTTGCAGAACACTGTCTATGTTGTAAATTCACTTGAACTGATTTCTCAATAGTTTCTCTGGGTGAGCATGACTGTGACTTTCTCTACCTACGTGGGCTTTTCAAAGTGACTTTGACATTTGTTTGGTGACCTGGATAATACCGACAGAGACAGCTTCTGCTTTCAAACTGGGAAAGGACTTGTTTGGTTTGATTCTAATGTAATGGGCATTACAGGACCCTCTGGATGGGATTTGATGCTAAAGAAATTCAGACATGAAATACTATGCACACTGCTAATATGGAAGATAACTATCTTAGAGTTCCTAAACTTAATTCACCTGAGTAACAACACTGTTTTGGTGGACAGTGGCACCCACAGTGTGTGTTAGCTGTGAAAGTCATGACATGACTGTGTGTGTATAGGCAGAGACATCCCATACTTGATAGGACAAGGGGTAACGCCTTCGAGCTAGAAGAAGTGAGATTTAGATGAGATATTAGGAAGAAATTGTTCCCTGTGAGGGTGCTGAGGTACTGGCACAGGATGCCCAGAGAAGCTGTGGCTGCCCCATCCCTGGCAGTGTCCAAAGCCAGGTTGGAGCAACCTGCTGTAGTGGAAGGTGTCCCTGCCTGTGGTAGGGGGTTGGAACTGGATGAACTTTAAGATCTCTTCCAACCCAAACCTGTCTGTGATTCTGTGATTTGACTGGCTACAAAACTGAATCTAGTAACAGATGCTCTGAAGAAAGCTGTTCTCCCTAGAAGGATCTGCATTCATTCTTGGAAGTATCAATTACCATTTGCAAACACACTAGATATGTGTCAAAGTGTCCAGTGTGAACGTGGAAGAGGAGGGAGCTATGGAAGGGTGTGTTTGGGCAAGGGGAGCCAACCAGCCTAGAAGCACAGGGAGTGGCTTGGAGAGGACTTTATAACGGGCAGGCTGAGATGGTTCACTCTCTGCCCGGACACAGTGCTGCAAAGCTTAGAGCAGTGCATCTCAGCGCCACCTGCACATCTACCAGGACAGATGGCTCCACAGACTGGCCCCGCTGGAAAGGAGACGCGACCCATTTCAGCCTTCCTGCAGCTTTTCACTTGGGAAGAGATCAGAATCCACAATGGCCGTGGGCAAGGGCAGGAGCAATGGCTGGTGATTGATAGGAAAGTGTATGATGTTGGCAGGTTTTCCAAACGACACCCTGGAGGCAGCTGAGTTCTAAGCCACTATGCTGGGCAAGATGCTACGGTAAGGTCTAGGAGGGCAGAGGAGCAAGGCTGTGCCGTTGTCAGGGCAGGAGGGCATGATGGGATGCCAGTGGAGAGTGCTCATGCTAGTTGGCACTGTGCTTGGGGCATGGCTTTGCCTAAAGCCAGGATCCAGGATTTTTTTCCAAGTTCTCTTGACTACTGTAGAGCTCATAATTGTGTCTATATGATGAGAATTGTGTGTATATGGTGAGAATTATCTTCCTCTGTGGATTACTTTGTATATGTAGACGATATGCATTGCAGAACATTATGCTGGTATCACATGTTGAAGGATAGATGAGTTGCAGATGATAGTCCTTAAAGTTAATCTCTCATAAGATAGGAATCAGGGCTTAAGAGCAGGGAGGAGAAAGGACAGGTTGCAGGACTGAAAGGCTTACGTTTCTGTGATACAAACCTGTGGTACTGGTGTTGTGGATAGGAAATTCTGCTTGAAAGGTTCTGGCCCCTGTTTCTAAGGTGCAGTATCGATACTTACAGCTTGACTCAGTTCTAGAATTCCGGGCAAAAGGGAGCTACATAGAAAATATTTAAAATCCTGGAGAATAAGGGGGACAGAGAACATAAAGGAAAGATTTCCCCAGTCCTCTGGGTCTGAACTCATTTGTCACTGTGACAAAGGGCTGCAAGATATTTATAGAAAGCTCATCAGTCCAAAACGTCACCTTGCTCTGACTTCTTCTGGACTAACATACTCAAAGATAGACTGTCTCTAAACAAGAGACCCCAGAAGCATGGGAAAAAAGTTCGCTGAGAATATGAAGTAAAGAAGAGTTTAGGTTTTTCTGGAATTTCATCCTTTATTCCATAGTTTGTGTTTGATTTTGAAGCTGGTATTTCAAACGGTTCTTGGACAGACCTGTTTTTATGTCACTGGTGCTAGTCAGTTCCTCAAAACACCGAACTTAAGGGAACCAGTAAGAGATACCCAGATAGTCCTGCTGTGTAGGGAGCTTCACTGTATATCTCTCACGGTCCTAGAGTAATTAAGACAAGACTTTAAAAGCATCATTCTAAGCATGGCAAAGACACACTTTCATGTTTATTACCAGCCTCAAACAAGTAGAATCATAGAATCATAGAACAGTTAGGGTTGGAAAGGACCTTAAGATCATCTAGTTCCAACCCCCCGCCATGTGCAGGGACACCTCACACTAAACCATGTCACCCAAGACTCTGTCCAACCTGGTCATGAACACCGCCAGGGATGGAGCATTCACAACTTCCTTGGGCAACCTATTCCAGTGCCTCACGACCCTCACTGTAAAGAGCTTCTTCCTTATACCCAATCTAAACTTCGCCTGTTTAAGTTTGAACCCATTACCCCTTGTCCTACCACTACAGTCCCTAAGGAAGAGTCCCTCCCCAGCATCCTTATAGGCCCCCTTCAGATACTGGAAGGCTGCTATGAGGTCTCCACGCAGCCTTCTCTTCTCCAGGCTGAACAGCCCCAAATTTCTCAGCCTGTCTTCATACGGGAGGTGCTCCAGCCCTCTTATCATCCTCATGGCCCTCCTCTGGGCTTGCTCCAACAGCTCCGTGTCCTTTTTATGTTGAGGACACCAGAACTGTACACAATACTCCAAGTGAGGTCTCACAAGAGCAGAGTAGAGGGGCAGGATCACCTCCTTTGACCTGCTGGTCACGCTTCTTTTGATGCAGCCCAGGTATTTTTATGAAATTTAGTTTCTTGAAACTTCTCCAGCTTCCTTGGGCCAAGCTCCAGTTGATGGCAAAGAACTACAGGAGCAACCAAAGAGACAAAAATGGACAAAAGGAACTGGATTGTATATTCTTAGGGACTGTAGTGGTAGGACAAGAGGTAATGGCTTCAAACTTAAACAGGAGAAGTTTAGATTAGATATAAGGGAAAAGTTCTTTACAGTGAGGGTGGTGAAGCACTGGAATGGGTTGCCCAGGGAGGTCGTGGGTGCTCCATCCCTGGCGGTGTTCAAGGCCAGGTTGGACAGAGCCTTGGGCGACATGGTTTAGTGTGAGGTGTCCCTGCGCATGGCAGGGGGGTTGGAACTAGATGATCTTAAGGTCCTTTCCAACCCTTACTATTCTATGATTCTATGATTCTATATTATATACGAAAGACCGGTAAAAAGGAGAGGCTCAGCATCTGGCGTTTAGTCCCATATCCTTTCTGAACCCTGTCCTTTGTGTCTTTCTCAGGATGCCTTTATAGCATTTCACAATGATAAGTCCCTGGTGGAGAGATACTTGAAATCACTGCTGATTGGGGAGCTGGCACCAGATCAACCCAGCTTTGAGTCTAATAAAAAAGTGAGTGTCCTGGAATCCAGCTGTGGGAATGGCTTGGGGTTTGGTATGGGAGGAGAAGGAAAATAAGAGAAATAGCAGCGTGCCTGACACTGTGCCGTAGGCATGGAAACTTGCAGTGTCCCAGAATCACTAAATCCACACCTGGGTGTGAGGAACAAACCCAAAGCCCCAAATTCTGCTCAGTTTTTACCATTTCAATGTGTCACTACCAAAGCTTGTCGGCAAATTGTTCTCCATTGTGAAAGCAAATCCAAGATCTGTTTATTTGATGCTCATTTTTGCACAGAGAACCCTCTGAGAGAATATTTCCTCTCACTTCCATGTCCACTTTGGGATCCTTGGGTCTGCCGTGTTTCATTTTCAATGTAGACAGTGCATTAATACTCACTTTTCCCACAGAAAGCACTTTTAGAGGATTTTCGTGAGCTGCGCTGCTCAGTTGAGAAGATGGGACTTCTGAGGCCAAATTACAGCTTTTTCTTCCTGATTTTCCTTCACCTCCTGGTACTGGACGTTGCATCCTGGCTCGTGGTCTGGCACTTTGGAATATCCTTTGTGCCTTTCGTGCTTGGCATGGTATTCTTTACTGTTGCTCAGGTAAACTGCTGACACTCGTTCAACACTGAAGACCTGTTTGGTTCTCCCAGGCGGAGACAATAATGAATGTTGATATCACAGTTGTTGCTTTACTTCCTTGTCTTAGATCCTGTTCTCTGGCTGAAGACAACAAGCATGTTCTACGGCACAGTTTTTATTGCATCCGCAAATCTCATTTTGCTGACAAGCTGCTCGCCAGGGTTGGTGGGGTGGTGTGAAGTTGGCATTTCATAAGATGGGATGAGCTGATCTCATCACTTACCCCAAGCAAAAGGGGGAATATTTCATTCTCAACTCCATTGTTGAATGTCTGATAGCTCTGGTGCTCGTTGAGTCCTTTATGAGCCAGTTACATTCACTAGTCCTGAATAATAGAAGGGTATGATACATGTCAGGGTTGGTGGAGGGAAGGAGGGAATAGGACTTTGTGATCCATAGATGGAAGACACTGGAGAGTGAAGGGAGGTAGAAAGCAAGAGTTTCTTAGTGGCGCCGAAACCTTTGGTTTGCTCAGACATCTGTGGACAGGGTGTGAAGTAACTCGTGTTTTTTAAACAATCTGTTCTCTTTGCCCAGTATCTGCTAAGGCAGATACTCCTCAAAGAGCATTCTTGTATTTCCATAGGAATATGTAATGTAATCAAGTTGTGGATTTGGAAATTCTTACATTTTCTAGCTAATTGCTAGGAAATTATATATTTGCAATGGGGGCAAAAGACTTTCATGCTGTAACAAATTAATTACATTACAAATTAATTTTAATGGTACTTTGTTACTTTCCCTTCAGCTGCTACAATGAAATCAGTATCTTGTATCTGAAAAGTTGGACCAGATGATCTTTGAAGTCTCTTCAACCTGGTACTCTATGATTTCATAGCATTCTATGATACTGAGCAGCTTTAGGACAGTAGTCTGGAAGGAAGTTCTCAGCATCTAAGATAGCTGGTGAGGTTTCTTCCCCAAACCAGGAGGAAGATGCGCTCACACTCTGACATTACGGAGACTCCTGAGACAAATGAATGCAATGCTGCTGTGACTCTTCTTCCTCAGTGACTCTTTTGTCTTCCAGATCCAGATGGGCTGGTTCCAACATGATCTGGGGCACTGCTCTGTCCTCAGGAAGCCTAAATGGAATCGACTTCTGCATTTTGTTGTGATGAATATTCTGAAGGTAGTTGCCTCATGGAGGGAATATCGTCTGGGGCTAATATGGACTAAAAAATGAATGGGAGTGTCCCTACATTCAGGCAATATGGCCTGTGAGGGAAGTGTAGTGCAGCCATCAATAAGAGGTGGATAAATAGTAGTTGTTGATATTGTTCTAGTTTGAATCCCTGGTCTTCATGTTTTCCTGGGGTTACCAGCCAGCTGGTGGACTCACCTACATAACCAGCACCATGCCAAACCCAACTGCTTCCGCAAAGACCCTGACCTCAACATGCACCCTCTCCTCTTCAGCTTGGGAAAGACGCTCTCCGTGGAGGTGAGCATGGGCATGTTTGGAGAAACAAAGATTTTACTGACAGAAAGCTATACCCAGCCCAACCCGAGCAGCAATCTGGGCTTTCCGGGTAACTCCCCCCGGTTTCTATATTGGGCACCACATGCTTTGGTATGGAATAGCCCTTTGGCTAGTTTGGGTCAGGTGTCCTGTCTCCGCTCCCTTCCGGCTTCCCGTGCCCCTCCTCACTGGCAGAGCATGAGACTGAAAAGTCCTTGATCAAAGTAAACATTATTTAGCAAGAACTAAAACCATCGGTGTGTTACCAGAGTTGTTCTCAGATTAAAGCCGAAACATAGCACTGTACCAGCAACTAGGAAGGAGAAAAATAGCTGTTATAGCTGAAGCCAGGACAGGCACCAGCTTCTGAGTAGCAACATCTTCAAATCAGTGCTTAAGTTCTCTGTGTTGCTAGAAGAGCAGGGTAAGCACCTTGCAGGCAGCGCAAATAATGAGTCAGTCCACTTGCATTAGTGTTATATGTTGTTAGTGATCCTGTAGATAGTGAGTCAGATGTTCCCTCTGGATCCTTTTGACTGTGGGAACTGTTTGGCACCTAAATCCTTCAGGACCAATAGAGCTGCTATGCACAAAACACAAGCATAGGAAATGATTTCTTAATCATAAATTTTATGGCTTTCATAAAAATAAAAACCATGAACAGGCCCTCTCTGCATTCTTATGATTTCTGATATCATCAGGATAGGCAAAGTCTCTTTTGCTTCTTTTTTCCCTGGCAATTCTGTTTACCCATGGGATGATGAAATGGTCTCTTTGCTAAATAACCAGCTCTCAAACTAACATCTTTTTCTCCTTTAGCTGGTGGTAAGAAAAGATCTTATAGCTCTCCAAGGCATGAGGAAAATTCCAGCTCCACTGTCTCCAAAAGACTCCAGTAAATAGAGTTTGCACAAAATACTTATCCACTGTTAGCTGCAAGTGGGAAGGAATTTGTCCACGATCTTCTGAAAGATCTCTCACAGTTGTATATGAGCATAAGCATCTCGAGTGGCTGTGCTAGATTGGGTTGGATGGAAGTGACAATGTAGGAAATCAGTTCTCATGTCTTCCTGCTTTTTAAGAGAGAAGAATCAGGCACATTGTGGATGGGCAAAGTGGATTTCATTTAGTCCAGTTCATTTAGTCCAGTTCATTTGTTTTGTTTCAGTTTTGATCCAGTGAAGACATCTTTGAAATGTTCTTGGGGGTTTTTTTCTCACTAATAGGGAAGCTCTGAAATAGTTTGCTTTGCTTTCTTGTTATTTTGTCGTTTGAAGAATTAAAAGCACAAGATTTGCAGATGATGTTAAGAATCCTTTTGTGTAAATAGTGAAAAGATACACTGCGAAGAAAGGAACTTCTTGTGCTTTTTGTAAATATTTCATCTCTTTGCTGTTTTGTGTAGTTGAAAGCAAAGTATTCAAGGAACTAAAAAGGTCGATGTCTTTATAGAGTGCTGGCTGCCTTGACCTTGCAGAAATTATTGTACAGTCATTATAGGATAGCATCTAAATGCTTATGTCATTTCTGACCACTATCTCCTTTATTACTCCAAAATTTGGAATGTCTGCATCCTATCTCACCTGATACAGCAATTCAGATGTAGCTTTCACAGCAAACACATCCTGCATTCATCACCCTCCAAGATTCCTGTCTTAGTCTTCCTGTTACTAACTTGTTCCTCCCCGAGCACTGGTAGTCTCAGCAATCTGCGGTGAATACGTGGTTAGATGGGACTTTCATTACTAGCACTAGAAACTTCTACAAAATTAAAATAACCTGTGAGCATATTTTGTGATTTTTGAGCATTTTTGTATCCTGCCACGAGTTTTGGAGCCACCCTAAAAAATGGCTCTGTTCTGACATTGACATAAAGTTGATATCTAGATATAGAGGCTCAAATGAAATCTGCTTCTCTCTATTGCTTTGGAACTTCAGTACCTGCTTTTCAAGAGGAGGGGTTGAATTAGAGAGATTAAGAGATAGTTCTCAGTGCATTCATTAGACAGGACTAAGAAATACCTTATAAAGGATCTCAGGTCTCCAACTGGCGCATTGCAATGTCTTTTCATCTTTCAGCTTGGAAAAAAGAAGAAGAAGTTCATGCCTTACAATTATCAGCATAAGTATTTCATCTGTGAGTATCCCTACATACTTCCTTGCAGTGCTGTGGGAACTTCACCTAAATATCATGACTGCATCTCTTCCACAAAATAAAAGTTTTTAAGATACTCCCATTGAAGTCACAGCTTCAGGAAGCCTCCTTCACACCAAAGTAGTTTCACATGAGAAGGAATTGCCCCTTATGTCGCTGTTAGGATTATGTGGTGTTAGGTGCTATATAGGGGTGAATCAAGTTTAAGTATGAAAGGGATGGGAAAGAATTAAAGACTGGTGACATGAAAAGAGGAAGAGAATATGCTGACATGTGAAAGTTGGTGTAAATGGAAGACAGCATTTTTATTTCCACTGGAAAGACGGTCTTACAGAAGAATATTCTGTAAGATTTATGATGCAGTGAATTGATAAATGTCTCTCTGTTCTTTCCTTCAGTATTGGCCCCACTTGCACTTGTACCCTTCTTCCAGCTGTCTACATTCTACTTTGCAATCAAGAGGAAAAAGTGGTTGGTAAGCACTGCTTACACTGTCTATACAGACCATTCAAAAACTGTCTCCACTCTGTGGCTATGTCAACCTTCCCTTCAAGTGATTGAGGGTTTAAGCCAGAAAAGGCTGATTCTAGGCTTGCTGCAGCAGGAATGCAGTCAATGGGTCTGGGAAGAATTTTCTAGAAGCTTTTTAGCCTTTTAGCAGCTGAGTAAAAGTTAACAGAAAACTATCAATCAGACCTAGTCCCAAAACAGGGCTGTTTGCTGTCTTTTTGTTACTGAAGGTGAGTGCTATGGGGATGTTTCAGGGAAACACTCATTGTGGGGCAGAATGATGGTGTGGAGCCTCCTCTTGATAAATAAGAGATCAATAACTAAAAACATTTTTAATGCTGGAGTTCAAGTAAAAGGAGGAGGAGGGAGTGGAGGAGGTTCATCAACGAAGCCATATTTTCATCTTGTTTTGTTTCGTTGTACAGGACCTCTTCTTGATTGTGTCTTTCAACATTCGAGTCTGCCTCATGTATATTCCTTTAATGGGATTTAACAACTTCATGGTCTACTACTGGCTGTCCAGGTAACACGCAACATACCCAGAGTTCCCATGACTAATATTTGGAAACAATGTCGAGTTTCAGTGGAAATAAATGAAAAATAATAATACTCATTACAATTTTCTGATGTTTATTTTCTAACAGACAGTCAGCTAAGAAAAAACAGGGTATTTCAGGGGAGGGGTGGTGGCTGCTCAGCAACATCTGCAACTACAAATTGAGTGGTTCTCAAAAGAAATTTCAAAATTTAGGAGGCAAATGGATGATACAGAAAATCCTGAATTATGTAAAAGTGCTCTTTCACTAAAGATGAGATTCAGGAAGGTGCTTTAATGGTAAATTTGGATGGGATTAGAGATATGAGAAGTGTTTCTGTGTTTATCTGTGCAGGTACCTGGAGAGTACCTGGTTTATTTGGGTGTCTCAAATGAATCACATTCCAATGGACATCGATTACGATAAGAACGAAGACTGGGTATCTACTCAGGTGAGAATCTCTTTTTTTCTGGAGGAATGGGTCTGCAGTTCTGAATTGTAGGACAATGTTGTTATTGTCTCAGCTATAATGCTGTGTTAATGAGGTTTGTCCTTGCTTTTTGTTAAATAGGCATTTCTGGAACAGTAAAAACATTAGTTGTAACAAAGGACATCTAGGGTAAAAAAATCCTACCCTTTCACTGAAATGTTTTGATGTATTTTTCACAATGCTTTTCCCTTCCTATTACGAAAAAGTACTGATGATCTAAAAGTCAATCTCCTTTTTAGGCCAACTAAAGAGAAACAAAATGGGACTGGATACCTTTAATTTTTACCCTACATGTTACAGCTATAGTACAGATAAATCTTTAGGTCTGATAAAGTGAGTATGTTAATACAACTTTACTCACATCTCTGTTGCCTCCAGCAGTATAGTCCCATTCATTGGAGAGAAAGAGCCATTCCTAGAGCATGATTCACCTTACTCTAAAATTGACACCTAAAGCAGGTCAGAAGAATAGCACCTGGTTTTCTCCAATGAGTGTAAGGTGATGAGCTCAGATGCAGATTTCAGACCAAAGGTGCCCAAATCAGGTGAGATGAAGCCTGGGTACACAAACCTTTCCCTCATACATTTGCATCTGACTCCACTTGTACTTGTTGGAGGAGACTAGAAGATTGGGTTTTTTTTCTTTACTGGGTATATTTCTTTCTGTCCAAGTGAAAAATGTGAGAACCTCTTAAAAGAATGGCAGTTGAGGTTGCGTGCGTGCCAGTGAAGTCGTTCTTTCTGAACAAAGAGCTATTTAAATTGACCTATATCCTAACAACCCGTTTAGACTTTGTTAAATTCTTCAGGGCAATCATGGCTATAATCCCTGAATCTAACTTGCCACTTATGGTAGAGAGGGGTGGATAATGGTTGCTGGGGTTCAGTTATCAGACTTGCAGAAAAATTTAATCTAAATCATGTATTTCTTTGGTGTCTTTTGCTCCCAGCTCCATGCAACATGCAACGTGAACCAATCTTTGTTCAATGACTGGTTCACTGGGCACCTGAACTTCCAAATTGAACACCAGTAAGTACGATTATGGGGAGAAGAGTGGGAATGATATGGGCACTTAAGAGACAGAAAGACCATGTCATCTCACATTAAACCATCTCAGGACACCCTTTGCTCTCCTTCCGGGGGAGGGCAGGGAAATACTTCGGACAGAGGGACCAGAGAGTGGTGCAAGTCGAGTCTTACAATAATTCCCTCTCTTTCAATTCTGCAGCCTTTTCCCCACAATGCCTCGACACAACTACTGCAAAGTAGCTCCGCTGGTGAGAGCCCTTTGTGATAAGCATGGCATTGAGTATAAAAGCAAGAGTTTACTGACAGCATTTTCGGATATTTTGCAGTAAGTATCACTTAACAAGATAGTTTTGCACTCTAATTGCGTGCAAGCAAGGGACATAGGCAACCATTTCAAATCTGTATCAACGGGGAGATCAAACCTGGAGTTTATTTCGGTTTTTCTAAAGGCACTTTCATTTTCAGAAATTTCCAAAGTTTCAAAGATTTGTTTTCTCTTATTAAATCCTCTCAACTCATTCCCTCTACACAGACTTTGCAATGAGATGTCCATCCAGCTTTTAATCCATTTTTTCCATTTACTTCATTTTAATGCTAAATTGCTTCCCATGAAGTTGAATATTGCCTCCCCATAAGTGATGTTTTACTTTCTGTTCCTGCAGTTCACTGAAGGATTCTGGGGAGCACTGGCTTGAAGCTTATCTGCATGGATAGAAACTGGCAACTCTCAAAGGGAACCTCTTCACCAGGCAACTGCTGCAAAGAGTCTGCACAGACCAGCAGTGTTTGTGTGTGTGTTCTGGCATAGAAACTTGGGAGCTGGGCAAAGCTAATTTCAGTAAGAATGGGTGGGAAAGTGGCTTCAGGAGACATTTTTTTCTTGTTCTCAACCATGGACCTCTCTTTTTCCTGCTCTCAATCTCAGACCTTAGAGCCATGATGAACTGTGCCTTTAAACTGGGAAGAAGTAGCTCTGGAATCGGCTTGATCGGTTTACTTCATTGGAAGTGTCGGCTCATTTCATATGGAAATGTTTGAAAGGAAATCCTTCCTAGAATCATAGTACAGTTTGCGTTGAAGGGACTTTTAAAAATCATCTTGTCCAAAGCCCTGGCATGGGCAGGGACACCTTCCACTAGAGCAGGTTGCTCCAAGCCCCTGTGTGCAACCTGGCCTTGAACACTGCCAGGAATAGGGCAGCCACAGCTTCTCTGGGCAGCCTGTGCCAGTGCCTCAGCACCCTCATAGGGATGAACTTCTGCCTAAGATCTCATCTCAATCTCTCCTCTGGCAGTTTAAAGCCATTCACCTTGTCCTATCATTACAAGCCCTGGTAAAAAGTTTCTCTCCAACATTCTTACAAGCCTTCTTTCAGTATTGAAAGGCTGCAATAAGGTCTCCTTAGTGTTTTTGGCTCAGCGGATCAGTGAAAATGGGATAGTACAAAGCAAAGTGCAGGAAGTCAGGACACATTAGGACAGGGGGAGGTTCTTTAAGGAATATTCTAGAACAGATAAATAAGTATGCAAAGAACAATATGAGCTGGTGGATGTCCCCATAGCTACTGATCATATGTACACTACTTGCTTTAACTACTTAGGAGCTATAACTAGTACTGGTCATGGATTGAATAGGGAGGCAGATAATTAGATGCTAAGTTTTACACCTGTAATGCTGGGTTTGAATACAGTCCAAAGAGTCTGTATAGCATATATTATTTATATGCATAAATACATATATACAGTTTAATTGCATGGTGATGGTGCTGTCTGATTAGCTTTTTGATGTAGACCTGCTTTGAATAAGCCTGAGAAGCCTAGGCACTGAGGCATACGTCCAGGTTGCAAGGCCATTTAGACTACTCTTGCTTTCATTAAGTTTTATATATAAATAAATGCTTACTTCCTGGTGAATCCAAATGCTTACTTCCTGATGAATCCAAGGCCCTGTGGGCATCTACATTTCTGCTCTGTTCCTAGATCCAGAAAAAGAATGAAATTATACCTAATTCTGTCATCTCATACGGGTCTCTTTGGGCCTTGCAAACTTTTCTCCTCTCCAAGGATCAGATTAGATATTAGATTAGATATTAGGTAGAAGTTCTTCCCTTTGAGGATGGAGAGACACTGGAACTCACTCTTAGCAGTTTTGTACCTGGTACTTAGTTGTTTGGCTCCGAGAAGGACCTGGCCTCTCCATGCTTATGGTCAAGGACAGCTTTTTCTAGTGGAAAGTGTCATGATCACCTCTGTAGAGGCACAGTAGCTCTCCAAGAATGTTACTGGTTTCTGAGAGAGCCCACAAAATGAAGAAACTAGGAATAGGAAAGGTAAACTGTAAATGAGGAGAGGCGAACATTGAATTACACACAAAAAAGATGGAGGATGTATGAAAGAACAAGGAGATGTACGGGTATCAGTTAATAGCAGGGAAAACAGAAAGAGGTGGTAACATGGATACAGGACAAACAGAAATGACAAGAATATCAATAAAGCTCCTTTTCCTGGTTTTTAGATTAAAAGTCAATACCTGTTTTAGAAAGAGTGTATGACCTCTGATGAATCTTCCTGATTTTGCAGAGGCCCACATACTGCCGTAGGTTAGTACCCTTTTTGGTTCTGTCATGAGGAAAGATCATCTCTGAGTATTTCTCCCTCCCAAACAGGGTTTTGAAAGCTGAATATTTCTCCATATGAAAACCAGAGAATTCAAGCATACAGGAATCTTCTAAAATGCAAGCAGTGACTATTCATTCACCTTTAGTTTAGCAATACTTGTTGGTTTCCTTGCCATGCAAAATCCCAGTGCTGAAAGTAGGTTTTCATTTGCAAGGGCCAAAAAGATTCATTTACTTTTTATTGCTATTTAAATAATTTTCCAAGTTCACACCAAAGTGTGGAGGAAATAAAAGCTTCCTACACTTGCAGGTCTTAAAGAGAGCATATCACTTTATCTTTAGTTCTAGTTGTAGTCACATACATTAAACACAGAAATTACACTGTTCTCATTGAAGTGCATTTAGCAACATCCCTGTACACATTGTCAATACAATAGCAACGCCAGTCCTAAAGGAGTGCCTACATTGCATGACATAGCATGTTAACATAGAATCACTACACTGGCCTCTTTCCCACTTTATCTCGTGTGCAGGCAATCACTACACTCCATTAAAGAGCCCATTCCTGGCTCTTGGAGATGCTGCAAGGCAAAGTTGGCACATTCAACACCAAACACCTCATTGAGAAGTAAGGAATTGGCATGTTGGCTTCACTCAGAGTCTAACTTGTACCTGCAGAGCCTAACTTGTAGTTGGCTCTACCAGCACTTTACTCTACCAGTAACTGAGAACATCCTATACCATAACAAATGCTTCCAACTAGCTCTTGCAACAGCATTATAAAAGTTACCACTTCAAATTGCACACAACTTGTATTCAAGGCACATTGTTGTTTTATTCTCTGTGCAGTAATGAGTGCAGAAGTAAGGACAGGAGAGGCACTATCCTGATTTTAAACTGCTTCTTCCTCATACTGGAGAGCCATCATGGTGCTTCTCAGTGTAAAGCGTGTGCCTGGGGCATGTCCCTTGTTAGAAATTCCTCAAAAAGGATACTGAAAAGCAGCATTTGAACAACTGGTTCAGTTCTGGCACACCATTTTCTAGTCCCTTGAGGAGTTAGAGCAACAACAGGATGAGAAGTAGAAGTGAAGAACCCAGGCTGCCTAAGATAACAACTTAGGTACCATGTCATTGTTATGGAGCCAACTACAAAGGATGGAAATTGCTGTTGCAATTGTTGGTAGCCATTGAATCCAAGGTGTAGAAAGCATCTAAAATGGGGATTGAATTCCTGCCCAAAAAGTATTCCACGAACCACAGAAGAAATGCCATAAATGAGAGGCCGGTTCTGCCAGTCTTGAATTCTTGTTGCACAGCCACAAAACCTAAACTTGCTTTTCCTTAAATAAAAACCCTTAGGTGGGTGGCAAGATGAACATTGTGTAGATCCAGGCAGTTTGGTACATGCACAGGACCATAGCTCAGGATTTAAACGCACCTACTGAGCCAGCTGTAGGCAACACCAGAAGAAAAGGCATTTCAAGTGGTGAGTTAGAGTACGGTCACCTATATCATCAGACTTCATTGTAGATATTACTTCTATTTCTGGTTGACTGCTCCTTAGTGGATATACATTATATATATATAAAGTTCTTTCAAGTCATGTAACAAACACCTTGGCCACCAAGTAAGAATTTAAGAGTTATGCAGTAACACTGAAGGACTCCAGCAGTTTTTTGCAGGGGTGAGTGGTAAGAGGAATCATTCAACAAGTCCTTTATGGGAATCATTCTACCCTTTGGTGGCAGGAGAGAGGGCAGGTGCTAAGCTGAGGTCCTGCCACACAGAGCAAGGAATCCACGGAAAAGTGAGTTGTTCTTTCCATTTCCAAATTCTTTCAGTCAGATTCCACCCAAACCATCTTATCCAACTGCATCCCTAAATCTAGAGCCTGAGTGAAGAGCAAAAGCAAAGATCCAGTTTAGGAGAGGGATTGTAAGCATATAGGCCTCCCTTCATGAAATTAGCCTTGTTAAGCCAAGGAGATGGAGTGTCCATTACCAATTAGAGAGAGAATCTTGTAGCGAGAAGTGACTGCTGAGTCAGTTACAAGAGATGAAGGGAACAGTGACTTGAAGAATCTTCTTAGTCTCTGTCATGTAAGTTTTCTGTCCAACAAGCCATCACTGAGCAGTTTATTCTCCTTCTATACCGTGGTATAGCTGGGGGAGTCTCCAATTATTACTCTTTAAGATCAGATTATTGAGGCCTCAGTATTAGTGCAAGTGCAAAAGTGGCTTACCAACTTCCACCAAGACCTACCCTGACCCCCGGAAGTTTGTGAACCACCTTAGAATTTGGTAAAGGTAAACCACCTCAATTGTTAATAACCTTTATGAGATAGATAAAGAAATGAATATTCACACAGAGCCTGTTGAACCAGTTACAGGGACAGAAACCTTTGAATTCAAATGAGGTTCCAAAAAGACAGACTCAATAAATTACTACGTTCACATGAGTAGAATGACATGTAAATGCAACAAATAATCAGTTTGGTTTGTGAGACTGACACCAGAAAGAACCATTTTGTTCTTGTACAGTCTTGTATTTAGAGGATTCCAGTGGGACTCAGGATCTAATAGCACAGCTTTTGAGTCTCACCAAGTAAAAAAGGTAGGAATCCTTACTAGTTATAGTACCTTCACCAAGACTTCCATTTGGGAATGTCTTTGTGTATTCCCAAATACAGCATGCAGTGAAATCCATGCATTCATCTTAAGACAGTACTATCACTCAAACACTCATAAAATGTTAGTGCTGTAGCACATAACAGTGGCTATCACCATTCCAACCACCTTTGGATTTGGGAACACAGAATTGTTCCAGGTACAGGTTAGAAGGGATTTTCAAATTGCATTCAAAGCACTTTTTTAGTAACTACTTTTAAAATCAGGATGCTTTTCAAGGACATCTGTGAGCTGTTATTAGGAAATAACCAGAACAGTGTTATAAGTACCTGCACCTACACACAAACCAATATAAATAGAAAGGATAAATGGAGGTGTTCTTAAAAAACAAGGGCAAAAATAAGAAGTCCAAATTCCTCCTGCTTTGTGCATTGGGCTTGATAGAAGGCAGCTGCTGTTGTCTATAGTGCATAATATATCTAATTTTCTCAACAGGTTGTAGATGGTCTTGTTCACTTTTTCAAACTCTTTTTTGTTGTTCAAACACTTCCACAAGCAATGACCCGACAGCTCCAATGAAGTAAACTGACCAAGCCGATTCCAGAGCTACTTCTTCCCAGTTTAAAGGCACAGTTCATCATGGCTCTAAGGTCTGAGATTGAGAGCAGGAAAAAGAGAGGTCCATGGTTGAGAACAAGAAAAAAATGTCTCCTGAAGCCACTTTCCCACCCATTCTTACTGAAATTAGCTTTGCCCAGCTCCCAAGTTTCTATGCCAGAACACACACACAAACACTGCTGGTCTGTGCAGACTCTTTGCAGCAGTTGCCTGGTGAAGAGGTTCCCTTTGAGAGTTGCCAGTTTCTATCCATGCAGATAAGCTTCAAGCCAGTGCTCCCCAGAATCCTTCAGTGAACTGCAGGAACAGAAAGTAAAACATCACTTATGGGGAGGCAATATTCAACTTCATGGGAAGCAATTTAGCATTAAAATGAAGTAAATGGAAAAAATGGATTAAAAGCTGGATGGACATCTCATTGCAAAGTCTGTGTAGAGGGAATGAGTTGAGAGGATTTAATAAGAGAAAACAAATCTTTGAAACTTTGGAAATTTCTGAAAATGAAAGTGCCTTTAGAAAAACCGAAATAAACTCCAGGTTTGATCTCCCCGTTGATACAGATTTGAAATGGTTGCCTATGTCCCTTGCTTGCACGCAATTAGAGTGCAAAACTATCTTGTTAAGTGATACTTACTGCAAAATATCCGAAAATGCTGTCAGTAAACTCTTGCTTTTATACTCAATGCCATGCTTATCACAAAGGGCTCTCACCAGCGGAGCTACTTTGCAGTAGTTGTGTCGAGGCATTGTGGGGAAAAGGCTGCAGAATTGAAAGAGAGGGAATTATTGTAAGACTCGACTTGCACCACTCTCTGGTCCCTCTGTCCGAAGTATTTCCCTGCCCTCCCCCGGAAGGAGAGCAAAGGGTGTCCTGAGATGGTTTAATGTGAGATGACATGGTCTTTCTGTCTCTTAAGTGCCCATATCATTCCCACTCTTCTCCCCATAATCGTACTTACTGGTGTTCAATTTGGAAGTTCAGGTGCCCAGTGAACCAGTCATTGAACAAAGATTGGTTCACGTTGCATGTTGCATGGAGCTGGGAGCAAAAGACACCAAAGAAATACATGATTTAGATTAAATTTTTCTGCAAGTCTGATAACTGAACCCCAGCAACCATTATCCACCCCTCTCTACCATAAGTGGCAAGTTAGATTCAGGGATTATAGCCATGATTGCCCTGAAGAATTTAACAAAGTCTAAACGGGTTGTTAGGATATAGGTCAATTTAAATAGCTCTTTGTTCAGAAAGAACGACTTCACTGGCATGCACACAACCCCAACTGTGATGCTTTTAAGAGGTTCTCACATCTTCAGCTTGGACAGAAAGAAAAGATGCCCAGTAAGCTAACAAAACCCAATCTTCTAGTCTCCTCCAACTAATACGAGTGGAGCCAAATGCAAAAGTATGAGGGCAAAGGTTCGTGTACAGGCTTCATCTCACCTGATTTGGGCACCTTTGGTCTGAAATCTGCATCTGAGCTCATCACCTTACAGTCAGTGGAGAAAACCAGAAATTTTTATGCTGCCATTCCTCTGACCTGCTTCAGATGTCTGTTTTAGAGTAAGGTGAATCATGGTGTTTAAATGGTTCTTTCTCTCCAATGAATATAGTAGGTGTTCACATGCAGACATCCAGATGTAGTCAGAAGAATACCAAGCTCCTTTGTTTTTTCTCCTTACCGTAAGCAAAAATGCTTAAAACCACTATGTGGGATTATACTGCTGGAGACAGCAGAGCCGTGAGTAAAGTTGCATTTTTGTACTAATTTTAATCAGACAAATATTGTCAGTTTATCTCATCTGCAGTAAACCTGTAATGTGTAGGGTAAAAACTAAAAGTATCCAGTCCCATTTTGCTTCTCTTTAGTTGGTCTAAAAAGGAGATTGGCTGTTATATCATCAGTGCTTTTTCATAATAAGGAGGGAAAAGCATTGTGAAAAACACATAAAAGCAGTTCAGTGAAAAAGTAGGATTTTTTTTTACTCTAGATGTCCTTTTTTCCAACTAAAGTTTTAAATGTTTTGACTACTACAGAAATGCCTATTTAATAAAAAGCAAGGACAAACCTCATTAATACAGCATTACGGATAACAGAATAACAACATTGTCCTACAATTCAGAACTGCAGACCCATTCCTCCAGAAAAAAGAGATTCTTACCTGAGTAGATACCCAGTCTTTGTTCTTATCATAATCAATGTGCATGGGAATGTGATTCATCTGGGACACCCAAATAAACCAGGTACTCTCCAGGTACCTGCACAGATAAACACAGAAACACTTCTCATATCTCTAATCCCATCCAAATTTACCATTAAAGCACCTTCCTGAATCTCATCTTTAGTGAAAGAGCACTTTTACGTAATTCAGGATTTTCTATGTCATGCCTTTGCCTCCTACATTTTGGATTTTTTTCTGAGAACCACTCAATTTGTAGTTGCAGATGTTGCTGAGCAGCCATCACCCCTCCCCTGAATTACACTGTTTCTTCTTGGCTGACTAACTATTATGCTGTGTGTTACCTGGACAGCCAGTAGTAGACCATGAAGTTGTTAAATCCCATTAAAGGAATATACATAAGGCAGACTCGGATGTTGAAAGACACAATCAAGAAGAGGTCCTGTACAATGAAACAAAACAAGATGAAAATAAGGCTTCATTGATGAACCTCCTCCACTCCCTCCTCCTCCTTTTACTTGAACTCCAGCATTAAAAATGTTTTTAGTTATTGATCTCTTATTTATCAAGAGGAGGCTCCACACCATCATTCTGCCCCACATTGAGTGTTTCCCTGAAATATTCCACAGCACCCACTTTACCTTCAGTAACTAACGGCCTGCAAACAAACAGCCCTGTTTTGGGATTAGGTCTGATAGTTTTCTGTTAACTTTAACTCAGCTGCTAAAAGGCTAAAAACCTTCTAGAAAATTCTTCCCAGACCCATTGACTGCATTCCTGCTGCAGCAAGCCTAGAATCAGCCTTTTCTGGCTTAAACCCTCAATCACTTGAAGGGAAGGTTAACATAGCCACAGAGTGGAGACAGTTTTTGAATGGTCTGTATAGACAGTGTAAGCAGTGCTTACCAACCACTTTTTCCTCTTGATTGCAAAGTAGAATATAGACAGCTGGAAGAAGGGTACAAGTGCAAGTGGGGCCAATACTGAAGGAAAGAATGAAAAAAACAGAGAGACATTTATCAATTCACTGCATCATAAATCTTACAGAATATTCTTCTGTAAGAAGACTGTCTTTCCAGTGGAAATAAAAATGCTGTCTTCCATTTACACCAACTTTCACATGTCAGCATATTCTATTCCTCTTTTCATGTCACCAGTCTTTATTTCTTTCCCATCCCTTTCATCCTTACACTTGATTCACCCCTATATAGCACCTAACACCACATAATCCCAACGGCGACATAAGGGGCAATTCCTTCTCATGTGAAACTACTTTGGTGTGAAGGAGGCTTCCTGAAGCTGTGACTTCAATGGGAATATCTTAAAAACTTTTATTTTGTGGAAGAGATGCAGTCATGATATTTAGGTGAAGTTCCCACAGCACTGCAAGGAAGTATGTAGGGATACTCACAGATGAAATACTTATGCTGATAATTGTAAGGCATGAACTTCTTCTTCTTTTTTCCAAGCTGAAAGATGAAAAGACATTGCAATGGGCCAGTTGGAGACCTGAGATCCTTTATAAGGTATTTCTTAGTCCTGTCTAATGAATGCACCGAGAACTATCTCTTAATCTTTCTAATTCAACCCCTCCTCTTGAAAAGCAGGTACTGAAGTTCCAAAGCAATAGAGAGAAGCAGATTTCATTTGAGCCTCTGTATCTAGATATCAACTTTATGTCAATGTCAGAACAGAGCCATTTTTTAGGGTGGCTCCAAAACTCGTGGCAGGATACAAAAATGCTCAAAAATCACAAAATATGCTCACAGGTTATTTTAATTTTGTAGAAGTTTCTAGTGCTAGTAATGAAAGTCCCATCTAACCACGTATTCACCGCAGATTGCTGAGACTACCAGTGCTCGGGGAGGAACAGGTTAGTAACAGGAAGACTAAGACAGGAATCTTGGAGGGTGATGAATGCAGGATGTGTTTGCTGTGAAAGCTACATCTGAATTGCTGTATCAGGTGAGATAGGATGCAGACATTCCAAATTTTGGAGTAATAAAGGAGATAGTGGTCAGAAATGACATAAGCATTTAGATGCTATCCTATAATGACTGTACAATAATTTCTGCAAGGTCAAGGCAGCCAGCACTCTATAAAGACATCGACCTTTTTAGTTCCTTGAATACTTTGCTTTCAACTACACAAAACAGCAAAGAGATGAAATATTTACAAAAAGCACAAGAAGTTCCTTTCTTCGCAGTGTATCTTTTCACTATTTACACAAAAGGATTCTTATCATCTGCAATCTTGTGCTTATAATTCTTCAAATGACAAAATAACAAGAAAGCAAAGCAAACTATTTCAGAGCTTCCCTATTAGTGAGAAAAAAACCCCCATGAACATTTCAAAGATGTCTTCACTGGATCAAAACTGAGACAAAACCAACCTGACTAAATGAACTGGGCTAAATGAAATCCACTTTGCCCATCCACAATGTGCCTGATCCTTCTCTCTTAAAAAGCAGGAAGACATGAGAACTGATTTCCTACATTGTCACTTCCATCCAACCCAATCTAGCACAGCCACTCGAGTTGCTTATGCGCATATATAACCGTGAGAGCTCTTTCAGAAGATCGTAGACAAAATCCTTCCCACTTGCAGCTAACAGTGGATAAGTACTTTGTGCAAACTCTATTTACAGGAGTCTTTTGGAGACAGTGGAGCTGGAATTTTCCTCATGCCTTGGAGAGCTATAAGATCTTTTCTTACCACCAGCTAAAGGAGAAAAAGATGTTAGTTTGAGAGGCTGGTTATTTAGCAAAGAGACCATTTCATCATCCCATGGGTAAACAGAATTGCCAGGGAAAAAAGAAGCAAAAGAGACTTTGCCTATCCTGATGATATCAGAAATCATAAGAATGCAGAGAGGGCCTGTTCATGGTTTTTATTTTTATGAAAGCCATAAAATTTATGATTAAGAAATCATTTCCTATGCTTGTGTTTTGTGCATAGCAGCTCTATTGGTCCTGAAGGATTTAGGTGCCAAACAGTTCCCACAGTCAAAAGGATCCAGGGGGAACATCTGACTCACTATCTACAGGATCACTAACAACATATAACACTAATGCAAGTGGACTGACTCATTCTTTGCGCTGCCTGCAAGGTGCTTACCCTGCTCTTCTAGCAACACAGAGAACTTAAGCACTGATTTGAAGATGTTGCTACTCAGAAGCTGGTGCCTGTCCTGGCTTCAGCTATAACAGCTATTTTTCTCCTTCCTAGTTGCTGGTACAGTGCTATGTTAATCTGAGAACAACTCTGGTAACACACCGATGTTTTTAGCTCTTGCTAAATAATGTTTACTCTGATCAAGGACTTTTCAGTCTCATGCTCTGCCAGTGAGGAGGGGCACGGGAAGCTGGGAGGGAGCGGAGACAGGACACCTGACCCAAACTAGCCAAAGGGCTATTCCATACCAAAGCATGTGGTGCCCAATATAGAAACCGGGGGGAGTTACCCGGAAAGCCCAGATTGCTGCTCGGGTTGGGCTGGGTATAGCTTTCTGTCAGTAAAATCTTTGTTTCTCCAAACATGCCCATGCTCACCTCCACGGAGAGCGTCTTTCCCAAGCTGAAGAGGAGAGGGTGCATGTTGAGGTCAGGGTCTTTGCGGAAGCAGTTGGGTTTGGCATGGTGCTGGTTGTGTAGGTGAGTCCACCAGCTGGCTGGTAACCCCTGCAGGAAAACATGAAGACCAGGGATTCAAACTAGAACAATATCAACAACTACTATTTATCCACCTCTTATTGATGGCTGCACTACACTTCCCTCACAGGCCATATTGCCTGAATGTAGGGACACTCCCATTCATTTTTTAGTCCATATTAGCCCCAGACGATATTCCCTCCATGAGGCAACTACCTTCAGAATATTCATCACAACAATATGCAGAAGTCGATTCCATTTAGGCTTCCTGAGGACAGAGCAGTGCCCCAGATCATGTTGGAACCAGCCCATCTGGATCTGGAAGACAAAAGAGTCACTGAGGAAGAAGAGTCACAGCAGCATTGCATTCATTTGTCTCAGGAGTCTCCGTAATGTCAGAGTGTGAGCGCATCTTCCTCCTGGTTTGGGGAAGAAACCTCACCAGCTATCTTAGATGCTGAGAACTTCCTTCCAGACTACTGTCCTAAAGCTGCTCAGTATCATAGAATGCTATGAAATCATAGAGTACCAGGTTGAAGAGACTTCAAAGATCATCTGGTCCAACTTTTCAGATACAAGATACTGATTTCATTGTAGCAGCTGAAGGGAAAGTAACAAAGTACCATTAAAATTAATTTGTAATGTAATTAATTTGTTACAGCATGAAAGTCTTTTGCCCCCATTGCAAATATATAATTTCCTAGCAATTAGCTAGAAAATGTAAGAATTTCCAAATCCACAACTTGATTACATTACATATTCCTATGGAAATACAAGAATGCTCTTTGAGGAGTATCTGCCTTAACAGATACTGGGCAAAGAGAACAGATGATTGTTTAAAAAACACGAGTTACTTCACACCCTGTCCACAGATGTCCGAGCAAACCAAAGGTTTCGGCGCCACTAAGAAACTCTTGCTTTCTACCTCCCTTCACTCTCCAGTGTCTTCCATCTATGGATCACAAAGTCCTATTCCCTCCTTCCCTCCACCAACCCTGACATGTATCATACCCTTCTATTATTCAGGACTAGTGAATGTAACTGGCTCATAAAGGACCCAACGAGCACCAGAGCTATCAGACGTTCAACAGTGGAGTTGAGAATGAAATAGTCCCCCTTTTGCTTGGGGTAAGTGATGAGATCAGCTCATCCCATCTTATGAAATGCCAACTTCACACCACCCCACCAACCCTGGCGAGCAGCTTGTCAGCAAAATGAGATTTGCGGATGCAATAAAAACTGTGCCGTAGAACGTGCTTGTTGTCTTCAGCCAGAGAACAGGATCTAAGACAAGGAAGTAAAGCAACAACTGTGATATCAACATTCATTATTGTCTCCGCCTGGGAGAACCAAACAGGTCTCCAGTGTTGAACGAGTGTCAGCAGTTTACCTGAGCAACAGTAAAGAATACCATGCCAAGCACGAAAGGCACAAAGGATATTCCAAAGTGCCAGACCACGAGCCAGGATGCAACGTCCAGTACCAGGAGGTGAAGGAAAATCAGGAAGAAAAAGCTGTAATTTGGCCTCAGAAGTCCCATCTTCTCAACTGAGCAGCGCAGCTCACGAAAATCCTCTAAAAGTGCTTTCTGTGGGAAAAGTGAGTATTAATGCACTGTCTACATTGAAAATGAAACACGGCGGACCCAAGAATCCCAAAGTAGACATGGAAGTGAGAGGAGATATTCTCTCAGAGGGTTCTCTGTGCAAAAATGAGCATCAAATAAACAGATCTTGGATTTGCTTCGACACTGGAAAACAAGTTGCCCACAAGCTTCGTTACTGAGACATTGAAGTCGGCAGAACCGAGCAGAATTTGGGGCTTTGGGTTTGTTCCTCACACCCAGGTGTGGATTTAGTGATTCTGGGACACTGCAAGTTTCCATGCCTACGGCACAGTGTCAGGCATGCTGCTAGCTTCTCCTCCCATACCAAACCCCAAGCCATTCCCACAGCTGGATTCCAGGACACTCACTTTTTTATTAGACTCAAAGCTGGGTTGATCTGGTGCCAGCTCCCCAATCAGCAGTGATTTCAAGTATCTTTCCACCAGGGACTTATCATTGTGAAATGCTATAAAGGCATCCTGAGAAAGACACAAAGGACAGGGTTCAGAAAGGATATGGGACTAAACGCCAGATGCTGAGCCTCTCCTCTTTCCAGGTCTTTGGTATATAATGTGCAATTCAGTTTCCTTTGTCCATTTTTGTCTCTTTGATTGCTCCTGTAGTTCTTTGCCATCAACTGGAGCTTGGCCAAAGGAAGCTGGAGAAGTTTCAAGAAACCAGATTTCATAAGAATACCTGGGAGAGGCTGGTAATAAACATGAAAGTGTTTGATGAAAAACCCTTTGCAGAGGAAAACATGCTCTTTCATCTGCTTGTTTCAGCACAATCCTTCCCTAGAAGGCTCCAGCCAGCAGCCCTGCCCTATGGATGGGACCCAGAAGGAGGAAAACATGGCAGTGAATAAGGTGTGCCTTTGCCGTGCTTAGGATGATGTTTATAAAATCCTTATTATATTAGGACCATGGGAGATATACAGTGAAGCTCCCTACACAGCAGGACTATGTGGGTATCTCTTACCATTCCTTGTAAGTTTTCAGACTGATTGATATTTTGGAGAATTGGGTAACACCAGTGACACAAAAATGGGTCTGTCCAAGAACCATTTCAAATACCATCTTCAAAATCAGACACGAACTATGGAATAAAGAATGAAATTCCAGATAAAAAAAACCTCTTCTTTAGCTCATGTTCTCAGTGAAATTTTCCAGAAGAAGGTTAAAGAGACTGATTATACTCCAGAAAGAGTAGATGTAACAGAATCCTCAGTGTCTGAGCAGCCAAATACTGGCTGATTTTGGCTTTGAAAATCAATGTGGGTGACCATGACGCAAACAAATTTTGCACATGTCTGGTAGGGATTAAGTCTCTGGAAGAGATCAGAGGATTTCTACAGTCTGACATTCTTCTGGGGTCTCTTGTTTAGAGACAGTCTATCTTTGAGTATGTTAGTCCAGAAGAAGTCAGAGCAAGGTGACGTTTTGGGCTGATGAGCTTTCTATAGATATCTTGCAGCCCTTTGTCACAGTGACAAATGAGTTCAGACCCAGAAGACTGGGGAAATCTTTCCTTTATGTTCTCTGTCCCCCTTATTCTCTAGGATTTTAAATATTTTCTATGTAGCTCCCTTTTGCCAGGAATTCTAGAACTGAGTCAAGCTGTAAGTATCGATACTGCACCTTAGAAACAGGGGCCAGAACCTTTCAAGCAGAATTTCCTATCCACAACACCAGTACCGCAGGTTTGTAACACAGAACATAAGCCTTTCAGTCCTGCAACCTGTCCTTTCTCCTCCCTGCTCTTAAGCCCTGATTCCTATCTTATGAGAGATTAACTTTAAGGACTATCATCTGCAACACATCTATCCTTCAGCATTTGATACCAGCATAATGTTCTGCAATGCATATCGTTGACATATACAAAGTAATCCACAGAGGAAGATAATTCTCACCATATACACACAATTCTCACCATATAGACACAATTATGAGCTCTACAATAGTCAAGAGAACTTGGAAAAAAATCCTGGATCCTGGCTTTAGGCAAAGCCATGCCCCAAGCACAGTGCCAACTAGCATGAGCACTCTCCACTGGCATCCCATCATGCCCTCCTGCCCTGACAACGGCACAGCCTTGCTCCTCTGCCCTCCTAGACCTTACCGTAGCATCTTGCCCAGCATAGTGGCTTAGAACTCGGCTGCCTCCAGGGTGTCGTTTGGAAAACCTGCCAACATCATACACTTTCCTATCAATCACCAGCCATTGCTCCTGCCCTTGCCCACGGCCATTGTGGATTCTGATCTCTTCCCAAGTGAAAAGCTGCAGAAAGGCTGAAACGGGTCGCGTCTCCTTTCCAGCGGAGCCAGTCTGTGGAGCCATCTGTCCTGGTAGATGTGCAGGTGGTGCTGAGATGCACTGCTCTAAGCTTTGCAGCACTGTGTCCGGGCAGAGAGTGAACCATCTCAGCCTGCCCGTTATAAAGTTCTCTCCAAGCCACTCCCTGTGCTTCTAGGCTGGTTGGCTCCCCTTGCCCAAACACACGCTTCCATAGCTCCCTCCCTTTCCACGTTCACAACAGACACTTCGACACACCCTTGAATAAAAGCCCTGTTCCTTCTTGCCCTTTGTGAGTTGCCTTTGGAAGGTCTGATTACTCATGAGAGCTGTAGACTACTTCACTGAATACAAATATGCATAAAAAGAAAAACTTCAGAGGATTATCTATTAGAGATGGCAAAAAACCAGAAAGGACTATTAAGTGAGCACCTCTATAGAGCATTAGGAACTGGATAAGGTAAGCTGTTAACTTACATCCATACTGCTGAGTCAATACTAGGGATTAACCAGAAGAGAAAGCTGAGGAAGTCTGTGAGCAGCTCCTCTGCAGCAAATATCCAGTGACTGTCATAGCAAACTGAAGCACTGTCAGCATCCTGTAATTCTTTAATCAGTCATTAACATTAGGAAATCCTGCATTTGCCATAGAGAGGAGCTTCATAATGTCGTCCAACACCAAAATGTAAACCTGTACAGGAGCCTGTGTGAAGAGCCAAAAGCTGCTATTAAATGTATTTGCTAACATCTCTCATTCAACTGTAATTTCTGCCTTCAAGGCATAGAGCCAACTTGTGCACTAGCATAGGGAAAAGAGCAGAATGTTCCAGTCTCTCCATGAGGTCTCTCTTAACAATCTTGTCACTACCCAAAACCTTCAGGTTGTCCTTGATCTTTGAAATGCTAAATTTATGTCTCATTTTTAACTGAAAGCATTGTTATGTACTGTTATTAAGGAAACATTATTCTCTCCAGTTAATTTAGTTTGCACATTGACAACTCTTTGCATACAGTTGCTTTCAGTTTCCTGCATATACTCCAGTCATTCAGTCATCTCATTGTTCAACAAATTCCTTCACAAGTCAACAACAAACATCAAAAGATTTTGGGAATAATAATAATTACAATAATAACAACAACAACAACTATTAACACCAAGTGTGGCTGTCAATTAAATTATGTCTAATGGCACTATGTACGTAATTAACCTTACTTACATCTTAGACCTGTAGAGCCGAAGTCTAAATATCTCTGATGTTCAGAGAGGATCTGCTATGCAGTAAAAAAATGAGAGTTCTCAGCTGTAATAAATAGCAAAGAGAAGGGAATGCCATGTTCCTAGAAAGTCACATCAATTTTGCGGGTGACCCAGAAAAAACTAAGCCTGCATATGTGAAATATTCATCTACTTGAGATTTAGAATTCTCTCATTCTTATGCAATAGAATCCTAGAATCAACTAGGTTGGAAAAGACCGCTAAGATCATCAAGTCCAACCTTTGCCCCAGGACTGCCAAGTCCACCAGTAAACCATGTCAGATATTGAGTTAAATACTGAATAATGAGTTTTCCACCTTACTCCAAACTTCTTCTTTATGTTTATAAGTTTAGTATGTTTATAAGCATAAATATTATCTACAGAAATGACTAGTCCCTGCATGAAGCCTAAGTTCTAGGTCTCGACTATCTTGTGACAGTGAGTTTCACAGACTATTCACATACCGTGATTCAAAGAACAGTGGTTGTTAGGATGAGCACCCAGTTCTGAGAAGGACTGAGAAAACCCAGCTGAAGCTGCAAGCTTCAGGAAGGACAGAAAGATAAGAAACCCAAACTTCATTCTTGACCAAGGTTCCTCCACAGGGTGAGGTGAAATTACAGCTGTGTTCCCTGTTTCCCAAGCAGATGGCATGCAGGAAGCCTAGGCAAGGGCTGATCAAAGCAGAGATGATCTGATAGGCCTCTGAATCAGGAAAAAGCAACCATTTAATTTATATAAAAAAACTTTATTTTGAAGAGTTTGTCCTTAAAGGACTCTGGAATGGAGTTTACAGGAGATTTGTGCTATAATGTGATGACGAAGCTTTGCAGCTTACAGTTATTTTTCTTAGCACACTACAAATCTCAGATGGCAAACACAGTGGCAAGTGTGAAGACTTGGGCTTTGTCTTCCTTGTTTCCCAGTGAAGTAACAGTAGCCCGAAAACAGTTGGATGAAGACAGATGAAATCTCACATAGCAGAGTCTCACATAGTCCTGCATGGAATGGGCAGTCTTTCTGGTTGACACAGAACTGTAAATGATGCAATTCTAATTCTTTAAATCATGTAGCATCTTGCAAATAAATCAGTCAAGCCTAAACCAGCTCTTTAAGAGTTTCTGACATGTGGCAATGATTGAACCATTGAGAAAGAGAGATGTGACTATTGGTATGCATTGGAAGGCAGTGCGAAAAGAATGGGAGGAACAATTTCTACTGTGCTGTCACATTGCATTTTGTAACCGTTTATCTTGCTCTAAATAAAAGTTAAGAGTGTCCAAATAAATAATGTGTTTATGTTCTAGCATGGAATATGTGTAAAGTCTTACACAAATCATGTTCAGTAGGTGGTGATAAAATGCGCAATAGTTGTTGCAAATTTCTGCATCTGGAGAGTTTCTATATACAGGCAAACCCCCCCAAGTTACTCCATATCAGTACACAATTTTTTTTGGCACAAGAATTGTGCAGAGATAAATAGGTAACTCTAAAATACATTACATTTTTTACATTGGAGACTTACACCAAACCAGAGAGAAGCTGCTGCCACAAATGGGCACTTACAGAATCAATCTGAGCAACCCTCTGATACCACATGACATAAGAAACAAAGTTCCCGATGCTGCTTTTCCTTACACAAGGATTTCCATGTCTCTTGTGCTCAGTTGACACTTCCCACACACCTTTAAGACAGTAATTCTTGACTGCTGTTCTTCTGTCAAATTTGATGCAGAAGAGCAAGCATGATCCTGTATGTGAAAGAACCCAACAACCAGCAGTCAGCATACAGGGATGGCTTCCATAGGAAACTAGGCTTATAAAACACATCTAAGATTGATTCACACTGGAGTCTGATGTTGGAGATTCTAGAAATTCACGGTAGGTTTGTTGTGTATCATATACAAGAAAAAGAACAAAAACCAAAACAACAAAAGAAAAGAAATATTGCTTTAAAAAATTGCCCTTATTTTCACTTCACTAATATATGTAGACTGAATCTCTTCTCACCCAATGTAGGTCAGAATGTCAGCTCTAGTGGACACCCTTGTGTCAACACCCTTGAATCAATAAACTTGATTCATTGGCCCAAAAAGATAGTATGAATCAAAGTACATATTTCCAACATTCAACATATCGCAAAAGCAAAACCTCAAATACCAGCATATTTGCTTATGCTAAGCAAAACCACCCTGCTGATAAAATATACAGCTAGTGCAACTGTTACTTGAGTGGTAAATATATGTAAGAATAGGGCAGTTCTGCTGGTTAAGGTTCAATTTGAGTCTAAAACTATAGAACAAACTCTTCTTTGATAGTAACTGCTGTGTGATTTCTTATCAAGTTGCCAACATTTATGTTTTAGTTATTGCTGTATTTATTATACTGTTGCTAGTACGGTATTACTGACAGAATGCTGAAAATTTATCTTTCCATCATCTTACCCTCTTGATCATCCTACTTGGTTTCCCTGACTCTCTGCCTCAGCTTTCTGTGGACAAACCACCCAAAGGAGGAAAACATGAAAGATCTTAAGTTGAGATACCACCATGAACAACATGACCCATCTGCAACCTGTTGAGCAGCTTACATGTATTACGAACTTAGGGACAACAACAGCCTTCTTCTAGGTAACAGATAGTATCAAGCCCAATGCACAAAGCAGGAGGAATTTGGACTTCTTTTTTTTGCCCTTATTTTTTAAGAACACCTCCATTTATTCTTTCTATTTATATTGGTTTGTGTGTAGGTGCAGGTACTTATAACACTGTTCTGGTTATCTCCTAATAACAGCTCACAGATGTCCTTGAAAAGCATCCTGATTTTAAAAGTAGTTACTAAAAAAGTGCTTTGAATGCAATTTGAACATCCCTTCCTACCTGTACCTGGAACAATTCTGTGCTCCCAAATCCAAAGGTGGTTGGAATGGTGATAGCCACAATTATGTGCTACAGCACTAACATTTTATGAGTGTTTGGGTGATAGCACTGTCTTAAGATGAACACATGGATTTCATTGCATGCTGTATTTGGGAATACACAAAGACATTCCCAAATGGAAGTCTTGGTGAAGGTACTATAACTAGTAAGGATTCCTACTTTTTTTACTTGGTGAGACTTCAAAGCTGTGCTATTAGATCCTGAGTCCCACTGGAATCCTCTAAATACAAGACTGTACAAGAACAAAATGGTTCTTTCTGGTGTCAGTCTCACAAACCAAACTGATTATTTGTTGCATTTACATGTCATTCTACTCATGTGAACGTAGTAATTTATTGAGTCTGTCTTTTTGGAACCTCATTTGAATTCAAAGGTTTCTGTCCCTGTAACTGGTTCAACAGGCTCTGCGTGAATATTCATTTCTTAATCTATTTCATAAAGGTTATTAACAATTGAGGTGGTTTACCTTTACCAAATTCTAAGGTGGTTCACAAACTTCCGGGGGTCGGGGTAGGTCTTGGTGGAAGTTGGTAAGCCACTTTTGCACCTGCACTAATACTGAGGCCTCAATAGTCTGATCTTTAAGAGCAATAATGGGAAACTACAGACCAGTCAGTCTCACCTATGTGGAGACCTCATAGCAGCCTTCCAGTATCTGAAGGGGGCCTACAAGGATGCTGGAAAAGGACTCTTCATCAGGGACTGTAGAGATAGAACAAGGGGTGATGGGTTCAAACTTAAACAGGAGGAGTCCAGGTTAGATATAAGGAAGAAGTTCTTCCCTGTGAGAGTGGTGAGGCCCTGGAACAGGTTGCCCAGAGAAGTGGTAAATGCTCCATCCCTGGCAGAGTTCAAGGCCAGGCTGCACAGAGCCTTGGGCAACACGGTCTAGTGTGAGGAATCTCTGCCCATGGCAGGGGGTTGGAATTAAATGATCTTAAGGTCCTTTCTAACCCAAACCATTCTATGAGTCTATGATTCCTCTTACCACCCACCCCTGCAAAAAATTGCTAGAGTCTTTCAGTGTTGCTGCATAAACTCTTAAATAATGGACTGGTGGCCAATGTGTTTGTCACCTCACCTGAAGGAAATTTATATATGCACATATATAAATACATATATATATACTGTATATCCAGTAAGGAACAGCCAACCAGAAATAGAGTTGATATCTACAATGAAGTCCGATGATACAAGTGACTATATTCCAGCTTATAAACTAAAATGCCCTTTGTTCTGGTGTTGCCTACAGCTGGCTCAGTAGATGCGTTCTGCTATCACTCTAAAGGTCTTTAAATGCTGAGCTGTGCTTCTGTGCGTGTACAGAACTGCCTGAGTCTACGCAATGTTCATCTTGTCACCCACCTAAGGGTGGGGCATGTTCAATTTTCCTTTCTGCCATATCCCCTGAGGGGCCTGGTCCCATAGGCATGCTCAGAACATGCTTGACATGCTGGCAGGACTGTGCTCTTCAGAGAACATTGGTGTTTTCTTTCTAAAATGGAGCTGGAAGAGGTAATCCTCTACTTTGCTTTCATAATATGGTGGTCATACACTTGTTATGGTGGTGTAATCACCTATGTTTTATTCTCTCACTAGCAAAAGTGATTCAAAGCCATAATTCCCGCATGTGGACTGGAGGTGTACCACAGCACAAGAAAGAGTTCAGGACTGGCAGAACTGGCCTCACACAGGATTTCTTGTCTGGTTCTCAGAATCCCTTTGAGGCAGGAATTCAATCCCCATTTATATGCTTTCTACATCTTGGATTCCATGGCTACCGACAATTGCAACAGAAAGTTCTATCATTTTTAATTCGCTTCCTAAGAGTGATACAGTAGTGAAGTTGTTATCTTAGGCAGCCTGGCTCCTTCAGTTGTATTACTGATCCTGTCGTTGCTCAGACTCCTAAAGACACTACAAAATGGTGTGCCAGGACTGCATCAATTGTTCAAATGCTGGTTTCCAGTATCTTTTTTGAGGAATTGCGATTAAAGGACGTGCCCAAGGCACACACTTTACACTGAGAAGCACCACGAGGGGTCTCCAGTATGAGGAAGAAGCAGTTTAAAATCAGGATAGTGCATCTCTTGTCTCCAGTCCTGCACTCATTACTGCACAGAGAATAAAACAACAATGTGCCTTTAATATGACAGGATGAACAGTTGTGTGCAATATGAAGTGGTAACTTTTATAATGCTGTTGCAAGAGCTAGTTGGAAGCATCTGCTATGGTGTATGATGTCCTCTGTTACACAGTGCTGGTAGAGTCAACTACAAGTTAGGCTCTGCAGATACAAGTTAGAGTCTGAATGAAGCCAGCGTGCTAATTCCCTGTTTCTCAATGACGTGTTTGGTGCTGAATGTGCCAACTTTGCCCTATAGCATCTCCAAGAGCCAGGAATGGGCTCTTTCATGGAATGTTGTGGTTTCCTGCACACAGAGGATAAAGTGGGAAAGAGGCCAGTGTAGTGATTCTATGTTAACATGCTATGTCATGCAACATAGGCACTCTTAGGACTAGCGTTGCTATTGTATTGACAATGTGTACAGAGGTATTGCTAAATGCATTTCAATGAGAACAGTGTAATCTCTGTGTTTAATGTATGTAACTAGAATAAGAACTACAGATAAAGTGATATGCTTTCTTTAAGATCTGCAAGTGTAGGAAGCTTTTATTTCCTCAACACTTTAGTGTGAACTTGCAAAATTATCTAAACAGCCATAAGAAGTAAATGAATTTGGCCCTTGCAAATGAAAACCTACTTTCAGCACTGGGATTTTGCATGGCAAGAAAACCAACAAGTATTGCTAAACTAAAGGTGAATAAATAGTCGCTGCTTGCATTTTCTAAGATTCCTATATGCTTGAACCCTCTGGTTTTCACATGGAGAAATATTCAGCTTTCAAAACCCTGTTTGGGAGGGAGAAATACTCAGAGATGATCTTTCCTCATGACAGAACCAAAAAGGTTACTAACCTACAGCAGTATGTGGGCCTTTATGAAGCCTTAATCAGCAGAACATTTCCAGGTGGTAACCAGCCTAATGAACTTCTGCTGCTTCCATTTACACAGAGGGGGATGTTTCTCAGTATATTCTTCATCTTCTCTATGGATTGGAGATTTCTCTTGTGGCAGCTTTGTATCAGAATATGAATTATGTCACTTTGCTTCAAGTATTCTTTTTTGATGAGTTGTGAAGATTTTCCTCATTTACATCCTTGGTCCCTTAAGGGTATTTAGATCTCATCAGAAAGATGGCATGGCTGTAATGGCTGAGGATACCTGAGGAAAAATGAGAATCAAGTGAAATAATCTTGACACAGGGGAGATTTAGGTTGGATATTAGGAGGAAATTCTTCCCTGTGAGGGTGGTGAGGCCCTGGCACAGAGAAGCTGTTGCTGCCCCCATCCCTGGCAGTGTTCAAGGTCAGGCTGGACAGGGCTTGGAGCAACCTGCTCTAGTGGAAAGTGTACCTGCCTGTGGCAGGGGGTTGGAATTGGATGAGCTTTAAGGTACCTTCCAACCCAAACCATCCTGTGATTCTATGATTTGACTGTCTACTAAACCGAATCTAATAACATATGCTCTGAGGAAACTTTTTGGTTTTTTGTTTTGTTTTTATTACATATAATACCTGAGAAATCTAACATGAATATCCAGAATCTCCAGTTCAAACTCCAGTGTGAATTAATCTGAGATGTGTTTTATAAGCCTAGTTTCCTATGGAAGCCATCCCTGTATGCTGACTGCTGATTGTTGGGTTCTTTCACATACAGGATCATGCTTGCTCGTCTGTATCAAATTTGACAGAAAAACAACAACGTCAAGAATTACTGCCTTAAAAGGTGTGTGGGAAGTGTCAACTGAGCACAAGAGACATGGAAATCCTTGTGTAAGGAAAAGCAGCATTGGGAACTTTGTTTCTTATGTCATGTGGTTTCAGAGGGTTGCTCAGATTGATTCTGTAAGTGCCCATTTGTGGCAGCAGCTTCACTCTGGATTTGTGTAAGTCTCCAATGTAAAAAATGTAATGTATTTTAGAGTTACCTATTTATCTCTGCACAATTCTTGTGCCAAAAAAATGGTGTGCTGATACACACAGTTTTGTACCAGCACAGTGTGGAGAACGTTGAGTAAGAGCAAGCTAATTATGCAAAGCCTATGTACTCTACCAGGATTGCTGCATACACAATCCACATGACCTTAATTTTCACTCTGACTCATAATTCCATTTTAGCACACAGAACTGTGCATAGCAGTTGCATACCATTTGGTATGTAACTGGGGACTGCTTACATGGGCATTTCTACCCATTTACAACCTCTTGTATCAGTGTTACACAGATAGATTAAGGCTTCAATTATCAGTGTCTATGGGCTATCTGGAACATAGGCATGAGTTGGCAGAAGAGAAACCATGTTAGGTCAGAGCAATAGTCCAGCCAGCCCAGTGTCCAAAAGTGGATGCCTAAAGAAGGATATAAAACCAGATTCAATAGGGATTAATTACAATATCTATTTATTATCATATATTCAGTGACTTATCCAATGTGGGAAGGAAAATAATGGCAGCGCTGGCTATTGAGACTGTTGCTGGTCGTGATTTAAAGGGTAGTTCTCAGTAATTACTCATTCCACTTCCACTGACGTAGTAGGACCGTTGAAATCCCACCCTCATGCTAGATGTCTGGTGTATTAGTCTAACCACCTTCTATTCCTTTTGAATTATAAAATAGCCTAAGACACTTTGACTAATTGCAATAGAAGTGGATTTACCGGGCTGCGTCTCCTCATGGACCTGAAAAAAGATTTGTCTTCATTTTTTAGCATTTGTTGAAGTGGGAATTAGAGCTACACACACCATCAGATACAATCACAATAATAATACACAGGAAAATATCATCACTGCTTTGGTTTTGTGTGATTTTTCCTTCCTAAGTATTTGGAGAATGCACACTCTTAGCTATAACATCACAGTAGGAGCTTACCTGAAACCAGAGAGGTATGCCATAGAAATAAGTTGTTTCAAACTAAGATTCCCTATATTATTCCTGTTATGTCTGGGTGAGCAGTCAACTAATTTTGGAATGTTTTATCTTGCTTTGTCTCAGGGCCTGCTGCGATTTCTGATGCCCTGTTTCAACACCCCATTATGAAGCTCCAATCTGCTGAATCAGAAATGCTTTTGATTCATCAGCCATGCACCAATGAGCAAAGCAAAGCAGTCATGTACTACCCATAAAAATACTCATTATAATAGCTTTAAACATCAGCTGTGAGGCATGAGCTAAAAGTTTGATATTGCAGCATACAGAATTTGCTCAATGTATGGGGTGATGATGTAAGCTTCATAACCCTATGAATAAATATGAAAGCTGTGGGTATGTGAAAATGAAAAAGAGGTTCTCAGGGCACTTTCTAATCTTTTTTCTTAACTCACTTCTTCTTTGTACTGCTCTTACCAACTTTTAAATTAAAAAGTACCTCCATAAGAAGCTGTGGCATGCTGAGAGCCAGTGAGACAAAACTCAACCTTCAACCATCATGCGACCATCCAGCCAATTCCTTATCCACCAAATAGCCCATCCCTCAAATCCACATCTCTCCAGTTTAGACCTAGAGATAATATGAGATAATAGAGATAAAATATACCTAGACATAATGGAGATACAATATGACCTAGAGAGAAGGATGTTGTAGAGGACCATGTCAAATGCCTTACAGAAGTCCAGACAAAGTAAGTAAGGTTTCATGGGATGCAGTCCTAGAGGGCAGGGGGGCCCAAGACTGCTGGTTGGTATTCAAGGATCACCTGCTATGTGCTCAAGAGTGTTGCATCCCGACTAGAAGAAAGTGCAGCAGGAGGGCCAGGAGACCTCCATGGATGGACAAGGAGCTGCTGAGGAAACTTAGAGGGAAAAAAGAAGCTTATAGAAGGTGGAAGCAAGGACAGGCGGCCTGGGAAGAATACAGGAGCATTGCCCGAGAAGCTAGGGACCAGGTTAGGAAAGCTAAGGCCCAGCTAGAATTAAGTTTGGCAAGGGATGTAAAAGATAACAGGAAAGGATTCTATAGATACGTAGCAAATAAAAGACAGGCTAGGGACAATGTAGGCCCTCTCCAGAAGCTATCAGGAGAACTGGCTACCATGGATTTGGAGAAGGCTGAGGTTCTTAATGACTTCTTTGCCTCAGACTTCACCAGCAAATGCTCTGACCACGCAACCCAAGTCTTGGAAAGCAAATGCAGGGACTGTGAGAATGAAGACCTTAGGCCCACTGTAGGAGAGGATCAGGTTCGAGACCATCTTAAGAACCTGAACGTGCACAAGTCCATGGGACCTGATGAAATCCATCCACGGGTCCTGAAGGAACTGGTGAATGAAGTTGCTAAACCACTGTCCATCATATTCGAAAAATCCTGGCAGTCAGGTGAAGTTCCCGATGACTGGAAGAAGGGTAATATAACCCCCATTTTCAAGAAGGGGAAGGTGGAAGACCCGGGGAACTACAGACCAGTCAGTCTCACCTCTGTGCCTGGCAAAATCTTGGAACAGTTTCTCCTGGAAAACATGCTAAGGCACATGAAAAACAACGAGGTGGTTGGTGACAGCCAACATGGCTTCACTAAGGGGAAATCCTGCCTGACCAATTTGGTGGCCTTCTATGATGGAGCCACGGAACTGATGGACAGCGGCAGAGCAGTTGATGTCATCTACCTGGACTTGTGCAAAGCATTCGACACTGTCCCACATGACATCCTTGTCTCTAAATTGGAGAGACATCAATTTGATAGATGGACCACTCAGTGGATAAAAAACTGGCTCGATGGCCGCACGCAAAGAGTTGTGGTAAATGGCTCGATGTCCAGTTGGAAACCTGTAACGAGTGGTGTCCCTCAGGGATCGGTGTTGGGACCGGTCCTGTTCGACATCTTTGTCGGTGACATGGACAGTGGGA
This sequence comes from Strigops habroptila, assembly GCF_004027225.2. Lineage (NCBI taxonomy): Eukaryota > Metazoa > Chordata > Aves > Psittaciformes > Psittacidae > Strigops > Strigops habroptila. Next base: position 2,555,509 of record NC_046358.1, read on the forward strand.
TTGAGTGTGCCCTCAGCAAGTTTGCCGATGACACCAAGCTGTGTGGTTCGGTTGATATGCTGGAGGGAAGGGATGCCATCCAGAGGGACCTTGACACGCTTGTGAGGTGGGCTGATGCCAACCTTATGAAGTTTAACCAAGCCAAGTGCAAGGTCCTACACCTGGGTCGGGGCAACCCCAGGCACTGCTACAGGCTGGGCAGAGAAGAGATTCAGAGCAGCCCTGCAGAAAAGGACTTGGGGGTGTTGGTTGACGAGAAGCTTAACATGAGCCGGCAATGTACGCTGGCAGCCCAGAAAGCCAACCGTATCCTGGGCTGCATCAAAAGAAGCGTGACCAGCAGGTCGAAGGAGGTGATCCTGCCCCTCTACTCTGCTCTTGTGAGACCTCACTTGGAGTACTGCGTACAGTTCTGGTGTCCTCAACATAAAAAGGACATGGAGCTGTTGGAGCGAGTCCAGAGGAGGGCCACGAGGATGATAAGAGGGCTGGAGCACCTCCCATATGAAGACAGGCTGAGAAAGTTGGGGCTGTTCAGCCTGGAGAAGAGAAGGCTGCGTGGTGACCTCATAGCAGCCTTCCAGTATCTGAAGGGGGTCTACAAGGATGCTGGGGAGGGACTCTTCCTTAGGGACTGTAGTGGTAGGACAAGGGGTAATGGGTTCAAACTTAAACAGAGGAAGTTTAGATTAGATATAAGGAAGAAGTTCTTTACAGTGAGGGTGGTGAAGCACTGGAATGGGTTGCCCGGGGAGGTTGTGGATGCTCCATCCCTGGCGGTGTTCAAGGCCAGGTTGGACAGAGCCTTGAGCCACATGGTTTAGGGCAAGGTGTCCCTGCCCATGGCAGGGGGGTTGGAACTAGATGATCTTAAGGTCCTTTCCAACCCTTACAATTCTATGATTCTATGATTCTATGAAATGACATCCTTAACACTTCCCTTGTCCACTAGTGTAGTCACTCCATCATGATTTATTCATTTCTGACTTGCCAACCTTATACATTACAAATTAGTATTTTTGGTTTATCACTTACAGTAAAAAGCTACTATTGACACAAGTGAGACAAAAAACTTCAAATAGCAGCCTGGATTGTAGTGGGAAAACACATTCCAAAGTGTAACTTCTTTTACAGCTTTCTTAAGACGAGTTTGCTTGGGTGGTTTTGCAACAGCTGGGTTGTCCCAGCTATATGCTGGCAGGTTCAAACTTGCAGAACTCATGTTTATCTATCTGATGAATTAATTGTGTCCTACATTTATTTTAGATTCATTAAATAAAATGAAATATTAAAAGCTTCCAATTTAATTGGGTTTATTCCCCTGCTTTTTAATCCTTCAGAGTGCATGGAAAGCCTTCACTTCCAGTTAGTAGTCTCTTATTTATGTTATGTCGCATGAAGAATGAAAGAGAAGATGGGTATGTGGACTTCAAGTCCAGCTCTGAGCGTCAAAGGTGCTGCATGAAGTTTGCATTTTATAGCAATATCTATAGATTGCAAACCTAAGCCATGTATTTTATTTACTGTGTAGAAAGACTTGTAAGCAGGGTTGTGTGCAAGTTAGCAATTATTTATCATCTAATGTATGTAGTAAATGACTGGTGTTGGAAAAGGGTTCTTCCATTGCCTCTCTCTGGTTGTAGCTAAAACTCTGCAGTATTCCTTGCCCAAATCTTCCTTTGCTAGATTTCTTCTGCAACAAACTACTTATGTTGAGAGCAAGCTCCAAGTGCTGTTTTCCATCTTGGACAGGCTTTGTGGGCAGGTAAAAAGGAGTGGTTTGAGTTGGAAGGTGAAATATGGACCACTTCTAAGTAGAAGCAGTTTGTGATTTTATCCAGAGAATGTTAAGGTGGCAGCAGGCTAGTGCTACATCTCGACTTCTGTGCTGTCTGGCATAGAGATGAACTTTAGCAGTGCATAATAATGTAGTAGAAAAAGTACTGAGGAAGCTTTTCCCTGACTCAAATACTGTGTTCTTGGGACTGTGATTTACAATTTGACCATCCCTCTAAAATGCGCCATCCAATGAACCGAGGGACTGTGTTTCATGAAAAATCTCACCTCCTTCTCATCCCTTTAATCCTTTTAATTCTCTCTATCACAACCATGAGTTCCTCATTTCAACTACTTACATTTAAAAGTATTTGATGACTAAAGGCACTGTGTTTTATCTTAAACTAGTGCCCCCTTTTTTCCCGTATACACTGTTAATTTGCACCCTTGCTACAATACAAAATCTGAACATCCCTAGACAGTTTCATTGTAGTAGTAAATAGGATCTGTGTAAGTTATCTTGCCACCTTCATCTCTTGCTAATAACAGCTAATGAAGGGATTTACCTCTGGGCCACTATCTCCAGTTTTGTTACTCCTGGTATTTTGCCAGTCTTTCTTCCCATTCTAAGTTCATTTGATATAAATACTGGTAGGATATCAAGTATAATGGCTGGATTTAGGCCGTTGGACTGTTCCTGTGCAAGCTGTCCTTCCTTGTAAAAGTCTACTGTTACTTCTTACAAGTACAGCCAAGGTCTTACGTGCAGCAGCAATCACAGCTGATTTCTTATAAATTTATTAAAAGTATACCAAACATAACAGAGACAATGGCAACAAATCAAGCAATTGGCTCTTCCAGGGAGCTGCACAAAAGCCCTGTTCCCTATCCTTTTATTACGATGCCTTTCAGGCCTCGATCAGCATCAGATGCAGTCTTTTTATGCTGCCGTCTTCATTCAACTCAAGTGGCTCTTCACTTACCAACTTGTTGCAGCAAGAGAGAGAAACCCAGGTTTGGTTCTACATGCTGCCTCTTCTTCAGAACTGCAATTCTTATGGAGCCGAAGATTCCTGGAAAAGGAATACTCTTTTGATAGCAAGTTTGTAAATATGTCCTGAGATATTATAAGCAAGGCTGAGGCATTTCTGCCTTGGTTATACAGACTATTTTGTTGCCTTCCATGAGTGTGTTTCACTGTTTAGTTGCGTGAACCAGGGTGTGTCTTGCATTCTTCTGGCTGTAGTGTCTGAACCTGCTGACAGCAATATAATCACACTTGTCTCTACAAAAAATAGCTCTTAACATGTTTCCCACTGGTAGAACTACCCTGGGGACAAGGCAAGGTTGCATGGGTTTTAAATAAAATCTATGGCAAGGCAATCAGGGGTTGTCTCTGGTCATAGAATTGTTTGGGTTGGTTGGATGATCTTTAAAGGTCATCTAGTACAACCCCCCTGCAAAGAGCAGGGACATTTTTCACTAGATCAGGTTGCTCAAAGCCCCATCCAACCTGACCTGAATACTTCCAATGATGGGGCATCCAGAAGACTGTTATTCATTTTTGTGTCTAGACTATAGACTTTGGTTTGTTAATATGAGGGGATTTCAGGTAAGAGCTCTACAGGTGAAGAGAAAATTTAAGCAGTGTCTAGAAGCTTCTGTAACTCCACAATGGCAGTGTCTGATCATCCCTTGTGTCTTTCTCATGCATTGATCTTCAAACTCCTTTTGGGAGCTGGGAAAATGCTATGTCCATTATAGAGAGAGAAGTCTCAACGTCTATTGATGGTCATCAGTAGCTGGTGGCCTCTAAATGGTCATTTATTTTTATAAGACAACTGTTGTGGAGAAGGTAAGTAAGTCCAAATTTCCTCCATCACTGGACCATTTGGGAAAGCAAATGGCCATATAGATGTTTGTTAATATGAAGGGAAGAGATATGGAAAGAGATATGGATGTAAAAAAGATGATAAATAAACACAAAATGGCAAGTTAGAAACAGGTTGGACACCTTTGAAGATGAATGTTTCCACTAGTAAGAGAAGTGGTCTTAGACCCTTCTTGCCTGGCTCTGTCTTTGTTTTGTGTCTCATGTCTTGTGCCTACCGTATGGTACATCTATCATCTCTTTCTCTGTATGCATTCCAGCAGCCTTTCACATTTCATTGTGATATTAATGCTGATGAAAAAGTACATGAACTTGGTGCTAAGTGGTGAACTGGCATTTGATAAGCCCGGTGCTCAGCCACCCTAAATTCTACATTTGTCTTTGTGAGTGCTTGCATGGTGCAAGTGCTTGCATGGTGCAAGTGCTTGCATCTCTCTGCCAGGAGAAGATGGTAAGACCTTCTACTTACTGGCAACTAGATCTTCCCATTTACACTGCACTATAGCTTGGAATCACTCCCCACTGAACTCATCTCCAAGCTGAACTTGCCCTTTGGGTCCCTGCTTGACACTTTTGGTGTCGTTCCCATCCGGAACTGGAAGCAAAACTTACCTGCTCCGTGACCTTTAGTAGCTCATGTGCTTACTAAAGTCAAATAGTAGGCACGGCACTGTGCACCCCCCAGTGGCAAATGAATCAAAATGAAGGTTAAATACATGCTAGCATTCAACTTATAGAATCATAGAATCGTAAGGGTTGGAAAGGACCTTAAGATCATCTAGTTCCAACCCCCCTGCCATGGGCAGGGACACCTTGCCCTAAACCATGTGGCTCAAGGCTCTGTCCAACCTGGCCTTGAACACCGCCAGGGATGGAGCATCCACAACCTCCCCGGGCAACCCATTCCAGTGCTTCACCACCCTCACTGTAAAGAACTTCTTCCTTATATCTAATCTAAACTTCCTCTGTTTAAGTTTGAACCCATTACCCCTTGTCCTACCACTACAGTCCCTAAGGAAGAGTCCCTCCCCAGCATCCTTGTAGACCCCCTTCAGATACTGGAAGGCTGCTATGAGGTCACCACGCAGCCTTCTCTTCTCCAGGCTGAACAGCCCCAACTTTCTCAGCCTGTCTTCATATGGGAGGTGCTCCAGCCCTCTTATCATCCTCGTGGCCCTCCTCTGGACTCGCTCCAACAGCTCCATGTCCTTTTTATGTTGAGGACACCAGAACTGTACGCAGTACTCCAAGTGGGGTCTCACAAGAGCAGAGTAGAGGGGCAGGATCACCTCCTTCGACCTGCTGGCCACGCTTCTTTTGATGCAGCCCAGGATACGGTTGGCTTTCTGGGCTGCAAGCGCACACTGCCGGCTCATGTTAAGCTTCTCGTCAACCAACACCCCCAAGTCCTTTTCTGCAGGGCTGCTCTGAATCTCTTCTCTGCCCAGCCTGTAGCAGTGCCTGGGGTTGCCCCGACCCAGGTGTAGGACCTTGCACTTGGCTTGGTTAAACTTCATAAGGTTGGCATCGGCCCACCTCACAAGCGTGTCAAGGTCCCTCTGGATGGCATCCCTTCCCTCCAGCGTATCAACCGAACCACACAGCTTGGTGTCATCGGCAAACTTGCTGAGGGCGCACTCAATCCCACTGTCCATGTCACCGACAAAGATGTCGAACAGGACCGGTCCCAACACCGATCCCTGAGGGACACCACTCGTTACAGGTTTCCAACTGGACATCGAGCCATTTACCACAACTCTTTGCGTGCGGCCATCGAGCCAGTTTTTTATCCACTGAGTGGTCCATCTATCAAATTGATGTCTCTCCAATTTAGAGACAAGGATGTCATGTGGGACAGTGTCGAATGCTTTGCACAAGTCCAGGTAGATGACATCAACTGCTCTGCCGCTGTCCATCAGTTCCGTGGCTCCATCATAGAAGGCCACCAAATTGGTCAGGCAGGATTTCCCCTTAGTGAAGCCATGTTGGCTGTCACCAACCACCTCGTTGTTTTTCATGTGCCTTAGCATGTTTTCCAGGAGAAACTGTTCCAAGATTTTGCCAGGCACAGAGGTGAGACTGACTGGTCTGTAGTTTCCCGAGTCTTCCACCTTCCCCTTTATGTTTTCTAACACCAAAAAGGCAATCCTTAGCTACAGAAAAAGCGGTCAGGGTGCTTAATAATTTTAATACAGTTGTCCATGTGATCTCATTTGCTTTGTAGAGAGAAACATTTAATGCATGCCTGGGAAAAAGTTTTCCATGTGAAATTACCTTATTTTGGAGTGCGCTTCTCAGCTACTAGGTGCGTTTTACCTCAATTCAGCACTCAGCAGTTCCCCTTAGGACCTGAAGTCAAATCAAAGCTTTTTTCTTATTTATGAAGTGCTTTCAAAGGAGTGTTTGACTAGATCCAGATCTGGAGAAAACTATTGTGTCTTTTTTCACTCACTAGGAAGAAACATCTGAGTTTACAATTGATTGACATGGGGACAATTAATGGGTGGAAGGGTAGAGAGCCTCAAGAATTCTCTACCCTCAAGGGTAGACAGCCTCAAGAATGGAGGGGTTGAGAAAGTCAGAGCAGTATGCACATCATTTAACTTGAATACATTTTGGTAGCACAGGCTTACCACAAATAACATGAAGAGGGATGCAGTTTGGTGCTTTGAAGCACCCTTGCCTCCTGAGAGGTAAGGTGTATATTGATACAGTCATCAGGACTGATTATGGTCTTTGCATTGGATCAAATCTTGGTCACTGGATCAAATCCTTAATTGGTGGCCTACAGTATTCTGTACTGGTTTGGTCTTTCTCTGGCTCAATTCTCTTGCACCTCTTGATGCACAATGGCAGTCTTACTAGTAGAGAATAACGGACTTAAGGAAGGGAGTGGGCTGAAAAGGGGGCAGACACAGCTTTAAGTGAGTTGTTGGAAGGGACCTTAAAGCTCATCTAGTTCCAACCCCCTGCAACAAGCAGGAACATCTTCAACTATATCAGGTTGCTCAGAGCCCTGTCCAACCTGGCCTTGAATGTTTCCAGGGGTGGAGCTCCTTGAATTCTGACAGGCTTGATGCCATGACCACCTAACTTGGTGGAATATCCTGGCATGATTTCCACAGGAGGAAATTTATTTGCAATTTGAACAGTTTAGAGGTATAGCCTCTCAAAGAGAAAAGTAGAAAAGGATAAGGAAAACTAATCCAGGTTTTCCTCCTTGTGGTACTGTCCTGCTGTTACACCTAGAAATGGATCGCTTTTTCCTTTCCTTTGTGTGAATTCCTCCGTTTGTCACTGAGATTGGAATCATCATGTTCATAACATATTGCTTATAGCATCACTGGACTTTCAGCACTTCAGTTCCGATTTTGGAGACTCTTAATGCCAGCCGGAACTGTTCAGGTAGAACAAAGACAGATAATATCCAACACTACAATGCAGTGCTCCTGCATTGAAGTCCTGTGTGCATAACACTGAAATGTTCTCCAAAGAAGCGTAATGACCGTATAAAAAACTGTAATATCTGTCTCCTGGATTATTACTATTGTCGTTTGTATTAGGTGCATTTGAAAACAAGAAAGCAGTGAAATTGTATCACGTAATTAATAGCACACAGTTATGCAGTGGAGCTATTCAATCAAAGCACTGTTCTGTGGGTAAAAGAACCCAAATTGTATTCAGCAAGAGTCTGGTAGTATTTGAGAGAGAGCAGGAAGCCAACAAACATTAAACATATAAGGACTTGCAGGGAAATATAAGGAATTACAGGAAAAGGCTCAGCCAATGGTAAAGGGCTTTTCTCCTTCAGCAGCTCCCTTCCACGGATGAAAGAACCTCATCCTCTGGCAGGTTTATGAAACATCTTATGTCCAGGGAGGACTGGAACACCATTTTTGAGTCAGGTGGATTGGTGAATGACAAAGGATCACTAACCAAGGTGAGTATTTAGTTATTCCATGCATTTTCAAATTCAAATAAATCTACAAGCAAGGATATTGCTACTCCACTTTAACATGCAAAGTCAGTTAACAAATGTCTCAAGAGAGAGCACAGTGCTTGGAGTATGGAGATTGAGTCTAAATATCAGAGCCTAGTTTCTCATAACTTTGTTTTCCTTAACCTCAAGTTCCAGTTGAAAGGTTTATTTCTTTTTATTTTGTTAACAGTTGTTAGATTCTCTGTTTCATAATAGCTGAGCCCTCAATGGAGACACTTGAACAAGGTTTCAGAACCAACTGCCAGTTTACACAGACTTGTAAAAACTTATTCTCGGCTTATTTTAAGCAAGTTCAAAATGGTGTAGAGGTCTGGGCTGGGAGGAGAAGTGAGCTGAGAAACAGGCAGGCTCCTGTTAAATCTCATTTTCTTAGAAAACTAAGCTAAAAAAGCTCAAGGAGATGTTTGTGACATAAGCTGTGATTCATTTTTCGCATGAAACAGGAAAGAAAAGGCCAAAGAAACTTCTTTTGACCTATTGCTTCTTCAGGACACTCCCCACTCACCCTGTATTAGTGCCCCTACGGGACATGGAGCTGTTGGAGCAAGTCTAGAGGAGGCCACGAGGATGATCAGGGGGCTCGAGCACCTCTTATATGAAGACAGGCTGAGAAAGTTGGGGCTGTTCAGCCTGGAGAAGGGAAGCTGCATAGAGACATCTGAGCAGCTTCCAGTGTCTGAAGGGGGCCTATAAGGATGCTGGAGAGGGACTCTTCATCAGGGACTGGAGCGACAGGACAAGGGGCGATGGGTTCAAACTGAAACAGGGGAAGTTCAGGTTAGATATAAGGAAGAAGTTCTTTCCTGTGACAGTGGTGAGGCACTGGAACAGGCTGCCTAAAGAAGTGATAAATGTCCCATCCCTGGCGGAGTTCAAGGGCAGGTTGGACAGAGTCTTGGGTGACATGGTCTAGCGTCCCTGCCTGTGGCAGGGGGGTTGGAACTAGATGATCTTAAGATCCTCTCCACCCTAAACCATTCTATAATTTTATGATATCTGAGATGCAGCCTACCTGAAGGCTCCGTCTGGTTGATGAGTTCATGCAGTAAATACAGAAGCAGCATGAGTAACTGGTGTGAATTCTTTAGGGTCCATGATCATTTTCCATCCACTTTCCACAGCTAATTGTTATGTGTAAGCTTTGCACCTGTGGTGGGAAAAAAGACGTGTGTATTTTAAAAGCTCTGAATAGAAATTCTGCACTTAGATCAAGGTCTTGCTTGAGGAGAGGAGAATAGAAAGTAAAGGAGGAGGTGACATGGGGCTGGGCCATATTTGGATCCATAGATTCCCTAAGGTGGGATGCTGGCAGAGCATCAAAACCTGGTCCACTGCAGAAAACTATTGGCAACATCACAGTGACTGCAGTAGGTGTTTGCTTTCAGGGCTGATGTGGTAAAAACTGTTAACTGTTCTTAACCTGTTTCAAGTTGGCTCATGAATGTTGTGGAAACCCAGGGGTGTTCCTATCAAAAGTGGTTCCCACTTCCTTATGCAGGACAGATGGACCTTTTCTGGAATATATCTAAAATCAGATTGTAACCCCAAGCTACAGAGTTAAAGTAACGATATAGGGCTTTTTTAAGGCTACAAATACCAACAATATTTTGAGCATTAAACATTTTAACAACTTAAGAGGAAATGCTTTTCCCCCCTTTTCCTACCTCTGCCCCAAGAAACCTCCCACCACTTCTGAGTTCTTATTATGCACAGAGGTCAATGTTGCATGCTTTTCTGAGCAAGTGTAAGGCATCTTTTCCCCTTCTTCACTCCATGAATACAGGATTTATTTATTGATTTGTTAATTTTGGGACTTCCAGGAAAGGAGCTATTAAGAAAAATATCCAGAACTGACTGTGGGACTCACAATAGAAGAGCAAGTGTTGATGCCACCACTGAAAGCGCATCCCAAAAGGAAACAACAGAGGTCAGTGTCTTGGGATAAACAAGAATGCATTAGGAATAGCACAAGTTTTTCAGCTTTCTCCTGATTAGGCCATGTCTAAGAGCAGTTTATGGAGAAATGTGGTGTCATGGACTGGGATTAAGTTTGCAGCTCCTTCGCTTGCTCCATATAATGTCTACAACACACTGCTAGTGACTGGGACTGATTCCAGCAGCCTAGCTTAATGAAGCTCAAGATTATTCCTTTGCCTCAATCTGCAGCTCACAAAGCCCTTTTATGCCTCTTCCAAGGGGAAATGAAATTGCATTATGCCCCTGATACAATCCCTTTAGTTTCAAACTAATTTAATTATGTTGCCTTCCGCCTTTTGTCCCAGAAATCTAGCACATCCTGCTATGTAGAAGGTCATATTTCAATATCCAGACCTCCCATGTATAATCCCAGCTGCCGTAAATCTTTATGCTTCATGCACAGAAGACAGTGCTTGCAGCCAGTATATCATGGGGTGGTTTGTGTGTCTGGCATTGCCACCTCCTTAGGTTTACAATCAGTGAGCAGTCAGTATATAAGCAATTAGTAGCTGCCCAGGGCTAAGATTAAACAATTAGTACTCCAACTGCACTTTCAGAAGCATCCCACAGGCCTCTGTTCATCTAATCAAGGATTAGGAGCAATTAAGAGAAGTAAAATGCGATACTTGCATGATGCCCACTAATACCCATCATGCTGGGCTGGCACAAAACATTTTGGAAATGTGTTTTTTAAATGCAATCCATTTCCTCCCAAGGTTAGTCCTCCAGTCATATCATAGTACATCGAAAGAAAACACCATACTAGGACCTGGTGTCTATAGGCACAGAAGAAAAAAGCATTCCAACTAGTTAATAACCTATGTAACAGTAATCCAGAAATCTGAAGAAAGATCCAGGCTCTGTGCCTCAAGGAGCTAGTTTCAGCGAGAAGAGGAGAGCTCTTGATCCATCAGTTCAAGGATGTGGAACTGAAAAGCAATGGACTGTGGTCCCTTCCCTGGGCACCCTGTGCCAGCGCCTCAGCACCCTCACAGGGAAGAACTTCTGCCTAAGAGCTCATCTCAGTCTTCCCTCTGGCAGGTTAAAGCCATTCTCCCTTGTCTTGTCACTACAGGTCCTTGTCCAAAGCCCCCCCCCAGGTTTCCTGTTGGCCCCTTTAGGCACTGGGAGCTGCTCTAAGGTCTTCTCAGACACTTAAAAGTTCTGTTTGAAAAATAAGAAACTTTTATTAGAGGGAAGTTGGACACAGAAACTTTGAGCTTAACTGAACAATGTGCAACTGCTTGTTTTGTCCCTGAGCACGAACAACAACATGACCATTTCCTGCACTCAGATGAAGCTGTTTATTGTTTATAATATGGTAACCCTCTTAAAGGAGGTACCACAATGCAACATTCACTTATCTGTGGTTAACTACCTAACACCACCTACACTGGTTGGTTGAATTATATTATCTGTTCTTTGTAAGTTGGACCCCTATACTTCTACTGTGAAGGAATTATATTATTATGGTTCCTTATCAACATTTAAGAAGCTTTCAGCAGATATTGATTATTGCTATACATATTCAAAAGCACAGAGGAAGGTGACTTATCTGTGATTTGCATGGCATAGATTGTTTGAACTGAAGCCTGTGTTTTATAACACTGAAGTTGTGGTTAATAAATCCATCTAGTTTCCAGAGCTCAATACACTTGTGGGCCCAGGAATGTGAAGTAAAGTTGGTGTGTATCCTATAGCTATGCCGTCTATACAGATTCACATTTCCAAACTCAACTGCAAGCCAAAGCCTCTGTTAACCTGATAAATGTTGTTTGGGAAGCAAGAATTATTTGGCTAGTTTGGTTAACACAATACCTAGCATCAACTTCCCATTTCTGCTTCTTTCCCCTCAGCAGGGAAGCAGAAGGAAGAAGATCCTAAAAAAAGGGATAAGTAGTGATGAAATGTGGGCCCAGTCACTCCAGGTGAAACAAGACAATCAGGTAACCCGGTTGGTGGTAGGCACTGGTTGTGCAAGGAACCAGTCCATCTAAAAAATATAGCTCCTCCCTTTTAATCTTGATAACGGTTCCCAAGTGACAGAATTAATTATATTGCCCTGCTTTGCTCCCCCTCCTTTCCCTCAAATAAAAAAGACTAAATTCTTCTCACAGAGTGAGTGGGTGTCTAGGATTTTGTAAGGCAATTCTAAGTGTGCAACACGCCAATTCTCGGTTGAGACTGGTTGAATGACTTGATCTTGATTTTAATATTCTCTCTCCCTTGGAGAGAATAAAGAAGAATCACATAGCTCATTACTTAAGGTGAGGGACGGGGAGTGCACATTGGTGATTGTAAGATAATCGTAAGAGAGTAATTCTGCAAAAGCGTATTGTAATTGTTGCATTTTCTATTTCAGTACTGCTCAGGCTCTTTCTGAAATTTGTTTAACTCATTTAAAAAGAAAAGAAAAGATGGTCATTAGAGCTGAAAGTAAGATTCCTTGAACTCTTATTTCATATATGAAAGAGAAGATGAAGGGGAAGCTGGTTGCTTAACGATGGACATTGGTCATACTAACAAATGGAAGGAATGACAAGAAATCTGAGTAGAACTTAAGTGCTTTGGCTTTCTTCACATCTTAAACTTCTGCTACCTCCAGCAATGACTGTTTAGAAAAAGAACATTATCAACCCTAACACTGAAGGATTCATTAAATAGGATTTATCTTGGCTAACTTTATAAAGTTAAGCATCTAGTCTGAGCTAGTGTCTAGATTCTCTTCTCAATGAAGCGAGATAGTCATCTCCAGAAGTAATTTATGCTGTCCACTTTTCCCAAATTATAATAGAGCAAGAATAAATAAATCATTTAGATTGTGAATTTTTAGGCAGCTAAAGCTAAGTGAATGAATTCATTCACTGTATCTGAACTATTCTGATGCTCGTATCATCCTTCTCTGAGACAGAGATGCCACGGAGTGCTTTCTATATCCATACCATCAAACAGCATAATCCTTAAACCTGTAGAGGATAAAAAGAGGTTAGTTTGTTAAAGGAAATTGTCTACTTGAAACAAAGATGAGTTAAAAATACTTCTGTTTACCTACTACTATTGTTAACTCTTCCTATTTTGTTATGATTTCATAGTCATATATTTCTGTCCTTCATTTTCAGGTCATTCTGTTTCTGTGTTAGTTACAAACACAGCAAAGGAAGCTGCTCAAATTAAAAGTACTTTTTAATACAGTCTGCATATTCTATATCCTGTATACATTGCTTGAACACTTTAGTGTAAGTAGATATTAATATGCCTTTTAAAAAGTTGTATTTGCAGTGCTGTCGTATTGGCTATATTAGCCCAGGAAAATGTCATATGGCTATTCTTTTTCCAATGCCTGAATTACCTGAAAGAGTTAAGACTAGAGCCATATGAGCTCAGCCTCACTCAAGATAACTCATTCTTGTCCATTTAGAGTCTCTAGAGTATATATTCATGGGCACTGAGATTTTCTCTGTCGGTAGAGAGGAGCTGGACTCGATGATCCTCATGAGTCTCTTCCAACTTGAGATATTCTATGGTTTTAACATGATCTGGCTGGGAACACATGGGAAGTCAAAGGCTGAGAAAGAACACTGTAAATTTCCAACTCCTGGAATAAAATCCCAAGTGGTGTTTTTACTAGTAACGTCTTGAGTGGGCCAGTGCCACTGTCTGATAACCACCTACACGCAACAAGGTGGGGAAAAAGCCATGGGAGAGCAATGATGTCTACAAGCCAATGTTGTTGTGCAAAGAGGAAAAAGCAAACTTACATCCATCAAGGAATTATCAGTAGTGAAAGAATACATTTAGTGCACAAGACTGGGGAAATCTCTTCTAGATGATTGTACAAGATGTTGGTTGCCCATTCCAGAAGGATTAATTCAAACCTAAAGAGGGAAGGCTACTTGGTAGATCAGAGAAATGCTGTGTTGATCATATGATAGAAGCTAAAAGAACCTTTTAGCAAATTCTCAGGTGATGTTTCCAGTATTTTTCTCTAAATGAAAAGAACCACTACAACTATAATGTGTGTATGTATGTATTTAGATTTTCTAGAACAATATGATTTTCAGCTGTTCTTTGTAGGGGCCTAATAGGTGTGAAGAAATACTATGTTTATTCTTGCTGATGTTATGCTTAGACAGATGAAATACTTTTCATGAGATCCAGTTAAAGAAGCACACGTTATGCCCATATTATTATAGAAGCAACTTCTCAGGAAGATAATTTATAGTGTTGTGCAATGTGTTTTCACCTACTTCTTGCTGTGACTTGTCTTCACTTGTTGACATACCTCAGATGGGAAGGCTGGGTTGATCTTTATCTTATGAGGCAAGTTGTAATAACCAGTTTTCTCCAAATACTAGCATAGACCAAGCTTTCTACAAACGATATCTGTGAGTCTATGCAGAGTGTGGACACAGTCTATAAGCTCCATGCACAGGAAATCATTGCTGGCTTACTAGCATTGTGCTGCTTCATGTCTTGGAATTCAGAGTTCCTGTCCTGTATAGGAAAAAGAGGGAGTGCAGTGGCATATACATAGAGAATCATAGAATGGTTAAGGTTGGAAAGGACCTTAAGATCATCTAATTCCAACATCCCTGCTCCTCCCTTTGTCTTCCTTCCCAGGAGAATACATGCGGTTACTGTGGACACTGTCACAAGTTTCTCTCCAGATTTATTTACGAATATTAGGTTTATTTCCAACCAAAATGATGATGATATGATTCTGATTCCAGGGTTTCTGCACTTCCTCGTCCTTGCCACTAATGTGATGGCAACATAATTACTACCCTTACACGGTCTCTCTGCTGACTTCCCATGCCCAGTGAGAAAGAACCATGTTTCACCTTCTATACCATATAAATTGAAATTGGTTTTGTTCCTTTCCTTTCATAACTCCAATGCCTTTTGTTGCTTTTGCTAAAACCTATTTAGAGGTGCTAGGCAATTTCTTCGGCCTTCTCCAAATACCATCTTCATCAGAACATCACTCTGAAGCTGAGGAAAGGAAGTAATTATAATTATGACATATTTCTGAAAACCGAGGATTAAGAAATTAAGATTTATGCAATATTAATCCCTGTATCCCCCACAGATTGGCAATGTGAAGCTGAAATCAGCCAAGAATATTTCACATACGCCTAACGTAAGCAGTTAATGAACTGGATGGTGAGAGGTCACTTCAGCGGCACTGTGATACAGGATTATCTGAAAGAGACAAGAACTTCTAAGGGATTTCAGCTTCTCTCTGACCCTTTTGTGTACAGAGAACAGTGTTCCACTTGAACTCTCAAATGCTCAGCCATAACTCATATCTGTGCTAGTTTGCATAGATTAGAACAAGCAGTAGGAAATAGGGATTTTCTTGCTGTGAAGATTACCCAAAGTAAAGCAGCTGTTATTTGATCTATGTATTTGATGATAGGGAGGTGAAAGTGTAGTGCCAGAATCCTGACCAAGAGACTAAAGAGGATCCACATTTTGAGACAGTGTGGTAGTTTGAGGCAGTGCGGTAGTCTGAGACAGTGCAGTAAGGGGTGGGGGCTACAAGAAACCTGGAGAGGGGCTTTTGACAAGGGCCTGTAGTGATAAGACAAGGGGGAATGGCTTTAACCTGCCAGAGGGGAGATTGAGATGAGATCTTGGGCAGAAGTTCTTCCCTGTGAGGGTGGTGAGGCGCTGGCACAGGGTGCCCAGAGAAGCTGTGGCTGCCCCATCCCTGGCAGTGTTCAAGGCCAGGTTGGACACAGGGGCTTGGATCAACCTGCTCTAGTGGAAGGTGTTCCTGCCTGTGGCAGGGGGTTGGGACTGGATGAACTTTAAGGTCCCTTCCAACCCAAACCAGTCTGGGATTCTATGATAATCTGTACGGGGTGAGCTATGGCCGCATAGAATTGAATCATCCATCCAAAGTGTATATCTCACTGCACTGGCAAGGGAGAGTCTAACTGGCCTCCTAATGCAAGCGGTCAACTGAAGTTAGACACTTAAAGTTAAGTATAAAGTGTGTGTGTACATGCATATCTAAAGTTAAGTATAATGAGCCCAGACCTGTAGGGAAAGTAGACCCTGTAGGGAAAATGTAGATAAAATCTGTTCACTGCAATTCTAAAGTAAAGTAAGAGCATCTGCCCATGCAGGGCGAGACGGAGGAAGAGAGAGGCTGGTGGATCAGGACATCATTCAACTAAAGTAAAGATCTGGACAGAAACTTAACTCTGTTTTCAATCCTTCATATGGCTGAGTTTGAAATACTTTAGCTGCTTCCTGATTTTCAGGTGTTTGGGTTTGCAGAACAGCTACTCTCTAAAAGGAACAGGATAACAGGAGGGAAGTTTATGTGGACTGATAAAGCTTTCAGTTGCTGAAGTTCATACTTGTTCTAATAAGAAAGTGATGCTTCCTGTGGAAGTAACTGATCATGCATGTAATTTTGTGTGTAGATTTCATGAAGAGGTGGTGTGTGATTCTTTATGATGTCTTCCCTTTTTGTCCTCTGTTGTAGTAGCAGGTTAACTGCTGCCATGCATTGTAAAGTTTGAGGTGTGAGAAACAAGGCTGATGACAGAAATAACTTTCCTTTTAATGTTACAAAATCTCTTCTATTATGCAGCATTTTAAAGCATGTGAGTACAGACATCTCCATAGCTTTTGTAACCAGCATCTTTCTCATCTTATCTTCCATTTATCCTATTAATAGTACTAGAAGTTATTCCATATTAACTTACTCCAGGAAGCAGAGTGTTAGGTGAATGCCTCTTTTCTTTGCTGTGTTGCCTGAGTTGGAGAGAAATTTGATTGTTTGGGTCTGAATGAGTTATCCTTCTCCACTTACAGCATGTAGTAATAGTTCCCACAAACTACCATGCCACAAAGAATATACATTCTTTGTATATTTTGCTCAAGTTCTCTTCCCTATTCTTGTGATATAGTATTCATAGCTTGGCTCAACTGACTCTCAAATATGTTTTGTGTTTCCATGGCTCTGGGAAGCTTCTCCTTCATCTTGACATTCTTACCTGCCTTGTTCAGACATGCAGAGACACATATTTAGTGCCTCTTCAGCACTGAATTTGTGGCAGGGAACTTCTGGTCTGATTTAGATGGAAGTATGGTCATCTGGTGCTTTGGAAAGCAAGTTGGAATGAAGTAAACAGGAATAATGCAAGGTTTTCTTAAGAGTTCAAGTGGTTGGAAGTAAGGAAAAGTTAGTGGGAGAATGCTTCCATGTGTTTCCATACTTTCTTCACGGGGTTAAGGCATCCATGATTGCGGGTAAAGTTATCACCAAAACAGGGCATAATCAGCTGTACTAGCCAGAAAGGGTGTAACGTGGTAGGGCAGAAAAGAGATTATATCACTCTTCTATTCAGCAAGTCTGTGCTGCAGATCTTGAGTCATACGCTGGTGCTGTTTGGGGAGCAGTAGATAAGATCTGCTCTTAGGAAAGAACGTGTTACATCATATGAAGATGCAAGGATACCATTCTGTCAATGCCACCCTTCCATTCATCCTGTAAAAGCTTTTATCTATGTTTCAGCAGAGATATCTCATGCAAACACAGCAGCCATAGCACAACTGCTTATGTGACCATCCTGAGCGGTGTGCAGCAGCAAGTTACTAGCTAAGACCATAAGGGATCTTTCAGTCAGAATGCAATGGGCTTTTCCCTCTGAATTTCCAGCTTTTTCACACATTCTTTGCCTCTTTACTGACCTCCACTAGGTTACATGACTCCACCTTTCAGAAGTTCTTGCAAAGCAGCACAAACAGAAACCACTTCTGCTGCCTCATTGTCAAGAAAACCTCTCAACACAGTGCTAGGTAACTAGTGGAGCACACCCAAAGACTGGGGAACATCTGGAAAGAGTATGGTTAACATCAGCTCTGTGCCACGTCAGCTGCTCCACTAAAACACTATTTATCAGAGACTTGCTCACCTGAGTCTTTTCTAGACCAATGCTCAGGACCATGAACCAAGTGCAGTGAAGAATTCCTAAAGGTTTACTAAAGGTTGTTATTGCTCTAACAATGTAACTTTGCTGTGTGGCTCTAGAGGAAGTGTTTGGATTCAGCTATATGCCATTGGTGATCTCTTCCCTAGACCACGATCTTCAGTTCCTAGCAGAAAAGCAAGAGTTCATGGTCATCAAGTAGTCCCAGGAAACAACAACAGTTGGTCTGTTTAACTGGAGAGGAATACGGATCAGTGTGCTTAGGATTCATTTTTTATGCTTATGGTGTGCCACCTCTAAGGATTTTTGCAGTGATTTTGTAATCAAATTTTGTGAGAGCTATAGAGAGTTTAAGAGATGTTCTGTTATACTTTTACACAAGTCCATTGCCGTTTAAGTCCATTTGTCAACCAGTGAAAATAATGGTGCATTCACAATTTCTGTTAGCAAGTTTGCTGATGATACTAAACTGGGAAGTGCTGTTGACACCCTTGAGGGACAAGAGGCTTTGCAGTGGGATTTAGATAGACTGGAGATTTGGGCAACCATCAGTGGCATGGAATTTGACTGGAATGCCTTCAGAGGAGGGCAACAAAGCTGGTGAAAGGGCTGGAAGGAACGTGGAGAAAACACAAACCTGGTTTGGAGAAAAGGAGGCTGAGGGGCAACCTCATCACTCTTGACAACTTTCTAAGGAGGGGAATTGGAGAGGGAGGTACTGTTCTCTTCTCCCTGGGATCCAGGGACAGAACACGTGGGAATAGTTCAAAGCTGTGCCAGAGGAGGTTTAGACTGGACATTAGGAATGATTTCTTTACCGAGAGGGCGACCAAACACTAGAACAGGCCTCGTAGAGAGGTGGTCAATGCCCCAAGCCTCCCAGCATTTAAGAGGCATTTGGTCAACGCTCTTAATAACATGTTTTAACTTTTGGTCAGCCCTGAAGTGGTCAGGCAGTTGGACTAGACGATAGCTGTAGGTCCCTTCCAATTCAACTCAAATATTCCTACTCTGTTCTGTTCTGTTCTATTGTATTCTATTGTATCTCACCACCATGAGAGAGAAATTACCTTCTTGTACAAATATGAAGGTGTGTGACCTCCCCATGCCTTTCTTGTCATTCATCTAGCTAATGTTTCTCTGGTGTTCAGGAATCTGCCATGTTCATGGCATGCAGAAAGGGAACTAACAGAGTTCCTTTGAAAGTCAGCAAATATATTAACCACCTAAGAGATGCTCAGTTTGGGAATAGTCAGATTTTAACCTGCATGCAGGATCCCTGTAGTCCTGCTCCAAACCATTATGATTATTGTTATTATTATTACCATTATTATATTTTCATTTAGGCTTCATGACATATATTATCACAAGAGTTCCAGAAAGAACCATAATGCAGGTTTGGTCCACTTCACACTAATGCAAGGAAAGGAAGAATAGACTACAGAGAATAACAATGTAGGATATGTAACTGAAGAAGTGGGTATCAGAGAAATATCAAATCATAATTTGATGTTTATCTTTTTAGCAGTTAAGATCTTGTATTGTGAAAAGGCAGATTGCAAAACACGAAAGCAGAGAGGTGCAATACTTGCAATGCACAAGATTATCTTAAAGGGGGGTTCCAGCAAAAAACTGAGCAGCTGGCAACTTGATGTGCTAGCTGTGGTTCAGATTAATGAAGTGGTTTATACCAAATGTATTATTTCATTGTGAGCACTGGCTGATAAAATAGAAATTATCACTATTATCAGCATTTCTATCAGAGTAATGTCTACAGGCTGATAGAATAGTAACGCCACGTGTGCCACACAACCCATGTAACAGGCAGTTCCTTCTCTGAAGGGGTTATGTGGCTCATTCTTGAGTGATTAAAGCTTCAGTTATCCAAGGGGTTGACATACATCTATTAACAGCCTGGCCACCGTTTTAGGTGCTTGAGGGTAGTTCTTCAAACCTAAAGCTCCAGTTAAGCTGTTGCCTATCTCCTGAAATCACCAGGTTCCCTGTGCTGTGTAATAGCTCTCACTAACATTCCCAAACACCAGTTCCCGAATCATGTACAAAAGTTGTTTTGGGGTTGTTTTTAACCTCACCTGTGGCAGTTTAAGGGCATACATGTCTTTAACCCAGTCAAGAAGCAAACTGGGGGCAGTTGAGTAGCTGAGTGCTTTAATGTACTAAAAACCTCAGGGGAAAATGCTTTTCTTGTACTGATCCAGTGGTAGCTGCAGCTTTACACCAAAGATGACAAGAAAAGAAGGTCATTTTATATACAGGACAATGGGAAATGGCTTTAAGCTGACAGAGGGGAGATTGAGATGAGATCTTTGGCAGTCCTTCCTTGTGAGGGTGGTGACAGAGTGGCACAGGGTGTCCAGAGAAGCTGTGGCTGCCCCATCCCTGGCAGTGTTCAAGGCCAGGTTGGATGGGGCTTGGAGCAATCTGGTCTAGCGGAAGGTGTCCCTGCCTGTGGCAGGGGGTTGGGACTGGTTGAACTTTAAGGACACTTCCACCCCAAACCAGTCTGTAGTTCTGTGATGTTGTCGAAGCTATTTAACTTTGTGCAGGATTTTAGTGTCAGAGAAAGCAGCTAAGGAGGTATGAATATAGGAAAAGGAAGGGCTGGATTCTTCCTCCTTTTCTGCTGAATATTCAGTGTTGAGTATTCAGTGTGGAGGGAAGATAAATGGAACAAGTTCTGCTGTTGTCCTGAAGGTGTGTACTGGAGATGGCTTATCTCGAGTGTTATAAAAACGTATTCTGTCAGAAGAACCAAACATGAGCCTAAGGGACAGCAAAGCCCAGGAACAAGAAGGAAAAGCTGTTTTCTGACTGCCTGCTGTGACAGGGGAGAAGCAAAGAAGCAGATCAATGATAATGGCTATTGAACTTCTTTTTAAGGCATCTTATTGCATTGAGTGTCATTGAGACCTGAGCTGAGAAACCAACTTTAGCCTTTTCACACCTTCTTATAAAGGAAAAGAGCCATAAACTATTTAAACAACTTAACTGTGCTAATGATGTGAGATTTCTCCTGGTTCTTTGGATCAGCATTTCTAATGTAAAATACAGACTGCAGAAGTAGCAGCAGGTAAGACCTTTACTATCCCAAGCAGACTCAAAAGCAAATGAGCACCAGAAAAAAGATGCAAGTAGATGCGTGAGAAATGTTACAAATATATAGGAATAAATTCAAAAGAAATACTGCAAACCATCACAAAATAGTCACTCAGGCAAATTAATCTCAGCTTTGATTATATGCTTTGAAAACTCTCTCTTAACTGCGTGCTCCTCCATTTGGGTTGATGCTGATGGGGGCTTTAATGTGTAGTTTTCTATGGAATAAAAAAGTCATTGAATTGTAGGATGGATTGGGTTGGAAAGGACCTTAAAATCATCTAGGTCCAACCCCCTGCCATTGTTGCCCAAGACTCTGTCCAACCTGGCCTTGAACACCTCCAGGGATGGAGCATTTATCACTTCTTTAGGCAACCTGTTCCAGTGCCTCACCACTGTCACAGGAAAGAACTTCTTCCTTATGTCTGACCTGAACTTCCCCTGTTTCAGTTTGAACCCATCACCCCTTGTCCTATCACTCTTGTCCCTGATGAAGGTCCCTCTCCAGCATCCTTGTAGCCCCCTTCAGACACTGGAAGCTGCTCTGAGGTCTCCACGCAGCTTCTCTTCTCCAGGCTGAACAGCCCCAATGTTCTCAGCCTGCCTCCACATGGGAGGTGCTCCAGCCTCTGGTCATCCTCACGGCCTCCTCTGGACTTTCTCCAACAGCTCCATGTCCTTCTTATGTTGATGACACCAGATGTGCACACAGTGCTGCAAGTAGCATCTTTATGAGCTCAGAGTATCATTGACTTAGTCATGGTTTTATAATATTTTCAAGACTCTCTGGTCCATTTTGACAAGAGGAAATGGTGTGAATGCTATGGCTATTTAGAAAGATAAGAAAAGCTGACACAAGGGTTGTTTTGCAATTAATACTGATTTCCCTGAGGCCCAAGTCAATAGTTTACTTAATAATGCTACAACCAAGAAGAAGGCATGGGGTGGGGAAGAAAAAGCAGTTTCACAACCTGCCATCAGAACCTGGCATCACATATTGTGTGCGCATCCCAGGCTTAGCCAAGGCAACAGAAGCATCAAGCGCAGAGCTTTGGGAAGAGGATTATTACTGTAAAGGGCACCAAGGAGGCCTCCTCCTCCCTGACCTGTTCCTGCTGTGAGTGCTGGAGAACTGGAAATACAGGAATATGGGTTTTAATCAGGTTCTAAATACAATGTTGAGATCTTAGGTGACTTGTCCACCAGGTCAAGGGAGGGGATTCTCCCCCTCTACTTTGCTCTCCGAGACACACTCCTCCCCCCCCCCGCCCCGTAGTCCTGCTTCCAGCTCTGGGGCCCCCAATACAAGAAGGGCATGGAGCTGTTGGAGCGAGGCCAGAGGAGGCCACAGAGATGCTGTGAGGGCTGGAGCAGCTCTGCTCTGGAGCCAGGCTGAGAGAGCTGGGCTGGTTCAGCCTGAAGAAGAGAAGGCTCCTGAAGGGGAGACCTTAGAGCAGCTCCCAGTGCCTAAAGGGGCTATAAGAAATCTGGAGAGGGGCTTTGGACAAGGGCCTGTAGGGACAGGACAAGGAGGAATGGCTTTAACCTGCCAGAGGGGAGATTGAGATTCAGCGATTTGCATAGGGTTTGTTTGTTTGTTTTTTCAATTGGGCATAAGACTGTGCATAATTCGTGTTTCTTTCCAAAGGGGCTCATGGACTGTAACACCTAAACTAAGCTGCAGTATGATATTACTTTAGTGGTTGACTACAGGTTAATCAGAGGTGTACTTTAAGCAAGTTTTTCCCTGTCAAGAGCCCGGTAACCGTGTGCTGGGGACAGAATGAGCAACCCCTCAGCAGTCAGATACACCTTACCTGTAGTAGCTGTTACTCTTTGCAACCTGGGGTTGCGCTGAAGCAGTGAAGGAGCAGTTTGGTGGCGGGGGGGAGGCAGGGATGCTGCGGGGGCTCTGCCCGCAGCCCTTCACTTTTCCCGGAATCCCGGGATGGGGCGGAAAAAGGGCGGGGGCCGGGCGTGTCCCACCATTATATGGATGTGGTGCGGGAGAGGAGGAGGAAGAGGAGCAAGGGAGGAGGATGGCGCTGCCCGGGGACCCCGCGGCGGCCCCGGCGTTGCGGCGCTTCACCTGGGAGGAGATCGGGGAGCGCAACGGCCGCGGGCAGGCGCCGCAGGAGCGATGGCTGGTGATCGAGAGGAAGGTGTACGACATCAGCCACTTCTGCCGGAGGCACCCAGGAGGGGCCCGTCTCATCTCTAGCCACGCCGGGCAGGACGCCACGGTGAGGGCCGCGCTCGGCGATGCGGGGCGGAGGGCGCCGGGACCCAGCCAGCACCGTGGGAGGTGACTCCGGTGGGATTTGGGGCATGGAGCAGGGTCTATGGGTATGCAGTGTCACTTCGTACCCCTAGCCTTCGAAGTGCAAGCTTCCCAGCCTCCTCCTATGGGAACTGGCAAATGAAGAGGCTTTGCCCGTGGGACTGTAGCTGCTTATCCAGCTCAAGCCTTCAGGATTACTCTTTATCTCCTGATCTTGCTTCTGCACCTACTGTAACTCCAGGGATTGCTTACGGCCAGGGCAAAGCTGCCACAAGCAGAGCATCAGCCCTGTGGCAAAAGTAGCTGCTGCCAGAAACATTCCTTTAGGGAAAGCATCCCTCTGAAATGTCACTCAGCATAACTTGGAGGGGAAACGAAGACAGTATGCTTTCCCAAGCAGAATTCCAGAGAAGTTTCTGTAGGCATGGCTCCTCCTGAGCCTGGAGATGAACAAAATCAAAAGGATCAGCCAGTTACAAGTGCCCAACTGCTGGGGAGTTAGTTCATGGGCAAAAGGACTTCTGCTCATTGTGTTTCCTTGCCTGACTGGTGTTTTAATGCCGTGGAAGTTTGTGGTAAACTCACACCGAAATGTTCAGCTGATTCCCTGGAGTTCTTGTCTTCTGGTGTATGCAGGGAGGGTGGAAAACAGTGGTAAATTAACATCCACACAAAGATGTGACAAATGTTATTGCTGCCTTGCTGTGTATTGTGAAAGAAAAACGCCAAGACAAATAGTTCCCTGACCTTCCATATATAAGGGATCTTTGAGGCTTATGGACATAATAATCAGTGCACTAAGTTTAAATTTCAGACTCTGTATTAGAATCACAGACTGGTTTGGGTTGGAAGGGACCTTAAAGATCATCCAGTTCCAACCCCCTGCCATGGGCAGGGACACTTTTAGCTGCACTTTGCATTCTTTATTTTCCATCATTCATTTCTCTTGTCAGTACTATCAGACTTCTTCCACCCTGGAACACCCCAGGCAATGGAAACTTGGAAAATGCAGATATTTTTTTTCTGGGATCTGAGCTGGTCCTGATAAGTTAGTTCCATATTCAAATCATTAAGCCCTGCAAGGCTTCAGCCGCTCTTGTTTGACACCAGGTCAATTGCCTTCACACACAAGTTTGAGGCACATTAAGCTGTGCACCACAGTGGAAAAATGCTGGGATATTTCCTCTTCTTTCTTATTAAACATATACAATACAATTCCAGCTCAAGGACTGTAAGTGGAATTAAACAGGAGAGGGTTTACTTTGCTCCAAGATGGTTATGTGCTGAGTTGCTGCAGGAATATATCCAGCATGGTCTAGTGTGAGGTGTCCCTGTCTATGGCAGGGGGATTGGAACCGAATGATCTTAAGGTCCTTTCCAATGCAAACTATTCTATGATTCTACGAAGTAAGGAACTCCTCTTCATTACTAAAATTCATGAGACAGTGTGAACCCAACAGGCTCTTTAGTCAGTCTGTGGGGCAGAAGACAAAAAGAAGTGGAAAAAGCATTGAATAAGAAAATCTGTAAGACTTCATTAAGATCTGTACACCTTGGGACAGGCCAATTGCTTGATCTTTTGGATGTGTATTATAAAAAATTAAGAAATTAGCTTACCTTTGACTAGTAAATTTTACCAAGAGCACATATCATTGAAAGATTACAAGTTAGGAGAGGGTGTGGAATACACAGAAAGCTTGCAGTAAGAAGAATGTGAGGAATGGAAAACTGAGTATAATTAATGCCACAATATCAGTAATACTAATTGTAACAAAACTGTGCAGAGGAGTCCTTTTATTGCTGCTTTTTGTTGTGGTGTTTTATCACAAAGGATAGAAGAGCAGAGTTAGTTGTGGAATGAGGTCTGAGGTGACTTAGAAAACAAGAGCAACAATCTTGAGACTGGAATTTTGGGCTGAATTTGGCAAAATTTGGTTGAATTTTTGAGCCTGTAAAAACATCTGGTGTTGCCACATCATGAAATAACCAGGTACTTGCAGTAGACCATTTTGCAGAGAAACTGCTTGCTGGTTCTTTAGATTCATTAGTGTTGTGTTTGTGTGTTCAGTATTCAAATGCACTGTATGTTACATATATGCTTCAGGGTTAGCCATGGAGTTGTCCGTCCAAACCTGAGTCCTTTTGGAGCAGAGGACAGAAATTCTGCAGCCATTTGCTCAGAGAGATTAGAGAAATGGCTCCATTTTGTCACACAACAGTCCTTAACAGACATTTGGCAGAGTAACTCTGGGGCTGGAATGAAGTGAAACACTGATTCTGGTCTGTTCAGGATGACGACATTGAGTTGGATGAAAGATGCCATGCAAGCAGATGAACAGGTTAAAGGTGTGGATGTACAAAAGCAATTTTCCATTGTTGGAGAATCTTTAGGGAGATTTAGATTAGACGCTAGGGAATCTTCACTATGTGGGTCATGAGGCGCTGGCACAGGTTGCACAGAGAAGCTGTGGCTGTGCCATCCCTGGCAGCGTTCAGGGTCAGGTTGGACGGGGCTCGGAGCAACATGGTCTAGTGGAAGGTGTCCCTGCCTGTAGCAGGGGGTTGGAACTGAGTGAGCTTTAAGGTCCCTTCCAACCCAAACCATTCCATGATTCCTTTCCTACAGACTGAACTTGCAGCTCAGCTCAATCTCTGCTGCGCTTCAGGCCTCCAGCTGCCCCCTTCATACTCTGGTGTCTCCTCCTCTGCTGTTTTGCATCCTGTCCATTCTGTCCTCAGCCCTGCCTAAAGGCTGTCACCCCACTGCTTTTTCATGTTTGCATATTTAAGAGAGCAAGATGCTCTCTTTAATACCAGGCCTGTGCTTATGAATTGTGTGCTTGGCATTCATTTCCTTCTGAATACTTCCAAGTACTAGAGAAAGTTCTCTGGTATCACTCGGTCCTCGATGAAGTGCTTCCTGTCTTAGTTAATCTGGGAGTGGAGTTCTCTGCCCAGTGAACAAGAGAAACCATTTTTTTCTTTTAAGCAGACAGATTTAAAGGGCAATTTTCTCTTTTGACAAGTTACACAACAAAGATTATTTAGGTACACTGATACAAAAAGTCTTTTGGGCACCTGAAGGAGAAGGAAGATGGAAAAGTCACTAATATTGGGGTTGGGAAGAGGGAAAGAAGAAAGGCAAGAGGAGTAGGTTCTGCTTCAGGCATACAATGGAGTCGAATTCAATTTTGTGTTCTGGAGCTTGCAAACCTGTAGTAGTTGCAGTAGTGGATGTCAAACCTCTTCCATTTGCCAGGTGAAATAAGATCTCATGTAAGAGCATAGGATAAACATGAGAAGTAAAATGTCAACAAAAGCTTGAGGAGATAGAAAGATCAACCAGCCCTCTCTGCTGTTGTGGTTCCTCCACAATGAAAGTCTTGTTATGCACAGAAGACTGAGGTTAGTATCAGAGAATTTGTTTTTCTTACTTCTTCCTTTCCTTTCATGCATTGCAGGATGCCTTTGTAGCATTCCATGTTGACAAGGCACTGGTGAGCAAGTACTTGAAGCCACTGCAGATTGGAGAGCTGGCACCAGATCAACCCAGTATTGAGCCCACTAAAAATGTAAGTGTGTCCTTCTAAATCAGATAAAAGGTAGATTAAAGGGAAATATTCTGAGGTGAGACCTTGTTCTTCTGTATCAGCATAGCTCCTGGAGCAATTGAAGCCAAGTTCTTCACAGTTTTTTGTGCTACTGCTTAGAAACAATACAGGAATATTAGTCCAAATCCACATTATGTGGTTGAGAATGAGATTCCTAAAAGTGATTTTTAATTATTACAGGAACTCTACATAAATAGCAGAGCCTTGTTTTGCTCTCATGGGTATCACAGCTATCACCTTTTCTTCTTCCCCTTGTTTTAAGAAAGAGCTGACCAAAAATTAAGTAATTCTTTCTAGCTGATAGTAAATTTTCAACTCCCTTCTGTTGTACGTATCTGTAGGGGAGAGACTGCAGTAGAGTGTTTTAGCTTTTAAACAAGTTTCACAAGCTGTGTTGGCATTGCTATTTTGGACAGCCTTCTTGTAGCTGTCTCAAGGTCATTCACAGAACAATCATTCACAGAAGCACTGTTGATGGCACTGAGAGAATAACCAAGCTGGTGTATTAAAAAAAATCTCATGGGAGAGATACAGACGACAGAATAGGAATAGTCTTGGAGTACAGACGTTCCCTGGGCTTTCTCCATTCCTTCTAGGTTGCCCTGGCTTTCCCTTTGCATAACCCCGCACTGCACACTGAAGTAAGATGTAACTCAGACATTAGAAACACAATGCAGAGGAGTCTGGCTATCCCAGAATGGCACGGCCACACTTCCTGTGCAGCTTGGAACCTCATGAACCCTCTTACCTTGGCCATGCCCTGCCTATTTCTCAATTCTATAGCTGGCCTTCACTAGGGTCTGTGTGTGCCTTGCTCCATGGAAACCCAAAATGATTGGGAAAGCAAGCTGGCAAGCTCCTTTGTGGGTTGGGCTGTATGAAGACAGGAATTAGGCTTGGGAAGCATCTGCAGAGCTGACAAAGACAAAGATGGGTTGGTCAAGCACCTTTGCTGTGATCATTTCTTCTTCCTTGGTGCTCACTAGCCTGAGGCCAGCTGGGTTCTAAGTGTCATTTTCATACAGACACTTAACCCTGTTAATCTCAGGAAGGGTAAAGTGAAGACATACATTCATCTATTGGAACCGGTCCAGAAGAGGAAGAACTTCACACAAAAGAGCTACCACAAGGTGGCATGCTACGTGCACATGCAGTACAACTTCCACTAGGCACAACTTCCATCTGAGCCCTACCTGCCGAGATGATGGAAGAAGCACCAAAGACACAGTCTTAGGAGTCTGGGGTACAGACATTGTGCTCTGAGGTGGCTGCCTCTTGCTCTGCTCTTTGTAGACACAGAGAAGCTGTGATAAAGTTTACTAACGTGCAAGCCCAGATCCTTTGCCCTTTCTCCCCTCCGTTGAAGTGGTCCTTGGCTGTTGAGGCTGCAGTGCTACACACTAGAAACAGAGAACATGTAACACTGGTGCTTCCCACAGAAAGTGCTGGTGAAAGACTTCCGTGAATTGCGTGCTACTGTTGAGAAAATGGGACTTCTGGAGCCAAATCAACTCTTCTTCTTCCTGCTCCTCGCTCACATCCTCCTGTTGGATACTGCTGCTTGGCTCATCCTCTTCTACTTTGGGACATCATTAATGCCCTTTGTTGCCTCTCTGGTGGTGCTGACCATTTCCCAGGTAAGCAACTAAGTCCACAGCATGTGCACACGGACTTGCACCAACCTTCATACACACAGTACTATTGCAGATATCTAGTCCTCCATTTCCTTACCTGACATAGTTCTTTGCTATAAGAAGCCAAACATTATACGGCATGTGTATACAGAAGATATAAACAAGGAATTCTGCATATGGGGAGCTCCCATTAATCCTAGTCTGAGATTCCTTCAGCAAGATATGTTCGGGGGGAAAGCCTTAAGAGTATCAGGATTTCATAGTTCCTTTCCAATTGTGACTTTGGAGCAGTGTCTGAGAAAGAGATCTCAATATTTCAAAGCAGAGGATGGATGTGGAACTGTCCTCGTCTCAATTCCTGTTTTTTTTCCCCTCCTATTGTTTTCTTTTCCCTCTTCCAGGTCCAGGCTTCATGGTTACAACACGATTTAGGACATCTTTCAGTATTCAGGGAGACCAAGTGGAATCACTTGCTGCATAAGTTTGTGATGTGTCATTTAATTGTAAGTACCTGACCCTGGAAAGTCTCTTAGATTTGATGGCTTTCCCATAAAAGTGTGTGTTCTGAAGACTCTGTGGAGGACAGCGAATTTAGCATTGGGCAAAGAAGGAGAATGGGAGCAGCTGGCTCTGAAAGCATTGTGCTTTTCAGACTTTGCTCTTCACTCAAACAGGGGGCATCAGCCAAATGGTGGACTCTTCTGCACTCCCAGCACCATGCGAAACCCAACTGCTTCCAGAAAGATCCTGATATTGATATGCACCCTTTCCTGTTTACTTTGGGGAAGAAGTTATCTGTGGAGGTCAGTGTGTGTGTGTGCACTCATGTAGCAGGAACTGAAAAGAACACCCTGGTCAGCAAAAAGCTGTACCATAAAGATCTAAAACTAAGACGTGATGACAGGTTCTGAAAAGAGATTGTTTTAATCCAGGTCTACTTTCTTCAGCCTTTGTAAGCAGCTCACAATTCACATTAAGTTCCTTTAAAGATTTCTGGAACAGCTGACAAGTAGTTGCAAATGAGTTAGACATGATGTACATGCATCATATATAGGGTCAATGTCCATCAGTAAAGACTATTCATGGTTATAGCACCTTAATGACCTGGCAGAACAACTCAATGGCCTTTATCATCATGAAACTGTCACTTAAATGTACAGAATCAGAGAAGAAAGTAGGGGGGAAGAGGAAAAGTACATATGACTATTTTTGACCAATAATACAACTTAGCCTTGAAATATCTAATATTTCACAAAATGAACTATGAAAGTGTTAAAAACACAAACCCAAGGAAATTCACCAGTTAAAATTCCCTCTATCCACCATCAAGATACCTATCATAACTTACAGGTCACACTGTTCTTTCATGGATGAAAGGTTCTGGCATAGTTTTCACTGCATCATTCTGTTCCAACCCAGGCAATAGCGGTATCTGTGACAGCAGTTTCCTTCCTACCACATATCAATATAGGATTTCCTTATGGGTTGCTATCTCTGTTCTGGCTTGTCATAAGTACATCTAGAACTACTTTTCAGCAACCATTTATTTTCTCTTACTGGAGAAAAATCTGATGCTTGCTTAACAGTTCATCTTTAGACTTTACAAAGCTGTAAGCCTTACATTAATGGAATGAGGGCTTATAGTAAAGGTGTATTATGTATGTAATCTAATAGGACAGGTACAAAGAGGGAACAGTAGGAATGAGGGTTGTAGGAAGTGTGCAAGAAGAGTGCCTCTCGGGAAGAAAGAATGGAAACCAGCAGGTTACCTGTGCAGTTTGCTTAGTTTCCACTCTAATTTTTTTGATGTTTCTTTCCACAGCTTGGGATCAAAAAGAAAAAATACATGCCATACAATCACCAACACAAATACTTCTTCATCAGTGAGTATCTTCATTCTCCTGAAGTACCATAAGGGATACTAATGGGGCTTGTAGGTCTTATTGTAGGACTTAAGCAGAACTAAGGTGTCCACATTAAGGAACATAATAATCTATTATTTCCATCTAATTTTTGGAGAAGTTGAAGACCTGAATGGATAAAACCCTGAGTAACCTGGTCTGACCAGTGCATAGCTGCTGTGCTCTGAGATCCTGAGCTTCTTTCCAGCCTGTGTTACCATATAAGCCTATGTGAGAACATGTTTCTGTGCCCTTTCTAACTTGAAACACATTATTTTGGTTTGGGAATTCCTAACCAAATAGTCTAAGATTGTTCCAGTGTAGAAAAAGTAGTGGGATAAGATTACCCCAGGTCATCTTAAAACTGGGGTGCCTTGCAAAGAGAAGTCTACATCTATTTGGATAGAGAAAATGGGAAAGACTCTTAACTTAGTAGTTAAGGAAGTTGGGAGAGTGAGAGGAAGGCTGCAGGGACTGTTGATGTGAGCTGGATAACTTATGGCTAATAAAGTGCATGGCTAATATATGGCTAATGAAAGCAACATTCACAATTTCTCCACCATCAGTGCCCTGATCTCCAGGCTCACCCCTGCCCTCTTTTTCCCACCTTAGCAAAGCTTTATTCCACTGGCAAAGCAGCGCAGCACAAGGCAATGTCACCTCATGTCTCCAGAATAGCCTGAAGTCTGCTGCTTAGGATGCTTGCCTGAAAAGTGGATAGTGTGACTTGAACCATAAAACCCAGCAGAAATGGGCACTTCCAAGGTGTGATTCATTCAACCTATTTTTGCCCTTGACCTGTGAAGATGGTAGGAACTGCATTCCAGCAGTGCTATTCTCTCAAGTCACTAGGCAGATCTATCATGGTTAGTTCAGATGTGCATATCTCAGATGTACAACTCAGAGATGCCTTGTTAAGGAAGGTGATCCTATCTCAGATCTTCCATGTCCTCCACAGTGGCTCTGAAAGATGTGGTATGACATTGGAACTCAGTAGTGATCAAATTTATATAATAGTCTGTGAGTTTTCGTTTGGTTTTAAGTATAAGTGAGATGTCCACTTGGAAGGTTGAGTTTGCGTTTGAGTTCTCACAACCTAAAAATCCATGGGAGGCAAGGGATTTCGTAGGTATTCCTATTGTTCCTCTCCTTTGACCAACAAATGGGGAGCCAAATAACCTTTCCGAAGCCTCTTCTCAAAATACTCCTCTGTGGCTGTCCATCAGTTAAAAGCCTAAAATGAAATCTCAGGTTTGTAACCACTATCAGGTTAATGGACAGACCTAGAAATGTTTAGAGATACTAAAGCAGCATTCTAGCCAGTATCAGTCAGTTGCTCTCTTGCGAAGTTGTTTACTGTGATACTCAAAAGGATTATTAAGTTTCTGGGGTCTTGTCCTCCTTATTTCTCAGGAATCTAAACACTCCTTTTTGTTTTCATTCTTCTCTGAAAGAAGCAGTGGTCATAGCTCTCCCTGAGGAAACAGAAGGCCATGTATTGAGAGGTGACATGAGCAGTAGCAAGCTGTCCTGCTGAAGAGCAGGAACTGTCCTCAATCAAGCTTCCGAGAGCTTCTTGTCTTACCTTCGTTTTACCTCTTGAGGTCAGCAGGCTCCCAAATTGCTCACTGATGCTCTGCAGTGGTGCATACTGGTACCATCCAGAAAATTCTACAGCCCTAAAAATTCTTGGGATATTCTCCATATTGAGTAACCATTGAAGGATCCTTTGCTTCCAGTTTATCTGTCATTCAGTCCATTACATTACCAATTATATGAATTCTCCCTTACAGCTCTGCCTCCACTCCTGTTTCCCACCTACTTCCACTACCACACGTTTTATATCGCATACACAAAAAGGTACTGGGCGGTGAGTATTGCTGCTTGTGCAACCAAGAAGGGGTCAGTTGTGGGCCTTCAACCCTTCCTCTGAACATGGAGCCAGTTTCTGCCCAGAGGTCAGCCCCTGCTGTGTGCCATTCAGTTAAGCCTGACAGTCCAGTCAGTTTTGTGCAGGGTTTTCAGTGGCTCTGCATACTTTCTGCTACAACCATTATGTTCCCAGCTCAAATACAGAGTCCTGAAAACAAACAGGCTGTTTTGGCTTTTACTGCTTTGCCTCATTTGCAGAACCATGGAGTGTACTGTCTCGTTTGGTTTGGGAAGCAAAATGGAAGGTCCATAGTGGTCAGGAACAGCAGGATGTGGATTTATAGCAACTGTTGTCCTTGATTTGTTAGCAGTATCCATATACTTGGCATTACTTCCTATGCAGGCACACAGAATTAGTGCTTTGTTCTTCCTTCTCTTATGTGTGTTATGCATGCAGGAGGACAGCAAATTCCAGCCACAATGAGATCATTGTTGGGCTACCACTTAACTCACTGTGGAGTCCTGGGCAATGATTTGAGACAAGTCTTCGAATCATGTTCCTGAATGCATAGTCATTTGCTAATATGTCAATCTACTTACTAGGCATAAATACTCACATTCATCTCTATTATAGCAAGCTGTGAAGAAGTACTACCAGCTTGTGTTAAATTGGATTGCTCTGGTTACAGTTTTACTCATTCAATTCAGCAAAAACCTGTAAAAGCTGAATGTAGATTGTTTTCTTGTGCGTATAACATGAAGCTTAGAAAAAGATTTAAGCAAATATAATTATTTTCTTGTTGTCTCTGGTTTTGGTAGGACTTGGCCTGGATGCTGACCTTCTACATCAGATTCTTTTTTATTTATGGATCATTATTAGAAATAAAGAGTCTCGTGGCATATTATTTTATATTCAGGTAATATGTCTTTAGAAGGTTCTTCAGTCTTTCTCTACATATTCTTTCCATTTGTGCCTGCCTTTCTCTGCCCTATCTTTCCACATTCTCCTCTACCATCTCATTTTCTGCTTAGTTCTTTAATTCTGAGTCTTCTGCTCAATTGCCAGTTCAAGTTTTATGTCACCTCATTGGCTCTGGAGCAAAGAGACTTCACTGTGTGCTGACCAAACTGAGAAATACCTGAAGTAATTCAGTGCTTTGGGTGTTGGGTCTGCTGCGGGTTAGATAAAAAGATCATTTAACGGGAACAGCTTAGTCTGGGCTTGCAAGTTCTCAGGCAGCACTGGACTTGTATGGACACTATGCTCTCCACTTGGATCATTTTACTGATACTGATCAGGTTGGTCCTTGGCTACAGACAAAATAAGATGAATACCAGGCTCCGCCAGTTTTATAACAAAACATTCAATAATCATGAGTTTCATAAGAAGTGTGAAACTTCCAGGTTTTGGAAGTTCTTGCAGGTGCTGAATTAGCAAGGCTGATGTTCAGCCATGTGTTTGTATGTCTAGCTATGCTGCTATTTCAGTGGCTTATCATTGACTTGGTTACCTGTTACTGAATTCTGGCCTCTTGTCTGATTGCACAGGATGATGGAGAGCAGCTGGTTTGTCTGGGTTTCACAGATGAACCATATCCCTATGGATATTTATTATGACAAGAATTTGGACTGGATGTCTACTCAGGTAAAACATTTACCATTCTTAAGAGTTGTGACCATACAGGTACAAATTCCAACCATAAGACAAGGAAGTCCTATTGCATTAAGGGTGAAAACCTGCCAGGAAGTGGGAAGTGAAGGTTAATAGGATAATGGTATTCAGCTATGGTAATTGCTATCCTCCTTTAGGATGACAGCAATGAGATGGTCATGGGCAATCTAAAATCAAAGCTAGGTCCCAGCTCTATTAAGGTGTCCCTGTGCATGGCAAGGGGAATGGAACTAGATGATCTTTAATGTCCTTTACAACCCAAACCATTCTATGATTCCATTTCCGAAATATACCCACCTCCTCGCTTATTGCATCATTCTGTCTTGGACCTTGTCCACTTACATGGAGATGGAAGTTTGTGTCCTGCTCTTGCTGAGCAATTCACACTAGTAGAATGCCAGTGTGATGTCCCCTCTTTTCAGAGGGAATTACTGGAGCCCAGCAGAACAGTCTGATCACACAGAAGTACTCTGCCATCTCTGCTTTTTCTGCAGACACAGGTTTGAGAAGACCTAGGAGGAACTTTTGACCATTCCCATTCACTCACAGGAGCACTGAGCCAGTTCCTGGTTTTACCATGATCCATGTTAGCCAGTCTATCTACATCTGCTGGTCCACAAAGCTGAAGGAGGATTAGGAGCCCTGGCTTGAGGTAGTTCAGCTTAGGCTAAAAGAAAACAGCAGAATAGAGTAGCACAGCATACTGTGCTCTTTAGACAAATGAGAAAGGCTGCAGTCACCAAGCTGTGCTGACTTTGCTTTCCTTTCCGTTTCCCTAGCTCCAGGCCACATGCAATGTTGAGCAGTCCCTGTTCAATGACTGGTTTACTGGGCATCTGAACTTCCAGATTGAACATCAGTGAGTATGCACCCCAAGAGAGACTTTTATTCCCTATTTAAAAAAAATAATTCCTTCTCTTTTTCTCTTCCCTACTCTTTTTTGCTCTGAATTCTGCAAATAGTTGTGGGGTACCAATGAGTTTGTCTTTTAAAAGACTGAAAACCCTAAGCAGAATCATAATGCAGTTCAAAACCTTCACTAGACCCGCAGGAAGGTGAGAATGCCTAGTGAAAACTGAACATGGGCAGGACTTATGAAATCATACAGGCAGCAACAGGGTCTATCCAGACACTAGTAATGCTTACAAGTAGTAGCTTGTAAGCATTAGTGAAAGTGTACATGCTAAGGCACCCTGATTATAGCCTGACACTATAGCTTAAGTCTACCTGTACTAACTGCTTACGCTATTACTCTAGAGACTGAGATATGCAGCTGAAGGATGGGCTCATCTGCTTTTCTGTGCTATGGAGATGGTTACTTCTGGAGAAAAGAGAGTGGGGAAGTAATTTCTTCCTGTTTATGGCATCACTTAATCTGGAGAAATGTTACTTCAGAGATGCTAGAGACAAATGTGGATAATAACAGAGGGGGAAAGCTGGAAAGTCGTATGAGTTACTTGTGCTGAAAGCACACCAACGAGGAAGAAGAACCAGAAGCAGCTAAAGACCCTACTCAGTCTGGGAAGTAGTAAAGAATGTGAACATATACAAGGCAGTATTTCTTATGGAGCACTGGAAGAGAATTTATCTGTCTCCTGTTCACAGCCTGTTCCCCACAATGCCAAGACACAACTACTGGAAGGTGGCTCCTCTGGTGAAGTCCTTGTGTGCCAAACATGGCATAGAGTACCAATGCAAGCCATTGCTCACAGCTTTTGCAGACATTGTGCAGTAAGTACAACACAGTGGCCAAAAAATTGCAGAAGGATGTAGGGGAGACTAGAATACTAAGAACAACAGTTGGATTATTCTTCTCTTACAAACCAACACACAAACCCTCCTTTCAATTGCCCTCACCAACATTCTCCTAAGTAACCCTGCATAATGTGGCCTCTTGTGCTTTCTCTTTCTCTCTCACAGCTCTCTGAAGAGCTCAGGAGAGCTCTGGCTTGATGCCTACCTACACAAATAAAAAGACAAGGCTTGATGGTACCAATCACAGCCTGCCACATCTTTGCATTCCCAGCAAGTTGAGGACCAGGGACCACAAGGGACTCTATGGCAGAAGAAAATGGATAAGAACTGAAGGATATGATTCCAATAGATATGAAGTTACTTGGATTTTACTTCTG
The DNA here is from genome assembly GCF_004027225.2 of Strigops habroptila. Lineage (NCBI taxonomy): Eukaryota > Metazoa > Chordata > Aves > Psittaciformes > Psittacidae > Strigops > Strigops habroptila. Next base: position 2,591,322 of record NC_046358.1, read on the forward strand.
GTCTTGCCTGGTGTTTTGGTTCAGATGTCTTGAGAGTGCCTCTTAGATGGCTCTGGGTGATGCCTGGACAAACCCAAAGCACTGACAAAGCCATTGTGCACATCAGAGGGCTCTCACAGACCACTGCAGGTCAATTAGTTCTAGGGTTAGTGTTGAGGTAAGGATTAGAGTAACAGCTAAATTTAGAGTAAGGTTTCAGAGTTAGTGTGGGGCATTGGCTTAGCCGGAACCCAGGTCCAAAACAGACACCCATTGACTAGGGTTCCCTCACAGGAGCAGCCAGGAAGGTATAAAACATCAGCTTACCCAAAGAGCTTTTGAAGCAGATCCAACAGCAGCTGGACTGCTGAGGCTTTTGTGCTTCCTGTTGTGATACAGGGAACATCCACTCCGTGATGGAGGAGGAAGGATGAGCACTCACTGCCAGCTGAGGAACTTATTTATCGGGTTTTTTGCTCATAGGTATATGAGTTATGGGTTAGAAGTTATGAAATCTTATGACCCGAGTGGTGGATAAGTGGATTCACATGGTAGAGCAGTCTAGGCAACAGGGGATTGAGCTCCTGCTTGCCTTGGGTTTTTGTCATATTTCTTAATGAGCTCATGAAATAAAATTTAAATCACAGAACAGATTGTCCTGTAACTTTGACAGATCCAAATGAACTGTGACAGTCACTGACCCTGACCCAAAACCCAATAGGTCTGAACCCAAACCCAATGGCCCTAACCTTCAACCTAACTCTAATAGGCCCTAACATTAAACTAAGCCTAACTGTAATGGCCCTAACCATAACCCTAACCCTGTTAGGCCCTGACCCTAACAGTAACTCAAACCCAAATAGGCCCTAACCACAACACTAACCCTAAATCTAACCCTTTCCTTAATGGCCCTAACCCAAACACCAATAGGTCCTTAACCTTACCTTAACCCTATCTCTGATGGCCCTAACTGTAAACATAACACTAACAGGGTGTAACATTAAGCATAACTCTAACCCTAACGACCCTAACCTTAACCCCAACCCCTAGCAATTATAGGCACTAACTCCAAACCCTGACAGTCCCTAACCCTAAAATCAACACTAATAGGCCCTTACCCCAACCCTAATAGGCCCTAACCTAAATCTAACCTTAATGGCTCTAATATTAAACCTAATCCTAATATATTCAGACAGATTTGAGATTTTTTTTTTTTTAACTAAATGAAGTAAAATAAATGTTTTACTTCCTATGCCTTAATACATACGGAGGAGTTTATGCTATAATATTTGGAGCTCATTCCTGCTGTAGTTACAGAAAATCACAGCATGTTTATAAGCATCCTAGGAAGTTTTGGGGGGCAGCAAGCTTCCTTGCTTCCCAGTGAGGTTTACATCTCTGGAAATGAACCTGAGAGTTGGGATCACAAATAAAATCAGGTGAGAAAGGTGGGACGAGAAAACAGGGAAAAGGGTAGAGCTGGATAGTTGCTTAGACAAGCTTGGCTTGCAGGAACAACAGTCATGTGAACTCATTATGATGCAAAGCTTCTTGCTCCAGGCTACGTCCTGGCTACCTTTTGAATCAGCATCACACAAGGTTGAGTGCTGGCGATTTGGACTCAAGCAAGGCCTTAAACTGCAAGGGAACCAGAGTACAGGATCCAGACTCAAGGTTTTAAGTGAGACACAAACTTTTGTCTGTCAAAGCTTACTAAGACAAGGCTTATTAAGCTCAAGCTTATCAAGGCAGTTTTGAGAGTTGAAAAGTAAACTGAATTAGCTGAGTGGTCTCAGATTTTGGCTCTGCCAGGCAGAAGGTGAGTCAGAGAAAGAGGCTAATCTGGGTGCTTTGAATCACCCTTGAAAGGAGGCAATATCTTTTCAGTAAACAGTAAGAGACCATGTTCTTTATCTGAAGTGAGTACGATGGGGAGTACATACTCAGACCCTGAAAGAGAAGACTGACTTTGGGAAAGGGGACTTTGGGAACACAAAAATTCATTTGAGCATAAGCAGTTAAGACTTTCTTACAATAATGAAAGTGATAAGGTTAATAAATAGAGATCTTTCCTGGTAAAAAAACAAAATATGAGAAAGCCTCTGATTAGATAATGAATGGACTTTGCATTGTTTGTGCAAGAATTGAATTACACGTGTCATGCTCAGCACTGACTTTTACTTAAAACCTTTAACCCAGTACAGTCAGACAGAACATGTAGAAGATTTGTTATTAAACCACTTTCTGCCTTGGAAAACATGCAATTCTGTTTAGAGGTTAACAGCACAAAGTACAATTCCCAAACCAGGAGAGTAAAAGAAGCGATTCCTGAAAACTTTGTGGGACTAAAGAAGGACTCGAATTGCTATCAGTTATTCACAAACACATTTCCACTATTTTAAAAAGCCTTTTAAAATTACCTTGAGTAATTGAAAATCATTTATGTGGGTAGATGAGAGGCCTGATTTTGAAGACCAGTATTTGATTTTTGGACCTTCAACATTATTTGGCTTCTCGTGCAATCTGCAGTCAGGACCTCTGTGAGTCAAAACGCAATTAGAAAAACAAAGAGCTGCAAATGTTTTCATCAACTGAGGACTCGACAGCGTGCAAATGAGGAAAAGTGTGCAAGAAGGTTGAGCAAGATTGAGATGAAGGGCTAAGTGGATAAATGCAAAATAAAGCCTAAGCAATATGGATCAACACCAGAGCAAATAGTTGTCGAATTTTCCCCAGATATCTTCAACCAATCTTATCAGTATGGTCAATAGTACAGGTTTAGATGAAAGGCTGCCTATATTACCTCAGGATGATATTTAATAACTTGGTGAGATTTTACAAGGAAGATATCACTGAGAGAACCAAGGAAGGAAACATACACAAACACATTACACAACCCAATAGAAAAGCATAAAACCAAAATGACTCTTACATAAGGTTATGGTACATGAAAACAGAGTGGAAGTAAAATTAGCAGCACCCCTGGATTATCTTTTCTAAATGTGAAGTTAAAACTAAAACAGGAGATGTTCGGGTTAGATATAAGGAAGAAGTTCTGTGAGACACTGGAACAGGTTGCCCAAAGAATTAGTAAATGCTCCATCCCTGGCGGTGTTCAAGGCCAGGTTGGACAGAGCCTTGGGTGACATGGGCTAGGGTGAGGCATCCCTGCCCATGGCAAGGTGGTTGGAACTCAATGATCTTAAGGTCTTTTCCAACCCAAACCATTCTATGGTTCTATGATTCTATATCAACTGGCTTATTCCGAAATACAGCCTTAATTCCTGCAACTCTGAAATGCAAATTCCATTAGTTTCCGACAATCATCTTGAAATCAGTGGTCTACAGTAGACAGTTTCCACTGAGAATAACACTGAGAGTTTGAATGTAAAATGAAGCATTTTTCCAATAAGTTCTCTCTGGAAAAGGGTATATTTTAAGAAATATCAGTGTCCATGACAAACTTCTTTTTATATATGGCACCTCATATTAATAACTAGATATTAAGTTAATGAAATACGCATATTCATTTTTGTCTGTATTATAAAGTTGAATGGTAAATAATAAAACCCCCTTAATTTTTAAACAAATGCTGTATCTATTAAAATGCTGACAGATCTTAGCCAAACTTATTACAGTATAATCACACCGTTTATTTCATGGAAGCGTTGAAAGTATGCCTCAGTCTTCAGAATCACAGAATCATAGAATCAACTAGGTTGGAAAAGACCTTTAAGATCAAGTCCAACCATTACCCCAGGACTGCCAACTTGTGCATATGCACTTATCAGATGCGGAACTTCACCAAAACACACTTGCAATTTACTTGTTTTAAATCTAAAGAAAGAGCAGCATTTAGGAAAAGTAATAGGGGTCCAAAGCAGTTTGGTCTCTGCACATATGTAATAAGCAGGGAAAAATGAGGAGTGATTTCTTCATTCTTGCTTTTCCAACTTCCTTCCACAAAGTTTAGGCATTGTCCAGACTCTGAAGACAAGAAGAGAGCTGTGATTAGGCAGAGGTACATGCTTTCATCTCCTTTGTATGTGCCAATTTTGATTTCCCCCTCTCATCCTGAGCTACACAAAAGGCAACACCAGGCTTATTGCCTTATTTAACTGGATTTAACAGAAAGATTAGAAGAAAAACATGCAAGTGAGGCAAAACATGTTAGGCTTCTGTTAAAGATTATGCCTTTAGGCAGAGCAAGTATTGTGTAATTTAAAGCAGCACTGGTTTAGCCAGCTTGCTTGCCAGGGTCTAGGCTCCTTCCACTTGAGCAAAGGCAGCTGGAACAGGTCATGCAGACCTCTGCTCAGGCAGGGGGTCAGCCATGCACCATTTGGGCAGACATTGGCTAAAGCACGCAACAAAAGATGGTGTTTGGTCAAACAGGCAATTTACTCATCATATTCTCCTTTGATCTATTATATCAAGACAATGCTAATGTGAAGAAACAATATGTTTAATTGAGTTGTTTTCTAAAAGTGAGCAGGAACCAAAAAGAAGGCTGGATGTGATCAACCAGGGTGAAGTAAGTGCAGAGGACTGAATAAAGCAAGCTGAACGGAAGGCAAGAGATGGGGGTTTGGGTTCAGGTCTCTCAGCGGTCTCTGCCTCCTGGACACCCTCACCCCCTCACAATCTTACAGACCACCACGGTATAAAAAAACAGGAGATACCAACTTCCACAATAACCCAGCTACCTGCTTCTTCACATACTTCCAGTGGCAACCCCAGCAGCATCTGAGAGTGAAAGCCAGGCTTTAAGCTGAAGACTCACCTAGCTACCACCGCAGGGAAGGCTGCCTTAAGGCTTTTGTATTTTCATTCTCTTTGGGGAGTGTTGCAACTGCAGCTTAGTCTGTAAACAGTATCTCCCATCATCCTTATTCCTCTAGAATTCTTACAACATCTACGCACAAGGTCAAAGATATATTCCTGAGACTTAAGGGAGGAAAACTGGAAAGAGATTATCCTTCTCCAGCTATTTATTTATAGAAGAGTGTATCCACTTGTATGTCAGTGCTGCTGCTGTCAACCCTGAATCAACAATCACTGTGAGACAAGGGTTTATTGCACTGGGGAGGGAGGGCAATCAATAAGAAATAACAAAGATTCCAATATTGGTCAAAGTTTTAAAATGGTGAAATCAGAAGCATGAACAAAGAACAAACACTGAAATTAACAGACACAGCAAATCTACATAAAACATTTGTGATTTATCACATACTACCAAACAGGAAATTAAGTTTTCCTTCTGACTTGTTCCATTATAGCTTTACAGTATTTGAGTTGAATCGAACTTTGATTACAGCAACCAACCTGCAATCAAAGTGCCTTTTATAGTCTTGTAATGATTTGAACGAGGTGGATGAAAATCAAGGTGAACATTTCTGAGGCTTTCAAGAAACTGCGAAGGCATTGTCTGCATGTTCTTCTGAAAACAAATGCAAAGTAACTGGTGCCTAATGTTTTCTTTCAAGGTAAAGAATCATAGAATCATAGAGCAATGAATGATACATTGCAAAGAGCAATGTATCATCATTTAATGTAACAGTTCAGGCTGCAACAACTAGGATGAAAAATGTCACAATATGTAGCAGTACAAGACCTCATTGCTTTGGTAAGCAGTATGCAAAAGTATTTCATTATTACTATTAAAACAAATACAACTATCAGTTTGCCTAGCTACAGTGTGTGACCTGAAAACAAATTGCAGTCCATCTCCTGAGGGCCTGTTTACTCTCAGACTGCACTGCAGTGAGATTGCCAAATGCACTGGGGTTAAAGTTTAACTTTGGGTGCAACCTCACCCTGACAAAGTTCAAGTTTTTCATCACACAACCAAATCATACAGGCTCTATCCAGGCTGTAAAAGTGTCACTGTTACCAGTGAACGGAGTATCAAGCTACTTCACTTGTTATTTTTACACCAGTGCTTTGTCATTTAGCCTGGATTAGCTTTCCTAGGGTGCATAAACATGGAAACATTGACAACCTTGTGCAAACACATGCTTTTTCAGGAATCTTCTTCAGTCTAAATGATCCATCCCCACAGCTGAAATCCTCCTGAACTAGAAGAGGACCTCAGAACATCTCATATGAGAGAAGTTTTCAAAGGAAAATTATATTGATACTTTCTTAATGTGTCAGAAGAGAAAGATGCTTTGCAGGTACCTTGAACAGCTATATGTAAGATGACAGTACAACACAGATTGCTGAAGTCTTTAGCTCCTAGTCCAGATTCAAGAGCTAAGTGAGAATTTAGCAATTGCTGACAGTGAAACCGCAAATCTGGCAAAACTGCCTTAATTTGATTTACAATCATCAAAACAGAGCCTTAGTTGTTTTCCTAGTTCTGCCCAAAATAGCCTTATGCAACTCAAGTTACACCCTCAACTTTAGCTGAGTCAAGGCTATGCTCAAGTCCAGCTTTGCATGTCATGATCACACAACTCTGAGTCCAAACAACAGTTCAGATCGAATCCTGTAATATTGCCTAGGAGGAAAGATCAAGCTTTAGCATTCACTGCATATCTTCACGTAACCAACCGTCAGTAAGAGATAGGAACATGCAACTTCTCACCTCTGCAATAGTGGTTTGAATCCTCAAACCCCACAAGAAACAAAACTCAATTAACATTTAACTTCCAGATAAAAATGGAACGGTTTAAAATGAAAGATTAAGGAGCCTCAACTAAAAAGATACATGGGTTCTCAGGCTTAAGACTAGCTTAACAGACCACAACCACCTCCTCCTGTGGTATTAGGTGAGGAAAGAACTCTTGCTTTCCTATAATTCTGTGGGAAAATGGTGACTCACATGCCTATCTAAAAAATCACATACCAGATCTCCAAATGATAGCTTTCACCACGCAATAAGCTAGCTGGGTTTGAGACAGAAAGTCAGGGCTTACTTTTTCCAACATGCTTAAAAGCAGTAACTATCTGATCCAAACCTACCTCACCCTTTTTCCCTGAAGAAGATTTAGAATCCCATACATTCATCTCTTGACACAGCCCTCTTCAACAAATGTCCACTGAAATTCTGGAATCTGCTCATGTTTTTTTGGCTACTCCAGTCCAAGTATTTTGGAAAAGGGAAAACAAACCTAGGAATAAAGGGGAATAGCCTATGAGAAGGAGAGGTGTTCCTGGAGAAGCTATAATTTCCAAACCATAAGTTTCAAATCAATTCCCAATTCCACTGTTACAGATGTACATCTAAATAGCAAGATGTTGAGCAATTCTCCTTTACATGTAACTGAAAATTGTATTGCAGCAACCTATCAAAGGAATATTTGATTTTACTTGAACAAAACACGAAGTGAAAAAACAAATGAGGTTGTGTCATGTCATGTAAACCTTCTTTTTCTTCTCACAGTAAGTAGCTGCAAATGGATTTATCATTTTGTTTATTAGAAGTAAGAGCATTATTGTTCTTCCAGTGCAGCCTAACCCTCTCAGCGCCCTTTGAAAAGGCAGAGTTTTACTGTATAACACTTGTCACGGGCAGTTTAACAGCACAGGCCATAGGTCAGTCCTTTAAACCCAACTACACTGAAATTGGGAGGTTTCAAAACAAAGGCAGCTGCAGAAGGTACATATGACCCACCTCACGCATTCTGTCTTCTCAGCATCACTGCACAAGATGTTTCCTCTCTCTTCCTCACTCCCTAGTGCTTGATTTTCTTTTCTGACATGACACCATCTAAATTTTAGCCTAACCTGTACTCTAAACTGGTATAAACTATAGTGAAATTTCTTAGTGACAATCATGTATGGGAATGGTCAGATAAAAGCCACTTGGACAAAGTTTATAAATAGCCGCCCATGTTAAACACTCTACTGAAACCTCCACATGTTCATGTCATGGTGTCGTCTCCACCTTGGGGTCAGTAGATGCACTTATCCACTATTTTGTAAAGGTTACCTTACAGTGAGTACACGGGTCCTTACCTGTGAAACAAGAAGTAGGGATTTAGGAACAAAGTAACTGCAGTAAGAAAAGCAGAACTGAACAGAACTGGTGGAATAAATCTCCACACTGACAGCTTTTAGCAAGGTAGCTTTGAGACCCTTCAAGGGCTGTATTTCAACTCCACATACTCTGTTCAACTATTAAGAACTGTCCTCCACTAAAATCTGGATGAACTGCAAAGAAAAACTTGGATAACCTTGTGACCATTCTGTAAATTGCCACCAAAGCGTTTAAATCAAAAATAACAAACGGTTCTTCAGTAAACAGGTGCTTCAGTAAAGCATCATCAACCAAATCCACAATAAAGCAAGACAGCAACTTTTTCCCATTCATATAGTACACACAATCATAGATGCTGCTGTACCACAGACATGAGCAGCATTCCCTTTTCTGAAGGCTTAAGAAATTAAAGAGAAGGTTCCTAACAAGTAATTTCACATATCAGAGCTGAGCAGGTTTTAGTGCTTGGACTCTACACGTGAATTCCAAGCATCAGCCTTGAGTTCAAGGCCTTTGCTGGCAGTCAGGGCCTGTGCAGGCCAGAAAATTCAGTTCTGAAACAGATACCAATTACCCAGGACTTCAACAGCTTCTGCAAAACCTCCAAAATAACAGATGAAACCATCAACTTCCTACATTAATATAAACTGTTTGAAAACATTCACACAGAAAACAGACATGCTGCCAAGAGATTTTTAAATTCAGTTTTATTTCAGAAATAAAAGAGGAAGACAACATAATTCATTTAGCAGACACAACCAAAATTAGATTCAGCCTTGCTCATTCTCTTACAAATCTCATTAGTATTCTATGTTCCAGGGACAAATATTCCCACCCATTCATGTGGCTCTTCCAGCTCCCACCTGCCTGATCAGGTAAAACCCAGTTGAACCCCAGAACAGTGTAGGCTATCAGTTCATATTATTTTACTGCATCTATATCACAGATAATTTTTCACAATAGGTTAGTAGATAAATGAGTTGAAGTAGCAGTTTTCTACAACTTAAAGTAACACCACTTTAGTAACTATTCTTTACTTATCTGCCATCACCTCTTGGAATACCACTTCACACTTAAATGCCAAATTAGGAAGCACTCCTATTCAAAATACAACTCAAGACAGATCCAGAAGTGTACTGTATATTAAAAAAGAACTGCTATGGTTTGAAACTTGTATAACACTTGCTTAAGAGCTAGTAGCTGGGCTCTGAAATCCTTTGTTATCATCATTCATGCTTTTTCCAATCCAAACGCTAATGACACAGTATCAGCAGGCCAACAGGGAAAGCAAATATTTCAAATGAGGGGTACTGATGCGCAACAAGGATCTGGCCTAATTACATACACTGATCTTTCTCTTTGACAAGGTTAAGAGGAAGAAGGAAGAGGCAGTGTCCTTATTATAACTTGCCAGGCTTTCAGAAGCATGGTGAATTGCCTGATCCTACCGAGCACACTTCTGAAACTCTTTTAGTCTTGACAGACCAACTTTCAACAATTATGACAAGGGGTTTTTTATTCAAAGCTCCAAGTCAGTTTGGACACTAGTTCCCCCATAACTAGATAACACTTCCCAAAGAATTATCTAAAGAAAAAATACTAGGTGGGATTTTGACCCTTATAAGGTTTAAGCCTTGGTTTTGTTGTATCTTTGTAAAGCACTTGGATGCTGACAACGTGCTTTTTAGGCAACCACTACTCAGATTCAAACAAGCTAGTGTCCAGGAATTCCAGCATTTAACTACTGCACTAAGTTATCAAATATAAACATCTCTATTTTATGACAGTTACACCTATTTAAAGATTTTACTCCAAAACTAAACACAAGAGATATTACTAAGCTAAACTCTGTTGGATCTAAGCAATACTAATGGAGAATGCTTTTCAATCCAGAGGGTTCCAAAATCCTTTGCACTGATTAAATTGCAAATACTAGGCAACATTATAATATGGTTAAAATCAGGCTTCATACATATATCTAGCTATAGATACCAACATTCAGACAGACATACCACTTCAATTAAAGTTTAACTCTGAAAACTAGCTCTGGCTTGATCAATATATAGCAATATCTGATGATGGCAGTAAAATAACAGAATTTCAGGAACCACTGGGAAGAGTTTTGAAAGTGCTTGATCTTAAATTTGGCCAAGATAAAAATATTCAAGCATCTGGAGGTTAATTTCTCAGACACTTGGAGCATTAGTATTTTCCTATTTAAATTCTTACAGATTAGAAAGAACAATTCCCCTTCGCCTAAAGAACTGTAAGATATAATTGATTTAGTTGTAAAGTGTATGCAAAAAGAAAATATCCTTTCCTATCTCTCTTAGGTCATTTATATCCCAACCTAGTGTTAGTATGCAAAGATTATCTTAAAATATATATTGGGAATACAATTTACCTATATTCAGATTAAACTTCGTCATTAGTTTAATTTTGATCATAAGGAATGAGACGCAACTAATATTTTAGTCAAAATATTGCTTATTATTTTACTTCTGAAAGGCCAAAAATGAAATTCAAAGGAAGTGCCTACAAATACATACAGATATTTTATTAGACATATTGAGCAACAGCAACTTTTCAATATGAAGAAGTTTATCCATAAGGATAATCACAGTGTCATTATAGAAGTTCTATTGTGTGATTTAGCAAGGTAAAGTTTTACAATAAAAAAAAATGAGACAGTGTTTTTATTACACTTATGTTTGCTTCTAGAAATGAAGAGGATTTTTAATCATGAATTTCCTTAAAAACACCATATGTTGTCAACAAGCAGTAAAGCACTAGTGTTGAAAGGCACTAGGATTGTTAGCTTGTGTTACTTAGTTTCAATACAGATACAGGCACTTGAAAGCTTAAGAAATTGAGCCTGTAAAACAATTCTGTATTTGTGCAGAAGTTGCTACATTCATTAATCTCTTCCACAGGTTGTCCTGCAGTTGTAAGGACGCAAAATTGACAGAGTGAATCTCTGCAGCACGCTTTACAAGTTGGATCTCTCTTTGGCAGACATACGAGACGTGGACTGCGTGTATGTCCTGATAACATCCTAAAAATAACACAAAAGAAATATTCAGAGCAGGTTCCATTAAAAGTAATTAGGGGAACTTCAGAAAAAAGTGAGTACTTGAAGCAATAATGTTGTTATTCTGCTTAGCAAGCACTGAACCCAGAAGAGGCTTGTGGAAATGTTTCATTACCATTACAAAGAGTGTGTAAACATTTGGTCTGTCTGTAGAATCAACCTGAACACACCGCACAGCACATAGTTATCTTCCAGCAACCTCACAAAAACCCAACTAAAACAAAGTAATTGTACATCGTTGGTTAATCAACATATAATTAAATGTAATTAGAGTGATGTTTCCTCGGTCTGTAATTCTGCATGCACTGACTTCTGCCATTTAAACCAAATGTGAATCAAGACCTACTTCTCACCTTGTTTTAGAAAAGACGCCAAGCTAATTCAGAGTCAGTCAAAATTCAACTACAGAAATCATTAGCGTACCTTCTTCCCACTGTCAGCATTGTATTTGTCCAGAAAAGCCTGAATACGAGCACCATAGTCAGGATGAACATCAGTGAAGTTTTTCACCTAAACAGGAAGACAGAACAGATTCTCTAATAAGAGGCAACAGAACTTTTTCCTCCATTTCAAATGTATCCTTTAACACATTTTCTGCTCTGTGCTCTACAAGCACTACATATCATAAGGAAGAAGTGGATGAAAACTCCTTTCTAAATAATTTAATTCTGACCAGCCAGAAAGGAGCTATGAAGATCTTCAAACACAATTTCTATTACCTCACATAGAGGTTTTTCCTAATATAAACGAAGTTCCACTGGGAAGGATAAAGATCCAATCCCTCCCTAGTCCTTGCTGCCTTATCCTTTAGAGCCAAAACATTACACTGGTAGCCACCCTATTTTTGAAACACATGATGACATCCTTGATGTTCAATGTCAATAGCATTCTTCCTATCAGGAAAAAAGTTACTTCAACAAGTTATTTATGTTATAAATATGTGCCTATTTACATAAGTGTTCTGTATTGATAATTCCCATACAAGAAAAACCCAGAAGTTGTCTTCTCAGTGAAGAATTCCTGATCTTCCTTTCCATAAGCAAACTGCCCAAGTTACTAGACTGCAAGAAAACCCGGAATAAAAAGCAAAGGCTAAAACCCAAACAGGCCACTTACAGCTCTCTTCTGAATGAAGAGTTGCGCATCCTTAAGATGATCAGCAATGTTCTTGCACAGCCTTTGGCGCTCATCCTCCTTCAGCACTTTGGTATAGAAGTCTCGCACCTTAAGATTGGAAACAAAGTTTTATCTTGAAATTCCCAAAAGCAGGGTAATCAGGCATTGGAACAGGCTTCCCAGGAAACTGTCCCTGGAAGCATTCAAAATCTATGTAGATTGAAGCCCTCAGTGATATGCTTTAGTGGTGGTCTTGGCAGTCCTGAGGTAATGATTTGACTTGATGATCTTAAAGGTCTTTTCCAACCTAGTTGATTCTATGATTCTACCTGTAGCGGTCAACAATACTTACTAGACTTTTGAGATTCATTACTACTGAAAAAGGAATAGCTTTCACTTACTGGTCAGGCAACAATTCAAACACTCCAAATACTTAAATTCAAAAGGCAACCAATCTGTGGTAGGGATTTGTTTGTTTTGCTTTGGCAAATCTACTAACAACTCCTTCCAATTCTAGCTTGAAATAACTGTTGCTTACTGAATTAATGAGAACAAATACAGCTGTTGTGGTCCAATTCAGGAATTGACTATCATGCCACTACATGTATACTTTAGTTTGCTTATCTGCAGACACTAATCTCAAGATGACAGGCACAGCCTCTAGATACTGGTGCCCAGAATATGGATGGCAAAGGTCTGTAAGATTTCACTAACTGTCCTGTCAGCAAAATAAATCAGTTATGAAATTAAACTGTATGGAGATCATCTAAGCTCTCATTAAATGAACTTCAGGTTAGCCCAGATGCTTCAGAGAGGAGCCATGGCTGAATGATTCTTATTATTGTTCTCTAAAGCCATCCTATAAACTCAGCTAATGTAAAATAGGCAATATAAAGCCTTTTCATACTTTATACCTGAGTCACATTATCTTCATTTGCACTGTTGAAGCGCTGCACATCTCCTGAAACAGACACGCGGCTCTCCTTCCACACAGGCTGATCTTCTGGACCAGTAAAACTGTTTGGGTAATAGTTTGGGGCACCACCTGAAAACAAAACCCCACAAAACCAAAACAATGAGATACCAGCTCAGATTAAGTCAGAAGACAAAAAATGTTTTTTGCCTAGAAGAGGCATAGCTAAAGTATATCCTTGTTTACTCTCAGGTGTAAAACAGTCACTATTGGGCAAACGCTGACATAACCTGCTGAATAGAGGCAAAGTTTAAAGCTTTAGTTCTGCCTTTCACAACCTCTTGGAAATCAGACAGCAAAGCAGTTTAACAACATGGACTGAGCATATGGAAGTCAATCTTTAAATGCAGAAATGCAGATACAGATTTCTCAAAGACATTTAGGCCATTTCTATTACTTTTAGAATAGATTTTTTTTTTTTTTTTGCCTAGAAGTAGAAACAAAGTTGTAGCAATTAACTTCTGTGAAACCATTTCTCTGGCATATTTCTTCATTTTAAATAGTTAATCTTGTAGAACTTCCAGTAAGTCCCCTGTAACAAGCACATTTCTAGAAGTCTTTAAAGGAATATAAACTAGGGACATTAGTGAATTCATTTGACTGGAGGTGTTCTCCTGCAACCCCCCTTTCTCCTTACAGTCCTATTTGTAAGTTTTTAAACACATCTTAAGCTTCACTTGTTTTTTATATCCCCATCCCAATTCTCTCCTGGATTAATAGAAGAGATACATACCCATTCTAAACAAGTACGTAAAGATGACAAACATTCTACTTTCCAGGAACCAAAGACTTCCCCATTTTTTACAAAATTAAAAGTGATTCTATTTGTAGCAAATAGATGTTACATACATCAAACTGAAAAACACTTATAGTTAAGAGACTATCAACTACTTTAAACAAGACTGAAGTTGTATAAGGAACATCCATGTGCTTCTTTTAAAGTCTTAAAAAATTATGTAGATAATGTATTCTGTAATCTACATGAGCAAGCTTGTGTTTTAGAGCAAAGTTTTGATTCTCCATACTTGTACAAGACTGATGAAATGTCCAGTAGATACATAAATAAGTGATGAAGGCAATACAGCATATTCAGCTTTAAGAATACTTTCAACAAGATCCCTCAAACAGGAGATAACAGGATAAGAGTCAGTACCTTGACAATTAGAATCATAGAATAGTAAGGGTTGGAAAGGACCTTAGCATCATATCAAGAACATAGGGAACAGAGGAATAGAAGTTCACTTTTTGTAGGAAGAAGAATTAATCAGATCCTTAAGGAGGACCAATCTATGTGAGGACTAGTACTATTCGTCATATTCATAAAGTTACTTGAAAAGGGGGCAAATAAATTGACAGCTTAGCCTCTGTGAACTTTACCTCAGTTAAAAATCAAAGCTAGCTATTTATACTGACACAATATGTGTCATGATACCAAAACAGTGGATGAAAATTGCTTTTCTGAAAACAATTTTATTTGCTATGTAATTCACATGGAGAACAGAAATGCATACAACTTTATATACGCACAACTATGGGTTCCAAGATATGTCATTACCTATCACAAAACAGATCTTGAATTCATTTGGATGGGTTGAAGTAAATTGCTTTGATTGCTGGTGAGCGCTGAGTTAAAGAGAGTATTAGGAATGGCACATGGACAAACTTAGGGCGCTCTACAGGAAAGGGCATATGGCAGATTTGTCACAACTGTAGGCAAGGCCAAGTCGTCTCAAAAAGGATCTGGTAATATAAGGAAAGGTACTAAAAGGTTGACAAAGATTATGAGAAGTAAAGAACAGTTTTCACATAAGAGATACAAAACAGACTGGGAAGTCTGAAGTCCAGGAAGTTACAGTGATGTTTGAGCTGGGGAAAAAGTCAAGAGACACTGAATGGTGGAGGAGACAAAAAGTAGCATTTCTTACAGTATAAGAAGTTAGTAATATCAAAACCCCCCCTGTGTTAATCAAGTATCTTAAACCCCCTGTGAGCAGAAAAGAATTCTACAAGGACATGCATAAGCCTAAAGATATTTTCATTAGTACCTTGGTTGTCAGAAATACACATTGGTCCATCTCTCTGGTAATTGGCCACACGAGCTCTGAAGGGGCAGTTCACAGGAATTTGTAGATAGTTGGGTCCCAGACGGTGTCTATGAGTGTCAGGATACGAAAAGAGACGACCCTAAAACATTTATCACAAACATTAACTACTACTTGCTGAAAGAGATCACTCGAGTGATGTATATGCCAACTCTGAGCACTATACATATGTGCTCCGTTATTTACTGAACTGAATCTGAAGCTGTTCTAGTGACATCTGGATGCCAAGACAACAGACTTATTCTGGCCATGAAGTTTGTGGGAGCAAAAAGAGGCAAAACAAAAGAACCGCATGACAGTTCACAAAATTATCCTGTTAAACTGTTAAAATACCTTCTTATTTCCATGGATATCATTCTCTTTTTTATTTCCATTTTGGATGAGCACATCGAATGGTGATTTAACAAACATTAAAAAACAACCACCAAAAAAAAAAAAGTTAGAAAATCAGTTTCTTTCCACAGGTCAGGTTTACTGCTACTACATAAACAGGGGTTGCTTTATAAACAGCAACGCAAATGTAACTCTTTTCAGGTGAAATCTTACAGGCATTGTAGTTTACCTGCAGCATTTTGTCAGGGCTGGGTTCAATACCAGGTGGCATGTTGCTAGGATCAAATGCCATCTGTTCTACATCTACAAAGTAATTGACAGGATTCCTGTTCAGGACAAGTTTTCCCACAGGAATGAGGGGGTAGTCCCCATGTGGCCAGATCTGCAAGACATAACACACATATTAATATCAACACTATAATAGTACTATACAGCTTAATTACTGGGCAGCATTTACCCAATTTAAGTCTTAAGAAAATACATTACTAAAGAAATTAATTTTTTTGTTAACCTTGAGAAATGTCTTATTTTAAGAAGTCTTTTGCAATTAACACAAAATACTAACGCAACTTATTTCATCATCCCAGCATAATCTCAGCTGCACTTGACTACTTAAATGAAATACCCAAAGGCACTTGAAAACCAGCCTAGGAATGCAATATCGTAGGTGGAACTGGTAGCATGATTGTTTCCAGCTACTTCCAAATGCAACCAGCTTAACAAGCCTTTTCTTTGCCATCTTAACTTGTACTTTCAAGTATAAAAGTCTTTAGCCATTTTGGGAGGGGAATATCAGAGGGGGAAAAAAAAAAAAAAAAAGAGTAATACAAGTTGACCTTGGTATCTTTCACCAAGGCATTCCTTGGAACAGTAATTCAAACTTGGACAAAATCAGACCAACAATCACAAGCAACATTAACAACACTTAAAAACTAGAGAGGTCAGGATGTGACTATATGATCAGAGATCACGCTTCTGAAGCACAATGCAGTTGTAATCTACAGGCCTGGAATCAAGCTCTATCCATATTTCACTGAGGAAGAGTAACATCAGATATATATAATCCATATAATTTCATCTTCACAATTTCTGATTCATGATGACCCCATAATAAAGAGCACACTTAAAAACAGAACGGAAGAAAAAAAAAAAGGACAGATTAACTTTATTGATAGGAACTAGTAAGAAAACAGTGCTACTCCATGGAAACTGCTACTCTTACTAGATAAGTTTAGTTCTGGCATTTTGATCTTATAACCTTTTTTAAACTAGCTAAAATAGAATATTCACAACCATCTCCAAGATACCTTAGTTAAATCAAAAGGATTAAATGGAAACTTCTCCGCTTCTTCAAATGTCATAACTTGTATGTAGAAAGACCATGATGGATAGTCCCCCTTGGCAATGGCATTGTAAAGATCACGTATTCCATAATCGGGATCAGTAGAAGCCAGTCTTCCTGCTTCTTCAACGGGAAGGTTTTTGATGCCCTGATCAGTCTAAAAAGCAATAAAAGCAGTAGCACCAGTTACAGCATGCAGAATTATTTCAGAAATCATTAACAGGAATATACTCTAACAAGACTTATAAACCAAGAATGCAACTGTTCATATTCCAATATCCAATAATTTGAGTTGCAAATAGTAGTACATTCAACAGCTGCCTTCCAGATAAAAAGTATTTCTTTGATAAAAGTGAAATAAATATGTAATGTTATACTGCAGAACACAAGACATCAAACTTGAAGGTCTGTTCCCTGCAGCACACCAAGCAAAGAGCTTTCCCCTCACCCCTTACGGGACAGAGTGTTCCTTTACTGTCCCATCATCCCACCCTTTCCTACATATCACGTTCCAAACAAGTGATAAAACGGTTACAACCCTCAGGGCTGAAAGTTCTGGATTCTATATGAATCTCCATTTCTCACCTTCCACCCCCATTCCTGTGACATCTTTAGCACTAACTAAAATCTCATTTTAAAAAGCTTTTGACAAGCTGAAGGCTAAAAGCTGCTATACAATCCCTCTTAGTTTAACATATAGGTTCAGATGAAGTCTTGCTTCAAAGGTAGATTCCAGCCTCCACCAATGTCTAATGATGTAAGAAACTGGACGGCCTTTAAAACTTTGAAGGGAAGTTGTTTTCAAGTGAGATATGCTGATGACTGCTTTCTCAGAAAAGGGTGGAAGTTCTGTAAGGTTCTGAGAGCCTCAGCTGCAGAGCTCTTGTAAAACAGAGTTTTTATATTTCAGTATACAGTCAAGTCCACGTTAAAAATACTAGATCAATGTGGCTCACATCCAGAAAATAAATGGGAACAAACCCTATATCCAGACTGAGAGAACTTCTACTTGAAGAAGCTGCACCTGAACTACTGTGTAGCCATGAACATTTAACAGGAACATACCACACTCTGAGTAGAACACAGTTCCAAAGGACTAGAGGATTCGTGCATGTGCACCGAATGATAGCAAGGGAGTCTGACAGGAAGTTCTTGCTCAGCCTCACACCCAAAACATCTAGTTGAGAGCTCAGCACACAAGTAGACAGAGTTCTTCAATAACAAGAGATAACTCCCCAAAGAAAAGCTCTGTAGAGTCTAGTAAATACCTACTGTGTCATAGCAGGAACACTGACACCCACTGTATTTGTTAAAGGCATGCAATTGATAGAAAATATCCCACAGACCTTTTTGTTTGAGTCTATGCACTAACAAGTCTCTTCTGGCTTAAACTTGACAAGTCACAAAACATCTTTAGACAATCTATTTAACCTGTTTTGTTGATTTTATAATTTAGCCAATGTGATGTATACTTCCAATAGATAACTGGAAAAAATATCGATACCTTCGCATGGAATTTGCAGTAAACTGCTCTTCCACTAGCATTAACCAGTTTAAAAGTATGTGATCCATATCCATTCATATGACGATAACCATCTGGAATACCACGGTCACTAAACAAGAAAGACACCTAAAGAGAAGAATCAAACAGTATTAAGGGACTCACCAGATCAAGGATAAAGTGCCCATTCAAGACAGAATTTGTTTCTTGCATTAATCTGCATTGCTGGAAGCTATCTTAACATATGAATTCCCTAAGGAATTTCTAGTTTAAGAGTATTAAATAAGACTGCTTTGGTTTTGCACAAAGAACCATTGTGAATTAAACCTATGTGAGGTTTTATGCCCACACAAAATATTCGGTCAAGTACAAGGCATTAACCTAGTGATAATGTCACCAATTCCCCTGCAAGCATGCAGCAGGTAAGCATGGATAATTTGAGTTATAAACATAAATGACGTTTCTTTGCAGGTTAAAGACAAAAATCTGAAAGTTGAAGTCTTTGACAACTCCAAAGTCTTCAAGCTGTAAAAATACCACCATGCAAACATATTCAAAGTGCTGATTTTCTTTAGATTTATGATCACAAACAATGCTTGTGGTACTACATCTGTACTGGAAGGCTTCTGTTCGAACCCATTTTCTTTAAAATAAATACATAGAACTGCATTTTTAATTATATATTAGCTTTTTTTGGATAACATTTAGGTACAAATACACCTCTGAACAATTAGAATTCACTGTGAATTCTAGTAATTTTTTGAGTTGATCTTATGAGCAACACAATACACAGCTTTAAATAAACCGCTATGTTATAGCATGACTTTCCCAGTCCTTTACTGTTCTCTAACATTAACAGTTTGTCATCAGCAGTTTGTCATGAGTATCCCTGCTGCTTCAGTGATAGAAAACTTACCAACTTCCCCTTCATCCCCACATAAAATATGAAAATGGAAAAATCCCACCCATTTCATAGTCATTAAAAGAAGAAAGCCGAGATACACGTACTAATAGCCTTAAGTTACTGTTGGCCTTTCACCTTTATACTGTTCCTAGAACGTTACACAGACATCTATATAAAACACAGAAACATGGAAAAGAGATTAAAAAAAAATATGTTGTCATAACACAATTTTCTTAATCATACAAGAAGTCGTCAAAGGAGAAGCTTACTTGATGCAAAGACTCAGGGCGAAGACTCCAGAAGTCCCACACCATGTCTGGATCCTTCAGGTGAGTCTGAGGGTTCCTCTTTTGGCTATGGATGAAGGATGGAAACTAATTTGTCCAGAGAGGAGGAAGGGGGGAAAAAGAAGTTCTTTAAGACCTCCAAATTAAATGGGGTATAGTAAGCAACTTCTGGTACAGAACAAGACAACCAGTTTTTTCATTACACTTAACTGTGAAAGGAACAGCACACAAAGATGAGACAAAGTTGTAAGATCACTGAAAATATCTTCTACTGTCATACCTCTCCTGTAACCAAATTCATTCACAGACCAGTAAAAATGGGGTGAAGTGAAACATTCACAGTTAGGATAAACAGACTGTCCAAAGCTAAAGAATGCTTTCATTTTGTGACCGATGAAGAGAGGTAAATCTTTCCAAATCTGGATATCTGAACTCTACTGAATATCTGACTTGTAAATGAATACATAGATACTATAAAATATCCTTGCAGAACTCTTCCACCCAAGGAAAGTCCCATTACTTATAAAGTGCTGTTAAACTTACACTAAAAGACAAAAAAAGTCAGATTTAATAAAAAGAATTTGCAAGAAGTTTGTAAAGTGAAAAGTTTTCCCCTCCTGCAATAGCCTCTGAATGAAAAAACTGTCTACAGAGCAAAACAGCCAGTTTGAACACCAGTAAAACTGGTCAGATCTGAAGTTAAAACCATGGTAGCATACTTATTTACCGGCTGTTCTGTGACATAGGCACTAGCAAACACAACTAAATGTATGTGCTATTTGCAGTATGAAACACATAAGTAATTAAGCATTAGTTCTTAAATTCATTTTATTTAAGTAACATCTTTTCAAGTAAAAACCATTCAGACTATCTAGCAAACAACAAAGTTAAAGTGTGTCAAAACAACATGTTTTGCTTCTCAGTGAAGCAAGAACAAGATAGGAATGAACTTTTGGACTCTTTCAAAGGACCTTCCTCTTTCATGCTTACTCACCAACATTGCATCCCGAATAAAGAAGATGGGAGTATTATTCCCCACAAGATCCCAGTTACCCTCTTCTGTGTAGAATTTCATTGCAAAGCCTCGAGGGTCACGAACTGTATCAGCTGACCCAGATTCTCCAGCTTGAAGAAACACATGAATACAGAAGTGTTATGATAGGAAACACATACAGATTGTAAGCCTAAAACCACAGAACTTGAGGATATGCCATAAAATCCTAAAAGGGTGGGGTTTATCAATTTACATCTTCAATATATTAAGGAATTTTTGGCATATTTTCAGTAATACTTCAGGCATTGAAAGTTTCCAAAGTGAACAGACACCCACCCAAGCATTTGGGTCACAGTTAAAAGGGAAAAAAAAAACCCAAACAAACAACAAGTATATCCATTTGAATCAATTCAGAGTGGAATTTGCATTATCAAACAGAAAACATTAGATTGTAAGGCTGAAACATTAGTTTCTGTGCTTCAAATGCCCGTGTGAAAGCTCTCACATTTGGAAGGTAGCAATCTAAATAACGTGCCTAATAAAAAGGGAACTTCATATAGAAGAGCTGCAACCCTTTGAATTCCCCTCCTGCTTTATCCAAACCAGTCTTTTCAATGGGTAACTTTATACCAGAGCAGAAGTGCCTACCACAATACCTGAGCAAAAGTGTCCCAGAAATATCCAGGAACAGCTAATGCTAAACATAGTGATGAAATAACAAGGACACTGATTCTCTCCTTAAAATAATTGTGTAGTACAGTAGAGCTAGGAAGAAACACATCAAAACAGAACAGGGAAAGGGAAGGTAATGATGCAATAATCCACTGCAGCACACACAGGTCAAAATCAGCTGCATATCTTTCCCCTGGTATAAAATTCCATGACCCCTTCAGTTTTGGTGACACAGAGAAAAGCTGGTAGGCTAAAACCAGCAGCTCCTTAAGCCTTGTTGAACAACAACTCTCTCTGCAATACTACTTCCAGAACTGAATCCTCCTTAAGACTTTTAAATGAAGTAGTAACATATATTTTGAGAGATCTTTTTTTACCAAACAAGATATGGATCTTAATGTGTGTTTTAATGAATATAATTTAAGATTTTGCTAGTTTATGTATTCAGCTCTAAGAAAAAAGAGTTTATTTATGGAAGATTGTTTATTTTTTCTTGCCTCATACTTGCTTTACAGCATTCATCCCCAAAACATTCCCACAGCATAAGAGGTTATAGGTATTAAACTTTCAAGTGTTAAACTGCAGTATGCAACGGCTGATTATGATCCATCCAGACTAGCTTTCTGCCAGAAAAACTAGCTCAGGGTATCCTTTCTCCCACACTCCATACAGAAAAGTATCTGCACAGAGCTCTGACAGAAAGATGCAGAAGCTGCTTAAGAACTTATAATTTAAGTGAAATCCACAGAAGAGGAATTGGTTGGCAGAAAGTATTGCAAATTACTTTAAGTACTCAATAATAATGTAAGTATTGCCATGAGTATAACTGGTACACATGTAAGAAGATACACAATAGCTTTAGAGCCTTACCAACAGTAGAGAACCGGATAGCAATCGGAGTTCTTTTTCCAATGTGTTCAAACACTTTTGCCTTGCAATACTGGGTAATATCATGAGTGACTTCAAAATAACCAAAGGCTCCTGAAGGAAAATAAGTTCAGGATATCAGATCTAGATACCTTCTTTCCACTCACAGCGGATCTGCTATTCTATTGTGGTCCCACATACTTAAAGTCAACAGGAAACATGGAAATACACCAGGTTAAATACAGTTTCTATTTTTGCACTAAAACACTATTTTCACAAAATAGGATTTACTTAACACAATCTACTATCTGCGAAGTGCTCACTCTCCCTCCTTAACTGATCATTAACAGTTCCCAACAGCAATACAAACTATACTTCTACTGTGCAAAATAACAAGTTAGCTTTTTGGATACTCTTCTGCCAAGATTTGCATACTTATCTCAGAGCAAGACAAGTATTTCTTTAATGCTGGTACATGTTGCAGAATTTTGGTGCACCTGGAAGCTGTATGAAGCAACAAAATTCTTCCCACCCCACAGACGTATTTTTCCCACGTACATTTGCATTATAAATTCAGTAACATATTTTCTTCTTACAGGACAATACACAATAATAAAATCAGAGGTGCCAGTTCTACCTTATTAAGATCAATAACAAATTTTAAAATTGGTTGGTTCAGTTTAATTTAAATATTAGATCATCATCTTGCTTTAGCAGACACATTAGAATCATAGAATAGTTAGGGTTGGAAAGGACCCTAAGATTATCTAGTTCCAACCCCCCTGCCATGGGCAGGGACACGTCGCACTAGACCATGTCACCCAAGGCTCTGTCCAGCCTGGCCTTGAACACTGCCAGGGATGGAGCATTTACCACTTCCTTGGGCAACCCATTCCAGTGCCTCACCACCCTCACAGTAAAGAGCTTCTTCCTTATAGCTAATCTAAACTTCCCCTGTTTAAGTTTGAACCCATTATCCCTTGTCCTACCACTCCAGTCCCTAACAAAGAGTCCCTCTCCAGCATCCTTGTAGGCCCCGTTCAGATACTGGAAGGCTGCTATGAGGTCTCCACGCAGCCTTCTCTTCTGCAGGCTGAACAGCCCCAACATTGGATGATAAAGACAAGAATCCCTACCAAATAACATGAAAACAGATATTAAAATAGAATTGGGCAAGTCTTCCCTTCCAGAGGAATAGGGTACTATGGAGGAACAGATAGAGGAGGCAGAGATTACAATAAATACAGCAAAAATCTAAGGGCTATAACTATGGGGGTTTTAATCATTTTTTCAGTGGTTTGAGTTTTGGCATTGAGCTCTTTTAAACCAGGCCTTACCACTGTTGTTGATACAGAATTATTTCTTATAATACTAAATTATAGAGAATATAATGCAATTTATCTGTCACAATCTACATATTAACTCAAAAGCTTTTCAAAGTCTAATTCTACACCAAGAAAAAGTATGTGTTTTGAAACATACCTGCCCCTTTTGCATGCACAACTCTTTCAGGAATCCTCTCTCTGTCAAAATGAGCCATCTCATCAGTGAAAACAACATCTTGAACAAGAAGAGGGCCACGTGGCCCTAATGTCAGGAGATTAAGCTTATCCCCTATGGGGTTCCCAGCACCAGTGGTCAAGACATCAGGTTTCTGAAAGGGAGAGAGAGTCAATATTTCAACAGCAGAAATTAAAACTCCTCTATATTTAAGCCACACAATGCGCATGCCTGTTCAACCACTACATGTCACAAGACATTAACAAGTATATAGCAAAATGACAAAAGGTTCTGGAACTAGTTACAAAGAATACAGATGTCTAGCTACATCAAAGTATTATGTCTGGGGCTATTTAACAAGGTGAGTCCAAGTCACGTATCATCCAAAGATGTTTTCATGGTTCAGAAGCATTACTTAAGACTATCTATCTTGCTTCAAGAAAAATATAAGATGTCAACCTTAAAATGGTTAAGGTTCAGCCTGCCCTCGCCTCAACAGGAAAGGATAGGGAGAGCTAGAAAAGGAGTAGGTGCTGGAAAGTAATAAGGAACAAAGGAGAGGAAGAAGGTAATGTCACTACAGGGATAGATGCATAGAGAAAGAGCTATAGTCACACAGCAGGAGGACTAAAAGGGGATACCCATGATTACTGTTGGTCTGGAAGAGCTGTGGAAAATACAAGACCACCTGAGGAATCATCATTCTAGACTCCTAACCCATGGAAGGACTAAGATTAACAAAAGCCCTAAGCAGCCCTACTGCCAACAAATGTCCTGTCAAAAGGATGAAAAACTATCCTTTTGATGTTTTTTTCCCCCCAACATCATTATTTCCTTTAAAGAAACTGCCTGAGACATCCTTTCTGCCTCCCTTTCACACCAAATTTCAGTTAACTCTTCTCATAGGCAACTTAGAGCTGCAGCATCTTGTACTGTAGGAGCGACCCGGTCCAAAACAATTTCAAAGAACACTTTTTGGAACTCTGTAGCACTATAATCAAGTGTAATTCCACTTTCTTAAAACAAATTGCAGTAGAAAAGACTTTATCTCAATCACATATAGGATCATACGCTCCCCTAAGGCGACAGTCCTGTTTTACTGTAGAAAATGTAGCAAGAAGAGTACATCAGCTCCAGAGACCCAGTGGTCACAGGTGTCAGCCTTTCCTGGACTACATACATTGTTAAGAGCCAGGGCAATGCTCACAAACTACTTCGAACAGAAGTTAGTACAAAGGAAAAAGAAACAAAAGGTTTGCAACAGGGTGAGCTCAAATATCCGGGTCACAGATAATGACCAGTTAACATTAAATCCATGGTCACAGGTTGCACTAAACTGACATCCATCCACATGGGCTCTCTATCCATACCATCCTACCCTCTTCTGCCAGCAGCATCCATGTACCTGAATCATGGGAAATACAAGAGGGAACCCACAGAGGCAGGGAAAAAAAACAATTATTCACATCCACAGCCAGAATTCTGGATGAGGCAGTGTATACAGGGAGAAGTACATACACCTTTATTTAACTCATGTACGTGAATAACCACATAAAAGACATTTGATAGGATGTCAATGTGTTCCTACTAATATGCAATACACACTACTCCAGCTGGCTTGAATTCCCAAAATATCTAGGTGCTTTATTCTTCATTCACCACTTTGTTAGCATAAAGCTATAAGAATAAACTCAACTCCTTCAGGATGCCTGAAATCCTAGCCAGCAATGAAATTTGTACAAACAATTAAAAGAAACAACATATATCCAGGTACGAACAGGAACACCATGTTCAGAAAATCACAGGGAAGTTACCACTTTAGCTTTATTTCAAGTATTTTAAAGGAACATCTGCTTAAATCAAAACATCCACTAATTTGCCAAAGGAAATATGCAAGAGCAGAAACTGTTCTCCATATTCTTTCCACTGCTTATATATCACATGCTTCCTACCTGATATTTTGCTTGGCTTTAAATGAGCCAAAGGAAACTATTCCACTGCTCACTTTGAGAAATCACCTAGTTAGACCACATGGGAAATTCTCCCATCCCTTATATTTGTATGCATTATGATGTGTGCTTTATTACGTTTTAGCTATCATCTTAAACTAGAAATGGCTTAAAAATTGCCATTACAAATTAACTTTCTGAATTAGAATTTAATTTCGTATATTAAAGTAAGTAGGACACCATCACATTCAAGGAACTTTAGGAAAATGCTCATTCATCCATTCCATGATTCAGTCTGGTAAGTATAAAATAGTCTGCTTTGAGATAATCACCCAACACAAAGTAATATTACCAGCTAATTCCAACTGATATTAATTTGTATTAATAATAATAATGATACAAATATTATCAGCTCATTATCCTGAGCCATTTACTGTACTGAAGTATGAAAGCTATGAACAACCAATCCTGAAACCTATTCTGAGCCTCTGCTTTGAAAAGCCCTTTCTTAGAACACAGCAGTCTGCAGATGCTGAGCCTATAAAATGCTCACAAAGAATCATAGAATCAAGCAGGTTGGAAAAGACCTTTAAGATCATCAAGTCCAACATCACAACAGTTTTAATTAAACGTTTCAGTCAAGAAATTTTTTCAGAGTTTGCTTAGGGAGAACTACTTTATTTTTAACCCAGCTTCCAGCATTGCCAATATTTTTCTTTTATTTTCATTACTTTTGCTGACTAAAAAGCTCCAAGTTTCTCACAGATAAAACCCAATGTATTAGGTTTTTTAACCATTACTTGATTTTTTTCATATTTATGACTGTCATACTCATTTAAGACAGGTGAGTTCACTGTAACCTAATGAAAAAGAACAGCTCCTACCAATGGCATCCTAAACTTCTGCATTTTCCTCTCCAAGCTCCTTGTGTTCATTACAGACATTTCTATCCTTCCCACATGTTCTATGCACACAGACACCTCCATTTCATCCTCACTCTAAGGCAGCCTGTGACAAAACCCCTGTGTACAGCTTCAGCACTATTTATGAATTCTTACTACTGTAATTCCAAGAACAGCAAACCTGGGGACTGGTGACACTTTTTTAACATGAAAAATAGCTCTTATGACTCTTCCAGTCCACACAATGATTTTTTTTAAGTCACTAAATACTTATCTCATCTTAAGGCAGTGACCAAGTTTCACTCAGCCAACTGAAAAACACAAAAGTTATGTTGAATTAGAGTCCTGTTTATCCTGGAGTTCTCCATAAGCAGCCCAGTAGGTTTAACCAGACAGTGGTAGGACTGTAATGCATATGCCTACACCTTCTCCTTTACAAAGGCCTTACAAAAGCCTGGTAGAAGACAGGAGGAGGGGAAGTGTATCCATAATCTTCAGGAAACTTTGAGTCCCGATTCATCTATGCCTTTATAATACCTATGGTGTGACCACCTCAAGGGTAGAAAAAACTCTGCACACTAGTTGTAAACTACGCATGCAACAAAAAGTTTTATAGAGATACCACAGCCCTTCTCAAACCAACAGGCTATACTGTTGCCTAAAAACCACTTTTTACAATGCTAACATTTAAGACTACTAAAAATAGTAGCTAAAACCACAACTTTTTGAAACTAAGCATATCAAAGAAACCCTACAGCTTTGTGGTTGTTCAGTCTCTTTTGTGTAGGTAGACTTTTGAACACAAAATTTTGGGGTTTTTTAAATGGTAAGATATAGTCACTTTAGTTTCAGTATAATGGTATGTAGGACACACAAAATAAGTTCCATCAGTGTAAAGGGAGAGGGGAAAAAAATAAAAAGACAGTTTTAAGAGGAATTCTCATGCTGCTTCTGGACTTGAGTTTGTTTGATGCTTGTATTTTCATACAGTTGGGAGCTGCATACAGTCAAAACCTTAAAAGATAAGAACTTTTGAGTCTGCGTGTGTATTGCATTACAGCACTAACCTGTCATGACAGAAAGAAGGGAAACAAAGCCAGGAGAATTTTAGTCACAGCTGTTGTAAACACCATACATCAAAGTACATACTTCCAGGCATTACTGATACCTTGTACCTTAATACAAGTCACTTTAAAATTCTAATAAGTCCTCCCTACTCTCTATCTTAAGGTCTCATGACTCCTTATGCAACACAGACTTTGGGTTGCCTCCCAACCTTCAAATTAACTTTGGCCTGTATTCAAACACTGCTTTGTTACAGAAAAGCCACCATCTATACAAAAAAAAAAAAAAAAAGTATTACTCATAGTACAAAAAGAAAATATTATGACACATGCTAGAATAGCATGAAGTTGCAATTCATCACTGGAAGGTAGTTTTCACACAGTACCTTTTACAAGCAAGGAGAAAAAAAAACACAGTCAAGATGACTAAGCAACTATGAAGAGTGGGAACGGAGGCATCCACTTGTGTCTTGTAAGACTGCTGCTTGTATAACCAGCAGAAAAACTATTTCATGCCAAATACATACTTCTGTCAGAAAACACATAGTAGACACTGTCACAGTGACTTGACAAAGAAGGGAGATCAACTCTTGCAGCATTTGTACATTTACACAAATATTTTGGGGTATATTCTGTATCTTCAGAAGATTCGAATGCCATGCTGTTGATTACATCTTCTTCTGAATTCAGTCGACCACTTGCCCCAAACCACTTCATCCCGGTCAACAAGTCTCCACGTATTGCTGAATGCACTTTAGCTTTTATCTCATTCCCTAGTTACATTTTCACTGGCTTCTACCAATACGACAGAAGAATCGAAAACATGAATAGGTGTTTTGAGACGGAAAAGATAAAAAAAAACATATCGCTGCCTAGGGACCTGCCCGCTGAGGCTTAGACAAATCCCGTTCCTGCCCAAAGGAGAGGCTGCGGCCGAGCAGAACCGCCGAAGTGGCCCTGCCAGTAGCGCTGGCCGTCCCTGCCGCTCCCGGCCAGCTGCCAGCAGCCAATCCCTCCGCGCCCGGTTCTCCTGGGCACGGCACCAAGCCCAGAGCTCCGCGTTAGGGCCGAGGGCGCCTCGTCCTCCGTCGCTGCCCCGCGGGACAACCCGAGCCCGGCTCCTCCGCACTGCGCTCCGTCCCAGGCCGGAGGAACCCCCCGGCTCTGCACCCTCCAACACCGGGGCTCACCCGCTCCCCTCAGCACCCGTGAGGGAGGCAGCCCCGCCCGCCGCCCCACTGTTTCCCCACCGTCCCCCTCGCCGCAGGCCGGACCGTTACCGCCCAGTGAGGCGAGCCGGCCTGGCAGGACAGCGGGCCGAGCAGCGAGCGGGGTGCCGTCCCTCACACCTCACCGGGGAAGGAAAGCAACACCCGCCCCGCGGAGCCTCGCCAGGTACCTGCGAGCCCCGCTGGCTCCGCCACTGCTTCAGCTGGTCGGAGGCGTCGTCCCGGTTGTCAGCCATTTTGCAAGCTTAGGAGACCCCAAAGACAGGAAGGGCAGTGCGGAGAGGAGTGAGCGTGGAACAACCAGCGGGACTGTGCTCGCCACCAGCGAGGAGGCAGCGCCAGAGAGGTCACCCTGGGGAGAACCACCGCCGCCACCACCGCGCCCTGCAGCACCAGCGGGTAGCGGGAGATACCGCTCCTACAGCCTCTACCACAGCACCTCGCCCTCCCCGCGCTACCTCCTCAGCCAATAGCTCTGCTCCCAGCTGGCAGCGAGAGCTGTGATTGGGTGAAGGGAACGTCAATCAAGCTGTGTGAGGCGGTGCCCGCCGCCTCAGGCTGAGGGGGATGGCGGAAGGCGGGCTTGGGGTTGTGGTGTTCTCTTGTTGCTCGCTTTTTTGTGTAGTTAGCTAGCATGGAGGTGTATAAGTAACTTAATTTTTGGTGTGTGTTTTCAGTTTTGAGATGTTGGAACACAGCTGTTGGTGTGGGAGAGGTTAATCGTTGGCGTAGGAAATTACAGGGTTAGGGCATCGTGAAAACTGCAATTACTTACGGAGTTTCGGAGGCAGGGTTTGTTTCAGAGGGAAAAAAAAAAACCGTTTTAAATTGCAAAATCAAAGTTACCAAATGTAGAGTTAAGTGTTCGTTCTCGTACTGTACCTCAGATGAGGCACAGGTGATATATTAAACAGTGGTCATAATTCATATGTGCCCAATTGTAAACAGTATTTCTTTAGAGGCCTGAATTTGTTACCTTAAAAAAAACAAAAACAAACCAAAACCACTTCTGATTTAATAAGAACACTCCCTAGGTTATAGTTACAAATTATGAGATAAATACAATTCTCCCGTTGGGCAGCTGTAGCACTACAGGTGACAGAAGTAGTTTACAGGCAGTTGTTTTTCCTATTTCTGAGGTAAAAGCCTTCAGCAACATGAATAATCTATCTGGAACTGTTAGGCTGCGTGACATTGGGCACTGGAAAGATGGACGAGGATCTCTATCTACCAGTTATTCTGTGGATTTGCATTTCAGTGTGTATTTCTATACGGCATTCCTGGCCCCAGACAGGTGGATAAGACTACATATATATGCTAGAAAACTAAAATACGCAAACCTTTCCCCTTATTAGCTCTTTCCTAACGACAATGATTGGGGGTAATCATAGCAGACCTGTCCAAACAAAGAGAAATTACCCAAATGTGGTTTGCAGAAGTACTGGTTTATAAAAGCGACTGAGCCAGCAAGTTGTGTGTGTGTGTGGTGGTTTGTTTCCTTCCCCCCCCCCCCCCCCCGCCATTCTTTATCAAGAATCCCAGTATGGTTCTTTACAGAATGCATAGTACAACAGTGAAGCAGTGTAGCTCTGTTTACCCACAGCCTGTAAGAAAGAAATGAAAAGGGGAAAAATGCTTATGTGCCAGACTATGACTACATTTTTTTCTCTTAACAGACACAAAAAATAGTGTAGCAGACAATTAATTCATCTAGTATGTGTTGTTATGCATTAGAAGGCTATACCCATGTATGTATACCACTAATGGTATTCCTTTGCCTCAGTGGTAAGAACTCCCTTTTTTCTGCTTTAGCTTTATTTGAGACATTTCTTTCACGTCTCCAAGTCTCATAATCTTTTCTTCCGCAACATGATAACCAACATTACAAAGAACAAGAAAGATAGATTGCCTGTGTTTCTAATATTTTTATGTTAAATATATATCATCAGACTACATCTACTGCAACTTCTGTGCAACCACTGATCACTTCCACTGCATCCAGACAATCCTTGGAAAAGATAAGCAGAAGTTGAACTTCAGTTAACTATAGTTCGGCTTGGATTTCCGCAAAAATCTAACCAGT
Source organism: Strigops habroptila (assembly GCF_004027225.2). Classification (NCBI taxonomy): domain Eukaryota; kingdom Metazoa; phylum Chordata; class Aves; order Psittaciformes; family Psittacidae; genus Strigops; species Strigops habroptila. The sequence goes on from NC_046358.1 coordinate 2,622,194, forward strand.
TTCTTGGTACATTGTACAGACCAAGAAACCCTCTATAGTATCAGCCAAAGAAAAAAGTATCCAAGCTTCACAACAACGTCTTAAGCCACAGAAAACTTTGGTTTCAAGATGTTAGCTCCCACATTGCAAACTAAGTTTGTAGGCCTCACTGTTAGCTGTTTCTGAGAACATTTCGGGTACTCATTCAGACTTATGTGGTGGTGTTCTATGCAGCCTTTATGTTTTAAGATGACTTTTACAAAAAAATGGTCTTTTCTTAAGGAAAGACTGATTGACTGGTCCTGTAGACTTACTATTAAGAGTGCATACGCGCACTTTTTAAATCAAATATAGTTGATATTTCAGTTTGCTTAAACAGCAAAATGAGGGCAATGTGGACATTTTCATGAAGAGTTACTGTTTGCTTTTCCTTTAAAGTTTAACACCTCCTGTCAACAAATGTGTGTAAACTTACTTGTCACAAATTCATTTCAAAGTAAGAGTAACTTGCAAAAACTGCTTCTCTTTCATTTTCCACAAACCCTTATTATAACTGTAAGGCTAGAGGAAAGGATATATGTGTATATACTTATGTGTATATGCATAAAAAACAAGAAGAGATTAAATACTGGCTAAGAAAATATGCCAAAAAAAATCCAAGGAAAAGCAGGTGGCAATATCAATGGCATCAGAAATGTTTACACTTTAGCTATACTAAAACCAAGCAACTACATTTGGTAAGGGCATATACAAAACTAAGTATGAAAAGAAGAGGAAAATTTTCTGTACTCTCAACTTAATCTTCTATCTTTTCAGTGAAGAAAGCACTGAATGCTGCTTGAAATTCATAGAATCATAGAACAGTTTGGGTTGGAAAGGACCTTGAGATCACCTAGTTCCAACCCCCTGCCATGGGCAGGGACACCTCACACTAGACCAGGTTGCTCCAAGCCCCTGTGTCCAACCTGGCCTTGAACACTGCCAGGGATGGGGCAGCCACAGCTTCTCTGGGCAACCTATGCCAGTGCCTCACCACCTTCACAGTAAAGAACTTCTCCTTATATCTAACCTGAACTTCCCCTGTTTCAGTTTGAACCCATCACCCCTTGTCCTATCACTACAGTCCCTGATGAAGAGTCCCTCTCCAGCATCCTTGTAGCCCCCTTCAGATACTGGAAGGCTGCTATGAGGTCTCCATGCAGCTTCTCTTCTCCAGGCTGAACAGCCTCATCTTTCTTAGCCTGTCTTTATACGTGAGGTGCTCCAGCCGCCAATGCTTTGCTGTGAGTATCTTTATTTATTTTCTTCCCTCCCCCCCCCGCTTCTATTCTGATATTTGGTTCCTGCGGCATCTTATTTGCCTGCGTAAGCCTCCTGTTATATATGCATTAAGTCAACAAACTTCAAACAATTCCAAATTAGTCATCTTTATTTACCTGGGGAGACTGGTTCTATGTTGCTGCGTGTCTTTCTGAGGCATATTCCAAACCACACTTTACCCTTAAGTAAGATTTTGTGATTAAAAGTCAGAATACTTCGCATTCATATTTTGTTTTCCCTATTTAAAGTGAGTTTAATCACAAACTGCAAGGTCAGTTTCACTCACCCGCAAGCATGCACACAAAATCATGCCGAATACAAAGTTTACACATAGTTCAGTGGTTTACACCCAAGGGAATGATGTAGAATTAGCTGGGTGGAAGGTCAACAGGATCTATTGCTTTGCTAATCAAGTTACATAGGCACCTAAAGCTTTCATGCTACGTATATCAACCATCTCAGCTGGCTGAGTTGGTACCTACCTCCTGCTTGTGATTAAATCAGATTCATAAATGTTCCCATGTTCTCTACAACATCTGTTGAGTAGGTATGCTCAGAGTACTTCTACTACATAGCCAAAGCATTTAACTTCAGCACAGAGCATTGAAGCATGACATTTATTCTAAAAGACCAGAAAAGAGAAAAATAAGACAGAAAGTGCTCATTTTTAATTAAACTGATTATCGCTGAGACCACATCACAGGATTGGGAGTCTTCATTTTTAACCCTTCTACTAAAGATGTTCAAACTTTTATCTTCCACAGTATCCAAACCGTATCTAGAGATGAGGCCTGGATATATTTTCTACCTATGCCCCAAGGAATAAGGTCAGAAAGAAAAAAATAAAGACATTGGTTTACGTGGTAAAGGCTCAAGTAATAAAAATATAATTGATATCACTGAATGTATTTTCAATCATGGAAAAAAATGCATCTACTGCCCCTACTCCAAATATGAAGTAATATAATGAAACTATTCTCAAGGCATGAAAGAATAATTGGCCTTGTGACAAATATCCAACCTTGGGATATTTACAGTACCTCAGGAACCTTTTCAATTGACTTTTCTGACGATCCTTTTGCTGTCACAGCTGATGTGATCATCAGGGCACGGAAAAAACACTGAACAAGGAATATATACTACTATTAACTGTTCACTTACATGACAGGGGATTGAAGGTATGGCAAGTACACTCAGAAGAAAAACAGAGAAGCATTAATAGAACAGATTAATGTTCATTGTAATACAGTAAATGGAACACATTGGCTGTCTTGATTCCAAAGTGGAAATACACACCCAAACCAATTTTATTTGTCAAACATGCAATTAGGTGGACATAAAGTCCATGCTATTAAGAGCCAGCCAACATCTGGGTGACAGGTGTCAACATGTTAGACATAGTATATGGTGAGAAGAAGAGATGGAATATGAGATATGTAATGATCTGTGGAGCTCTGTATATACTCTGTAAGTATTGTCTGCTTAATAAGTTTATCATTCAGTAACTTGCATTATTTATAGCCTTTTTACTTTTGCATTTTCAGTCATCAAATCCAATGGAAAACACTGTGAAATAAAACATCTTCAGAAGAGGTGGACTTTGAGGGATGATGGAGGGAGCAACATTAGTGGAAAAGGTAAGCAGCATGAATTAAAGCTGGGTTTTATGGGAAATAGCTCGTCACTTGGGCTGTCAGTTGACAGAATGAGATACTGAGAGGCACAGCAGAGAGAAAACTTCTGAGAAAACACACGTAGCAGAAAATCAGGAAAAGGCAGATTGGAAACCTCATTTTGTGTTTATAATTTCCACCATTCTCTGCTGTAGTTATTAGGGCAAGGTCTTAATTTAAACCACTAGAAAAAAAGACTAACCTCAGAGGTAGAAAAGCGTGTTAGAATAATAATAGTGTGTTTTTACACTAGAAAAACAATGTGGTTTTCTTTTCTCTCCTTCTTTCCTTTTCTATAGACAATAAAGACTTCAGTGATTCTGGAGCAGATGTGTTCACAGAATCACAGAATCATTAGGGTTGGAAGGGACCTCTGGGCATCATCTAGTCCAACTCTCAAAATTTAGCAGTGTGTGTGGTTAGTAAATGTCAATGGATACACTTGTCCTAGAGTAAAATAAATTTTGCAGTATTTTTACCAAAAGATGAATTTCATTCATCTTTATTAATGTTTTGCAATAATGTATGACATTTCATGAACAGTACTCCTCCTCATCATCATCAAGAATTTGTGTTTAATATTTGGTGCTGGCAAGACAGCTGCAATATATGTTTTGAGATAACTGAAAGAACAACAATAATAGGACAAGAAATGCAGTATTCAAACATGTATTTAACATTCTGGGTATGTGAAGTTTTGTATTTTTATTCCTAGAAACTACATTCTTAAAATTCACATCATATAAATACAATTTTCTTGTGTTAATGCATTTGCTTTTATTTGATTTTCTTTCAAGTTAGAGCACCCATAAGTAAGCTTATGAATGGTTTTCTGCATTTCTTCCCTGTATTATTAGCAGCATTGTCTGAAGCATTTACCTAATAGCAGTTGATAAACTCTCTATTTTGAAACATGATTTTGCTCATTAATGCTTCTGCATAAGAATTAAAGCTAGGCACAGCAATATTTTTTTCTGTTATTAGAATCAGAAGCTCTGAAGCTTTTAAATGGGTCAACCATCCAGTATGACTTAGTCACATGTGCTTTAAATTAGTCAAGTGTTTAATTGGCTTGCTGGATGTTTGCATGTATAAATATAGGTGCTTGATCCAAGAGATATCTTGATTCAATAGGTGTCATTTTATATGTTCTAATTTTGTATAAAGAAGAGAATAGTAAATGAACTGGTTTTTCAAGCCAATTGAATGTTCAGAAATGTAAAGGCAATTAAAAATGTTGGCTGCCTCACATGACTGGAAAATCAGGCTATTATTTCATTGTCAGTAAAAATTAGATACATGCTTCTGAAAATTTTGGATAGATTTCTGTAGCTGAATGCATCAGTACAGCTCTAGACTGGTATATAGGGTTTATTCATATAATTTATTAATATGCCAATAAAATGAACTAAACTGAAGCTGCTAGTTGGATATATGAACAGAATCTGTTTGCCCATTATATATGTTCTGTGATCCCTAAGTAGAAGAAAGCAGAGTTTGATGCTCTGCTGAAAAATATCAGTGTAATATATCAGATTAAAACATAGAATGGAGAGGCACACCAGACATATGCTGTGTTAGAGGCCTACAGAATGTGAACAAAAGAATTTGCACATCTATCTAACAATATCAACACTGCTTTATGATTTGGGCATTCCATTTTGAAAGAAAACCCCTGATTAGAGGCATTTTGAGTACATGACTGACACTTAGGTTGCAAGGTGTAGAACACTTGTAATGATGAATTTAGTACCAAAACTCAACTTTCATTTAGTTTTGGTACTAAAACACTGTTAAAATTTGTCATCTGATCACACATTGTTCTTTACAGCGGTGATTCCTGAATTTTCCTCTGAATATAGTATCAGTGCCATGACTGGAAGAGACAATAATGGAAGCTTATGGGGGAAAAAAACTCAAGCAAACCAGCCAGTGGAATGGCAAGAAACAAGATGGATTTGCTGTAACCACAGCAAATACAGACTCTGGGAAAAAAGGAAGGACAAAGGAGAAGGGATGTTGCATTTTTAAGGTATGAAAAGAGGAAATGTCACTATCTTCGAAACCAATGGGCAAGTAGCTGGAGATTTTCTGTACATGATCGAGTCACTAAGTCAAAACTGTTAAACCTGAGAGATTTAAGTTAGACATCTAAGTAATGTTTAGGTGTCTAAAGAAAGGCTGGCTTGATCTTTTTCTATTTAAGTAAGTTATGAAAGCTGTGGTGCTCTGCAGGCAGAGATACATCAAAGACTTACAATGCATGTGACAGTCATAATAGGTACACGTGATATTTGTATGCTGGAGTATAAGCAAGTATTTTACATGTATAATAATCCAGTGTGCTGACTTGATGGGTCAGTTTCCCATGGAATCACCTGGGAGTAATTGTTGCAAATTCACCCGCAGAGATTGCCTGCCAGGGTCCCATTAAGATAATATTTTCTAAGTTTAACATGTTTATAATCCACATGTAGTTTAATGTGTTTTGTCTTTCACCTTTACATTCCCAAAATACAAATATACTTTAAAACATTTCACAGAATCATAGAATGAACTAGGTTGGAAAAGAACTTGAAGATCATCAAGTCCAACCACTACCCCAAGAGTGCTGAGACCACCGCTAAACCATGTCACTGAGGGCCCCATCTACATATTTACACCTATTTAATGCAAGCTAACTTGTCACTGATTCATTTTCATTATCTCTAAACTAGCAGATTAACAGACACTGAATAACTGAATAAGATTTTTGAAGATAATTTTAATGAATTGTGAAATAAATGCAATTTTAAAAATCTGCTTTATTATAGAAGAATCGTGGCTGTCTCTTTAGTTGCCCAGTTTAAGAGGAATAACAGCAAAAGACATAAGACTTGAGGTTTGTCCCTTGAGGTGGTCACAAATAGAACCAAGGGAATAATTAATGCTGAGGTATTAGCACACTAATGAGTATTGTTTGAATTGATGGGAGTTGTAGGTCTCAGTACCTTTGAAAATTCTGCTTTTATTTTGGTGTGAATATTTTAGCCTTTTTTTCCCCCCCTTTAAATAGCTAGACTACCAAAAATTCCAGGGTCTTACGAGATTCAAAGAAGCAAGGAGCACACTCTGAGTGAAATACAGCACCGCTAGTAGCATATTAGATACATATAAAATAGTTCTTCCAGCCTGGAATAATTGCTCCACAACGGTGCCTGCCATATGGCCAGCAGCTTGCCCCAGCTGTCTGAGTAATGGCAGCATGTGAGTAGCTGTTCCAGTCCTTCTGATAAAGGCAATTTTTTACACTGACTAGTTATGTGTTATTATATGTTACAAAGGTGGCCATTATTTTGTTTAAGACTTATACAATTGCCAGGGGCTACTTGTGATTTCTGCTGAAGTAGAATAAAAAGCCTGGACTGTTTTTACCACAGGGACATGCATGGAAAAGAAACCAAGCAGAATTTCTTCTGCATGTTTAGGTATTCTTAAAGCCAAAGTTCTCTTCTGTACATTTGACCTCATTTTTCTAAAGTTTTCTGTTTCTACAGAATTCCTTGCTTCAAACAGGTAAGTTGAAATTTTAGAAGCACCTAATATACTTAAAAAAAAGGCAACATAATGCCATAACTACAGGAGTCTTCACAGCATTTAGTTAGACACTGGGATCAATTTTAGACATCCTAAAAATCCTGCTTTTTACATGTATGGAGGGCTACATTTCTAAAATGTGTGCCTGCTTTATAAAAGTTAGAAGAATTAATAGTTATTTTGACATATGAACATAGAAACAGAACTTGGCTGTTTCATGACACCCGAGAAGTGGTGAAACTTATCTGGAAACTGTAACAAAGTATTAGCTTGTTGTTCCCTTTTTTTTTTTAACCCCCTTGAGGTTGATATTAAGTTACCAGGGTAATTATATCGATACATTTCTTTCTAGCTATTAATTGACCTCTGAACCCTGGCTGACCATCTGCAAAACATTTACAAGAGGTTTACAAGCCATTTACATTGATGCAGGGATAAAAATGAAATACAGATCATAACTTACAAACCATCAAACTTATAAACATGCCGCAACCTTCTGAACAGATCACAGAATCATAGAATAATTTGAGTTGGAAAGGACCTTAAGATCATCTAGTTCCAACCCCCTGCCACCTACTGTGAACTATCAGCATTCCTAGCTGGCTTTGCTTGTATTTATGTCCTGGGTTTGTCAGTTAATATCAGTGTTTGTTCTGTGTTTGGGCAGCACAGTTGAGTCTTCATCCATAACATGGACGTCTAAACAATTTTAAGAGTTTACACATTTATCTTCTTTAAGAGAATACACATTTATCACTGAATATGTTGCCTTAATTTTTTTTAATACTTCTAGTCTAAAAATGTTTGATAAACGTTTACAGCTACAAGAAAGAGTTCTACATGATACCAACCATGTAAATTAGGCCAAGTTTTGATCACCAAATACTTTCAACTCACCAAGAGTGAAAACAGCTATTTTTCAATAGTCCTCTGGTTATCATAGTATTTGACTGAGAAGGTTGATACTTTTTCCTTTCCTTTTGTTGTTAGTATGGTAGGGGATTCTTTCTTTGTTTTTACAATGTGCTAATACCTTTTCTGTTTAGTATTGTTATCCGTACATTTTCCTGAAATCTGAAAGGAAGTTTCAAGACATGAAAGGTTGAGGTATCTTAATTTCCTGCCTGCCTGTCAGATTCCAGAGGCTTTCCACCATCTTCTTCTGTATTGATGGTTTTGCTCCTTTTCCTGCTTACCAGTCATGGCGATAGTAACCAATATACCCTATTCACAAGAGGCTCCATTGTAGCTGAAAGGTATCTGCCAACTACTATAGATTGGAGATAGGCCTTGGTCTTTCACCTTGTATTTTAATGCAGGTGTTTTTTGTTATGATCCGGTTCAATGACACCCCATGACATCCACCCACCATTCATCATTTAATTTTAATTCTTCTGTCAACCTCTGATACATCTCTGAATCATCATTTTGTTGAGCACTGATGGATCCTATACTTCATAATCCTGGCACCAGCCCCACTGCTACTGAATCATACGGACTATTCTTATATTTATTTCCAGGACCGGGTACTAAGATGTGCTATAGAACATTATATAGCACTGAGATACTTCCATTAGGATGGTGTGTCACAGGTACACCTGCCCAATGACGTAGGTGGAAAAAAAGGGAGTTGGTAATTTCCTACCCATTGCTTACAGTGTATGTTTCATCCTTAGTAGCAATAACAAATTGGCCTGTGTCAGTTGTCTCCCTGTTGGAAAAATATTCCTGGCCTCTGTGATAACAGGTAACCTTGTGTCATAACTGGAATTAGGTATAGAAGGAGGTGGATGGTGTTTCTGAAGGCCATGCATGTTGACTAGGTGGTTCTCAAGCCAATAGCGCTAATGAACAGCGCAGCTACATGTGCATGTACTGAACTGACAATGAGGTTTGGAACCTTATGTGATTTTTCTTCCCCTACTGTTTTTTGCATGATTTTACTTTTAGGGTTGGAAGTAGATGAGGCCTTAGAGATATGGTTTAGTGGTGGCCTTGACAGTGCTGGGGAATGGTTGGACATGATAATCTTAAAGGTCTTTTCCAACCAAAATGATTCTATGATTCTATGCATGCTCTTCCGCTGTAGCAAAACCATGGTGGTATACACATTCAGCATCTTCACAAGACAAGTGACGTGGTAAAATACTGTTCATTCACACAAAAACTGAAAAAGTATGAACAGTGTATTATGATGGTCCAAAAGTAGCATCATATAAACTCGGTTTTCATTAACTAGTACACTCCTCTGTGCAGTAAGTGTCAAGCTACAAATTCCTGCTCCAATATACCAAGATTAAGTGTTCTTGAAGAAAATTTCTTAATATGGGCAATATAATATGGTGATGAATACTAGAATACTAGTTACTATGCTGTTATGATGTTATATAGAGTAAAATGGTGCCTCTTAGTGTTACAAAGCTTTGTTTTCTGTTTGTTTTCATAAAAATGCCAACATCAATGGTCAGTGATATTTACAGGTGAGTTTTACAGCATTTTTCACACACGCCTTATAAAGTTTAGGTAAAATTTTAGTAACATTTCAGTCTCTTTTTTGGCAATCATTCATTCATTTACAAATTAGCATTATATGATATTGACTCTGAGGTATTTAAACAATATGAAATGTACCTCAAATCAAAACATTTATAAGATTCTATTCTAGTTTTATGTGCAGGTAGGCAAGGTTTCCTAGTGGAAATAACTAAAATCTCTGGAGTTTATCAGAGAAATCAAGGAAAATCAGGGGTCGCAAAGTAAAAAACATAGTGAAGAGAGAAATCTACAAGTGAAGACATTGTTTTGCTGTGGTATTTCCCCCTTATTCTAACATGTTTGACATTGTTTTATTAATTATTTTCTTGCTGGAAGTGTTCATTCACTGTAGTTTTTCCCACAAATGTGATAGAACTTTTCCCTCCTACCTTCCAGATGAGTGCTGTGGTGATAGCACTGCAGCAGTCTGCTTGTCTCTCTTGCTTGCCCTTTGCTGCTATACTGGCTCAATACGTTACTATTGTTTCACTAGCAAACCAGAACAGCAAACAGTAGGTGTCTAAGAGAGTTTCATGGAGTATGGGAAGAATCAAGTTCAAATGCTAAATTTAGATGAGACTTAAAATGAGCCATGTGTGGCAGATGACTATTCTGACTACTAGGTGCTTTGTGGTGCTGAGGATTTCCTGGATACATCTGCACTGTCCCTTGGCACTGTGCTCTCACTCCTCAGCCCAGGCCTCTATGGTCTAAGCTGTATACTTAGTTCATTCCTGAGGTCTCTATGATGGAATGTACTAGGTTTCTTGCTGATGAAGCACTGGTGGATCTGAAAGAATAGTTAAAATACAATTGTAAAGACAGCATAGAGGGCTGCCTCCTCCTGACTGTCCTTCAATGCCATCCCAGAACACATCATACTCATGGCTTTAAACTGAAAGAGGAGAGATTGAGATGAGCTCTTAGGCAGAAGTTCTTCCCTGTCAGGGCAGTGGAGTGCTGGCACAGGTTGCCCAGAGAAGCTGTGGCTGCCCCATCCCTGGCAGTGTTCAAGGCCAGGTTGGACACAGGGGCTTGGAGCAACCTGCTCTAGTGGAAGGTGTCCCTGCCCCTGGCAGGGGGTTGAAATTGAATGAGCTTTAAGGTCCTTTCCAACCCAAGCCATTCTGTGATACTCTTGTGTGCTTCATATCCTGCCTTATTCCATGCTGAAGTATACCACACCCAGCCTAAGCAGTATGGTTTCTGGAGGGTTGCCAAGTAACTTTGCCAAGTAAATTTGTCACTGCTCAGGATAACCTGAAAAACAACCCAGTAATTGTGAACATAAAACTATCAAGGGTTTATAGTGTTTTGGCTTGGGTTCATGAGAAGACTTGGGCATAGCCCTGTTATACCCAGATATGGCCTAGACTGGAGGTGCCAATTCCAGTTCCATCAGCCTCACACACTGCCAGCAGGTCTGGTGGCAGCTTGGCGCTCCTGAATCCTGTCAACAGTGGTGAGCAGGGGCATTTTAAATTTCAGAAAATGAAAGAAGAATATATGTGAAGGAGAGCATGTGACTGCATTGAATGCATAAAATGCATCTCCTGGCGAGAAATGGCTCTGACAAAAGCTGCACACCCAGGAGTTAGCCAACAGCTAGCACAGGAGGCCTGGTAGGACACTGTAGTAGAAACATGCCATGGAGATGGATGGCATAGCATATACCACAGCAACCAGGAATGTACTCTGCTAATCATCTCAAAGGCGTATTTCAACACAATGTGAGGCACCCGATGCATGATCAGGGTTTTGGTTCACTCCTCACTGAGAGCAGGTTAGAAAAACACAGCAGTGAAGTTACACTATAGTGTTGCACTTCTCATAGAATCATAGAATGGTTTGGGTTGAAAAGGACCTTAAGATCACCCAGTTCCAACCCCCCTGCAACCAGCAGGGACACCTCACCTTAGACCATGTTGCCCAAGGTTCTGCCCAACCTGGCCTTGAACACTGCCAGGGATGGAGCATTTACCACTTCTTTGAACAACCCGTTCCAGTGCCTCAGCACTCTCACAGTAAAGAACTTCTTCCTTATATCTAACCTGAACTTCCCCTGTGTAAGTTTGAACCCATTATCCCTTTGTCCTATTTCTACAGTTTTCTCGTCCCTGTCTCACTTGCTTTTTTCTTCCTTTTTCTTATAGTTGCATCTCATTGCTCAGGAACATGTTACTGCACAGAGAGATGCCTATGTCAGTAGGCATGACACTTTGCCATGACAGGCCACCTCATCAGGCACTGCTCTGGGAACATGATCTGTAAATGAGTAAGTTTAAACCTCTTCCTCATGCAGGTTTTGTCTTTGTGAAGCAGGTGTCTGTAACAGTGCACTGTGCTGTGTCCATCTCGCCAATATATTGTGGCCAGAAACGGATACTGCCTTTTCCAGAGGTTTTGTGCTAGGGATACGGAAAGAAAGCAGAGTCTTGTCAATAAAAAGTCAGTGGCTTCACTGGCCATGCAGTTCAGATGTTATTCTGGGCAATCCTGTAACTATTCTAAGCAGTTCCTAACACAAGGCGTTGTGCACTTGATCTCTCTGTGAGGGTAGACACCTTGTGGTGAGAGTACCATACTGTAGGACGTGATCTGTTAGAAACTGTGTCACGCATGCAATCCCTCAGTTCATCTGCACCCCCATTCCACGAGGTGTGTCAAGCAACAGTTGTTCACACAGTAATGGGAAAGCTGGTGCGCGTCTTTTCGCTGAGTATTCTTCATTTTGCAGTGAGTTGAATTACTACACATTCAGTAAACGTCCTGGAGTAGATTAAGCACAATGTTGTGGTATTTCCACACAGCCAGCCTCAAGAGGGAGTCAGCGGGTTCCTGTAATACAGCGAAGCTGCCTAATCCTACAAAGTTTGGTATTCCTTGGGAAAATGAATCTCTGACCGAACACATCCAGGGGGAAGGAGAATATGTGCACATGGCCTGTAGAGGTTATGCTCGAGTATTAGCACTTGTGAGGGCTGGTAAGAATCTTCTGGAATGAGATCCTGCATCAGCTGGGAAGCTGTTGCTAGACTGATTTATGGCAGTACCACAATATATACTGCAGCTGTTATCCTAAGGTTATAAATGATTCCCGACAAGGTAGAAGAGATTTTTAAGACCTGAATTGTGCCTTTGCATTTCCCCTATCGTTTGTCTTCAATTCTTTTCAGCATTGTTTGCCATTGTATATAACCACTATTCTCACCATGGACCAATAATGCTCTAGGGCATCCACTTTATAGTGTTGTTAGAGGGTAATACCTTACCTGACAGTTTCCTGACTGTTAGGGATTGTGAAAAATACTATATTTAACTATAAATGTCTGTCTGTATGGCTATTCTTTCTATTGGTTCTGTGATCATGGTGGTTAACTCTTCGTAATGTTATTGTCAATACTGTATTAATGGCTAATAAAAGAGCTGAGGACATTCCAGGAAGCATGACACATCTGTGGCAATCTACAGGTGTCATTTCTCTATCAAGTGCCTCATGAGACAGGTTAGTATCACAGCCAGTGAATGGCTACAGTAATAAGTGCTGTTTTGACATGCATTTCATCCAAACGTGAGTATTCTGGCACATGGGGCTGTAGCAGGTTTCCACACATATGTGCTACAGTAGTGGGAACATGATATGTGACCCCCATGACCAGATAAGTAAGATTATTGCAAGTGCATCCAGAGAATTAGTTTACACTGGTAGCTAAGACTATATAGACTTGTCAGTGCTGGTGTTATATCACAGCTAGATGTCTAGGTGATTAGGGCAGTTTAATCCTAGTGGAACGTGTCCCTGCCCATGGCAGAGGGGTTGAAACTAGATGATCTTAAGGTCCTTTCCAGTCCAACCCATTCTATGATTCTGCTGTAACTTTATAGCTGGATGTTATAAATTAATAGCTGTTAAATTCTGAAGAACATCATCATTATTTGCAGCTATTTTGGTAATGCAGGCACTGTAAAATTTTAATTAACAGGAACAGCTGAAACGAGAAATAGTGGAAAATAGTCCTTAGTGCTCCACTTGCTTTGAATAATGTCATGTGATTAAGCAAATACTCTTCTATCCCCTTTATTAGATCCGATTCCCCCACCAACCAGCACTGGTAAGACCTTGCTGCTAGTGACTGAGAAAATCTGATATGGTACCAAGTTATCATCCAGGAATTTAATGCATTTTTCATAAGATCTTTCTTATTCTGACAGTTTTCTCCACCCTTTGTCATCACAATCATTTTATTGTGTTATTCATAGGACAAAAGGATCAAATCGAGATCCATTATTTTCATAGTTCCATAATCTTCCCAAATAAGGCCTATTATAACACTTGTTTGGTTGTCTGATGCATTTAGAAGTAAAAAGTGGTTTTCTATCACCTCCAAATTTCTGGGCAGAAATTTTCAATGCTTGTTGAGGAATACACTTTAAATTAGGCGACATGTCATTGGTTATTTCCAAGATTAGCTTGGTTTTCCTGCTTCAAAATGTTTTCAAAGCAAACATGGAATAAATGGACTATGGCTGAAACATCTGCAGAGGAAGGAGGCTATTTCTTGCTTCTAACAAGTGTAGAAAGGATCTTTGTCACTACTTTCATTCTCAGAAAGTGTTTGAGTTAAAGATGTCTTCACCTATAAAATGCGTGCTGAATTAAGAGAGATTGTGCTCAGTTAAGGGAGATCGAAAACTAAACTGTCTGGAAATGTTTAAAGATAAGAGGATTCAGCAGCAGTGTTAGAAACATTAATGAGGACAGGGATAGGCAGGGGACCTGACTTTGGAAAGTTGTGCCCAAAAGGGTTCATCTAGGTGTCCCTCACAGTGCAAAGGGCAGCATTCACAGAGTCACAGAGCTGTTGAGGCACCTCTGGAGATCAGCCAGTCCAACCTTCAAAGCAGGATCAGCTAAAGCGGGTTGTCCAGGACTGCATCCAGTTGGGTTTTGGATATCTCCAAGGACAGACACTCCACAACCTGCCCTGGCAACCTGTGTCAGTGTTTTACCACTCTCAGAATAAAAAGTTGGGGGGTTTTAATGTTTAAATGGATTTGGTTTGTATTTCATTCTGGTTCTACTGCTGCTTGTTCTTTCACTGGACACCACCAAGAAGAACCAACCTGTTTTCTTTACTCTGTTCCCATCAGGTATTAATGCACAAAAATACTTTGGACACCTTCTCCAGGCTGAACAGTCCCAGGCCTCTCAGACTCTTCATTAAACGACCAAAACCCCAGTTCCTTAATAATCTTGGTTTCCCTTTGATGGCCTAGCTCCAGAATGTCCACGTCTCTCTTGTCCTGGAGGCCCCAGAGCTGGACTCGGAACTCCAGATGTCTCTCATCAGTGCAGAGCAGAGGGAAGGACCACCTCCCTCCATACTGCTAGCTCACATTCAACTTGTTTTCCACCAGAACCCAAGGTCTTTTTATCCAAAGTTGTTTTACTAGCTCTTCAGCCCCCAGCACATGATACATGGGGTTATTCCTCCCTAGATGCCGGGCTTGGTGCTTACCTTTATTGAACTTCATGAGATTCCTGCTTGGCAATTTCTTCAGCCTGTCAAAGACCTTCTGAATGGCAGCACCAGCTGTAATAATCCCTCCTCACATTTTTTGGTCACCTGCAAACTTGCCAACTGGCCTCCACCTCAGCTTTGTGATGCTGCTCACAAGCCTTTCAGCCCACCAGTTCAACCAACTTGAAGCCTACCTCCCTGACCACTTATCTAGGCCATTATTCATGAATTTGTCAATGAGGATGTTACAATCATCAAGCGGATGTTACACTTCGGCAAGTGCTGAAAGCCTTGCTGAAGTGAACATAAACATCAACTGCTCTTCCCTCATCCATCATGCTAGCTATTTCATCACAGAAGGCTGTCAGGTTAGTCAGGTATCATTTCCCTTTCATAAATCAACTCTGACTACTCTAAATCACTTTTTTGTCCACAGCATGTTTGCAAATGTTTTCCAGGATTATTTGTTCTGTTCCTTTCCCATGGATAAAGATGAGGCCGACCAGTTTGTAGCTAGTTGCTTTAAATGTCTTCTGGAGGAGCACAGTTGGCCAGTTAAGCTGTCTGCACAGCAGCAGCAAACCATTTCTATATTCATCTCAGCAATCTGCTGTACACATGCACAGAGATTGCACTCCAAGTTCCTTATCTCTCTAATTATATCTATTACAAAAGGCAGCTTTTGAAAGTAGAGAGGATATTTTTAATGGATTCTCAGTGTTTCTTATGCTTTTCATATCTGAAAATGTATGCCAGAAGCAGGCTGCTGTGTAAAATCTTCAGCAAGTGAAGTATTTTACTTGGTCTTGCTTAAAAATCATGATAGAGATGACCCCTTCTTTCTTGACAGTAATCATTTTGAGAGGTAGTACCTTATCTTGCATTGCAAATAACAGGAAAGCTGATCTGTTCTGACTTCCTATGCTAAACAGATTTAACTTACTGAAAAAAGAAATGAAGAGTGACCTTTTTTAAACAGAAATTCTATTTGAACTTACAGTCTGAGAATGTCAGTGAGGGAAGTTGTATAAAGACAGGTAATGTTTTTTATTAGACTTTCATTAGAGTAGAAAAAGCAGGCAGGATGTGTTAGGCAGGAACATTTATGTGGAATTGTTACTAGCAAGCTGTAGTTTTAGTCTGTGCTAGATCACAGCTAAAACCAAGACAGGGAGAAGGTAAGATCACTATTTATTACCAGCAAGCTTGAAGATTTCTTCACCATACTCTCCATAGAAGATTTCAGTGAGTTTTAACTACCTGGAAAGTTTACACAAGGGACAGTATTCTTCTGACCATTTTGAAGAACAAAGGCTTGGCCTTTGTGAGATTCTATGTTCTCATTTAAAATCTTAGTTAGTGCTATCAAGTGAGTTTACCTATGAATTACTGATTAACACAGTCTGAAGCTATTGAGCACATTAGAGGACATTCTGAAAGTATTGGAACCTTTGGAAAGGCCATTCTGCACAAAACAAATAGGAGAAGGTGAAAACGAATAGGAGAAGGTGTTGACTTACTGCATATTGGGACTCTTCATCAGGGCCTGTAGTGATAGGACAAGGGGAAATGGGTTTAAACTTAAACAGGGGAAGTTCAGGTTAGATATAAGGAAGAAGTTCTTTACTGTGAGGGTGCTGAGGCACTGGAACAGGTTACCCAAAGAAATGCTAAATGCTCCATTCCCTGGCAGTGTTCAAGGCCAGGCTGGACAGAGCCTTGGGTGACATGGTCTAGTGTGAGGCATCTCTGCCCATGGCAAGGGGGTTGGATCTGGATGATCTTAAGGTCCTTTCCAAACCAACTCATTCTATGATTCTGTATTGGAAGAAGGCTTCATTTCAGGATAGATACAGCTGGTACCTCCACTATCACTTGGTAGTGGGTGAGGTCAGCAATGAGTATTTGTTAACTTGCTGAACTGGACCATCCGCTCCAGTTAGGCAATAAATTGAGGGCCTTTGCTGGATGGGATTTTGCTGTGCTGTAGGAAACACACCAGCTGTGTGTTATCTCTCCATCAGTGTGGCCTTGAAAATGTGCAAAATGTATTCTCTTACCTGCAGTAAACATATGTTTTGGGGGCATTTGGTTTAGACCTGATATGAGATTCACCTGCAATAACCGTGGAAGCAGGTCATGGAGAAGCTCGGCTTGCTGTTGAACCTCACTAACACAGCTGCAGTAAATAAGGCTTGGAAAGGCCTCCCCTCCCAGGTGCTCAGTACTTACTGCTTCAGGGGTTTGATTTCACTACTCAAACACTTTTCTTGAGTGCTCTGCTGAGGCTAGTTGTGTTAGCTGTTTTTCTCCCTGTTCTCCTTTCCTGGTGAGCAAGCTTGAGTCGTCTTTACTTCAAGTGAGTAAAATAAGCTCATATGGGATGTGGTTTTAAAGGGTGTTAATGCTGCTTAATAGTGTGTGTGTGTGAATGTCGTTTCCTAGGAATATCTTGAACTTTGTGGTTTGAACAAATAACAGATTAGTTATAGGTGACTTTGAAAAGTATTGATTTTGAGTCCTTGGTACAGGTTAAGTTTAGGGGGCTTTACATTTGCTTTGGCTGTTACATTTCCTTAATAAAATAAGCCAAGTGATTGATTATTTTTTTAAATGGGTTTGCTATTTGTTGAGTTGCTATTTGTGTAGCAGAGAATTCTGCTGGTTTTGAATTCTAATTATTTCTGATGTCATTTAGAGTTTTAAAACTGTCAAAGTCTGTAGCATGTCAGAGTTAGAATAACACTTGTATCTGAATTCTTTACATGAAGGAAAATGGGGCTTCTTGAGTGGTTTTGTTGTTATGGGA
The DNA here is from genome assembly GCF_004027225.2 of Strigops habroptila. Classification (NCBI taxonomy): domain Eukaryota; kingdom Metazoa; phylum Chordata; class Aves; order Psittaciformes; family Psittacidae; genus Strigops; species Strigops habroptila. The sequence continues at coordinate 2,639,608 of NC_046358.1, forward strand.
CTTCCACTGTTATATCCTTTATCTGTTTTCCCTGTGTTCCTAAAAGTCCCCTGATACCTTCTACTTTCTTTACACTTTAATTTTAGAGAGAAATGATTAAGAGGAAATCTGTCTATAGCAAGTTGACTTTTATTGTATGAAAATAACTTGTGATCCCTAATGGCCCCACTTGAAACATATGCAAAAGAGCCAAATACTTCCCATGCCTTATAAATCAGGGAATGTTCAGATATTCTTATCAGTGTTTTGATATCTTGTAATCTTGAGTGTTTGGGTTGGTAATTTTGTGTTAGCCCAGTGGAGTAATTGCTTTGTGGAAAAATATACCTCAGTTTTCATAACATAGTCTATAGTTTTGTTACAAACACATGCATCTGCTGTGAAAGTGAACTGTTTTCCTCTTCTCTATATAAAGAAACTATTTCTTTCCACTCTTCATGCTGCTTTTAGCAGTTCTTGGAAATCTGTTACCAAATTGGCTATTTCCACTTTCATACAGATAGTGAATTATCACTGAAGAGCACAGAATGTATGATGAGCTTGTTTAATCACAGATAAGTAATGCATATGGAAATGAGAAGTGCTAGTAGAGAACCCTTGTTTGTCTGCTCCTTGTCCTCCCACCCCAGTTTTGTCCTTGTTATGTTGGATATCTTGGAGCTTGAGGTTTAAGTCTTCAGTAAGGAATATCCTTTCCATGTCTGGGGGCTTCTGTTTGCCTTTGGAAAAGGTCTTTGCAGCAGAGGGAGAGAAGAACTTATTGGGCAAAGTGTTATTGTATAAGGAAATACTACACGTGTAGTTCTATAAATGGGAAGTAGTGTAACTCCTAACAGCGGAGAAAACATGGCGTGAGGGGAGTAAGAAAACAGACATCGCTTGTTCAGCCAGATGATTTCTGTATTGTTAAATTACTTGGAATGGCAGGAGTAACAAACTGTGTGGGAGAACAGGAGAAGTGTGAGAAAGGGAAAGATAAGAAATGATTTGTAGAAATACCAAGGACTTGCACAGCTGCGGTTTTCCCAAATAATGTCAAGTTCCTGTTGGCCAACCATGTGATTCTCAGTGGCAATTTATGCTTGAGATGAATCCTAAGGATGAATTTTAGAGAAAGCTCTTGCAAGAAGGCATCCCAAAAGAAATCACAAAGGCTTTTTAGTGAGAAAGAGGTGGTAGAGCTTGATCTCACTGCTTGCTTCCCACTCATGTAGACTTCAGTTCTGCGTCTGATCTTAGAGATGTGGCCAAGGAACTTGCAGGTAGTACTAACAGGTAGTAGTACCATTGTTTTGGGGAAGCAGTGGAGAGGTGGAGAGATGTGAGGGATAGACGCCACATGCTAAGGTAACAGAAGTCCCAGTTAAGAAGTCTGCAGTAGTCCCCAGTACCTAATATATAGGATTAAATACAGATGTGAGAGTGGAAAGATAGTGTAGTAATTGAAAGCATGAGAGACAAAGCTCTGTGCTTTGAAGCAGGAACTCTCGCTCATACATCCAGACAACTGTTTACTGTGTGTACTGCCAACCTGTGTTGTCTTTGTTGGGCTTGAAACTCTGAAAAAGAGCTCAAGCCTGAAAAACATGACGAAGTAGCAGAGTTAGCTTTGATCTGGAAAAGCACAACTAAGGTATTAGAGTTGTGGAGTAAAAATAACTCTGAATTGACAATGGAGCACAAGCGAAGTGTTGAGATGTTATGATTTTTAAATAACTTGGAATGACTTTGGGAGAGTTATGTCTGGTTTTAATAGACAATTTATGCTTTGGTGGGGAGAAGCAGTGAAAAAGGAGAGCGCTGAATTATAGCTGGGCTTAGATCTAAGAGACATGAAAGAAGATGTTAAATAAAGGAGTTTTGAGGGTCAACTGTAAAATCAGTATGGCCTGTTAAGCACTTTGGCTTTTAGTATGAGTAGAAGCTGCTTGATCCTGTGAACAGAAGTGCACAAGTAAAAGATCTGCTCAAAGCATTCACTACCTGCAGCCTTCGTATGGTGGCATCGCTCTCTAGGCCAGACTGGTGCAGTTACAACCCTTTTGCTTTCTTTGTTGCAAGTAGTTGTTGTGGGGAAGTATTTCACACTGAGAAGAGGCTGCTGCTCTGAGTGTGACTGTAAAATATTGGCCTTTGGAGTTTTTAAATGTAGCTTTTTAACTACAACAACAAAGTCAAAGCATTTGATGTGTTCACTGTTGCCTTGTGTCATTGCCATCAGCCTACTGCTACGAATGTAGAGTAGTTCACAAGTGAAATCTTTTGGCCTCACGCAACTAAAAGACAACAGGGCACGAGGCTTTAAATATCAAATGTAATTTTAGAGAGCAAATTCGCGCAAAGCTTCTGTGTATTCTATGCACCAGAAATCAAATGCTGTTTGTAAATAAGCAAGCTGTCTGAAAAATCAATGTTTGACATATGTTAAATGACAGCTCTTTGCAGTCGCTGCAGTTTCCAGTATGGAGGAGTGAAGCGAGGCTGAGCATTAACAATATGGACTCTTGGCTGCCTTCACTCTCCGTGTTGGATCCTTGTCACCTCCTGCCAATGCAACCCAGGGCTCCGTGGCCTGTGGGAGGAGAACGTGCCTGGGCGCTTTTAGGGTCGGGTTGCAGTAAATAGTAGCGGACCCCCGCTTTGGGAGGTTTACGTCTTGTAGGAAGATGTGAAAATTGAATTTTAAACTAGAAGAACGTGGGAACCTGATGGGTTGGAGCGAGGTTTCTGCTGCCTCCGCCGCCACCCTCGCTCCCCGGTGCAGCCGAAGGGGGGAGCACTCGGCCCGGGCAGGCCCCATGCTTGGGCGGAGGGACGGGAGAAACAAACCAGGCATCTCCGTTCCGTACCCAGCTCCCGGTTCAAGGTCAGGGCTGTGTAAACTGCTGCACAAAGGCTCCTTTCAGCAGCCGGCGCACCGGCTTCGCGGCCTTCCGCACAATCCCCCATTCATGCGGTGACCCCCGCAGGGCCAGGCGTGCGCGACCCTCACCCTGGGGAGACGCCACAGCCCCCGGTCCCGGCTCTGGGCCCATCCCGAGAGCTGCGCAGGGCGGGCGGGCAGCTGCCCAGCAGGGCCGGTGGCAGCGGAGTGCCCGTTGTCGCCCGGTCCCGCAAAGCCGGCGGAGCCCTGGCACTGCCCGGCCGGCCCCGCCCCTCCCGGAGCTATTTGCATACTGCCCGCCCAGCTCGAATTTCACTGGTGGAGACGGTCTCGGTCGGCGTCGCTGATTGGTGCTTCTCGCCGCAGCTCATTTGCATGTGGCGGTGCGGGGCGCCCGGCAGACCTGCGGCGGAGAAGTTGAGTCGGAGCCGCCGCCAAGTGTCCCGCCGAGCCCGCCCCGCGGTCCCCGCGCCCTGCCCGGCGGCCCCGCGCTCCCCGCTGCCGCCCTGCCGAGGCTGAAGATGGCTGAGCGCAGTGTCCCTGCGGGATGGAGGTAGCCGGCCCTCGGCGGTGCCGGCGTGCGGGGAGGGCTCCTGCCCGCTGTGCTGCAAATCCTCCCGCGCCGCTGGTGGGGCGGGCGGCTCTGGGTCGGTAGGAGCAGAAGGGATCTGCGTCAGCCTCACCTTTCGTGCTCTTCGTCGTTGGCTTAACCCGTCTTTCCTATGGCTGGGATATACAGCTCTACTCTGAAGACCCTGGAGGATTTAACTTTGGACTCTGGTTATGGGGCAGGGGATTCCTGCAGGTCCCTTAGTCTCTCCTCTTCCAAGTCCAACTCCCAAGCCTTCACCTCTTCTCAGCACAGAGGCAACTGGTGGTACTACTCGGGCTCCATGAACAGTAGGAATAACAGCTGGGATACCGTGAACACTGTTCTGCCGGAAGACCCCGAGGTTGCAGATATCTTTTCCAAGTGTCCTAAGCTGCCGGATCTAGAGGAATACCCTTGGACTGATGAAGACATTGGAAAAATACTCCGAAAAGGGAAGGGAGATGGCAACACCAAAACCTTTTCTCAGGAAGCTGTCAGGCGGCTCTCGCAGTTACTGAGGCGCGCCTTGATCAGGGTCTCCAGGGAAGCTCAGCGGCTGAGCGTGATGCACTCCAAGTGCACCAGGTTTGAGGTGCAGAGCGCTATCAAGCTCATCCAGAGCTGGTCGCTGTCAGAAAGCTGTGTCTTGGCCACCGTCAAGGCTCTTTCTTTGTACAGCATGAGCGCTGGAGACGGACTGAGGAAAGGTAAATCAGCCAGATGTGGCCTCACCTTCTCAGTGGGGAGGTTTTTCAGGTGGATGGTGGACACCAGGATCTCAGTCAGGATCCATGAATACGCAGCCATCTCTTTAACTGCCTGCATGGAAAACCTTGTAGAAGAGATTAAAGCTAGGGTTTTGGCAAGTCAGAGCCCAGATGGTGGAGGAGGGGAGATCTCAGCTGAAATCCTGGAGATGGTTATCAACAATGATGCTGAACTTTGGGGAGTGCTGCAACCTTATGAGCATCTCATCTGTGGGAAAAACGCTAATGGTAAGATCCAGCTTTTACCATATCTAATCTTCATACCAGCAAAATTTACACTGATCATTGATCCCTATGGATTTGGGGGCTTGGGGATTTTTCTTTTCATCTGAACTGCATCGTGGTTGTGGTTTGTGTGTGTGTAAAGCAGACATGATGGTGTGTTACCAGGCAAGAAAGATCCTGCTTCGTGCTTAAGATGTACCAGTTATGAAAGGTGCAGAGGCTGTGGGAAACCAAGCCCTGTTGTCCCAACAAATGTCTCCTGACTTTCTCCCAGCTGCTGTTTTGAACATTTTTACTCTAACTGGCGTGTAAACACGCTTCTCTATAACCATTAGATGAAATTTGCTTTACAAGCAACTCTTCAGAAAATACCACTATTGTTTTTAAACAAAATTTAGGTTGTAGTGAGTCTCTTGTAATTTCAATATAAAGAGGTTAGTCCCACAAACAGCCTGGAGAGGGAAAACAACATTCATTTATTTTTTTGTGGTAGTAAAATTCAGTTTCTGAACAAAAACTCGTAACTACACATAAGTGTTACTTTCGACTTCCTTCTAGTTTAGCAGAAACCTGTGTTGTAATTACACTTGTGCAACAAACAAGAGCCTGTGCTTGGCTTGCCGAAGCGAGTATGTGGGCTGGTGCCTCAGTAATGAGAATAACATGGCATTAAGGTACTTACCTCTATAATTTGTTTAGAAAGCAGCCTTTTTGAACAGTTAAGCAAATAAGCAGATAGAGGAATGTTGGCGTCTGCCTGTGAGACTGAGGAGCAGTTTGGAAGGTTTAAGTCATGACAGTTCTGCTCAGAAGCCGTGCTGTTTATTTTGCATTGTCACACTGAGGAGTGCTGTAATTTTTCCATGGAAAACTTGGAGAAATGTTCAATTTAGAAAACTCTTCTGTGCACCACACACAGCTGAATGTCTTCTGCTGTAACCTCATTGTTACGGTCAGATATTCCATGCCTAATACCTTTGTGATTTAACTCTATCAACCCAAGTGGTTTGGTCCTCTTCAAAAAATAAACTCATGGTGAGAGACAAGTTAAAGGAGAGGATTTTCTCTGAGGGAAAAAGTATACCCTAGGTGTATTAGTACTGAAATACTTTGTCAGAGAAGGGCTGACTCAACTTCTGCTCCTTGGGTGCATTGATTTCCTCCACTTATCCTAAACCAAAGCAATAACATCATAATGCAGATGACTAGTGGATAGGTGCAGGGACTGGCCTCATAGGTCAGCCTGGTTTGAATTACAGCATAAGAGGATGGCTGCTCTTATGGTGCTCACAAAACCTCTGTATGCACTCTATCTGCCCTCAGTCTACTGTCAGTGTTACTAAATGTATGTGAAATAAATGTGAAGAGCCCTTTGGGATGTGCTCTTGGCACTGGTACAAGACATAACTGTAACTTTCAAAGTCAATCACAGGCACCTACTTTTTTAACTACAAGCTCTTAGATGGGTGACTATAAAGGTATGAGGATGTCTTGTCCTCTGCCAAAACACTTGTCAGAATTCTTTGTGTACCATGGGAGTACTTGTCACCAGGTCCAAAAAAAGGACTCTGTTTCCTCTCTTGTCCCTATTTAGGGAAGCTGGAGTAAAATGGTGTGGTTCTGTATAGTAAAACACACACCTCAGTTGCTCTCTGCTCAGTGCTTCTACCACACAGGTTCTGTGTGTAAAATGGAGAGGAAGTCAGTCCCTCAGTGCCTTTTTTCTGAAGAGAAATCTTGGGAAAATGGCAGTGATTGAATGGAAGCTGGTGTTCAATGGGAACAAGAGTGACAGTGCAGGGAAATGCTTATAAATATTCAAACCACCAAATGGTCAGTTATGATAACGGCTGCGGAGTGTCATACCCAGCAGTTGCTGGCCACAGAAGGATTGGCTTCTGTTGCCTCTTTTGTTGTCCCTGTCTTTCAGATCAATCCTGTCGATAATTGAATGCTTTTTTTAAGTCTGAAAATTGAATAAACCCCCACATGAAGGTATCCTGTGATCTCCTGTGACAGTCTGTCACTAGTATTTTACCTGACACAAGTCAGTGAATCTTCTAAATGGCTTTTCTTGCAGTTGTAAGACCACAAATGGTTTTATCTGGATGCAAAAAAGCTTGAAATAACTTCTTTATTCTTCTCCCCATAGGAATTGTAAATGAGGAGCATTCACATCATGCTCCTCAGTGCTTTCAAATGATCTTGTCTTTTACATTAATTTAAATCTGAGGTAGATCTAGTGGTAAAATAACTGGCTATATTCCAGTATAAAGAAGAGGAAAATTTGCTTTACTGTCATTTTTATGTCTTTTCTAGTAAGAGAATTTTAATAGAGTGTTTGTAAATGGTGAGCTTGGCATATGTTTGTTGGGTTTTGTTTTATAGCACCGAGTTTAATGTTAGAGGTAAAAAGTACTTAGAGGTTAAGTTCTAACTCCAGTCAAGCATTGCAATCTCTGGATGAAATCCACGGCAGCGTACTACACAGAAGATTGCACTGGATTATCATAATGGACCTTTCTGGCATTATGATCTATTGAATATCATTTTCATTATTAGATCAGGATAGTGTGCTGCTTGGCATCTAAGAAACAGTAAGTAAATACATTAATCTTCATAAAATCTTCAAGAGACTGAGGTTTAGACCTGTGTTTCTTCATACAGTGACTTAATCTCCCATCAAGACCATAGTCCAGGCACTGCTCTGAAGGCTTTAGAGGCTGAAAGCTGAATATTCTGTATTGCAACAAATGCGTTTACCCTTCACACACCAGGTGTTGATTCAGACTTTAAAACTCTACATGCTTAAGGGGAATTTTAATACCATTTTCAAGTAAATAATAATCTGTGGCTTATTCATTCACCCTTTGTGTGAAGCTATTCTTTAATTGACTGTTCGCTGCTTCCAAGAGACATTTTCTGCTGTCATTGTGAGTTCTGGCTTCACACTTGGGACTCGGTCTCTGCCTTGGGAAGGATGAAGGAACTGAGATGATGGAACATCATCTGAGCTTGTGGCCCTAAGGAATTCTGTAAAGCTCTCTGGGTGTATTAACGACTCCAAGAGCAAAGTGGTTTTAGACAGGGTCTAGGCGAGATGTTGCAAAAATAATGTGATGCAAAGCTGGAAGGAAAATGAAACAGCAATAATGATAAGCAGCTACTGAACAACATAGCCACTGGAAGGTAAAAAACACAGTCCTATAAATTGGAATGCATGTTTTCTATTTTTAATTGTATGGAGATACATGATCTGCATTGCTTTGATGCAGCTAAAGTAGATAATGTATCTGGTAGTTTCACAGGGATTTTGAGATGTGCTAATTTTGAATGTTAGAGTCTATTAATTTCAAATGCTTTTTGGGAAATGAGGGGAAATGCAAAGTTGGGAATGTGCTGCTTTTACTTGATGTTCCTGTGTTTGGTGTTAGAATCTGAACTGTCAGCACTGCAAATCCATTCTGATGTTACTGCCCTATTAACTACAGCACTTACGTTGTACTTAACTATGGGGTTATTGCCAAACACTCCTGCGACAGCCAGTTCACCTGCTGGGCTATTTAATGCATCAGCACATCCTGGTGCTCTGTAGATGTAAGTGTTGACAGATGTGGTTGCGAGGAGGAAAAAAGGGGGGGAAGGGAGAATTTAACTTGGTAGCATTGCTTCTTCATGTACTTCTTACCTGAAAAACTTGAAGTTCTGTCTGGACAAATTAATCCAAAAATCAGCTGTTGGCTTGTAGAAACAGAGTCTGAAATAAGCTCTGTCTGTGTCTTGAGGCATTTTTCTTACAAAGGAGTTGAGGGGGGAAAGTGTGACCTTTATCATGGTGGGAGCGAATGATTTGAACTCGGTAAAATTAGACCAGAGATGAATTTGTTTCTCTGCGATGCCACACACTGTGCACACCCTGTCAAAGCATGGAGTTTGTATTTAGTATCACTACCTAACCCTATTTTCTCTTCTATTTCTCACTAATAGAGGTTAAAAATTGCATCTGATTTTTAACACTGAGGATTTTTAGAGCTATGCCATTCAAAAATTTCCCTTTTCTAGTTACCAAAATGGTCTGAAATGATATTTTTATTTCCCTGTAGTCCTGGTACTGTACTGAAATCCAGCATGGGGAAAAAAAATGTGTGGCATTTCAATAACTTAGAATGTCCTTTTGTTATCTGAACTGAACAAACTGGTGTGCTCATAAAGAGCCTCATCAATTTTAATAAGCTATCAGCTCCACAACTATTCAGGGGAAAAACTGCATGTTGGAAGAGGGGCATTTTGGGGAAGAGAACTGCAAATGCAATCAATAAACCAAGTGGAGTAGGAATAGAAGGCAAATACAGCAGTACCACAGATGGCTTGCAAATCATTTAAAACCATATACTAAACAAGCGCCTCTGTCTTCTGTGTTGTCATATCTGAAGCTGTCATTTGAAACAATATTGCTTACTGAGGATTCCTGGGCAGGGCTATGATAGACCTATGTGCACATTTCTATGTGAGATGAGCTGCTTGTAACTCTGATCCCATTTAAACTGCGGTTTCTTTCACCCCTGTGTAAATGTGCCCCCAGAATACCTTGTGTGCTTCTACTCCTACACGTTCAAGGGCTTGGATTTATATCCACAAACCTACAGGGACAAATTCTTTAAGCCCAAATGTTAGTGCTTGTATATACATGCTCACCTCCCTTACAAAGGCAAACCACTAGATGCACAATTAGAAATACAAACATCTGCAGATATGCATCTTGCTTATGTTCAAGGGTAGATCAAGTAAACCTAAAATGCTTCACCCCCCCTTATAGTGGGCTTTATGTGTTTATATATATGTTTTATTTAGTGATGGTAAAAAAAAAACTTCATTAATGAAGTTATAATGCTTTAAATTAATCCTTCAAATTGCTGATATTACACCATGGCAATAGAATTTGTGTCCTTTCAGTTGGTTAAGGAGCAAGTGCTGAAACTCCCTCAGTGTACAACTATTAGCAGCAAATGCTGATATTTGGATTTCAAGTGCAATTGGTGTCAGTCAGCTTAACCTTGTGAAACTGAGGAGTTAGGCCTGTGAAGAAGGAACCTCTTGCAGAGAAAAGCCTGCGACCTGTTGTGTCGAGGCTGAAGTCTGTTGTTACTGCTAATGCCAGGGGTCTGAACAGAGCAAATACTGTTAAGACCAGGACAGAATTTTATCCTTGGTGTGTAAAACAAAGCTTTACAAATTGCTTCCTTTGTCTTGAGACCAGCACTCACCCAGTGCACGGATGTTGTGTATATTCTAGTTGGTTTCAAATGTTAAATCCTACCTAATTTGGGGCTATTCCAAAACTAAATGCAATAGTACCATAGGGTGGCAGTGATTTTTGAATAAATTGCGTTTTGATGATGGTGTTGAGATGAAGGATTTCTTTACAGTGAAAAATCTTGTTTGGGTATTAGTGGTGTTGTCATGTTTTCTTGTTGTAATGATTTATTTCTGCTGATGTACCTGATATGATTCAATTGGTTCAGTTAATGGTCTGTTTAGAGCTTCCTTACTTATCTGTTTCATTTTTCTTTCCCTTTCCCCACCTTGGTATTGTAACATATGATCATGCAACACTGCAAGGGAAATGTTTAAGTTTATAAAGCCCTCTGTGTGAAATCCAAGTAAACTACTGGAAATGCTTACTTAAAATAGACTATAAAATTCACTTTTGGGCTTAGGACTCAAGCACTTAAATAACTTTTGGAAAGAACTGAAGCTCAAAAGTGCCTGCTTGGGAGCTTAATCCCAAGATCTTCATGATGATCAAAAGGAGAGTGACCAGCAGGTCGAAGGAGGATCCTGCCTCTCTATGCTCTGCTCTTGTCAGACCCCACTTGCAGCACTGCGTGCAGTTCTGGTGTCCTCAATATAAGAAGGACATGGAGATGTAGAAAGTCTAGAGGAGGCCACGAGGATGATCAGGGCCTGGAGCACCTCCCATATGAAGACAGGCTGAGAAAGTTGGGGCTGTTCAGCCTGGAGAAATGAATCTGCATGGAGACCTCAGAGCAGCTTCCACTATCTGAAGGGGGCCTAGAAGGATGCTGGAGAGGGACTCTTCCTCAGGGACTGTAGTGACAGGACAAGGGGTGATGGGTTTAAACTTAAGCAGGGGAGGTTTAGGTTAGATATAAGGAAGAAGTTCTTTACCGTGAGGGTGGTGAGGCACTGAAATAGGTTGCCCAAAGAAGTGGTAAATGCTCCACCCCTGGCAGTGTTCAAGGCCAGGTTGGACAGAGCCTTGGGTGACATGGGCTAGTGTGAGGTGCCCCTGCCCATGGCAAGGGGGTTGGAACTGGATGATCTTAAGGTCCTTTTCAACCCAAACCATTCTGTGATTCTATGGTTCTATAAAATGGAAAAATAAGACAAAAGGTTATATTAATCCTGTGATCTTAAAGTCAATATGTTGTCCTTTCTTACGTGAACTGTAATGTGAACAGGTATTTATCTTGAGCAGTTTGTCCATTGCGCCAGCAGAATTCAAATGAAGAGAAACAGGCTTCTAAACGCAGTAAACCCACTAGATACTGACAGTGCCCAGCAAATCCCTTGGCAGTCTTTATTCTTCATGTTTGGGAACAAGATCAAAACAACTCTTTGTTTACATTTAGGCTTCATTTTGCATTTAGTCAGTGGTAAGTTTTCAAGGCAATATATGTGGTCCCTATTTCTAAACATTTTCATTGTAACTGGCTCAGGACTTTGCAGTTTTACCCTCTGGACATTAAGAAAATCCTCTCGCATTGACTTAAGTTCTGCTCCTCAGAAGAAAATGTCCGTTTGCTCCCATTGAACAATGAGAGTTCAGGCTGATGAACAAAAGAATAAACCCAATAATTTCTTGATGCTGCTTTTATTTTAATGGGATTAATTTACATGTTGTTTTGAACGTAAGTGCCTAACATGGCATTTGGTTAAAACGAAGTAAGCCTGAGGCAATGGTAAAACCAGTACAATGGGTGGCTTCATGCTTTCTTAATTTACAAATTGGGACAGAAATATTTCAACAGAACTGATTCCTTCCCTTATAGAACAAGAGCTACATGAAAACCAAACTGTTGGACCTTGTTGGGGCATCTAAGTTAATTTAAGGATTCCAAGTTGTGCATTTCTGAGTGAGGAGAGCCTTTTAAATGGAGTCTTCTTGTTGGCAGCACAAGCCTTATCACAGGAAAGCAATAATAGACAGAGGAAGGGTGCACAGTGCATAGATGCTGAAAGGTTTGTTCCTTTCACCCAAACACATCCAGACTTGCCTTCTGACTTAGGTCACAAACCAAGCTGGAGCTGTGAGCTCATTCTGGTCCCTGGGAAAGGTTTGGCTACAACGGGTGTGACTTGGTACGCTTGGCAATGGGAGCAAGGAGAGACCAGGGCTGGGACAGGCCAGCTGTGGGCAGGGCATGGCTCAGGGTTGTTTGTCACCCTGTAATTACAGTGTCTGCCTGCTGCCTGCCAGGGTGGTGGTGGCAGCTTTTGTGAGCATGGTATATGTGGGATAGAGTTAATAGCGCGAAAGGAGCTTGTGAGGGAAGGGTATGCTGTAACTGCTGCTGTCTTTAGCAGTGGAAACTGAGGATCAGTCCTTTCAATTCAAGTTAAATGGAATCTGAGCTAGAAAATCCTTGTCTAGCAAAACCTACTTGCTTCTACGTTACTTGCAAATGAAAGTCCCCTAGAATTGTAAACTTCCTCCTCATCTGCTCAAAGCCTGTTACTTAATGATGTGATTTCATTAGCTATAGTCCAGCTGATGGTTTTTGTGGTGGTCCTTTAGGAGGCAGTTGTTTGGATTGGCCTTTACTATGATCTTAACATGAAACAGTTCTTTGAAACGCATTCATGAGAGATGAGATTGTGGACTGTAACCTGTGAGAATCATTAAACCAGGTCACAGGGATTGCTGTGAACGTGCTTACCTTCTTCCTGTTGACCAAGCAAAAACTGTCTGGTGTTATTCATATGGGTTTGACCCAAACAACTCATTGGTTAGTTGTGAGCCTGAGCACTTGTCCATCTTGTTCTGGTTGTTTAATTATAAAGCCTGGACCATTTCTTCCTTAGAACTTGTTTGATGTTCACCAGGCACTTAACCTGCTTCACATCTGAATTGAGGAGAATACCAGCTTCTGGAGGATGCTGCAAGGGCTCATTCAGTCATCTGTGTGAAGTGCTTTCAGCCTGTGAGGCGACAGGGACAGAAGAAGGCAAACCATCTTCTCAGTCATCTTGGGGCAGTGTATATGGATGTATTTCATGTGGGGCTTTCTCCCTGCACTAGCTATGCTGTCTTACACTGAGAATGTGCATCTCCATTTGTTTGCTTATCTTATGCACAACCAGCAAGTCAGCTATTTGAAAAGTTTGTGAACATGAAGGGGAAGTCTAAGCCCTGATTAATTTTTTTAATTAGTATTTTATATTAAAAAATAAAGGTAAAAAAGTTTTCAAGTGACCAACAGGACACTTTTTGTGGTGTTGCAGGGACACAGCAGTCATAAGGAGACTGCATTTGGCATTCTGTATCCAAAAAATGAGAAAATCTTGACAAAAGCAAAGAAAGAGGGGAAAAACTGTGGAAAATATGATTAAGTAATTGCTGTAGTTTTTGTGTAGCAACACCAAGATGCTTGAGTTTTTTGTGGTATAATCATGGGCTGCAGACTAAGAACTGAAGCCAAATAAACATTTCTGGCCAGCTTTTCAGCTCGTGCATATAGATTTATAACAACTGATAAATTTGCTCTAGGGCTTTGCAAGATCAAAGGAACTGTTGTTTATTGTATTGGGATGAGAGGAAAGGAACACTATGGAAAACATAATCTGCTTGTCCCATTCTTTAGTGTTTATAGCATTAGGGTCCACGTTGGATACTTCTGTTACTTTTCATTCCTAGCCCAATCTGCACTTTGTTGCCTGGGACCTGGAGAATAAAGAAGAAAATATGACTGTGTGTTTATGCTGGGACTTGGACATTAAGGAGATAAACATGCAGAGGCATAATTATCTATTATTTTCTTGATCCTATATAACTCTGTCTTTTCCTGCTTAGTTCTAAGATGACAGTGAAAAGATTTTCTTCTAATATTTACGTTTTCTTGCTTGTGAATAAAGCACATTACTATTGCAGCGGAAGGGCAAGAGCTGAATATTGGCAAGAAGCTAAAGCAGGGAATTAGGCCAGTTTCACTTCATATTCTTTCTTTAAACTTTTGGGGTTTTGATTATTTTGTTTGCTTTATTTAAATGACTGCCCTATACTTCATGCAGCACAGACTCATGTCAAAACTAGTAGAATCATAGAATCCTAGAATGGGATTGGGTTGGAAGGGACCTGAAAGCTCATTTAGTTTCAACCCCCTGCCACAGGCAGGGACACCTTCCACTAGAGCAGGTTGCTCCAAGCCCCATCCAACCTGGCCTTGAACACTGCCAGGGTTGGAGCATTGACAGCCTCCTTGGGCAGCCTATCCAGTGCCTCACCACTCTCAGTAAAGAACTTCTTCTTATATCTAACCTGAACTTCCCCTGTTTCAATTTATACCCATCACCCTCATCCTATCACTACAGTCCCTGATGAAGGGTCCCTCTCCTTCATCCTTATAGGCCCCCTTCAGATACTGGAAGCTGCTTTGAGGTCTTTACGCAGCTTCTCTTCTCCAGGCTAAACAGCCTCAACTTTCTCAGCTTGTCTTCATATGGGAGTAGATGAAAGCAAAAACCCACTTTTCTAGCAGCTTTTAGGCAGTTTGCTCATCTGAAACTTTGGTTCCACTTGGATGATCCACTGATAATCCTGCAGATTCTTTTAACCTGAACCAGTGCATGTCTTGACATTCCCTGATGCGTGACGAGGTGGTGTGAGGACACCGCTGAGGCTTGTGAGAAGCATGTGAGGTGTTCCTGTGGTGGGAACACACATGTGGAAGTGGAGCGCACTCCTCTGTGCACCAGGAGCTGGAGCATGACTTTAGAGCTGTCTTTTGGCAGTCTTTTATTCTGTACTAAATTTAGGAAGAATCAGTAACACAAGTCACCAGAAACATTTAATGGACTGGTGCAACCTGTGAGTTTGCTCTTGGAAGAGCTCATCTTTCTGCCTCACAACTGGTTGAGAGGTTTCCTTTTCATTTCTCTTTCATTTTTTCTGCTGTTTCCTGAGATAATACCACAGATCTAACCAAAACCTTGAGGATGGATGGATGTTGTAATAATACATAAGGAAATATGCTTCCTCTGTGGGGGTGGCTATAATTTCTGCTTAATTGCTCATTGAATTTCTGCTCTTTGGTTTGAATGTTATCTTCCCTCCGCCCCCCACACTGCTTTGTGCTCAACTTGCACTGGCAGTTTTGTTTAGTCTAGAGATCATAAAAATGGCTCTGGAGCTGAACTGGTACAGCTTTATCATGGTCTTAGTATGGTTTCTGGTACTTTTATTATATCACATTTATAAGGTGTCTTTGGATGTTTTCACTGAAGTGATGGTTGAACTTAGAGTGCAGGGAAGAAGATGGAAAACTCTAATAGCAACCAAGACATACCATCTTTATTGCTTTTAATAAACCATCTCATTCTGTGTCAGTATATAAAGACTTCTAAAGCTTGTTTATGGGCTCTCTTCCTTTATTTTGTTTTCCAGTAAGTGTTATCAAAAGTTCTGCAGTATAGTTGGAAGTTTTGGCTTGAGTGAGTATCACTTTTGTTTGAACTTAGAAGATACTTGAGGGTGGTGACAGTAGGATTGTCCAGTAGAAAATGTGTCAGAATTGGTGTTAATGAACTGTGACTGAAAGCAAGCTCAGGATCTATGGGAGAAGTGCTGGTTACCTTTAAGCTTCACCTTGCTGGAGCGAAAGGAATCATTTCCATTAGGTTTATTGGGGCTTTACTCAGGATCCAGGTTCGTGCATGGTGCAGGTAGGAGAAAGGCAGAAAGTCAAGAGATTGAATCAGAAATGTGAACTAGGCTCAAGGGTTAAAAAATGTAGTGTGTTTATTGACCAGTGTTGAGAGACCAGAGAGTTTCATTATGAAATAAAGCGGTGGCTTATGGATTTTAGTCTGTGATTCCTTACAATAACAAAGGAATGATTTTACTTATCGGAAAAGACTGGATTTTCTTCTGAAGCAGTTGCCTGGGCTCTTCCTCTGAAATCACTTGGATTGGGGCCATGTGTTTGTCTGAGGAAGTTTTATTTTAGTACTTTGTAATAAACTTAAGGGCTTTACACCTCGAGGCGGGAGAAGCTTTGATGGTGACTATTCATTCCATGGAAAACCTGGACGTCCTGTTGTGTGTGCTGGGAGGCAGGGGGGATTTAGAGCATCTATACAGGGAGCTAGTTTTGTAGCTGCACCCGTCAGTGTGATGTGGGTGACTGGTGTGTTCTTGTTCATATTATTCCATGAAAAAGGTGTGTCCTTCCCCTTAACACACCCTCCCCCCCCATTCTCTCATGACAATGCCAGATGCAGAGTCTCTTATTAAAGCCATACGAGGAAGATTCATGTTTAACACTACATTTCCCAATGGAAAGCAACCCTGGAATTATTTCTGAAACCTTTTTCCTCTGTGTATAATCTCGGGTCTCATATTTTTGTTGCTAACATGTGGAAACGCCACTTTCACCATAGGTTGTTTTGTGGGATGACGTATGTGCTGCACATCAATACATTTGGGGAGGGGACTGTTTTGCTTTGATTTTGAATGTTCCCAACGACCTGTGACCTGCTGGAATTGAATGATAAAACAGTGTGAATTTTCTTCTACCTTGACAACGATCCAGAACATCATTTTCCTTTTATAGCACGATGCTGCATACGTAAGGGGGTGTGATTGTGGTTTTTTATGTTCGCTGCAGAAGGCCAGAGCTTCCCCAAGGCAAGCACAATTTATACATTAAAATGAATCGAATTTATTAGCATGAAGGTAACTCTTGCCATAGAGCCAAGATAATACATATGTTCTGGAAGAAGATCCTAAATTGGCACCGGGCATTTGGCCTACCACCATCTGCAAAGCCTGCACTCCAATTTTCTGCTGTTGCCATGGGCTGCAGACTCAGACAGGAAATCATGGTAGGATGGGAAAGGGTCCAAAATACACACAGCTAGTAGAAGGTTTGCAGTTAAAAGTGAGGCAGAGAACAGACTATCTGTTCTGCCGAACAGGCAGCGCAGAGTGAAACTGGCTCGTGTGTTTGCGCGCGCGCACTTTAAATGTCCTTTTATATGCCTTCTTTTTTTTAAAGCTTGAATTTTTTCCATGTAAAGTAACATGCATCACTTCAAATGATCCATTTATATACAAGGGGCCTGATTCAACCCTCACTGAGTTGCCACACTGGTCTGAAAGAAGTGTAGTAGAGTAGTAGAGAAAGAAAGAGTAAAGCAGTGGAGAATCAGGCCCCTGTCACGCATGAAGTAACCGCACGGAGTTTTGTCTTGGCATGTCAAATATGCCTTTCCCTGGGCTTGTGACCACTCAGGGATTTGGCTTTGGTTTGTGGCACAAGGCCTGGGTTCTGTGGGCTAGTCAAACATATGGAGTTCAGTGTATAGCCCTAGGAAGCTGCGTATAGTTTGTCAAGAGACACGGATGCAGAAGGTGTTTGGTTAGCGGAGCTCGATCGCTTTCTAGCACTGAATCATAAGGTCAGATTTATCCGTGTATTTTCTTTGAATTACAGGTTGAAACAGAGGATACTGGGTTGTACTTGATGATCTTAAAGGCCTTTTCCAACCTAGCTGATTCTATGACTTGCTTGGGAGAGCAAATAGTTTTCTTACTTGTTAATGAGAGAGTAAGCAAAATAATCTACAAGTAATGAACTGAGCTGTATGCAAAGCTTCCAGTGTGTCTGAAGGGTAATGTGCAACTGGTCAATTTATGCCCCCTTGATAGATGATGGGTGAGAATAGTTTCTCCATCAGATTCTAATTCTTAACTGAAAAATAACAGCAAAACAACTCCAAGTGTCACGCTAATGGCGTATTCTAGGCTGACAGAATAGAAGCTCAGCAAAGTTCTTGTGGCAAAAACCTGAACGAAAACTTTTTCTCACAGGCTCATGTGTGGTTTTTAATTGTGACTGAAGGGAACCATACAAGAGGGTGGTTTGTTCTCCAGGCATTTTCCAACCATAGCTTTTATTTGGCTGCAAGAACTGCTTTCTGCTTGCCTTAGTTGTGTCTTTAGTCTCTTTTCAGCTGCATGGAAGAAGGGAGCTGTGAACAGGAGTAAAGGTGAGGTCTGTATGTTGCAGTGCCAAATATTGCTGGATGCAGTGGTGATGTATCTGCCAAGAACGAGACTGAAGCTACCAATTAATCCCATTTAGAAATCAAATACCTGAGGTAGCATTTAACCCTAGGGCTGGGATCAGTGATTTTCAGTCTATTTCATGACCCTGTATTTTCCAGCAACTGAAGCTTTTAATGTGTGTAATATAAGCTCAAAAAGACTTGATTTTTATTTTTTATTTTTAAATAAAATGTGACTGGAGACAATTCTCAAATTGCGAAGGGTGTCAGCCAAACCATCTGTCCCAGTCTTCAGCAGAGCATTGTGTTTCTGAAAGGCATTCTAGTGAAACATCAGCATTCTGCAAAGTTTGAGCTGATTCTACATTAAAAGAGGTGATCCAAAAAGCTGCTGCTGATTTACATGTGAACACTGCCAAGTATCTCTCTGATGAGACTACATAACAAAGAAGTGCTGGAGTGATTGAGTAAGGCTGATTTGAACAATCTGTTGTGGGTTATAGCTCCTGATATTCCACAATTGTGAGAAGCTGCTGTCATTGTATTTTCAATCTGTGTTTTGCTTAGAGGTAGGAGATCTTTTGTTGTCAAATAGCTTGGGGGGAGATATAATATCTCTTGCTTAAAGATATTCATGAAGCTTGCATGGGCTGGCTTCATCTGACTTTGTCACCCAGAGTGACTTCTAGAATCATAGAATGGTTTGGATTGGAAAGGACCATAAAATCATCCAGTTCCAACCCCCTGCCATGGGCAGGGAGAACTCACACTAGACCATGTTGCCCAAGACTCTGTCCAACCTGGCCTTGAACGCTGCCGGGGATGGGGCATTTACCACTTCTTTGGGCAACCTGTGTCAGTGCCTCACCACCCTCACAGTAAAGAACGTCTTCTTTATATCTAACCTGAACTTCCTGTTTAAGTTTAAACCTATCACCCTTTGTCCTATCACTACAGTCCCTGATGAAGAGTCCCTCTGCAGCATCCTTGTAGGACCTCTTCAGATACTGGAAGCTGCTCTGAGGTCTCCACGCAGCTTCTCTTCTCCAGGCTGAACAGCCCCAACTTTCTCAGCCTGTCTTCATACAGGAGATGCTCCAGCCCCTGATCATCCTCACGGCCTTCTCTGGACTTTCTCCAACAGCTCCATGTCCTTCTTATGTTAAGGACACCAGAACTGTACACAGTATTCCAAGTGGGGTCTCACAAGAGCAGAATAGAGGGGCAGGATCACCTCCTTTGACCTGCTGGTCATGCTTCTTTTGATTCAGCCCAGGATACAGCTGGTTTCTGGACTGTGAGCGCACACTGATGTTTCATGCTCAGTTTCTCATCAACCAACACCCCCAAGTCCTTAGGAACTGAGAAATTCTAATTTGGCTTTTGGGTCTGGATATGGATATGGGTTAAGAATCCATTACTTTCCTAACCTTAATCTTTTCTTAACTGTTACTGAGGAGTTTGCTCAGTGCGTATCTGCAAAAATGTACAGTATTCATCGTATAGGAGTGGTTCATCTGAGGACACTTCTCTCTGTTGTTCAGGGGCAACAGGTTACTTTCTGTGCTTGTTATGTGATGAACAGCATGAGCCTTAAAGGGCTCGTGTGGGAGTGATTTCTTCTGCTTTTTGCTGTTGGAGAGAAATGAAGCAGTTCATATAAAGCAGCTGCTTGGTTTGGAACAAAATCAGCGTAACACATTAAAGAAGCCATTAATCTCTTAGCTTGACCTCCATGTATTATTAAAAATGTATTGCATCTATTGTTCATTTCAGAATGCCAGGGATGCTAAGAAATATGTATTCAGATCTACAGATTAAGAACGGAAGTTATAATAGGGAACAAAACCAAAAAGGATTTTTGTTAGGTATTGGCTCTCCTTTTAGTAATTTTTAAGAGTAGAATAAGGGCATATAAATACCTACACAAATAAAGAGTTGCTGTAAACTCTTATCTTGTTTCACAGTTGCTACGTGTAAACTTTTGTCCTGGGATAGTGGCTGCTTCTCTTTGTTCAGTCCTTGGCAACACAAAAGGCCTCACTTGCAGAAAGTCTTCCAGGAGGGGGAAAAAAGAGAAACAAACCAACTTTTCCATCTCCCCTCCTCTCAAAAATCCCAACATTCATTTTACAACAGAACTTATTTAGGCTCTTAAGTTCCCTGGCAAAGTGTCTTTCTTATATACTGCCTTATATATCCCCTGTGCAGTCCTGATGGTATCATAGAATCATGGAGTGGTTTGAGTTGGAAGGGACTTTGAAGCTCATCTAGTTCCAACCCCCTGCCATGGGCAGGGACACCTTCCACTAGACCAGGTTGCTCCAAGCCCCTGTGTCCAACCTGGCCTTGAACACTGCCAGGGATGGATCAGAAGAGCTTATATTATAATCATGGTAACTGTGTACTGTGAGTAAATCGATCAACCATTAAAACCTACATTAGCTTCTAGATGGAGGAAAGGGTCAGTAGATGACTTCTCCAAAAGATGGAATGATTTGGTCAGAAACCTGCTCTGTGTTTATATAGGAGCATAATACAATGGTGTGTTCCTGCAGACCAAAACGTAATAACCTCAGGGTCAAGCTTTCATTCATTTTTAGGAAGGTGCTCAACCAGCATTTTCATTTTACTGGGAGGGTACAGTCAGGTTTGTGGTGTTCTTTAATAGAAATATATATATATAAATTCATAAAACTGGCAGCCTTAATTGGATGTAACAGTTAGTAGGAGCATATGAGGTGAACCAGGATGAGATCTCCTGGGGTCTGAGTTGTGTCTTCTCTTAAAATACACGTGGCTTGGCACAGTGAGTAGCTGAGGTTGAGAGCAATGCAAGTGATAATTTGGTTAGAGTAATGGCATTCATGTAGCTGTGCTCATGAGCTGTGTTCTGCTGCCTGTCCTGCAGATTGTGCACTGGACTCTGAGCTTATTTTACATCTATAATGGCTTGTGTCTGCAATAGAGCTTGTCTCGATAGACAGTGATGTAATGGATCAGAATCTGACCTCGCTGCACTGCTTTCCCACAACTGTTGTGCTGCAATCACACAGCTGTTCACAGATAGTTTTTTTTCCCAGTTGGCTGCTTTGGGAGACATTATTCTTTGGCCTTAACTTCCTAATACGAGTAATCAGCCACTCTTTGGTAACCACATTCAGCCAGAGCAGGCAGTGGTGTTGAAGGCATTAAGTATTTGCTTCAGCTCAAAGTATTCAGGCCTTTAATGAAAATTAGGTTTATTTTTATGGGCGGTGAATTATGTGCTTTTTCCTTCCCTTTTCCCTTTTCCTCAGTTTACAACTAGCTAAGACAAAAGCAGCACTTTAAGAAAGGAATGAAGTGTTACGTGTAGATATATCTTGTGGGCTTTAGTTAATGTCATGGATACATGCTGTTCTATTCAGCATCCCTACTGACATCAGGGAGGTTGCATGGGCTAATAGTTCACTGCTGTTTTGGGGGGCTTTAGAGGTTTTTGTTAAGTATCTTTGATTCATTCATTGTGAAAGTACTGTAAGCTTATGAATTAGACCCAAGAAAGGGTGGGAGGAGGAATATAAATGGCTACTTTGGGAGCTGGAAACCTTGACTGCATTGTGTAACTACTTGGTCACATTAAAGTCACTGAAATGCTGGTTAGGAGGAGCTCCTGGAGGTCAGCTAGTCCAATCTCCCACCCATAGTTGCACTCCTACCAGAACTAGGTCAGGTAAGTGATGGCTTTGGGTCTCTAAATCTTGGAAATATCCATGTCATAGATCCCACAGCCTCTCTGAGCAACCTGCTCACTTTTTAGTTTCTCCTAATGTCCAGCCTGAGACTCCTAAGCCACAGCCTGTGGTCAGTGTCCTTGGTGCGCCATGTGTTGCTCCTGAGAAGAATTTGACTCCATAATTTTAGTAGCAACCCTTCAAATAGTTGTAGGCTTCTTTTAAGTTGGCCTTTGACATCCTCACAACCAGCCTGTACAAGCCCAGCTCCCCCACACTCTCCCTGAAGGCTGTGCTCTACAGGCCCCTGACCATTTTCAGGCAGAAACCCTTTGCTTGTCTCTCTGTAATTTACGCACATCCCTTTTGAAGTGAGGAGCCTAAAACAGCATTACCCATGAACTTGCTGAGGCAGTTTGCAAATACATTAACAATCTGGACCCCAATATCAGCTTCTGCATTCTTTGCTTATCATGCTGCCTGATGAATGCTGTGTACATAACAGTGCTGTATATTATGTGGTCTGCTCTCCTCTCTGCCTCCAGTGTGGAGAGGCCTTTCTGGTTAGAAACTGCTGTTGAATTCTGCCCAGGCGGAGTGCAGGGAAGCAGTGGCAGAGCTCCAGAGATGAAGAGGCAGAAGTGTGGCAAGGAGAAGGCAGCAATCAGGATGCTCTCCAAAGCAGTTGGCAACCCTGGGTCTTCTGAGTCCTGTTTGGTTTCTGAAGACTTGGCTTCTCTGTGGTGCTGAGCTGTTGGATAACTTTTTGGCCATGTGACTTTTCACTCTTTGCCTCTCTTTAATTCATGTATTAAATGAACCTAATGATGCCTCTAACCTTTTGTAAAGTATCTGAAGTTCAGTGAATGACAGAACTTCAGACAAGCACATTGCATCACTTTGTGACCATGCATTCATAGATGTCAGTGGCTGTCATGTCCTGCCACTTACAGAATGCCTCACATTGTATGTTAGTGTTGCCTGATCTTTGAGCTGTTGTTTGTACTGGAGAAACACCCAGAAACCCTGTCTTTGGCGCATTCTAGGCCTGGCTTGGATGCCAATACTTTATTAGGCATCATCTTTGGGCCAAAGAACTTGCAGCACAGTTGGACAGAAACAAGCATGGGAGGATGAAGTGCCATATGACAATCCTGTAGCAACAGCAAGAATGAGCCCAGCCTGATTGGGTCCAGACTGACCACTTGTAACCACTCCTGTACTCTCCAGCAGAGAGGGATGTGTCCTGGGGTTGCTGAAGTCCCAGGCTTCACAGACTGTAGTGAGTGAGATTGTGGCTTTGTGTGTGGAAGATTAGGAAAAGAGAAGTTTATAATGCACAGTTTTCCTCTGCCAGAGCAGGAAACTGAAGCATCACTTGCTGTAGGGAGTCTCCAAAGAGAAATGACTTCATCACTAGTGAGTGAGCTTCTTGTTACCACAAGCAGTGATTCCGGAGTTCCCTTGTAGCCCTTTGTACAGTCCAAAGTATTTCTCATGCTTTGAAATTTAAAAAAAACCCCAAACAACACAATCCGAGACAAAAAGAAACCAACAAAACCCCCCCAAAAGTCCCTGTGTCACAGTCAAATATTACTGCACGCTGCTTGTAAACTCCTTTAGGTCTCAACTGCGTCAGAGCCGTGCTGTCAATGTTACTGCAGTATATGAGAATATCAGCATTTTCACTGTCCAGACCACTTCAAAATCAAGACTTTGAAGTCTGGCGGTGAGGTCTGCTGCTGCCTGAGATCTAGTCTCAGGTTTCAGAGTTGTTTTTCTTCCTTGTTTCCACCCCCTGCTCCTTTTCTGTTCCCCACAACCAGTGTTGAAGGCACAACCCTCCTGATCATTTTAAGCTTAGGGGATGAGAAAGTAGGATCTGCTGGTTAAATGCTGTCATTCTTTATCACTGACTGCCCTTAAAGTTGCAGCCACTTACATGAAAGCTGCCCACAGGTACTTGGAAAACTGAGTCACTCTGCTCTATGCAGGTGGAGAACTGGGAAGCAAATATGTTAGTTTCTCTACTGCAGCATTACAATGTGGAGCATTCATGAACCAAAGACTCGTTCAATATTTCTTTGGAAAATGTGGCTCTAAACACTAACTGCCCCTTCTTCCTTACACCAGCAGGAAAAGAGGTAATGGATTATGTCTTAACCTTACATAACCCTTAAAAACAGAATGTCACCTAGAAATATTAATGGACTAATAATATAGGTAAGCAGTTAAAAAGAATTTTATACCGAACAATGTTGGTAACTGTTCAAGTTGCAGTGTACCCACGTTCTCTTTTCCTCCATCTTTCATTTAGCTTGCTTCTAGGTTATAAGGTTTTGAAGAGAGCGTGAGGTGGAGAACAGGACCCTGAAACTTCCTCTGTATTAACTCTGTTCAGCTCTGGAACAAAACTCTTTACAAAACTTCAGCTCTTACAGCAATTAGTAAAAATAAGTGATAAAATTTGTCGCTTTCTCTCCTGTGAGGATGTTCAGATTATGCTGAAATGCTCTTCAAAGAGGCTTCCTCCCCCAAGAGTATTAGTTCTGGATGAAGGGTCCCCCCTGAGGCTGGCAGTGCTGATGGACAAAGAGAGCAGAGATATCTTCTTGATATAAACTCTGGGAATGTCAGCAGAGAGAATCCTGATGCATGCATTTTATTTACCCATGAGGTATGGAATACAAATATTGATATATCCCATAAAATGGTGTTCCCCTGTCTTGAGCAGTGTAACTAAATCAAGGTTGTTAGTAGCAAGAGGAAAATTGCTCCCTACATACAAATTCACGCCTGTCTTTCTTTAGTTGAAGTAAACTCTCGGTGAAGTTGCTACCCAGAAATGACCTCACTAAGGCTGTTTGCTCAAGCTCTTGGCAGTTTTGAATACTCAATGCAGTAGCCAGAAAACAGCAAAATCCCCTATAAGTTAGAGAATAAATGAAGTGGTGTTGTCCATTATACCAAAATGCTCTCTGGTTCCTCTCTGCTTTTAGCTCAAAAATATGATTAAAATAGTACTCTAATATTGCCTTGATTAGTTACACCCTGCCATGTGAAATCCAAAGAAATGGCTCTATATAGAATACTAAAATGCCAGAGGTTAACTGTGCTCCAGTATTTCATATTAACCCAAGTAACTGTAGTAAGCTACTTAAATACAGACATTAGGGGGAAAAAAATCCTCCACTATTTAAAGTCTGTTGCCAGTGAGTCTTTGAATTTAGGTAATTTCATGCATGCGGAGGTAGGCTTTATTTTTCCTTCATCAGCTAAAATAACAATGAAGCTGAAGTTGGTGTATTTATTTAATGAAACACAGGATCCCTGCCCTGATGGTTTTCATCAGTCCCCTCGCTATGTGGTAATTAGGGGTTCTCTCCCATGGTTCTGTTTTTACTTAACTCTCTGAATGTGTAGCCAGTTTAAGTTTCCAGAGATACTCACAAGTAACGTTGCCTTATTTACATGCAGATTATCCAGAGGGGACTCTTAAACACACACTCACATTACAGAAATGCAGACGTTTGTGCACTTACTCAGTGAACAGTGTTCTGGAGTAAAACGTTATCTTGTGTGAGTAACTTAATTCATTCCACTCTGCGGATGTGACCTGCTCTTTCATTTCTTGCACACAAGGATTCAGGAGCTGAAGAGGGCTGAAAGCCAGGACTGCCTGCTCTTGAAGTGCTGCTGGATACAGCTCTGCTAATGAAAATACATACCTGAAATCAGGTTCAGCTATAAAGTTGCCCCAGAGAAACCCTATGTGCAATACAGGTCAAGAAATGGGCCGTTGCTTTCTCAGGCTAGACAGAGCACGTTGGTGGAAAAGAGGTTACAGCCAGCTTCTCATCTTTATGCCTTATAGCAAACTCCCTAAAAGTGACCTGAGAAATATTTGTGTTTGTGTTTCTGACTCTGCAACTGGGTGCCATTTGCTCCTGGCAGTTATGGAATCACTGGAGACGTGAGGAAGTAGACCAAATCTGTAGCATTTAAAGCTCTCTAAAACAGCTTCCCTGCATCATACGTGATGTTAAAAATACTAGGTGGCAGTTTGAGCTGATATAAAAGTTTTATTGGTATGAGTTTGAGCCAGCCACGTTATTCAGGAAGCCACTACTGAGTTTTCAAGTCGCCTGAAATGTGTGCTAGTAAAACCCTTTTATAAAGCAATACAACCACATGCAAAATCCCTGTATGACTAGTCATTTGTGTCCTGGGATTTAGCCAGTGGGATGGTTGTGATGTGAGTCTCAGCTGCTGGTTTGTACAGGTATAGTGCTTGTAAAGCCAGGCAGAAAGAGTGAGCTTCTCCCAGCCTCTCCTGGTTCCAGAGTTTAGCAAATGGATTACAGAGAAACCACCTTGGCTTTATGCTGAAACCTATTAATTAAACTTTCTCATTGCAGAATTGAGGCTTGCTGCTAATTCCTTTCCCTTCCTGAGCATTAAGTTTAAGAGGGGAATTTGTCAGGTTTTATCCAGCACGCTGTGTACTTACAACTACTGTAGGATCAGAATCATGTCCCACTGGGGGTATCTGGTGCCTCTTTTCTATGAGCAGAAATCCAAAAGCTTTCCCCAAAACATGACCATTGAAGAAGTGAAGGTGAGGCAGTGGAGCTTGAGGTTTGCATTGGGAAGGAGAAAAGTTCTCTTTTATTGTGCACTGTGCATATCTTGGAATAAATTAATCTGAGGCATTACAACGTTTTGGTTGCAAATACAAGTCAGTAGCTGGAGTGATCTGGGTCAGAGCAGGAGGTTGCTAGGCTGGACAATTGGCATGTGAGCATTGCTTCCTAAAAGTGGATATACACCCAACTGGCTTTAAAGGTCTCTCTGAGACCATGACTGTGTCTAGAATATTCCCCCCCTCCCATTTTTTAGACATCCTGGTAACTGTGAAAATGCCCTTGGAGTAGAAATGCAGTGTTAGGATGCAGAAGGTATGTTGCATTCTGATTGCAGTGGGATCTGTTATTATTTGTCTGAGAAGCTGTTTAGATTCTTTGCTAAATAGGTCTTTCCAGGCTTGTTCTCTCACTCCTTTGATCTGGCTTGGCACTTCTCTCTTTCATTCTGTTGTAATTTCTTGCTTTGCAGCTCAGCTGTTGTTAATCATCACAGCTTATGAATTCGGGTCCAGATTTTGGCTCTGCCTTTAAAACTGAAGGGTTTCATCTTTACAGTTTTATCATAAATAACAAAATTTAGGAATTGGTAATAAAATGTGCTTTAAACAGCTTCATTGGGGAAGCATGTTACAATGCCTTGTGAGAAACCTGTTTAACTGGTACCAGTAACAGTCTCCTAACAGCAGCTTAACTTTAAACCTATGCTTACTAAACACAAACCCCCCCCCATGCACTTACAACAAATGGAATTCTCTTTGGTGAATAAAATATAGATACATAAGTTCTTTTAAAGATAAGGTTTGCTCTTACGTGTTGCAGAAGAGCTGGTGTGTGAACACAGGCTGAAGTTTGGAAACCCATAAGGAGGTAATGATTGCGAAAACATTGCTCAAAATTCTTCCTCTTTTTCATATTCCTTGCCCAGGAAAAGGGAAGGATGACTGAGAACGAGAATTATTATCAGCAAACAGCAGGGAATGCAGCACTGAAAGGATTTGCTGTTCCAGTGTAGCCCTACACCAGTAGTATACTGTACTCACTGTAGTGAGCTCTGTAGTAACATCCTATCTAGAGCACAAAGCTGAGAGAGGAGAGACTAGGGCTGTCTCCTGCTTTCCAAATGAATATTCCAAATCTGATATAATTCCCGCTTTTACGCTGTCTAAATGGCCAGTTGGGAATCCTTAATCACTGGATGCAAGCAAAGTGTTTGCAAATCTCTCCAGATTTGGCCACGTTATTCCTGTGTGAATGTAATAGGATGTGGAAGGTTGTGGGTGAATAAATGTGATGAACTATAGCCAAGGTTTGAAAACATGGGACCTGCATTCCCTGCTAGGGCCATTCTGTCGGAAAAGGGAAAACAGATCCCTTTGGAAAAAGAGGAAAAGGAAAGCAGATCCCTTTATGAAAACATGTTATGGCATAGCTTTCTTGTATGGGAGTCACTGTGTTTTTATCTAACGAGGCTTGACTTCATTTGATTAGAATATTGCTACTAATAGGACAGTGTTGTATTGATGTGGCACAGAAAACTCAATTGAACTGCCCAAGACCACCTTTCCAGTCGGTGTTAGAGCTGGGACTGAATTCTAGATGTTCTAGCTCTTTTAAGTGTTGAGCTTTTGTGCTCCCCACTGTCCAGCTGTAATTTTAGAGGTTGTGATTACAGAGGGGAAGGAGCACTTGGCACAGCATCAGTTGACAATGAGATTATTTGGCAGTGATTTTATACTATAAGCATTAGGCTTTCAATGAAAACGACAAAACCTGCAAGACCTCACTGCAGTAAAAATGTGTTTGAAATGCTTTCCACTACTTCTGTAACAGCTTGCTTGTCTGGTATTTTTGCTCTAGCCTAGTAGGCTGGGCCAGTCAGGAAGGAGAGCAGTGAAAATACAAGTAGCCACTTAACTCGAAGGATTTACATCCTGCTCAGCTGGGGCATTCTGTCAGAAATACATTTAGTGTATCATGATTAAATGCTTTAAGGAATACTTCTCACTACGCAGTCACCCACATTGGAGTAACATTTCCATGTTGTACTAAAGCAAACCACTGTGCATGCTCATTACAGAAACATGTTTGTGCAGCTCTCCATAGATCGCATCCAGCAACAACCTACACAGACCCGTCTGGTGACACAGGATTGCTCAGCCCAGCGGCGCTCTGGCTTCTGCTTTATGATAAGCTAAGGTGGTTTCCTTCTTGCAAATTATGGGAAGGTCTCTTTCTCTTTCTTTCTGAAGCACAGAGTCATCTATTTTTGGATTCGGTTTGTATCACATTCAGGATGACTCTTGTTGGGTACGTCAGAAAGTTTGTCATCGTTCTTATTTTAAGTATTATACATCTGAGTAAAATTAAGGCATACCACACACATGAGGAAAGCTTCTCCTTCCTTTTTAGCTATACTGAAAAGCTGTATTAGTTCACTCTGTGTTTGTACAGATCACTAAGCATTGTCGGCAATGTAATAAAAGGTGGAGAAGCTCTTGAGAAGATGACACACAGAGTTTCGGTATGCTGCTTCTGCTTCACACCCTGCTTACAGAATACTGCAGCTACTCAAGCCAGGAGCTATAAAGCTTATTGTTATTATCCTAAATAACAACTTGTGATTTTTATAAAGTACCTTTTGATAGTGTTTTATGAATAGTAAATGAGCTTTGTAGCATCTTATTAAAGCAGAAAAATACTGCAAATTCAAAGAGAAGGGAAAATTTGAAATGTATGCAGGAGAAGTGTTTTGTTTTAAAGTCACAAAAGTCAAAGTGGCAAAACTAGAGAGAAAATCCTCAAATGTGTTTTGTTGGATATTATGGTGCTACCTAATGGAGAGGTGTGGTGTTAGTTTAGGGTTAGAATCATAGAACCATAGAATGGTTTGGCTTAGAAAGGACCTTAAGATCATCCAGTTCCAATCCCCTGCACTAGGCAGGGACGCCTCACTCTAGACCATGTTGCCCAAGGCTCTGTCCAAGCTGGCCTTGAACACTGCCAGGGATAAGGCAGCCACAGCTTCTCTGGGCTACCTGTGCCAGCGCCTCAGCACCCTCACAGTAAGAATTGAGTTAGATGTGTCCTGAATGTGCTGTGCTCTGTCTGTCCGGCCAGTGCAGCTGCCAGGAGGAGATCGTAGCAAAATGGAGCTTTGAGAGCAACCCAGGGCTGCCTGAATTTACAGCCCACAGACTGTGGAAGGAGGACACGGCACAGCAAAACATCTTCAGCATTTTGTTATATCATTAAACAAGAAATGGGTTGCTGCCTATGAGAAGCATATGTGGCTGCCCCATCCCTGGCAGTGTTCAAGACCAGGTTGGATGGGGCTTGGAGCAACCTGGTCTGGTGGAAGATGTCCCTGCCTGTGGCAGGGTGTTGGAACTAGATGAGCTTTAAGGTCCCTTCCAACCCAAACTATTCTGTGATTTCTGAAATTCCTCTGATATTGAGTAGCTATTGGAGTGTGTAGTCTGCTTGAAACTTTTGGACAGAAAGTTGTGCTATGCTTAGGCCATTGAGCATTAACTATTTACTTTAAGAAATTACTGTGATTAGAGGTCTTGCAGTTAGTTTTGCTGGTGACATGCTCCTGCAGCTGAGCACATAGAGAACAGGGGCCATCTTCTCAGATCAAGCAAATTTGTAGGACATCACATGTGAATTGGTTACAAAACTCCTTTCATGTTGAAAGTGAAATCTCAATCTCTTTCTATTTGGTTCTTTCCGGAAAGAGAGTTTTCATATTTTTACTGCCCTATTGCAATGACTCAGTGAAGGGAGATTCATCTGCTACTGCATCTTTCTCTTTTTATACCTACAACATGTGTGCAGCTGCATAAAGAGCTCATTGCTATCTGTTTTATAAAAACTGCCAAAAAAAAATCAATGTAGGAAACTGATCCTCGTGTTTATGGCTCCTTTTAGGACTGGAACACAATTTAGTGTGACATTAGATAAGAACAATTTTAGCTTAGGTAAAAATAGGTTCTGACATTAAATCAGTTATTTTTTTAATTACAAATATAGAAATGCAAAAGCCTGCAGATGTTCACTGGCATATTTTAAGTATAAACCTAAAGGCTGTGATTTATTACTTTCAAGTCAGGTTCTGACTTCATAAAATGGATCTGATATTCATCTTAGTTACAGTTACAGTAGTATACCTGAACTGAGCATCTGGACTCATATCTCTTTATTTACAAAGAAAGCTGTTTTAAGCAGTGGCCCTTCAGACCAATAAAAATTAGTGACTTAGTAAACTCGGTTCTTTAAGGGAAAAATGAAGTTCTACATGGAAATTTAGGCGCATTCCGAAAACATGTGTGACCATAAATTTACCTGGTTTAGTAACAGTTTTAAATTAGACATTTGAAAGCACAGATTTTTACATAGTTGTGCTAAACATCTGGGAACACTGATTTACGAGTGGCTGAATTTCCTTGTTGCTAAATTTGGTCTAAGATCTCTCTTCCTCTGGAGAAAAATGATTCCATGTCATATTAAACTGTTGGTCTTGCTGGTTATGTGTAAGCTGTGGGGTGGATTTACTCTCTGGTGTGCCTTGTAGAGCTGGTCTAACACCTTCCCGATGTTCCTACCACAAGGCAGGACAGGACTTGAGTGTGCACCTCTCCACCTCCTCCCTAAGCTTCCTGGTTGCCTGGGCACCTATGTTTTCTTCTAAGGAAAATGGGAGTTTCCAGTAGACTTACTGGAGGAGGACCAAATGGGGCCATACCACAATAGGGCAGTGCTTACAGCAGAGATGTGCAAAACTTTCCTTCCCTTTACAGTATTTGACATTCAGATTCAGAATTCTATCTAACTTCTGCAAGGAAATAAGACAATTGTTCATAAAAGAGGTATTTTTTCAAGCAGATGTCAATAGAATCACAGATAGAATCAACCAGACTGGAAAAGACCTTCAAGATGAAGTCCAACTGTTCCCCAGCACTGCCAAGGCCACCACTAACCCATGTCACTAAGGGCCTTGTCTACATGGTTTGTAAACACTTCCAGGGGCGGTGACTCCAGCATTGCCCTGGGCAGCCTGTTCCGATGCCTGAGCACCCTTTGGGGAAGGAATTGTTCCTAATCTCCAGTCTAAACCTCTCCTGGTAGTTTGCACTTGTTCCTTGGGAGCAGAGACCAGGCACCTCCTGGCTTCATCCTCCTGTCAGGTAGTTGTAGAGAGCGATAAGGTCCACGCTGAGCCTAAACCATAAATATATATCCACCTAATATCCATACCATAAATAGTCTCAAGAGCTTAATGAAAGGTAATTGGCTCTTGGAGGGGGGTAAGTTTCATTTTCATCACTACAAATTGAAACCACATTGTAGGTGGCTGCTTGCAACAGAGTCCAGACTCTGAGAACTGAGCTGGGTTCACCCTTTCCCAGGAGAGGTTCTGGAGTGCAAATTATATCCTTCCAATGTGGGTGGCATCTGCATCGTGTTGTGTTTAGGCTGTTGTTGATGGCTTGGTATCCCAAAGCAAGCAACACCTGTGTTTAGGTGCAGTAGGATAGTACTTGGTAAATGCAGTCTCATCCTTCTATGTGCCTATGATCCAGACTTCTTGTGGTCTTTTGCTGTGTGACTTGTAGTCTCTGTCTAATGGAATATTATTTCCTCGTGAAAATTTCTGGCATCATTTTCTTTTCATTGGATGTGAGTGGAGTGATTTAAACCCAGCCAAGTTGAAGTAATGAGACAAAGTGACTTGCACAAGTATTACTATTCCTTTCCTGTGTTGGAGGAGTTATTCTAAGGGAACACACTGTGATGTTAATGTACAAGGGCTTACATTGTCTCTCAGCATAGTTAAAATATGATGATGAGCATAAACACATTCTCGTTTGAATTGATTCCTAAAGTGCTACAGAACAGAAAAGCAAGAGAGGATTGATCTGTGCCCTAAGAACCGATGGTCTGGCTCTGTACACAGCATAAGAAGGAGCAGAGCTGTTGAGTAAGAGGTTATCCTTGCTTTAGAGTAATTCTTCAAAGTGAAAACCACTCTTGAAACTGAAACTTGAAGAGTCAGGTGCTAGCAGAACCAAACCCAAATAGAACACTTGTGATAAAACAACTGCACCATCCAGTTGAACCTTGCTTTGAAATGAATGAGCACTGAGTTTTGTTCTTGTTATTTGAACTGGGTTTTATTTTTAGAGGAATATTTACTAAAATATGTATCACTGTTGAAAGTTTTTCCATGTGAGGATTTCAATGCTAAGTAAGCAGTGGTAAAATTCAGTAAAGCTGTCTTCAAATCATATAAATGGTGCTGCTCTGCATTTGCTAGGGCTGTCCTAGAAAGAAAACAGTATACAGAAAGTTGTCTGGGAGTTTAATGTCATTTATGCTGATGAATACTAATATTTATGCATAATACCCTGAAATATAACTGAAGCCTGCAGTTGGGGGAAAAAAAAGATGATCTTTTTGAATATTCTTAATACCTCTGAACAAAGAGAAGAGATCAAAGCCAACCAACCAACCCAATTTTTGTTTTAGTCGATTGATTTCTAAAGGCCTCTGTTACTATAGTAACTCCAGAAGGGCTTTTAATTACAAAAATAGTAAAAAAGCATCAATTATTCACAACTGCTGGGGGGGAATCAGTGGCGCAAATGCTTTATGGAACAAAAAATAGGAAATTTGCAAACAAACTACTACAAACAAAGCTTGACAGCCTTCCCATGAAGCACGACAGGGAATAACACACCATCATCATAAACACGTTGGGTTCAAGTTCTCACGGAGCAATCCCTTGTTAGAGGGTTCCCCCTTTGGCTTGAGAGCAACAAAATCCCCAGCACTGTCCAAATAAAGCACTTTCCTCTCCGTAGATACAGATGGTGGAGCTTTTTCTTTATAGACCCTACATTTAATTACAGTGTATCTGAGCAGAGCAGTTGTGGTATCACATTAATTAGCAGTTTAGAGCACTGTTCACTATGGGAAGTGTGGAATATCAGTGCGTGTTGCAGGTTCTGGTTGTATCAAAGAGGAATCCTTTAGCAATAATGAGCACCTTTCAATATATAATTGCATTTAAAATAGCTGCTGTCATCTTTAACATCAGCTATGTTTCCAAAATGCATTTATACTCCAAACAGACTTATACTGACAGTACCAGAGTAGAAGAATTCGAGGCATATCATGTGAGCAATTGCTAAATGCCATCTCTTGACTTGAATGAGTGCTGAGTTGATGTATTTGGCAGGCCTGAAGTGGCTGTGGGAGGTTTTGTGTTCCCTGACACCACAGAGGGACATAGTAGTGAAATGTTGGTTGTGAATCTTTCACTTTGTAAAAACGGGACACTTTTAATGACTGATATTTGGAATCTCTGTATCTTTAGTTTTTCCCTCTCTGAGAAAGTACACATTACTTTTCTTTGTTGTATTCCTAACTCTGGTGTGTCACACATCCCAAACTTTATTTCATCTTCTGGCAAAGTTTTTAATTGTATGTCTAAGTAGTAAGCTTACTTCTGGATCAAATTTCAGTTTTAGCCCAAACCTATGTGGCTTTGCCTGTACTGAACTACTATCCTCTGTGCACCGACCCCACTTAGCTTGGCTGTGTTGGGAACTGCTTCTTTTGGACTCTCTCGCTTTCCACCCTGCCATTTCTTAGTTTTTCTGTTTACATGCTCCCTACTTGTCCCCTGTATGTCAAAACCTGCTTCCTCATATGGCATAGCCAGGGGTTAACCCTGCTTTTCACTGCCTAAGCCATTTCTGCAGGGCTTGGATCCTCTCAAGTGGTAGGAAATGCAGGCCGAGGAGTCTGGATTCTGTTTAACCTGCTGTGCAACTGAAGTGGAAAAAAAGAACGGTGATTTTAAAAAAGCATCAAAAAGCTTGTTTTTTCGTGAAGAAATGAGTTAACATCCAGTGTTAGAAGTGACATAAAGAGTTACCAATGCTGCATAAAACAATGATGGGTGTGGATAGATTCTGACCATGCTATTAGCACTGATCTCAGCCTCTTCGTTAATCCCTGACAGTTCTAATACCAGCCCTTTATCTGTGTAGCTCTGTGGCTTGAAGTTGCACTTGTGATTGTAAAACCTGATTGGCTTGCAAGCAGGTTTGGTGAGGTTTGGTTTTAGCTTTGGAAGTCCAGCCCTAATACCTTCTGCATGCAGAAATGTGGGCTTTGGGTACAAGTGTCACAGGAGCTGCAGTATATCAATGGGCAATGAAGTTGGATTCTTCCTTGGCCGTACAGCAAGCACTCTGAAGGGCTCAGAACAGCCCCCCTCACACTGTCTTCCTTCAGCCAGTTATATTAATGAAAGTAAAATACTTTGGGCTTCTTCCAGAATCTCAGTTACATGAAATTTGTCAGATTGATCCTTGTTTTGTATAACAACAAGCAAAACTAAGTCACTACTGTAGGAGAACTGTTGGTTTTATTCTTTTCCTACTAGTGTGGTTCATATTGCTAGAAGGAACATTCTACTCCTCCTATTAACTACACACGTTGTTATATAAAATAGAACAATAAGAGGTGTTTCTGTTAACCCCCCAGAATGTGTTGGTGTGGGCTGTATTACTTGGCCAGAGTGAAAATGCACCAGAAGCTATTGAAAAAGCCTCCGAAGACTGGTGGGTTTACACAGGGTCAGCAGGTTACGGAATTGCACCTTGGAGATACTTTCACAACTCTGGTGCTGTATGCTTGGTCACATTTTTCAAACTCTGGGGTTATGTGAATCCAAGGAGTTGTGGTTAACAAAGCTTCAGTCTTGGTGAATTCCTGGGGAGGAATTTGTCCCTCCTTAACATCTTGCATTTTAATGTAAGCTGTGAATGGACTGTGTAAGTACTGAGTAGCAAATGATAACTTTTTTCACCTGATACATAATCCATGCCAATTTAAAAGGAATCATAAATAGCCCAGATAATCTAATACTGCACGTGGTAACAGAATTTCACAGACTGGTTAATAAGGAAGCACCTTAAGATCATCCAGTTCCAACCCCCTGCCATGGGCAGGGACACCTTCCACTAGAGCAGGTTGCTCCAAGCCCCTGTGTCCAACCTGGCCTTGAACACTGCCAGGGATGGGGCAGCCACAGCTTCTCTGGGCAGCCTGTTTCATGAATACATCTTTGTTCCAGGATGGTGGTCTCCAGTGTAAATGTGTTGAGAATATTAATGAATCTGTCCTTGTAAATGGCTTTGCAATCTTCAGCTGCACGTGCAGATTTTAACTGTTCCTCAAAGAAGCCAGCACAAAACACCACTCTGCAGCAACATTGTCTTTAGTGATCACATATGATCAAAACCTGGGTTAGAAGCTTCATTTGAGAACCTTTTGCTGTCATTAAGGTATGTCTGTTGGGGTCTCTGAAGTGAATGAGCTTTGCAGCTGTAGAAATGCTGTTCCTAGGACAGAAACCTTACAGCAGAGACACTTTAACCCATAGGCTAACAAGCTGTAGGCATTGGAAATGTTTTCTTGCAAAGCAGTACCTGGATGTCTGGGAGGCCGCAGCTGACTGCAGAGATTTCACAGGATAGTCTTATTCCTCACGTCAAAAGGAGAGATTTAATGATTAATCCTTTCAGTTGAACGACAGAGTTGTAACCTTATAGACTGAAATTAGAGTAAAATTTATATTGCTGTTGAGTGTGTATTTTTAAAGATAGGAAATTGTACCATCCCTTAAGTTTCTAACATGCACACACAAAGAATCACTGTGGAAGCTGTCCAAGCTCCTATTACACTGAATTTGTGTTGCAAACTGGTGTCCACTTCCAAAGGCTCCTGAGCAGGTGAATGCAGTAAAGCTGCCCTAGTTAATCACAGGGGAGAGAGGAAGTAAAGCCCATTCCAGAAGCTGATTCATAGTGAAAAGGAATTTATTTTCTTTTTTATTAGGCAACATTTCTTGATGGATCAACAGCATTGACCTGGGGCTTAAAAGTAGTATTTACGAAGGTAGATTTTAACTTGGAGAGGTATTTTTCCATTGGTTCCATAGTTTGAACCATCCCCTAGAGTAGTTTCCATTTTAGACTTAGATCAAGGACGCTGGAGAGGGGTTTTTCATCAGGGACTGGAGTGGTAGGACAAGGGGTGATGGGTTCAAACTGAAACAGGGGAAGTTCAGGTTGGATATAAGGAAGAAGTTCTTTCTGTGAGGGTGCTGAGGCGCTGGCACAGGGTGCCCAGAGAAGCTGTGGCTGCCCCATCCCTGGCAGTGTTCAAGGCCAGCTTGGACAGAGCTCTCGGTGACATGGTCTAGGGTGAGGCATCCCTGCCCATGGCAGGGGATTGGAACTGGATGATCTTAAGGTCCTTTCCAACCCAAACCATTCTGTGATTCTATGATTATTTGTTAGTGTGTGAAGTGGGCCTAATGATGCTAATTTTTGGGACCCATAGCTGTGAAAAGCCCTTGTTTTATCTTTGTCTTTAAAAATTGGGGTTTTTTTCCACTGAAAAGTTACTGAACAAGGATTCTAATTCGGTTGTGCTGAAAGTTGCATGCAAGAAAAGAGCAAATGTCATCTGTAACATCTCAATATGGTAAAAACAGTGGAAACAACTGCTTGAATTGTAACTTCTTACAGTTAAAAGTAGCATGGCTGTTGTGTCTAATAGCACAACCTCCTTCAGGTTCAAACCTGCCACAGATGATGAAGTTTCCATTAAAGGATAATAAACTATATGCCAACATGACAAAAGAACTGTCTTATCTCTTTGGAATAGGAATGCTCTTTGAAGAGCTTCATAAAAGACTGGAGTATGAAATAAGTCTAGGGGATGGTTATTTTGAATTTCTATAAAGTATGTCAACCCAAAGGCTAAAGGGATTATCTGCGAAGTAACAAAATGGGAAAGATGAATGCTTTCCTTCTATGTAGTGAATGACATCTCTTTAGAAAGCACAGGTATAAAGTATTCTTCCCCAGCAGTGGTTCAGATCAGGAATGATTCCTTGAAATTAGTGGTGCCTTTCAGATCTGAGGGATCAAGCTACAGCTGAAAGTTATTTCAGTTTCAGGTTGAGTGCAGGTCTGAATTGTAAATAGATAATCATAATCCTGATCCAGTGTATGGTTATCTACCTCTGGAGTTGGAACACCTTCTGTCTTTTTAGCTTTGCTTATACTTTTAGGTGAATTAAAGTGATCAGGAACAAAGATTAACCAGAAGAGGCATATCCATGCATGAATTTACTTAGGAATTGCTCTCCCTGAACTAACTAAATGTTTACAAGCCTGAAATCAGAGGTAAGTTGCATCTGAATATTTAAATTAGTCATATTTAATGTTCAGGCATTACTTATTCCTGTTTTTTATTCATGAGCTAGCTAAATACTAAGCTCTTACTCAAAGGCAGAGCTGCAGTGGTGGTGAGGCTGAGGAGAGAGTTGCTGGTTTACTCCCTGTTGGCCATACACACAAACTGGGCTCATATTGAACCAGAAAAAGAGAGTTTATTTTGCTGCTTTCAAGCCTTAGTGCATTAACCATTTCATGACAAGGTACATCTTCTTGTTGTCTCTTTTTTCCAGAATTAATTCTGGGGTATTATTCAACTGAGAAACTGAAAATTAAGATGTAGAATGTATTTTTATTATTTTTAACTAGCAAGGGAGTAACTATTTCCATTTCCTACTATTCCTTGTATGCCAAAAGTGTAAAAGTCCCTTTAAGAATGAACAAATTTGGCCACTGAGCAATATTAAATAGATCTGGCAAATGGCTTAGTTGTGTGCCCAGTAGTAACTGGCCAACAGTAAATAGCTCTTTATCTGAGAACTGGCATATTGTACATAATGAAGATGAGAGGAAATTTTTTATCCTGCTCATAGAAAGACAAAAGGAACAAAAAAATCCCCAAGCTTTGGAAATAATTGCCACAGCACTCAGCTTTTATGGAGTATATCCACTGAAATCAAAAGGAATTTAACTTCCCCTAGGCTAAACGGCTTCTGTCATTTCTGCTGACAACTCCAGAGCCCTCTTATCTTCTGATCACCTTACAGGAAGGTTTGGTTCAGTGGATGAGTATCTGAGGGGGTTAGATGCAGATGAGCAGAAGGGGAGCGCTGGTGGACAGCCAAAATTCAAGTTATTCAACCATTTGGATGCTTTTGGTGCTATTTCATTCATGAAACGCCAGGACACCAGGGGGAAAAACAAAACAGGATGTAGGCAAAAGCTACTGGAACTCAAATTTACAAGCCCCGATCATTCCCATTTATGTTTGGCAAATGGCAGAATGAAATTAATGATGCCAAATCCTCCTTCCATGCATTGTGTGATAGCTGAACTATCTTAGCTATGTCAGTGTTGTAAATGATGGAACTGATAACACACTAATGTGATCCTTTCAGGCTCCTCGTTTATATTAATGAGTTTTAGTCATCTAAGGCAAACTGATAACTCCTGATTAATAGCTCAGCAACTTCCAGCCTGGCATCAAAGGCTGATCTCTCCCTTTTTTCCTTGCTTGCTTTGTTTTTAACTCCTTGATGGGTTCTGAGTTAAGACTGTTAATAATTAACTCTGAGCTTAATTGAAATCCAGATGTTAAATTCTTGATGGAAGTTAATTTAATTCTGATCATGGCTATGGCTGATTTCACTCCGATTCCTTTATTTTTTTTACATAGCTTTGAACTTACAAAACACAAGTGTGATTCATTTCACTAGTTTGTTGGGTTTTTTTTAGCATTTGCAGTCTGTTGGAGGGCCTATTAAACTAATAAATTATCACAGAGGCATCAAATAGCTACCAGTAAAAGCAATTAAACCCCTCAGAAAAACCCACTGTTATTAGGAAAAGGCAAACTGCTTTTCTTAAATCATAGAATCATGGAATGGTTTGGGTTGGAAGGGAGCTTAAAGCTTATCCAGTTCCAACCCCTGCCACGGGCAGGGACACCTTCCACTAGAGCAGGTTGCTCCAAGCCCCTGTGTCCAACCTGGCCTTGAACATTGCCAGGGATGGGGCAGCCACAGCTCCTCTGGGCACTCTGTGCCAGTGTCCCACCACCCTCACAGGGAAGAACTTCTGCCTCAGAGCTCATCTCAATCTCCCCTCCGGCAGGTTAAAGCCATTCCCTCTTGTCCTGTCCCTACAGGTCCTTGTTCAAAGCCCCTCTCCAGGTTTCCTGGAGCCCCTTTAGGCACTGGAGCTGCTCTAAGGTCTCCCCTTAAGGAGCCTTCTGTTCCCCAGGCTGAACAAGCCCAGCTCTCTCAGCCTGGCTCCAGAGCAGAGACGCTCCAGCTTTAAGCTGTTTTTAATTTCTATATATTTGTATGGAGAAGAACAGATACCACATTTCTGGACTGTACGTAACAGTAGAGACCAGAGTAAGAGTTACAGGTATGTGCATGTGAGAAGTCAAATAACCATTAGTTGTTTAAGAAAATGGGTAAGAGGGCTTGGAAGAAAAATAATTGAGAGTGAAATAACCAAAGTCGGTCTCTGAACAAGTTTAGGGTGTTTGTATGTGGGCAGCTGCTTACAGGTGAATTCTTGGAACTCTTGATTGTACAGTATTCAGTCTCTAGTTTTTCTGTTGCTACAGTCAATACAGGATTGACTGAAACTGTTAGAAGAGTGAGTGCAAATAACACAGCATACTAATATGGGCTATTCTACACTAATACCCACATTAGGCTTCAAAACACTCCACTTCTGAAGTAGAGGTTGTCAAAAGCCAAGCAGGCAACAACTTAGTCGAGTGTTCATGCAGAGATTATTACAAATGCTCTGCATCTTCCTGGAGAAGGAAATATTTGAAGAAGCTAAAAATTACATGAAGCAGCTGAAGTGCTTGTCCTGACACTCAGTCCAGGTCAGCTTCTGCTTTTCAAACAACTGCCTTCATTGTTTTCCAGGAGGAATATTGCTGCAGTTTTCTAAATAAGCCATTTCTCCAAATAAGGAAACCTGATATGTTGAGAAATCTTGGCCTGGAGATCAGAAACACTGTTCACTGATCAGTGTTGCTTTAGAATATAGAGTGATGTTGGCACTTCCCCTCGGTGCCCAGTGTTTGGGCTTTAAGGCTGCCCCACAAATGGCTTCATGCATTTTGCGATGGGAACCAGATTTGGAAAAATCCCAATCTCACTGGAGGAAGGGGGTGGGGGGAAAGGGTATTGGTACAAGTTTAGTCTTCACTTTAGATCATGACATTTTACAGTCACAAAATATTCCAAACAACATCTGCTAGGAAGATAAATCCATTGTAGTGGAAATTAAATGCGTATTTTGAATTCAGACGGTTTCATATTGTACTGTCAGGGATTGAGAGGAAAATAAATGTGAAAGCCATTTAAAAAGCTTATGTAGAACTTGCCTGTGTGCTAAAGAATGTTGTCCTTTAGAATTAAACCCCAAATCAGACTTTCTTGTCAAATTTGACTGATTTGTTTCTACTCTTCAGAATTCTTTTCATCTTTAGAAACTGATTAAAAAAGAAGTTTAATATTCTGCAGCAGGATTATACATTTGATCAATGAGCATCTGCAGCAGTTTGAGATTCTTTCTTCACGAAGAGTGCTCCAGTTCAGTGGTTCAGGCTGTAGCCATCTCTTGTCGGCCCCTTTAGGCACTGGAGCTGCTCTAAGGTCTCCCCCTCAGGAGCCTTCTCTTCTCCAGGCTGCCCCAGCCCAGCTCTCTCAGCCTGGCTCCAGAGCAGAGCTGCTCCAGCCCTCGCAGCAGCTCCGTGGCCTCCTCTGGCCTCGCTCCAACAGCTCCACGTCCTTCTTGTGTTGTTGCCCCAGAGCTGGACACATGAGAGTGGAGTAGAATCATAGAACGGTTTGGATTGGAAGGGACGTTAAATCTCATCTAGTTCTACCCCCCCTGCCATGGGAAGGAACACCTTCCACTAGACCCAGGTAACTAGAGGGGGAGAATCACCTCCCTCAGTCTGCTGGTCATACACCTTTTGATGCAGCCCATGTCTCCAGAAAATGAATATTTTCTGGATATTCCTCTGTTTCTTCACTGAACTTTGTGCCAACCTCTGTAACCACTCATAAACAAAAACCATTCTATCAAAATACTTAACATGTATTTAGTTTTTTTCAAATGAGAGGAAGTGGAATCAGCTACATATGAACACCTACTTCTTCATAGTTGCCTGCAGATACCATTCAGTATCCTGTGAGTTGCAGAACACAGGTAGGAAACAGTGTTGTAGAAAATTCAGGGTGCAGTTTTATGTTACACTGAGTTCAGTCTAAGTTTAGGCTGCCAATGAAATGAGATCCTGTTTTCTCTGGGCCAGCCATGTGCTTCCACTGTTGGTGTTTGCTCTGGCAACTCTCTGGCTGTGGGCAAGTTGGATCAGTTTGCTGACTTAATGGAAAACTTGATTTCAAAACTAAAACCAAGTTTTCCATTGGATTGGATTGCTGACCTGAGACAGTAAACTGCATAATGCTGTGTAAGATTGAGGCTGAGAATATGTACCTTAGGGAAAAACGAAAATAGGATTTTACCTTTCAACAGCAGCCAGCATCATGTAAAGCCGTGACTTAGTTTATAAACTCTAAATCCATCTAGTTTAAATATAGAGAATACTTAGGATCTTTTTATAACATCACTTGGCACCTACAGGATGAGATCCTGATTCTGTAGCACTGGATATGAACTGCCCTGGATGGTTATAGCACACATACCAAAGCACTGGAATGGGTGGAATTTGAATAGGTAAATACAACATGCGTGGTATCACTGACTCACTCATTGCCAATGCATTACTTGCAGTACCAGGCATATTACCTCATGGGTATTTCCTAGAGAAAAAGGAGATAAACATG
Source organism: Strigops habroptila (assembly GCF_004027225.2). NCBI lineage: Eukaryota > Metazoa > Chordata > Aves > Psittaciformes > Psittacidae > Strigops > Strigops habroptila. Next base: position 2,681,572 of record NC_046358.1, read on the forward strand.
GAAATTCCCTGCAGTAACCTCTTATCAGAGGGCATGGAACAAGTCCCTAAACACCTTTGACTGGACAAGCAGGCTTCTTCCTGCTGCAGCCCAGGTTAATGTTCTGGGTGAGTGCTTCTTTCTTCAAGTTGGTGACTGACTAAACAAGCAGGAAACTACAAATCCTTTACTCTCTCAGTTCCTGCGGACTAATCTCATCTTTTTGATTAATAATACATGAAGTAGTGGATGGGCACACTTTTTGTTTGTTTCTAGAAGCTTTATGCAAGATCTCATCTCACTCTGATCCACTTTGTTTCCATTCACTTTAATATAGATCAGGAGTAACTCTGAAGTTAAGGCATTTACAGAGCATAATACTATCCTTTAACTTTACTCGTGGAAGTACTCCCTACAGGTAACCTGATCGGATATACCCTGCAGAATCAAGCTTTAAGTCATTGAAAATTATGGTGGTTTGGACCAAGGTGTATTTATGGTGGGACCAGATACTGAAAGAATAATATGTGGTATCAAACATGTCATGGTACTTAAAATTGGAGGTAAATTGTCAGAAATAGCATCTGTATCACTCTCCTACTCCTTGACAGTGGAAAACAGAGTAAAGGAATTAAGTTCCCATGTTCAGGAGAGCAGTAGCTCTACTTGCTTTACCATGGATCTGTGAGCAGACCCAGCCTGTGCATCTGCCCAGAGCAATTCTTATCACAGGGAGGAGTAAAACCACACTTAGCTGACCTTAACACATGTTTAGGGGGACTGTTATAGAAATTCACTCTGCTTTGGGCACTCAAGAGCTGGAGCTCTACAGATCAATGGTCTTTATTACAGTAGCTAATAAAAAGAGCTTGATCAGGTTACCTTGCTTTGTAGCTGGTTCTTACATTTGTCTCTGTTAAGTGCTTTACTGCAAGGGCAAGCCAGTCCTGTGGCTGTGAGGGCAGCTGTGCAGCAACCCAAATGTGGAGGCATCACACCAACAGGAGTTTGCATTGAACAATCTAGTGAGAGCTGACCAGTAAATTCTCTCTTCCCAGCTATGCAAACAGGGCTGCAAATTTCCTCTGCCAGAGCACTCATTTTAACTGGCCTGAGCACATACATCATGATAAAATTATTAAAGAAATTGGCAAGATCATGCTATCAAATATCATAGAATCATAGAATGGTTTCAGTTGGAAAGGAGCTTAAAGCTCATCCAGTTCCAAACCCCTTGCCACGGGCAGGGACACCTTCCACTAGAGCAGGTTGCTCCAAGCTCCATCCAACCTGGCCTCAAACACTGCCAGGGATGGGGCAGCCACAACTTCTTGGGGCCGTCCATTGGAAATCAGAATGACAATCCCAGTTTGGTGTATAAAACATGGCTTTGCAGAAATGTTCTATGGCCACAGTAAAAATCCAGCTTGCTTTTGTTCAGTTACAGAATCGAGGGATAACAAAATCAGAGTCACAACAGTGTAAGCAAGAGTAGAGTCTGTGCTTTGACTCTTGAGAAAGAGTAGGAAATTCAGGTTGATAATTCCTTTTGGTCCTTTGCACATACCAGAAGATGGGGAGTAGTTCTTAATAGTAGTGAATTTTACTGTAGCATTCAGAAATCCTTATGAATCACAGAATGGTTTGGGCTGGAAAGGACCTTAAGATCATCCAGTTCCAACCCCCTGCCATGGGCACGGACACCTCACACTAGACCATGTCACCCAAGGCTCTGTCCAACCTGGCCTTGAACACTGCCAGGGATGGAGCATTTACCACTTCTTCGGGCAACCTGTTCCGGGGCCTCACCACCCTCACAGGGAAGAACTTCTTCCTTATATCTAACCTGAACTTTCCCTGTTTAAGTTTGAATCCATATTTATTATGTATAATTATTGTATAAACCTCTTCTTTTCCCTAGCATAAAACTCCAGTTTTCCCTGTTTCATCAACCTTTTTCCTTACAATCACTAGATTTCCTAATTTTCAGTTTTCAGGTCTGATCAATGAAAAGGGTAAATTGTAACAGTTGTTTTGATTTCTTTCAGTATAAACTCTAACCACAAATACATGATATTGCCAAACAGGAAGCTAAAAAATGAGGGCAATGTGAAAGCTCTTGGTGTTGTAAGTGGAAGCCCTGCTCCCCAAAGGATAGAGCTATTTCAGGTTCCCCTTTTCAAATGGAGCATTACCACATATAATACAGCAACTATTTTGTTGGGAAGGTGTTTCATTACCAGCCTGGGCCTTGGAGGTGATGAGAGAAAATTTGTCTTGACCTTCCAGGGAAGCCATAAAAGAGGAATGATGCTTAAATAGTAAATGTCAGGGAGAAATGCCTAACGGTGTTGTTTTCATGACATCTGTGCATTGTTGTAGAAAGGACTGGAATATGGATCATTTCAAAAGCAGGAATATTTTCTATTGTTTCTTTGCATTTTGACCTTCCTCCTTCTCCTGGTTCAATCCCTCTTCAAATAGGGTTTAATTTTTTTCCACAGGATGTGTGTTTTCCTGGTTTTCCCTTAGGACTGGAGCAAACCACAAAAAGCAGATTTGGAAAAAAAACCTGATTGTAAAGTACGGGTGATGGGATCAGGTTTTTATTTACTGTACTTTGCCATATGTGCAGGGTTTGGTATTGGTAGCCACACAAGAATGAATCTTGCCTGGAGAGAAGCTATATGGTGCCCTCATAGCAGCCTTGCAAGTATCTAAAGGGGGCCTACAAGGATGCTGCAGAGGGATTCTTCATCAGGGACTGTAGCAATAGGACAAGGGGTGATGGGTTCAAACTTATAGAGGGGAAGTTCAGGTTAGATATAAGGAAGAGATTCTTTACTGTGAGGGTGGTGAGGCACTGGCACTGGTTGCCCAAAGAAGTGGTAAATGCTCCATCCTTGAGGGACATGGTCTAGTGTGAGGCATCCCTGCCCATGGCAGGGGGTTGAAACTGAATGATCTTGAGGTCCTTTCCAACCCAAACCATTCTATGAGTCTACCTTCTCCCTTTGATGATCCTATGACAGTAGGAGCAATAATCATGTGGAAGAGAACACGCTGGAGTAGATACTATGACACATGGTCCTGCTTTGTATCGCTGCTCAGGGTTTGGGGTAGGAGTGCAGGTTGTTTTTAGATTTGGGTGTTGTGGGGGTTTTTTCTCCTCCCAAATTTAGATGTAATAGTTTTTATGACCAGCAGTTGAGGTCATATGTTCTGAAACTTATTACTCTGTAGTTGTGCTGTTTAGTCCCTTGTTGTACTCCCAGTTCTTTCTCTGCTTCTGCTCTTTCCAATTGCTTTGGGAAAGGCTTATTTCCTCACTGAGTGATCTATGAAAAAACCCTGATTTTAATGGAAAAATAAATTGCCCCAGAATAAATAGTCCATTAAACAATGTAATTTGTAAATCTTTCCTTCTAAACAAGTATGAGTGTTGCCATGTGTTTTTGTTCTCCTATTTTCTATTCCTCTAGATCTAATGGAGATGGACATTCTCTTTTGCCAAGAGAATGTAAATGCCCCCAAAGAATTGCTGATCTGGACAGAAAAAATGATTGTTATGTTGAGCTTTATTAATGCTCCCAGGAACCCTTGTGTAGTGTTATCCATCATGCCAGAGTGTGGGAGTAACTTCTGATTGTATCTTGCTTGAGTGATCTGCTTCATTCACTGTGAAGTTTTACATCCTCAATCATTTCAGATACCGATCAATCAGATGGGTTTCTGTGGGTGGTTGACAGTCTTCATTTTACTCCTAACTGAAGTGTTTCTGTCCTTGGCTCAGACTCTTGGATGGAAGCAATGCCTTAGAGGAGTAAATGCTGCAAGTTATCAATGCTTTATTGTATCCTTACTTGTGTCAACTTGGTGTCTTGGACTCTGAAATTTAGAGTAATGCTTCTGGACACAAAAGGTTTGCAGTTATTAGAAGAGGTGCAAAGGGAAGCATTTAGGCAGCAAAACTCAACAGCAGGGAACTGAAGACACTGTGACATCTGAAGCGCAGTCAGTATCTGTGGAAGGGCTCCCAGCTGCTGAGCTCAGAATGCAGCACTAGTGGAGAGCCACTCCCTCTGGCAAAGATAAGAGACTATTGACAAGGAATTAAGCAGGATCTTGCCTCTTTTTGAAGTCAGTTTTTAACTTTGTATTCCCTTTGGGAAAGAAAAATCTAGATATGCTGGTCTTAAAATGTTGCCTGCACTAATTCTAGCTTGGAGATGAAGGAAGCACAAATGATGCTAAATACGCTACAAAAGACTTTCTCCCCTTCACACAGAAGCTAGCTACTAACCCTTTACATCACGCTGCTTGTGTTTCTGAGGTTCCCCTCCTCCAAACATAGCTGGACTTCTCCCCTCTTCCCCCTCCATTTTCAATCTCACTTTTCCATAGTTCAGAGTCTTCGGTGGCTTCCCAATTCCAAACCCATTGCATTTGTGCAAACTGAGCACCTTCCATCTAAGCTGCCCTCAGTGACCTTCTCTAAATCCTCTTTCCATTCCCAAGACTTTGCCATTCTATGCGATCAGATGCTGTTCTCCTCCTTTCTAGGCTCCCTTTCTTCACTGACTTCTCTTTCACCTTTTTACACCTCCTTTCCACATACTTGCAAATACGAGTGTATTGGAGTGTTGCTGCTTTATTTGGTTCTTTGTCTCTTCCCTATTATGGCCTTTTGCCAATAAAAAGCCCTTGGTAAATGTTTATGTGAGACATGGCTGTTATAAAACAACTTCTGGTGGCTGTCATATCCCTGGAGGTGTATGTGGACAGTGATGATGTGCTGCTGTGATTTCAGCCAAGGCTGGCACTGCTCAGTTTTGAACTGCACACCCAATAGTGTGCTGTCTGAATCTTGTCATCTCTGTATTGAGAAAATAGGTATCTAAAGTGATTTAATGAGTATTGATTGTTGGAGGTTTCAGATGACTCGTGTAAAATACAGGTCTGGGGGAGGGTGATAGATTATTTGTGAAAACAGAAACTTGATGAGTTGAGAGGACAGAAAATATGATTCATCTCTCAGTTCATGTCACTATTCTAAGCCTAGAAAAACATTCAAGGAGTGGCTGTAACTTTAAGTGATCTCAGTTTAGAGCTGGTTTTGATCACTGGGAGATGTGCCAGTTCTCAGGGCTTCTGGAGAGCTTTGGTACCATTTTGACATCATGATGACTGTACATAAGAAGGCCTAACAAGACTGTCAGTGCGGTGTCAAATCTATGTGTATATATGCTTATACATATAAAAAAGACTTAAAACTTTTCTTGTGGTCCTCTATCTCATGACAGATCAGTCTTTACAGTGTCACTCCTTGCATGTTTTCTCTGCTCTTTTTATTGTCAGTCCCTCAGTAAAGAGGTGGGTTTAGAGAAATTCTACCAATGTCTGTATTCAGATGATCACATTTATGCATGTTTCCTGTTGGCAGATAGTTGAGATAAGCAAAAGCATGTTCCAGATTGTAAGCTAGAAGGAGCAATCTTTGTTGCCTTTCAGCATTGCAATGGCAGTATGGATCATGTGGATCATGACAGCAGCCTGTTATGCAGTTTGTGATTTGGGTTTTTTCCCCTTCAATCAAATTGACAATGACAATACCATAACAAGTGACTTCCTGCAACTCTTTGCATGAAGTCAGAAGGCAGCTCAATCTGTACCATACATTTTATTAACAACAACAACACATCCTGATAACCAACCCATGTGGTTTTCCTCATTTCGTAGAATATAAGTCCCCATTTTATGAGGCTCCTCAATAGGGTCTATGGAACATCTGTATCATGAACATGAAGATGTTTAAATACAAAGATGTGACTCAAGTTTAATACTGATTTGCATAGACCTTAAGAAGAATTAAACAGCCGTTTCCTCCAAAATTGCTTGCAGATAGTAGGAAGAAATGCCACAGCAGCTGTGAACACACTCCCTCTGAAGCCTTTTAAGTAGGTAATGTGGAAGTTAATACTGGGAGGCAGACAGTCAAATAAGCTCTAAATAGTTAAAAGCTGTCTCCATCTCATGATAAAAGAGTTACCAAAGCTCAGCTGGGCTGACAGCCTTGTTGTGCTGAGCCACTGGAAGAAACTGAAGCTGTCCTGGTGTATGTTAGAGAGCTGTCTTGTTGCTTTTCTCACTGACAGTTGTGGAGTTGCGTGCTGAGCCTGTTTTCTTCTACTTAGGTGAACATCATGGAGTGTATGTGAGTTGTAGTCTCTGTTTTGAAAAGAGTTGCAGAATTTCACCTAGGAAGAGAGAATGTGTGGAGTTCATCCATACCTGAGAGGGATGCAGGAAGCCAGTGGGGGCAAAACTGGTCTCATCTCTGGGATATGTTCATCTCACTAGTGAAGACTTAGGTTTTGCATTAATTTCCTGAGTTCATCTCAGAAATGCAGTAGTAATTGCAGAGCCCCTATGTAATTCTGATGAATGGAATCTCCCTCATGCTCCCCTGCAGAGATCTTCAAATGCCATCTTGATACGGACTATGAACCAAGTTTTTTTGCTAAGAGATAAAAGTAAGTGCTGGTCACATGCAGGATTGCTATTATGAGTTTGTCTCACCTGTAAGCCTGATCAGCACTATACTGCATTTATGCATCTATTATGAATTAAGCTGGTTCATGCAGACCAGCCCTCCTGACTCTTCTATTGTTGTTCTTTTTCTGGCCTTTGTGTGCCTTTCTGTTTGCTGATGGTAAGTGCCTTCCATAGCATATGGCTCCAGAAGCATGGTGTCTACACAAAAACCACCCTGGAGAATAAGATAAAAAGATTCTGTGGGGGCAACTACACAGAAAGAATCTTCAAAGGAGTGATATGAAGAGCATCCCTTGAGACTTAACTCTTCTGATCAGCTGAACAAACATGGGACCAGTTAATCTTTGTGGCCCACTGGTGAGTTCACAGTTTCTTTCAGAAGTTTCTGACTGAATGCAATGAAGAATCCTTGAAAGAAGCATTAGATGTATCCTACCTAGTGTGTTTGCTGTTGATGTGTGGGTAAAACACATCATGATGGTACAACAAAACGCATTATTGCTTCAGATGAGAAGCTCTTTGTAGTAGAAGCATGGCTTCTGTTTATAGGAACCTGGTGGCCTGGTAAAGGCCAGTTACTCTCTGGGATGCCAGCCAACATCATTCCTGGATTTATGTAGCGTTGCCTTTCTCTAGCAGGCTTGTCTGTCAGGGCCGGTGCTTTCCCTTCAGAGGGTTTAATTTTGTCTCACTTTCTGAACACAAGGGAATAAAACTTAGCCTCTTTATTCTTTTGTTCCCCCTCCATTGCCCATGTTAATGTAATTTGACAGCCTGGCGAATAGGATTTGTCAAATACTGTAACCTTAAGCAACACAGATATTGAAAACTGTGCTTTAAATTTATCTAATCCAGATGTGAGAGCCAATAAAACGCTCAGATGAGACAAAATGTCAGGCTCTGTGGGGAGGAAAAGGGAGAAATACTATTTGCCACTTTTTTTTTCCACATAGCATAAAGTGCAGAGCAGGGTTCAATCAGTCATATTAGTCTCCAAGAGTAGAAGTAACTTTTGTCATTTCAGTGCTGGTAGGTGATAGTAAATATAATTAATAGCAAAATAGTGGATCTCACAAGACTTGTTAAGGAAAAGCAATTTTGGGCAGTGAGAAAGTGAAACTTGGTAGTTATTTATAGGAAGTTGCTGAGATGATCTTCAGCTCAGAATGGTAAAGTCTAATAAAGCAAATCCTGTAGTATCATGCATGAAATGGTTTGGTTACCTCTCTCCTCCTATCAATACAAGGCACATTTCTCTCACTTAGTAGTACTAACAAAAAAGCCACCAATTTAATGACTTTTACGTCTGTAGGAGTTACCCAGTCGGAATAAAGCAAAGAACTCCTAAAGAGTGGGGAGAATAAAGCTTGTCAGCTCTTGCTGCACGTGTGCTGAAGAAGTGAACTACAACATCCTATTTGGGAATTTCCCTTGTTCTACAAAATACCTTCTGAAATGATGTGCATAAACCAAGTTCTGTTTCTGCAATATTTATTCTCCTGTATGTAAGAGGAGCCTGAAAGATGTATAATAATTATCTTAAACTAATTCTCAGCTAAATCTCTTCATTCCCTCTGGTGACTTTTGTTTGGCAGAAAGAATGAAATAGTGAGTAATGCTAGGCAATAGTTGTCAAATAGTTCATTCTGCAAAAGTGCAATTTAATTTTAGCTACAAATGGGTATTCATCAAATTCAGGCCTAATAAGTAAGATTAAGATTGGAAAGTTTAGAACATTTCCATTTTAAATTTAAAACGCAAAGATTTTGATGTCCATGTGAATTGCATTTTCGATTTGCCTGCATTTAGTATAAAAGCTGAAGAAACTTCCAATCAAAACAAAACAATTTTGGCTTTAAAATGACAGAGGGCAGGTTTAAATTAGATATTAGGCAGAAGTTCTTCCTTGCGAGGGTGCTGAGGCGCTGGCACAGGGTGCCCAGAGAAGCTGTGGCTGCCCCATCCCTGGCAGTGTTCAAGGCCAGGTTGGACACAGGGGCTTGGAGCAACCTGCTCTAGTGGAAGGTGTCCCTGCCCGTGGCAGGGGGTTGGAACTGGATGAGCTTTAAGATCCCTTCCACCCCAAACTATTCCATGATTTTATGTTTTTTAACTTGATAGGAAGCCCAGAGTGGGATGCTCAGTTCAGTAAGTAAATGCTGGTGTTGAGAACAGTAACTTGTTTTGTCTGTATGGTATTGTTGTGGTATCATAAAATAAAATTAGGGTGTTCTTTGACTTATTTCCATTCTTTACCATATGAATTTGGTGTCTAGAAATAGGTTAGAAATTAAACTGTATTTAAAGCATCACCCTCAATTCCACTCTCAGAAAAAAACACTTTTCATATTTGAATGAAGTCAGACCTGAATCGAGACCATCTGTGGTTTTGATGACACAAAAACAAAGCATGTATGATAAGATTGTGCAAATCCAACCCAACCACTGGCTTTGTGGGTCTGTAAATGATGATTTGCTGAAGTCAAAAGCTGTAGAAAGAACCTCAGAGGTTTACTGGAAAAAAGGAATATGAGAAAATGCACATGTCGGAGGTTTTCTTACTCCTAAGATGCCAAATTAGAACAGCTAAGGGATGCAGCCTCTAATATCAGCACAATTAATTAGATTAACTTCTCATGTTGGAGCCTTGTATTTTCTACTGCCACATGAAGTTAATGCACTATGAGACTGGGAAACAGAAGGCCTCAGCAAAGTTATTCAGTATTTCAATGACTTTCTGCATTGTTGTAGCGTGGAATTACCTTTACTCTGTATCTGTGATATCAGGTGGGTGCTACTTCTTACATCTGAAGGGAAGAGGTCTATTTTTTCATGTTTGCCAGCCTAATCGGTTATGATGTTTAAAGAGCCTCCTCAGGCCAATGTAAAGGCAAAGCTTTTATTAAAGATGATTATAGAATCATAGACTGTTTTGGGTTGGAAGCGACTTTACAGCTCATCCAGTTCCAACCCCCTGCCACAGGCAGGGGCACCTTCCTCTGGACCAGGTTGCTTCAAACCCTGTCCAACCTGACCTTGAACACTGCCAGGGATGGAGCATTGTTGGAATGCAAGTTTGGGGCCAAGTCTGCAGTTTCTGCTGGAGTCTCCACGTATCCCAACATTTCCAGGCCATGCTTAGGGTGCATTTTGTGTGCAGCTAGGGTAGAAGTTCAGGCTATTGAACAGCAGCACTCTAATACACTTCTGCTTGCTAGTATGTGGAAAGGAGGTGTAAAAAGGTGAAAGGGAGCCTAGAAGGAAGGAGAATAGCATCTGATAGCATAAAATAACAAGTGTTGGGAATGGAGAGAGGATTTAGGGAAGGTCACTGAGGGCAGTTTAGGCGAAGGGTGCTCAGTTTGCACAAATGCAATGGGTTTGGAATTTGGGAAGCCACCAAAGACTCTGAACTATGGAAAAGTGAGATTGAAAATGAAGGGGGAAGAGGAGAGAAGTCCAGCTACGTTTGGAGGAGGGGAACCTCAGAAACCCAAGCAGCATGATGTAAAGGCTTAGTGGCTTGCTTCTATGTCAAGAAATATATTACTACTAAAAGGGCAAAATTTGAGCAGATAAAATTTCATAGCCATGGATACTTTCCCTGCTAGAAATGCAAGGTGCCATAGCTGTACTAGAGAGAGAGAATGCCCCCTAAGTTGTTCTGTCCATAGTTTTGTATATGCTGCCACAGATAAGTTTTTCCATCAGTCACAGGTAATTCGGATGGAGACAACACTGCTGGAAGATGCCAGTGAAGGCACATCCACTTGAAAAACTTCCCTGTTTTTTAAACAATGCAGTATCTGTCTGCATCCTGGCTCTCTGAAACCTCAGCATAACCAAGTACAAAGGTCTAAGTAGTAGAAGTGTGATTTAAAAGGCCCTGTCCCATTCAGCTGATCATATGATCCAGCCTCTTGGGTTCAGTTGATTCATTCATTAGCTGTTTAATCCATTCGTTTCTGCTGTGGTTCCATAAATCACATGCTTGCCAGAGTGGAGAGAGTTATTTGAAAGGATGGAAGATCTATTAAATAGAAATGAGAGTACATGTAAAACACTCACCCTACATAGTTGGGGGGAATGAACACTAGACTCTGTACAGTGCAGAGCAGAAACCCCAGCAAAACCTCAGCCACTTCCCCTCTTTCTTCTTAACGTAATAAACATGGTACAAGGCTATTCCCAAGAGGGACATACTGCAGCTTCCAGAAGTGGGGATGGCTTTCTTCTGTCATGCTCAGCTGTGGCTTTGTATGTTTTTCATCCAAATTACAACATGGTTTGAATCTAAACAGACATCAGTTCTGTACGGCGAGCACATCAAATGTATGTTGAAAGGATAACAGGATGGCAGAAAGTAACGTAGCTCCCAAAGTGACCATGGGATAGTGCAGGAAAGAGGAGGGGGAATTGGAGTGAAGGGCTGAGCAGGGAATGGACCCCCTAAAGCAAAGCAACTAATGGAAAAAGCGGTCAATGAATAGAGGTATTGTATTCAATGTGGTGAAAGAGATTCCTCAGGGAAAGGTTAGTTTCCAGGATAAATGAAATCTCCCTTCAAATGGCGTTCTTCCCTGTCCAGACACAGGCATGACCATCACCTCTTAGGAAACAGAATTGAGGGTATTTATTGCTTCTGTTCTAATGTACATGATTCTACAAGTGTATTATTTTTGCCTTGGTCGGAAGGGCTGTGTCATCAGGAGATTTTGCCTTTCTGGAAGATATTTTCTTCTAGGATCTCTCAAATATCTCCTCCAACTTTTTCTTCCAGCTTTTTATCCTTGCTGTTGGTGGAAGGTAGAGGCTTTTTCCACAGTCACTGCAAAACTCTATCTAGAGAACAGAGTCAAGACTGTCTGAATCTCCATATCTTGGTGTTTCTCCAGTTTCTTCACCTTCTGGGTGTACCAGATAACTTTTGGAAAGGAGATGGGTATGGAGAAGTGCTGGCTTTGGGATCCCTAGGATTATTTGTCCAGTGTGAGCTCACAAATTAGTATGGAAGTATTCACAAACCATGTAGATGAATCCCTCAGTGACATGCTTTAGTGGTGGTCTTGGCAGTCCTGGCGTAACGGTTGGACTTGATGATCTTAAAGGTCTTTTCCAACCTGATTGATTCTATGATTCTACAGACAGAGGTTAAACAAATGCTTAAGAAGGCTGTCGCGAAGAGTTCATGGGACTGAGGAGGGAAGAAACAGATGGGATACTTCTTCTGGCTGGCTCCAAGGCTGGAAAGCTGTATGATGTCACAGTGTCATTCTTGTGACATGGTGGGCTCTGTTTCTTTGACAGCTGTGTTTGGGTTTTGGATTTTTTTGTTTAAGAGATTGCTGTTATAATTACGAAGACAAATAACATAATCAGAAAGACCACTTCATTTTTAATAGAATCCCAGACTGGTTTGGGTTGGAAGGGACCTTAAAGCTCACCCAGTTCCAGCCCCCTACCACAGGAAAGGACACCTTCTACTAGACCAGGTTGCTCCAGGCCCCGTCCAACCTGGCCTTGAACAATGTCAGGGATGGGGCAGCCACAGCTTCTCTGGGCACCCTGTGCCAGCACCTCAGCACCCTCACAGGGAAGAGCTCCTGCCTAAGAGCTCATCTCAGTTTCCCCGCTGGCAGGTTAAAGCCATTCCTCCTTGTCCTGTCCCTACAGGCCCTTGTCCAAAGTCTCTCTCCAGCTTTCTTGTAGGCCCCATTAAGGTATTTCACTACAAAAGAAGTTGGTTTTAGCTCCTGTTATAGTGAGAAGTTTTAAAAACCATGGAGCATAGTCTACAAATGCAGAAACCTGGAAGTTCCTCAGTCTTAGAATAATATCCCATATTTTTTTTGCATTGGTGTTTACATTGTCAGCACTCTTTGGAAACTCACGCGAATGCTGGATGAAGTCTGCTCACAGCTAATGGACTGCTTCAGGTTATTCAAACCCTGCTTAGTTATCAAGTATATAGATATGGTTGTCTACTTAGTAGATCAAAGGTATTAAACCAGAATTGTCTGCAGTTGTCACTGTTATGGTGACACAGAAGGAGTGTGATGCTTGTTGTTAGAAAGTTCTGCTGAACTTCTTGGGAAAAGACAGATTCCAGCAGTAGTCATGTGAGGAAAGAGGCACAGAAAAGCCCCTCTCAGAGTGTGAGTGCGACTGCAAAGGAAACAAACTATGTGTGGTAGGTGTAGAAATGGCTTAAAAACATAACAATTTGAAACATGTTCTCTTTAGTGTATGGTCTCACTCTACAGCTGCTCCTTGTCCAGCCAGGCATGCAACAGCTTCATTGCAGCCCCCCCAAAGAACTTGGCATTCCTCAGTCTGTCAAGACCAACAACAACACAGTGCTGCTGAAACAGATGAAGCACGAGTTGAATGGTGCCAACACTTTATAATGTTACAGAGTTTCTACCCAGCTGAAAGGGTCCTGAACTGAACTGCTTTATGTTCAGTTCTTTTTACAAATCTATGCCTCTGGCTTCTAGTTTGTGAGAAACATATTTTGCTCATATTCTGGCTTTTGAGAGATGATGCACATTCTCAGTCTTATGCTTTGATGTACTATATTTTGACAGTTGCTTCAAAGCTTAAGTGGATTGGGCTCCAGAGGGTTGTAGACTCAGACTACAGTTTCAGATGGATGAGGATGAGGGAGGGAAGTCGAGCATCATAAACAGTGTCTGAACGTTGGGAAGCAAAAGAGTCTTAGGCAGCAGAGCCAATAGTATGATATAAGCTGAGTGCTATAAGCAGAATTACAGGACAGCTGGGGCTAAGTCACTTCTTCCTGAAACTTTTTTCCTTCAGTTTGTTTTATAGAGCAGTGGAAATGGTCTAAACTCAAGACTAAGGAGAAAATGCTGTATTTTGTTCTCACACTGACTCTCCCCCTGTGACCACAGGTAAAATGTTTTGTTTCCAATCTTGAAAACAGGTCAAACACTTTCCCTCCTCAGAGAGATGGTGTGGGAATTTCAATGTGCTGTCATTATTCATGGTTCAGACTGGTCTTTAACCATAGATATTTTTATCTGTGGCTCAGAAAAGACCACACCTACCACACTGCTCTCAGCTTTATTCAGTGGAATTGCCAGAAAGAAGCAAACAAATCGGCATGAGCTCAGAGGAGAGCAACCCAAACAGCTCAGGCACTGGCTGGAGGGGTTAAATTAATCACACCAGACTGAAAGAGATAAATCTATGTAGTTTGATGAAAGGTGTTCCCCTGGAGTTAATCATGCCGTATGATTTTAAAGATGTAAATGTTGAAGGATTTGCTTAGTGTGCTCCAGAGAGGTAATTGGCAGAGAAAAGAGGAAGCAAAAAGGAACTTCAAGTTGAATACCAAGGGAAGAGAATTTCCTGACAGTGAATCTGCTGCTCCAACAAGCAGACGGGCAGGGAAGTGCTGAAAGCTCCGCTGCTAGAAATGTGAAAGTCTCCTGGATGAGGGAGAAGTCCTGAACTTGTGATAAGGATGAAACCCAGTGAGTCTTGTCTGCTTCAATTACTGTCATTTGAGAGGCTTAGCTACCATTATTGATACAGCAGTAATGCCCAGGAGCTCGAATTGGAAATGCATGCTGCAAATACACACAAGAAAGGTTTCCCTACGTGTTCTAAAACCTGTAGAGATCTAGACTGACTCAAGAATCAGCGCTGAAGGGCCACAGCCAACACTCTTCCAAATATTCCACGCTCTTCTGTTCCTATCCCAGCAGAGGCACAAGGGAAGCCCACTGGCAAGACTGATGTGTCTAGCACAACAGAGCTGCCCTTGGAGTACCTGAGAGGCCAAATAGCTCCTCCAAACTCATTCTCCATGCACAGGCTGCAGTACCATGCAGCTTTTTAGCTCACAAACACAAAAATACTGTCCCAGGCTTCCAAAGTCCTCCTGATCTGTAAAAGCAGATTTTTACAGTAGCTGTAAAAACAACTATCGGAAGGTTCGGAAACTACAGAGAAAACCTAAGGAGGAAAACTGAAGGAAAACTAATTTAACTTCCCAATTAATTATGAACATCTTTTCCCTTTCTTAAATCTTTGTGTTTCTCTCAGATTCAGGTGTTCCTATGCTGCAGCACACACCAGAGCTGACCTGAATGTTTGAGGATAGCTGTAGTGCCCTGGAATACCTTGTGGGCAGATTTATCCTGGTAGTCCTTTCAGGGTGTATTAACCCAGGTTTAGTGCTGTGCTATTGCAATTATTGTGCTTACAGTGATTAGGCTAACTTGTTTAGACTTATCAGAAGCATCTCTGCAATGCTCAGCACTCAGCTAAGCACTTTTCCTAGGCAACAGCATCAGCAAAAATCAGTATTTCTGCCAGTTAAATAAGACAAAGACCTAAAATCAAACCTCTCTGATTGTGCATTTTATTTAGATCAGGCAAATCCCAACTCTCTTCTATAGAGTTAAGGAAGCAATCAACCTTGATCATGGCTTTTAACTTACCAGGCACTGGGATTGATCAGAGAACTGGATCGAATGTTCTTTGTAAAGACAACAGTACATTTGAAACCACATGTGAGAATTTGTAGCTATGGAGCCTTAATTATATTGCATGGGAAATACCCAAGTACCTGCTTAGCTAGGAGCCTTGAAAAAATCTGAAGCTAGGACTTCAGTGGAAAGTCCTGTATCCTTTTTACATCAGTGATTGTAAGCATACATGAGACCTTATAAATAGTGCTTCTGCCAAGCTTGTTACCTATGCCGAGGAACCATGGAGGATTTTATTCCCAACCTCTAATACAGATATAGTCCAGGAATGGAAGTCATAGAATGGTTTGGGTTGGAAGGGACCTTAAAACTCATTCAGTTCCAACCCCCTGCCACGGGCAGGGACACCTTCCACTAGAGCAGGTTGCTCCAAGCCCCTGTGTCCAACCTGGCCTTGAACACTGTCAGGGATGGGGCAGCCACAGCTTCTCTGGGCACCCTGTGCCAGCGCCTCAGCACCCTCACAGGGAAGAGGTTCTGCCTAAGAGCTCATCTCAATCTCCCCTCTGGCAGGTTAAAGCCATTCCCCTTGGCCTGTCCCTACAGGTCCTTGTCCAAAGTCCCTCTCCAGGTTTCTTGTAGCCCCTTTAGGCACTGGGAGCTGCTCTAAGGTCTCCCCTTAAGGACCCTTCTTTTTTCCAGGCTGAACAAGCCAACTCTCAGCCTGTCCAGTTCCATTCCCTTTCCCCATCAGCATTTCATTGCTTATCTATAGCATTACACCATCCCAAGCCTCAGCCACAGCCGAAAAACTTTAAACATCTTGGGCCATGATTCGTGTTCAGCAGCACATTGTATTTACAACAGTTCCTGAAGCTTTAGGGCATCTCAGATGGAGTGTCTACAATGGGAGCTAAAATCCAGAGAGCTGCTGGTGTGGAATTTCAACCTTTTCACGTTATCTGTTTTTTAGGATGCTTCTGTTTTGGGGTATTAACTTTGAGATAACTGGGTTTTAGAAAGCAATCCCAGTGGAATGAAAACGGCCCAAGTGTTAGCATTGATGAAGCTCTTAAGAATTCCCTGTCGTTCCTGTGCTGGGTAGCTCCAATGAACACAAACAGGCATTTTTTATCAGGATGTGTGCTTCCAGGCAGCTAATACTGTTTTCAGTATTCTGGTTCATTAACCAACTAAAAATGTGCAAAGCTATAATATTTTTGGTGGTGTCAAATCCTTCACTTCAGACTCCCTACTTACAAGGAGAAAGCCCAGTGTAGACCCTGTGCAAATTAAAGCCAAGGCAACAATTCTGTTCCCAGGCCCAGTTTGGGAAGTGAGAGCAGAGTAGCTGATTTGGCCAGGCTGTTAGAGCTTTCCTTATCCGCTCCCTGCCGTCTGTACCTCAGGAGCCGCTCTCTGCATCCCGTCACTAACACTGTTCCAAAGAGAAATGCTGTGATAGTAAGTAGTAACTTGGCTGTCCCATTCATTAGATATATTCTGACTTAATGATAACATTAATTGAATTGGCTGAATAAGTGCTCTTTGGGCAGGATGCCAGTCTTTCTGGGAGCCTGTGCAACAGACGTGCTCCTGAGGAAGTGAAGGAGATATGAGTCTGTCTTACAGTAGGCACCAATTTGGTGTCTGTTCCCATCATCTTACGGCTCTCAAGTGATATTATGGCTGGCTGTAGTCTGATGTCCGTGAGAGCTGTTGGGGTTTATTTTGTCACAGTGATGATGATTGGAATTAGCACTCCACAGATGGTGTTCCCTGCCCTGGTGGCATGTTCACCACCAACCACGCTCACTCTACTTGTTTGGCTCCTGATCACTGAATATTCCTGGCCTTGTCCCAGGCAGGTCAGCAGTGCTTTACCTCTTTACCTTCTGCCCTCCTTAGGTCTCTGGCGTAAGAGAAATCAGAAGGCAGGAAAGCTTCTGTTGCCATCTTTCAGGGATTCCTAGCAGCAGGTTTGCCATTCTTCCTTTTGCTTTATTAGTCCTGCATGTTGTTCCATGCTTCCCCACAAGGCTTGTGTTGGGGAGTACTGTACCAGTTCAGATACAGGGCTCAGCCTTCCTGTGATCCCACCACCTCAGAAAAGGCAGGATAAACTGCAAGAGTTACTGTGCTGATATTGTTATCGTTAAAGCTAAGAGATAACTCCTTCTGATCCATACTAATGCGTAGTGTATGTACATTACCCCCATCCCTGGCAGTGTTCAAGGCCAGGCTGGACAGAGCCTTGGGTGACATGGTCTAGTGTGAGGCGTCCCTGCCCATGGCAGGGGGGTTGGAACTAGATGATCTTAAGGTCCTTTCCAACCCTAACCATTCTATGATTACCGAAATCTAAGTTCTTTTATTATTTAATGATTATTTTTGTTCAAGGGCAGCTATATATGCAGCTATATATAATAGGAGCTATTTCAATTATTTACTGTTTCTATTGCTTAGATGTTCCGTGGCTTTGAATAAAAACTTAATATGAAGGCAACAAGTGCGTGTGTATGTAGCTACAGAGACAAGGACAGTCTTTTTAGGTATTCTGTTGTGTCCTGAACATGAATATTACTTTTTCCCCCTTTTTTTCCCTCCTCTGTCAAACTTTGAGCTTCAGCAAGCTGTTCCTAACTACTAACATATGCCTGGGGGTGGGGAAAGAGGCGCAGGAAAGAATACTCCAAGGACTACAGTAGCATTTCTACATTCAGTAAGTTAGTCATCAGCTCCTTCAGTTGTAACACAAAAAATAAAATGAATGGTCTGTAAAGGAGCTGTAAATCTGAGCAAGCAAATGCACAGTGCTTGTACAGTGATCACATAGCAGATCATAACTACAGTTTACCTACTGTTTTCATTATGGGGATCTCAAAGCACTTAGTGCTTTGAAGCAGCGAGATATTTATTGCCTCTACAAATGAAACCATGAAGAACCAGACAAAGCTAGGTCTTGAATTTCTTGATTCACAACAGGCATTTACTGTGTTCAGTGTGAGATGCTGCATGGAAGGAGTTTTGAAAGTTCAGCAAGTAGTGATGGAGCAGGAGATGAAACCATGTCTGAGGCGGTGGTGGGGAGACCAAGATCTCTTGCTTCTTAACAACTTCTTTGAACCCCAACTTCATCTTAACTTTAGTCTTCCAATTCCCCTCTGACCACCAGCAGCACTTGCCTGCTCTGTCCAGACAGGGGCTGTTCTCACTTGACATTTATGAAATCTCCCCATTGAACCTGCCCTGCTGGTGCTCCCAGTCAGCTACCAGAGGTTTTGCTTTAGTGCTTTGGCCTTTTACTGTACAAACCATGACATGGGGGCCACCTCATCACTTCATTTTCCCACCTCTGCCCTTGAATGTTCTTTCTGTGTGTATCCCTCCCAAAATAAGTACTTTTCCTCCCCGACATATGACAGACATATATTTACTTTAAGTCCATAAGGACCATGAAATTGTGATTTAATTCACAAAATCACAGACTGAATTGGGATGGAAGAGACTATAAAATTCATCCCGCTGCAACCCACTGCCACGGGCACGGACACCTTCAACTAGGCCAGGTTACTCCAAGCCCCATCCAACTTGGCCTTGAACACTGCCAAGTATTTAACTGCTATCTCCTGAGTATTGGGAAGGCAGGTAGCTGTAGAAATAAAAAGCACTAATAGTTGTCCTTTAAATCAAATTACTTTAATGCATGGTACGTGTGTGGTCAGTATCTCCCTTAATTTTTGGTCTCATCTTACATTTGAATTGCCCATAAACCCTCTACAACTATTGCTGGGAGTGAGCAAGAGAAGTAGTGGCTATGAGGAGTAGAAGCAGATCTTCCACATAACTGCAATCTCACTTGAGGTCCACTTGTACTGCAGCTTTTAGCTTTGCGCTTCTGTGCATTCCTCCATCGTTATCACTCGGTTTCACACTGCGCAGGAGCTGGGCTGGGCTGAGGCTTTGATTCAAGTCTCATCTTGAACACACACTCTGTCTTTATTCTTTTTATTTTCTTTCTTTTTTTTCCCCTTTGTGTTTGCACAGACTAAAAACTTTGGATACAAACCTCAGTGTACAAATCTTTAGAGCTATGCCAGTTGCTTCTGGAAGCTGATTATTGTGTGTTAGTAAATGAACCAAGTAGAAAGAATGTTAAATATAGCAGACTTGCAGCAACAAGTCTCCTGTCAAAAAGAAAAACACTACCATCTCCCTAACTGATGAGATAGCAGCATTTACAGCCACCAGCTGGTAGGAAGGTGAGAAACAGACTAAACCAGGAACAGGAATAGAATTGTAAGTATTATACAATGAGCAGCTTCATGTACAAGAAAGCTTCTGAAAAGCAGAGCCTGAGACAGTTTCCCATAGCACACACATGGTGTGTGCTGCTGGTAGTGTCAGGAAAAGCTCTTGTCTTCTATCGTATCCATTTCCTTTGCCCCTCCAGAACTGGTAAATGCTGAAGTGGGACAGGAATTTGAATGCTGACTCAGAAGCATCAGCACATATTCTGTCCTGGTTGGTTTGATTCCTGCTTTTCCAGCTCTAGCTGGATTTCTACAAATGAAGTTTTAGGCTCTCAAATGCATCCACTTGCCCAGAGGGGAATAATGAAATCCAGAACATAGCAATTCAAAACATTCCTGATTCCAAACCGATCCCCTGAGCCACTCAGTTGAAGGGACAGAATTTAAGAGTGAGCTCAGTTCAAAACAAACCTGGAGTTCATTATCAATTTGGGCTGATTTAATCATACAATCCTTTTATTATTCCTTTCTGGGACTCCCTGAGGTGAAAGTTGTTGGATCTTTCAGTGTAGAAAGTCTGTCTTCTCAGTGACGTGCAGCACAGCTTATTCACGCTGTCTGACAAACTCCAGTACTTTGCAGTCCAGAAAGGAAGCTCATGCTAAAGTAGGGCATGATCAGTTTGCCACAAGTCAGTGAGTTCCTTGTGCCTCACTGTATTTACCTATAAAACAGATGTGATAAGCTATTTTAATATGAAATACACCCCCTTCCCCTTTTCTTCCTGCATCTGTAGCATGCCATGCGAGGTGATGGCTGTGTAGAGCAGATATTGTGCCAAGGTAACAGATGCTGAGGTGGTATCAGGTATCTACAAAGTTCTCTCCTTTCCTAGGGTCTGGCCTTGTAAGAGTATAGCTGATAGTGAATCGATCTCAGTTATCACTGCCTGTACTGCATAATTAACTATAACTTTACATGTCAGGGAGACAACAGAGCAATGCTGTCTTTGTGCGTTAATGGTAATAAATGGATCTGCTTACTAAGGATATACCCCACTGTTCAGGGTTGGTTTTTTTAATCTTTCCACTGGTTTATCATTCCATCCAGAATTTTCCATTAATTAATTATGTGCTAATTAATCCTTGTTGCTGTTCATCTATCTGTTCCATCTGAGTAAATTTGTCTTACCTAGGTGACTCAGAACAAAGGCATTTATGAGCTCTTGGCTGCACAGAAAGTGACCCCAACTGAACTATGCTTTTAATCCTACAGGTGTCGGTCACTTCTGCTACTCTGAAGTACATATACCTTTGTTTAGCAATAATATGTACATAGTAGTAGTACTAGTAGTACATATACCTCAATTTAGCAATAATGTGTACATAGTGGTAGTACGTATACCTCCATTTAGCAATAATATGTACATAGTAGTAGTACATATACCTCTGTTTAGCTATAAGATATCTTTACCTTTACACACAGGCTGTGAATTTCTTCTCAGTGTGTGCCTTACACAGCCTGGCTGGGGTATCCTTAGTGTCAGCAAGAAGTGGGTGCTGTGGATGTGGCATGTCACTGGAGTGGCAGCAGGGAAGTAGGGCTTCCTCATGGGCTCATCCTCAGTAAAGACTCTCGATAAAAAGAGGACAAAGCTGTTACTCCTGCTGGCACTGGGTGTTCTTCTCAGCCAGGAGTTTGTGCCAGATTCCCATGCATGTGGTGAGATGTGGTCTGCTGATATGGTGTGGTTCTTGCACATGAGCAAATGACATACCTGGTATGCGGTAGCTTTGTCCCTGAAATGTGGACCTGTGAATTTGGAGGTTGGGAGCTGTCATGATGCTGGGATTATGTTGGCTGTTGAGAATGTGGTCTCTTTGCTAAGACCTCTCCCTCTGTGGATAGTGGACATCATCTATATGCACTCCATGCTCTTCTTGAATGGGGACAGCAGCTAAAATGCAGCACTTTTGCTTACAAGCTACAAAACTGGGCATGTTTTGCAGTTGTAACCTAAGGATGTCATTTAATCTTGACACTCTCCAGCTGCACAGTAACCATGAAAGCTCAAGTGAGTCTTCTTTTCAATACAGAGGGGAGGTGTATGTATTATTCATGATGCAGAATGTAATGCAGTAGGCAGGTATTCGGGTTTTCATTCAGGTCAGTTATTTGCCTCTCAGAACACCTATCAAGTAATAGGTTGGGTTTTCCCCCCTCTGCTGATTACATTTTATCCTCTTTCCTCATACCCTTCTTATCTATTCCTAATTCTCTATAGAAATGCTTCACTGAACATGTCATATGTTTAGTATTCTGATGTTCTCTGCATGGGCTCCGGCATTTTAAGCAGCTGTTTTAGAAGACCTATACATTGATTTATTAAATATGAATAATCTGATCTTAAATCTTTATTTATCAAAAATAAAGACACTGGAATTGTAAAGAAAAGTTGTTTAAAATTTGAGCATGAATCAAAAACTGCTTCTGAGGATATCTTGAGTTGCGATTGTTCCTAGCGCAAATGCTGCATAGTCAAACTCTGATCTGATTTAAAGTCCTGGCAAGCCTTTGATGTTGGTGAGGTTATGCAAGGCTGGCTTTGCAAGCCTCTCACCGTTTCCTCCTACGAATACAACCCAGACTCTCAGTCTCATTAAGATGAGCAAATGGTTTACTGGGAAATTCACTTGGTTTCACCAAGGTTTTCCCAAGTTGTGATATGTAAGTAAGGCAGAAATGAATATAGGTCATCAGAAGCATGTCTGATGTATTAACCTGACAGCAGCTGGCCTAGGAGGGAGGCTGAATGCATGAAGGGGTGGGTATGTGCATCTATACTTCTGTTTTCCTGTTTAAGATAGGGGGTTTCTCCCAGTTTTGAAAGGAAAAAAACCTGCAAGCTTAATTCATCCTTATTTTGTCTGGCCAGTACCCATTACCAAACCGCACATTACTACTGTTGTTTCTTTAAGGTAAGAGATGTGGAGGCTGCTAAAGCTTTAATAAGCACGTCTGCAGATGATGGTGCGTGCTTTATAGCTCAGCTATTGCCTGTGCTTTTAGCAGAGCCTTTCATCTGCCAGAACAGTGCGTGAGTCTTAGTCTCTTTTTGCTCATGCTGACGTTGGTACCTAAGTTGCATAAGTCAGTGGCGTCACAGCATCCTGGTGTATGTACAAGGAGAAACAGGTCTTTTATACCCTTGTTCCACGTGAGACTCTTCTCACCATTGCCACCTGGATAGCCCTGTTGTTGCAGTGGGCTCTCTTCACTGTGGCAGTGCAGTTAATAGGGCTACTTAAATATGTCCATGGTTGCATTTGGGATAGCTTAGGCAGAATGTTTAATAGTCCAGTGTGCTCTGTTGTTACATTGGAGAAGGGTCCATTGGTAGTCTAGCTACATATCATAGAATCCTAGAATAGTTTGGGTTGGAAGGAACAACTGTTTAAAAGATGAGCAATTATGCAGTGTAAGCAGGACTGGCCCATCATAAGCTTTCTACCCAATCCAAAGCTCACCTCTGGGTGCTGTTTCTGTATATTAAGACACTGCATGTCCTGTGTGAAAGTGCTTTCAGTGTGAGATGAGCTCGGACAAGCAGCTCTGATAACCACGGAAGAAGAAATAATACAGAAGGAGGGTGGAGGTGACCTAGGGAGAGGAGAAGAGGGGCTGCATGCACAGAGAAGTAGATTTATGGCTGCTTAGTTTGGCAGAGCAACTCAGCCTGCTGTTGTCACTAGAAGTTGCTCCTGCCTTTTCCCTGCCTGTGCCCCTGGCAGGTGTATATCCCTTGACTTATCAGTGCTCGTACTGATTAAGCATGGTAAGGACCATGAATCCAACTCCAGCCTGGGCCACAGCCTCATAGGGAAAAGCAGGAGTGTTGGAAAGAGCTTAACAATTTGGGATTTGTTTGCTTTTGTGGCTTATGGACATGGCCTTTCCTGTAGGGCTCCTGTGACTCTTGAATGTTCAAATAAGAGAGCCTGAGGCCTCAGGGGTTGCTGATCACACTGGCCTTATAGTAGGGGCTGACAGTAGGAGAGTGTGTATGTGGTTTGGCTGGTAAGAAGAAGTGGAACATGTTTTTAAGGAGCATATTTCCTCTCTCCCTCCCCTTAGTGCATACAGATGTTATTTCAGAGAAGACTCTGCAACTACACTGGTTGGTAGAAATCGTGGAGTATGCTGTATCCTAAAAGCCACCTCTCAGCCTCATGCATCTGTGCATGTCCACACTCTTGTAACTCAGAAGGGCTGTTCTTATAGGTTGCACAATGAGATTTATTTTCTGGGACTTAGTGGAAACATTATCTGAGAAAACTCAGAGCTAGTGACCCAGCTACGTTGTGATTCTCTGTCTGGTTTTTATTATGCTTGTGGTTTTCACTAGATTTGCTTCAGCTGTGATTTATTTTCATCTTCTCCTCTGGCATTTACTGTTTAAGCTTGTGTATTCCTTACAGTTTGTTGAGTGTTACTTCTTTTCGGTTCTCAGAGTTGTGGGATTAGTTTTAGGTGACATCCAGGCTTTTGTCTTCCTCCTGAGGGCATGGCATGGGCTGTCCAGCTGGATGCCAGGTTGTCTTGGCATCTCCTGCTTGACTTGGAGTTCTTGCTGCCTTTTTCTGTTACCGTTGCTTTTCTGAACCTAAAAAAGTACTAAAATTGGATTTAAGTCTTCTAAAAGAAGGGTCTTCTGGCTTTGAACAATGTTTCATACACTGAACACACGCTGATTTTGGCATTTAATGATTGAAAGCTAAAGAGAAATTAGGAGAGAGAATGCTGGGCTGGAGCAGCTCTGGTCTGGAGCCAGGCTGAGAGAGCTGGGCTGGTTCAGCCTGGAGAAGAGAAGGGTCCTTAAGGGGAGACCTTAGAGCAGCTCCAGTGCCTAAAGGGGCTACAAGAAACCTGGAGAGGGGCTTTGGACAAGGGCCTGTAGGGACAGGACAAGGGGAATGGCTTTAACCTGCCAGAGGGGAGATTGAGATGAGCTCTTAGGCAGTTCTTCCCTGTGGGGGTGCTGAGGCGCTGGCACAGGGTGCCCAGAGAAGCTGTGGCTGCCCCATCCCTGGCAGTGTTCAAGGCCAGGTTGGACACAGGGGCTTGGAGCAACCTGCTCTAGTGGAAGGTGTCCCTGCCCGTGGCAGGGGTTGGAACTGGATGAGCTTTAAGGTCTCTTCCAACCCAAACCATTCTGTGATTCTATAATTCAGTGGTTTAGGCTGTTGAAAGGATTAGCCAGGGTAAGGGCTGAAAACAGCAAGCAATTTGGGCTAAAGCTGCTCCATAAATGCCAAATGGCACAAGTGATGTATCTGTCTTCTCACATATCGATGCTATACCTGAATGCCCAGAGTAGAATCTGCAAACTCCACAGGCTGCACACAGGAGTGTGGCTTTTATGGGTTCCAGCTAAAGGATGCCCAACGCTGAGGGTGGAAACAACTCAAGGTTCCGAAGAGGAGCAATGGGGGTCAGTCAGTTGTGCTGACAAAAATGCTCCTCTTCCAGGGAGTTGGAAGTCCTGCTCTGAAAATGACTTTTCCAAAGAAAATAGGAAGACAAATCCTCACTCCTGTCTTCAGGCAATTTTTGGGCATTTTTTTTGTGAAAAAAATAGATGGAAAACTGGTAATTTCAGTTACTGTCTTTGGGGGTTTACTTAATGTCAAAAGTAACTGTGGTGGCATTCAAGAAGATCTTTAAATCTTTGTTTAATTCATTATGTGCACATTTTGTGGCAAGTTTTCAGCAGAGAGATTGTGGGGTGAAGTAAGAACCGAAGTGTTCTCTGTAGATTTTAGGTTCTTCTATTCTCAGAGGTAGATAAAATGATAGATAAAAAAGAGCTCCGGATGTCTTTCATTTGTTTCCTGTTCAATGTTTCTGTTGGGGGCTTTCATTTTGCCAGTACCATGGGCTTTTCAAAGCTCTCAATCTGTGAGCTCAGTGCTGTTGCCTCCAAGACCTGTGGTCCAACACTGCGTGTATTGTTTGGGCAGGAACTTCTCAGTTGATTACCATATGATTCACAGTCTTGCTGTGATACCAGCTCCTGGCATGTGTGTCCTGCTCCCACGCCCACAGAGCTCACATAAATCCTCTACTTTGCTTACATTTGTTTCTTTTGTAGTAAAAAGGGTGGCTGGAAACCTCAGTTGTGGAAAGCAAGTGCGGTCAACTCCAACAAGGTTTTCTGGCTTTCCTTCCTCTCTTCCTCCGTGTGTGTGCACGTACAGAGCATAGCCTTTTCTTCCTTTCCTAATCCAGGATCCAATTACACTATAACCCTGCTCTGTTCCCTCTTTTCCTCAACTATTAACACAAACCTCGTTATTAATACAAGTCTCTGGACATTCCTGCAGTCTTCTGTATAAAACTCATGCAAAAGATGCCATCCCTTCTGCCAGCACTTCAAACGCAACCATGCTGGTGCTGCTGATGTTATGTTAGTGACTTAATCTGACTGTTCATTTAAACAGCCCATGCTACTCTTTAATCCAAGCTTAACAGTTTTATCCACAGTCATTCCTGTGCAGCAGGGAAGGGTAGTGTCTCACAGAAATTAAACATGAAGGTTGTCTGCCGTGGCTTCTTATCTTGGGGTTTGAGCTTGTGCCTATTGCCCGCTTGCCTGATAGGATCCTGCTGCTTATCTTCAGTGAGCCACCTGACAGTCATGTAGGGCAAATCTGGACTGAAGCTGTAGCCCTGGGGATGGTGTTGGTGCAACTGAGACAAGTCACCTGGCCATGGACTGTGAGGCTGTTACTGGAGGTGCTCTGCATACAGTCAGTGTCACTTGTCAAATGTCCAAGAGGAGACTGACCTCTGTGTCTGGTGGCTGCTTTTCAGCTGTCAAATGTAGAGGAACCAACCCAAACCCTTGGTGAGCAGCACGTTGCTACATCAGTAGGGAGCAGTGTGCCCATCATGGGCTTTAGTCTGCCTGGTCTACCAGAGAGCTGGCACCCATAAGGAGACCAGGTTTAGACATCTGGTAGTAGACTTCAGATAGGGCTCAAGTACAGACACACTGGTGGCCCAGAGTGAACGCCCATTGAAATGTTATGGGTTTAGTATTGCAAATGAAACTCTGTGTAATCAGTTAAGCCATTTTATTGTTTGCAAGGCTTTGTCCCTAAGCAGAAGTGCAGAGAAGTTATGTATTAAGCAGAAGAATGTGACTGGTAAACCACAAAAACTGGAAAAGAATTTAGGGTGTGAATAACCCTTTTCCTCCACTTCCCATGAGGCTACAGCTTGATGCAATCCAATGAGCTAAATACAGCAAGTGCTTTTTTGGAGATTTTTTTTTTTTCCTCCTATTCTTTGTTAGCCATAATACTTTATTTTAGCCCTTTAATTTGGTGTTACCAGACTCCCAGGTAGGCTTTTGTTGCCTCAAGAAACTTGAAGGGAACCACTGTGATCCTGGAGTTCACTTTTCAGAAGAGGTAAAGAGATGACCAAGAAACCGTTTCACTTCTGGTTTCTCCCTTAATAGTTCTGAACCATGCAACCCTGTATAGTTTAGATAGTTTAGTTGGTGAAAGACTGTATGGGAACAAGGTTTGGATTTCCTTAAAGCAGAAGATACTCCAGTGAAGCTGATGTAACATTGCTTTGAGAGTGGTATCAAAAGGAATATAGTGCTCTGACACACTGCTGTGTATGACATCTTGGGGAAGCAGCAGGTTAAAAGCAAAGCCTCCAACCTAAAGCATCAGGAAAGAGAGATCGGTATTCCCTGTGCCAAAAAGAACAAGTTTGGCATCTCTCCTCCTAAATGTTTGCTATGACAGAGAAGCCAGTAGTTGTGTGAAGCTGCAGGAATCATAGCAATCCCAGAATGGTTTGAGTCATAAGAGGCCTTAAAGCTCATCCAGTTCCAACCCCCTGCCATGGGCAAGGACACCTTCCACTAGAGCAGGTTGCTCAGGAAGTCAGTTTTGGAAATAGCTCTGATTTTTCATAATCCACATAAAACTGATCTCTTTCAGCTATAGTATGGCAAATGATATTTAAGATATGATTATTCTTGAGCATTGTAAATGTAGAAATGACAACAAGGGCTGCCTCCTTGCAGCTCCCTCAACCCTTGCTTCCAGTGGTATGAGCTACAGCTCATACCTTGGGTCTTCTGTGGTTTTGTTGGTTGTTTTTGTTGTTCTTTTTAAACAGATAACTATCCAGACTTTGTATGTGACAGGGTAAACTGGATGCAATGATGGGCTGTAAAACAAATTCAGAATTGAAGTTATTCCAGGCTGGTTTGTGTGCTGTGATTTATGTGCCATCCCAAAATCACTCTCCTTCCATAGTGCGGGATGAGACAGATGATGTTGAATAATAAAATTAACAAAGCATGTTTATTTAGAAAAAAAAAATAGACTGTGCAGCAGCAATTGCATTCTCGTTGGTCGGGAGAATGTATGAATGTTGAAAAGAGATTAAAGAGGCACGGGGGTGAGCCAAGATGTTACGCTTTTAAAGAGAGCGGGGAGGGGAAATTCATCCGTTTCAGAGCCTGGCTGTGAGCCTGCCAACCCTTAGCCATGGCCTGGTGCAAGGGAACAGAGAAGCTGAGCTGACCATTTACTTGCCTTTTATTTTTGGAAGGGGTTGGTTTGGAAATAAAACTAAAAATCAGGCTCTCTTACATGACGAAATAAGCTATTTTTCTTTGGCTGTTACTTGTGAAAGGATGGCTCTGCCTGCCACAAACTTGTATGTGATTGAGGTTTGCTGTGCCAGAGCTCCCCAAGGGATTGGAGTGGCAGGAACCAACAAGGGTGATGTCATTAACATTGGATGAAGTTGAAATTGCTCAGAACCAGGCAGGGAATGTGGAAAGCTGCAAGGAAAGACATAACTTTGCCTTAAAGATGACAACTGAAGTCACGAACAAAGTAACGTAGAGAATAAGTGCAATTTCGGCACGGATTGGTTCCATGCAAGAAGTGATGGTGGAGCACGTGAGTGTAGCTCAGTCTGAAAAGCTGTTGAAACAGTCCAGTCAGGCAGTGGTGGTGAAAGGCCTTTTCCTCCTCTGAGAACTTACATGGATCACATGCTCTGGTTGGAAGCTGCGCAGATTCATTACTCATTGCAGAACTATGGTGAACTGTCCTCTCTGGAGCCTCTGCTCTTCCAGCACCCACAAGAACCTGTTCTGTGGGACACCCTCTGACTCTTCCTGCACCCACTCATGGCCTTTCTTCCAGGGTTCACATTTCCCTCTCCCTGTTCTGCCTGGCTCACCTGGTGCTTGGAAGCAGTATAAATCTGAAACAGAAAAAGGCTTTGGTCAGAGAAAAGTTGTGCTGCAGAAATAAGCCTTACGTGTAAAGAATATATATATATTCAAAATGGAACTGTTTAATAAAAATACCCTTATTATTCCCCAGTTCCTAGGCATGGAAAAGGAGGCATGGAGTAAAATGTCTCAAAGGCCCTGAACAAAAGACCCAACTGGGGCATGTAAGAAGTCTAATGCCCTGTTCCTGTGTCTAACAACATCCTTTTGTAGTCTACCTTGTGACAAACCCAGCCTTTGCACTCATCTCTTGCTCAAGATTCAATGTTTCAAACAAAGTGAAGCTTTGTCTGAAGCACAAAGTGAGGATGGCTGCTGGAGCTCCGTGTCTTTTAGTCTAACCACAACAGATTGATTTATTTTTTGTTCCTTTTTTTCCCCTCTCTACTGTCAGACACTGGCAATAAAGAGAATTTCCTATGTGTAAGTCATTTGCCTGCTTCCACTGGCATGCCTGGGCTTGCCTTTCTATATTCAGTCTTTTAAAGGCCCAGGAGAGCACAGATAGATTAATAGCCTTATCTCATAATTTGTTGTAAACCAGCATCTTTGCTGAGTAATTGGTTTTGAAAATGTTTTCTAGCAATATATAGAGATTGTATTTGCATCAAGACACAGATGTTGCTGCAAACATAGAGGCAATGCTCAGCCCGTGTCTGGACAGAACACTTCTGGGCTCTTCCCTTGCTCTGCCTTGTGGTCTGTAGAGGTTGAGAATGAGAGTTTTGATTGTGAATACCAGAAATCTGTAATTGCAGCAACACCTACCTTGCCATAGACAATAAACTGCTTGCTTTTCAGGTTAGTACTTGTGTTGTAAAAGCTAACTTTGTCATGACTATCTGTTTACTGAGGGTTGTCTTACTGGTCAGGTTTTTACCCCCAAGAGTGCTTTGG
Organism: Strigops habroptila; assembly: GCF_004027225.2. Lineage (NCBI taxonomy): Eukaryota > Metazoa > Chordata > Aves > Psittaciformes > Psittacidae > Strigops > Strigops habroptila. The sequence goes on from NC_046358.1 coordinate 2,711,052, forward strand.
AGGAAAAACAGAGTTATGAAGTAGCCTTGCTTTGAGGCTGGTTAATAGTACTATGTTTTATATTACATCATGTTTTCTATAAAGCAGCAAACTAAAGCCTTTCATCTTGGTGGATCATGAGTTTAGTGTGCCCAACGATAGGACTTTTTCCCTGTGAAGACTAAGAGCTTTTGTCTGCCGTACCACTTCCTTTCGAGGCATCTCAGAGTGTTTTCCAAGCATCTCCGAGGCATCGTATGTGGGAAGTAGTATTGTTAACTGTTTAACAGATGAGAAAACTGAGGGAAATGCCTTAGTCACGTGATTTAGTGGCAGACTGGAATAAACTCACTATTTCTGTGTCCCATGAGCTCTGTACTAAACCTACTGTTGCCTTTACAGCCTGCTAAGTCTTTTCCCACTATAACCTGTTTCAGCACAGTCTTATGGTTCATAATGCTGCCTCAAAATAGTTTTCCTTTTCTGCTGAGAATAGAGAAGTTTTTCTTCAAAATACCTATCCTCCCCCTGATCTTTAGCTTTAATCATCCCCTGCTGAAAAACTCCACATCAATCTGATCTCAGCTTGTCCTTCCAGCAGGAGAGAGGGCTTTGCATAGGCCCCATCCAGAGCAGGGAATGTCAGCACCGCTCTGGGTTATTTAAGATACGTCTATGGTGTAATAAATCTAATGTTGTCTTTCTAATAGTGCAATAACTTGGAAATGAAAGAAGTCAGCTGGGGGAATATGTGTGCTCTGGAAAACTCATCCAGAATACTGAGCTGGAACAGGAGTTTGGATATTGTTGTGGAAAAATCTTAGAAGCTGTTAGGCTGGTGCACAGAAGCAATGAAGCAAAACAGTGGTGCTTGTTTAATGAAGGGAGAGGAGAGGTGGCAGACTTAATGCATCCACTCCTTCAAGGCTGTTTTTCATTCTTATTTTGGTAGTGGTGGAGGTCTCGTTGGCACTATCCCTTAGGAGAAGGTGAACGTGAAGTAAGCAAGCCAGAGCGTAACCAAAACAATCCTGAAGTAGACTCTAGCATTGAAATGATTTATTTTTTCTGTTGTACCTCCCAGCTGAAGACAGCGAATTAACCATGTCCATGTGAAAATGCCTTAAGATGATATGCTGTCAACCAGGTACCATTTAGTATTGTCCTGGGTTCAGTTGTAACACTTATTTTTCTCCTTCTTAGTAGCTGGTGCAGTGCTGTGTTTCAGCTTTATTGTGGGAACAATGCTGGTAACACACCAATGTTTTAGTCGTTGCTAAGTAGTGCTTACTTTGATCAAGGATTTTTCAGTCTCATGCTCTGGTAGTGAGGAGGAACACAAAAAGCCGGGAGGAAGCAGAGACAGGACACCTGACCCAAACTAGCCAAAGGGGGATTCCATACCGCAACACATCATGCCCAGTATATAAAGTGGGGGGAGTCACCCAGAAGGCCCAGATCTCTGCTCGGGTTGGGCTGGGTATCGGTCAGTGGGTTGTGAGCAATTTTTTTGGGCATCACTTATATTTACTGGTTTTTTTATTTCCCTTCTTTTTTTTAGTTTTATATTTTCTCCCCTTGTTATTTCTATTATTATTATTATTATTACTGGTGGTAGTAGTAGTAGTTTTGAATTATGCTTTAGTTATTGGACTGTTCTTATCTTAACCTGTGGGATTTACATTCTTTCAATTCTCCTCCCCATCCCACTGGGAGTGGTGGGGAAGAGGGATAGGAGTGAGCGACTGGTTGTATGGTTCTGAGTTACCAGCTGGACTTAAATCACAACAAGTATGTTACATAAAGCTGTTCATTGGAGATGTATTTCTCCTAGATACTGCACCAGGCGCCCTGTGTTCACCAGTAACTGTGCAAACAGGAAGAGAATTATTGAGAACCCCTTTTGTTCTCCCACCCTTTTCCCTGAAGCGTGTCTGACATCCAGAGCACTGCGTTTCCTGCTCCATCACGGTCCTGGGGAATGATTCTGGGCAAGGGCTTTGATGCTGCCTTCATTTCTCCTGCTGAGAAACAAAGATAGTGATATCGATCTTTCCTTTGTGCAGGAGCTGGGGTAGCTGAAGAAAGGGGGTCCATAGGTATTGTTTAAAACTTCAAACTGCTTTAAAAGGAGGAAGGGCTGAGTTGACTGAAATACATATATCAGTGTTCCTGCTAAGAGTAGTTTAGGGCTATATATTGCATCCCAAAAGAAAGGGGAGGAGGAATTCTTGGTTTGTTTTTTCAGTCTCTTAGACCAGAAGAGATTCAGAGATCTCTTTTCCTTCCTACTTAAGAAATGCAGAATTGGAAGCAGTTCCTAAAGGCCCTAGTTAGAGCTGAACCTCAGAACTTTAACCATGTTTGAAAAAGGAGTGAGGGACTCTTTGTGGTTTGATGTAACACTGTTCTTACCCAAGTCAATGCATGAGATCACCTAACTGAAAGCAGTGAAGGCACAAGATGTTCTGTAATTGGGGCTGAAATTCTCTGTCACCCATACTTGAGAGTCATAATTTTCCATCCGGGATACCCTTGGTGTTCATGGAGGTAGCTGACAGGAAGGAAACTTGCTGATAAGTTGGAGGGAGCCTCTTCATTCTGCGCGGGTATTTGATGGTTTCATGAAAACTTCAGCTCAGATACTAAAAGCTTTAGGTTCAATGTTGTATCCTGGAACTTCCCCCAGCCCAAAAGGATTAAGAGATTATTGGGTTTTTTCCCAGTATGTTAACTCTAGTGGGAGATTAATGAGAGATTATTGAAGCTGTTTAAGAGGATTCACCATTGTAAGAACTGAATATTCAGAAGCTGAAGGTCTTCATCAGAATGCTACAGTGTGTGTGGGGCAGGGAGAGATGAAGACAGTAGGAAAAGTCTTTCCAAAAATCCTCTTAATTTTCCCTGAAGATCTTATTTATGAAGAGGTAAGTTCTATTTAGTAATATGTTATGTATAGACAGAAATAAATCTTAAAGAAAGAAGTCTTGCACAGAGTGTGTCAACATGGAAACCTGTGTCCCCATGTCCTGACATTTGCACTGTTCTAGGGATCAAAAGCTGTGTGTGATTGAGCAGAGAATTTCCTACCTTCTTTTCCTTCATTGCAGCAGTTTTTACTTCTTCCATAATGTACCAGTAATGTTTGTACCGCAGCGTTTACCCAGAATTGCAACTCATTTGAGATGACCAATTAGTCAATGTATCTGTGTAACATCAAGGATACTTAGTGACTGCCTTTTCCCTAACTGCCCAGGAACAGCAGCCTCCAGGGCTGAATACGGCAGTTAAAAAGCTCAGAGCAGCAGCTTTACACAATAGATTAGGCCAGGAGATGAAGAAAAGGTGAGTAAAAGCAGTTGTAAAGATACTGTTCATGTTAAACTGTATCAGGATGTGTCATTGAAGTTTCAGTTTTCAGAGGATAAGTGACGTGAGCTTGAACAGTTGTACCTCAGAACATGGTATGTAAAGTCACCACATTAGGAAATAATTTTAACATTCAAAGTTTGGAAAAAGCAGCCTGTGGGTTATGTCCAATTCTGTAGCATTTGTCTCCTCAGCAGGCATGGCCAGGCTGAGTCGAAGCACGCAAACTCCCTGTGAATCCTGTCTGCATAGTTACATGAAACCTTTGACTTTCATTTGAAAATGATGGTACAAGAATAATCTTCATGTTGTATCCTCAGGGACTGAAACACTATAGGAACATCTGCCTAGCTGAAATGATTGCTCTCTCCAAAGCTTTTTAGGCCTACTCTATGACCCTTAGAGCATCAACACACTTTGGTGGTGGTGTTGGACTACATGTGCCAGCCAAGCCTCCTGTCTTGTCAGTAGATGTCCTGACTGGCCCAACACATGTACTGTGGCAATGAGCACAGACTCTTCCATGCTTTCCATCTCTCCATGACCTCCACCTCAGAAGTGATCCTGAACAAGCCAGAACTTTGATGAGCTGTGGCACTGGGGAGTGCTTTGGTCTTACCAAATGTACTAGTCTGGCCCTGACTTCTCAGCACTCCTCAGATCAGTTCATAGGAACAGCCAAACATCTTATATGTCTGCAAGATAGTGGTTTTCCTTTTGTAATTGGTAGGACAGCATTGCAGTGTGTGGGCAGCTCCTGCGTTTTGTTTTCCTTCCACCCCGGCAGTGGCTGTATTTCCATTTTCTAGGAAACACTGCCTTTGAACTACCTCATTTAATGTATAAGAAAGTTCCTTCAGATACTTGAAGATAAAAGGCATCCATAACACTGCTTCAGGATTAATGATGTCGTGCCAGCTCCATCAGAGGGTTTATGAGTCTTGGCTTCTTAGACTCTCATAAAATAGGTAATTTATCAGTTGCACTAAATGAGAGAAATCACCCTCCAGCTGTTGGAAATGTGGATGCTTTGATTGCACTGGTAGAGGAAGGGAACATTATTAGATGAGCTGTCATATTGTAGCTAGATCAGCGCTGTATTTTATTCTGGAGTGGAATTGTCTAAATATTGAAGAAGTGTTCTCCTGTTATGATCTTTAATGTACCTCAGCATCAACTGACCTTTGTGCACATATTGTGTTTTCCTTTTTTAAACACACCACCACACGTAGAGTTCCTTGGCACTATATGTAAGACTCTCACCAGCAACGCCAGTGGCTCCATGGCTTTTGGATTGGAGCTACCTTCCATTCATCCATCTGTAAGTGTGAATCAAGAAAGCTCATGCCTGAGAAGGGCAAATTTGGGAAGTATTAGTAAGAGATGCTCACTGTCCTAAGAACATTAGAATGCTTTAAAAACAAACACCACTTCCCCTCAAAAAAACCCCAAGCAAACAACCACCAACCAACAAAAAACCAACCTCAGGAGTAAAGAGAAGAAACAGCTTTATTTCTGGTTACAGGTATTAAGTTTAGAGGCAGAGAAGCAAACTTACCATGAGAGAACCCAGACCTCCTGCAAAACCATTTCTCCCTGCCTGTTGTACCAAGCAACTTGCTAATTTGAGAGTAATATTGTTCCCATTCTCAGGCTATTGAGGCTGATGTAATATTTTGGCGGCAATCAGGTGGATCATAATAAATTTTCTGGAACCAGCTCCCTGTTTCTTTTCATATAAACAACTTCTTGCACTTGGCAAATTCAATTTGTCTCAGAATGCCAAAACTGTGGATAAATTTTCTACTAACTCCTAAAAGTAAGTCTTTTACTGTTTTCTCTAAAAGCAGAAGAGATAAATTTAAGGAATCCAACTTAATTTATGACTTTAAGTATTTCAGCAGTTTCTATTGTTTCTACAGGATGTGGTAGCAATGCAGGGGTGTGATTTTGTGGCAGCTTAAGCCAAACTAAATTGGGGTTGCTGCAGTCTCACCCATCCCCTTTTGCCCCCAGATATATTCCCACTGCCCCTTTTATGCCTGCACTTGCATTTATGAGTTTATACAGTGTTTATGCTGAGACAAGGAATTAATGTCACCAAAGTTAAGTCTACTGAGAGAGGGGATAACAAAGAGAAAGGGATCCCTCTCTTTCTTGAAGCATCTTATGATTCAGCTGCAAGCTGTCCAAGTCTGACAAAAGCAGAAGCCAGGAACACAAAGCTCAGGGTCTGAGAAGAGCAGCTGTACTCCTGCCTCTCCAATACCAGAGGTAGTTCAGTGAAGGTTTAAAACAGGTAATGAGGGTACCAGGCCTTCAGCTCATTTTTAATGCCCTAGGCCTCTCGGAGATACTCCCTCTTATCTCTGTCAGTCTGCATGGAATGGGAACGTGGAGACACAGAGGTGCAACCTAGCATGAAGCGTGATATAGTAATGATGATCTTTCATCAAGTCAGCACTTTAGAGAGGGTGGGAGATGAGTCAGTCTCCAGACATAGGTACCAGCTTGGACAAGTGCCACTCACCTGTGGGGTAGGCTGATGGGAGAGCTGGGATTTGAGCATCCCGCACTGTTGGCACTGCAGATCCAGAGGTGGCTCTGAGAACAGCCCAGGGGCTAAAACCTGTTTATACTGACTCAAGTGTCCAGACACCTCATCTAAGACATAATGCAGGAGCTCATGTTGCAAACACAAGCAGGAGAACATTGTTCTTTGACAGTTTTGGACAAGAAATAGACAACCTTTTTTCCATCTGGGAAGTGAGAATAGTAGAGAGCACAATAGCTGCAGGACTCTGATGTATTTCCTGCTCTCAAAAGCTGCAGGTTTGCCACCTCTCAGTGACAGTGGTTTCTAAACACTATATAACATAGCGCTAGTTACTGCATATGGCCAAAACTGAGGTTTGGGCTTGACTCCCACCAAAGTTTTCTCTGCATGTACCAATTTTTTTGCTGTCTTCTGGTTTTGGTAAAACTGCAGTTGCCAGATTTGATCCAAACATCTGCTTTTTGCTGCTGGCCTTGTATAGTTTTATACTTTAGCAACACCACTAGGGACTGAGAAATCTTTTCCACCCAGGCTTTGGCTAGGTAATTACTATCCATGACTGCTGGTTTACTGGTAATAAAGGGATTGTAGGGAAAAACTCAGAGAGTGGAGAAAATCTCTCTCCTAGAGATAGTTCTGTGGACACTGTAATGACATTTCCCAAGGTGAGATAAACGAGATGGATTGCTGATACCTGAATGAGACACCCAGCAAAATACAAATAGGGCAATAGTGCAGCTGGAGAGCAGGATTCCTACTGCCTTTACCCAGCACAGAGATTTCCACATTAGTTGCTGTCAGCACAGAGACCCCTTGACATTATTAGGTCAAAGAAAGGTGCTAATCCATCACAGAAAATGGCTCAGCACTTGATATATATTCATTTATCTTTGCTCTGCACAAATGCTTTGTTCCTTATCCTGCTTTGAATCAGGCCAGCTTAATATATTGGCATCTCAATCATCATTTGGCTCCTACTGAGATGAAGAAGCAGTGGTTGGGCCTGCAGGGCTGTGACAGTAAATCAGTGATTTATTAGTAAGAATAGGGCAGGAAGGTGAAGAGGATCTTGAAGAAAATAGGTAGTTTGGAGACTGTAGCATTTTTCTGTTCATGTTTGATTATTCTGCCCTAAAGAGCTGTAAAACAGCAAAACCAAACTCAAGTATCTTCAAGTCTCAAAACACAGTATTAAAAAAGATTCCTTTTCTATTTGCATCTTACTTATGGTGATCTTGAAATGAGCCCACGAAGGTGCATGTGGAAACGGAGTGACTTTGCCCAGATAGCTACAGTGAGTGTCAGATTCCAGTGGTGTTAAACAGAGGCACGTCCCACTCTGCTGGATCACCCTTTGTTTATTGTGCCACTTCTTAGGGAGTCAGGAAAGAAGGGAGACAAATGATACTTGGGGTTAAAGGACATAAAGTGTTACAAGTTCCTCAAGACCCTGAGAGATTTTAGGGAAAAGAAAATATTTCCAAGGTAAGAAAGTAGAAGTGGCTCTTATTGGACTTTTTTTTCCAGTGCTCTCCCATTCTTTCACTAATTCCTTCATCAGGAAATATTTGGATTGGTTTTCCTCTTCCTTTCCCATCATCCTTCTTCCATGTACCTGTTTCTAGCCTCTCTGAGTCTGGTGTGTGCTCCATTCCCTTGTTACTGTTGTCTTTCTTTGGGAGAAAAAGATGTATCTTAAGTAAAATTTCAACTCTAAGTAAGTCTATGTTGTGGAGCACCTGGATGTCAGATCTGAGTGATGTGTCCTATCTCCTATTCCAGTCTTTACTCCTATCTCCATTTTGAAGTACCCTAAATGGAGCTGCAGTGCAGGCTAGTTTTAGCCTTTACTGGCTTGTCCTGTTTTAACAGAGCAGTCTCTTACTTGAACTGTTGCTTCAATCACTTGGTGAAAGGATCAGAGTGCCATTTGAGATGCAAAGTATTCTTAGATAGTTGAGCCTCCTCAAAGCTGCATCTGCCATGACAAATTTGAAAAGCCTTCCAAGACATTCTTTCCTTGGCAATAGTCAAAGCTATTAATGTTCCTAGGATATAGTGGTTGCATACAAACAGCTGGATCCAAAAAAAAAGTGATTACTTATGTGGTATGGGATTATTTATGTGTTATGGACCTTTGCTTTTCAAGTACTTCCATGCTGTGCATCTCTGCTTCACAGCAGCAGAGATGCTGCTTGTTGCCATCAGAGAGAAGACGACGATATACAGCAACGTAGTCTGGATTCAGCAGGGAAACAACATCATAAAAAATATGAATTTATATTGTAGCCTAATGACTACGGAAGTTTTTATAGGCAGAGATAATGCTAGGATCATTTATTAAAAAGAAAAAAGAAAAGGTTTTCCAGCTATGTTATTTTTTGTCAATGAAAGGATCTTCCTCCAAAAGCCTTCCTTTAAGAAGGTTCTCTGTAATCTTAATCTTCACCACCAGTGTGCGAGTGAGATGCTGCCATAGGAATAGCTTCACATTTAGGAGCAGGGTGGTTCTTTGTTGGAAGCGGGTGCTAGCTGAGAAGGGGGAGAGGAATGCAACAACGTGCTAATAGCTGCCTGCTTTTCTGTTTGCAGCTGGCTTATGGCCTTCCTCAGCTCCTCTTCTCAGTGAGTGCTGTGGTCCTGCTGCTTGAATAGCCTCTGCCTATGACTGTGGGCAAGTTATTTTAGCATAGTGTAATTCAAGATTACCTGAAAGATAACTGACTTCCTGATGTTTAAAGAACAAACAGCACAGTCAACCACAGCAACTAGAAGAGGTCACCTCTGCAAAATGATGTTCCAAGGCTCAAGAAAATCATTGTGTGCTGTGAAATGGTTATGGCAGGGGGTTGGATCCAGAAGATCCTTAAGGTCCCTTCCAAACCAACCCATTCTATGATTCTATGAAATGGTGTAGTTGGAAACTCATGTGCAAGGCAGCATGCTGGCTAAATCAATTGGGTTCTGTGGTTGAATCCATTACGGATATGGTGCATGGGTGCAATAAAGATATCAAAGTGTGTTTTCCCTTTTAACAAACAAACAAGAAAGACTGAGATTCTAAAAGATGTTAAAAACCTGAAACATGTGGTAGTGATTCCAGATTCTTCACAGAACCATGCCCATTCAGCCTGAGCGCAATAAATGTTGCTGCTTTTTATGCTTATGCAAAGAAGATGCTGGTCTAGAGTAAAAATACAGGCAACCTGGTTTTCTTCTGAGCTGTTTAGAGTTAGAAAACAATGCTGGGGACCCATTAATCTGAGTGGTTTCCTGAGCAAGTATTTAGATCTTAATGTAAATGTCTATAAATAATATAGTGGCAACAGCATTCTTTTGAAAGCAAAATTCAAAGAGGTACTGTTTGAAAAGTGAATGCTTGCTTAGGGCAGTTATATTTAGGGCTCTAATGGAAGTGTACAAGTTACGCTTTTTATACCAACTATAAATGGCTACAACCAAGAGATTTAGACTTTGAAATGCATTTGGCACTTATGCAATAGGAGAGACAGGCCAGAGCCTTGCAGTGGAGTTGTTGGAGGGTTTTTTCTGCTAGCTTTACAAATATTGCCAAATTCTTACAGTGTTGCTACCCCTAAAGGGTACATTCAGAAATAGATATTGTATCTGCTCTTGTTTGTAACTGGTGTTAGGCTTGAAAGGCTGAAACCTGGGAAGAGTCCAGGCATGATGATGATGTGTAAGTGATAGGGGAGACAAGAAAGAGGAATGCAGATGCAGAAGTAAAGAGTGAAATAGGTGCTAGAAGCCAGAACAAGTGGCATATGTCGTGGAGGAAAGCCAAGCATGAATGTAGATGGTGTGAGACGGTCCTTTAGTACCACACATAATGTAAGAAATAGGCTAAGGTGTTGCAAAGATAGAGAGCAAAATTCAGCAGTTGGTGAGTAAGTGGAATTCCTCAACCCCATTTGTAAGTGTCTAAACAATTGGTCATTGTTGACAAGATCTCCAGGATGCTTTGATGTGAGGAAGCAGAAAGTTGCAAAATACTATCATTAGTAAGAGGCCGATTTGCTGTATTGTGGGGAAAAAGTCCGCCAAATGCTTCCAAGTGTTTGAGGAAATAAGAATTAGAAGAGGAATAGCTTCTGTTCTGAGATAGAATTGTTGCTGGGCTTTAGTGCTATCAAAATACTCCTAGATAGTAAACCCTGTGTAATGGGGCATGTCAAATACAAACAGTGTTATCTGTATAGTGGAGGTTTGTGTTTATTCTTGCCCCAAAAACTCACCAAAGCTAATATTGGGCTCCAGGCAGTTTTGGAGTAAAAACGACAAAGCCTTGTGATGCGTGAACTACTCATGCATGTCAATGGTGGTGTAGAGCAATTTACTGTAGCTATGCTGACAACGATATTGGAGATTAAAGCCTAGCTATCAAATCTACAATATATGTTCTTTTTTTTCTTGTGAAGTACCCAGGATACACCCAGCCAGAGTTTTGTGTTGTCTGGCCAGTGACTCAAAACCTGACTCGGTTTCATCTGCAGGTACGGTATGCATGTGATCATCCGAGCGAGGCTCCAAACCGTGCCCTCCTGAGGTCAGGCTTTATGGTCTTAGGGCTGTGCTGTGCTTCACTTAGATAAAATTTCAATTTTATATTGAGTGACAGATGCATATTTCACCCTGACAAAATCCAAACTGGGCAGCTGTGCATGAGGGGGTTGCTGACAGCTAATGGAGACAATCCTTGAGTCATCTAAAAAGGAGCAGCAGTAGTTTGGTTACTATTGAGTTCCTGTTTCTGTATAATCCCAGACCGGTTTGGGTTGGAAGGGACCTTAAAGCTTACCCAGTTTCAATCCCCTGCCACGAGCAGGGACACCTTCCACTAGAGCAGGTTGCTCCAAGCCCCATCCAACCTGACCTTGTGGCTGCCCCATCCCTGGCAGTGTTCAGCCTCTCTGGGCATTCCCTCATGGCTTTTTTCAAAGAAGTATAGATAAACAGCTCTTGCTCTGCTCCAATATTTTAAGTTATTAACTGATGTTATTCCAGTCTTGATGTTTATTATTAAGTGACCACAGGTTCTAAAGTTTTATTCTAATGGCATGTTTACTACAAGCAGAAGAGTCTAAGGAGGGTAGATTTTATCAGGCCAAGGACTCACCTCTATAGAGAAGCTGATGGGCAGGGGTCGTGTAGAGTCAGCTCTTTCAAAAGATTATTCTGAATAGCTGAGAAGGGATTGCATGGAATTGCTCTGGAGTACCACCCTGGTCAGATTCTCCATCTTGACATTCCCTAAGAAAAGGAACTGGGAGTGACACAGGATATAAATTTACTATCCTCTCTGTGTTTGGCAAGTGTACAGATCATGGGATGTATAAATAGAAGAATTGAACGCAAGTAAAGAGAGGTCATTATGGCACGTACAAAGAGCTTAGTCAGACCACATCTGGAGAACTGGGCATGATTCAAAGACCATATTTCAGGAAGGACAGTGAACAATAAGGAAAGGATTAGAAGAGGGTATTGTAGAGGGTATGAGGGCTCTAAGCTGGTGCCTGCAGTTGCTGCAGTGCCACTGGTTACTCCAAATGAAGCTGGGTTTACTATAAAAGCACCTAAATTGGAGACTTCTGAAGAATTCCAAGGGAATGGAGAATGGGGTGTAAACCTCTTCTCCCTAAGCTTTCTAATCCCCACAGTAATGCTACTAAAGGACTTGGTGTTTCTGGAGTTGGAATAGTTTGCCTGTTGTATCTCTCTTTTTAAGAATAAGGTTTGGTTTTTAGCTTTCATATGTTGTTTCGTGTGTGTGTGTGTGTGTATATATATATTGTTTCTTCTTTATAATTTCTTATGGTATTTTTGCTATGTTTGTCAGAATAACTGTCCTAATGTTCAAACCATGACGCTCTATTAGGCTAAAATCCATTTTGCCTCTCTTAACCCTCTCAGTTGTATAAAGCTTCTCATATATGCTCCATGGAGGTGGAATTGTACATTGTCACAATCTTTTGTCCTTGCATCTCAGAAGTAGCTGTGTCTCAGAGAGCTTTGGGATTGTTGGGGATAAAAAGGGCTGTGTAAATGAAAGATGGACTGTTGCTAAGGGACAAAAAAATGTTCTATTGGCACATACGGGAAATGGGGACACTGATGAAATGCAGAGTAGCATGAAGGAGTAAGATGAGAATGAGAGATGAAGCAAGAATGCTGCTTCTGTCATCCCACCCTTAGCAGGCATTAAGCAAGATCCCCATTTTCCAGATAAGTGAGCTGGGACACTGAGATTGAGTAAACTGGTTAATGCTCAGTCTTCTGCCTGTTGGACAACAGTCATTTTTGGCACAGGATTCTGGGTTTGTATTTCTTTGACAGTGTTCATCATCTATTTATACTATGCTTCATAAAACTCTGTTTTTTCATTGGTATTTATAGCCCAATATGGGATTTTCTCTTTAATGTGCCTTACTGTATCCTGAAAATAAGATTTGGACTTTGTAAAGAGCTGGTTCTTATGCATGAGCTCGGTAGTTCCTCCTCCTTCTGTCTCTGTTTCTCCACCTAGGGAATGGAAATGAGGACAATCCCCATCTCATGAAAGCAGTGATAACTTATCTTGCAAAGTATGCTGCTGCTGCTAAAGATAAAGTTTGCTGTGTTCTTTGGCAGTCGTTAAAATATAAGCCACGGATATGTTCCCTTGCGCTTATGTTCAATTAAGCACTTGAGGCCAAGCCGGGTTAGTGGTTGTCCAGAAGACCACAGGGATATGGAAGTGGGATTAATGACTCAGTAAATACTGACTCGATACTAAACCAGGGCCTTTCTCCTACATTTACAGTCATTTCCAATCCTGTATATCACAGCTGGATTAAAGTATAGTAATTCTTATAGATGCTTTCTACCTTCTCCCCTACAACTTCCAGCCCAGTTCTGCCATTTTCATAGCAAAAGTGAGGCAAAGTGTGTTGAACGTCTCCAAGTGCAGGATGAAGACAGTGCACAGTTAGTTACCTAGGAGTACGGGGGCATGTAAGTATTTGTAGTGACTGAGTAGGCTTCTGCTCTTCCTGGGGCAGTGCTCATGGAAGGGCAGTGTTCCACCTCATGTCATGCTGCAGAAGCAATTAGCTCAACTGCTTACACTGCTTCTGGACCCTGAGGAGCTGCAGTGACCTGCATCCCAGAAAAGGGGTAATGGATTTTAAGAGTGCTTCAATCTCTATTTTGGGGTTTTTTGATGCTTCAGTTAAGCAATGCCTGTTGACACTGAGCTATAGGAAGGACCAGACTGTATGCTTTAAGCCAATGCATCTCTGATAACATTCCTGCAGTCCATGCAAGCTGCATGTTGTTAATTTGGAGGGGACATTGCCTCTACGAGCAGTTACACCAAGACGGGGGCCATGTGGGGGCTGTGTGAATTAGATCTGTCCAGAAGTGTCTGATTAGGACACTAATCAATAGAGACATCCAGCTGAGCACTTGCAGAAGATTTAAAGATGATCTCTCTCTGCTTGAAGCTCCTCCTGCTTCTGCTTTCCCTCCTGTTTTCAATTATAGAATTACTGTTTAATGTGGATACAGATACAAGCAACTGTGTTTGATTTTTCTTACTGCTGACAGAGACAAACTGACAGGGATGCCTGCCTGCTTTATAGCAGAAGCCACATTATTTTCCTATATGTTAGCAATTATATGCATTGTTTCCTGATCACAAGTCTTTCTCACAATCTATAACATGACTGCAGTTGATTATAGAGCCTGATGTGTTTAGATTTGTGTGAGTCCTATCAGGAACATTTTGGTTGCCCGATTTTGGGAGAGGTGGGAGGGTTTGTTTATATTCCGTCAGAACGATCCCTTCTCATTTCATAAAATAAAGGAGGGTTCAGCTTTCCAAGCAGTGGTAGGTCAGTAAGAAGAAAACAGCAATCCAGGAATTGGCATGAATTCTAGGTGCTCTGAATTGATGGGCAAGAGGGAATTGCGTGGCATTGTGTTGCTTGGTCGAATGGGAAACAAAGAACAAGGAGAGCCTTGAATGCTCCTTGCCATGAAGAATTATAGGACTTTGTGCAAGGTGACAGCCATCCTGATGTCATGGCCAAATTCCAGTGTGGGAGCTGCAGTTGCAATTGGATGAGGTTTTTAAGCAAGTCCATTGAAAGCAGTGGGATTTAGTTATTTGATTCAGTGCAGTCTGGTCATCACCGTTCGCCTTCCAATTTCTGGCCTTCCAAATCACAGCTCTGCTCACTGGGATCAGCTGTCATTCTCACCTCGCAGAATGTTTCTCCTGGAATTTATCACAAGCCAAACATTGCAAAAGTACACTGGTGCTGAAGACCATTTTTTCTTACTTGGTTTCCTAATCCATTTTTCTAGCATATTCACAGCGGTTCTGATTTCACATAAATGCCTTTTTGCAGTATTAGGAGCTTTTATAAACCATTTCTAACACATAAAGACAATCCTGAATATTCTGAGGGCTTTTGTTTCTGCTTGGTTTTGCCAAACAGATACTTGCTTCCTGTTATTCTAAGTTGTATTATGGGAGTGTTCAGTACCGATCACTGCTGTTTAGGTGCGATACAAACACAATACACAGTGAGATTCTTTGCCCAGAGAGCATGTTTTTATTCTAGCCAAAGGGAGAAATCGATATAAACCTTATCGTCTCATAGACTTTAGTAGGTTCATTTAAAGGAATAAATAAATAAGGCACTTTTTCTGTGTTAGTAGTTTACAGTGTATACCCCTGTCCTAATTATATTCCCGATTCTTTGCCTAACCTGTTATGAATCCAGCCAGTGCCTTTCTGAAATAAGGGAATTAGCACCCTGGGCGATTTCCGTGAGGAATCCCAGACAGCAGAATTCAAGTGCTTTCCAGACAAGTCTCTTTGGCCCTTTGCCACTTGTGAATGGCCTCATCTTAACCTCCAGACATCGTGTAAGTGTTTAAAAGTCATCAAATGGCTGATGAGTTAATCACGAGGAAGTTGTCTCCTAACATCAAGGATATAGATTAAAGTACAGAAAGCCCAGAGAAAATCATTACAGCAAGGTGCAAATGAAGGCCAGTCCTTTTCCATGAGTGTAACATGCAACCAGCATGAAGTGTGAAGTTAATATGTACTTTAAAAATCATTTGAAATAAGGGTTTTAAACATTCGTATCTTAAAATAAACTTCAGGGAAAAGTCAGCATTGGCTTGTATCTTGGTATCAGAAGAGCAGAACTTGATTCCAGCCTCTGGATTATCACAGGACATTCAGAGATGGACCAAGGGTTCCTTACAGAAGTTGCCTTGCTTGAGGATTGCCCAGCTCAGGGAGACCACGCAAGAGTTCTGCACAGCCCTGCTCGTGGGACCAAGCACATTGTAGCCAAAGCTCTCAGCACAACTGCTGCACCTCTTAAAGCAGAAAGATGTCCAAGAGTGTGAACAGACTTTTCCCTGGACTTGCTTCAGACTGTGAAAACAATTTCAGTTGCAGTTAAAAAGCATCAGGTTACAGACAACAATTTCAAAATCAGAATAATTTGAGTTTAAGGAACTGCTTAACTGGAATTTCACCCAGTCGTGACTGCCTTTTAAGATCCTTGGCAGCAAGTGCCCATGAACAGGTTTTGTATTTAACTTGAAGTAGAATAAATATGCCTTTATTTCCAGCTGCTATTTCAAAGGCTGTGGAAATATTAGGAGCAAAGTGTTAGCCAGCCATGCCTCAATCACAGAGTTACAAACGTGCTTTGAACTGGGCTGCTACAAGGTGTTGCCTCATGCCATTCTAGAGAGGTGACTTCTTAGCTCCTGGTGCTCTCGAGGTTTGATCTAAACCATGCTAAAATGAATTAGACTCTCACTAACTTGGGCTTGGATCCCATACTTAAAATCTTGGTTAATTAAAACAGAAATCATCACCAGAATGCCAGGATACAGCCACAGATGTGTAGGAAACCCAACATAGCCCACATCAGAGAAAATACTGTAGGAACAGTGCTGTGCATGTGAATGCTTTGTTTCTGCATGGCAATTATGTGCTGGTTCACATTGTTGTTTTGTGGGGAAAACACATTCTTGGACATCAGGAAATGAAGGGCCGGTTTTAATGTGATTTCAAACAGAGAGTGTTTTGATATGAATTGATTTATTTCAGCTACAGTGTTGCTTGTTTAGCCAGCTGTGATTAAAACTAGTATTGTACAGAAATGTGAATGCCTGAGAGAAATAGAAATTGTGCCTATATGGTTTATACCATTATGACTTAAAGAGGGGACATTCAGACTTGAACAGGGAAGATTTAGGTTGGATATAAGGAAGAAATTTTTTACTATGAGTGTGGTGAGGCACTGGAACAGGTTGCCCAGAGAAGCTGTGGCTGCCCCATCCCTGGCAGTGTTCAAGGCCAGATTGGATGGGGCTTGGAGCAACCTGCTCTAGTGGAAGGTGTCTGTGCCCGTGGCAGGGGGTTGGAACTGGATGAGCTTTAAGGTCCCTTCCACCCCAAATCATTCTATGATTCTATTATTCTATGGATGCTTTTCCAACTCCGCACTGTTACTGGAAACATATCAGAGAGGAAATCCTGATTAATGCAGGATACGCTTCTCCTTTGCTGCCCATTCAGTCGCTTCTCTGTCTGTCTCCAAAGCAGTGTCGAGAGGTGTGTTTTCTCATTCCCAGGCCTGCTCATACCTACGGGGACCTGCCAGACGTGGGGAGCCTCTGTGAAACCTTCTGTAATGAGGCCCTGATTCATACCCTGCTTCAATCCCAGGGAAATTCCCCAGTGGCATCATCGGGCTTTGGCACGTGGCCAGAGTCTCAGTAACTTCCTTATTTCTCTCTCCTACATCGAGGATATTCCTAAGCCCTACTACGGCACACAAGAACATAAATCTTGCCTGTGACTATCTTATATGAATAATTTTTCCCAAAGTAAATAAATCATCCCTCTCTCCTCTTACCCTGGCAAACTGTTAACTGAAAAACTGAGAAAATGCTGTTTCATTTGGGAGCCAACTGAAATCATTCCACAAATCTTTAATTCCTTGTTAGAAAACAGAACCAACTGCAACCGGCTGGCAAAGAAAACGTGCCCCTCTTTTTTTCCCCTCTGCCTGCCTTAGTAATGTAACTGCCAGTTTCTGTTTTCGCCTCTGTAGAATTATATGCCTCTATTTGAACCTTTTGACAAATCGGTTTATTTTCATTCTCCCTCTGCTATAAATTCAATCCATATGTCTTTAAAACATCCTTTCATAGCTATAACATGGAAAAGGAAGTGGCTTAGCCTCTGTATAGGAGGCTACAGTGTATTTAAAGTGAGCTCTTCTAGTTTGCATGCATCGCTTCTGCTAGCTCTTAAAGCCTTCACTTCCTCATTATTCAGGTTACAGGGGGCATTGGCAGAGTTTTCTCCATTAACAGTGATGTACAGTGAAGAAGCACAACAGGATAAATGATTCCGTTCTCAAAATATCCAGGAAGTTTTTGATGGAGCTTTACCACCAAGCAGGATGCAAGGAGGATGTGAAAAGGGTAGGAGAGATCAATTCAGCATAAAATATCAAAAGCAAACCCCAAGACAAAGAAACAAAGGTCTTGCACAATGTGCTGCCATTCATCTGGCAGGGGTTTGTTTGACAAGAATACACAGCACCTATGTGACAGGAGGTCACTGCAGTAGGAGTGAAGTATGTCCACATCTGAGACTGAGCTGGGGTCAGAAGGTGAGGGTGGGAAGGAAATGTGGGTCTAAGCTGAAGTATATTGGTATGGCTGCACATGGATAAATCAAAACTACAGGATGCAGCAGGGGAATAGCGCAGGGAGTTGTGTCTAGAAGTGTCCTTCTCTGGAATCATATAAAATTTGGGCCAGGGTGTACTACTGGAATTGCAGGATAGATCCATAATTAAAAATATGGTAGAAACTGAACACGACTGCAGATCTAGTAGCAACAAGGGTACAGGAGCACTGGCTCAGGGGGCTGCAGGCAGGTTTTTGAAGTCCACCTAACCTCTGGATGCAGCGTCATGCTGTGTTTCATCAGATCCACCCCAGGGTGCCACTGGAGGACTCAGGTCCACTCTCCCACCCCAGTCTCAGCCACATATCCATGCTCCCCACCTCATGTCACTCTAGAGGTCACATTCCCACCCTTTCCTCTGTGCCATACAGAAGAATCTCTAATTTGCCAACAATGCAAATAAATTGTAGGGATACACACAGAGTAGGATGAGGTCCCAATAACAATCACACAAAACTGTTTGGAAATCCATCATTCTGTTCAGTTACTGTGCATTAATGCTCATGCGTGCTAAAATCATGGAATGTTTTGGGTTGGAAGAGACCTTAAAGCTCATCCAGTTCCAACCCCCCGCCACGGCCAGGGACACCTTCCTCTAGACCAGGTTGCTGCAAGCCCTCTCCAACCTGGCCTTGAACACTGCCAGGGATGGAGCATTTACCACTTGTTTTGGCAATCTGTTCCACTGTCTCACCACTTTCACAGGGAAGAATTTCTTCTTTATATCTAACCTAAATCTCCCCTGTTTCAGTTTGAACCCATTACCCCTTGTTCTTTCACTCCAGTCCCTGATGAAGAGTCCCTCTCCAGCATCCTGGTAGCCCCCTTCAGACACTGGAAGCTGCTTGAGGTCTCCACGCAGCTTCTCTTCTCCAGGCTGAAGAGCCCCAACTTTCTCAGCCTGTCTCCATACAGGAGGTGCTCCAGGCCCTGATCATCCTCGTGGCCTCCTCTGGACTTGCTCCAACAGCTCCATGTCCTTCTTTTGTTGGGGACACCAGAACTATATGCACTACTTCAAGTGGGGTCTTGTGAGAGCAGAGTAGAGGGGGAGAATCACCTCCTTCAACCTGCTGGCCATGCTAAGAAGATAAAATAGGAGTGTGTGTGTGGTAAATGCGTGTGTGCAATCTAATTATCTTTCTAATCTCTCATATTGAGGGGTCATCTGTAGAGATGAAAATGTAGTCAACCTCAAAACTTGTGGGTCTAGTTTGGCGTATCCAAAGGTTCCCCATGCAGAAACCACAGTCTGTACATTTGAAACTGCACACAGGTTCAAAGAGCTGGCATAGCCCATGGGTTTGTTTGCAGAGTTGCAAAGATTGCAGCTACAATTTACTTCAGTGGGCTTGAGGTGATCTTCCACACCTCAAAAAATCAGGCCCTTCTATCTAACAATCTGCATATAGCTGTTCCAAAGCAAGCTGTGTGTGCACAGCTGAGTTGTTGTATAAACAATAGCAGAGACTTCACTAAAGCTTTTCATGTAGTTTTATCTCAACTGCAATTTGTTTCTAGTTTTTAAAGGCTGTAGAAACACCCAGCCTTACTCCCTAGAGCCTAGTTTCGCTGCTTCAGCCATTCCAATGGTATTTACAGCTCTGATTTTATTTGAACTCTTCAAAAGACCTTGAGTCCCCCAAGAAAGATGCTTATGTGTTTAAGTTCCCTATTGCTAGAGAGACTTGCTTTTCCCTTCCTGGAATGTTGCTTGTAATGGAACTGTGTTTGCTCTCATCCCCAGGTGTGCTGTCTCTACCTGCGTACTTCAGCCCATACAACGATGGCTCTGTGTGCAGTGACGGACGGGCTGATGCTTATGCCCAGCTGGAACTCCGAACTTTAGAGCAGTCTCTGTTGGCAACTTGCGTTGGAAGCATCTCTGAACTGAGTAAGTTTGGGCTGTAATCAAATCTGGCTTTCTTTCTGTCAAGCAGGAGAGCCAGTCCCTCCACTGTTGAGGTCGATGGGAGTGTTGCCATTGTTGACAGTGTGAGCAGTACTTGGCTAACGTTGTGTAAGATTTAATTGCCTCGTGGTGCTGTTTATGAAAATCAGGTTGTTTCATTAGACTGCTTCATATTTAATCACCTTAGAGATACATGAGACGTGGCTTCTCCGCCTTTTGGTAGTTAGTGCCAACAGAAGATGGATGCTTTTGCCTAAATGCCTCTGGAGGCTTTGTTGTACATTTGGGGAACAGAGCAGTGGCACCTCCCTCAGCTGGTGAAGAGGCTTCTCTTTGTTAGTGTTTGTGCAGTGGAAATGTCAAGGGTGCAGGATATTCAAGGAAAAGCTTTTGGGTTACTTGAAAGACAAAAAGAGGAAAGGAAAAAAAATCTGAGAGCACTTTGGTAACAAAAACTTGCTCAAAACCTTCTTTTTTAATGCTAACCAAATGAAATGTTCCATTCCTAGACTACTCACAAAGCCGCTTTAAAGTAAACAAAAATGATTTGTGTTTTCCCGCTCTACTTTTCCCTTGCAACATTTTTGCTGGCATCACTTTCTTAGTCTCCGCCATCCGAATGCTAATGAATGTCAAGGCCAGTTTGTGGGTTTCACCATTTATTTTGCAACCTGCCTTAATTTGAGGTTTTCAAATTCCTTTAACACACCTCTATTTATCCTGGAACACAAGAGCACATTTGTAGCATGGGCCTAAGATTGAATACAGCTTCCTCTCTCTTCCCCTATCCCTGCTTTGGCCAACTTGGTCATTACATCTAGTGAATAGATCTCCTGATACAGTTGCCTACTTTTTCTTTTTTTTTTTTCCTTAAACATTGCTGCACATTGCCAGAAAAATCAAGAGAGTGAGTGTGCAAAGGAGAAGGAACATTTTTCTGTGCTGAAGATTTGAATTCCAGATGCGTTTTGGCTATAACCACACAAGCTCTGTGTTAGTACCAACACTATCCCTGTAAAACATTTAGATCCTGGAGAATCAGGAGCTACTGAAGTGGAAAGGCAGAGATGTTAGAAGGTTTTTCCATTTTGAAGTGGGTCCTCAAACAGAATGTACTATGCCATAAATGAGTGGCACAGCTTTACACTGCAAACTGAGCTTTTTAATGCACCATTGATCTGAACCACTAATAGCATTATCATGTTTAGACATGCATTAGTTTGGGGGGCGGTTGTTCTCCCTAACCTGTGTAACACTAGAACCCCATGGGTTCAGCTGGAGGTTGGTTGGTAAATTCAGCGTCTTGCTGTTAGATATAAATGAAAAAATAATAACCCCTTTAGTATTTCAAAGGGAGGTGTGACTAGTTCATATGTGGCTAAGTTCAGGGCACTCTCTCAGGAGCCACCTTTGTGATGGGGCAACTATTTCAGTTCCATCCTTTCCCAGAATTGTAATTGTAGGACACAATAAAGTTTCCTGTGAGAGTTTTAGGGGACTGTAAAACATATAGCAACAGAGGATTCTCCCAAGGCAAAAATAGATCCTAGCTATGTATAGTAATCTATAGGAATCGTTCAGCTCACTGGTATGGGAGTCATATTACTCAAAGATTTAGTGTCTGAAGCCTTTATTGCAAAGCTCCTGAGCGTTTGTAATGCATCACAATAAAAGGAGAGTAAACAGGGTGTGCCCAAGGCAAGCTTATTGCACAAAGACCAGCTCTATGTGACTGTGTGGCTGCTGTCTTGGGGTCACTGCTCTGTGAACTTTTAAACAATCTGCAATCTCAAAATCCTTTCTGAGTAGAAACTGTGTAATACAGGTCCCCTTCTTCCAGGCCTCCTCAGGTTGACCAGTGCTCTGACACATTGGCTCATGTTCAAAGACCCAAGAGGACTGAGCAGCCCAGAAAGCTCTTGGATCAAGCTTCTTTACAAGGCTTTGCATAGATTTCTGGCACAGGTTGTGACAGTGGTCAGGCTTCTAAAGAAGAGAGTCAGGTCTTGTTATTCTGGAGAAACCCACAGCTAAAGTGAGAATGAGAGAAGCAGACCCCTAAAAGAAGGGATTTCTATTTTGAATATAACATCATTATCTTGTCACAAGTTCCTGGGTAGGAGGGTAGGAGGGTAGAATATTCAATCCCAGTTAAATGATATAGGAACAATCTCATGATATAAACTGGTGATGCCAGCGATGAGAGTAAAGTATTTGCACTGATGCTACTGGCTTTGCCTTGGGCAAGCTACACTCCAGGTTGGGCAGTGGACATTATTAGAAAGATATCAGTAGCTTAGTAGGCAGGAAAGAAACTGGGTATATGTGGTTGGAAAGAGGAGAAAACCAGAATGGAAAACCATCACTGTAAAGATGTTGCTCTGAATGTATGGTAACTGAGAGAAGATTCATTCTGTTTCCTAGCTAATAACTTGTCATTTGAAGGAAAGTTTAATTTCCCATACAACAACCTGCAGAGTGGCAGCTTGAGGACAGCTTATGGCTTAGTGGAGGAAAAAGAATAAGAGCACACAAAAGCCATTTCTCTTAGCTGAGAGAGACTTCATTTAGTTCAGAAAGTGTACTTAAGAGAACTGTGGATGAATAGTAAAGAGATGCTTTTGCATTCTTGCTCTTTGTGCAGGTGATTTGGTATCACGAGCAATGCACCACATGCAGTGCTTGAATACTATCCGCCCAGGCATGAGCCCCATTCGGCAAACCCGGCAGCAGCAACCCATCTCCTGGTCCCCTGATGCTCTCCACACCCTCTACTACTTCCTACGCTGTCCTCAAATGGAATCCATGGAGAACCCCAACCTGGACCCTCCAAGAATGACCCTGAACAACGAACGGTACGTAGGTAATACTGTTAGTAATCAAGGAGTCAGGCTAGAAAGGTCTCTCCTGTAGAGTAACTGTGTGTGCATGGGCAGCTTGGGCAGCTTTGTGGATGCTACCTATCAGGCATCAGTTATTCCTGCAGTCAGGCCAGATTATGTTGTCAGCCTTGCCAAGTTTATGAAGCCTTGGAATTGGAACTGGAAAGTGAGCTGTTTTTTCATGCAATCTTTCCGAGCGAGGCATATCCTATATGCTGCCAACAAGGCTTGTCTAGAGATGCTGCCAAAAGTACATGTGGTTGCCTAAAGTAGTAAAGACCTTACCAAAGAAAATGTTACCTTCTGAATAGCACCAATTAACAATTGTCATCATTCTCAGGAAAAGCAATGTTGTTCGCTGTGGAGAGGTTTGAAGGGATTTATGAACATCCTTCTTAAGGATTGCTTCAGTTGATGCTATGTGTCTGGTATAGAAAGAAATTTATATAGGAAGCCAGTAACTAAACAGAAAATGCAGTGGGTCTCCCTGCCTTCTGCCAGCACCACAACTGACTCTGAAATAGGCTCATTATTAGAGTGGTCAGAAATTTTCCAGAGGGATATTTTTTCTGTTAGAAACCTCCCTGGTTTCCTTCCTGCCCAGCTCCTTGGCAGTCTGCCTGACAGGCTAGTGGCAGCAGAGAGCTGAGGAGCCCTTGGAGCCCTGGCCACAAGTTGAGTTCCTTGACAGGTCAGGCAGCTCGTCAGCTCAAAGACAGACTGATAGCTGGTTCCTGCAGGGAAACTCAGGCCTCTCCACACTTGTTAGGTTTCCTTAGTTTGAAATGCACATCCGATTTTGTGTTGATTTCAGAAATCTTACCTAAATGGGAAATTCTGGTTTCTGATTAACTCTACCTAGTATTTGTGCCAGCATACTCTTTGGATGCCTTTTAGCCTACTGGATATCAGGCTCTGTCCTGGCCCTTCCCAAAAGCAGTCTGTGGTTGGGAAGTTTCACAGTGTAGTGATGTGTTGAAGATCGGGGGGAGGCCACATTCCCTGCTTGTTGGAAAGGTGAGCAGGGAAAGGAGAACACCTCTGCAGCTTTGTAAGCAACGTGGTTTCTTCTTCCCACCTTGGGCTTTACTCAGCCGCAGCTTCTGAAATTGGTATGAATTCATGGTAACATACAAATAATGCTGTCAGCCTGCACTTTCTTGCACCAAGCCTGCTAGCTGATTTCAGCAGCCCTAAAGGCTTCTTGTAGCTGTGTTCACCTCCACTGGAGCTGTGGCTGATGGCTTCATGGCCAGATCCTGGCTGCTTGGGAGGGAGAAGACCTCTGGAGAATAATAGTGGGTTGAACTGTCCCTTTGTAAGGCTCTGAATTTACAAGGCCAGGGTGCAGAAAAACATACTGGGTGGAAGGCAGCCTCTGTAAATTCAGTCTTGGTAAGTTCAATTAGGTTAAGGGGAACTTCAAATAGGGAGAAAAACATGAATTTATCACCCTTAAGGTCTTCGTAGCTACCTCCGCTGGTCACCTGATTTTATTCTCTTGGTTGCTTAACCATCTTTCTGTACTGTATTGTACAGAGCCCCAAAGTCCTTTCAAAAAGAACAGTCTGTGAGCACAACTCTAGCAGCAGAGAGTAGGAACTGATGTATGAAGAACCAAGAGGAAATAAGTGAAATAGAGTAAAATAGGGGTAGGAAGAAGCTGCACATCTCAGCCTGTTGGTAGCTCTGGTTTTGGGGCTCACTAATGTTAATCAAATGCCCTACCAAGTGCAAGGTTATTTATTTTGCATTTTGTGTTTGCACACTGTGCAAAACCTGAGTTTTCATGAGGCCAGATTCAGCAAAGTTGTACCATCAGTTCCCACAGTTGTACAGCTGAAGTTGCTAAACAGCTTCTATCAGAAATGTAGATTAAGCTTTCTGTTTTGTGTTGTGTTCTTTTCAGCTCTCTTAGTATCCTGATGTTACTGCAGCAACTTGTTTTGTACACTGAGGATAATAAAGGAGTTAAATCAGGAGTGCAGTTATCTCCCCAGTTGCTCCCAAACAATGCTTTTCACGTGGCTCACCGGAGTTCTTTTGGAATGCAGGCTGCAACTCTATTCTGGTTTCAAATCCACACTAGATCCTATAACAGCTGGTGTAAGGGAAATTTCTGCCTTTTTTTTCTGACCAGTACTTAGCAGAAAAGGAAATTAAAGAGGATATATTAAAATGGAGCAAAAACTGACAATAGGTGGGGAAAAAAACAGAATCTGAGGACTATCAGGATAAACAATTGGCTTTGAAAAGTTTATGAAACCTGGAAATGAAATTACTAGTGCCCAGTACACCAGAAATGAACATCCAATCCTAGATTTCATTTGCTCCAAGGTGCATTTGTAAGTGTCTTACTGCATTGACCTCTGTGCATGTTATTTAGCATAGCCAGTGGGATAAATACTCCTAGCAGCACTTTATACAAGAGGTAGTTTACTCTTTTTTAGCTTAAAAGGAGAGATGGTTGAGGCTGCGTGTGAGATGCCAGACTCGTGGCAGGATAGATGAGGGCACTGATTCACCTAATGTGACTTGGCAAGGCTTTGCAGCCCAATTCTTTTATTCTTTCCTGAGCTGTGCTAAATCAGCTGCAAACTCTGCATTGCTCTTTGTGCATTTATGCTCTCTCTTTCTGGAATATACTTGTGTGCACTGCAATCCCAGTTTGTTTTCTACTGAAGAAAACCCTCAGTCACAAACAAGGACAACAACCCTGACCTGTTCTGCAGTTGCTTGTGCTTCAGTTCCTAGGCTCCTGCATAAACCTATTAGTGCTGAATGCTAATCTGAAGTTTAGCAAAGAGAGGGATGGCTGAGAGAGCTGCAGACTTGGTAAAACCTGACCTTGGGAAGGTCTGTGAGCCACATTGATTCAGTGGAATTGTAGTTGTTCAGTACGTCTAGAGACGTGACAACTTACTATCCATCTTGCCTGGCTTTCTGTTGTCTGTGAGCTTTCTGTCTGTCACACTGGGATGCAGAGTGCTATGAAAATCAAAACACTGTAAGGTCTGGAAGGTCTTTACTGTACTTGAACATGAAGGCAAGCACAGAAGCCTGTTGGGAGGGTGTCACGTGCCATAAAGAGCTTTTCAAAATGTGGCTGAGCTTCTGAACATATATACAGCAGACTGTATAAGGTATGGGAACATACATGCTTGCAGTTAGTTATGCAAGGCACCCCAATGAACAGAGACAGTTTAAACTCATATAAGCTATGTGCCTTCTCCATGCTAAACGCCTTGGCAACTAGAGAACTGAGGTGTGTAAACTGTAGAGTCCTGCAGGAATGGGGTGGATGTATTTGTGTCTTCAGAGCTTGGCAGGTAGAGGAGCTTTCTGTGTTAGCCTCCAGTATGTGAATGATGTGGGATACCAATAGACTGAAACTCTGGGAAGCTTGTGAGTTGGTTATATCTGGTTCTGATACTCACCTCCAGGCATTGAAAGCGGTAGGAGGAGGGGAGGCAGAATGACAGAGAAAGCACTCAAGTATCTTAAGCAAAACATTTGAAGCATGTTCACAGTGAATGCAGCTGCTTGCTGTATGACCAAGCCATGACCCACTTGGATCCCCAAAATGACATTATTTGCTGCATGGACAATAAACCATCTGCTATTTGATGTCAAATAGGCCACCTGAAGTGTTTTGCAAATACACTTGTGCAATACTTTGACAAAGGAATTAGACCCTAAGGTGAGAACAAGCTGCTTTCCGCAGTAACGATACACCTGAGGGCCTGAAGGCTCAGAGCCTTTTGGTGTCATCACAGAGCACATCTGCCTTTGTTGCTGCAAAGAAGTGTCTCTTTTGGACAATAAGATATTTGAATTTCTAGGAGATCACAGTCTGTATTGTGTCAGAGGTCAGACAATGTGGGTTTGGACCATGAAGAGTGAGCAGACATGTGGCACTCCCTCTGCTCTGTTTCTGCTCTGTTTTTTTTCCCACTGCTTATGTCAGGCTGGCTGAGCTTGGGAGCATTCTGCAGTGTGAGCTCATGTCCCAGAGCAGCAGAGCATGTTTGCTGGGATTGTTTGGGATCCTGTGACTTAAGAAGGGCCATCCAAAGGTAAACGAAGTTTCTTTCTCCCTTCTTCCCTTTTTCCCAAGTGGAATATAAAGCTTTTGTCTTATTTTTAATGGTGTGTCAAGGCAAGAATGCTCTGCCAGTGATACTTATCTCAGGGAATATTTGTCTGCTCCCCATACAGCACAAATTGAGGTCAGTATTTTAGTCTCATTTTACAGTTGGGTGGACTAGTCTATCTTGGGTTAATTGATTTGGCCAAGAGAGTGGTCCAGCCTTAAAGCTAGAAATAGACATCTTTGATTGTCCTCATCCTATCTCATTGTGATTATCATTGCAAACAGCATTTATTGTAGGAAAGTTAGTGCGATCTAATACCTAAGAATAGGCAAAAAGTTGGATCCTGCTTCCCTGTGTAGTCTTTGGTAGGCTGAGCTTCCTCCTCCTCTTCCAGCTGCCCTATTAAAAAACTATGTATTATGTTTCCCTATTGTTGATGCTGCTATTCTATAGAATGTTCTAAAAGTAATTCTGGGCTTATCCACAAGTGCCCATGGATCTGGCCATGCCAGGCCTTTCTGAGTTATCCGTGTTGCACGTGCCAAGTTTTACATGTTGTCTGAGTTTGCTGGGTGTCATGGTTTATTCCAAACATCAGCGAGTCCAAAAGAGTTTACATCAGCAGAAGCACACAGACTGCACCCATCTGACTCTGTCAGTGAAAATCCAGTAAAACACCAGGGAAATTCCAGAGCTAATGTAGGATTTGTCAGCTGCCAAGTGTAAAATTTGGGGCTTGCCAATTTGACGGAGATTCACAGCTCTTCAGCTGGAAAAGCTGGGGACACTGCAAGAAGCCAACTACAATCACACAGGGGGCTACCTCATAAGAAAAGAGAGAGCTTCCTTCTGTTTTCCATGTGCAGGCATCTAGAAGGTTTCAGATCTGCTGCTTCTCTAGAGGAGTGTGGTTTGTTCTGTGGTTCTAAACAAACCTGAGCTCACCCTGTTTCTCTTTTGTCACATGAAATCCTTCAGAAACGCTCCTGCTCATCCTGCTTTCAGCTGGGTGGTGGCTGCTTTAATCTACAAGGTTCAAAAGTGACCTAAATAGTTTTCTATTTCCAACAGGAGTCCTCTCATTACTTCTGTTACCTCACATGATCCAGGGCCCATCGATAAGCCTGCAAACAGTATTTTTCCTTCCAGTACCTAAAGGTGGCCTGCAAGAAAGCTGGAGAGGTACTTATTAGAGCAAGTGGTGATAGGACAAGGGTTAATGGCTTTAAACTGAAAGAGGGGAGATTTAGATTAGATATTAGGAAGAAATAGATATTGGATATCAGAAGAAGTTCTTCCCTGTGGGTGTGCTGAGGCGCTGGCACAGGGTGCCCAGAGAAGCTGTGGCTGCCCCATCCCTGGCAGTGTTCAAGGCCAGGTTGGACACAGGGGCTTGGAGCAACCTGCTCTAGTGGAAGGTGTCCCTGCCCATGGCGGGATCTTGGAACTGGATGAGCCTTAATGTCCCTTCCACCCCAAACCATTCTATGATTCTATTTAATAGGGTTAAGCAGGAGAAATGGACGAGTGCCTACTGTCCTGTGCCACTATAGCTGAGCAGGAGAAGGAAGGACCTGAGCTATCTACTTGGGTTCTTTCCTCTGTGGAGGATTTCTAGCAATGCCTGCTCTGAGACATTATTTATTGGGAAAGGGCAAAAAAATGCATGTGATACTGCCAGAAGAAAAGACTGCAGCCCTTTCATGCTATTTTTGAGTGCTGTTTGCTCAATACTATATTCTTCCAGTATTTAACGTATTGACTTAAATCATCATTGGCTAGAACACTTGGTGTTTAATGTCCTGTGGCATATAATCCAAACTTACCCTGGCTAGCATGGAAAATAGAGATGGGTCTAAATTAATAGTTCCTGAGACAGTGTCAAAATCCTGTCTGAGCATCCCCTGATTCAGTGGTGATCAAGTTTGCCTCTCTGCCTATTATGCTTTTAGATTCAAACACTCCTGTTCAGACCAGACTGAGTAGAGTAGTGGCCTTACAACCTTATTTTCTCTTTCATACTTTGTGAAATGCAGTCTGTCCTCAGATACATCAGAGACACGTCACTGACTTCTACTGAGAGAAGAATAACCTCCAAGTAGTTTGTGCATCTGCTTTCCTACAGGGCTACTTTTCAAGTGCCTTCTGGCACAGTTTCACTATCAAGAGCCTTGCAGTGGTTGCTGCAAATAAAGAGTCCCTGTGCTCTGGCTATTTCTAATCCCCAGTGGCCATCAATCAAGACGGTCTCCTCATCATGTTTTCTAAATTGAAAAAGCATTACTTTGATCCTAGTACCTTTTTCCCTGATGATATTTAGGTGCGTCATTAGAAATAATTAGAGCCTTCAGCTCTTTCCCTCATGGTTAGCTGCTTTCTTCCCCTCTTTCTTCCCCTGGCACAACTAAGTGTTCATTCTGAAATGGCTTGAGACAGGTCATACGGATCAAGTTTATACAATGATATCAATTCATATTAAAGAGAATACTAACATCCCAGTTATTAATGTGAATTGTCTCCAGAAAGTCTTGCTCTCTGTTGCATGGGCATCCAACTGGCAGAAAAGAAAGGAAAATCAGGAATAACCTGCAGAGCCTGCTGCTGAGCCCTGCATTTGCTTGAGCTGCATCCTTAGCGTCACTGAGGAGTATCACTGCATTGAAAGCTGGTTAAGGCTTTTCAGGACAAATCTTTTCTCCAGATGGATGTTTCCAGACTCTCACTGATCTGTCATGAGGCTTTTTTCCCCCCTCTACTCTTTTTAACTGCAGGTTTATGGAATTTTATTAAGTGCAACAGCTACATCATTGTCTGTCTTTTAGATCTATCTGTGGCCCAGCCTTTCCTAATTCAAATTTAATGTATTTATGTCTGAATTCTTTTATTTTACAGCCATATCCTATTGTTACCATGCCACATCAGGAACAGAACTTGATACACTTAGTTCAATGAGCTGTGTCTGTGAAAAAGTCTGCAATAAAAGAAGTTCTGAGATCTCTTGTCTGAGAGACCTTAATATCTTTCTGCCTACTGCTGCCTTAACAGTCAAGACATAGCATATAGGAATAATAAAAGTAGACCCTGATTCAGTCATTTGCCTTGAGACAGTATAATGCTGTAATCATATATTCATGTTTATGTACTTAAATCCACTTGGAGTATCCCTGAAGCCGGTGGGGTGTTTACAGAAGGATGTGTCAGTGAGCATATTCTAGTCCCATCCCCATGCAATAGTCCCATTGCTATTTTGATATAAATATAATGATTAAATATAGGGAAACAGAAGGAAGCCTGGTATTGAACTGTGCCATTATGGAATTGCTTGTTCAGAGTGGACATAAAAATGTCCCCCTCTTTGTTTTAAAGGGGAAAAAAAAGCTATTTGCTGTTGATGAAAGATTAGTTTGGTAGTTTTATTAGAAGAATGAGAGGGCTATAAGCAGGTAAGAGCTTCCTCCACCAACACTAAGGAGAGAAGCTGTTACCATGTATTTTTGCCTGTTTCAGATTCCACCAGTTACTGTCAGACTTAGTTGTGATTTTGAGATACTCATTCCAGGACAATGGAGTGAGTGGCCCTATTTCAGAAGCCAGTTAAGCTGCAATCAGCATGTATCTATTGACTGAAATTAACTGTTCACTGGCAGTGCTGTTCCTGACCTTAGGCAGGATTATGGATTTGCTGAGGCCATACTAAATAGTTGCAATATATTGAATATCTTCCACAGATTTCACAATTGAGAACAGATGTGATTTAACAGGAGCCAGTAGCTTTATCACACTTGTGGTGAGCAGCTTTCACCTTCCTGCTCTCTATGGTGACATCTCAGCACTTATTACAGTAACATCTAGCCAGAAAAATACAGAAACACCTAGAAATTGCTGACTTTAACAGTCAGAGCCTGTACTAGTGGCACTCCTTCCACATATGTGCTCCTGGTATCCTAACTGAAAGACTGAAGAGATATCCAGGGTGAAATGTTTATTTATTACTCTGTGTGTGTGTGTGCCCACACATGCTGTGAGCACCACAGCATTGGATATGCGAAGTGAATTTTAAAAAGTCAGATTCAAGTCAATAGGTGACAGTCAATAGTTACATTTGGGCTCCTGGTAATGCTCCTGCCTTTACTTGGCATCATCTATTGAAGTGTTTTCAAGTCTCTTCATTTTTTGAATTGTTAATTTCTTTTATAGTTCAAAGAATGTAGCAGTAGGACAAGGGGCAATGGGTTTAAACTGAAACAGAGGATGTTCAGGTTGGATATAAGGAAGAACTTTACTGTGAGGGTGGTGAGGCACTGGCACAGGTTGCCCAGAGAAGTGGTAAATGCTCCATCCCTGGCAGTGTTCAAGGCCAGGTTGGACAGAGCCTTGGGCGACGTGGTCTAATGTGAGGCATTCCTGCCCATGGCAGGGGGTTGGAACTAGATGATCTTAAGGTCCTTTCCAACCCAAACCATTCTATGATTCCATGATTGCAAAATTGGAATGTGAGGGATAACCTTGGCAGTAGTGAAGGGAATTAATTGCAAACCCTGAGGATCAAATCCATCCAAGTGTAACTGCTGAAGCTGGCAATGCACTCTACTCTGAACTAGTTTTTTTCCCCACCTCTGTCTTTTATGTTGTTGTATAAGCAACCACTGCTCAATTACTTTTCAACTCTGCTATCTCACACCTGGGACAGACCAGCCTTTCTTCCCTATTACTGGCTGTAAGCAATTTGTAGTGTTGTTGGAGTGTTTCCAAAGTAGCCTGTATCTTCTGATCTTTCTGTATTGGAGCAGGGGTGTGGTACAAACAGAGATTATTTAAATTCTCTGCAAAATATCAAGGAGAAGAATCTCACTGTAGATGGGATTGAACAGCTCAGAGCAGTCTGCATGGAGAGTAAAGAAACTGCCTTCCAATGCCAGCCTTGGCACACAGGGATAATTACAGGTTAAAAAGAGCATATACTGCTGTATGTGAAGCCATGTGCCAAACAGTCAGGCTCTCAGGCTGCCTAGAAACCTTCCTGCTGCTTCTACTCTGATTTCCATGGACAATGGTTAAGGATGGTCTGAGAAGTCTTCAATGTCAAAGATACAGCGGAGGCAGGTCACCTGAGAGATTACCGCTTTCACATGGTCCTGAGCAACCTGTTCTAGCTGACCCTGGTTTTAAGCAAGGAGGTTTGGACTAAGCAATCTCCAGGGGTGCCTTACAACCTCAGCTGGTCTGTGGTTCTAATTACAGTATTTGTCTCTTAAAGTTGTTTTACGTGTGTCAGCCTGGTAACTTCCCAATCATTGTTAGGTATCAGTTCCTAGAACTGGCTATGCAGATAGACCGCAGGCAGCAGTTGGTCCTTACCACCTAGCTAGAGAAGTAATAAGGCATTTGACAGCCTTCGTCCTCTCAGTTACAAAACATGGGTTTGAAGAACACTATTTTCTGCTTTCATAGGTACTTTACAGTAGACATCAGTGCTTGCTGGAAATCCCCAGAAAGACTGGCTTTGACATAAGCCATTTCTGGTAAATGTCCCTATTTGTAAACATGTTTGAAAACTACATAGATGATCTTTGGCTGTCTGGTTTAGCAATGAAGAGATGACAGCCATTGTGCATGTATGTGTGTGTGCTACCACCCTGCAATTACTAAAACTACAGCTATAGTAATTCCTGTAACTTCTGTAAAGATGGCCATGTGAAGTTCTTGGCTTCTGCTCTTAAGATTCCATCTGTTCAGATAAAAAAGAGGATGCAAGAAAATGAAAGCCTAGCAACTTAGCTGCCAGGGCTGGTCCCAACAGGAATCTTCAGTGCCTGCAGGCACCCTGTGCTGTGTATTGTTTGTTGTTTGCTGTTTCAAGAGGAGAAGACTGAGCAGCAAGCTAGCATCAAAAATGAAGGAAAAATCATCCAGGGAAACTTAAAACAGAACTGTTACAGCATGTGTTACTAGAAGGCATTGTAAAAACACAGGAATTGGTAAGACAAGGTCTGCTAGCTTCTTTTTCCACCTTTTGGACAGTGAAAATAGTAGAGCACTGACCAAGTGTCTCAATTTCTCTACTTGATTCTTGCTGGCTTGCTGTCATTTAATATCAGCTTGTCTCCATTTTTCCTAGGCATAGATCCTTAAACACAGTATCATGATACTCTTGTAACTAAGTAAAGAGCAGTAACTCTGTGGACGGAAGGTTCTGAGCATATTGCAAGAGCGATGATGGTGACAAGCCAACAGGTTGCTTCGTTTTCAGTAATTGCTACTTCCAATTGAAGTTAATAGTGTTTCCTATTGGACTAAATTACAGCCCTTCACTTGCAGAACTTGCCTGTTTCCTGAGGAAGGAGTTAGCTGGTGCTTTAACAAAGGCCACACCAAATAAAAGTACAATCTGAGCGGTTGCTGTGCAGCAGCCAGGGCTGGCAGCTTGGTGGAGGTTTCACTCTTACTGTTCTTGACATCTTTTTAACAGAGAGCAAAGCTGAGCTCAACTGAAGAGTAAATGTTTCTGGGTATAATTTATGATAATAGCAACAATCATTCTTTCTCTTTGACCTTATGGAGATTAGAAACTAAGCTTTCCCTGGGGTAATCCTAGATCAGTATGTCTCTGCTTTGTTTCCTTTTTGAAGGAGACCCTGGCAATTTGCACTTCCTTGTCTTATACTTACGAGTGAATGTACTGCCATGACCTGGTGGTCACTTATGAAGCTAACTGCACTGTTTTCATCACATGTTTTTGCAGTAAATGCTGAACTGTTTTAAAAAGCATGTCTGCTCTGCAAGACAAATCCTATTCAAATGAGTTGCATGTCTGAGCTTATTCAGCTCTGGCTCATGGATTCTTCTAGGGCTAAACAACCTTTTGTTGATACCATGCATGCTGGTCTAACATGTTTGCTTAGAGAGGAAAGAGCCCAAGCTGTGTTTACTGCTTATCATTGTAAATCTGGAGTGATGCTGCTGAAAGGTGTAGTTTCAGTCTGGAGTTAGTTACAGGGAACTTGAGTTCCACTGAAGAGTTTGTACCCAAAGTTCTTCCATGGAATAAAACATATATCATAATGGCTGGAGAAGAGAGGGGGGAGACAGAAGCTGGAAGTTTTTATCCTAGGCTTGCTGGAAAACTCTCTGCCACTGTAAGGAATTCACTTAGCCATTCCTCACCTCTTCAGAAATGCAAAAGATCCTTCAAGAGAACTATGTTGTTCTTCTAAGACAGGTATTTCAGTATTGGTAGGCTTTCTCAGCAGGAAAGGATGAGTTGTCCATGATGCAGTACTAAAAGATAGTTAAGCTAGTTGAGAGGAGTATGAGCACATTAGTCATGTTATAATTTCATGCTAATATAACCTGTGTTATATACGTATCTTGCTGTAATTACATTGCTTCCAGCATCCGGACTGTGTGATTAGGAGTTACCTTTGTGGAGCACTGCCCAATGCCAGGAAGTCAGCGCTCAGTTCCCTCTTGTGGCTGCCAGATTCTTCAAGAAGGATCTCTCCAAAGACTTGGTGCATTAGAACATCACAGAAACATATGTTCCTTAAATGACTTTCCATCTGGGCATTCCATTCTTCCTTATACAAGAAGTTACAATAGTTTAATTAACTCTTTTAGCCTGTTAAACTGTGTTGAGACACTAAGTACACTTAAGGGTAAGCGGCCAAGCTCAGTCTGCCTGCACACGTAGAAACGGCATTCACCCCAGTGTAGGCTATGTACTTCTTTTTCACATAGTTGGGACCCAGAAGTACCTGCTGTGAAGAAAGGCAAATAAAAACTAGTTTATTTCTCAAATAATTTTGTTTCTTCAGGGTTTTTTTTTTTTTGAGGTAAAAAATCTGGGAAGAAAGATACTTGTTTCACATGTTTTGTATATATTTCACTGATTACTCTTCCTTTGTGTTTGGAATGCAGAGCACAGGGTGTTGATAGAAAGGTTTATTCAAGCAACAGGTAATGAAGTGTAGAGCTGATGAAAATTTTGAATAACATTTTTCAACAAGTTGAAAAAGAATAATTGTGCATGTTGCACTTGGGGTTAGAATTGATGTATGTTTAATTGTCACTTTTAACACATCATTCATCGATGCTTCTGTGGTTTTAGATCTGCTTTCTAGCAGCAGAATTGTGATGGGGCTGAAAAGCAAAAATATCCTTGTAATTTGGTGTTGGAAACAAAACTTATTATTTTTGTCATGCTGATCATTAGCTGAGTGAATTGTTGGAGCTTGAAATTCCTCTGTGTTCCTGTAGTAATCACCCTCTGCAATGGTCAAATTGAACCAGGTTGGACCTGTTGCAAGAATGGGTTTTAGCTGTGTATAAGAAAACTCTATTCCCTTACCCCCTATTAGAATGTTTATCTGATCTATTAATAGAAGATTAAATTAATGTATTAATTCAAGTGCACATTTTTAGAGAGAGAGATGGGGCAACAGATAACCTTGATATGGAGAGTTGGATGACAGTTGGGTTTTTTATCTGCCTCCTGGCCTGTGCTGCAGATGTCATGGGTGTAAACAAACATTGTCAGTGTCTTCTTCAGTCGTTTGCAAACTCAGCATAAAATCTGCAGCTCTGTAGTTCAGAGTAGATGGGATGTAAAGCTTTGGTAATGTGACAAGTTGCCTTCTGTTTGTGCTAGTAGTCTTGGCAACTGCATGCACAGTGGTGTCAAGGTTTGAAGGTAAGTGCCTTTGCATCTCTTGCTTGCAAGATTGTTGTTTGTGGAGACTCCCCCTACTTCTGGTGTAGAAATACCTGTGTTCTGAGGAGTGGTTGAAGTTACCTGCTAGATTTTGCAGTGCATATGTGGATAACATTGTCCTTCCAGAGATACTGGGAGAGCACTTGAGTCAGCTTTATGAGCTGACAGTGTTTGGAAGACTAGAGATCAGGCTAGCCAAAGCTCATGGTATTTTATCAGCTATGGCTATTGTCTGCAGCACATAAATTCATTATAAGAGGAACTCTACAACTCTGGCCTTAGATCTATAAACCTTTTTCTAAAAGAAAGCAACATAGTTCTTGTAGTTCAGTAGACATGTGAGGAGGCTACAAATACCCAAGGTGACAAAATCTTCTTAGCTTAACTTTACATGTGTCTGCATTATTCTTGGCTAGACCAAACTGTTATCTGCTGAAAAATGTCCTGCAGGTATACATATTTTATATATATAACACACTATTATATGAAGTTCATACACTGTAACAGTCAAAGCAAGAGGCTGCTCAGCAGCAGTGCTAGCAGATCCAAGTAACAGTGCTGAAAGCTGGAATTTGTGGCGTCTGAGAAGCACTGCAGCTTTAAATGTTGAAATTCAATGCATTATTGCTCTAAATGTAGGATATTTGGAAACTGAAAGAATTTGAGCCTGACCAACCAAGTCTGCCTATCAGAATTCCATAGTTAAGCAGTTATGTCTACCATTCATCATGCTGTTTAGGCTCATTGATATGACCATAGAAATCACAGTGACAGAAGCATAAAAAGAGTTTGAAATTGGGAGATCTATACAGTTACATGGCACGATTTATTTGATTAAGGCAAAATGCAAATATATAACTCATTATGCTTTCCAGTAAAAAACAGAAACACATTCATTCACCACTGGTACCAAACATCTTTGGGTGAAACAGACCTCTGTCTTCATTCCTGCACAGCAACTCTTCAATATTTAAAGGCAAGAACTGGGGAACAAAACAGAAGCATCTTGAAGGTACAGGTGAAATACGTTCATTGAGCAGCTTGCCTTTAGGTCAAAGTGATGTTGTCTTGCAAAATGATAACTTTAAAAATGCCACACTGATATCTCTTTCATCCAGCAGTGATGTTACCCCTCTTCCTTATCTTTCATTAATGACAAATCTTAAGTGTC
Source organism: Strigops habroptila (assembly GCF_004027225.2). Lineage (NCBI taxonomy): Eukaryota > Metazoa > Chordata > Aves > Psittaciformes > Psittacidae > Strigops > Strigops habroptila. The sequence continues at coordinate 2,747,526 of NC_046358.1, forward strand.
TTACTTGGTACTGGCGTAGAGAGAAGGCTACTGCCTATTCATTCACAAATGCTACACCCTGTAGGCTTGATTTCCTTCTATTCAAGAAAATGGACTCTTTAATTTTAGCTGTTTTGTGAGACCTTCTGTGATTGTAGTATAGCAGCAAGAACCTGGGTTGTATAATTACACTGTTGGGTGGAGTGGGTACTGGATTTTAGGGCACACATTACGTTACTGTGCTCAAGAGAGCTCCAAAATCAGTTCTTTTCATCTGCATATATTGGTGTGTTCCTCATGCCTTCATGCTAAATTAGTTTCTGGAACTTTTCAGGCTGCAGGAATGTGAAAAGCCAAAAGATTACTTAGGCCTTCACTAAGAAAACACTGACATCAGCACCAGGTGAGACCAACGATACAGGAAGACCATGCTCACAGTAGCGTGACATGGCACAGAAGTATAACATCAGTCAAGCCATTAGAAAAATGGAAGTTTCATCAACTTTTAGTCCTGGAAATGAAAGTATCTTCTTTTAACCTTGAAATTTTAGCTTCTAGACACTACTATTTTGTGTTTTATAATTTCTCTTTTGAAATATTGATTAGGTTTCAGCCTGTGCTGTAAGGTGAGTGGGAAACTTTTCCCTATTTACTGTGAAAACCCTTTGCTTTGGTGAGGATTCTCTTTGTTTAGTTGAACAAACTTTTGCAGTTATAATTAATTAAACAATTTTCAGCATTCCAGCACTGCACCAAAATATTTCTCTTTCTGGCTCTTTGTTCAACAGTTGTAACTCAGACGCTTCAGGCAATGCTCTGCCTGCAGGATTTTACAACTGGGCCCTGAACATCAGTTCTAAGATTGAATCTGGCACATTGGTTTTGGCTGGAGAATCAGCATATGTTTTTAACATATGCATGTTGGCAAATCAGATTGAAGTCATAAGAGGTCTGTTATCTCAATCCTCTGAGTAGTTTTGGTAATGAATATAATGGGAGGAGTCTCAGCACTGGATAGTGAAGAACTGCACAGACCCCAGATAAATCTGCTTGCAGATAGCAATGGATTTTTAGTTTGCCCGCGTAGCTGCTGGAATGAACCATAGGAGTTACCTCTTGTTTTTATCGCCCACGGGATCAAGGTTAATCCAAGAATAGCAGACAATCCATTCTGGCTCTCTGCCCATGTTTATCTCTGCCTATCACAGAGCATGCTGCTACAGGCTCATTTCTTTAATGCACATAGTTTGTATTCACGTTCTGCTCCAGAATGTACCAGTGTTTTCCTTTGCAACAGGAATTGTCAAGCATGGCAAGGTTTCCTCAGTCTGTCTCCTTGGGATGAGTCCTGGGAAACAAAACATGGAACAAAACATGCCAGCCATTGCTTATTTTCTGTTAGCCAATGATGCTAATTTAGGAAAAAAGTAGTAATATTTACAACAAGGATACAAAAGGCCTTCTTGAGATTTTCCATGTAAGTTGATCTTGAAGAACAGCCAAAAGCTTAAGGCAGTTTGTGACCTGCTCTGTAAGTCAGCATGAGCACATCTGGGCTTTTAGAAATGTAAATTGCCAAAGTAAAAATGACAGACAGCAGTTTCTGAGGGGTGTGCAGATGCAGTTTCTGAGGGTGGTGAGGCACTGGCACAGGGTGCAGGGTGCCCAGAGAAGCTGTGGCTGCCCCATCCCTGGCAGTGTTCAAGGCCAGGCTGGACGGGGCTTGGAGCAACCTGGTCTAGTGGAAGGTGTCCCTGCCCATGCCAGGGGGTTGGAACTAGATGAGCTTTAAGGGCCTTTCCAACCCAAACCATTCTGTGATCTTGTCGTTAAAGCATTTGTGCTTACAAAATGGAAGGCTTGCAAACCAGAGTAGTCACCTTTTTTCAGGAGCAGGGAAAGGCTTCACAGATCTGATGCAAATAATCTGGCCAGACCCACTGTTCTGTGGTGGGAAGAGCCCATATCTCAGTGATGATGTGAAGATGCTCTTGGCTGGTCAGAGACGAGATTTCAGACCCAGGTCCTTTGGAGATCTGTATAACGAACCTCTGCAAGTCTGGTGGTACAAGCTGACAGGCATAGGTCACTGGCAAGCACTCTTTTCTGTGTCTCATTCAGCAGATGTAACAGCAAGTCAGTCCTCATAGTTGCATCTGGTCTTGGAAGTGATTTAAACACACAGCTGTGTATTAACTGAGGTCAAGACTGCAGTTAGACCCAGAGTCATGCAGGAGTATTTCATCTCCTGGATTGTTTGCAGTAGTTTTCAGCTTATGGAGGACATCGGGGCATTGGGAGGAGCAAGAGCACGATCAGTGGTTTCCCTTCCTCCGCGTTTCCTCTGTGGAGGTGGCTACTCACAGTACCCATCAGGGATCAAACAGCTCTGGGAGCATCTGGGGAGACAGATGGAAGTCAGTCACATCTTTGACCACAGAACTATGACCATATTGTTGTAGTTAAAACTATCATGTATATCTGACTCTTATCATCAACTATATACAATTAAAGTTGGTTTTAATTATTTTCCATCTGTCTAGAAATCAAGAGTTCCCTTTGCCACAGCTACAGATGTTACAAATATGTGTTTCTATATGAGACACATGGCACATTCCAGAGCAGCACAAGTACTTGTTTTGAGCCTGAAAATGGAATCTTTTTCCCTGTTGTTAAAACAAAGTTTGTAAAATGTGATTGTCATAAATAAACCACAGACTTGAGGGTCCTTTTTTAAGACTCATAGTGAGTTCCTGATGATTACTTCATGGGTTGTTTTAGTGAGCTTGAATTTAGCTTTTACTTTGATTTGCAGTGAACATGAAGTAAAACCTATCTGATGCTGCACCTTCTAAGTATGGTTTGCAGACAAGGGTGGAAAGGGTGGTATTTCTCTCTGTGGTTACTAGCTGCCAGTTCTAGATTTAAACTATTCTTGTCTCCTATTTTATATTCTCTAAGCAGAGGAAACTGTGAAGGCAGATTCAATGGAGAAAGGATCCCTATAAATATAATATCATCCAGATGTTTCTCATTCTATTAGTGTCTGAAGGATAACTCGCTAAACTGGAAGTTAGTGTCATGGCATATCCAAGCCAAGACCTTAGTACCTTGATAATGATCCACTAAAATTTGAGAACTCTTATCTTCTAAGATGTGAGCCAGTCATTTTATTCAAGGGAATTCAGGAGAAAACTTTCTTTTAAGGCCAGTTGGCTGTGATTAAATTCCTTCTTCCTTTTCTGTGAAGATCTGGGACTGTCTGCTTTCAGAGACGTGGCATTTGTTGAGATGGTCCTTGAATCGGATCCAGCATGGTAATTCCTATCTTTTCTCTGTAAGTGTGGGAAGGTTTTTGAAATTCACTAAAATATTTTGAATCAGAAAGGAACGACAACAGACTGAAGCTGGTCATGTTTTGGAGCAAAGATTTCGTGTTGTTTCTAAATCATCATTTCTGTTGTTACTTTGTTCACATATAATTACATACTCAGATTTTTTTTTCCCCCCTGCAGCTTGAAGAGGGGTTTAGTGTTTGAGAACCCAAACTGTAAATATGCCACTGTTTTCCACATCAACATGGCATGGTTTAGGTTTTGGATACTCTGTCTTGCCTTGGAGTCTTTCCCTTTCTCCGATTCATGAGTCTTCACTCTGTTTTCTTTCTGACTTTGTTGCTATACTTGGGCTTTTTCCATCTTGGTGTAACATTCAAACAACACATCTTCTTCTAGCCAACCTCCTACACAATTCACTTTCTTGTTGCAGATTACTCTTATTCCCACCATTTTTCCCCTATATAGTTAGCCTCATTGCATGTAGGTCTCCCAGGACTCCTAACTAGGAGCCTTGAAAAGCTCTGAGGAAGCCTGCTTGGCTTACTCAGCAATGTGGCAATCACTCCCAGCATCTCTGCTAGTCACATCAGTCCCTTCTCTACATGCAAATGCACAGTCTGACTTCCAAGCTTTTTCCTTTAAAACAACAAGATAGAACAGGTAAGACTGAGCTATAACATTTTATAGCTGTTCTTAACTCGCTTTGTCTTAGTCACTTTGTGCTCTATCATTTTAGGGTAAAATGGGACTGAACCACAGTTTGGTTCTGGCATTAAGTTCAAACATTAGCTCACTGCACTGCACTGAAAGCCCTTCTTCTTCTTTCAGTCCCTTGAAAAAACCTCAATGATCTCTAAATATTTGGGATTCTTCTCTGCATGTAGCCCCTGTATAGTTTCAGTGAATCAAATATGGGAGAGTTATGGTCTACCCTACTCTGACCATAAGTATGCTGATATTTACACATGTTTTGCAATGCTGAAGTTTGCATGTGTTTAAAATGTTAGCAGAGGCTTACAGAGCGGTTGTTACAGATGAAGGAAAGACAAAGCTGTTCAGTCAAACCATTTAAAAAGACTATGGGACAGGCTGGGTGGAGGCTGTGCATGTGTGTCAGGAGCTGCTCAGACTGCCAAGAAGGAGGAGAAGGTCGCCATTCTCACCTGCTTCCATTAAGACACTATTTGCTTTCCTACTTTAGAAGAAGGAGATCCTTGTTTAGAAGAACAAGATGTTTCTTTCTTGGTGTTGCTGTCACTGTTGGCTCTCTCTTTGTTTTGCTGTAGCAAAGCAGGAGGTGATGAAAAATAGCAGAGGAGGAGAAGAAAGGTGGCAGCAGGGAAAGTATCTCCTCCTTTCTTCAACAATCTTGTCACTGGACCTTCCTGGGGATGCTGGAGGAAGGACGTTGGTAGTATGGTTGTTTCTTCTGGGAAGACCTACTACTGTTTTCATCTGAAATAGCAGGTCTTCCTCACCTCTGAAAGTCAAGCTCCAAGTGAATTGTCCTAGCATTCAATGTAGAGGAAGGATGACATGATTTTGCAGCTGCTCTGGAGCTCTTTCCTTGTTGCATACAATTAACTTTCCTCTGCCAAAAATGTCTTGGCCCCAGTGCTCTTAAAAATCCTCAGAAGAGCCCACTTTGAGAACTAGTTTCTTTATGATGCATGAATCATAGATCATAGAATACCAGGTTGGATCTCAAGGATCATCTGGTCCATTTTCTTGGCAAAAGCACGGTCTAGACAAGATGGCCCAGCACCCTGTCCAGCCAAATCTTAAAAGTATCCAGTGTTGGGGAATCCACATTTTCCCCGTGGAGATTCCATTGTGAAAAATTTTCCTCTTGTGTCCAGTGGGAATGTCCCCAAAAGTAACTTGTACCCATGAGTTAACACTGAGATCCCACAGCTTCTTCTCAAGGACTGCTACGCACGATCTCCACATGCTGGTCGTGTCTTCGGCCATTCTAATCAAATGACTGTAGTAGATTGTCCAGGAAAAAGTTACAACTGGCTGTATATTCTCTGCAAAGTGTTGCTTGGCATCCTTCTTGGTTATGTCTAAAGAAAACAACGTGGTTTACTGCAAATGAGGGGGAAAAGCCCACAGTAAAGCCCATTCTTTCCCAAAGCACATCTCACCCAGCTCCAACCTGATCCCCTTGGGAAAGGAGTGGCTGTCAGATTCTAAATGGAGAAAATGTCAGAGAACCTATGGATAAAATATTGCCAACACATGATGGTATCAGCCATTGCTGTGATTCTTTACAAGGTGTATAGTAGATGAGCAGCATCTGTTTTACTTTCCACTGCTGTGTGTACTTTCCCAGTTTACATGGGTCATCACTTGAAGACATCGTCATGGCCAGGAACTGAACAAAGCAATGGTGGCATTCTTCTTCATAGAGAACAGACAGTGTGAGTCCCTGGTGAGCTGCTGCTATGAGTATGACAGTTTCCCAGGGCTGGATCACTTCATGTGCAGAATTTAATGAGCTGCCAAATGCTTCTAAATGTCACAAAGTCCAGAGGAAAACGCACAGTACAGAACATGGCACAGGCAGAAATGAATAGACAGAAATTAATTCCTTAGCTTGCAGCATCTCCAGTTAATTTCCCATGAAGGTTTCTCCCTTTCTCCTCCTCCAGTGTGTTTCAGACTGTGAAATGACCAGTCTTTCCCTAGAGGCAGAGAGCTCCCCAGGTTAAGGGCCACAGGGCTGCCAATTGCCTTTGTTTTCTAGAAAAGGAATAATTGCATTTATTTTCTTTGTGCAATGTGGTCCAATGTTGGCATTTCATTCAGTTGAACTGCATCTCTCTTCTCATGTGAGAATACTGCTTATCTTATACGGTGTCCATGAGCAAAGTAAGATAGAGCTGTTGTACCCATGAGCGTGTCCACAGTATGAAGAAAGGAAATAGCTGGATAAAAGGAGAAATTGAACTCATTATAGTTACTCCTGATAGAATAAAGATTTATCCAACTTGAGCAGCAATGTGAGGGGTGGGGTTTGGATGGATGAGGATAGCAGTAAGAAGCAAACATCTTCCTTGACATTTATTTTTGCAGTTCAAAGCCTGCTCTCCTTCCGGCACAGGGTGGTAACTGGGCAGTCTGTTTTGCTGTGAGTTTTAAAGCCTTTGGAAAAATCTGTCGAGATTAAAAAAGACGAACGAACAAACCAAATCTTTCTTTCCCGTTCCTCCCAAACCAGGTTTTCCACATTCAAGGTCTGTTTGTGCATAGAAGTCATGTATAAACCTGGCACATGTGAATTCTTTACAGAATGGAAATTTCTCCATGTTAGGTGTTATTTCTGGTGCAGACTCAATGGTATTAGCTGTTGGCTGGCCACAGTCTCTCGCTGCTCAGTGCTGAGTGTAACAGTCACCAAGGTTTGACTGGATCCACATGGTTCCCTGGCCAATAGTGTTCCCACCATGAAAGTGGCAGGGAAGCTGTGATGTGGCCTAAATAGCTTATCTACCACAAAAGGTAGCTTCCGTTGCTCCTGAGCTGTTCACCCCATATGACTATTTAATTCTGGTGCTTTAGCCTACCTCTCTGTCCTCACCATATCTAGGGAGCTTTGAATCCTGTACTAGAGGCTCTGCTGAGTACATAGAAAATCTAGATAACTAATTTAGGCTCCTCCCTTAAGTGCCTGAGTTTAAAAGGTGTAAATCATAGAATCATAGAATCATAGAATCGTAAGGGTTGGAAAGGACCTTAAGATCATCTAGTTCCAACCCCCCTGCCATGGGCAGGGACACCTTGCCCTAAACCATGTGGCTCAAGGCTCTGTCCAACCTGGCCTTGAACACCGCCAGGGATGGAGCATCCACAACCTCCCTGGGCAACCCATTCCAGTGCTTCACCACCCTCACTGTAAAGAACTTCTTCCTTATATCCAATCTAAACTTCCCCTGTTTAAGTTTGAACCCATTACCCCTTGTCCTACCACTACAGTCCCTGATGAAGAGTCCCTCCCCAGCATCCTTGTAGACCCCCTTCAGATACTGGAAGGCTGCTATGAGGTCTCCACGCAGCCTTCTCTTCTCCAGGCTGAACAGCCCCAACTTTCTCAGCCTGTCTTCATATGGGAGGTGCTCCAGCCCTCTTACCATCCTCGTGGCCCTCCTCTGGACTTGCTCCAACAGCTCCATGTCCTTTTTATGCTGAGGACACAATACTCCAAGTGAGGTCTCACGAGAGCAGAGTAGAGGGGCAGGATCACCTCCTTCGACCTGCTGGTCACGCTTCTTTTGATGCAGCCCAGTCCCATGAGTCTGGGACAAGGTAGAAAGCCTAAATGGGTCAGGGAATTCAAGCTGGACTTCCAGAAAGTCTTTCAACTCATAAGCTACTGGGTAATTTTTGAGAGGGACTTTTTACAAGGGCGTGTAGTGATAGGACAAGGGGGAATGGCTTTAAACTGGAAGAGGTGAGATTTAAATTAGACTTTAGGAAGAAATCTTTTGCTGTGAGGGTAGTGAGGCGCTGGCACAGGGTGCCCAGAGAAGCTGTGGGTCCCCATTCCTGGCAGTGTTCAAGGCCAGGTTGAACAGGGCTTGGGGCAACCTGGTCTAATGGAAAGTGTCCCTGTCTGTGGCAGGGGGTTGGATATGGATGAGCTTTAAGGTCCTTTCCAGCACAAACCATTTCATGATTCTATGACTGGCAATTCAGGATTGCTCAGATGCTTAAAAAGACCTCTGATTTTGTAAATGCTGCTTTGCTACTCAGAGGAAGAGAAGGAGCAGAGGGACAAATAGTGCACGTGTGTGTAAAGAGGTAATGGTGGTGTTTTAGAGTGCACGTTGCAACTGGCAAAATGGAAACAGATGGCAAATATTTTACAGAGTGGAGTTATTCCACCCTGAAGGATGTTCAAAGTCATACAAGGAGAGTTCAACCTGCAAATCCCATTATTGATAAACGGTTTTTAACAGTGTTTACTCTTACTGTGCTTGTTTATGTGTGCACAGGCACATAACCACGCAGCTTTCAAAATGCCTTTCATGGGTGCAGCTGCTTTCATTAATCCCAAAATCATTTTATAGTTTTTGGTATGTGTCTTTCTCTGAAAGTAAAGGAATTGGTACCTTCTCCCCTCAGTCATTCTCTCTTGGATACTTAAATAAAAAGGGTTTTCTTTTCCAGCATTAATAAATTCATCACTGGAAATGAGAAGGACATTTTCACTTACATCTGCAGGCCTGAGCCTTCCACCAGGGTGGCAGGTATCCTCAGGGAAAAATCAAGCAAATAATCCATCCCTCTGGCTGTATATTGAGAGGATGGATGAGATGTGTTGTGTATGAGAGTATTATGGTGCCCGTATCTTCATGTCTAATCTCAATACTGCATTCATTCTTATAGCAGGAGTAAGGGGGGGCTTTTTATAAGATAGTCCAAAATGGCTGTTGTAGCTATTGTTATTACCTTATTTATATTCCTTTATTGCCTTGTAACCCTTCATATTGAGTAAAACCTCACTGTGTTGGATGCTGTGCAAATTAGGAACTTGTTTTTCCACAAACTGCTTACAGTTGAAGAAGTGTTGTACATTTATTCTTGCACAGAGATGTCTCCATGTTAGCTGTTATCTCTTTAATTCTACTCATTCCTCCCCAGCAAAACAGTTCATGTTAAAACACAGCTGCATCAGTTCTGCTGCAGCCTAACGGGTCGGTTGTGCACATGTGGAGGCCTGAGCTCTGCGTGTAGGAAATTTAGGATGTGAAAAGCCATTGGATAGTGGTAGTGTAACATAAAGATCAATGGAGGTAGCACTGAATTAGCCTGGCTTAAGTGAAGTTTCAAGCAAGTGTTACTAAATGAGCAGCCTGTATGTATGGAATATTGTGCAGGCACAAATACTATATGAGCTGCACCCCTGATATCAGAACCCTTCTGATCCAAACCAGTGCTTTGGTTTGAGCTAGCAGGGCCTGACCTATAGCTACTAGTAGTAGAAGCAGGTCCTTTATATTCAGTCCAGCCCTGTTTCCCATGTCTTGCACAAAACCGGCGTGTCCTGGCCTGACCCCATTTTGGGTTAGAAGCAGCTCAGCTAACCAAGGCTAAGCAGTTCCAGTTCCTTCCACCCGCTGTGACCTGCCAGTCTTGCTGAGTGGACAGAGAGGGACAGAGTTTGCCTCTGCAGGTGGGTTTTAGCTGTGCCAGCCTCACACAAGCATGCCCAGGAAGTGACTAAGTGTGCAAGATAGCAGGCCAATGTTAACTATACTGGTTTTTTTCCCTTGTTTGCACAGACCCTTCATGCTTCTGCCACCACTGATGGAGTGGATGAGAGTGGCCATCACCTACGCTGAGCACCGGCGCAGTTTAACTGTGGACAGTGATGATATCAGGCAGACAGCCAGACTGCTCTTACCTGGACTGGACTGCGAGCCCCGGCAGCTGAAGTATGTGCTTTATAAGCTTTATAAGCAGCTAAAGTAATTGTAACTTCTTACAATATTCTTCTTACTCTATTTCACAGCAGCCAGATCTCAAAATACTGTACAGGCAATACATGTTTAACCTTTTAGTCCTCTAAGAGATAAAGGAAATTTGGCCAAACACTGCAGCTGGGGTAGAAAGACTTTTGTCTTGCCAAAAGTTATACAGCAAGAATGATACAGAGAAGGTTTGAAATACAAGTATTTGGACTTTTATGCCTCAGCCTTAATTCATAGAATCATAGAATGGTTTGGGTTGGAAAGGACCTTAGGATCATCTAGTTCCAACCCCCTGCCATGGGCACGGACACCTTACACTAGACCACGTAATTGCAAGATTGCTTTTTGCTTTTTGACATACCTTGATGAAAAATATCAGTAACTTTTAAACTCTTCCCCTCACATCTACATTGAACAGGGATTTATAATTAGCTTGGTTCATTAGCACATCATAGGTATTTTATTCAGGTTTGTAGTTGCTGTCATTAGCACTGGTTTTATTATCAGGGTTACATCTTCAACTTTAGCACGAGATAAGTTCTTGTTTCTTGTATGAATTTTATCCCCTCTATACCTTTGGGTTAAATGAGTGGGTGGGACACATTAATAACAATAACTAATACTTTTATCATGCTCTTAGATGATGAAATGATCACCTGAAAAGATAAAAATACACCATTCTCTTAGGATTACTTTTCATGAACAACAAAAGCAACAAGAAGCTTTTAATCAGGAGCCCTGGATCTGGTTTTGTTGCTTTTTACCTTTGCTTTCTGGCAGCCAAAAAGTCTCTTGCTTTTTTCTACATCTCTGTCTCCCCATTTGTGAGCTGGAGGATAGTACTTATTCCCCACAAAACCTGATGCGAAGCTGAATTAGCTGGTGGGTATGGTGGTGCAATTACATGACTGAACCTTTTATCAGCTGCTGCTGAATCCTAGTCTCATTCTCAGCTCTCAGTTCCTGCCTTTCTCCTGAGACGTGGTACCTGACAGACTGAGAGTTCTGCCAGTCTGTATAAGTGAAGTTAAACAGGTGATCCTCAGCATTTATTTAAACTCTTTGGCTCCAGACTGGAAGGGAGCAGCTCAACTTGGACTTATTCCTGGAAGACTTTTCTTCTTCCTTTTCGCTGCCAGTGTACGTGTGCTCTGTGTCAGTTGAAGCACAGGCTACTCTGTCTTATGTGTGGATGGTAGGTGCTAGTGTAGGCAACTTTATATGGGCTAAACTAATTTTACAGATGCGCCTAATGCTTGCCAAAACCTTCAAAATTCTTCGAGGAACAGCACTGCAGAAGACTAACCTGATCATGAGTACTTCCAGTCAGCTTCATGGGTTTTCTTTCAGTCTCTCCTTTAGAAAGACTTCTGATTTCAAAACTAACCCAAACCTTTCACTTCAAAGGCATCCTGCTCTCTCTGCACTGTTTTTTCGTGCACAGTAACATACAAAGCACTTTTATAGATCATATACCTTAAAATACAAAGAAAGAAGAGGGCAGGGATTTGGGTCTTTGAGTTTGCTCCTGATGTGAGCTCAAAGAAAACACTTAGAGACAGCCTTTATGAAAACGAGGGTCATCTCAGTAGCTTAAAACTGAAGCCATGATGACATATCTATGAAGTGAAGCTCTCAACCCAGGAAGTCCAAAACAATGTCAGCAGTAAATAAAAGTGAGAAGCAGGTACAAAGGTATAAAATATCTCACGCTATGTGGGATATTGAGGCATAAGATAATTCTATTGCTGGGTTGTAATGGGTTAGCAGTACTGGCCCAGGGAAAGGAGTATGTTAGAGGTTTCTATTCAGTTTGTTATTACAGAAAGAATGGCAATTCTGTAAGAAAACCAAGTTCCTTCACACCTTTTACCTTACCAAACTGTTCCTCCATAGGGATGTATGCAGTGGACATTCCTTGCCAGTGGAACAACCTCTCCCTTAAAGTAACACACATCATCTTTGTAGTAGAGGGCAAAAATCGAAGTTAAGCTGACCAGGTCTTTGTTCTGAACTACCTTGCCTGAGTTTTATTTTCAGAGGTCTAAGGATGTTGTGTGACGTGTGGTAAGAGAGAAAGAGCATGAAAGATTTAAGCTAACAGAAAAAAAGCCATGAGGAGAGAGCAGTGCCCATTATATGATCCTTTAAAGCAGTCATTTGTATCCAGTCATTACAGCACATTCAGGGGAAAAGGAAATCTTGGGACTGAAGCCATCTTTACCCCTGGCTTGCTGTGTGACACCAGGCAAACTGCAAGTTGCTTTTCCTCATGATGCACAGGCTAAAAGTCACATAATGATAGTTCCTTGCAGTGGTGATGCATCAGGAAGGGTATGTTGAAATCCCTGAAAGAGAAGTTGTGCAGAACAACAAAGTGCAACAAGCGTAACCTGAAATTCAGACCTCTCATATCTATTCTGTGACACAGACTGCTTGGACAACATAGTCTTCCACAACAACTGCTTGTGTCTTAGTGGATGAAGCTTTCTAATATGATGCTCTTGGTTTATGTCTGTCAGACAGTTAATAAACATCTTTGGTATTCGTCTGTTACTAGTTAAATGATAATATATGTGAGGAAATGTTAGGGTGCAGAGAACAGGGTTTCATTTCCTTCTACTTGAATATAAATGTTTAGATTTTAATATAAGTTGTTATCACACAGTGGGTTTTTTATCATTATCAGTATTATTTCTTCACTGCAGGCCAAATTTCAGTCACTCACTACCAGTAGTTATAGTTGTAGTTACTACTTATGAAACCTAAAAAGCACACGAGGCTTCTGCTCCCTCTTCAAGCTATCCTTTCTCAAACTAAGACCTCAGCCCTATCCCTCTCCCTGCTCTCTGGGCTCTGCCTCACGGATGTCTCCCCATCCACCATCAGCTCTTCAGTTCATGCCCAGGGCATAGCTGGGTGTACATGGGAGCTGTGTTATGGGCAACTGCAGGAGTACATGCTTTACTCTAGGAACCATGAAAGTGTTTGCCTCTCTTCTCCACAGGGTAACAACTCACACATGGAAAACCTGCTGTGGTTACAACTGCTGCACAGCAGTTGTATGTATGTGAGCTCTCTCCTCAGCTCTTGTAGGATGCTCTAACTTTTATCACACTCTAAAAGAAAAGGAAATGCACCTATCATATAGGAGCATCCTGTTGAGCTACCTCTGCACAACAGCTAGTACAGTACAGTGACTTCTGCATGGGCTGAGCCTGCAGATCCCCCAGGAACAAAGCTCAAATTATAACTTCAAATTCATTACCTAAGCTGGCCTCCTGGCAGCTCTACACCAAGGGCTACAACACCTCTTCACCATGTCTCTCTGATAGCTCTGTGCAGCTCTTTTGTTCTGCTGTTCGCTCTGCAGGGCTCATGGGGGAATTGTCCTCCCACCACCCTTGCTCCAGCAGTGCCTGTAAATAGCACTGGGTGGAATCATGCCTGTTGGCAAAATAGAAACAATGTGCAAAGACAGGTACATCCCTTCAGAAACTTACTTTCTGAGGTTCACTGGATTTCAAGTGAAGTAATTTTATTTCACTTTTCTTTTTTCTAGGATTATTCTTCTCCTTCTTACAGTACAAAGTAATTGCATCATATTCCACATAATATTGTAGCATTATGATCCTGTACCAATTACTTTAGTAGAATAAGATTATTAATTTACTAGCCTGACTCTAGGATTTATATCTGTCTAGCATTAAGCCTTTTACCTTACTGTCCTCTTGTGCTCTGTACTTTAGGTGATCTAAACTCATAGCTGGGTGCTTCAGAGATGTTGTCTTCTGTACTCAACCGCCTCAAAGGCACATTTTATTTGCAGATGTATCTCCAAAGAGCCTGTAACTCCAAGACTGTCACTTTGCCTCCCTGCTGACTGTTCCCCAAACTGCACCCTGATGTAGTTCCTTACTGAAAGCAGCTGCGGTGAGATGCTGGTTTCCCCCATCCAATGTGACCAGTCACCAGGCTGTGGCGGGATCTTTGTTAACTCAGCATATTGTTTATAGCATCTGCTCCCCATTTGTTATCCACCATCAGTGCAAGTTCAGAATCATTAAAGAAATGACTGGCTGAATTAAAATGTGAATAAGATTCACCCTGAATCTTCTTCATGAAGCGATGAGTGTTCTACTTATCTATCTGGCAGGCTGCACAAAGTTTCCAGAAGAGGTTGGCCTTGTTGAAAGAATCTCAGTTTTCAAAGGAGCTTTGCAGGCTCATATCTCACTCACTGAGAGTTTGCACAAGAGCCTGTGTTGAAAACCAGACAACTAGTAGAGAAGGCATTCACCCCAAAATAACATCAAAGGGCTGACCATATCAATGCCCAGCTGAGATAGGAAACACCTTCAATTTGGCAATGTTTCTTCAGTGAAGGAGATACTCTTCCAGGGTTGGAATTCAGAAGACTCTGAGCAGATAAGGAGAGGACTCACAGTAATCCCTGGGCTCCTTCCAAATGAGATAAAGGTCCTTTGATAATCATCTGAGGGATAAGGGTTTAATAGAGCCTCATAGAAATGTTACTTCCTTTTATTGAGGGTTGGAAAAGAGTTGAGAATGTTCCACTACCTAAATTTGATTTTTATTTATCTTTTTCTTAATTTTTATTATTTTTTTCCCCAGAAAAGAATAAGGATCATGATCTTGTTTCAGAAATGTCTTTTATCGCAAAATAGTAGCTAGTCTGGTAGGCAGACAGCATCATTGTTTCACCCTAGTACTACACTGGTATTTTATTAGATATGCTTTTCTCCACCTCTTTCTCCTCCTTTATAATATGTTCGTGTATATGTTTAATGGACTATCCTATAACAAGCAGAGAAATACAAATATGATCTCCAAAATATATACAGCTCATTATTTAAAACAACTGGGGTTTTGGTGGCGGTTTTTATGAGAACAGCACTAAGGAAACCTGGTTGCTGCAGGTTTGCAGCCTGTCACACCAGTCCCACCACATTAACCTCACTGCTGCAGTAAGCCTGGATGCTTGGTGCCTGGTATGGTATGGGCATATTCCAGCATCCCCTTCGTGTTCTCCTGGATAAGATGTAGCAGAAGCAGTGCCTGGTCCAGAGCTACCCTTAGCGAGGGGCTGGGTGGAAAATATCCCTCTTGGTAAGGAATAAGGACTTTTCCTGCCTTTCTCTGGAGGAAAGCACCAAGGAGGCTTCTCTACTTGGCCATCTTTGTAATTATATTTTTTTCCAGTGCTTACATGAACTTACTGTCTCTAAGAACTAAAACTTCCATCTCCAATATGAGTGAAGTTAGCCAGGGGGAAGGCATACAATAGGTAAACCCATGGAAATTCATAAGCCTGATTTCTGTAGGAAAAAGAAGAAATCCAGAAATAATTTTGTCTTCCACAGACCTGAATGCTGCTTTAGTTCCTTCCGAAGACTGGATGCTAAGGCTGCTACTGAAAAATTCCAGCAGGATCTGGGTTTCCGAATGCTAAACTGTGGAAGGACAGATCTGATCAACCAAGCCATCGATGCACTAGGACCTGACGGGGTGAACACCATGGATGATCAGGTATGACATATAACCACACACACACACAGATTCTCTGCATGAACAAATGGCATGTTCCTTTCCAGGTGGCAGATCAATACACGGGGTCGTGTTAGTTGCCTCTCAAAGGCTTTTCTAACTCTAGCTTGTGTTGTAGTCTGAAAATAACAATAAAATAACCCCCAAACTGCACCCATCCTCACACCACCCCCAAGAAGCCCATCAAAGCCCAGAGGGAATTGTTTATCAGCTGGAATGCAGGTCTGTTCCTTGGCTGGCCTGTCTCAGACGCTGATGGAAGACAGGTTAATACGCAGGCTGCAAATAGAAAGTCTGGTGGTGTCTTAATGCTAAGACAATGTCAAAACAAAGTGGTTTGTGCCAGTGACACTCTCTTCTGGTTCAGCAGCCCAAATCCACTCTGGGTCAGTGATGAGTGACCAAAAGGTGTTACTGGCTGATGGCTTTCAGGCTGTCTCTGCAAAGTGAGTTACATGTGTCAGTAGAGTCTGACATACAACAGCACTGAGAACCCCAGTGGCATTGGTATCAGTCAGTAGTAGCTTTGTTGAAAGTCCATCATGCTGATGTGTTTGTTGTTTCGTTTTTACCTGTTCCCTGCTCAGCTACACTGTACCATAGGGATTTGGTAGTCTGGGGAGTCCTTAGCTGCCTCTGCTTGTGCTGTCAGTGCCATCAAGTAGCAGCAGAGTCTGTTCTCTGGGGCATCATTCAATGCATGGCATTAGCTTGTAATTCAAGGAAAAACCCAACCTCCCCCAAATAAACACTCATTATAGCTGTCACAGCAGCGGGAATGAGCTGTCATGTCACAGAAACAATAGGATATTTAGCAGTAGGAAGTGTTTATGTTCAAGTAGAGAGGTTTTCTCATAGACAGCATTTACTGCAGCAGCATTTCAGATCAAATTCTGAAGCTGGCACATCTTCCATGGTGCTTTCCACCGTCCTGCAGTTTTAAAGAAGTGTGACTGTACACACAAATACAAGCAGAAACTACTGCACAAGTTATATCAAGGTACACAGTTGCCTTATTTACATGCTCACAATAAGAACTTTGTGGTCACAGAGGTGAGGTGTCACATCATAGGTGTGTTTGATAATGACTTTATTAAAATGACAGAGGTGGCAGGTTTGTATTAGGAAGGTTTGCCACTTACTTCCTGTATTTTTTTCCCCCAGAAGTTTTTGCAGTTCCTGTTTATGGCACCCTGAGGCTTTTTGTTCTCTCAAAGCATCTTATTTTTGCATTGTGAGCCTTACTGACCTAACACCAAAGACACTGGTGCCAAGACCATCACTTCTCACTGCAGGATGTTTCTTACCTCTGTTCAGCCAACTGGGAGCTGTTTGGCCTGCGTGTGCATAAAAGACCCTGTATTCTGTAGGCAACTCACTGCAAAGTTTCAGGAGTTCCTGCTGTCACTTATTTATCATCTCATTGTCATCCTATTGCTGTCATCCTCCAGCCAGTCCTACTGTGAACAGGGGGATCGTAGCATGCTGGTGGCTCTGTGTTCTTCGCAGAACACTGCTCCCACATCTCAAAGCAGTGTTTTGGCACTGACCAAGGAGGACAAGACAGGCTCTCTTTGGAGACGCTGTTGCTCTGAAATTCTCCAGTGATTCTGGAGCAACCCATCTCTGCAGCTAAGCAAGTGTCCTCCATTGCACTACCAATCCCAGACAGAGTTAAATCTAAACTCCCAAACTAGCAGTCAGCTGTGCTGTGGCTGCAATATGAAACCAAATCTGAGCAACCTGGTCTGGTGGAAGGTGTCCATGAGGTGGGTGTTCGGACCCACTTCTACATGTGTGTGTATGGAGATGTATTTAGAGGGAGAGAACACGTCTTCAGAAACTTGAGTTTGGAGCAGGGCCCTGATTCACTTTTAGTGGGGACCAGGCAGCACCCTGGTTTCACAGGGTTTGAGGCGTTTAGGAAAACAATCTCTTCTCTTTCCACACTGAGGAACGAGCAGGGAATGCACAACTGATATTAAAAATTAAAAGGGAAAAATGGAAAGGGGAAAGCAAAGGAAAGGCAAAAGGAACAGGAAGAGAAAGGGAAGGGAAATCTATACAATCTATCTAGTTTTAGAACTCTGACTGGGGCAGTAAATAAAGGCTTGTGCCTGCAGATCTGAGTTACATTCTCAGTGAAGTTTACTTGTCTGTAATGAGCGTGAATCCTCCAAAGCCCCACAAAAGCCAAGCCCACCCATCCCTCCCTGCCCCCCATCTTTGCAATGTGTGTAACTGCCTCAAATGCAGGAAGCTTGGAATTGGGGCTGTTTGGAAAAGACACCTTTGCAGATACAAGATCAGACTCCTCTGTGTAAGCTGTAATTCCATTTTCCATTTTCCTCTCTGAAGAAGAAGCTGTTATTGCACAGTGAGCAGCAGAGATGCTGCCTGTGAAAAATTCAAACACTCACAATAATTGGGAGGGGGGGGGGAAGCCATAGGGTGTGAGCAGGAATGGATTTTACCAGGCTATTTCCTTTCTGTCCTTGGCTACTTCTGGAATGAACTCCTTAAGTAAGGCTCGTTTCTCTCATAATTCATCTCTGAGCCGTCATGGTTTGATGGTTAAGTAGAGAGAGAGAGATTTATGGGATTGAAATGCTGAAATATTGTGGCAAATTGGATTTTAGCAATGGGGATAAGTTGCCAAATAAATTCATCCTGTGTGTTTTTGTTGTTTTCTGCTCTCGGTTCATCTGGCTACAAATGATCTAAGAAACGATA
Source organism: Strigops habroptila (assembly GCF_004027225.2). Classification (NCBI taxonomy): domain Eukaryota; kingdom Metazoa; phylum Chordata; class Aves; order Psittaciformes; family Psittacidae; genus Strigops; species Strigops habroptila. The sequence continues at coordinate 2,765,620 of NC_046358.1, forward strand.
TTTCTTTTTTGGCAGCCTTGAGAAAGCTCAAGAATTGCGGACAAAACAGGGCTGGGATTTTCACTGATCCCTTTTGTATTCTCACAGGCCCCTGATGTTTTGCCCACATCACTTAGTGCATCACTCTGCAGAGAAAGCAACATGTTTTGAACACATACATATGCTGTCCCTATACATATGCACAGCTGCACATACACACACATGCTCTTCTGTACATTAAGATCCAAACTCACTGTGTCTGTGACAGTGTCTCTGTTGACAGATATAGAAAGATAACTTTTTATTCCTTCTTCTTTCTTCCTGAAGGGTATGACCCCACTAATGTATGCCTGTGCTGCTGGAGATGAAGCCATGGTCCAAATGCTTATAGATGCTGGAGCCAATTTAGATATACCAGTGAGTGACAGAGGACCCTCTCCCCGCAATTATTCATCTGTAAATAACAAGAGCAAGTTATGAAATCTCTCCTAGCAACTGAAGGCTTCCTTTATGGAAGCTTCTGAGCAAGGCACTGCTTTCAGAAACCATTGCTTCAGGGATTTGGGAGGGGGAGGAAAACCTTCAAAACCTCTTGGAGCACTCCATGGCTCCAATTATGATTGGCATTGGCAAGTCTAATAGGTATGGGGGGAGTAAAGGGGCTTCCCTCCTGAAAGAGCTGCCACTAGGAGAAACCAATAAGCCCATTAAAAAGGCCCAGGGGACTGGATGGAGTGACTGGTGCGAGCAATGGCCTAAGTAACCATTCCCTGGGGTTGTCACTTCCAAAGGAAAAAGCCAGTTATGTACAAGCCTGAAGGTTACGGCAGACAGGCTGCAGTGGTTAATAACTACCTGGTTCCTTCCTCCCAGGTTCCCAGTACCTCTCCTCGATACCCTTCAGTCCATCCTGACAGCCGGCACTGGACCGCTCTTACCTTTGCTGTGTTACACGGGCACATCTCTGTTGTGCAGGTAAGCAGAGGAGATCCCTAGGTTGGGAATCTTTACAGGAGATGCAGAGGGACTGCAGTGCAGCATCCTCGCTCTCAGGCTTCCCAAACACGGGAGCATCACAGGGTCCATGTGGGGTTTGGTGGAAGCCTTCTAAAAACCAGTGGAAAATGGCATGTTCTGCAAACAAGGAGAATGCAACCAGTACTTTTTTTGGGAACTATGAACTGACGACACAATTCCTAGCAAGGCCTGGGTAACAAAACACTCTGTGTTACCTTATTTTTCTTTGGTTTCAGTATTGGTTTGAGGCTTACCACTTCCAGAGCAATGTACACAGTCATTTCTTTGGTATTAGACAAACTGGTGCTTCATGTGGCGTGGTTACAGGTCAACTGCTTGATCAGGATGCTTCTGACATTAGATGTTAATTGGTTTATAACAAAAGTTCTGCTTTCTGCTCTAACGGCAGCAGATCAGTTATAACTTCCTTTATAATCATAGAATCATAGAATCGTAAGGGTTGGAAAGGACCTTAAGATCATCTAGTTCCAACCCCCCTGCCATGGGCAGGGACACCTTGCCCTAAACCATGTGGCTCAAGGCTCTGTCCAACCTGGCCTTGAACACCGCCAGGGATGGAGCATCCACAACCTCCCTGGGCAACCCATTCCAGTGCTTCACCACCCTCACTGTAAAGAACTTCTTCCTTATATCTAATCTAAACTTCCTCTGTTTAAGTTTGAACCCATTACCCCTTGTCCTACCACTACAGTCCCTAAGGAAGAGTCCCTCCCCAGCATCCTTGTAGACCCCCTAATAATCCTGGAGAATTGCATGAATGAGACTTAAGCTCTCATGGGACTTGAGCCTCTCGCATCCTCCCTGCTCCCTTTGCTGTGGAATTAATGTGTGGGGCAAGAGAATGAGGTGAACTCCTGGAAATCCCATCTGAACTTCAAGAGGAATTCTAAACTAGTCACAGCAGATAGTCAATTGCTGTGAATTGAATTTACCTTCTGCTCAAAGGGGAAAAAAAGAAAAGATATAAGCAAAGGGAGGCTGCACACCCTCATTTTTTGTTGGTGTAACACTTGTAAATAATGACATAGATTAGATTCCACCCGGAAAACTGCCAGAGCAGTCTTTGGGATGACAAAGGTTGGACAGCCTGAATTTACATGTGAGATAGGAGATGCAGCCAAGCATATAAAAGCTCCTGTTGGACTGCAGGAGCCACAATGCTTGTTTCTTTAATTTTGGTTCAAACTTCTAAAGATTATAGGAGCTTTTTTCATTCAGCAGTTGTTATTCTAAGGGTAGATGTCAGCTTCTGCCAAAATTGGTGTGTAAAATTGCCTTTCCAATTGGAAACTTGCATGGAATAGCCGGCATCTCAGTAGAGAAACAAACCAGCACTTGCGCTCCGCTAAACGTTTTATAGTAAAGTGTGACTCTACGTGCTACGTGTGCCAAGGCCAAGGTCATCACTAACTGGGGATGGCTGAAACTGTTAGACTGTGGCAGTGTTACAGGAATAGAGTCAGCTGGACTCCTACACCCAACAGAGGAACCTCTGCTGATGGTGATGCACATAGAATTACAGAATGGTTTGTGTTGGAAAGGACTTAACGCACATCCAGTTCCAACCCCCTGCCACGGGCAGGGACACCTTCCACTAGAGCAGGTTGCTCCAAGCCCCTGTGTCCAACCTGGCCTTGAACACTGCCAGGGATGGGGCAGCCACAGCTTCTCTGGGCACCCTGTGCCAGCGCCTCAGCACCCTCACAGGGAAGAACTTCTTCCTTATATCTAACCTAAATCTCCCCTAAGTTTGAACCCATCACCCCTTGTCCTATCACTACATCCATGCTCTGGGTGACCCGGTGCTGTCTGCCAGCCCTACCTGGCCAGAAAAGGTCCCCATCATCTTCTCCTTTCATCTGGGTGGGGGTGATCTCCCTTGCCTGCAGCTCAGTGTGTCCACTGAAAGCAGGCTCTGTGCGTGGCAGGTCACTGCAGCTGCCAGGGCCTCCTTACACAGGCTCCATTGGGCCAGAGAGACCAAGAGGCATGTTTGGCCTCCAGGGCTAATTCCCTGGAGGAACCCTGTTTCCTGCACACAGCATGAAACTAAATAAGATGGACTTCCTGCACTGAAGAGGAGTTCTGCTTGCAGAGCTCTTTGGAGTTGGGCACTTAAAATTGCAAAACCATGTTCACAAAGGAGATTTAAAACAAAAACAAGGAGGTGATGTTCTCCAGGCTGCCAGCTGAGCACCTTTCCAGCATAAACTCAGTATTGAAAGCTTGGTAAAGCGCAAGGAAAGAAGAAAACTCTAAATTGACATTCATGTGAAGTCTTTAGCCCTGGGCTGAGCAAGGAAATGCAAGAGAAATTTGCCTTGTAACAGGTATTTTGCTTTAGCCTTCGAGCTGGTCCCTTTGTGTGCATGCACCCTTCCCTGTGAATCTGCTGGTTTGCTGTTTTACACACAGCCTCTTCTGTTTTGTCCTGCTGAATTGCTCTTTTCTCAACTCTTTATATTTCATGTGTGTGTTGCAGCTGCTCTTGGATGCTGGTGCCCATGTCGAGGGCTCTGCTGTCAACAGCGAAGACAACTATGCTGAGACTCCTCTTCAGCTGGCTTCAGCAGCAGGTAAGCTCCATGCAGCCTCCAAGTGCTCTGTCTCTTTGTTACCACAGAATAACCACAACCAGTACATGTGTGGGTCTGTAAACCACATTAGGAGTCACTCTGCACTGCATTTAAGCTACTGTGGCTACAGTAAAGATACCAAACAGGTAGCACAGTGAGCTGGCTACTAAAAAGGCAGCATTTTGTTCATTTCTAAAACACCAGTAGGAATCCATCTGGGTTGGCAGCAACCAACAGCCGTTGGCATGTGGCAGCAGCTGAATGGGCACTGAGTGTCTGCTTTTCCTACTGGTCCCAACACTTACCCCCTGCCAACAGCCGCCCCAGTACAGCTGAGTGGAGCAACTCCTTTGCACAGGGCACTGTCAAGAAACATAAACCAGCTACTGTCTAGTCCAGGCATGTTGTGGATGTAAATAACTTCCAGATGCAAAAATTAACACATTTCAATTCAGCCTGAAGAAAAATAACTGCCGTATAAAGAATTTTTTTTCATTAATTTATTAAAGACAAGTAAAATCCTACATTTCTTCTACCTGTCATCAGAAGAGTTTAGCATTCTGTAAGCAAGTCTGTGCTAGCCTAAAATACCTGTTGGTTTTCAACACTTTTCACCTTGTAACTGTTTCTATTTTTTCCATTAATTTCTTTTTGCTTCGTATCTGTGTGTTTATGAAGACACGTCTCTGGCTTGCTCTGCTCCAAAATTTATTGAAGAGAGACAAAGTGGCCTTTCCCCCCACCCCCATGACAGATACTCATTGTGCTGTGTCTGCTGCCACCACTCACTACTACATCTAATGAAAAGGGTGGAAAGGAGACCTGGCTGAACGTGGCCTGCACCAATATACTTGGCTGCAGGGTGTTTTTATGAAGCTGTGGCCAGGAAGTGCAGCAAAGAGCAGCTCCCTTCTGGCCTTCTCTGTCAACCTCATCCACCAGCCAAACAGCCAAGACTCTAATCTAGCTGAACTGGTTACATACATCTCTGCTGGTGTGTACTGAGAGCACCAGACCAGTTTAATTCCCTTTTCATTCTGCCTCTAGTTGTGCCTTCTTAAGTAAGTAATTTAAGTGCTTTGTGACTCAGTTTCTCTCTCTAGGTGTTAAGAAACCTAATCCATGCTTGCAGGATGCTCTGAAAGCCTCAGCTGGTAGCACAGAAGTTGCTGGTACAGTGTCTGTTACCAGTCCTATGTTACATGCTTTCGAAGAGGTAACAGACATGGAATCATTATGTTTCTATCAATTTTTCCTAGGGAACTACGAGCTGGTCAGCTTGTTGCTAAGTAGGGGAGCTGATCCACTCCTGAGCATGCTGGAAGTCAATGGTATGTCATCATCACTGCATGAAGATATGAACTGCTTCAGTCACTCAGCTGCACACGGGCACAGGTAAAGCTCAGAACAGGTTTTGATTTCCTGAGGCTATCACTACAGGCATTCCTGTGTGACTTTATATTACATGTCTTCTACCCAAATCCCTGGGTGGGCAGTTCAGAAGATGGTGTTAAGACTCTCCTGACAGCAACCATTCTTTAGTGCAGCACAGTTTCTCAGGCTATTCTAATGCTTTTTGAGCATTTTGGGGGAACCAAAAGATTCTTTAAACTGGTAGTTACACCCTTTTGAGGAAAAAATGATGTAAGACTTTCATTATTCAGCAACTGTAACTGATAAAAGAAAGGGATTATACTTCAGTCTAAAGCACAAAATATAACAGAAAGATCTTTCTTTGCTTTTTCTTACTCTCTCACTTGCTGGTGTAGCTCTGCAGCACAAAGAGTAGGAGCTGGTGCTAAACCATATGAGAACTGACTAAGATCCACCTCTGGGTAGGTCATGAGGTTGTGGTTCATGTTCTGAGACAGAATCTAATCACATTAAGGTAGCAAAAATAACCTGCAGCAGAATTGAGTTGGCTGCATCTCTGGTTTTTGGATGGCTGACCAAGAGATCAGTCATTAAAATGCTGCAGAGCCAGCCTGGGCTTTCCAACCCAATTTTCAGGGTAGTTATTTAGGAAATAAGACATTACTTACAAACTCATCCAGAAATCCTGCTCCCAGAACAATGTTAGTGTAACAAGCCAATTCAAACAGCCTGAAACTGCCCATGTAGATGGGCTGAGAGATATCCACAGGGTCTCACAGCTAGCTTAGCATGGTAAGTGGCAGCTACCTTGCTTGAACACAGTTGTGCTTTACAGCGGTGCCAAAACTGCCCCTCCAGGTACACTGCACATCTGGATACACCAGGGAAAATGGCCCAAGCCCAAATGAGGCCCAAACTCCGCAAAGCTGGAACAGCCTAATGCAGTTATTTACAGTGTAGAACTACACAAACATTGTTCTGTTCCCAATCCTGTTCCCCTCCCACAATCTTCTGCAGCATCTAACTATGCAAACTGTGAAACTCAAGGCCAAAGAGCTTAAGCTCTGAAGTAAGATTTACTGGTGTCTGTTAGAACTCCACTGCCTGTATCAGTAAATACAAATCATAACAAAAGATAGTCCTGCGTGTCCAGGAAGCGGGTCTGACTAAAACAACGTAACAGTGCTTGAAGATGGTCATTTGGGAAAACAGAAGGAGTTCTAACAGACACCAGTAAATCTTACTTCAGAGCTTAAGCTGTTACCACACTCAGGGCTGGCAGAAGGAAGTGTGCTTCTATGCCGAAGTGTAGACTGCAATAAGAACCAGTTTGCCCTAACACTCTGAAATAGGACCTGGTACCACTGAAGTACAGGAGTACATTCCATGCCTTTGCCTTTGCTACCGGGGCATCAATTTCCAGCATGCAGGATAGATAAGGATAAATGTTGTTCCATATTGCCAGCCATATATATCTTTGGGAAGAAAGTTATTAAGCCAGACCCCCTAAACCCAAATCACCCAAATCCTGTCTGAATTGTTGATACCTCATTTATTCCTAAGTGATATCTCTTCTTCCTCCTCAGGAATGTTCTGCGCAAGCTCCTGACCCAGCCCCAGCAACTGAAGGGTGATGTCCTCTCCCTGGAGGAGATTTTAGCTGAGGGAGTGGAGAGTGACACCTCCAGCCAGGGCAGCTCCAGCGAGGGGCAGGTCAGGCTGTGTAAAACAAGAATGAAGGCTCTGCAGGAGGCCATGTATTACAGTGCTGAGCACGGCTACGTCGACATCACCATGGAGCTCAGGGCACTTGGTAAGGGGTTTGTTTTAAGCATTGTGCACATTTAGGGTGCAAAAAGCTTTCACTTGGACAAGAATGTGTAACCCCAACTACAAAACTACCCCAAGCTTATGGGAACCTGCTGTCTAATGTAAGTGTTTAAGGCTCCTCAAATTCCAGCTGATCTAGGACATCCCTTATTTTTGGCTGGATCGTCTATTCCCAGGTTTCAAAAGCAACAGGCACGTCTCTTTGTCAGATACTCTGACACATAAAATTCAGTGTTAAAAGAGGCTGATCTCAAAACCAGCGGTAACACGACAGATTAAATGGTTGAATGTGAAAGAGCAGGTTTGATCTAAAGGTAGGAAAGAGAAGCTTTGAAGCTTGTGTGTCTAGACTGTTACAGGTAACCAGGAGGAAAGACCTCACACCGTGTTTGGGGAGGGTTAGGAATTCTTACAAGTTCAGTTCAAATTTGTTTTGTAGTTGTGACTAAACATGAAGCTAAATACACAATAGAGGGAGTCTCTGGTCATGGTACCATCCTTTGCTGTTGTAGATAAGCCACTGTCAGTGACTCTGTTCAGTCATCTTTCATAATGTGAGACAAAAATATCTGCTGTTAGGATGTAGGTATGGATCTACTTCAGTGCCACTAAGTGGTAGTAGCAGCAGGACAATCTACTCACGGGTACTTCAGCAAATCATCATCTGTCACTGTCCTTTTTGCTGTGGCTACAGGAGTCCCATGGAAACTCCACGTGTGGATCGAGTCACTACGGACAACCTTCTACCAGTCCCGTTACTCAGTCGTACAGACCCTCCTCCGGGAATTTGTCACAATCAAAGAAGAGGACTACAACGAAGAGCTGGTTAATGAAGGGCTGCAGCTCATGTTTGATATCCTCAAAACCAGCAAGGTAATTACTAGTTTTGTGACAGTATCAAAATCAAGTGTTTGGGTTTTGCTGTTGTACACAGCTGTGCACAAGCACAAGAACAAATGAAGGCCCATGCACTCCCTAATGAGTTAGGGTAGGAGAATGGCCCTTATAGCATTTATCTAAATTCATATGCAGCCATCACAGTAAAGACATTAATTTCAACAGAAGCAAAAGCTATCCAGTTCACCAACTGGCTTTTGAAACCCTGTGAATGTAACGGGAAGAGTGACCAGTGCAGCACTGGGCAATTCAGGTTCTCCAAGCAGTATCTTCTTAGGAGTTTTCTGAACAATGCTTTTGTTTAGCAACATCTTCCCTCTACTTTTTTCTTTTATTTAAAGGTTGCCTATGACTCTTTTTTCCTTGCTTTTCATACATGCCTAGAACAGATCTGATCCATAGTTTAGCAGTGCCATTTTGCATGTAAGTTCACCCAGTCTCTCCCATGTTCTCTTCCAAGAGGCTGCTGCCCTTTGTGTTAGCGGGATGCCGGCCCTCTGACTTTAGAAGGGATACAGCTGAAATCACAGTCGAGGGGCTTAGGAGTATATACAGGTCCTGATATCTCCATAATTGCTCACTACAATGTACACTGTAAATGTCCTTTAAATAAAAAGCAAGATATAACTGGCCAGCTCCTCTGCTGGGAGGTTATTCTTACAGAGTGCAGTTGCTATGAGCCTCAAATGAGCTGTTACAGCATGTCTGAAACCCGCTCGATCCAAAGTGCCAATTGATGATTTCTGTTCCATCCTCCCTACAGAATGATTCCATCAATCAGCAGCTTGCATCCATCTTCACCCACTGCTATGGCAGCAGTCCAATACCCAGCATTCCCGAGATCCGGAAGACACTGCCAGCTCGGCTGGGTAAAGAGGCTCACCTCAACAGTCAAGTTCTTGTGATTTTTGGCTTTTACCATCCACAGTTTCAAAGAACATTCACCCTCTTTATTTTTTCTTCTTACCCCAACAGATCCTCACTTCCTAAACAATAAGGAAATGTCTGATGTAACTTTTTTAGTAGAAGGAAAACTATTTTATGCACACAAAGTCCTGCTGGTTACTGCATCCAACAGGTGAGTCGCTTTCCACAGCTAAGTGTTAGAGGAAGGTTTGACCCTTTACTCTGTCATTTGTGTTTCCAGCTCTCATTCCTCATTGCAATAAGGCAGCTGTGCAGACCATAACTCAGGTCTGCAGGACCAGCCACATCATCTTTACTACTTTAAGAATACTAGGAGAGTAAAGATGAGTTTCTAAGCCACTCCTAATAGGTGTTAGAGATTCCCAGAGCTCCACTGACATAAACTAACCAGAAATTATCCCTAATAATCCTTGCAGGAGTTGGAGTGTAAATGTCCAGCCATTCACTGCCTTTTCATGCCCCCTCTCAGAGTTTGCTAGCTAGAGCTACACTCTATCAGCTTCCAGTGATCGGTTTCTGTGTTACTGGCATAGTAACAGTGGTTTGCAACTATTATAGGGTGGGATTGGATCAGACCCAAGCAATTTATAGGTTAAATTGTCCCTGAACTTCTAAACTGTCATTAAATTGAAAGGTTTCAATTCTCAGACTACAAACAAGGATGAAGGAGCTTTATTTTCCCCTTGCTTAGGCTGTTTGTCAACAGGTAACAAGTATGTGATGTGCTAATACAGAAATCTATTAAAACCATTCTCAGGTTTAAGACACTCATGACCAATAAAACAGAACATGACAGCCATGGCAGCAAGACTGTCGAAATCAGTGATATGAAATACAACATTTTCAAGGTATGTATCTTACCTTTTCTTTATTCTTTTAATCTTCTCATATACTTGGAAGCTAAGACTAAGCCAGGGCTTAATATCAGAGGTAATTTACAAGTAGAGGTGGAGTTTACTTCAACACACCAGTATTTCAGGAGTATTCTGATCTTTGTCAAAAGTCTTCAGGTAGGACCAACCTTAAAACAGAAACCTCCAGCTTATATTCTTATTCTCTTACCAGACAGCTGACTCCTCCCTAAAGCAGGAGAAACTAGTCTGCTACTGAAAGCAGTTTTACACTTGTAAGACACCACTTCCATACTTTTTACAGCATCGTTTTCAAGCTGTGCTAAGCAGAAAGTAAACCTACTTACAGTGGGCTGCCAGGCTTCGGATTCATTCCAATCAGATGATCAGAAATCAATGGTGTCCCTTTCAAGAAAGGCTCAGAACTAAGAATTGCACTTTGCTTTTATGACATTTCTATATCTAATGGACCTAAGGGAGGTTCATTCATGATGAACAGAAAACAGGTTACTGGACACACACCCAGGCAAAAAACGTGTCAGTGAAATGCAGTAGTGAAGCTGTTCCAGTCTCCCAGATCTGCGTTTCAGGTTTGGAAGAAAGGTGCAGAACAGGGAGATCTGAGGTGCAGAACAGGTTCTGTTACTGTTCCACTACAGCGTTGAGGCTTTTCCTTTTTCTCTTTTTATAAGCAAACAAAACAGTAAAGCTGTTGGTCAGCAGCATGGTCATCTCACATGCAGGGAATGCAGTTGACCCTAAGAACATCCCTGTTCTTCTGGAAAGGGGTTATACAAGTTTTGTGCTGGAGAGGTGACATCCACATTTTGCAAGAACAACAGGAAAATGTAACTGAGGGTATTGAAACAATTCTCCTTAACAACATTTGGACATCAAAAGGTCTCTAAAGATGAACTTTTGCTTCACTGAAGAGAGTAAAACAGATCACAAAGAATTAAAACAGTGAAATACTTCAATAGAATTAAACAATTTGACAGTAAAAATCAGACAAGCTGATGGCATTCTACAGCAATCTCAGTTATGGTGCACAGAGGATGCTGAGCCACCAGCAATCTAAGTTCTGCTCAGGGCTCTGCTGGAAAGCAGCTTTGCGCCCCTGTAATTCCATTATACAAATAAGGCAATTATAAAAGTAGCAGCTTAGTTCTGTTCCCACCACTGTTAGAAACGGCACAGCCCAGTCCCCACACCTGCTTACACAGCACCCAGGTCACTGGAATGACTTCTCTTTCCAACACCAAACCTAATCATTCCCTAGATAGGACAGTACCAGTTTCACTGGGAGTGTGCTCATTCAGATCAAAGAGCAGAAGCTGCCACTTGCTCTCCCTGCAAACAATTAGGCCTTTTCCTCTGGCCCTGATGGGGGGCTGGAAGCTGATTAGAAGCACAGCAGGGGAGGCAAGCGGCTGGGAGGTCCCCGGGACACACATGCTCATGGTGTGGCAGTTGCAGTGCTGCAGCTCTAGCTGGCAGCTCTGCGTGTGACCTGCCTGCAAGGCTTAACCAGACCGGATCCAAGAAATGGTTTTACAAGGACATCCGTGTTGCCCAGAGACACGCTGTCACCCTCGGCCTCAAACCCTCACCAGGGCCCTTTTCAGAGCCTGAGGAAGAAAAGAGTATTAGAAAGCAGCAGATTTGCAACACTAGAAAGAAAAGCCCAGCAGCGGAGGCGAGAGCCAGCACACCCCACGGCTCCTGCCTGCTTGGGAAGGGGAGCGCAGCCACTCACAGCCCCTTGCGCCTTCAGTGATAACAGCTTCACCCTGGCCCTCTTCCCATTTCAGATGCTGATGCAGTATTTATACTATGGAGGAACAGAATCCATGGAAATTCCCACCACTGATATCTTAGAGGTGAGAGTTTTTCCTTGTAAGTCTTGCCAAGTGCACTGGGGCATAAACAGAGCTTGAAAGGCAAAATCCAGGAGCTAACAAACAACAAGCATCCAATCTAGGAGTGTATTTTACACTTCGAAATGAACTTAAAGTTTCAAAACACCATTGCTGGGAAATAACAATTACCAATTATGGTTTATTATGTCAGTCGGATGCTGTGGAGGGCACAGCAGCAGGGAGGGAAATTGCTACAGAGCTTTTGGTACCCTGAGTACAAATAGGCCCTTTTACAATGCTGCTCAGTCACAAGTAGTCTGATGAAATTAAAGCTTGAAGCTAAAGACTCCACACAACTAATTTTTTCAGAGAGGAAAGGGGGCTTTGAGCTGTCTAGAGCTCATATGTCATGGTGACAGTGTAGCACAAACACACTTCCTGCAGGAGCAGCAAGCCTTTGCTAGGAGGGGAAATCTGTCACTTTAGCTAGGCATGGAATGGCCTTTCTGCTCTTTCATGAGGACTTGGCCATTAAAACAGGGAGGAGGAGATCATTCAGAGGGGAAATCATCAAACCTGTCTGTTTGCCTCCCTAAGCCTTTCAAAGCTCATGATCTCAAATAGCTTCTCTCTTGTCCTGGTAGCTGTTGTCGGCTGCCAGCCTGTTTCAACTGGACGGCCTCCAGAGACACTGTGAAATCCTCTGTGCCCAGACGATCAGCATGGAGAACTCTGTTAACATCTATAAATATGCAAAGGTACGTGTCCAACTGTCTCATGTGGGAATCACACTGTAGCAGCGGGCAGGCTTTCTGCAGTCTTCTTTCAGTAACTAAATACAACAGGCCCAGAGTGGGCACTGCTCTGCTGGTGACTCTGCCCCAACTGCAAGTGAGATGTGTTAAAGTCACCCTGCACGGCCCCAGTGTGTTCCCTGTCTAAAGCAATCACATATGAAATGGATGTAGATCCCTGCAGAGCAGGGGAGACGTGTCTTAGCAGGCTGATACAGCAACAGCAGCAAAGCCCAAGGGATTCAAATCCTCCCAGCAGCAGGGGTAATTGATCATCCCACAGCAACTAAGTAAACCCCTTCCTAGCACTCCGACTGTTAAAATGTATTCTTTACAGCTACAGAACTAGCATAAACTGTTGTGTGACACAGGTATTCACCTCTAGAGCAAATAACCCATGTTATCAACAAAATCAGAGGGAAAATACCATGCCATTCTTGGAAGTTTGCAGGGGCAGATCCCTTCAAAACAAGCACAAAGGGCTGATGATGATGTGCCTGGTTACGTTGTGTCCCCTTTGTGTCACAGGGATCCTTTTCAATTCCCGATGCTTGCACTGGGCCATTTTTCCCATAGACTCAGGCTGGTTTCTTTCAGGCCCTACAATTTAACAGTATGCAGTGGTAGAGGGGGAAGGGAGCATTCCCTACTGGCCTTCAGTGCTTTTCCTTAAATTACTATTTGCACAAAGTTCCCAGAAGCAGACAGGGGGAATGTGCACACATTTAATCCTGAAATTGAGTTTCATTGTGCTGCTATTACCGAGCTTCCCCCGCTGGTTCTGAAGCAGAGGGAGCCAGATCACAGCCACAAATCCACCCAACGTGGTTTAGAAGTGTAACATCCCTATTCCTCTACATCCAGCTCCTTTCTCCAGGAGTTCAGCTCCCAGCTTCTGAACCATGTTCCGATTGCCCTGAGCTGTGTGTGCCATCTGGCAGTGCAGTGGTTTATGTTGCAGTGCAGGAACTCCCAGTGCTCACAGCTAAACAGGTACCTTGGCCACTTCACCACCAGCTGCTCTCTGCTCCTTTAAGAGGAAGAGGCTGGAGTGCAGGCCATCAGGGGAGGAATTAAGGGAGCTTCAATGCCTCCCTACACACACCTGTGCCTGCAAAAAGCACCAAGGGAAATGATCAGCCATCACATGTTCTACCCTCAGAGTGTTTTTCCACTGTTCCTGCCGTCCTTTTTCTGTCTTAGGAACTGTTAAAGGGAAAAGCACTAGAAAGGAGAAGCTCAGGCACGTCCTTTAGGTCTGTGCCATGCAGGAAAGTCTTAACTCATCTTCCTCTCCCCTGCAGATTCACAACGCACCTGAACTCGCCTCTTTTTGTGAAGGCTTCTTCCTCAAACACATGAGCTCCCTCCTGGAGCAGGACTCATTCAAGCAGCTGATCTACAGCAGGAACAGCAAAGTGCAAGGCCTGGACCCTCTGCGGGACTTGCAGACAGCCCTGGCCGCCCGCCTGCACTCCGTGTACGTCACCTCCAGGGTGTGAAGGGGCAGGAGCAAGGCAGTGGCAGGAGCACTGGTTCAGTGTGCACGGGGAGGCACTGTCACGAAGAGCTGGGGCTTTCCTCTTTGCCTTCTGGATCTCACTGAAAGTCCCCTACAACAGACACCCCCAGGCACCGAGGGGCTGTGCCTCGTCCCGCTGACCGGGGGGGAGCTGGCTTCTCTGTGCTACTACTGTCACAGAAACACTGTCACAGGAACACTGTCACAGCACAAACAAGAACTGAGGCTGCAAGTGAAGAACCTGAATTGAAGAGAAGATCAACGCTGCCATTTACACAAGCACAATGCAGGGCTGTAGAGCAGTGAGGCAATCGACCCAGACCCAACACCTAGTAGGTAGTCTTGTCTGTCTACACACTGTAATGGCCACCTAGTTCATACACATAGATGTTTTACTTGTACAAAGGCTGCCTAGAAGGAGTTTTCTAACCCTACAGACCACTGCCCGTTCAGCCAGGCATCCATCTGAACGCAGAGGCTGGCACACACCAACTACTTCCCTGTAGTAATAAACACCAGTGTCTGTGCATGTCAAGAGACTCTGACATAACTTTTCCTCCAAACTGTTTGCACCTTGAGAGAGAGAGATTTTGTAGATGTTCAAAGCTGAGTAGAAACTGATACTAACTCTGAAATGACTGTTTAAATCCAGTATGAAGAACTGAGCTGGGACAGGGAGGGGAGAAGTGGGGGGGTTGTATTTTTTTAACATGGTTTCACTGTGCTAGTTGTAAATATGGATCGATCTCAAGGAGGGAAGATGAGACACTCTACCCCTTCACTATCAGGGTTTGATGGCCCCAATCACTTCTACCTTAGAAGCCTGTTTCTGAGCATTATCTGCGAGAGCTGACACCACAAAAGATACTTTCTAAAAGACTCAGGTGTAGCAGGAGCTAGTGCTATGCTGAGAAACTGCCTAATAGCATAAATAGCAATAAAAGTCTCCCTGGGACCCCAAGGAACATGTAACTTGATAGTTTGTTCTCTCTTTGGAGCTATCTGAGATTAGAAGCCCTGACTTCCAGCCTCTGCTTCTACAACCATTCCATTCCATCATGGAATGATGTTCTTTCCATAGATACGCTACCTTGGGAGCACGGTGCACACCTGGCTGGTTCTTAGAGGTGGGCTCAGTTACATTTAGCAGCACTTAAACAAGATGCCTCAACTCGGATGCCCAAGATTCCCATCTGCCCTTTGTTCCCAGCAGACAGATGTTTCTGGGCCAGGATTACTCATTCTAGGCCACATTCTAGCTGCCTTTGGAGAACTAGAAGGAGAGGGTTCAATCTGCAGTTCTGAGTCTGAAGCAATGTTTTTGTGTGTTTTAAGTAATCCCCACCACAGGAGGCAGTTAGTTGTGTAGAAACACACCTTGCTCTTAGCAATAGCTTTAAGGAGAGACCTTCAGATATTCTTTGTTAGCACCCACCAAAAGCATTTGCTCATCATTTGGTTTAGGTGGGTGAGGAGAAGAGGAAGCCAAGTGTTCAGTGGAGAACTACTGCTGTTTAAAATCCAGCTATTAATAACTAAACACACTGGAAGGAGGCAGCTCAGCTGGGCCCAAGCTCCAAAGCACAACACAGATGTGGTTTAGGTAGATGAAGGGAGGGAGAACAACCAACAGCATCTCACAACACATCCATCAAAACCTGACGTACCCTCAATTCCTCCAGGATTTACATGAGAGGCAAACTGCACGCAAGGATAAAGGCTGTTAGTCTAGGCTCAGTTAAACCAACACGAGTTGGTCAGGGCATGCTCCAGTTTGTGCTTTAGGTGCACATCCACTCCTGAAGATCACCAGCTTCAATAACCCTATTTATTATCAGGAAGCCATAGAGGGGTTTCAAAACCAGCACTGCAACCACCACAAAAGGCTTTATCTTGGAAAGTATTTTCAAGTAGCTGCTCCAGCGATCTCTGTACAAAGCTGTAGGTCCTCTTTTGTTGCTGTAATATTACGATGCTTTGTTAATTGTACATTAATGTTGTCATTTATGTAAATGTACCAGGATTTTATTAACAATGTAATTTTAAAATACACAGCTGCTGTCATTTATTCTACTCTTCTCAAAAGGAGAACACACATATTTAAATGCCAAACCATTCTATGGTAGTGTTGAAATCCTAAGATTCTTCTCTGCACCAGAAGAGACAGTGAGGGTTAAAGCAACTGTTAACCCAGAGGTGTTTGAGCAGTGGAAGTTAAACACACAACTCCCTCCCCAATAAAATGGGTAAAAGCAGGTCCCACTTCCTCCTAAGTCACCTCAGAACCCCAAAGCTAAACCAGCTCCAGCTGGTGCATGTGTCTGGTGCTTCACTGGGACAGGAGCAGGACTCCCATCAGAGCAAAGAGCATCGAAGAACACCCCAACAGCCACAGTCAGGCATGCAGCAGTGCAGGCAGCAGGGGAAGTTTATTTATCTACGAGGTAAGTAGTATAAAGGTTTAAGAGCAAGAATGTGACCCAGGACTAGAATGTGACCCAGAACTATGTTTTCTTCCCTTAAATTTGCCCCCCTAAATCTTGTACACCCCCACCGAGCTGGGGGAATGGCTGAGCTGTAACTTGGAATTTGGTGCTACCCTGACAGGGCTTAAACACTTTCTAGGATGTTAAGTACATTTCAGACGAAACCACTAATATAGCCCAGAACCTGCGCTGAGCTGCTGAAAAACCTCTTCATAATTGTTTCTTTCCTTGAATATCCCACCACACATCCAAACAAAGGGAATCTCACAGCCCCTCTGGTGTAGCACGACTCAAAAGCCAGTTCTATAACAAATTACCATCACGAGCATTTCTCAGCATTTGATTTACACCAGCCACAAGAAGCCTGCTGGGACAGACACAAGGTGTGGATTCTCCCTCCCGCACTGTGCCACTGCCCCAGCATGCCTGGAAACCCAGCAGTACAAACACTGAGAATCACAGAATACAAACACCTACAATTCCCTCTGGAGCACATTTACTCCAACAAGGAGATGAAATTGAAGTTTCTCCATGAAGCTGGTTGCATATTGCCTGGAGAAGAGAAGGCTCTGGAGAGACTTTATAACAGTCTTCCAACACGTAAAGGGGCCTCAAGATACCCGGAGAGGGGCTTTTTACAAGGACATGTAGGGACAGGACAAGGGGGAATGGCTTTAACCTGCCAGAGTTAGATCTTAGATTAGATTTTAGGCAGATCTAATCTCACAGGAAGAACCCTGTGAGGGTGCTGAGACGCTGGCACAGGGTGCCCAGAGAAGCTGTGGCTGCCCCATCCCTGGCAGTGTTCAAGGCCAGGTTGGACACAGGGGCTTGGAGCAACCTGCTCTAGTGGAAGGTGGTCCTGCCCGTGGCAGGGGGTTGGAACTGGGTGATCTTTAAGGTCCCTCCCAACACAGACCACTCTGTGATTCTATTTTATACAAGTGGTGCCTAGAGTCCTAAAGAGTAACATAGCAGAGTTTGCCCAGCTTTGGGGAAGCACAAACTTTTGCTGGCTGTAATTATGTATTTCAGGGAGCAGAAGGAAATACACAGAGCTCACACATCTGCCTGAACATGTTCGATGACTTTCAGCCTCAACTAAAGCCCTGTTTTGCTCTCTAACAAGCCTCTGCACAGCAGGCAGCACTGGCTGACGCAGCACCACTACTGACTGGCCCTTTGCCCTCGCCAACTGCTGCCCAGGCCACCAGACATGGTGGCTTCCTGCACCTGCCTCAGCAGAGACAGCCAAGGGGGCTCAAGAGGGAAAGGGGAGAGCAGCAGTCCCCTTGAGGAACAGGGCAGAAAGCTGCTGTCACCACAGTCTGTGATGAAGGGGACTCAACGCTAGATTTGCCCCTGCAAAGGGCAGGTTTTGAGTACAAGGGATCCATTCATCCCCAGCAAAGAAAACAGAGTATTGCACTCAGCTCTGTTTGCTTAAGGAAAAGAGGGAGGAAAAAAGGGGTTTGTGATATGATGAAAAATCAGAGCACAGCAGGGAAGGCAGCTTGCTCCAGGGCTGGAGTTGTTTCCATGCTGTCCCTACCCAGAGCATGAGCAGGCCAGCAGTGGCTTCACTGCACTGTCGAAGCTCATTGCTTCATGGGCACACACACCAGGCAGGCAGTTTACTAGACTGAGCACAGGATCTCACCCAACACTCCTGTCTCCACGTTTCACTCAAGCAGGAGATGGCAGCAACCTGTGTCCCTGCTCACCACCTCTCCCCATCCTCAGCCTTCATGCCCCTGCTACCACAAAGCAGCCCTGATAAAACACATGCCACGAGGTGTGTGTAGTTTTAGGGCCCTTCAAGCAAGAGCCAGGCTCATGATTCAGAGACTACATGGAGAAGTAGTAGTGACATACTCAAACAAAAATCCAGCTGTGGAAGCACACAAACCTCCCAAGGGAGTATCAAGATGGCCAAATGGAAAAGACATAACTTCCTCCTGCCCCTTCTATGCCTTGCCCTTATCCAATACACCAACCTTGGCTTTCCAGATAGCTCACTGCTCTCTCATACAGCTGTGGGAGGCAAGACTCCTCCTGAAAGGACAGCCAGCTCACAGGGCAGATCCTCAGCTCCACTGGGTTTACTTCCTCCCTGATACATCAGAGGTCAGCTCACTCCAGCTGTCAAAATAGCTCACGGGTCTCCAAGCAAGCAGGATGATTCCACTGACAACCAGGTCACAGCTACCCATCACCTGCAGAGAGAGCTCAGCTAGATCCAGCTTTCTCATGTTCCTCCAATTAGCCACAGTGCTCCATCACTGCAGGCACAGGAGAGAGCAAACCAGGAGCAATGTGAACACATCAGTGATTCCAGCACTGGAAAAGGACATCAACTGACCCCACAGGTTTAAAACTGGCCTAAGACCCTAATGTAGGTGGTTACTGGGGTGTGCAAAGACCTGCCCTCCTGACTAGGGAGGGAGGAAGCACAGCTGAGCTGGTTTTGTCTCTGGTTAAATGCACTTCAATTAGTACACCAGGCTCCTTCAAGCATTTACAGCCCCATCTGCAGGGGATCCAGGCATAGAAAGACTAGAAACCTGCTCTAGTCAGAAACACACTTAAAACCAACCCAATCCTGAAATCCAGAGCTACAGAACTCACCCTCTTCTCAGCTCAGTGTTGATGGCATTTTAGTGCGCTCCTGGCTACAGAAAGACACACACAAACTCACTTTGTTGTTGGATTGCATTCAACTAGCCTTTATTCTAGGTGGAATTTTAACCCAGCCTGACTGATGGAAAGCACAGACAGAGGAAAATGTGGTTCTACCAGACTTGTTAAAAACATCAAAATAAGAATTCACATCTCTCACTTATTTTAGTATCTGAGGGCTTTTTTTCCACTTTGCTGTTCAAAGAGCAACAGACAGGCAGATGAATCCAAAGAACTGCCAGGAATCATAAAATATACATGGAAAACCTGAAAAAGAACTGAAGACGCACGTTTTCTGTAGAAATAGGAAAGTTCCTAACTCCCACTCGTGCAGCCCAAATCCTCCAAGTCCTTTACAACACCTAGAGTACACCCAGTTCACAGACAACAGAGCAAGAATTACTGCAGCCTATGGAAAGCAGTGGGAAGATCTGAGCTAAACAGGAACATTCTAACCTGCTTGAAGAATCCAGTTGAATTTTGCTACTACCTTCCACCCTGATGCACACACACGTTACAAAAGCCTTGCTGGACTATAGGACTTTCACAGATCTCCTCCCACTCAGCCTGTCATCACGAATGCTTCCAATGTACATTCCTTAAGACAGTGCCAGTAAGTCACACATCAAAGCTTTTATTTCTGCTGCCTACTAGCACAAGTCCATATTTCCTGGAACAACCAGGAACTTAGGTCTGACTTCAGGCTTACACAGGAACAGCTTCATCACAGGCACGTGCAGGTCGCAGCTCTGGCACAGGCCCAGTTGAGCTCTTACACTGCTTCACAGCTCTTTAGAGTGGCCTTATAAACAAACAGAAACTTTGGCATATTCTTCATATAAATACAAAGTGGTTTTGAACTTCTTGGCCATTTGATCCACAGCTTAGCCCTTCAAAAGCACAAACCCATTTCTGAGCCCTAACAGCACATGGGTGTTCTATCATAAAACTTCTCTTAAACCTATTAGTAGAACTAGAGTTTAACAGCCCTCCTAAGACATGCATTGTAATTTGCACCACTTCTGCACTTTAAGAAAGTTCAATCAGCATTTTCTTAGCACAAGAAGTAGTGTATAATAAAAACAGCCTTCTGATACTGTCACCCACTAGAAAGCAAGACCAAGAGCAAGTAAAACACTACCACCACCACCACAGTAGTGTAAAACACTACCACCAGGGTGAACAACTCCAGCAACCTGCGCAGGTTAGAGAATCCAAATAATTACTGATGCTTTATTAGTGCAAAGTTTCAACACGCTTTAAAAGGACTCTAAAAGTATTTAAAGCTTTGACTTGCAACCTGCTAAACCACAGCTGAATCTTGCCAAGCAGAGCATGTGAAGCCAATGATATTCAGTGAGTAACCATTTGGTACCAGTTCCTTACTTGACCACCACTTCAAGCACATCTTTGTTGTCCCGTCCTCAAACAGCAAGGATGTGACTGACTCAGGACAATCCATAAAAAACCCCTTTTATTACAGCAGCCATCCCTCATACAAATGTGACCTCAAGAGGTTTCTGCAACGAGCTAAGCAAGACAGTGGAAAACCACAGTTCTACAGGTATCCATGGGAAATATGTTTTTGATGCTGCAGAGCCCCTGGGCTAGAAACCAGCCTCCAAAGGGCTGCCACATCCCTATTTTTAACAAGAACAGCAAAAACAGAGAGAATTCCCACTCACCTTTTCTTCTGAGGACTCCCTAAGCAGTTGTGAAGCACCTCCACGCTTCTTGCCTTCTGTGTTTGCTCCTTTCTCAAGTTCTTCAGGGCTGGTTCAGGGCAGGCTGCCAGTGCTGCTCTTTCACACAGCTGGGGATAACGGGGCCCCTCATCAAGCCTTTAAGGGCTGCAGCTGCAGGTCTCCCCTCTCAGGGCTCAGCTGTGCCCAGTGAGGGGGATGTGCCATTGCTGCTACTTCTTCTCACACAGTGGCTTGTTAACCAAAGGTATACACAGGCTGTGCTGTGCAAGGGTCATGCTTAATATAGTTGCTTCACAAAACAGCCTCTTAGAGAAGAATTAGTCTTTACCTAAGAAGAAATTGTTTCCTTAAGCGTTTGCTGGAAAAAGGAGCTGTGAGATTTATAAGTAATTACAGTGTGGATGTGTATCAGCTGTAGGTAAATCCTTCTGTTCCAATCCTCTAGGGCATAAAGCCAGAACATCAAAACAGTGCACCAGGGAACTCCAGTTTGGGATAGGGACATTCTATGTCAAAGGTTTGCCCTGGTTTTGAAGCCCCGGGAGTCTGACAGGCAGCAGACCTAGAGTACTGCAATCACAGGAAGTCCCAGGTCCAGACTGGTCCATGTTTATTGCCAAGCAGGAGCCACTGAGTGGCAAAGCTGGGGAGTTCAGTGGCTTGTCTGCTCAGCAGGCCCCCAAACTCGAAGAGAAGATCACCAAGACCTGTTTTCCTGACAACCTTAACAAAAATTCTCCACCAAAGCCAAGCAGCAGCTCTAGATGAGCAGATAGGAGGGAGACAGAATGGCCAAAGCAGCTTCCCCTGCTTGAGAATGAGGAAATGTAAATTACTGAGCTATGGGAATGCTGAGACCTTGTAAGCAAGCGTGAATGCAAACGAGCTGCCTTTATTACAGCTGCTTGAGGAGCACAGTAAGAACTATAGACCACCTTCCAAAATGAAGTGTTCATTGTATACTCTGAGCTCCTGTGAGCAAGGACCAAATCATGAGTCTGACAACACAGTTAGTGCTCACTGAATAGCCATTCCCAAATAAAAAGTCAGTTGTTCACACCAAAAACTCCCTCCTGTTACAAAGGAGCAGCAGCACTACTGAACCAGCAGCTGCACGTATCAAGATGTGCTGCAATGCTAAAAGGTGGAGTCACATACCAATGCCTAACACATTTGCATCCTTTGTTGTCCGAACTCCTTTTTAATAGACATCAACCATTGAGATGTGGGAAAGTTTACACATGGATCTGCCCTTTGGAATGGAGCTGTAGCTGTTCAAGCACCCTCATAACATCCCAGTGTGTCACACACTCAAGCTCTGCAGTCACACTCTCTTCACAGACTGTCTCCTGGCGGTGTCACTGTGCTTCCCATAATACAAATACTTTAAAAATGCCTCTAAGGCTTTTCCTTCCCTCCAGCTCTCAGCTCCCAAAAGAAAGTCTTTAGATTTAAAGGAGAATAGTACTTCTTAAGTACAGACCCGTCACTTGTTAATTCACAAGTTCATTGATTGGCTTTACAGTCATTTCTTCCACTTCTGCTTTAGATCTTTAGTCTTCTTCAATTTCTTCCGTTGCTTGGGTCCTCTTGCTGTTTCTAATTTTCTCTTCTTCTCACTGGGAAAGAGGAACAAAATATCTGTTAAAAATACACTAGATTCCCACCCAGCTGGGAAATTCTTCTTGTAAAAGGGGGGGCAATGGTCTACACAGAAATGTGGTTGGAAGAAAATGCTTCCAATTTCTTGGGTCATTTAAACTGGTGCTAGAGAAAGCACAAACAAGAGTATGACCTAGATTTTTTAGTGCCTTCAGATGCTGTAATCCAATTTGAATCCCATAAGGTCTTGACTTTTAGCTCTTGTCATTGCTTTTCAAGACTTTAAGTTATATGTCCTAAAGGCAATTCATACAGAGCATCTGGAATTCAGAGTACCTAGAAAAAAACATTACCACTGACAGGTTTAAGTACACAATTCTGTTCCTGCACTAGCAAATATGACAGAGCTCCGATCTTTATAAGCACTGACAAAGGTCTCTCATTCCTGTAAGGCTTCTGGAAACTCACAGCTTCCAGCATTCATGAAAACAACCATGAATATACAAAGGGTGGAATAGAGATTACATAATTACTTCAGCTGTCAGGCACCCCAGGAAGGGGAAATAAGTAAGTAGGCAAGTCTCAACTCTAAATCCCCAAGGAAAAGAGGTGGAAAGGCTCCATGCTGGGCAAGGCAGAAAAAAGATGAATGAAAAGGAAGGAAGTGCAGAGCCATAGACTCAATATTTTGCAGGCTTAAGCTCCCATTTGACAGAATTCTTTTTCCCCAAATTCCCATTTTCTCCCATGGGACAACTGTAGGCTTCCACCCGGTGTTAGCTCCCACAGCAAATGGGACAGGTACATTCTATGAGTTCTTTCTTTAGATGTGACCCAAGGGGGAAATAGTATCAACTTCTGTGCATGATCGGGATCAAGACTTAACCATGCCAATGGAAGAAAGTCAAATAAGCAACTAGGTTACATTAAGACAGGACTACAGAGCAACAGAGAATCCACACCCTGATTTCTCCAGGAAAACTGGGAATCTATCAAGGACACTAAGTTCATTTTATCTGCATTTAACTCTTTAGCTAAAAAAGCCAGCAGGAAAGACCAGAGAGACCTATGGGGAGTATTTCAACTTCCCTCACCTTTTCAAACTGACGAGGGCAGCATTCTGTCCTGCTTTGCTCAGCACGTCATTCCACTCTTCATCGTCACCCCGGATAATGTATCTAAGTGAAAAAGGTAAAGGAAAATCCAAGTGAAATTGCTAGCCAAAGAGAAAAAAATAAGGGGCACACAATACTCTACAAACAAAGCCACTGCCTCAGCACCCAACCAAATCAGTTTTTGGCAATACAGACAAAACTAGACTGGTAAAGGGATACACAATAGCTTGTCACGACTCTCAGCAGACTCAGTCCAAAGTAGGTCAATAGCAACCAACAACTGTCCCTCTCCGAAGCTGGTCAGTGTCAAATGGAGCTCTCTCAGGAACATGCCCTATTGTAAACATCACAAAACTGTTCTATGAAGCCTCTCCTCAGAAAAGCAGAGGGCTGAGTAGAGTACATTTGGTATGAAAGCACAAAAATGAGGCCACAGAGGTTATACTTCCCATAGCAGTGGAGTACGCTTTACTTTGCCCACTCAACCTCTTAAAAGATAGACCTTCCATCACTACAGCTTTAAGCCTGACATCCACAATCAGATCTATATTGACTATAGATTCCCTTACAAAAGCTTGTGGGGTTTTTAATTCCCCCCCCTCCAAAAAAGAGGTGACGGATGGTTGTGGTGGTTAAGGAGGAGGATGCAAAAAGCAGTGGTTTATAATGGGAAGTTAACTGAACTTAGCAGCTGCTCTTAGACCAGCAGTAAGCTTGAATGGTGCAGTTCTTCTGCATCAACCTGGGAAAAACTGAAGACCTGCAGCTTTCTTTTGAAAAGAGAAATGAAGGCAACAATCGCTATTCAAATAAGCTCATGTTCTGTGCCCCTTGTCTGGGTGTTCAAGTACCTTGGAAATCACATCCAAATTTAACTAGGCAAAGCAGTCATGTAACAAAATGGAGTGGTTGCTCTCCATCTCAAGTTCTTAGAGGTTTAGAATAGACTGGCCTTTGTTCGTATGAGGCTGAATAATACTGGACAAAGCCTTTTCAAGCCAAACAGCTCTGTCTCTTCTATTAGTTTTCTATAACCTGTATTGAAAAGTGTTCAAAATGGATTTTTGTCTGCCTCTCTTCATGGAGAATAGAAATCTACTTCTGAATGGAAAAAGGGAACATCGTGCAAAATGACAAACAGGTATGTAATGCTATCAACACTAAAAAATGGAATTAAAATTTAAAAGAATTATGGCAATATTGCTTTCCCAATGTGACTGATTTGCAAGTCACTTCAAATCACATCCATTTTCAGTCTTTCTTCAAACAAGGCAACCAAAGATTGAAAGAAGCTTTTATTCCTTTTCTCAGATTTAAGAGATTCATCTAGAGCCAAACCAGACAACTTTCCTGGGATGTCAGCACAGTAAACAGGATTTGTAAGACAAAAACTCGAAGGAGAAGAGAGAGAAGGGAGAGAATCAGCAGTATGTATAAGTCCTGATGGTCCAGAAAGAGAGACATCTGCTGACACTTCACTAAATTGCTGGTTCACCCACTCAGTACCCTACAAATTGCCCAGCTCTACAGCAGTTAAAGGCATCTTGTAGTAATGTCATACAACATTAATGCACACTGTAGTTAGTAAAAGAAGCTCTGGCTGGTTGTTCTTTTTCTGTTGGTTTGGGTATTTTTGGTTAAAGAATATTAAAATTAGCCAGGTACCATTTTCACTTGAGCTGGGCACACAGGTAAGCTGCACAGCAGGCAAAAGGACCTGGGTATCCTGGTTTGAGGAAACTAATGACTATTTGTAGAAGCACAGGAAACTGTAAAATTACAACCAGTCCACAGCCAGGCAGCTTGCTTTATTACTCCATATTACAGAACTATATAACTAATATATGTATAATATACATACTGTACACAGCCAGGATCAAGACTGACACACAGATACATAGTAAGAGCTACTGCTGTGAATAATTTACCATTTGAGTGACAAACGAGAACGGAGGTAAAAGACTAATGTGCTCAAGCTCATGCCAGTGGTATTGGGACAGAGCTGAGGATGATCCAGCATTCCTGTTTGCAGCACATCTTCTATTTGCAGGACTACAACAAGAAGCCAGCCCCAACTCTTAGCAACAATTCGGTTCTACAGATCCACTGCTGATCAGCTGTGATTTGCCAACTCACAACCTTTGCTTTCCATTCAAAATACCAGCAGAAAAAGGGAAGTGGGTAAGTTCACACTTGGGAGTATGTCAACTTCTCAGGCAACGAATTCATGCACTGAGGTGAACAGGTGAATGGCCTTGAACAGAACTTGTTACTGAATTTAATTCCTACTGCAGAGAATGTTTTGAGTGTGAAACAAAGCAGCTGCCAACAGAGCTGATGAAGACTAAGTTATTGGCTGGCAGGCACACAGTACCTGAAGCCTTCATTAGTGTAGCAGCATCTGCTTATCTTACCTGGCCACTGCTGAGAATACCCACAGCTATTTCCCATTTACTGATGGTTTGAGATCGTGATACTGCAACTACAGCCTTGTGCACAACTCTCAGTCTGTGCTAGTGACCCAGCACTCAAACAGGTATCGGGGAAAAAACGGATCTGAGACTAAAATGGATGAATTCTTACTGTGTAAGGTCCATTTCCCTCAGCTTCCCCACTTCTTGCTTGTGTTTTTCTTGGAATTCCTTTGCAGCTTCTTCCTACAACAGGACAGCACAATGGATGCAGTAAGTTCTAAGTGCAACAGTGACAGCGTAATGGAAGGAAAATGCCTTTCCCACTGAAAGAGAAGTACATGCCCTAAAATAAATACCAGATGATGCTGAAAAGCTTCTCTCTTTTATATAACTTCATTTCTATGTTATTTGCATACAAATACTTGTAGTATATAAGAACATCTTGGTAGATGCTGCAGAAAATCCATGTTGCAAATTAACAAAGCATGACTACAAGCATGTAACGCAAAGCTGTCAGGTTTCAACTGCCATAAAGTGACAGACATGATGTGGAATTCTTTCCATCCAAGAAAATCTAGATGACAAGGCTTCTACACTCTAGGGAATTCCATGAAGTGCTCACATATGTATCAAGAAAAAGTTCATAATTACCAAGTCATCATTTAAAGACTTCAGTGTTGGCTCCATTACAATATCCTTTGTTGCTGCCATCTGCTCCTCCACAGCTTTTTCCTGCACTGTGTTGAACAACTGAAAATGAAATAAGCCAACACATGTAAGACTTGCTGTTTCTTCTAGGTTATTGCTCTAACATAAATAGGAAATGCTGTCTGTCCCCATGAAACTCTTCTAACCTTGCAAATACTATCAGGCAGTTTATTTCTGATGCATGCATTCCATCATATTGAAATAAAAAGCTCAAGGCTGCTTCCTGAAGGCACAATGATATATAGCTTTTATAAAAGTATAAAAATAAATCAGTCAGCACTCAATGTCACTTACATGAACGTAGAGTACTCATAGTTTACAACATAATTTATTAATACAGCACCACTTGATTAACATTTGCAGCCAAAAGCTGCATATATATTTTTTGGATGTTATTTTCTTCAAGGGTGTTATGCTGAGGAAACCACCTCTCCAATGAGCCACTATGCCAGACTGCAGCAGCTTTACTATTGTATCCTGAACCTTGAGAACTAGAAGCCCTAGGCTCAGCAAGCAATTGTAAGCAGTTGGTAAGTATTCCGTCTGTCTCACTATTTGTAACTCATTGCGTTGCTCAATTTATCACACACATCCAAAGAAAACCACATCCAAAACTTCCCAAATATTTCACAGGACTTCAAGTCTATTTCTAAATGACATTGGAAAAGTGAGTTTGTCTTGAAGAAAAGTTCACAATGCAGTGAACAATCATAAACAAATGGCTCAGCTGGCAGCATGGGCTGATGCTCAGCATTTTGGTCATGACATTTCAACATTTCTATCCATAAGCACTATTATTTGGGAAAAAACTATATAAATGCCATAAATTTTTCCACTGGGATTTTCCCATCTTACAAAGAAATTTACAGTCAGTTCTTGAGGGTATGTTAAAGATACACAGTTCTGATTGAGCTCAGTATTGGAATTACACATCGGTCCAACACAGCTTGTCACGATGCTTTACCTGCACTACTTTGCGGACGATCCTGTTGAAGAGGCCCATCAGCTGACTGCTGGGCAGCTCCAACTCCTTTTCCAGTTGGTCCAGAGATTTATGCTGTAGGCCAATCCCTAGAAAAAGGGCCTGAGAAAACAACATGTATTTCAGTTATAAAGGCTTTTAGAACAAATACAAATACATATTACCCTCTACACAACCTGTATTCTCCCAAGTCCTTGCTCTGCTCAAGTAATACAAGGCTTCTCTGGAATGAGCCGCAGCTTTGCTCAGATGCAGTGGAACACCCCTGAATTACTCTGCAGATGGCATTTGCCATTCCATACTTAGTACAGACAAATACCCTTCTCCTGAAGTCTAGCTAAAAGGTGGAAAAATACTACAAGCAGGATAAATGATGAAGAGGACTACAAAAGCAGCAATTAACTGAAGCAAAGTCTTTTCTTAAAGATGACATGAAACAGAAACCTATTCCAAAAGTATATATACAAAGAGAGGTGATGCATGGCTTGTTCTCACAGTGATACACACCGACTGTGCAGCAGAGAGAGAGATATCACCCATCTGGTTGAGAAAGAACATCCTGGCAATGGCAGGTACCATATCCATGATGAGATGATAGTCCACCATGTTGCGAGAGTACATCTCTAATCTCTTCAGGTCATATGGGATGAAAACTGATTCTAATTCAGCACGGCTGATGGCTGATAGATACAAGAAAAAGACAGCAATGTCAAGACTGTTCTTTGTAGCTTTTCAGGATCTCAGTATTTAACATGATTCTTTGTACCCTCGTAGCAGCAACCAAAACTCTTTCTCCAAGACAGATACTAAAACCCCACAAGAGACAGATTACCAAATTCTCTCAAGAGGACTCCCCTCTGTTGGGCATTGAGAAAACAGCAATTTGCTTTTAAGCCAGAAGTGACTGTTACAACTGTCTTGTCTGGCCCCCTTTTTTATACTGCCTATGTGTTTCCCCCAGCAAGTGCTGGATTGAGCCCAATAAACATGCAGTTGAACTTAAGCCTCACTCTTAGGAAAACATCACATTCCAACGTCCAAATTTCTGATGACAATGTTCTTCCTAAGACCCTGAGCAAGCTGCTCTGCCTACTGACCCTTGCTATTCAAGGCTTCCCTTTTAATTTCATACTGGATCTGGCAGGTGTCAGTAGCCATCCAGGTTTTGTCATTCATTTAGCTGTTACAGTCAACAGCCCTCTGATTTGGGGTTACTTAAATCTTTGATCAAGAAAGTAAAGAAGAAAAAACATCAACAAAACACTAAACCCCCACCACTACTTGTTTCCATCAACAGAAACAAGTCCTCTTAGCTTTTAGTTAGAAATAAAAGCATTCTTCTGGATTATAGGAACAAAACACAGTGACTGACCAAGAGCGACTCATGGCACTTCACAGGAGACATCACACAATGCATGTAGTTGAGAACTCTCATAAACATATACATGGATTTTAAAGAGCAATCTAACTGAACATCATGCGCCAGGGTACTCACGTGGCTGGGGCTGCTGTTTGATGTTTTTATTCTGCAGAATATTCAGTGCCAACGAAGGAGAGAATGTGCTGAACTGGTAGGAAAGCAGAGAAAGGAACCGCCTCCTAAAATCTACAGGACAAGACGATAAAATAAACAACTCCTGTGGACCTCTAGAATAAATATCCCAGAAGATTCTCTGGTGTTAGCAAACTCACAGTTACCTTTCCAGAAGGCAGTAAGCCAAGGCTCCTGTTCAGTGTCCTCTTCATTCAGTGTCTTTAGCATGATGCACGAATGCTCACCAGTCAGGTCATTCTATTAAATAAGATATATAGAATCACAGAATCATAGACTAGGTAGGGTTGGAAAGGACCTTAAGATCATCCAGTTCCAACTCCCTGCCATGGGCAGGGATGCTTCACACTAGAGCATGTCATCCAAGGCTCTGTCCAACCTGGCCTTGAACACTGCCAGGGATGGAGCATTTACCACTTCTTTGGGCACCGTGTGCCAGCACCTCAGCACCCTCACAGTAAAGAACTTCTTCCTTATATCTAACCTGAACTTCTCCTGTATAAGT
The DNA here is from genome assembly GCF_004027225.2 of Strigops habroptila. Lineage (NCBI taxonomy): Eukaryota > Metazoa > Chordata > Aves > Psittaciformes > Psittacidae > Strigops > Strigops habroptila. Next base: position 2,795,016 of record NC_046358.1, read on the forward strand.
TTGAACCCATTTCCCCTTGTCCTATCACTACAATCCCTGATGAAGGGTCTCCCTCCAGCATCCTTGATATCTCTCATGAGATATCATCATGAGATATCATCATGCCCATGAACCTTCTCTCTGTGCTTGACTGAAGAAGACAAAGGTCTTCCAAATCAATAAGAATGCATGTATCAACTGCTACTGATCACCACTACCTCATGGACAACCTATGAACTCCTAGAATTTGGGAAATCGCAGTGCTGAGGGATTTTTGGCTTCTTGAGGTAAGCAATAATCACCACTTTTGGAAATTCCAGCTACAGCTCAAGAACCAGAAAAACAAAAGAAAAATGCAATTACATGGGACAAACAAATTATTCTCCCCAAAATTCCTATAGCTGCTAGTGCTATCTTTTGTAAACACCTAGAAAAACAAGAGCAGTCTGTTCAAGGGCCACTTGTGTATTTTACCAATAACCACATTATTAACCCTCAACAGCTGCACCTTTGCTCTCATTTTTTAAGTGCAAACTACTTAGAAGACCACATTTACAACCCTAAAATTTTACTCCTTTAGTTATCTATAGGCCCAAAGAACAAAAAGGATCATAAACCCACCCCCAGATGTAGCCTCAGGAAACTTTCCTGCCCAACTTGCTTCTCACAGAAGCTAATGGAAAGCTGCCCAGTGATTTCAATAGGGCTGGATTTCATTCAGAAACAATATGCTACTTACTGGTGTCTGCCTCAGATAAACTGGCACAAATCCAGCACGTTTCCAAAACCTGGGAAAAAGGGAAAAAGAAAACACACTGAGAATGACAGAGCTGTTGATCCTACTGTAATACTTGGGGTTAAATGCAATTTATCTACCATGCAAGAACAACTGTTGAAAAGTAAGTGGAAGTCTGTAAGACAGCCTGCCACTACTGCACACAGACAGAAAGTAGTGCCAGCAATCAAAGTGACTGAGGCTCTAACTCAGAGGAGTGAAGAATGATGACTGTGATACCAAAAAGTGAACAAACTTCCAAAGACTGACAGACACAACACAAAAGTTATTGCATTTGACATGCTTCCAGGGCCTCCTTTAGAAACAGGCAGGCAGATTTTGACCAATAATACCACAGACTCCTAAGGGATACCCTGGGGAGGGGATGAGGATTTGCAGTTATTTCAAAGACTGATGATTTTCCCTGGCAACTTTCAGGTTGCAAATAGTCACTTGTGGACCAGGGAGAACCCCAGACTGCTCAGCAAAATCCTGCTGGCTTCCCTTTCCCTCCTCCTGCATCTCAATTGTGAACTGCTCCTCCAATTCATTTTGCCCAGGACGAGTATAAGAAGACCTGCTGAGACCAAACATATGGCAGCCCAGACAAAAGAAAGAAGCCAGGCTCCAGAGCAACTGTCACTGGCAACCTACCTCCACAGCCATGGGATGCCTACTCACTCATCAGCTGTGCAGCATGCTGCAGGTTTCAGCAGGAAGCCCTACAGTGTACCCCAGCCTCTCCCTATCCCACTCTTCATCCTTTTTTATCTATCCCACAAAGCTAACAGTCAGATAACTGAAATAAACACAGAATCATAGAATAGTTAGGGTTAGAAAGGACCTTAAGATCATCTAGTTCCAACCCCCCTGCCATCAGCAGGGACACCACACACTAGATCATTTCACCAATGACTCCATTCAACCTGTTTCATTTCAATTTAATTAAGAAGCTGGCTCCTCTGTTCACTTAAACTGGGGTTATTCTCACATAGGGAGTGGATTCAAGCCTCTGGTTAGTTTTAAATAAATCATTAAAACTGCTAAAAGAACCCAAATCACACCCACAATTTAAGCTGAATTAAGAACTCAGCATAAAAAGACTCCATCTCCTTTCGGTGGGACTCAAAACCTGAATACACCACCTGAAAAACAGAACTGCTACTTCTCAGTGAACACAGCTACGGGAACAGTGCTCTGTCATCTACAAAAACTAGTTATACTACTAAAATACCTGTCTGAAGAAAACAAACTCTTTTGCATTTATACGTGCTGTTTGTGGAAATCACCTCTGGTAACACAAAATAAAAGTGATAAAAACATTCCAACACAGGAAGGCAAAAAATAATGACAAAAAGGTGAAGAATACCTTTAACCCACCACAACGCAGCTACCTATTAGTGTGGCAAAATTCAACTTTTGGAGGAGATTTCTTGACACCAGCAGCTCCAGACCATGGAACAAAAATCCTGTCAGAGGAGGAACCACTCGGATTTTGACTTCAAAATCTAACCTCTAGATGATCCATATTGTTTGGGGTTATTAAAAGTACTGTATTAACTTAAATGTATGTGTAGTGTATTTGCTACTGGTATGATGGCTTCCACACGGAACAAGTCATACATAACATTTGTTCAGAGCTGTCAATTAGAAAAATTATGTACTTCAGTTAAGCTGTGATCTTACTTAGAAATAATTCTTGTTCTCCACTTAAAAGCACATTGGATTTACAATCTGTTACCTAGGTATTCCAGTTATTCTAAACCAACCTCACTCGGGGGGCTGAGTAGTAGCATCCCCTCTGCTGCACATGAATGTTATCAAACTCAGGCCGAGTACATGCTGGTTATATGGAAATTAACCAAAATTTGGTTAACTTCACACCAGTAACCCCAGGATTTTGTAGAAATTCTTCACAACAGAGAGAAACTTCATGAAACCTGAAAAGCTTGCATTTATGTTATGTGTGTGTATATACATGTGTGTGTGTGTGTGTGCACCAGATGTTTCCAAACTAAGACACTTGAAACTGGGAGAATATACGGAAAACACTGACACAGAATGATTCGTCGATTCAGGACCACATGTTTGCACTTCATATAAAGCTGCTTTTTCATCCAATTTGATAAAAAGTTCCCAGCATGGTACTAGGTCATTGTACTGCTGAAGATGAAGCCTTCTGAGGGAGCTAAAAATCCAAGGTTCTGACCACTGCCTTGATTTAAAAAAAAAAATAAAAATTAAATTTTAAAAAAAAGAAGAAAAAAATTAAAAAAAAAATCTACAGGTTCAGGCTTTTGCTTGGTTTTTTTTGGCCAAAACCAACCAACCAAACAAGAAAACAAAACAAAAAAAGCCCCGACATGATAGGCCAAGGACTGATGGATCAACACACACACACAAACACAACCTTTTGAAATTATTTTTCTGCATTTCTCATCCTAAACTACAGGTTATGTGAACAGCAGCAGTGTCTCACCCCATAAGAGACAGCAGAAATTCCTTAACCTACCTGACTGGGAAACTGCAAAGTTTGTATTTGTAAAGACTTTTAGAGGCCTCAGATAGAAGTCCCCCTCTGCCCTGAGAGAGATCATTCAAATAAAGACATCTGAGCCATTTCCTTTATAATTTGCAAAGATTAAGACTATTTCACAAGAACCGTTCAGTTCTGATGCTCTCCTCCACAGCTGAACAGTTCATCACATTTTGGGATGAACTTTGCAGCATGTTCTCCATGGAACAAAATAGGCTACAGTCTCTGTAACCTGAAATGCTAAATCACACATAGCTGGAACATGGTTCTGACTTCACAAGTTGGCCTCCACTGCTCTTACTACTTCTGCTGAACTCAGTTTCATCTCTGCCACAGTACCCTAGGTCCTCTGTAAGTGGGGGTATGACAGCCAGGAACCAAGGTTTTAGGTGATAAATGACTGCTTTGCTTTTAAGCTAGCAACAGGAAGAATTCTGCAGGAAGAAACTGTGGATTCACAACTTCCCACGCTATGGCTGAGAAAGTCTCAGGAACCTACAGAGATTTATAGCATTTGATAATATTAAAAAAGTTTGCATTTATTATAAAATTAGATGGTTTTATATAAAACTATGTTGTAAGGTAGAGCTAAAACTTCAGAAAAATTAGTAAGTTATTTACTACTGCAGTAACTCAGCACCTCCGTGGTAGGAAAAGCAAGAAGCAGCTGCAGTTGCTTGTGAAAATCATTTACATTTGTTGGGAAACTAACAACCAGCTTTGCAGTCAGCAGCAGCTCAAGCTTCTACAGGTCACAGGAAGTTGTATTTAACTTCTCTCTACCTATTACAGGCTGCTCTTACTTCTCTAGCCTGGAAAAACTGAGCAATTAAAGCTAGTTACTGTTAAGAAGGGTCACAAAGACAACCAAGAAGGGAATAGGTTTGCCCTCAAGAGGAGACTAAGGAAAAGCTACCCTGAAGAATGCACTTAGGATCAACCCTACTGTACATCAAGAAAAAGTCTTACAGGAGAAATGGTCTCAGTTTTAGAAACCAAGTGAAATATGTAAAGACAAAGAGAATATCCAAGGGGTAAAATATTCATTCAAAACATAGATATTCATATACTCTGCTCTTGTGAGACCCCACTTGCAGCACTGTGTGCAGTTCTGGTGACTCCAACAGAAGGACATGGAGCTGTTGGAGCAAGCACAGAGGAGGCCATGAGGATGATCAGGGGCTGGAGCACCTCCCGTATGGAGACAGGCTGAGAAAGTTGGGGCTGTTCAGCCTGGAGAAGAGAAGCTGCGTGGAGACCTCAGAGCAGCTTCCAGCGTCTGAAGGGGGCTACAAGGATGCTGCAGAGGGACTCTTCATCAGGGACTGGAGTGACAGGACAAGGGGTGATGGGTTCAAACTGAAACAGGGGAAGTTCAGGTTGGAGATAAGGAAGAAGTTCTTTACTGTGAGGCTGGTGAGGCACTGCAAAAGGTTGCCCAGAGAAGTGGTAAATGCTCCATCCCTGGCAGTGTTCAAGGCCAGGTTGGACAGAGCCTTGGGCGACATAGTCTAGTGTGAGGTGTCCCTGCTCATGGCACAGGGTTGGAACTGGATGATCTTAAGGTTCTTTTCAACCCAACCATTCTATGATTCTTTATTATTTTTACATATTATATATTATGACGATTTGTATAGTCATATTTTTGCACTGGATATAACTAGCAAATTAGAATAATGTCTTACTTGAGTAATTTTGGTGTTAGGCCATAAGACACCCCTAGGTAGTCCAGGCTTTCAGCTTGTCTTTCACTCAGTTTGAAAAGTAGAGGAGGCAAGTCTTTCCGAGGTGTCACAACCTCTTCTAATAAACTAACAGTCTGAAAAAGAAAGTGGAAATGGGTTTAGTAGCATCCTCACAGACATCTGAAAATTGCACCTCTTATCCTGTATAAAAAATAAATATGAGTATTTCCTCCTTACAGGGAGAAATCATTATCAAGACTTACAGCGACAAACAGCACAACAGAAAATACAGGCAATGTACTGAGCTCCATACCTCACTGCTAACAGTTGCAATTTCTTTTGGCTTTTGAATTGGTTTTTCTTCCAAACATGGGAATTTGCCTTCATAGTACATCTGCAGTAAAGTCAGAGCTCTGCTGCCATAGCCCATCTGTCAAGTAGGAACAATACACTATAAGCAAACAAAACCAGTGCAGAGATCACTCAGTCACTGCAAAACCACATTTTCATTGCTACACAGCAGCTGCATGAAGGACCCTACAGAACCTGGATGTCTGAAGTCACGATGAGAGCCTAGCTGATGGTTTAGGACTGTGTAATAATTTTTGGTGCTTTACTCTGGCACTCAGAAAATGCCAAACACCAGCGTGAACATTTGGTAATCTCACAATAAATACCACTGGATCTGGACTGTATACTGCTGCTCAGGATGCTGGCATGGGTTTGCTACCCGCTAGGGGAAAGCAATGCCCCAGCCTGCTGGGGCATCTGACCACTTCTGTGTGCCTGACCTCATTCTGTTACTGCTGCTGGCTCAGTCCCCAAGCTTAAAATGCTAAAAACAACTGGGTTCCAAAAAATACTTTACCCCCTGATAATCTGGATGCACCGCAATACGAACAACACGGCCACCAGAGAGGCCCCCGAAGTCCGGATCTTGGAACTGCAAAAGAGGCAAAAGTCAATTTAAAAGAACACACATGGGTATTCTGGAAATAAGAAATAGTGCTGAAATCTATCTTAGGTGTGAATTCACAGCCAAATTGTTCACCTGCTCTGAAATGGTCCAGGGAATAAGATCACCAGAAGCTTTCTTTCCCCTAGAAAGGCTGTTCATGATAGACTGGCGAGAGATCTCTCCCTCCAGGCACACCTGCCAGAAAAGGTAAAAGACCATTAATGGAGGAAAAGTGTTTTCTCCTACAGTCTCCCCAGTACACCAGAATCAAAACTTATACTCAACGACAGTTGTTGAGTCCATTATGCAGTACTGATATTTCATGTGATCCCTGCTCTGCAACACGACGACCAAACACATATGCGCTAACAGGCTCTGTCCCTAAAAGCCCTGTCTCAAAAAGTTCATCAACAGCAAACATAAAAGCCTGTCCCACCAATATTTCTCTTTAAAGGTCATGTATTTTTCATGTAAATGGGGCTTTTTCTTTTAAGAAACAGTAGATCTAATGAGCTGCATCACACAGATAATTAAGAATATGTGTTCTTAAGAAAGGAAGGATATAGTCAGACATCAAACAGTCAAGGGCTGAAATATTCCTACATCTCTAACCGTGTACATCTGAGGAGTTTGCATTTTTAGAGTTCTACTGCAAATAAATGGAATGCTGGAAACATGGGATAAGCAGAATGAACGTGTGAGCCAACTCTCCTTGCAGAAATGGGAGGACAAAGACATCTCTTGAAGCAATAGTTCAGCTCCTCAGAAGGCTTCTCAGCACAAACACATTGTGGAGACTGAGAGCTCTGTGTGAAAGGATTAGCATCACAGCCCTATGGTACCAACTACTCCTAGATAGTACACTGCCATCGTAGTACACTGGTAGTATAGTGTCTCACAGCAGTGTACTGCTTCGTTATTGAGCAGTTCACTTCATAGATACACGCTGCTCTCTTACCTGAACAACAGCAAGTACTTCTGGTAATGAATTCTGGGTAGGTGGAACAGGTGGCAAAAGGCAAAAAAGATGATGGGCAGGAGCATCAGACAGCATCTGGAGGTCATTGGGTGAGTTCTGGAGGGTGAAGACAATCAGATGGTTGAAGAATTAGTCCATTAGCAGAGCTTCAAAGTCCAATGTAATTTAGTAGCTGACTTCTAAACAATCCTCTATTTTCTGAATTCAGGACTGTTAAGAAACTTGCAACTAGCACAGTACTGATGGAAAAACGAGCTCACAGGCCAATTCATGGCGGTTATACTACCATGCAGCATCTGCTTTTCTCAAGTGGAACCTCTTGCTCTAATGTGTATAGAACTGAACTTTCTATTTTTATATAGCTACTTATTTCTGAATCTACAAAACCTGAGAGAATTTTAAGTGTCATATTTTTAGTACTCAGAACTCAGGGACTTCACCACTCACTAGTGACTTACTAGTCACCCATGCTCTTGAAACCTTGAGATGAATTATTACTCTTTTCAGTAGAACAATGGTACTATTCTTTTAGTTAACTTGAGGCTACTAGAACATGGTGAAGAGAACTGCAGAAGAGGTTCATCACTGATACTGCTCGGACAAGCTTGTAGGCTCATCTAGAATTCCAGATATCTGTAAATCCAACATATTCAGCCAAGACCAAGGCAGAGATCTCTCCTTTTTCTTTATCAGACAAAGGAGAATACAGATCTGTACATAAGAAGCAACTAAAGCTGTTCAGAAATCTCAATTAGGCCAATTCAATTAGACTGTCATAACAAACACTGCTCCCTCCATACCATTCCTAGTTTAAATTTTGGAAGAAATAGCACAAGCTTTACCTTGTAGTGTGAAGCCACATAGAGGGCCATCAGTCTCTGCAGAAAAACTTCTGATGCTCTGTGGTAACAAAAAAGTGTATCTCTATTTACATAATATCTAACCACAGGGGTTAAGGAAACAACCTCCTTTGAAACAAGACAAAAGCTCCTTGTTGATTTAGGAGAAGTATTTTCAGTACAGCCTTGGGCTACATGCTGGCTTGTGCTCTTAGACTCTACAGTTCTATCTACAAGAATGAGTGACTTTGGGCAGTGTTCACAGCCTTCACACCCTCCAACTGTAAAGCTAAACTTGCTATAAATCCAGTAAGGACTTCCCTTCATTCAAGCCTTCCTTTGGATTGTCTCTGCAGTAAAACTGGAGTTTGGCAATGTCCTGGTAGGACACACCACCAGGCTTATAGGGCAGCGGTAAGAACTTAACTCCAGAAGTGTGGTCTTAATAGACTTCTGCCAAAAGATGATGTCCTGAGGTTATCACATTAGCTGAAGAATCCACTATTAAACAGCTTGCAAAAGCCTCCATCAGCTCATCCTGTGTGATGAGAGCACAACATTTGAGTAAGGATACAGGTCACAAGTCTCAGGCAGAGGGCAGCCAGAGATGATTCTGGTGATGCTGAGACAGTCCAAGCACAGCAGATCATTGAGCCACTTTTCAACTGGGTCACCAGGGGCATATCTGATTGACTCATGGAGGGAGATTTCGTGCAACATACGAGCTGCAAAGAGATTTCAGAGAAGAGCATCTAGTGTTGGAAGTTACAGCTAGCAAAGAATCCAGTAAGATTTGAAGGGCTCCCAGATTAGAACATCACTACTCACATAGCTTTTGTCCCTTAAAAGCCTTTACATCTGAAAATCATGAGAAAAAACAGGAGAATTCCTTCATTTTCCCATACCACTACCCTCCAGCTGCAAAGTACATGGGCACATGGGATACCCACAGGGCTTGCCAGGCAGTGGCATTGGAGATTACAATCACACACCAGTCCAGCCCACAATGGAGTACCTGAGGCGAGTTTAGCTGTAGCTGTAGATTTGTTCTCTGCTGTCATGGTGATTTGGGTCTGTGCACTCTGTTGCCGGAGCTGCTGAATGAGCTTCAGAGATAGTGATCGACCAGTACCCTCATACCTGAAAAGCAGAAGACAAAAGTCTGAAGCAAATAACCAAACAGGAACCCTGAGCCATGGGGAAGCTCCAGCACAGAACCAGGCTGCCATCCAGAGGTAAGTGTCATTCTGAGGCTTGTGTGGGCCCCAGTCACCTCTGAGAATCAATGCCTTTTGATGTTCTTGTGCATGTAGGACAAGGCAGCCTCGCCTGTCACTTTCTTAGTCTCACCATACTACAAGGAAGCCATGATTCTTCCCTCTCTCCTAACAGACTATAGAATCCTCTTTATGCATTTACTCCTTGTAGCAGAGCAGAAAAGGTGGAAGTCCATAGTGGAACCAAAGGAAAGCAGCAAGTTCAAGAACTGACTCTTAGTTATTTTAAGAAGCAGTTCCACAACAGATCAAGAATTAGCATGACCTGATGTAACAGTGAGTAATAAAAAAGATACTGTAGATAAGAAGTGGTCCACTGGCACTTGCACAGCTGCTTTCCCAGGTAGAAAGTTGCTGCTCAATCCTTACCCATTGATTGTAGAAGCCATGAAAACAAGATAAGGGCCCAGCAGGTTCTTCACCAGAGGCAGAGGAATGGCAGCAGCTTCATCAATCACAACAAGTTCAGCTTGACCCAGTTTCACAGAATCAGCAGGGTGTATGTACTGCAGGGAATGAGAAGACACCATCATTGTCAACAACAGCTCATCTAGGAATTACGGAGACGTCAGAGTTGGCAGAACTGCTGCCCTGAAAAGCTGTTTTATGTCCCTGTTCTCCCGGACCATCAAGAGACTGAGACATGAAAGCAAATAGTTGGGAGAGGGTTCATGTTACCCCAGGGTCACGCATCGTGTTTTGCATATTTCCAGGCAAACTAATCTGCAGAAATCACGAAAATAAAGGAAATCTGATCACTAGAAACATATGCTTGTCCTTCACTTTCTTTCTTTCTGTCATTCACTGTTTCTTTCATCTTCCTTTGCTTTTTTTCAGGAAGAAATCCAGAAGCAATTCCCAAGGGAGCTTTGTAATCTACAAGTTATTCGCAGAAAGAAGCAAGATGTTTTGTGCACTTCACTCACCAGAAAAACAGGTTTGGCCTTAAAGCAAAACCAATCAGAACAGTTACACATCACATAAAACAAACATGCTTAGAGTCAAAACAACTACAGCATTGGTAAAGCCAACAGTTAGGAACAAAAAGCAGAGAGGCAAGAGTGCAAAAGAGGCCAGTTACCTGAATGGTCTGTCTGTGCTCCTTGAACACGTTCACCCTGACAACAGCCTTGTTAAACTCTGGATTTAAAGACTGAACAATCTCATAGTCCAGATGTTCCTGAAAGAAAACATTGTTAAACAGTAAGAACAAGCCAAGATCTAAGTATTGTTTACCATTATCATCAAAATAAGCTCACTACGACAGTTATTTCAGATTCCAGTTAAAAACTCTTCTAACAAAAACTTCAGAGGCCCAAGAACTAAGAAATTATTTATGTTAAAAACAATTTCACAAAGAAACTGATTTACCCAACTTAAAAAGAGAGAAGGAAACATAACTGCACTATGATTCATTTTTGCAGAACACTACTAAAAAGGCTGGTAGCTGATATATGTCAACAAAAATCACAGATGAGATGCAAGACCTCTCCTAAACAGAAATGCTGTGAAAGTATTTTAAGAGTCTGCTCTCCTTACCTGATACTGCAGTGCATCAAAGCCTTTAAAGATGAACTCAAAGAGAGTGTGAAGGTTATCTGGGCTTGGAGATGTGACAAAGATATTGGAGTAACTGCACAGAAAAATAAAGCAGGAGTTTAATTCATTTTCTAACAGATTTTACATATACATACTAAGTATGTACACTAAGTATGTATGTATACTAAGTAGAATGTTTTCTCTCTATAAGGGGTCGATTTATCTAATGACCAAACCACAGCAGATTCCTTTAGCCACTTAATTTATGTTGGATTATTTGGTTTTTAAAGACTGAAGTTTTCTTATTACTATAAAATGGAAAATGTTGAATGTGTGCAGCAATCAAAAGATACAAGAATAAAAAGGAGGGATGCAGGACTAGAAATTACAAATATATTCAGATCCTGTCATCTTTTCTTTAAACTCATGGCTGCACATCAAGCCTGGGAGACTGAGGCAAATCACTCACCCAAAAGCTACTGCTCCAGCAATAGCCAGTCCCAAAGCAGCAGATTTACCCCGTCCCCTGGCTGCTGTTAATGCCACAGTGCTCTGTAGAGTCTTCTCAGAAATGGCTTCAATAAATTTTAGAACTGCTTTTGCCTGATGAAAAAAAATAGAAACCAAACATCAGCTGCGTTTAAACTGCTTTCAGGATTAGTTACACTTTCCACTAGTACATGTCTTCTTCCCTAGAATAGGAAAAAGGGAGAGGAAGACAAGATTGAAGAGCTGAACGTTAAAACCAAGATGAGTAATGTGCAAGAAGTGGTAATCTTTACCCACTGAGTCCTTGAAATTACTCAGGTCAAAACACAGATCAGCAACCAGTACAGCAATTCTCAATTACTATCCCCCATCCCACTGACCACAGAGTATATTCAGCAAGGTTGGAAGAGGCACACTGCTCTCAGAGGAGACAGATGAACATATCCAGGCAGTGAGAAGACCTACTACAAAAGGGCTTAAGCACTGCGTAGCTCTGGATCCCATCAGGCTGAACTGCAGCTTCTCAGTGGACACTCCAAAACAAGAAAGGTAATTGCAAGAGGACGTTCATTTGTACTAGTCAGTGATTCTCAAACTGGAGTAAAAAACATGTAAGGAAGGCAGGAATAGGGGCATATTAAAACACAATATGGATTTTCAATTTCTATTCGGAACTAAACTGAACAGAAACTTCAGGTTAAGTTTCCTGCTTATTTCAAACCCTGGGAGCTCATCACCTTTTTAAATGTGGACTTCTCTAGATGAGCTTCCTGTCTCCATTCTGGTCCTTCCACTTATTCTCAACTCCATGAAGAAAATCATTGATACTGTCATCGAGCTACTATGTCCAATTGATTTTTCAAGGGAATTCTCTAAGCCCACACCCATCACTCTTCACACCCAGATTTGATCACATGCACCATGAGACACACTAAGGTGACCTATCAAGCACAGAGTATCTCAGATGTAAGCATCACACCAACCTGATCCACGGTTTTACAGCCATCCACCAAGACTCCCACAGGCTGTGTATCCTGCAAGCTCTCCTTCAGTTCTTTCAGCTCCAAGTCCTGTGGCCGGAGGCTATCTTCCTGTAAGACAGGATTAGTAAAGGACACTTGGGCACAATTACATCTTTGTGATATTTAACATTTCAATTCTAATGCATCTTCAGGAGAATGGTTACACAAGAGGTGGGTATCCTGCCTTCCCCAAGCTTGGAAGAAAACAAAGAAAAGATATTTCAGTACATAGTGACTAGAGAATGGCACTGCTAGGAAGAAGGGACCATGGACACATTCTCTGAAGATCTTAATTCATTTTTCAGTCTTCAGGCTATGATCTTTGTTGTACTTGTCATAGGTGTACATATTGCCATGCAGGGGGGAAGAAACTACTGCAGTAGCAATACATCAGTTTTCAAAGCAATATAAAGAGTTTCAAAGCCAAACAATAAACTTGGACACAAAAGCAATCCATTTTAAATGGGAATGAATTCTGATTTTCCTTATTGTCACTTAAAAATGCAAAGGCATCAGTCTAACATCCAACAGATAAGCCTTTGTGCTGCTGTCAATACTATTCTAATGCTAAGGGGGAGCTGCTTTGTTTTTTAAAATCAGTGCTGTTAAAATGTTTTTACCATCTCTGACAGAACCTATGTTGGTATTTCTTCGGCCACAAAAAACAGTTTAAAAACTTACAGATTTCTGTTTAAAACTGGTTCAATTTTACTTTAGTCTACAAATGAAAGTGATAAAAGGATACGTTTCTAATAGTGCAGGCTATATGTCTGGCTTATACTCAGTGAATGTCTCCTGAGATGCGGCATGTGTAGCGCAGAAACTGAAACAACCACCACAACTTCTAGGTGTCAGGGGTCTCCTGAGCTTGTAATATGCTATTTCCAAAGTGTTTTGCCACCCCCCAACCATCAAAAGGTCTTGTATTTGTCTCATCCCAACTGTCCATTAGCTTGAAATCTCTCTACACACTTCTGAAACAGCAACCACAGATATCAAGCTCCACTTCACTTGGCTAAACAGCAACAGAGCAAAATCAATAAATACAGGCAAGAACACACACAAAAACCTGTGACAGAAAAAAAAGCAAGGAGGAAAGGAAAGAAAATACAGCCTCCCGTGCTTCACCCATACCAGGTGTAACTTCTGCGGCATATTCTGCTTCCTCTTTGCTATAAATCAGGATGAAAGGAAAGCTTCCTCTTTAACACACCATGGTTAACTCTGACCAATTTCTCCCAAGGAAAACTGCTGACACTGGTTACTGACCTGTGATTGTGGTGGAACTGGTGTGATGTTTGCAACGTGACTGGAGATGGGCAAGATATTGAGCTGATCATCAATCACGATGCAGTTCTTGCATGAGGCCAGAGACAGAATGAACCTGAGCAGTGAAGCAAAGGCAACTCAGTAAAAACACCAGCGATACAACTGCATTTTGGTAGTTAATTTAAACTCTTTGCTAAACCCAGACCTAGTATTTACAGCTACAGCTACTTACAGCTGAGCTACAAGTTCATACAACTGGTAATATGCCTCTTACCATAAAATCAGGATCACATACACAAAACAGGTATCCTCTTACCAGGATGTCTCCAAAGAAGGTGGCTAACTAAAGATCATCTACCCAGAGATCATTTAAACAGGAGGTAGCTGCATACAAGTGTAAGACATGAATCCACAGCAGTTGTGGCCCCCAAGGGCTGCACTCAGTGCTGGTTATTCATCCTAATTTCTGACATCCCATAACCACCTGCACACTAAAGAATGATTTCTGCAATTTTCCTGTAGCTACAACTAGGGCTCACTAAGAGCTGCTGCTTCTATACAACAAAGGCAGGGAGAACACCTTGACAAGACACTTCAACAACCACAGAGAATACTCCACACTCAGCAGTTTTATGTTTTACAGGAGTGCAGTGTCTGAACTTTGCTGCATCTGGAGCCTGTTTCTACAGAGCATTTCAACAAAGGGACTCAGAACAGTTTACAAATTTGGGCCTCTTTGCACATATCCCTTGTAACATATGCCAAAATTTTGGATATAATTCCTCCAACAACAAACTGTTCATTTCCAGAACAGTACAAGAAAAGCAGCCAAAAAGCCCTATTCCCAGGCAAACCTACTGGATGCTTCCCCAATATGAATACAAGACATTGTTCCAGCTGTTTTCCTCGGATGTACAGCCTCGACCTTTTACACTCCTAATAACCTACCTCTCATTGAACCGTCCTACCACGTCCTGGTGTGCCTCTGTTCTGTATCGAGAGTGTACATCCTGAAACAAAAAGAGAGTCAGTCTGAAGAAGGAACAGCAGTAACAGTGGTTATTTGCAAGATCATAACTCATGGAACAATCAAATTTGACATGGATTTGATGGATAGACCACTCATTGGACAAGGAATTGGCTGCATGGTCACACTCAAAGTGGGCCTATAAGAAATATGGAGAGGGACTTTTGACAAGGGCATGTAGTGACAAGATAAGGGGAAACGGCTTTAAACTGAAAGAGGGGAGACTTGTATTAGACATTAGAAAGAAATTCTTCACTATGAGCGTGCTGAGGCACTGGCACAGGGTGCCCAGAGAAGCTGTGGCTGCCAAATCCCTGGCAGTGTTCAAGGCCAGGTTGGACACAGGGGCTTGGAGCAACCTGCTCTAGTGGAAGGTGTCCCTGCCCGTGGCAGGGGGTTGGAACTGGATGAGCTTTAAGGTCCCTTCCAACACAAACCCGTCTGGGATTTTATGATTCTTTTCCACTCTTATGGATTACAGTCTTCCTTTCTACTAACACCAAATCCCAGATGGGATTCTGCTTTTTGTGAAACATTCACATTTTCCAAATATTTGTTAAAAATTTCCTTTTCCCACAAATACTTTTCACAATGGTCTTACTTATTCTTGCCTGACTTAAAGGTCAAGTCTGCCAGATACAGAACACTTCAAACACCTCAGGGATGCTAAGAAAAAACAGTCTATCACTTTAATTCACCTACTGGCATTATTATTAAAGCAAACAGTTCCTGCTCTAGCTGTAAGAATACTCAGTGTGAATGGTTTGTAATAGAAATATACAGTAGTTATGAAGCTCATTTCACCTAGAACCATCAAAGGGCCTATTTTTTACTTAACTTGCTGTTAAATGGGCAGATAGAATAAATACTTCCCAAAACTACTGTGAAACAAAAGAATACAGTTACATTTGTTAATGACAGGGTTTTCTTCCTTGTAGCTGTAATTTCAACACAGAGGTTGGCAGCAATGCCTAAGCATAAGACATTCAACCACAGATGAAGGAAGGAGCAGGGAAGATAATGGAAGGAAGATCACAGCCCATAACAAAAGCAAAACAAACCCACTTAGCATCACCACGATGTCCCTGCTCAAATAAAAGACACATAATGTTGAACATACCATGGTCATTGTATAGAGCTGCTTCAGTGAGTTCATAGTCCTCAGGAGAATCACCACAATTCCACCACCTTCTACTGTTTCAACAGTTCTAGCGAGCAGGTTTGGAGTCAAGGCTTCAAAATCCTAGGAAATAAATACAACTTCCAAGTTGCCAAGAGCTCTCATCAGGGCAACCAGCACCTACTAAAAGGAACGCAAAGACTAAAAACATTATTCCTCAAAGTTTAACTGATGCTTAACACCTGCATTAACCAACGTCCCGTTAAAATTCAACCAACAAGGCTACATCACCCTCACGAAACTTGTAAAAGATACATAAGACCATCCTTTGCCCAAGGAAGTTGTGAATGTTCCATCTTTGGTAGTGTCCAAGGCCAGGCTGGCCAGAGTCTTGGGTGACATGGTTTAGTGTGTGGTGTCCCTGCCCATGGCAAGGGGGTTGGAACTAGATGATCTTAAGGTCCTTTCCCAAACCATTCTATGATTCTATAATTTAAGTAACAGAAGCAACAAATACTGCTCCTGCACCATTTAAACTGAAAGCCACTGACACTTGTACAATGTCCCTTGTAAGTCAAAAGTTTGACTCCTTACCTGAAGCACACACATGCCAAAAGTGTTGCCAAGAATCTTGTGAGTCTCATTGTAATAGCAGTAGCGAATGTTTGTGGCTGCTATAAACAACTCGAACGGATCATCTTCTTTTATGTTTAAAGTTCCACTTTTAATCTTCTTCTGTAGTTGTCTCATCCTCTTCTTCCGATGGCTGGAGAACAAAAGCATACACTAGTTTTCTTGGGAAAAGGTTTGAGAATAGTGCATTTAGGCCTATGTTCATGTCTAAGTCAATCTTATATCACAATTGCTGCTCTCATGATGTTTTCCCCTCTGCGATGGGTGCTGGGTGTCACCCAGAACCAGGTGGGTTTGCAAGAAACCAAAGTGCTTGATCAAAATCAAGCAGTTTCAGGTAACTCTGTGCAGAATGTAAGAATGACACAAATCTAAGGATTAAAATTTAAACACTTTTTCTAAAACAAGGAATTCTAGTGCTTAATCTGCACTCAGTCCTAAATATTACAGAGGCTAAAAAGATGACGAATTAAAGTTTTGGTCTTTTGAGGTTAAAAGAGATTGACCCAGGACAACAGAGTTAGCATTAGAGCAACAGGAGGAAACCAGAAGTACCTAGAGCCGGTGTCAGCTGTATTACACAAGCCAAATTTTAGCTCTGGAAGACCAAGCTTCCTGTAGCTCCTCCAAGAACTAATCTTGGGTTCTCCTTACAACCAAATCACACAACCTACGCTCAGCAGATGAGCCACGTAGCTTTAGCTTCACACAGAACAGTGACCACAGCACAAGACACGAGAGGTATCTTACCTGCTAAAGCCCAGCTCCTTTTTGTAACACCATAGGACAGAGGGTCTGGCCTTTACAGTTGCTTTGGACAACATGTGATGGAGAATAACCACCTGCCGAAACACAGGAACACTCATCAACAACTGCACTTACAAGATAACATCAAAGAGCAAAATTCTTTTCTATACTTGATTTTACAGCTATGTTTTGTACTGAGCAACTCTGTGCAAAACAGAAGGATCCTTGACATGCTGTGAGAGTTATGGTCTTTTTTGCACAGACCTGTGTATCTGTACCCTGTCCAGGGCTGCATGACATTGAAGACACTGAATTATACCTGTTTCCTTAGCACTCTTCTTTGGCAGAAGTACTAACAACTGCACTATAAAAGGTGATTATTCCAGGCTAAATACACTCCATAATATTTGTCTCTTATTAGAGATTTCACACACATATTTCAGACTTCTACAGTTTAACAAGATTTCATTTTGAATCCTCATCTGCTAGCAGGTACGGCATCCCCCCTCACTGCTACATACCCTGCACATTCCTGCTGCTTCAGAATCCAACTCATCAGTGAAAATACTGAACACGACCAGACCCAGATATGTCCCACCAGAACTCACCCATCTGCTTGAGCAGTAAATGAATGACAACCCTCTACAACTGCCTGACAGGAGGATGGAGCCAGGAGGGGGCTGGGCTCTGCTCCCAAGGAACAAGGGATGGGACAAGAGGAAACGGCCTCAAGCTGCACCAGGGGAGGTTTAGATGGAGATGAGGAACAATTCCTTCCCCAGAGGGTGCTCAGGCATTGGAACAGGCTGCCCAGGGCAGTGCTGGAGTCACCGTCCCTGGGGGTGTTCACACACTGTGTAGCTGAGGCCCTCAGTGACATGGGTTAGTGGTGGCCTTGGCAGTGCTGGGGAACAGTTGGACTTGATGATCTTAAAGGCCTTTTCCAACTTTGTTGGTTCTATGATTCTATGACAACTTTCTTGTTGTCATAGAATGCCACATGATCAACTCGTTATTTTCCAAGGTTTTTTTGTAACTTGTTTATTTTACTTCCCCCAGGAACTGAAGCTAATAGAATTAAGTTATACTAAACGTTATGGTTTTGCCATGCTGCTTCCCCTTTCCACTCAAAAAACGTAAGTGTAGAGTCTAAAGAGAAACAAATCTAGTCCACTGCTACTGAGTAGGTCCAGCCCAGGTCCTGGTGTGGTGACATCTGCAAGATGACTCTGTACATAAAACACCACTTGAGGGCAAAACCATAACATCTTACGACAGAACTGAGATAGAAAATCTCCAGTTAGCCAGAAAATGAAATATATTTTGCCCATTTAAAAAAAAAAACAACCAACCAACTAAAAACCAATTTCACTTTGCCTCTAGTTGTTTTTATGTAATATTCATGTGTTTCTCAATCAGATGTTGAAGGGCAAAGTCTCCTAAACTGTTTCTAAGGCCCCTTTGCCTTAGAATTCAGTTAGAGGTGATCCTTCCCCTCTACTCAACATTGACGAGGCCACATCTGGAACACTGTGTCCAGTTCCGGGCTCCTCAGTACAAGACAAGGAGCTACTGTAAAGGGTCCAGCAAAGGCCACAAGGCTGATCAGGGGTCTGGAGCATCTCTCTTATGAGGAGGGATTGCAGGAGCTGGGCCTGTTTAGTCTGGAGAAGAGCAGACTGAGAGGGAATCTCATCAATGCAGATCAGTGTCTCTAAGGTAGATGCCAGGAGGATGGTGACAGGCTCTTTTCAGTGGTGCCCAGTGACAGGACGAGGAGCAATAGCCATAAACTAAAGCACAAGAAGTTTTACCTCAACACGAGGAAGAACTTCTTTATATTGAGGGTGGCAGAGCACTGGAACAGGCTGCTCCGTTGAGATGGAGTCTCCCTCTCTGGAGACACTCAAACCCCACCATGGATGAGTTCTTGCGTAACCTGCTCTGGGTGGCCCTGCCTTAGACTAGATGATCTCCAGAGGTCCCTTCCAACCCTGATGATTCTGTGCCCTGAGGTGAGTCACGACACCGCGCTCCACCATTCTCCGCCCGGATTTACTGAGGTAAAACCCGGTTCCGGGGGGGCGGTCACAGACCATCCGTTCATCCGAGGCCCGGTTCGGTATCAGCACCACCCTCCGGCAGAAGCTCACCTGGTCCTTGCCGCGGTCGCCGACCACCACGAAGAGGGCCCGCTGCCGCTCCGCCACCCCGTTCTCGATCAGCACCCGAATGCGGTTGTCCACCTTGCGCCGCTGCATGGCTACGGGGCGCGAAGGGGCTTCCCTCACGAAGGGGCCGCCGAGCCGAGCCGAGCCGAGCCGCCCCGCCTCAGGCAGCAGCCGAAAGGGACCAGCGGCCCGCGCCAAACCACGTGGGACCGGCGCGGACCAGGGCGCGCGCGTCGCGCGCTGCGATAGGACCTCCCCCTCTCCGAGGCTGCCCCTGCCGTTTGCCTGCGCGATATGTAAATATATAATAATATATAATAATATGTAATCATAGATAATTGTTTAATATTTTTTTAAGCTGAATTTAAGCTGTTTTTCCACATGGGAATGTCGCGGTGGCGTTCGGGAAACACACACACAGAGTGGTCGGCGCCCCGCCGGTGCGCTCGGTAGTTCATAGCGTTCCCGGTGCGGGGCCGCCGTTCGCGCCTGCGGGCCCCTGGAGGAACCGGGAGGCGGCGGCAGCGGCGGGGCGGAGAAGTGCTGAGACGGTGCCGGCGGGGTCCGGCAGCAGCGCCCCGGCCTCAAGGGACCCGCCAAGAGGCCCCCGGCAGCGACGGGCGCGAGGGACCCGAGCCAGCCGCCAGGGGGCGCAGCCACCGGGCCCCGCGGGTTTCCCACGCGGGGTTTGTTCCCCACCAGAGTTTTCCCGCGAGTTTCCCATGCGGGATTTTTCACCCCGGGCTTTTCCATGAGTGTTTGTTGGGGGTTGGTTGGTTGGTTTTGTTTTCACGCTTTCCCCCCCCCCCGCTCTGCAAGATTTTTCCATGTGTTTTCTTTCCCCAACACCAGATTTTCCCATTCATGGATCTTCTCCCCTATGAGTGCGCCTCCCTGCGCATTCCCCCTGCCAGTCCCTCATTCCCCCAGGGAGCCCTTTCCTTTTATCATTCATCTTTTCCCCACACATTTCCCCTGCCTCCATTTTTTCCCCACATCTTTTTTTCCATCTTTTCTTTTTCTCCCCTCTTTTCCCCAGCATCTTTTATTCCCAAACATTTTTTTCCCTACAAGTCTTTTCTTTTTTTCACGTGTATTTTCCCCACACATCTTTTTTCACTCAACTTTTCCCCAGGAGTTTCTTTCACAGTTTTTTTTCCTGCCCCTCTCTTCCCTGCTTCTTCTTCACCCTTTCCTTTACCCCATCCACTTTACATTTCTCTTTACACGTGCATCTGTCTCTCCAGCTCCTGTCCTTTTCACTCTCACCTGTGCAAACTGTCCCATCACTTTTTGTATGTTCTATTTCTTCCTCTATCTGCTTCCCTGTCCTTATTTTTAAATTCTTTCCTGTTTTCTGTACCCCACTAGTTTCTCTACGTATCCTCCCATCTCTTTCTCTATTTCTTAACGTTATCCTATTTGTCCTGTACGGTGTTGCTTTTTAAATCTCATTTCTGTGTCTCCTTTTATCCAGCTCACTGTCCTTATTTTTTAATTCCTTCCTTTAGCTGGGGAAAGGGAAACTGAGGGGTGAATCCAAGGGGGTCCCACCAGCAGCTGCCTCCAGCCAGGAACAGCCAGTCCCTCAGCAAGGAAAGATCTCCCCGAGCCATCCCCAGCAGAGCACACAACCAACACGTTGATAGATACAAAAGGCCATCGCAAGTAAAAGTAACAAATACTATTCCTGCAGCATTTGCACTGAAAGCCATTGACCCCAGTGCAGTAAGTCAAAGGTTCAACTCCTTACCTGAAGCACACACATGCCAAAAGCATTACCAAGAATCTTGTGAGTCTCATTGTAATAGCAGTAGTAAATGTTTGTGGCTGCTTATGAATAACTCAGAAGGATCATCATCCTTTATGTTTAAAGTTCCACTTTCAATCTTCTGTAGTCTCATTCTCTTCTTCCTGGAGAAAGCTGGAGAACAAAATCATACACAAGTTTTCTTGGGAAAAAGTTTGAGAACATGCATTCAGGCCTAGGTTCATGTCTAAGTGGAAGTCAAAGGAGGCTTTTTCTCAAGGAAAAAAAACGAACCTTGGATCACAATTGTGAGTTCCCATGTGCCTTCAGCCCAGCGTGGTAGGTATCACCCAGAACCAGTTGGGTTTGCAAGAAACTGGTTGGTTGGAATTAAGCAGGTTAACGTAACCCTTCCTTCCTGACTGCATGCAGACTGTAAGTACACACATAATCTAAGAATCACATTTTAACTTACATTTACATTTAAAAGTAAATTACATTTACTTTTTCAATATGAAGGAATTCTAATGCTTAATCTGCAGTCAGTCCTAAACATTATGGAGGCTAAAAAGCTGAGGAATTAAAGTTTTGGCCTTTTGAGGTTAAAAAGTCAAGGGACAGATTGGCTCAAGACAACAGAGTTAGCATTAGAGCTACAGAAGGAAACCAGAAGTTCCTAGTGCTGGTGTCAGCTGTATTACAGAAGCCAAGTTTTACTTCTGAAAGACCAAACTTCCTGTACCTCCTCCAAGAACTAATCTTGGTTCTCCTTAAAATTGAACCACAGAACCGGTCACAGCTTTTTTGACTCATGTGACCAGCCAGCTCCCAAAAGCCCAGAGAGATACAAACCACTCCAACAGCGGGGCTCAACTTTCACATCTATTCTGTGTTTTAGATCAGTGACTTTGTGTAACTGACTGTAAAAAGGGGATAAATCAAACCTCAACAGCAACATGTTTTTAAAATCCTTTGTTCTAAAGAAATCCTGCTGTTAAAACCCAGCCCTCCTGGAGTAATCTGTCCTTTCCATCCGGACTATTCTATGATTCCATTTTCACCTACTGCAGCTACACAAGCGATACTCTGTGTCAGTGGTGTCCCCTGGTACTGCTGAGGGGAGTAAAAAGAAAAAGGGAGTTTGGATACACAGTATTCCCACGGGAACAAGACTACAGAAAGCAAACAGAGCGCATACACAGGAAAATAACAATTAGGATACATTATCCAATACTAAATGATTAAGTCCCAGGGAGCGTTAGGAACCTTGTGTCTCAATAAAACCAGGTGGCTTGTAACATTTAAGCTCCACTGTTTCATAGATCCACAGCAATTGGGAAGTTCTCTGTACAAAATCCCAAATTGCACAACTGTGAGAGACTTTTCCTATTGCAAGCTGACCTGGTTGAATAGAGTTTTCAGAAACATGAAATTTATCCTCAAACTGACAGCAAAATGCTTTCTAAAGCTTCAATAGCAAAGCTGAGCCAACCTATTTGCATAGATGTATTTATTCTTAGCTTTTAATACTGCCCCCCAAAAAGGCTTGAACTTGAACATTTGAACAATGAAGTATTTAAAACCAGGTAACATTATAGGAAAAATGTGTTTAATACCACTGGATGTGTTTTGGGACAAAGTATTTGTTTTAAAATATAGCAAAAATGATAAAACTATTGAATTAATAATCAAGGAGGATGTAGAACAGTGTTTTTGCAGGAGATGAACCCAGATAAACCCCATCACCGAGATAAAGCCACCAACAGAAGTGCAATTCCTTCAGGTATGAAATACTTACTTAAAAGGGAAGGACATAAAACATTTAAATAGATTTATTTTTCAACTGCTTACATAAGCCATGGACCAAATTGGATTGAAACGTGGAGTGAAAGAACTGCAAAGACATATATACAGGTATGTTTAAGGCCATCAGAAAATTTAAACCTGACAATTAACTAAACAGAGTTCTGAAGACATTTGCTATGGTAGAAGCATTATTTATTCTAAACTTGAATAGTTTCTAAAAAGGAAACACATTTTCATTAATAAAAGGCTAATGGATATACTAAAAATTCTCTCAATACCAAGATGTCAAGTGTACTCTTGATCCACTACTGGGTATTTGGGCATGTTTTATAGGAAGGAGAAACTGGCCACCATAGTTGGAGCTGAGCTGCTTACACCCCTTGGATTACTTTATGAACACTAAAGTAGGGGGGAACAGAATCTACCTTTTAAAATGAATGGGTTAAAACCTGCAGCGAGAGCTAATGACAAAAAACTCAATGCAGAACAAAATGTCAAGTCAGGCTGAAGTTTTCCTGCTGCTCAAACTGGCTTTAGGATGTGGATTTTGGAAAACAAGATTTCCTTCCCTCCGTTAAGGCTGGATCTACAAAGCCACAGACTATTTTAATGCCTTCAATTCAAAATGCCTAAGGAAGTGGTTAATGGAATAGCACCTCTTCCCTTAGTTAAATTGTTTAGAAAAGAAAGTTTCTCATTAAGAGACTCTGTCACACCACACCAAGAATTCAACAGTGCCCTGGTTCTGGAACCCTGGAGAATGGATAGGAATCAGAGCTGCTGCTCCAAAGTGCCATGGAAATGTATGAGGGGCAGGGGCTTGCTTTCATGTAAAGGAAAAGCCATTAAGTTTCTTCAACAGCCTGCTACAGCACAGATGTCTTCTTCACTTTCAGTGCTCGATGATCTGAATGCAACATCAAATCCTAAGCAGCCAGGTGCAGTTCTCAAAAACACAGAACCTTTCCTCTTGGAAAATGCACTGACCAGGATGAAAAACATTCCAGCGTAAAAACAAACAGTATTTGCCAACCAGGAAATTGGAAGAACCTTCCCCATCTCCCTCCCTCTGGAAAAACAAACTGGCCAAAGAGAAGCACATTGTAGTTTAAGCAATTAGCCTTCTGCATGACCTCTCAGGAGTGCTCATCTGGTGTTAAACATGGGAATTTTCCCAAAGGTCATATCAAAGCTCCCTCTGTTACACTCTGCCACTGACTACAAGTCAGACAAGACTAGTATGAGACCAAACACTCCAATACTGATGTGATGGAACAGTCAAAGACAACTTTATGAATTGTCATTCAGAGAAAACCAGAATTAGAAGAAAACACCACAATTCTGCAATGTTTGAGTTCCCAGACAATAATCAGACCTGAATTTAAACCCACATTTAAACAAGGAAATTATCTTCTAAGTTCAAAAGGGGAAGATTATTGTTTGGGATCATTTCCTGCTTATTCTTCTGATGAGGCACTGATTTTGTGGTCAGTGGTGAATACCAACCCACCCCATCTGTAAGAACTTAGCTGGTGCCAGCTCAAGTGATTAAAAGCCTTTCTAGCCTCATCCACATCCAGTGCAGATGGAATACTGCAAAAACAGGTGCATAGATTTAAAGACTAAAATACATAGCTATTCATAGTCACAAACCTCAACTCCAGCTATAAAGTTGTATCATCAAGTATCTGTTTTGATATTTTGCACACACTTTAATCAAAAACAGCTTTACATGAGCAAGAGGGATGATCTTCATTTTCAGGATGTGACTGGCGGCCTCGTTAATGGGCCGATTATTGAGCAATGTTCTCATGTCTCTTTGTAGCCACAGGAGATATAGACAATACAGCACAATTCTGTCCCCTGAGCCAAACATTTGCATCTCAGATGTGCGTTTATAATGAATGGTTCTTGCAAAGAAGAGGTAAGAAAAGCCAATTACTCGGTTTAGGCTGTTCCAGAACTTCAAAAAGAAAAGAATAGGAAGATCAAGATTTTCCTGACCAATTGGTTTTGTGCCTTATTCTACTGGACCACAAAGGTTTTGCCCTATTTGCTTTTAATCACGTGAAATTTAACCACTTTTTCAGTATCATTTACCATCTTTTCAGTATTTGTCTAGAGTTAAAGCCTTTTCACTAACATTTCTCTCTCCAAAGTAATTATTCAGATGCCATTTGGGGGAAAGAAGGAAGCCTGATCCATTCTCCAAAGACACAATCAAAGAATCTGCCCATCAAACAAGTAAGGTCAGCAGGACATTTTGAGACATTTTTAAGGTCACAAAGTTCTCCAGAGTTATGAAGTCCCAGCCATTAACTGGCTATTAACAGGAAATGAACATTATTCTCCCAACTACTCTGATTGCTGTACACAAAAGACAGTACCTTGGAAAGAAAATAGGGGTTAGGTGAAGTCTAGAACTCCTGCCACAGCAAAATCCAAAAGACATATTGGTGAACTGTTCTTTTTTAGACAGCCTGTATCCAGGGAAAACACAGAAGTAAAATGTAGCACAACATTGACCTCAGGTATGAGACAATAGCTCACGATTTCTGAGTTAAATCTTCACATTGTAGGATGGCTAGGAAGGATCCAAGTTTCCCAGACATAGTAACATTAGGTAGAAAACTCATGTGATTTATCATCTACTCAAGAATCCTCATATTAAAGCCAGGAGGAAGCAGGATGCTGAAGCTACAAGTTGGTTCTCAAACATACCATCACACATTATCACAGTATTAGATAAGAGAAATCCCTGCCAAAATAAAAATCTATCTCCTTACAGTAGCCCTACATGCAAGTAGTCACAACTTGTGTGTTATGGTCCCCAAAGACTGATTCACAAAAGAATCAAGTAAAACCACCAAAGAGCGCAACTGATGTGTCTACATGCAGGCTCAGACTTAGCACTTTGTTATACTCACTCAAGCTTTCCAGCCACAGGCACCAGGCCTGAGTCATCCTACAGTAGCACCTAAATAGAATAAACACAACTTTGCCCACCAGCATCCATAAAGGGCTCAGCAACAGAACCAGCCCAGAACTGCCACTGTTCTGCCTCAACAGAGTCACTTCTATAATGGCCTTTGTTCAAAAGATGACCTTTTCCAAAAGAAACCTACGTTGGGGTGCTTGTGATGTGGATCTAACTTGGATCTACAGCTAAGTTATGCAGTGAAGATACTTAAAAGCTCCTCTTAGCAGGCCAGAACATCAGTTAGTGGATCCACGTGCCATACCGTGACTCGAGCTGATGTTTCAGTATACTGTTTATTAGACACATGTATTGAGATTAGAGTCAGTGCAAATTCCCAGATTAAACACACGTAATGTACTTGTTTTATGGTTGTTACTATTATAACACATCTCCCCCTATCAGCACACAGTAGAGCAGCTACTCTAAAGACCATTTTCATACATGGAAAGGCTCACAAAGCCGGATCTCAACTAAGAGGCCTCTCAACTACCCAATGTTTTATTAGTAAATTTAAGGTGAACAAAAAAAAAAACAAACCAAACCCAAAACCTTAAGTGGAATGTTCTGATGCATTCAGCAGGCTTTAATTCAGTATGCTGCAAGTTCACTCTCAAACTACAATTAGCTATTTAAGAAGCATTTGGTGTGCAATGGAAAAAGCTGAACAGCTTGTGTTCTACCAACCATTTAAAAAGCCGATGCACAAAAGAAGTAATTAGAAAAGAAGAATTCACTGGTTTCCTACATGAGTTCAACATTAAAAGGTTTGTCTTTTTATTTCTTTTTTTTTTTTTTTCCAGTTAAAAAACAGTTGGGACTATTATCTCAGTAATAGCTTCCTAAAAAAGACACAGAACAGCAACTTCTCACCGGACTGCAGTTTATCTTGTTATTCTGGTACGGAATGTTTCTAGGCTTTGACTAAAACCGCTGCTTCTAACCATCAGCATCGTCTCAAGATGTCTGGTGTGGAATATTGTCTTCACAAGCTTCTCACTTTTCTCAATATAAACATATCTCATTTGTACTCTTCACACAGAACATGGAAAAGTGATAGTACCCCCTATTTGTATGGAGTTTCAGGTTATTTCACAATGAAGTCAAAATAGCTGACTACAAGTTAGGAAAGCTCAAGTTGTGATACAAAGTAGAAATGACCCTCTGAGTGAAAACAACCTTCAGTTTTGTATACAACAGTTAAACAACACGTAGCTGTTCCTTAATTTCACCTTTCCACAGGTAGGAATTATCAGATGAGCAATACTTAACATATACATAGCACTTTTCTTCTTGCACGTGCTATAGAATGCAACAGAACTACCAACACCTCTATGGAGGCAGCTATCAATATATTCTCCCCACTGCAGAGAGAGTGCATGTGCGCAAAAGGTAGGCACAAGTGATTTTTCCAAAGATTATATCACAAGTATGCAGTAAAACTTGAATAAGACTTGGTATTTTCCAGCTCCTAGTCTTATGCCATTTCTTTTATACATTGCTGCCTTGATGAAAAGGAAAAGTCCGTAAAAAGAAGTTTCCCAGAAGTCACAGCTATTAGAATCAAATCAGAAAAACAGGAGGTGGGTTTACATCTAGTCAGGAAAAAAGAGAATCTATCAGGGAAAAAAAAACAACCCCAAACAAAACGTTATGAAATGTCACCCCAATCACACTGAATTTGTTTCAGTCGTTGAAAACCAGTGTTCCAGGATACAATTTTTATAAACATGTTTTATTTGTCTTGCTTATACCATTAGAACTGTAACTGCTGGCTGTCATTTCCCTTAAAAGGGGAAATCAATTCAAACACATACTGGTGCTTTTCAAAAGATAGCAATTAAAAGGGCAGCAGCAGCGGGCATTTGAGATTTCTTAAAACCTTCAAGGCTGCAGGAAAGACAAAAGGACATGTGACCAAAAGTGTTATGATTATCCATTAGAGATTTCCATCAGTACCGGCATCAGTTATTTAGGTGATAATACAGCAAGGTCAAGTATTAGTGACAGACAATGTGCAAGTCATAAGGAATGATAGAGAATACCAATCCTTACAAAAGTCATTGCTATCAAAGAAACTTAAAAAGTGTTTCAAAGAGAGAATCTAAATACTTCACATCAAATATACAGTGGCCATCCAGATTTTCTCTCACATTTGTTGCAAAATTCTTTTGGAAGTGCCAAATCAAAGCTTTTTTTTTTTTTTTTCTCCTTTTCTTTCTTTTTTGTCTTTTCTTTTCTTTTTAAAAATAATTACACAATTACATTAGCAGTTAGGCAAGCGATCTTAAATCCTTAGCCACAGTGAACAGGGCTCTGGTGATGAGGAGTGCTGCAGCTAAGGGTGCTGCTTCTTTGTCAAGAACTGGCTCTAAGCCCAGTTGTCTGTTTAGGGAAATAATGCATCGTTACGCATCTTTGAACTGTTCAGTGCTTCAATTGAGTATGAAAAAGCTGAAATGCAGTTGCTCTATCAAGCCACACTTCACCTTTTCCATCCTTTCATGGGAACGTTTTGTCAACTGCCATCACAGTAAATCTTTATGAATTTGCAGGTTTTATCCAAATTTGTTACATCACTTTTAAATGTCAGAAGTGAGTCTTTGCTTTTTCCTGCCACTTCAGTTAACCATGGAGATTGGATCACCCTGAAAATTGCTTTTTTTTTTGCTTTACTCTTAGCAAGGGTGAGGAATCTGAATCTCATGTGCAAGGCTCAAGATGATGCTTAGGACAGAACATGCAGAGTAAACGTTGTTTCGTTCCTTTCAATATCCAGGTAATATAAAGCTGGCAACTGTAGTCCTGTCATTATGGGTAATGAAAATAGTCCCTTTACAACAAACTTCCTGTAAGGGAGAACAAATAGATAATAACTCTTCTGGTAACATGTATAGTACACTGGCCAGCGTGTTTTTGGCGTTTAATGTAATCCTGTGGATTCGTTTAATTCACTTGCTGAGCATTCATTTGAGGCATTCCTCTGTTTGGTCTTGGGGGCCCTCCACGACCTAGAAAACATATAAAAATGCTCTTGAATTATGCACGAAGTCAGGTTATTTAAAAAAGAAACCTCCTAAAAACTCTGGTCTAAACTGTGTAAGAATTCCCAGATGTATATCTGGACTACATATGGTTCTAAAAGCTCCTTCAAATCAAAACTCAGCAGTACAGAAGCTGTCTTTACAGTTTTCAGCTTTATCCCAATACTTCTTTTCCCCATAACTACAAAGTTATAACCATTTCAAGTAAAAAACTTGCAGTAATGTAAGGCAATTACTGGTTTCATAGACAGTGGCATGTACAGCCTCGAGCTGTCCTCGCTGAGAAGGTACTCTAGTGATAACTCCAGATTCTCAAGGAAATGTCTGCACTGAGACAGAACACAGACTCACAAAAAAAATACTAAACCCCCCACCCCCAAAAAAAACCACCCCCAAACTGTGGAAATAGTGTTGAAAATAAAATGTAGAAGTTCAACTACAGCCTCATTATGTATGTGGGGTTTTTTGTTTGGTTTTCTCAGATGGATACACGGCAAATGCTCTTATGACAACACACCTCTGTAAGCTAAAAGCAACAATTCTACAGGATCAAGGAAGAGATGGAAGTTTTGTATCCTTAGGTTGAGACCTCTACAACAGATGCAGTAAGACATCTTTTAGTGCAACACAGTAACATACAATTTTGTAGGCTGACAGCTCAAGGCAAGACTTACTTGCAAATCACTAACGCACCTAAGTAAGCAGGATCTTCACTCATGACAAAAAAAGCCCCAAACTTTCATAAGGCTTTCATTAATAAAAGGCAAATAAATAGTTCTGCTCCATTTAAAGTGTCAAAAGCAACTGTTGTTTTAACTTCTTTTCAAAGAATTTCTCATTCAACAGCTGACTTCCACCCCATGTTCAAAGGATCACAGTGCAATTCAAGCCAGAATGGACCTCAAGAGGTCCTCCAAGTCCAACCCCTGCTCAAAAGCAGGGTCGATAAGCTTATCCTTCAACTGTGACCTGCTGAATAAGGAGTGAGATCGCTTTTTAAACCCAAAACTCGAGAAGCTGGATCAAAAACTTCCATTCAGCCCAAACCCATTATTCAGTACTCAGGAATTACCTCTAGGAGCTCCCCGAGGTCCACTTTGTCCAGAGCCACGTTTGAAATTCTGCTGATACCCATCCTGAAGCAAAGAAATGGAAAAAATTACCACATAAAAACAGGGCTTTTGGTTACGTTTCAGGAAACTATTAATTGCCAATAAAGTAAGGAGCTCTTTTCAAACAAGATGCACTGACAACACCTGTGACCTCAGCATATAGTATTTTACTAGTTTAAAGTCATCTTAGAAAA
Organism: Strigops habroptila; assembly: GCF_004027225.2. Lineage (NCBI taxonomy): Eukaryota > Metazoa > Chordata > Aves > Psittaciformes > Psittacidae > Strigops > Strigops habroptila. Next base: position 2,824,944 of record NC_046358.1, read on the forward strand.
ATTAATTCTTACTCCTACTAGTACCTCGCAGGTATAATAAAACATACAATGACCAAATCTCTCTCCAATTACAAGTTATGTTGTTCAATAGAAATAAGAAATGTAAATACTTATTTAGTATTCCAATTTTTCAAGCTACCCAGAGGTCAAACAGATTCATCTGCTGAAAGACCAGTCAATAAATGAAACAACATTCTAATGGCAGGATCAAGATGCCATCTCACTTGCTTACAAATACTTGTCTGGGGATACGCAAAGTTAAGACATTCTCCAGTCAGTCTAAGCTTTGCTCAAACAGAACAAAACAGAACAAAAGTCTACACCAATTTCCGAGTACTGTATCAGCATTGCAGAAGACAGGCAACCCCAAACGAGTCTGAAAGATTCATTTCAATGGATTTAAGTTAAGTTTCCTTCTCACAAAGCTGTGAAAATAATTATATTTAGAGTTCTTTATAATCCACTCAACCTTGCTCTATTTACTAGACTAATTCCTTTAGAGAATAATCAGCCAACCAGAACATGTTTCCCAATCATCATCAGCCATTCAATACTCTGCTATTTCTAACTATCTATTTAGTACCTGAATTTTTTGTCTTCATTAGCAATAAAAAAAGCTCTCAGAAAATTTGTCACTAATAGATTTGAGTGCTTTCATTGACAGGTACTTTCTTCATCTACTTCTAGACTGTCACAACACAATGGTAGCTTACCCGCTGGTAGTTTGAGTAATCCCGAGGAGCATTAAACTGGGGCTGCGTGTAACCACTGTTTGGAGTGTTGGAAAAGGAAGGACGGTAGCCATCATATCCTCCTAAGGAACAGGGCACAAGTCTTTCACTTGGAAATGATAACCTGTTATTTTATACTACCATAGAAAGAAAAGCAGTAACAGCATTTTACCTAAATCTGAGGAAAACAAACCCTTTAGTAAGTACAGCTTATCTGCAAGTCAAGCAAACATCAGTGCTAATACTATTACAAGAATGAAGACATAGTAAGAACTGGGAGGAGGCAGTCAATGCATTTCTCTAGTAATTTGAGGTTTTATTTACATATTCAATCCAGAGCTAAACGTAATACTAGGATCTAAATGTACCAGCTGTGACCTGCAAGGCCACAACAGCCAACACAAGCTCCTGTGCCAAGACTCTTACAAGCGCTGAGAACCATGTCCAAGGACGGTTCCCGTCCCAGGGATATAATGCTGCAATCCAGATCAATTTTAAGCAGACATGTAGCAATCACTGCATTCCCTACTACTCTCAATTGTATTTTTATTGTACACCTTTCTTGTCTACTCTCCAACCACTTGAGAGGAAGAGAACATGGCAAAAGCAGACAGCACTGTATGCATTAGTCTAATCCCAAATCACCTGACAAGGAAACTGTCTCTCTCCCCCATTCCAACAGACACATCTTTGTAACACTGACAGCCTCACATAATAATCTCCAGGAATCATGACAGTTCTCTTATTTATCCAGAACTACATCATCATTCCTCTGCTCCTGTTAATTCCCTCGGAGTAATGACTTCTGGACTTTTTTTTGCTTGTATTTCTACATTATCCAGCCTATTCTCTTTTGATGAAACACAGAAGTCTAAAATACACTGCTTCTACCACCAAAACTGGAAATAAAAAACATTCCTGAAACATCAATTGGCATCTGAATTCCTCACTTGATGGCTGTGAAATTCTGCTGGATATTTCTGTGTTTGCTTACACTTGCAGGACATGACTGATCAAACTAACAGTAAGCCTTCAGCACAGAACAGAAAAGATGCTTCTTTGTTTCCATCCGAATAGGAAGCCAACCCAAACACCTCAAATTTAAGTTGCTTAGTTAGCTAAAGCAAATGGAATCTTTACTACAAAGTTTAAATATCTTAGAGAACTACTACTACAGTATTAAAATAACAGTAGGTCAGTTTAACACCTGGTATCTTGACACTGTGTTTCCAGAAAGAAGTCGAAGTGAAATGAGTGAGTTTAACAAAGCTGTTTACCTCTAAATCCATTTGCCGGTCCCCTGTAACCGTTCATTAAGCCACGAGCCCCACGTGATCCACCACGAGACACTCCTCGACTGTTGTAGTAAGGCTGACTGTTCCGTGGAAATCCAGTGTTCTGTTGGGGAGGTTGCTGGTGGTTACCTGCCACTTGATGAGTCTGGTCCGGGGAACCATGGTAAGTACCAACCACTAGATTGGAATTGAGGGGAAAAAATGAAGTATAAGAGTCTGCGTTTGCTTATGTTTCCACAAACACACTTTTCAAACTCAACATTGAAATCCTCACCCATTCAAAGAAAAATAATTTGCTGAATTAAGTATTGAGCTTACTAGCCAGATATCCCACAATATTTAAACAACCTAGAAATGGTAGAGAGTTGATATAAGTCAGTGTTAAGAAGAATCTAGTGTAAAGTAAAAAATCTAAAGTGTAAAGTTAAGAAGAATCTAGTGTAAAATCAACAGCAAGTGTTCCTAATCCAGATGCAACTTTCCTGTGCTAATTCAAACCCTTTCAAAATCAGCAACACACGCTCTAGGGGCAAAAACCCCCAGTTATGAGTAATTTAACCCACTTCTGTAACTTCCTCCCTCTGAACTGGCAGAAAGCCACTAAGAAATACTTGCCCTCACTAACTAAATTCTCTCTCTCAGCTGTGCTAAGGTGGGATGGATGGGAACATTTTAACCAAGCTGATGTTTTGACTTTACAGGAAGGGGGAGGAAGAACAGGATGGATAGCTTGAGACTATCTGCACTTTGAAGTCAGACTTTGTCTTTGAAGTAAGGTATGCCACAACATATTCACAGGAATCGTTGGGAATGAAGTGGATTACAAAAGCAATCTGAGGGTTATAGGCTCAGTAAGTGCAATAAAATGAATTCTGTATGTAAGAGCAAAACAGCTGTAAAATGTAGCCTGATACCAGATTCTGAAGGAAGATCTCACAATTTGCAAGCAATAAGTCTCTCTCATATGCAGAAAATCACCCAAAAGGGAACACAACTTTGTATCTACTCCGCTCAACCACAGAGTGTTACAGAACTTTTGCACAGATCCTCCCTTCTCCCATTGACTCTTGTGGAATGCACGAAGTGGCCATCCTTCGGGGTGCTTAATATGTGCAGATGTTGTTCTAAAGCCACTGCATTTTCTGTGTACCAAGAGTTCCCTTTACTGTTACAGTAAGTTAAGCATTTAATACTGCATGGCCCACATTGAACACCAGCACTCCCCAGACTCTCTTTCTGCCCTGCAGTGTAATACGGCTCAAACCCATATAGATAAACAATGAAAACTTAGTCCTCCCTCTTCTTATCCACCCACCCCAGTATCCCAACTTGCAAGGAAAACAAATTTCAAGATCATAATCAGTTATAGAGAAAAAGGATCAGGCTCCTTTTCTTCACTCCACCTCCAGTAGTTGTTAGCACTTCACCCTTGTTATGTTTGTCCTGTGTACTGCACTCAAAATCCCTCTCTGTATCTGCACATTCTAGCTCAGTGGAAAGTGAGTAAGTGCTGGGAGAAGAACAGCTTTGTACATAGACTATTTTACAGTTTGTTTTGGTTTTTGAAGTTGCTCACTTTGAAAGCATTTTGCCTGCTGATTTCAAACCATGTCTAACTGGTTTTAGCCAACAAAAAGGTCTAGAGCTTTGTGAACCTTCCATCATCTGTCAGAACCAATCTGTATTTGTTCTCAATTCTAGCTTACTATTTCCTTTTTGAAATGTCATCTCTTATGGTACAATCTTTTTTAAGCATTCAACCTTAACATTAGCAGAGCAAGTACTCCACTATACTGCTTTCATCTTTAGAATTACCCTTAATCCTGTTCATGGTTGGGCGTTTTTTTAACCCATATAAAACCGAACCAACCAATTCTTTAACAGTTGGAGAGATATATACTGAATTTCACCCCCTGTTGGATATTATAAGTGAGACAGAATAACAAAACCCAGTATTGCTCAAGGGAAAGCTTCCAAGACTAGGAACATATGAGAATGTGTGACATGCTTTGCTATATCATCTAGGACTTCACAGCCTGATCATCTGCTTTACTGAGGCTATTGTCATTTTAGTTTTTGCTAAAATAAGCTTACCTGTCTGGAGTTGTTCTTGCTGAAGATCTGATTGTTCTACTTGGTGAGGCTGATTGGAGAAACTCTGGTTGTAACTGGCCTGGTACTGGTTTTGCTGCTTAAGGGTTTCTGGCTCATTAACAGGAGGAACGGGTGCATTCATGTTGAATACCTGCAATATGAGAAAAACAGCTCTTTGGTCCAATTGACTTCTCAAAATTCTTCATCGCATCATGTAAAGAATTATCCACATCTGACAAATGTGAATAATCAAAGACTATTTTATGTAATTACAGGACTGATTCCACTGTTCATAGAAAAAAAGAATGACTACCAAAATAAAGGGACTCATTACTAATCTACTACTTACTGTTTGCATGGATTGGAATGGAGCTGCATTAACATTGATTCCGCTGCTATGCAAAGGCTTGCTAGATCCAGCCTGGAACACCTGTGGCTGGGATGCAGGGGGAAGTGATGATGATGATGGGGTCTGGTCTGCATTCAGCGACATTGAAGCCTAATAATTAAAACAAACAGCATTATAGCAGCTTTTGAATAATACCAAAAATTTAACTTATACCCCAAAACACCACATAAAAAAGTGACAATGCCTCAGATTCACCTTAACAAATGACTATTTTCTACTCCAGCTGAACAGCCTCATCACAACAGCATAATGGGAGAGCAAAAATCTACCAGTCTTCTCCCTCACTTACTTGAAACACAGCTAGAAAAAAACTAGAGAGGGAAATGAACAAGTTTCTGGGCTTACTGCTAGCCAGTATATAAAACATAAATCCCATTTCTTAAGCCAACACTGATGCTCATGTTGGCATTTAACTAAACAATCTTGTTAATTAAAAGTCTTACTGTGAAGGAGTAACTGGTCACAGATAGGTTCAAAATGTGGAAATTAAATGGAACTGAAGCAGTCCTATATACAGGCAACTGAAAATTAAAAGCCACACCTTTATTTACAAAGAACCGTAGATTAACAGAACCATAGACTAACATTTGATTCCACGTGCAAGCACAGTCCTTCCCAACCCTGTGAAATCAAGACTTGCCTGAATCTGGTCAATTGATTCTTTCTGTGGCCGTTGCTCTGTTGTGTGAGAAGGCTGATACATGGGTTGGGAGGCTGTATATCCCTCACTTGTAGAAGAAACCAAGGGAACCTGACAAAATAAACCCCAAAAGCCCCCAAAAGTCAGCTGATGCTCACACACAGTTTTAATAAAAGTACCAGAGAACTCTAGAATTAGTACTCTCTGTAAAAGTATGTATTCCAGCAAATCTTTACAACCATTACAAATTAAAGACTTTTAACAAGTAAGAGATTCAACCACCTCATCTTGACATGTATTCTAAACATGTCACACCACCCACCCCATGCCAGATTGTATTCTGTGGATATTTCTCAACTGGCTGGACATGTATTTGCTTCTACTAAAGAATATCCTTTTCCTCATTTCCTTAGGCAACCCCAACTACAATAACAGTAAGCATGGGAATAGACAGAGAGGAATATACAGCAGTTTAAATGAGAGAACTCCAAGCTCATAGAGAAGTGCTGGTTTCCAGTGGACTGGATATGCTCATTTTACAGCCTTTGCTCCCCTGCACAGAGCCCAGTGCAATCTCCAACCAGCAAAGCAGATGACTTTGCATTTAAGGCTATCAAGGACTTTAAGAGGCAACTGATAACAACTGATGGGTGTGTTCATATGACCTTGCATTCAAAAGGAAAGAGATACGTTTAGCTACTGCTTGTATGATCCCAAAGAGAATCACTGGCAGCATTGCTTGAGGTAAGGAAAGCAAGGAAAAGCAACAGACATCATTAACAGTAAAATAAAAGCTGGTGCAGAGAGAATTCTCTGCCAAAAAGAATAGTCTACACCTACAAAACAACAAAACTGCAAAGAGTGCTACCACTTCAGCAGGTACATGCAGAGGAAACTAAAGGAAAAAAGAACCACATTCCTGTTTCTGTACAAATAAGTGACTTTAAACTTGCGAATCCAATCTGGACAATATAAAACAAGCAATTCCCACTATTCTTACTCTGAGATACACAATCTATCCAGATTTTTCTTTTGCTTTTCAAATACCTACAGGATCAGATGCATTACTTGAGACCAGCAGAGTCCCTCAGAGATGCCACATATGCTCAATACAAAATCAGGAAGTTCTTTAATCACTAGACAATTCAGTAATAAACTGATATATCTTAATGAAAAGGTGAATACATCATTTACACAATGCAGAAGCAAGTTTAAGAGATGCTACTTCAACAGGAATTTTGGGAAAGCTCAACTGAGAGCAGCATTCAAACTCCATCTGACTGCTCTACAGCTCCAGTACTAAATATTATCGAAGCAAGCAACTGGGACTAATCCTTAACAGAACAAGGGAAGAAGGAGAACACAAACTATACAGTTAATCCATGAAATCTATTTGTGGTGACACCCACTTGACAGATACAGACTGCCCTGTAACCAAGTTATTTTGGTTTTGGTATTTCTGTTGCAAATAAGCAAATAAAGGACAAGCTGTTTCTAGCTAAATTAAAAATACTACTACACATGGCTTAACATGAAAGAGAACACTGCTAGGCAAAGATTGACACATCTAATTATTACTCCATCTTGAACAGAATGCACAGAGAAACCTCAAGTGAAACTGCTATATTAGAGTAGCTCTATACAGAGCATATTTCCAAAGTCCTTCCTCTCAGTCATGAGAAAACACACTTAAAATTCACCGTCACATGGAATACAGATTATAAGTGATGGCAGCCTAACACACGACATGGAAGTCAATCTGTGAAATTAAAATCACATCCACACGCTGAATTTGAAGGCTGAGGCGAGCTCCATAGACTGAAAGAACTGGTAACTGCTGAGAAGTCCACATCATGCCATTAGAATGAGCAGCATAAAGCTTCTGTGTTTGTGCCCTACAGTTTAAGAGGCCTCTAATTAGAAGTGCCTCAGTAAACTCATACTTCAACCTTGAATCCAACAGTTTGCCAAAGAGGAAATGCCTGATCAGACTCCATTACAGAAAACATGCAATGTCTGCACAGCATAAAAACTGGATATAGTAATGTTTATAAGCAACAATGCTGAAGAGACAGTGGAGATAACCAACTGACCCAAATCAGAACCTCAGCATTGAGTTTCTAATATAATTAGGAATTAAATCTTACTGTAGTATCAATCATGCCTAAAATCAATTTAAAATACAATTTACTAAACATTTTACCTGCGTAGCTTCTGGTTGCACTGGAACTTGATTAGGCTGGGCAAGTCTTGACTCGGCATGAACTGAAGTAAAATAAGTTCACTTACTACACAGCACAATCAAACCTTTCATGCAACAGCATCACCATCTTATCTAATTCAGTTATTTGAGAGCTGATCATCATAAAGATGATTATCCCTTAGCATGGCCAAGCTATACTCAAAGCTCCAATTACCATGCCCATGTAAAGTAAATTTTTTCCAATTGTCCAAAACAATCCAAAAATTTCCAAAAGATTAAGCAAAACTATTTTGCCCATTTAAAAAATATTTAAGATGTTCCACCTTTCCAAGCAAAGCCTAGAAGCAAGCGAAAATGAGAAGCCTACAAATAGTATTCTTCAAAAGTACAATCACACTCCTAATAACAATCCAGTAGTCAAAGTGCATTTTTTTCTGAGGACCCTTTTACTACGTAGCAGTAACTGAAGCATTTCTAATAGGTGACTTGCAGGCTTCCCCAATATTTATGTTTAGGATTTACCATTACAAACCTGGAGGGCAAACCATTTGTGGCATGTCCAAATTCTGTGCTGGATTCATGGGCTGTGCAGATACAATAGCAGGATCAAGTGTTTGGTTCTCAAACTCCAGCATAGAGTCCTGGGGAAAAACATCAAATCAAATCTAATCCAATTTAGTGTATTTCAGAAATATTAACATTCAGAATACAGAAATGACCAGGTCCCAATAAAGGAAGCTTACTTCACAGTTAGACAACTACTGGTTTTACCATACATTGTAACCAATTAAGATATTAAACCCTCCAAAAATGTACTTATCACAACAAAAATTCAGTTAATTTATACATTATCTGAGAAAAAGATAACTTGGAGGAAGATTTTAATAGCCAGACAGAATAAGTGGCAAACTGTTCTTTATCCTAAATTAGCACTTTGTAGGAAGAAACAGAAAAGGAATAAAGTGGATGCCTCATTTGTCACCAAGGTGTTACCATTCGTGGAGAGGCTTTTTCTGATATAACCATTATCTCTGAATGTTTTTCTAGTTGTTCTAACTTTAGAGTTTAGAAGAGAGCCTTCAGGAAGCAACCCAAAAAGTACTGTCTTTGTATGTACAAGTTTTTCATAACACAAAATTCAGAACTAGGTTACAGGAGGGATATTTTACAGCTGGTCTCGCTTCAGCACAATACGTTTTGGCACCCAGTGGCGTACAGCTTTCTGCCTTCCCTGTAGATTTAACACAAACAATGACCAAAAAGCTAAATAGCCTTCTAGTTGTACGTTGACAGCAGTACAGGTTTGCAGGCTTTGAATGAGATCTTGCCATGCAGCACTAACACTGTCTGCAGGACCACTGTATCTTTCAAATAAACTACAGCAGACTCTTTAAAATCATGCCTAACAGCCAGGAAGTGCTATTTTCTTTCTTTGGTTCTAGCTTCACAGTAGGGTGGTGGGTTCATCATACCTGCATGAAGTTATACGGGCCCTGCATCTGCGCCATAAGGTCCTGTACTCGCTGTCTTCTAACAAGAGGATCTGCTTGAGCCACAGTAGTGAGCGTGTGAGGTTCAGGAACTGGAGGAGATGTAGCTTGTGTCTGTTGCTGCAGCGAATTTACAACCTAACAAGAAACAAGCGACCAACTGAAATTTCAGCTGAAGGTAACATTGCACAGAAGTGACTCAGTAGGTCTTGACATTTATGGCTGTTGCCTAACTCGTTATGGATGTAATTACTGTAGTGTTCTTGAAGAAAAATACTACATCCTCCTACAGTCATGCCAATACTGGTGGCCAGCTACTACTCTGAGCACTTAATAGGATTAGAAAGTCCAGACTGTGCTCTATTTTCTTTCCATCTACTCTATTCCCCATTAAGAAGAGTGCTAACAAAAAAATTGTTCAGTATTATGGGGATTTCTTTTAGAGCAGGATTTCAGACAGCAATTTCTCAACATCTGGATATTTAAAGGCAGGGAAAAGTAAGTTTCAGAAATATGCACAGATGGAGAACAATTATTTTCTCATACATCTTTGGCAAATGTAAGTAGAGTCGGAATTTTTGGATCTTTCTTAAGACTTCAAATTTTCATAGCCACCTCTAAGCCACGTTCTCAAATGTTATTCTAGCTAGCTGATTTATGTTCTCAGAGAACAACAGGCAGCATTGCATGACAAAGATTGCAAGACAGCACCGTGGGGGACACCAGAAGCCCAGAAGCAGAAGCAAAACTCATAGTGGGCAAGAAAGCTCAGATTTACTGGATGTATTCCAATACGGCGCACAAACAAAGGTACAACAAAGAGCAACATGCTTTCAAATACCACCTTATCAAAGACAGCAGAGCAACCAGGAAAGCTGAACATGAGCATCTAAAAACATCCACCATCAAACAGCTTGAGAACAGATAGTTACAAGGACGGTCGAGCTGCACAAAGTTGCACCTTAATGTTCCTAATCAGTTTTGCTCTCCAGGCAACTCCTGTTACATGAAGTACCATTTTCAGTTTGCATTCATGTCAACAACTGTCCTTTAAAAAGATCATTGTCAATAATTTGTCTATCACTTCTCTATTCCCGTGAGCTTTTAATTACTAATCATCTTCAGATAAACAGGCAAGCCTTAGAGTTGCACAAGATACAAATGAGCATAAACACACCTGAAAGTTCAAAATACTTCTCAAAAATAGCTGGTTTCTAATTAGAACTGCAGAAGCCAGATTTCTGTACAGCAATCATGACAAGTGACAAATAATCCTATAATCACAGGCCTGAACTTTTAAACTTGAACTCCTGCTAGCCACCTCCTTGCTCAGAGCCTACTCCTTGTTCAGATTTACACACATTGTTTTGTATGTGACATGCTGCACATAACATCACCTCATAAGCTCCAATAACTCTTTCCTTAACCAAATGCCTACCCATCCGTAATAGAAGATTAAAAAGTAATAAAAAATAAATAACTAAACAAAACTAAAACAGAACCAAAAGGTACATTCCTCTTCAAAATCCCTTTCAGATCTGTATCTCCGCTATTAGCCACCCAAAGAGAAGCAATTTGACAATTCCCACAGAAGTATATCCTAAGGCTGTCCGCAATGGAAAAGAAGCACAACTGTTCTACGCAGTCTCCAAACTTCAAATGATAGACTGTGTCCAAATTAACAATGAAGCCCTGAGATTGGAGCTTTTTTCCCTGATAATGTTACTTAGAGCACACACATAGACCTCTTGCACATTAGAAAGTTCAAAAACGAAAGTAAAGCAACAAAGCAATCCAGGTGACTGGGTGAAGCTTGAGGTCAAACCAGAAGCTACTCATCTCCAACACCATTATTGCCAAAACCATTCTCAATTATTTAAGTACCATCACCCAACTTATGAAGTCCAAATCATTCATAACAATTCAGTACCTTGAATAATCGAGGACACAGAACAGGGACAAAAATGCATCAAACATTTTCCTTTCTCACAAATAGTACAGTACTAACTTCACATGGTGCTTAATACTGCACATTGTCTTTTACAAATCTCTTCTTTTAATGGCAAAAGGAACTGTTTAGAGCCTATTCCTTTAGTCTTATTATCACTACTAGATACTTTGACCTATTATAATCACAGTAGGATGAAACTACTAAAAAGATTTCAAGTTTTACATATTAAGTTGCCAATGGACAGGCTGCAGCTCTAAAGGTAACAGCTTTCTAACAGTCTGCTACATGAAAATGGTGCAGAGACTAGCCAAATATAAGGATCCTTATTCAAAAAGCAATTATCCAGCCATTCATCTCCACTCATCTTAGGGCCACAGCAGCAAGGTGAAACTTTTCTTTTAGGACAGCTGAACCTCTGCAGAACAATATTTGACTCATCGAATTGCAAGCTCACCTCTTGACACCCTGTCTCTCAACACCCTGCCCCTTGACCTTCTCAATGCAGAGCTGCTCAGACACAATCAAAGAGTAACAGGGTATATAGAAGGCCAGGGGGCAAAGGAAAAAGCAGCAAAACCAGAAGTTTAATGAGACCACAAACCAACCAGAATAAACTTTTATTCTGGCAGTCACAGAACAGTTTCCAATTCTACACAAAACACACACATCCATCCAGCCAAAGTTCCATAATCTAAGACAGAGAGAACTTCGTATTCAAGCAGATTCAGGTACTTATTACAAAGGAAGCAGTCAAAAAACAATAAAAATCAATCAAACAAGCAAAAAACCCAGCAACAAAAAACCCCCACAAACCAACCCCCCCACTGCTACTGATAAAGAACATTTTCACCAAAATTAAAACATGATATAATCCAACTGCAAATACACGCAGAAAAATTCACGAGCAAATTCCTTCATGTGAAACTTCAGGAAGGCCCATACAGAAATGCCATTGTGAGACACCATCACCTCTTAACCTACAAACATACCACAGCAATCTTGAATGCATCACATCAACTCGAGGGGTTACTGAAAGACAAGTCTGTGATAGCCTTCCCCTTCACAAACAGTTATGGAAGTCTTCTGCCCAAATGTTCTCTTTCAGCTTCCAAAATTAACAGCTATCGTTCACAGCTCTTATTATACTGACACCACAACTACCTCAAGCTGACAAAGGCTCCATACAATGTGTATCATCATCTTCGCTAAGGACAATTCAGCTGCATTCCCATGAGAAATGTGATTTTGGTGCTAATAAGAACAGTTACTCTCCATTTCCCCTTTTTGTGTTAAAATCTGAGAAAATAAGGTTCTCAATTATGAAGAAGCAGTCTTTAACTCCAAATTGCTCATTTGTACATAGTCCAAGAAACTGGGACACAAAGGACAACTGAAGTATATATTCTTTTGTATTGTGTTCTATGAAAACGAATCTGACATAATCCAGGTTTAGCTGACTAGTAAAGACGTGTGGAAAACTGCAAGTTTCTGGAATCGACCTGACACAAAACTAGAACCTGAATTCTTTTACCACACCAACACAGCTACCATGTATTATTACTATTCCCATGAGGAAGGGTCTGAGTTTTCAGCTGTGCAATACACAACCTTGCAATGTAAGAGCAGAGAGAAGCACAAAAGGCTTTGAGCGTAAGGACATGTCCTATACTCTCATGTCTTCATCCATGCTACTGATACGAAGAACTACAGACAATTGAACCTCTAAGCTACTCTGGACGCTTGGTAGAAACACAGATGTAATTTGGGTATAATTCAGGACAGACTGAAGCCAATCTTCAGTTTTTAAAAGAGATCTCTTAAATCACATTCAATAGCAGTGATATTTTAGGGGGTTTTAAGTAAGGGAATGTTATACTATGACAAGGTACTATCAAAATCATTCACATGATTTTGACATAGCAAAGTTATCTAGTTAGTTCTAGAAGCCTCCCACCCATCCTAAGTGTTATTAATCTCTTGATGGTCTTCCACACCGTAAGATACAAATTTCAGCCAGAAAGACTGTAAAATCAGGCAGATTAGATAATTGGATCAAAATGACTGCTGTCTTTTCCACCACCTGAAGAGATGACAAACACTTACTCCACTCCTACACATAAACAAGCCTGAAGACACAAAGGAAGAGTTTAAAAAATTGACCATCTGTAATTTGCTGCTGCAGAGGCTAAACTGAATCAAAAAATCACTCTCCAGCACCTGAAAGATGCTGCTCATACCTATTCCTACCAGACAGATACAACCCAAGTTCCAACATACCAAACATTTGAATGACTCCACGTGACTTGTCCTTTCCAGCACGCGAAGAACACAGATTTAAGTATAATAAGATGATGCACTTGTACATGTAGTTAAGTCTAGAGTTTACATTACTAAACTGGGAATGGATCCCAACAGCAACATACCACAAACATCACAAGTGAACAATCACTCAACTGCAAAGGAGTAGCAAGTTAAATACTTGAAGAACAATAGTTCCTGAAAGCAGGGATGTACATACAAGCATATTTTAACATCGCATCATGTGCATATGCAATCCAGAGTAGGTATTAGTTGAGATACTAATTTTCAGCTCCCTCTCCATGGAACTGCTCAATGAAACAACACACAACTATGCCATGCTGTCAGCAGCTTTGTAGATAAATTTCAGTTCCACATTTGCAGCAAAATTATCTTAAAAAAAAAAAAAGCCTTAAAAACACAAATCTTAAGTCTTTTTAAGCCTATGACTTTCAAGTTCCATTTTGCAAGCAAGCCACTACTGAACAAAAGCAAGTTCTCTGCAAACTTAGCCAGACCGTGTAGCTTTTGAGGTACTCCTAAGCTAAATATGTAATTGAAGAGTGAGTAGTGAGTCCAAGCCTACTTAAATGTATGTATTTTTACATATACTGGGGAAGAAGGGGTGCAATACTAAAACCTATCATGAATTGTGCGTCAGCGAAACAGGGATTGCAATTTTACCTGCAGTACACAAGATCTTACCTCAACCGTTTCAACTGTCCACTCATCTACCTGTTCCTTCTCACTACTGCTGAACTGAGCCTCTGCCATGAATTGTCTGTTTACATACTAAAATAAAAATAAGAAAGGGTATGAAAGTAAAAGTAAGTGGCATTAAAGCTATACAAAATGACAGTCTTTCCAGTGAGTAATACCTCAGTTGATTCCACTTCAGTTGGTTCAGTAAATTCTTCCGCTGGATCAGGCTCTGCAAGAAAAATGTACCATTTAGGTGAAAAACACCCACGTTGCAGACGTAGAAGAAACAAAGAAGATGAAAAGATCTCTCCCACTAAAAGTGGAATTTTGAAGTAGTCTGATGCTTTTTTGTAGTAGTCATTTATCAAAAACCATGTACTTCAAAGAAGTGTTCTGGACTATCAGTACACAGGAAGTGCAGTTAGGCGGAAGAATGAACAGACACACATCTACTCCTGAGTGACAGTAATAGCTAGTATTAGAAGCTCGCTATACATTAAGGAAGGAGTTGCTTTATCACACATCTTCGAGGGGATGGGATTTTGATTACAGATCTGAAATTAGAGCCTCAATATTGAGTCAATACTTAACTTGTAGTTGAGTATCTGCTGGGTTCAGAAACAAATCTAACGTTACAAGGTAGACAAAACCTTTTGTCTCAGAATGAAGAAAACAAAAATGCCAAGACATGAACAGAGAATCATCAATAGCAAAGATTCTCAGAGGTCTGAACTAAAAGAGAAAAAAATCCCTTTAAATTCTTGCTATGAAGAGTTATGTTCAGCTATCCTAAATTTCAGTTTTCTCCACAACATATTCAAAAGGGAAAAAAGGTCATGAATTTTCTTAAGTTTGGTACCATATTCTAGAGTTTAAGTATGTCAGCATCCTGCTTCCTCCAAAAATTCTTCCCTTCTAACAAAGGATTAAACTGGCATTGAACCACCAAAAAATGGAAAGGCCTCAGGCAATCAGAACTTTGATCTCTGATCATTTTAATACTACAAGCAAAATGTTGATTATAAATCATACTGAGAAGCTCTACAGAAAAGCAAAATAGAAAATAGAGATATTGGCAATAATTTTCATTTGCAAAAATCTGCTTCTAAGTAATTTCACTGTTAGCCTGAGTTCTTATTTCAGCAAATGACATATTAGACAGCCAAATGCTGAAATACATATTCAAAAGCAAGTACTAAGTGACTCTGTTCCCTCATCCAGCTGACGCTCCGCAGTTAGAACACCCAGCCCTTCCTTGCACATGACGGAAGACATTCATGATGTGATCATTAGGAAGGATTAGCCCCTCCAAAGCAGCAACTGGCAGGAGTAGCCTTACAGAACTCTTCTGGAACACAGCTCTGCTTTTCCCTCCTCATGGCTCAGAGCAGGGCTGAATAAATGGCTGTCTGCCCATACAGATGTTGCCTGGCCAGACAGACCTGATTATCAAAAAATGACATTTCTATTCAAAACACAAAGAATTCAGAGACAGGTGAATTTTGTGCTTAAAACTGCATTTGTAATTTAATCATTCTGGCGAATCCAAAGAGACAAGACAGGACAACACAAACATAGTAGTCACAAGGCATCTTCAAATCCTACCAGCTTCTGCTACAGTGTCTTCTACTGCAGGTGCGGGTGCTGCCTCTTCCTCCTCACACAATCCATTCTGATGGTTATGGGTGCTATCGAAGTAACTAGTTTGAAGAATACGTTCAACAATCTCCTTCAGAGCTTTATCTAGGACAATAGAAGTTAAAGATTAACAGTAACTCAACACTAATCATCTTTTCCTTCCTTCCCAAAGATCCCACATAAATTTTATGACCCTTTTGCTGGGAAGATGTTGCTGCCCCAAGCTAGTCCATGGACACCACCGTTCTTCAGTCTCACTAGGTCATATTAAATAAATCAACAGATAATCCACTTCTGCTCACAAAAATCTGAAGGGCAAGGAGAATCTAAAGAGTATATAATATTCTTCAGAAGATTTGTGAAATGCTTCAAACTGAGGTAAAGTTTATGAACTTAATTACAGTATTTTTATTCCTGCTCCTTCAAACATCTCTAGTTGCTTAGTTTTTATTTTGGGAAGTTTTAGAAACTCACTGAAATTTCAACTGTAACTGATCTATTTGTAATTTCTTAATTAAAACCAACAAATTTACTGTAAGCCAATTCCTTACAAAATAACTGTCAGAATAAAATAATTTTACACAGGTATCACCTTCATGAAGGTTCTTGCCCTGAGGTGAAGTGGCTCAAAGAAGCCTTTGTAAGCAGAACAGGCACAAGCTTGCACTCAGTGCCTCAGATGAACGCTGTGGTGTCTTAACCCAAAACAGATCAGCCACATTGGCAAGGCAGCATTACTGACTGCCCAGGCCAACAAAAACCAAAACAGACTCAAAATGGAAGATTCAGAAAGCATGTCTGGCAAGTGATAATCACTGTATGAGTCAATACATACACAGAGAAGAGCACAGAAATACATTAACATTTATCCCTATAATAAGGCAATTACCACTAAAAGCTCGTCCTGAGATCCAAATACAATACTCAGCCCAACTTCATCCTGTAAGAGAATGACTAGGTCTCCAAGGAGCATACATCAACTCTCTCCTGAAAACTAGCCCCATTCCTTCTCCTTCCTGCACCTCTTGAAATAAATACGTGGTGCATATCTTTGCGCTCTCACAAAGATCTAACATCACAATCACTTCAGACTTGAGTTCGTAAAAAAATACTAACCTGGTACCTCCTCACAAAATTTTATTTCAACAATACAAACAATATGAATTTCTTCCCCAAACAAGGGAAAAATCTTATTAAGGACACAGTATTGTCCTATCCTTGTATCACTCCTCAATAAAGCCGGTTAGATAACAACTGCAATGCTATCATTTAACTTCCTATGAATAGAACACAAAAACCTCTTTCCACAGCTCAATATTACTCTAATGTAATAAGGATAATTGGCTTTTTTTTTTAAAGGGGGAAAGTTGTTGGCCATTTTACTTACAAAACAGGATTATCTTCCCTACAACTGTCCTATTGATTTCCAATTAAGAGACTTCAAAAATTCCCCATGATACAAGAAACAGACAACTGCCCAGCACAGCCATTTTTCTTAAAGTCTAATGTTAGAAGCTATGTATTTGTGAAATTCCATCTGCATGATCAGACCCTGATTTATAGAGTTAATCAAAATAGGGCAAAACCAGAATGCTTTTGCCAGGAGAAAAAAGGGAGCACAACATCACACTAAAAAGGCCATGTCAGATTATGTATTTGGTCACACTATGGACAAAGCTCCTTGTTTACACACAGGTTTCCAGAAAACAAAGAATTGCCACTAAGCACCACCAGCAGCAGAATACTGCTGAAATAGCGGGAACACACTCAGCTTAAATAGAGCAATGCATCAGTAAAATAAAACACACTACATAGTAAGTTCACACTTCAGTAAGTTATTTTGTTACAGCCCATCTAAGGTCTGAATAAAATAGCTACTCTAAAAACTCACAAAGATCATTAACTGCCAAAGTTCTCTCAGATCAGACATTGTCGTTAAGTTCAGGCCCAAATTCAGTGCACTCTCTCTTCACACAGACTATACTTACAGGTTGTTCCACAAACTGGTTTTTCCTTCCCTTCCAGTAAGTCCCAGAGGTGAACAGATGCTTGCTCATACTGCTCATTCAACCTTAAAAAAATAATTAGAGTCAATTTCTCACCAAGTCTTTAAATTACCACAGTATAAATACATTGCTAACTGACTATTATAAGGAAAAGTACTTTACACTAAGCCTACCTCATGCTCATGTCTCGCTCAGGGTAAACTAGCTTATAAAACTCATCCAGCATGGTCAGTTCCTCCTCTGTCAGCACTGGTACTCCATTTGAACCTTGTTTCAAGTCATTGCGCACTTCATCATCACCCAACTTGTCCAAAATAAACTGTAGCTCTAGTACAGTCTTTAAACGCTTCTGCTCAGCTTCTTCTCGCATCAGCTGCTCCCTGCGAGCTGTCTTCTTTATTGTTTTCTGGATCTGGTTAAAATGGAAATATTAAATTGCTTAAATTTGGATTCTGCAGTGAACTTAGGGGAAAAAAATAGATTTGAAATGTCTTTTATTGTTAAGTAGAGGTGGATTTGGTGTCGAACTGCTACTTATCAATCTAACGCTACAGCAGAATAACCTGTGAAATATGGGTATTTTTAAGCAGAGTCAAAAGCCTGCAAATCAAGACTTTAAAATCAATGCCACAAACTTCGGATCATATTGGATCTTAAGTCTGCACTTCCCTGTATCACTTACAAGCAGTTCCGTCAAGTAACTGTATTTACCGTGGCTAAAGTTTTATCACAACTGTGCTACCTGAAACAAGCCCAGCTTCCTATCACCTTTGAATTATTCTGTGAACTTTGATTTTGATCTAGATGTAAGTGGCAAATATGTACAAAATTAAGTACCTTTTAAACAAACAATGTGGCTATTTACAACTTCTGGCTTCCATAACTCAAGGAGGAGCTACAGCAAGTAGAAAAGGTACAGAGAAGGGCAACAAAACCGATGAAGGGGACAGAATGGGGACCTTATAAGTCTTGAGTTCTTCAATTTGGAAGAGTAAGAGTGATCCAAGATTTCTCATCAAGGCCACAAAGGCCAGCAGATAACATCAACAGAGCTGTTATTCACCATACCCCATGATAAGAGAAGGCATTCCTTCAAACTACTAGGAGATCAGCTTAAAACAGATCAAAAAAAGTACTCATTTCTTACACACCATGGGAGGGAACTCTGGAATGTTTCAACACAAAAGGCTGGGCAGACAAACAGCATCAGCAAGTTCAAAGAGGATTTAAACAGATTCTTGGACATGAGGTCCAAAGACAGACACTAAAGGGAACATGAATGTATCTATTCTAACATTCTCAGTTTGAGGACTACAGACGCTGGAAGAGAATGGAGGACAGACCACCATCAGCCTTGTGCTCTGCATAGTACCTTCTACAACTGCTGGCACAGTACTGGTCTAAATGCATCACTAGTCTGAACCTACAGGATGTTTCTTCCATTCTTATTCCAAGCACCCAGCATCCAAAATTCCACTTGCTCAGTTTGTAACTATACAAAGCTTTCATCTTTTCTTTCAAAAACTGTAACTCATGCAAGTAACTTTCTCCCTCTGAAGCATCTAAACTTCCTTTTTAAAATCAAAGTTGTATCTTAAAGTCAACTGCATAAGAACTAGCTCCAACCAGGAAAAAGTGCCAGCAAATTTGAAAGCAGAGCCTCAATTTATTACTCCTGGATTCACTTCTAGCAGTCAGCTGACCAGGGAAATATGTCAGGATAAACTTGTCAGAAGAAGAAAGTTCTTTATTGCTAACATTCCATAAACATACATGGAACCCTAATGCAACAAAAGCAAAACAGCAGCTTGGCTTAGAGGCCTACACATTTACAACCACATCTGATGTAGAAAGCAGTTTATAATGTGAGGATGTTGATGCCCTCCAAATTATCACACAGTCTGTCCCCAAACTAAATACACTTCTTAGACCAGTCTGCTGCACCAACATTAACTACCAGCACTGCTGCTCTTTCCATAACTCATTAACTCCAACTGTACTACTGCATTTAGAATCTTCCAATTCCAATCTTTACGCTTTCACCCTGCCCCAGAATTAGTTCTTCCTTGCAATGATACTGCAGAGGTCTGAAGTGGCTTTTTGTTTGCAGCTCTTGGCACAAAAAAAATAAAGCAAAGCTGTTCGTATAACTGGAATTGCCCATTAGAGTTTTAGAACTTATTCCTGATTCCACTGTTACCCTCAGCCACTTGCCAAAGAGAGAAGCAGGCTTCTGAAATCGATTTAAGAAAATGTTTCTATTGGCAGCAGTGGCTGTCTCTAATGTTGTATGGCCTGTTTTGTGATCACTCCGTTTCCAACAGTTATGTTTTGTCAGAAAACGACTGCATTATTTTGTTCCCATACATCTATGTAGTTCATCAGAAAAATCTTTTAGGAATAGTCTTGACTAAACCTGACACAAACTAGTACATAGAGTGAAACAGCCAAACGTACAAGAAATCAAGCATTTCACCTCTGTAAGTAGAAACAATTACTGCACCTAGTGCTGGTGAAATTGTTTAAAGCCTAAGGGTTTGGATAGCCTGCAGTGCACCGCTTGCTCTTTACTTACGTCTTGGCTCAGAGCCATAAAACTCCTCTGCAGCTCTTTAGCAAATTCCAGATTATTCGTCACTTCCTGGTATTTTGACACCGCATCCTTGAAAGAAACAAGAAAACACAAAAGTAAACCATCACAAATAAAAATACATACTTCCAACAAACAGATCACCACATTTTCAGTTCCTCAGCGAGACACAGCATCCCTGATTGGGAGTGCAAAGATGTTAAGTCAAACTTTGATTTTCACTGGCCACAATATTGAGATTCGTGGTTCTCTTTAGGAACTCTAGTTTCTTCGATAAATAAGCTAGAACATATGCATATATATGCTCATGTCCGTGACAACTGTTTGGCTTTAGCCAGTTTCTGACAAAAGCTAACTGGCCCGCCAGGGGAATGGGGGAGAAGAGTAATCTGGCAACTCAAAACGGCTCAAGAGATAAAGGTTTGAGAATAATGCATTGTTATCTTGAGTCAGAGCCAAAAAAATCAAACAATATACAGAGCATAATGCTCCCTCCTCTAGAAATCTTTATTATTTGCTGTTTTCTTAAATCTAATATTCTGATTTGCACCCAAGCAATCCAAACTCCTTAACCCACTTTGCAGTATGAGAAATTACAGAGAATCAAATTGGGGGTGGAAAAACCCAGCAGAGACATTCACACTCTTGCTGTGACAAGATTAATAATGGGTATGTTCTTGGTAGAACATTCTCCAAGAACATTTGAGCGAAAGAAAAGATAAGGTCCTACTTTCTTTGACAAGCAAAGAGCATGAACTGGTTTTGCCCTTTTTTCAAGGATTTCCATTTGTAATACAGCTAAGAAACTTATACACCTATTACACACACACATTAGGTGATGTACAAAATTCATCATTCTTAGCTGATGTGTAGAAGGAGAAGATGTAACTGAAAATAACAAATACTTTCAGCATTTCTCCAACCAAAAAAGGTTTTATCTTTATGAAGTCTGGCAGTCAGGCTGTGGTCTTCATAAAACTCAATCATGAGCTTCCCTCCTCAATATGAAATGTCAGTTATCTCCCCTGCTCAACCAGAAAACTCACCATGGTTTATTTTCACAATATGCCATTAAAAAATAAAAATACACAGTGATATTTCAGTTTAGTTGGCACAGAAGAACCAAAGTGAAGCTTAGGCAGATGACAAGATTACGTGGACCAAGGAAAGCAGCTAATTCTTTAACTGCCAACAGCTGCAATAGTTTCAGGATGCATTTACATCTTTCCTTCATTTTTTTCCAATGTTAAAAATCATCAACAAAACATTGTTGATTACTGAGCATCTGGAAATCTCTTTAAGTACCAATAAGCATGTTTGCATCATACATCTGAATTTAATTTGATACTTGCTTTATATTTACTGCAACTGGAAAACTGCTGTTGAGACAAGCTCTACAACAACTTCCTTTAAGAACCAGCATACATCCACTAAGTCCAGCTTATCCAGAGGGGCACATCTGCTGCACTGACAGCTGTGATATACACATGGACATAGCTTATTTTCAAAGCCCTTGGTGTAAGCTACATCTCTAACCAGACCGCACAATATTTACAAGCTACCACTAAGTGACTAAGCTCCTTAAGTTCTCCCTGGGCACATTTTCTGTGAAGAAAAGGATGATGTCCAGAGAACCTCAAAGGTATCATTTAGTTCTTTCAACAGTCCTAGGTTGTAACGTTTGCCAATTTTCACCACAGCTTATTTACAACCTAACCTCAACAAGCATAAAGCATTACAGCGTGTTCCTCTACCTATTCTTTCAGTTCTGATTAACAGAAAAAATAGGTAATAAAAAAACTGAGGGCAAGTCAGAACTCAGAAAATTCTAGCTTTTAACAAGGGGAAAGAGGAAATTAAATTCATCCCTTCCTTCCCTGCCAAGATCACAAGACAATTTAACAGAGATGTGGCTAGTATTTTTGCTTTTTACCAGTTGATCTTGGTTCAGACGTTCTCCCTTGTTCATTCGTTCTTGGTAATCATCAAGTTTGCTCTGAAAAGAAAGAAAAATGCTATTATGAAGAGCCAAAATCAAGTTACTGCTTTTTTTTCTACTTCTCCTAACAGAATTAGGTAGTGTAATATTACAGTGGGCACAGACTGTAACACATCACACAAGCATGCAACTGTCATGTAGAAATAGAGAAAAATTGTCTTCTGTGTTAAAAAAATATCTTCTGAGTTGAGACAAGTATTTAAAGCTTGTTTTTTGGCTACCACAATACATCTTCACAACCGGTCTCAATTTCTGAGGAAATGCACAATCCTCCTAATGGGGAAAGCACTCTCATGCACAGTAACTTCAGTCCAAACAAGAAAGCTGAGCACAGTTCTGAGTCAGGGGCCATTACCACTGTACCACTACAGTACCAAAAACATGACTGCAAAAAAAAGTCAATACTATTAAGATTCAGAACTCTAATTCTTTGTAGCTGCATCAGTTAAGACAGTTTTAAAGCATTTAAAACAGTTTCTAATCCTCTGTGCAAGAATGTCCACCAACACGATTCATATTAATAGCTCTAAAATATTTTTGTTCAAGAGCATTAAGATTTCTTTTTCATGGGGAGAAACCGAAACAGGAATCAGGAGGTTAATTTGCAGCAGGATCAGTTCTCTCATCTGTCTAAATATAAAACCATGCAAAACACTGACAGTAGCCAAAAGCAGGTAAAACGTATGTGTGCCCCAGTGACAAGGATTCTACAGGCTAAGTAGAAAGGTTCTTGGAAGAGAAGCCAAGCCTGCCAGAACACCATATCCAGCTATGAAGCTTTATGTTTTCACCATTTCTGCATTATCACACAATCATATTTCGTATGAAATTTGCCGTGAGCTTATTAAAAGAAAGCTATTAAATGAATCCTCAACAGTTATCTTCCCAATCTAGCATAACAACATGAAAAGGAAAGCAAAGAGAAACACTTCATTTTGAATGGAAAAATTACAATCCCCAACCAACCACTGTTTTGAGTTTACATTTGCCACTGAGTGACAGGTTCTCTGTTGTTGGTCTTTGGGGTTTTTCACCATATTCATTTCAGAACATTTCAGTTAAAATACTGGTATTTTTCTAGTTGATTCAACTTCTGTGCTCAATCTCAGAGCTTTTGGAAAGAACAAAGTCTGTGAAACAGTTTAACAGGAAAGCTCTTATGAAGTATTCAATGCTCAGCATCACCTACTGAAACACAAAACCACCTTATGAGACTTGGTCCTTCTGATGGTGCTGAGCACCAAGAGCAAATCCTAAAGATTACATATAACACAACTACTTCATCTTCCAGTGCATCAGAGCCAGGAATGGTCTAGGCAAAGTCAAAGAAGTAGTTCCTGAGCTCCGAAATAGCATCACTAGGAATTCCATACTGGGGACAGACCTTAGCAGGGTAACAGCTTTCAAACGCACCAGCCACAGTTCTTAATATATCAAAAAAATAGCCCTGAAGAGCATCCAACATATTGGAAATCTACCATAAACAGGAAATAAGGTCATTTTACTCGTCTACATATTGACTTTATGACAAATAATGACATGGCTGCACAGTCATAGTAGTTTTCATGATTTAAGAGACTGTAGCTGAGCTGTGAAGTCCAAAGGGAGGGTAAAGAACTCAAACACTGCAATGCCCTAGTGCAAGGCCAACCAGGTTAACCAACACCTCCACTGCTTAAGGTAGCTTAAATCCTACAATGAACTGGCTTTGCAGACAAAGGAAAGTTCCTACTTGCTTGAGTCACTTACTCCCATGCTGTGGATTTCAATTCCCTTGGTCACACTGATGCAATTGTTCGTGAAGCTGCACAGTTAATAGACTGCCAATACCAGCCAGTGTAATGGCATCTACAAAACTGCATTAAAATACCCTACCAATTTCTGTGATCCAATTTCCAACACAAAGCCATAAACAACAACAGTAAACCAATCAGGATGGAACACTACTTAGGTCAACTTTGTTGAAGAAAACATATATTGCAAAATTACACTGCAAAACACTCATCTAATCCATTTTAGTGGCTAAGGGCATAAGGGAGAGAAGAGACAAAAATACCCCAAATAACTCCAACTGTTTCTGCACGTTTTCCATGCAGCCTTACTTCAGCATGGTTGGTACCTTCAGATTAAGCATATTGTGATAACATATTCAAACAGTAAGTTTTTCTTAAGTAATCAAATACTCTAAGGTCTACTGTAAATGTGTGGCTCATTTTTATTCAGCAAAAAGAAAAGAGTAATATGTCTATTTCTAACCATTAGGAATACAAGAAAAGTTACTTCTATCAACTTTTTCTTCCTTAAAAACATTCATATCAGAAAGGTAAAAGCAGAAGGAAAGCCCTTTCAGCTGCAATGCAGAGGACAAGCAAATGTGTATTCAGTTATAGGTTATCACAAATATTTCAAAGTAAGCATTTTTCCATCATCCCAAACACGCTGTAAGATCTGAATGCTGCATTACACACAAATATTAAGGAAGCAGAATGCTTTCTTTTTAATCTGTACTGTCAACTAACAGCAATCTAAGAGCAGCACCATTGCTCTAAAATAACTGCAGTAAAATGCCTGCTTAGCAACCTACTGCAGTGTCTGCAAGAAGTAAAGACTTTCCCAATTTTACCCCCCCTTATACAGCTACATCCTCACTCATCACGGATATAGATCTTGAAGCATAAAAGCTAAACCAGCAGAAAAGAAATATAAAAATCAAGTGGCAAAGTGAGCACATAAATTGTCTATTAAAGAGCTCATGATTCAGCAGCCCCCAGTTCTGCAGACAGCAAGTCACTGTGTTCCAGCTCTTTTCCCACTGACATACCTGAAGTGTTTTGGACTTCCCTAGGAGAAAAGCACTACATAGAGGCCACCTGAGGGTGGAGGCAGGAGGAAGGTGGTGGCGTTCATTGCTTAAGTATCCCTAGACTTTATTTTAATAGGAATCCAAAAGTGAGTTACTTTATTATGCTAATAGATATCTTCCCCTCACACTCAGTTTTTTGAAGTGCCTCATAAACATCATCCTAAAGTAAGGGAGAAAAAAAAAAGCAGTTACATGACATTAGCTTCAAAAGCAATACCGGGTTTAAAAATGCCTGACCACTCAGTTGTGCTGTTACAGTCATTTACAGTGCTATGCTACAAACTGGATCACTGGAATGATCTGTTTAAAAATAACCCTTAAAAAAAGAGGGCCAGGAGCAGGAGGGAGGCACTATATTTAACCAGATAATGTCAATGGTGTGGTTTATATCCGTGACAGTGGCACAAGCATATACAACAAACTGCAAGGTAGAAGGGCAGAAGGTAAACTCCTCAACCAGCTGAAGTAAGCATTTTGTAATGCACACTTTACTACAAGCAAAAGATGTACGGGACTATTGCAAGTCTGAGGTATCTCAAAAACTGCATCTGTTTTTAACAGCATCAAGCAATTAAGATAATCCAAAACTTAAAATAGCTGCCTAATACACTTTGCACTGAAGCAAAAGAAAAGCCAAGCTACAAAACAGAAGTTTATTAACCTGGTTTTAGTTTGTACACTGTAATTTATCTGCCCTCATTCATCAGTTTAACTTCTCAGCAGACTGGCCAGAAATGATAATTTCTCAGAAAATGACAATTTCCTCAAAAAAATAGGCAGAAAAAAGAATCAAAAAGGTAAAACACACCAACTGTATCAGTGTAATGAAACATGGAAGTTCAGAACCTCCCAAAACCCACCACAGTTCCCACAGTCACTGTCTGGGAGCACTTTCTGTTACAGGCACACTTAACAAGGCCCAAGAAACTGTTTCAGTCCTGAGTTACAATCAAGAGGATGTAATGAAGCATGAACATCAATACTCTGGAACACAGAGCACTTGGAGGTCTTCTATTTAAACTGAATTTATTTACCAAGTAGCAGTTATAAATATTCTTGTGGGTTTTCCCCAAAGCCTGGTAAATTTGACAGTTTAGAAGAAAGTATCTCCATGCTCCTGTACTAGGAGCAGGACCCACTGCTTCCCAAACAAATAGAGAACTTATGGATTCATGCAATCTCCAAAATGTAAAGCTTTTAAACTCTGATGAGTTGACTATAGAGAAAAAAAAACCCTGCTTCTTCAGTAACCAGAACTAAGTTAAGTTGCAGATGAGTGAAACTCCTTAAACTTTTGATGGCTGAATATATAGATATATATACATACACACATATATGTTCTCTTTCCAAATCACCATACAGTATTTCCTATAGAAACACTATGGATCTACAGGTTGACTACACTGCAAGAGACCTAAATTTTGTTCTACACATCATTTATGTTCAAAAACAGTTACTTTTACAGCAGCGAGTTCTAGAACACAAACTGGGCTCTCTCAACACATTCTGTGCGTCTTTATGTTCTGAAAGAAAAGGAAAAGCATTAACAAAGTATCAAAACAGAAACCAAAAAACTTAAGTAACTAGAAGATCTTTCACAGCTTGTAGGACTCATCATGTATCTAGTTAAAAGAACTCACCATGAGAAACAATCCCTGTGCTACATAAAACAGTTAAAAACAGAACAGAGCAAGCCAAAACCATAAAGTCCCAAACACCACATAATTTCACAGATAAACCTGCTTGGTTTTTAGAAGATGAAGCTCAGTTATCCAAAACTGCTACCAAGGAGGTTTCAAAGAAAGATTTGGGCTTTCAATACACAGTTTCAAATGAATTTTACTCTTTTTTCGGTTTCAAAATCACATTTAACCTCCTAAGATAAATTTGAAAGCAAGCTTCACAAGGAGAACTTCTGGAGACATGAGCCTTGAACAAGCGGCCCAAATAACAGTGCAAAAGCACTTCAGAGTGCTGCTACTGATGGGCAACTTGAAGTGTGGCACTTCCCTGCTATCATTACCTGCACCTACAATAGGAAACACATCTCAGCTTTTACTATAGGTTCATAACCATGCCCTATGGGAAATCCAACATTTTACTGAACCAAGTCAGATCAACTTGAAACATCCATCTACTAGTCTAGTGCAAATTCTTGTGCAGTAATGACAGAGGCACTTTTTAAGCATTCAACCCAGTCAGGATTCCACTTACTCGGAAACTCAGAGATAGGCTGATAAAGCAACAGCATCTTAAATTACCAGCTACAGCTAGAATGTGCCATCTTCTCAACTGTACACACCAAGCTCAAGTCATGTCAAGTACTTCAAGCTAAAATGCTTACTTCGTATTTACAGTTGCCCAAGAATAATCTGTGATCACCTGCCCACACCTTAAAACATGTGTTAGCAAATGAGATATTTTGTCCCTCTGACTGAACACTTGGTTTTAAAAACTGTTTTTACGTAGCTCATGCTATGTTACACATGTTGAAAGCAAAAATAACTTTGTTTTCATTCCTCATTGTATCAAGACACAAGTTTAATCTACTTTCGGTTGGCTTCATTTGGAAAGGTTTGTCCCTCTACAAAGAAGTAGAAGGAGCAAGGAGAAGAAGAAAACACAGGTCTGAATTAAGTACTTTGTCCTAGGGCACCTAGGGAGCTAGTAGGATTCTAACCTCAGACACCTAACAAAAACCTAGGAGTTCATGCAGCTTTTAAATTAACTAAGCTTGTCAACATATACTCAAGCTGCACATCTGAAGGTCTGGTAGAGAAAACACCCCTTCAATTACTCCCTCCCATGCACACACAAATATCCAGTCGTCCCTGAACAAAGGAAGAAAACAGGACAGCACTCTTATCATTTCCAAATTAAAGAGATGAAGAGAACACAGACATTTCCAGGCCATGTTTTCACATACATTTATGAACAGCAATTCAATTTATCCTAGCCCCTTCTAACACAAGCAACGCTTGTTCTTTCAAATAATGAGATCACTTTTAGGAAGAGAAAATGAAAGTATAACCAATAATCTAGTATTGCTACTTCATGCAGAAACATTCAGAATAGTAGAGCTAAATTATAACTATTATGATTTGAAAATGTGTACTGTATTTTGATGGTCACATTGTTCTATCATCAGAGTTTAGAAGGAAACATGACATTAAGCAATTTACTTCAATGTGTCTAATTTCTTCATAAAGAGTGACCTTTCCTCAGCTAAAAGCTGCACACACCATTTAAAACCTAAGATGGCACCTCTTACAGAGCAGTTATGTTTTATCCTTCAAAAGCATGTGTCTATGCCAAGTATATGTTTGTATTCATCCTCAAATACAAAGCTCTCAAAAATCATCTCTACTGCCCTTTGTTATCAGCTGCTGACAAAGAAGGGATTAAACATTCAACTAAGCACAAGTTTTCAGTGAGGTTGACTGGATTTTTCACCCACTCCTGTCTGTGCAGTATCCAGTATGATTTTACTTTCTGGGTGGCTAAAAAAATAAGAATGCATTACTGTAAAAAAGATTCAAAATAAAGGAAAAATGAATGAATGTGTGTACTTCAGTAATAAAATAAAAATACTGATGCCCACGTGTACAGTAAGCTTTGTTTTCAGGACCCTAAGCCTGCAATGCTCTCTTTAATAAAGAATGTTGATGATCCCACCAAGGGAGAAGCTCAAGCCTGCAAATTCCTAATTCTACTTCAACACACCAAGAGCAATATATCTCATGACTTTTATACTGTGAGAGTCCTACTTCATTAAGTTTCAGAACTTCTTCAGCCCATTAAGACCTGAAGAAATCTTTGAACTTTAATTCATCAGTGTGGGAGCACACTCAGCTCTTCTTTTTCAAGACCCAGTCTTTGCCTTTTCTGTTTTAAGCCCAGCACCAAGTACTCCAAAAAGAGATGCTTTAAGCAATTTTAATGGAACATCTTTCAACAGAAGCCAGAAAAAAGGCACTTCATCCCCTCTATTCACTTGCTATGACACCATAAAGAGTAGTGACAGCAGCCACTGGTACACAAAAAAACCCCACCCAAAACCTAGGCCCAGCACCATCAGTTTTCGCTCTCTTCTATGAAAATAATAGCTTCCTACACATCCTTCTAACTTAAGATATTATAAAAGTTGACTAAAAGTCCATTCAAATAGAATGGAAAGGCTAAGCCAAGTGTAAATTAGGTGTAAATTATTAATCTTAAACAGGCAAATACTCTACTAGAAAAGAAAGCTGACCCATACACCAGTAAGTGTGCTTATCCTCTTTCTAACTCCAAAGTAGATAATGGATCAGCAGAATGTTTTCCTGGTCATTTTAGTTTTTAAAATATACATTTTGAACATTGCAGAATAATGTTTAGAGGATTTGTGTAGATGTTAGATACAACAATCATTTCAAACCATTTTATTGCAGTGGAACAACTAGAGACGTACAGAAAGATCTGCATTCTTTCTCAAGTTGAGAACTAGGGCTTTTGTGTCAACATATATTTGTATGTATTAATGACAAGTTTAAGACAGACATCTTGTCCTATCAATGCACAACAGTATTGAGACAAGGATCAAGAAAAGATCCTGCAATTCTAAAACTTCCCTAAATGCTCCTGGCCTGCTGCTTTTTGTCCTTTCGTTTTTAAAAGCCAGGAAATACCACACATTTTTTAAGTGGGAAACTACACTGTGCATATTTACAGGTAAAGCACAGCTTGTTTCATTTGCAACTCATCTGTACAGACTAATTTACTGCTAATAATACCACCTTATACAAATGTAGAATACTAGTCTAGACTACTACGATCTAAAGTGCTAGTTAAAAAATTAATACAAGAGTAATTGTGCCTATTTACTTCTAAGAGCAAAACCAGACGTAAAGCTTCAACACAGACATTTTTTTTTAGTATTCCCTAATTTTAGCTTAGTAATGGAGTGTTTTGAAGCGAGTCTTTAGGCTACATGTATGTTAGTATTTTGCTGATGGACACCTCACGCTCTGCAGGTCAGAAAGCCCCCTGAGGCTCATTTAATCCAGCAACCCCGAGCACAAAGTAGGCGCCGCATAAACCCTAACTAACCACGACACCCTTTTATTCTCTCCTGTCACAACTCGAACCGTCCAAGGACCACGGATTTAGTAGCTGCTATTTCTAAATATAACTGCTGAAAGGCCGCTTCCAGCTGACCTAAGACTCCCAAAGGGGTGAAGCTTAAGGCGATGAAAAAGGAGAGATGAAACAATCCCTGAGTGGGGTGGCCGCGGCCCCCGGCTTTGTGCAGGCTGCTCGCACAATGCAGTTCCGCCGGCGAGGCTGGGGCTGCCTCCGCCGCCGCCATGTTAGCTCCGCTTCCATGTGCCCGGGCTCCAGCGGACCCCGCCGCGCCGCAGCCTCTCCCCGCCGCTCGCTCCTCCGGGGCACGGAGCGGGAGCGCTCCGGCGACGGCGGAATGAGGGCGGGGGGGAAGCGGGGAAATCGGGGCCCGTTCCCTGCGGCGAGCCGAGAGCGCGGCTGGGCAAGGCCCCGCTGAGGGAAACAAAAGGCGGAAGGGAGGGGGAAGGGAGCCGCGCCAACGAGGGGTCTCGCCGGGAGAGAGGAGGGGGCCGCAAATGCCGCCCCGCTCCGGCCCCGCGGGTCGCGCCCTCTCCGGCTTCTACCCGCCGGCGGTGCCGCGCGGGGCGGGGGAGGAGCGCCCGGCTGGGACCTGGGGCCGCGGCAGAGGACGGGCGGCAGAAGGGGCCGAGGGACCCCCGAAAGGGGAAGGGGAAAGGCCGGGAGATGAGGCATTCGCCCTTCTGGAACCTTCCAGCGGGCGGCCCCTGGGGGCGACGCCGGGAACAACCCGCGCAGGCCGCGGGCTCCTTCACCCAGGGACCGGGAGGGCACGGCCGAGGGGACCGGCCGCGGGCGCAAGGAGGAAAAGAGGACGGAACGGTTCAGTGTCCCTTCAGAGGGCCCAGCGCCGGGGGACAAGGCTCGGCAGGCAGCGGGGGCCTCCCGGGACGAAGAGCCCGCAGGGCAGAGGCGGGGGTCAGCCGGGGGGCACATGGGGAGGAATCACCTTTTTCTTCTCCAGGTTGCGCAGCTTTTTGTCGATCACCCCCAGGATCTGCTTCATGGCCTCGGTTTGCACCGAGGTGATGCTGCCGCCCGATGCCTGCGGGGCGGCCGCCGCTGCCGGGGTAGCTTCTCCGCCTGGGCCCGCTTTGCCGCTGCTGCTCGCCATGGTGCTGTTGGTAGCCGAGGGCATCTTCTGGGACAGAGGGAGACACAAGAAACGGAGCGAGAGAGCGCGAGGCCGCGTTACCGAGGAACGGGCCGCCGCCGGGGACACGCGGGAGGGCGGGCGCGCGCGCGCGCGCGGCCGCTTCCCCACGCCCAGGGCGCGCGCACACGCGCGCGCGAACCGCACCTGCCGGCGCGCGCCCCCCTTCTACACACACCCCCCACACTCCCCCCCCCGAATTGATGGGCGATCACGTGACCGCGCAGCCTCTCGCACCCAACGGCCATTCCCCCCCCACCCCCGGGGGGCTCGGCCCTTTCCCACCCCCGCCGGTGTACCGGAGGGGCATCAGCTCCCTCCTCACCGTGCGCGCCCTTGGGGGAGTGATGGGGAGGGGGGATACTCGGTGCGCTGCGCTCTCGCTTTAGCAATAGCCGCCTCAGCCGACTACCGGCCCCGCCGCCCGCGCTGCTCCTGCTACCGCTGCACCGCGCTACCAGGGCAGAGAGCGAGGGCGCGCACAGCAGCGCGTAAGCCAAAGCGGACCGGGAGCGAGCGGCTCGGGGTCCTCAATGCTTGAGAGTGCCCGTGGAGAACGCCTGAGCCCGCCCGCCGCTCGTCGGCCCTGCCCAGGCGGGAGGAGGTGCCTCCCGGCAGCGGCGCCGTCTGTCGGCTCGGCGCTGGCGGGTCTTTCAGGCGCGCGGCGGGCGCCCCCGCGCCAGACACAATAGACGGGCGGAGCGGCGCGGCTCCGAGCCCCGCCCGCTGCCGGAGGCGCCGCGTCCCCGCTGCGCCCGTCGACCCGCACTGGGTCCTGTCGTCTCCGCACCGAGCCGCCCGCCCGGCGGCACCGCCACCACCCCGCAGCGCCGCCCGCGGAACAACCGGCGGCCTTGGGCTGAGGAGCGAGGCTCTGCCTCGCTGAGGCGATGGTCTGAGGTGGCGGAGGTCTCCCCTGAGAGGAGCCAATCGCACCGCTCCCGCCTTCCCGGCAGCGGGGCTGTTCCCTGTATAAGCATCCCTCCGAAACATGTTTTTTGCCTATTCATGCCTTTAAGGCACGTCCCTGTAACTGTGGGAGGGTTCCGAAGAGGTGTTGCGCCGCAGGGCCTGAACTGCCTTTCGGTCACTGGAAACAGCTCCTCGGTTGTCTTTGCACATTGGGCTTCGTGTCAGAGGTACCTGCATCTCTCTCCAAATAGAACCCCGAATACTACATGTCATATTTCACTTTTACACATCCCTGTGAGCCAGCGCTGCACCGTGTCTAGCTAGCACTTCATAAACCTTCACTTCTATGCTGGCAGCAAATAATTACTTCAATATTAGAGACGTTGTACTGACATAGCGTTGGATTTTCTGTAAAGAAAAGGACATTTCTGAACGAGCACTCTGCCTTATTAGCGAAGTAGGGCTTGAAAATGAAATGCCACTGCCTTCAGCAGGCTGGGGAGCTAAATAACATTGGAAAAGTTTTACTATTTATTCACTCGTCTTTCTGGATTTAATGGATGGAACAGTTTGGGAATGTAAGGCCCTGAAAATTCAATTCCCAGTGTTTTTTTGTCTTCATTCCATCTGTGAACATTGCTTCTCATGCTTCTACTTCCCATGTATGCTGCATTTTCTATAGCAGCTCAATGCTTTGCCATATTACGTGAGATTATTTGCTTTCCAAATCACCTCCTTTTGCATAACAGGTTATAAGACAAGTGGAATGAATTACCCAACCTGATTAGTTCAGTTGAATAAACAAAGTATAACAAAAGATCTTCAAATATTGGAAGTCTCTTTCTTTTCACTATTCACCAAAGAGTTTTTCTTGATCCCATTATATTTACAAGACTGAATTTTTATGCCTTTACTTCTCCAAGCCCCTTACACAAGGGTTGAAATTACCCTTTTCCCAAGTAAAATGCAGAGGTTTTGTGAACACATGAAGCACATCAAGGCTTTTTGACCACAAAATACAATGCTTTAAAACAGCATGGAATTGTCTTATCCATCCCTATACATTTCTTATTTATTTCTCCTTTTTTCTTCCATTGCCATTCCACAAAAGCTCTGGGCACTCAACGGCTTAGCCAAGTTTTCAGTCAAGCTGATATAGTTTGTCCTCAAAACTTGTATTGCTGAAGAGCTAAAAAAAGTCTGCAATAAAAGAAAAATCAGAGCTGATGGGAGAATCAAAGGATCCCAGACTGGTTTGGGTTGGAAGGGAGCTTAAAGCTCATCCAGCTCCAACCCCCTGCCACGGGCAGTGACACCTTCCACTAGAGCAGGTTGCTCCAAGCCCCTGTGTCCAACCTGGCCTTGAACACTGCCAGGGCTGCGGCAGCCACAGCTTCTCTGGGCACCCTGTGCCAGCGCCTCAGCACCCTAAATTGGTGGCAGTATATTAGAATCAATGTTGGACCAGAATAAAGCCTGGTCTTGTCCACCAACCGGAGATATTTATTCTTCATGGGAAAGTGTAACACAAAACAGCAACTGTTCAGGATGATCTCCAAGCAAAAAAAAAAAAGAGGTTAAAAATACTGCTCCTGAGAGCAGTTATTACATGAGATTACATGAGCACTAATTACATGGCAATTACTGCATCAAAGCCCTTCATAATTACACTGGATGCCTTTTTGGTTAGCCAGAGATGGAATTGAGACTACTGCTAAGTTTACATGCTAAAGCATAAGTAACTATAAGCAAAGGATTAAGTTATCTTAGGCAGGAACTGCAAAAGGACGACTTTCATATTATACTTGTTAATTTAGTGTGGGACAAGCCTTAGCAAATTAATTTAACAGATTTTTACTATAACATGGTGACTTTGTACCAAAAATTTCTGTCACTTGTATTACAGCACAATTCACCACCAGCACTGCGCTGCAGTTGCTCCATGTAGGCTCTGACCAGATCTCCAGACCCTTCAGTGGCCTCTTGGAGCAGCCTGGGAACAGCTGGAGTACATGTGGTTCCCTACTCTGTGTCAACTTTAGAAGTAAAGCTTCCAAAATTCCCTCAAAAATAACTTTCACACAAACAAACTGTGCTGCATAGTTGATCTCAACCCCTAAAATACCATAGAATCCCAGACTGGTTTGTGTTGGAAAGGACGTTAAGATCATCCAGTTCCAACCCCCTGCCACGGGCAGGGACACCTTCCACTAGAGCAGGTTGCTCCAAGCCCCTGTGTCCAACCTGGCCTTGAACACTGCCAGGGCTGCGGCAGCCACAGCTTCTCTGGGCACCCTGTTCCTGAAAACCCTGCATAACAATTCCCCACCATCAAATAAGAGTTGAGACCTCAACCTCTTTGCTTTAAGGAAGTGTTGAACCACCTCTGATACATGAGTAAGCTTTACCTTGGCACCTTGTAGCACGACCAACTTGTAATTAGCTTGTAGGTCTCAACCTTTACATTTCTTAGAGGTAAGTGCCCCCTTAGTTACCACGTGTGGTATGATCTCCTTGCAAATCTGGATTCAGGTCTTTTCTCCTTTGATGTTAGCTAGCTGGTTGAAATCAGGCTTCAGCATAATCATATGCAGATCATATCTTATTTGTAGGGAGTTGGCTTTGTATTTCATGTTTGTGAGCTGTGTAAATGAAGGTCAGCTCTGGAGTTGCTGATTTTGGAGTGACAATTTTTAGTCACTACAGAAAGGCAAGAGAGGAGAGAAAGTCATCCCAGAAACATGAACCTTTAGACCACAAATTGTTCAAGATGAGGAAGGCCTCCACCTCCCTGCAGGCAGCTTGGGGATCCAGATTTAGGAGACACTTAGTCTTGCTCTTCATGTTCCAGGGAAGCATCTCCCATGCGAGATCTCTCTGGGTTTTTATTAATCTTTATTTTACATCAGCTGTAATCAGAAAGTTTGAATTCACCTTTTCCATCTGCTTCTCAGTTTCCAGCCCTCAGAAGGGCAAAAATGGAGAAAAATGTGTTTAGAACACACATAACCAGTCAGTTACATGAAAAAGAACATGGAGGGGAAGAAATCCTTCACCTGTTTGGTGTAATCAGGGCTCAATTGCTGTATAAATATGCTGTGGGGACATAGAGCCTCCTCACTGCAGTACTGTCTCAGGCAGGGTTTTTCTGATCTTGCTCTGTATCATTTTTGTTACCCCTGACGCACCTTTCCAGCCCTTCCCATTCCTGATTTCCTCCTGTTGCCCACCTATGTGGGGACTTCTGACCAAGCCAAGCCTTGCCGCTCCCTCTGGGGAGAATCCTACAGGGAAGTACAAGTAGTGCCCTTCTCCATTGTTCTATCTGCAGGTAAAAAAGAAAGGAAGTGCGTCTGCCAGTGTCCCAAGCCAAGCAATATCTCATATTAGTTCCTCGTGAACTCCAAGGATGAGCCATCTCTCCATGTAGCTGTGCCTTGTTCTGATCATTCCTATACAGGCAATCAAAGCACACAAATGGAGATATGCTCCTGTCTCCTTAAACGTGGTACCCCAGCTCCATGTCCTTCCACCTTCTTGTTGGCCACTTTTCCAATACCTGTCCTACATCTCGCTGGATTTCCCACCCTGTCAATATGTTCTCTGCTTCCCTAAACCAGGAACTTCCCTTCTACGTTATCTCAGACCTATACATCAACCAGTTCCCTGACTGATCTCATCAAATGGTATGAGGCTTCAAATGCCACTGAGAGCATGACAGCAAGAGCAGGGATAGAGGTAACCATAGCTTAAGTGCACAGAAAATAAGAAACACCAACCATTACCACAACTATTTTCAGTTCTGAGATTTAGCATACAAGGATTATGCTTAGAAAAAGAAACAAACCAAAACACTTTGACTTACAAAATAGCAACATTTAAACCAGAGTAATGATGAGGAGTCAGCAGTACTTTTCATCTGCCTTTGAGGTTACAAACTAACTTTGGAGAGTAGAACTGTATCCAGAGCAGTAGCAACCCAGAGTAGAGTCCTGCCTGGGAACAGGAGCCTCAGAGAGTTCTGTTGTCTTAGGAGGGGCCCGCTCTGCAGATTTCAGAGCTGTGGTTCCTCCTGCTTATCAGGCAGTTTTGTAAAGTTATTGCTTTGTTTTTATTAAGGTTTCCTTTTCCCAGAGGAATTTGCTCAGAAGAGAGAAATTCCCAGTCTATCTAAACCCACAGGCTGGCTAAGTTTCATAATAAAATTAAATCCAGACAAAACAAACCTATCTGAATAAAGACTGGAAGCTCAATATATGTTTTTGCCTGAATAAAACTGAATTACAAGGGTTTTTTATCACAAACGTTAACCATTGATGTGTTAGCAGCAAGGTTAATAAAAAATTCAAAAGGCACTTGAGTTCAAAGGGGATTAAGTGATGGCTAATAGTGTGTTTAATGAAAACTAGCATAATTCCAATGCAATACAGAAAAAATTGATTAAATGCCACTAAATGATAAATTTCCCTACATAGCCATTGATGAGAAATCACTATAAAACCTATTTCTGTTGCTACTGCTGTCACACAGTTCTCTGGCTCTCTCATGAAGCAATTGTTTGCAGAAGTTTTCAGCTTACAGAAGGAAATAACCAGGCTGGGGCACTACTTTGCTACATAAACCATATGCAAAGTAGATCCAGCATTCATTTTCATGTGCAGAGTCCTGATGTAGGAAAGGAGTATGTTCATCAGACATACCAAAGAAGTCTCAACACTGAAACGCAGCTCAGAATTTCGCAGGGCTTTTGTATATGCCTGAATTACTTACTTTGAATGGGCCCAGCTTACACTATCCAGACTGTTCTGTGCCTGTCCTCACTGAAGGAGGAGGTCCTGCCCCTCTGCTCTGCTCTCAGGAGATGCCACTTGCAGCCCTGTGTGCAGTTCTGGTGTCCTCAGCATCAGAAGGACATGGAGCTGTTGGAGCAAGTCCAGAGGAGGCCATGAGGATGATCAGGGGCTGGAGCACCTCCCATATGGAGACAGGCTGAGAAAGTTGGGGCTGTTCAGCCTGGAGAAGAGAAGCTGCGTGGAGACCTCAGAGCAGCTTCCAGTGTCTGAAGGGGGCTACAAGGATGCTGGAGAGGGACTCTGCATCAGGGACTGTAGTGATAGGACAAGGGGTGATGGGTTCAAACTTAAACAGGGGAAGTTCAGGTTAGATATAAGGAAGAAGCTCTTTACTGTGAGGGTGCTGAGGCACTGGAAAAGGTTGCCCAGAGAAGTGGTAAATGCTCCATCCCTGGCAGTGTTCAAGGCCAGGTTGGACAAAGCCTTGGGCAACATGGTCTAGTGTGAGATGTCCCTGCCCATGGCAGGGGGTTGGAACTGGATGATCTTAAGGTCCTTTCCAACCCAAACCATTCTATGGTTCCCTCTAATTTTCCATCATCTTTTTAATGGAAAACCCTGTACCACAGGGTTGTAGATCAAACTTATCACAGTCCAAGTATCTTAGACTTCTACTTCTGGAGAACATCCATAGTGGTTGTCATCTAAAACTTATAATCACCTCAAACAATGAAAAATGATCCTTTTTGTTTCAAACAGCTATTCTCTATAACTGTGGAGATAAAATGGTGCTTACTGAAATTCAATCCAGTGCTGAAAGGAATCACAAAAATCAATAATTGGAGGGCAGAGATATGGTCAAGGAGCAGCAAGGGCCAGGTACTCCCTGGGGGAGGCCAAATTTTACTGTAGATGAAATGGGTAACATGGGGTTTGTGATGTGTCTAAAACCAACTCTTTGTCTTTATTTCTATGAATGCATAAATGAAGGAGTCCAAATAGCTCTTCACCAAATAGTCAAACGGCCAAAACCAGCTACTCCCTGCCCACTTAGTCCCCAGTCAATTTGTGCCTAAGCCATTCATCTCTTCAGCTGATTTGGTCATGCATAGTCATCAGAAAAACAATGCTTTTTCTAATGTTAAGCATAGTTTATTCATAGTTTATTCATGGTCACGACACAGTGTCCAAGTGAACCTGAATATTGCTAATCAAACCTCATGCTCTCCAACTGGGGATCATAGAGCAATAGAATCATAGAATGGTTTGGGTTGGAAGCGACCTTAAGATCATCTAGTTCCAACCCAGGGAATGCAGGGTGGTGTGGCCCTGGCACAGGCTGCCCAAAGAAATGGTAAATGCTCCATCCCTGGCAGTGTTCAAGGCCAGGTTGGACAGAGCCTTGGGCAACATGGTCTAGTGTAAGGTATCCCTGCCCATGGCAGAGGGTTGGAACTAGATGGTCTTAAGTTTCTTTCCAATCTTAACCATTCTATGATTCTATATAATTCAGTATACAGCTCAATTTTAGAGTGGCCAGGTCAGCTTGTTGCTTTCATTTTGTTTCCCAGCTGAAAAACTCTTACTACAAGCTTTCACGTAGCAAAATTTCTCCCAGGATGAAAACAGAATAGTGCTGATGTGTAAATCCCTGTGCACTGAGGTGAGAAGATGCCTCATTGCAGTCTGGCTCTTGTGTACTTGTTTATACTGACCTGCTCATCTCAGGCTTTATCATGTCATTTACACTTCTTAACCTAATGTCTGTTTTCCAGTACAGCACAGTCAGAAAGGAACAGGAAATACCTAAAACTTCTTATACAAAATATTCTTAGGTGGAAAATAAAACTGTGCTTAGTAAGCATGACTAAAAGAACTGGAAGCTGCTGTAAACAATAGCATTTGAAATGTCTGCACTTAGCAAGGGACAGATACAGGCTGTGCATTACAATCCCACTGTACAATCTTTGAATCCTGTTAATGTAACCATGAAGTAAAAGTAAAGAAAATCACAGGATGTTTTATGATTCTCTTTTTTATATCATATTTAAGCTATCCTATACTTCAAAGCTTCTGAGGAACTACAGTGCTCGTGCAAGTCAGGTATATTTGAAGGTTCACAATATATTGACCATAATTAAATACTTTTCTGTCTATGTCTCTATCTACTGTTGCCGTGTCTGCCTACCTGTCTGTTTAGAAGATAAAGTAATACTATAGAGAACATTTCCTCACAGTGAAGAGGATTGCAGCTCACAATGAATACTCACATGAAAATGCAGAAAGCCTTTATCCCCGTAGGTATAAAATACCTCTGCTCCAGAGGAAAGCGGGGATGGGTTGATAATTCTCACTCTACAGTCAGTATTTGAGGCTTTCATGGGCTATTTTGTGGAAGAGTAATCACAGACCTTACATTAAAGGTCTATCTGAGGAAAAATTAGTGGTTGCATTAAACAAGTATTTCCCAATATGTTGGTGTTACAGTTGTCTTTCAAAGGCATACTGCCTTCATGAGTGCCCACTGGCACTGTAGCCCTGTTTCTTCCTGGCTGCTCAGCGCTCTTGGAGGCATCCATACATATGTCCTTGAGGCCATATACATCCCAGGGTAGCTGAATAATTCTTCCATTAAAGAATTGCAAATGCTTCTGCTCAAAAAAGTCCCAAACAGACAAAAAAGCCAAACCAAAACACCCTCCCCCCCATAAAAATAATGTTAAAACAGGTAAAGAGATCACCTACATAAATTCAGATTTATTCCTAATTTTTGCCTGTGCTTCAATAAAGTTTTTTTCAAGCCACTGAGCCTCAAGTATGTTGTGGAAGGCTCCTGCTCAGCCCTGTGCCCTGCTGGTCATGGCTGGATGTCCTGGCTGCATCCTGACTTGTCCCCTCACCTTGTCTGATGGCCTCTCAATGGAACCCATCACTGTCCCCAGCCTGGCCCCACATGGGTACTTTGGGGATGCTCTCTGGTCAATGGGGTCACTGCTGCTGTGCTGTCCTGGTGCTCAGCTCCTGGGTCTCCTTCCCTTGTGGAGCGTTCCCCAATAGCCTTAACATGACTACAGCCCATCACTTTTGATGTCTTCTGCAGTTATGAAATTAAGTTCAAAGACTCTTCAAGTCCAGACTCTTCAAGTTCAAACTCTTCAAGTCCACCAGGCAATTCATTCCCCAGCACCTCAGTGATAAATGGGTTAGAAATGTCTTCAAAGAGCAATAGTGCTGTTCACCAGGCAGCTACTGAGTCACAAATACACAGGGCAAGACCCTACTGTAGGAAGAGCTTTCCCTAAGAAGGCTGTAGCATGTTTAGTTTATCTGGGAACCAACACAAGATTTGAGGTTTTAAATAAAGAAATTTTGATTCACTGACATTAGTAACTAACATATTGCAATAATAACACATTACACTCTGAGAATTGCAATGACAGAACAATTATCTAATTAGAAAGTAAAATTAATTACATCATGTTTTAATTACTTAATAACCAAGAAATTGTCATCAGGATGAAGACTGGGAAATGTCATGAAAAATTACCAGGGAGTGCAATTTGCTGGTTAACAGAAACCTTCCCTTGCAAACACAAAGTTTGGGAGCAGGTTGACATCAGCTCCTCCCAGGCCCATTTTGCATCCCCACATCTGTAACAGAGTCTGTTTGGGGACAGAAGGACTTGTTAGACCTGAAGAGCTGAAGGCAAGAGCCAAGACCTGCAGTTGGCAGCAGCTAAGTAGGACGGGTGCTAGAGAAGGCGAAAACCCCAGTTCAACAGTGAGCTGGAGGGGCTGGAAGTGGAAGATGAGATTGGAGAAAGAAGAGCCCTGAATTCCACTTATTTAGGGGTTTGTAAGTCAGCAAAGGCTGATGTAATTTAGAGCATCACCAGTGTGCTTGGTGCTGTGATAGGAGCTTGTTTGACCACATCTCCAGAGCCTGCATTATTTGGCAGATTATGGATCATGCCATAAGTGATGTGTAACATCAGTTGCCATGAAGGAATATTGCACCAAAATCTAACCTGCAAAATGTGTAGTTTGGAATAAATATTGGGGGTACAATACTTACAAAGGACCTTATATGACCCAGGATTTTTGTGTAGGATTGTTACTGAAGCATCCTTCCAAGTTGCTTCAAGACTACTTGAAAAGCAGTGTGATGTTGAAACGGGTGATGATTAAGGTAGTAACTGTGACAAGAAAGGCAGACAAACAAGAAGATACAGTCTTTACATAAACAGAGAGTAGACAGGAAAAATGCAAACACTCAAATAACGTGTGTCTGTGAACCAGTGTGTGTGTTTCTGTGAGACAGGTTGCAATTAACATTTGAAAAGGTATGTAAATAATGTTTCATGCAAATATTCCCTTGGACACAGGCTTATGAGCTATTAATTATTCAAAAGCAACACAAGCATTTTGTCATTACTGTCTGTGGCGTGTTCTTTGCTTTAATCTGGCCTTTGGTCTTGGAGCTGCCACATTTCCATAACTGGGTCACCCAGTTCTTTCTCAACTTGGCTTTCTGCTGTGAAATGAAAAATTAGCATTTTCTGTGGCATAATTCGGGGCTTCTGTGAGGAGCTCAAATGGCTACTCCAGAAAGTAAGGAATCCTGAAATACATGGGAAAATATGCAGCAAGGAATGAATTCATATTTGTGGATAGCAGGAATTTACAGTGACCATTGGCCTTTGCAAACACAGTCTAGGATGAAAACTGGACAAAGAAAGAGGCAACTGTTACTTGATGCACAGAAATGACATTTGCCTAGAAGAAATCTGGAGAGGGACTTTTTGCAAGGGCATGTGATGACAGGACAAGGGAGGATGGCTTTAAACTGAAAGATTTAGATCAGACATTAGGCAGAAGTTCTTCCCTGTGAGGGTGCTGAGGCGCTGGCACAGGGTGCCCACAGAAGCTGTGGCTGCCCCATCCCTGGCAGTGTTCAAGGCCAGGTTGGACACAGGGGCTTGGAGCAACCTGCTCTAGTGTAAGGTGTCCTTGCCCTTAGTGGCAGGGGGTTGGACCTGGAAGATCTTAAGGTCCTTTCCAACCCAAACCACTCTGGGATTCTATGATTCTTTTTTCACATAGTGAAAAACACTACTTTAGTGCCTAAGAATAAATCATAACAAAATATTGTAATAATTATAGCGATAGTTTTAAAAATCTTTTAAACTCGGAGATGCATGAGTCATTGTGAGTGATTTATTAACCAAAATTGGGTCGAAAAGGCGATAGGTGACATTACAAGTATTCTCTGTTTTAACCACTAGAGGGCGTTCAAGAGCTGCTTTAAGGGACAGTCGCTGCGGGTTGAAGGAGGAAGAGGGAGACAGCTCCGAACTGTTGCCAGTGAAGAGGAGTATGATGAAGGAATGGGGGAGATCCTCCACTTATTGATGTTCTGTCACGACTGCTCCCAGCAGGTGACATGCTGTGGGGTGTACCCATCCCTAGTGGCAAACGGCACATCAGAGACGATCATTAGGAAAAGATAATCTTGGAAGTGATTGTCATGAAAGGTGTATTTTTTGTTTTATTAAGAAAAGATATGGATTGCATATCCTGTGGAGGAGTAAGAAATACCATTTTAGTCACTTAATACTGATAAAGCTTTTCCATCATTGATAAAATTTGTCATCAT
Source organism: Strigops habroptila (assembly GCF_004027225.2). Lineage (NCBI taxonomy): Eukaryota > Metazoa > Chordata > Aves > Psittaciformes > Psittacidae > Strigops > Strigops habroptila. The sequence goes on from NC_046358.1 coordinate 2,867,488, forward strand.
ATGAGAGTTTTGGCTGAAAGTGACTGAAAATTACTACTGGGACCTCTATAGGGAATAAAATCTCCAACGAAGCCCTTCAGTGTGTGATGCTACGTTGTCCTCCCTCTTTAAAGTGCAGTTTCCAGAACCAATTTTATTAAATAAGCCAAATAGTCTCATTAGCAAAGGTGGTAAAGAATTCTGAAGCATGACCTGCACCTTCAGTAGAGATCTCTTCCTCTCTCTGTGAACATACTGAGTGGCCTCCAGGTGGTTTATGCTCTCAGTAAGAAAACACTATCCTTCACCTCTCCTTTCCTAGCCCCAGACATCAGCTTCCAAAGTCTTCCAGTCCTCACTGCTCACTCGGACCAGGAACTTCCAGGGAACTCAAATACGTGTCAGCATTTGGCATCCCATGCCAATACTGAATCCTAAAAAATGATAAATAATCCGAATTGGGAGCATAAACGTTAAATGAAAACACATTTCTGTTAGGTGCACAACACTACTCATGACACTTGAACCCCCAGGTTTAACCAGAGAAGGGAGAGTTTCCAAGTCAGGAGAGAAGAGAGTATCATCTCACCTGGTACAATGGGAAACCATAGAAAGAATCAACTCAGCTTTAATAATACGTGTCAGATGGTGAGAGTGGTGGTGGCCAAAGGGACTGGTCTTACTATTTGTTTCCAAGTGGGAGTGGGTGGAGGTGGCCTTTGAAGTGGCCCATGTTCCCAACTTCACTTCTAGATAACTGCCAGAGTTGAGCAGAAGGTTTCCTGCCTGCCCTGTCTCTTCATGTGTGTGGTGAATGAATGGACATGTGGCAGAAGCCAGTTCTGCAGCAAGCAATCTCCTTGCAGAAAAGGGGAAAGCTATGAGAGGAAAGAGGGAAGAGGGTGGGACAAGCAGGCTGTCTTGGGAAAACAGCTCTGCTGCCCCATTCCTCACTGTCCCCAGAGATTTCACAATCTCACAGCAAATCTCTGCTCCATTGCTGCAGACTCTCTTTTTAAAGTCCTGTCCTCTTCAAATACTTGTTATACACTTGACCTCTTCCAGTTTTACTGCCGTTAGAAGGATTTGTAAGTGATTTACTGCAGAGGAGAATGAAGGAGATTGTTAACCTTCACATGGCACTGCAGTTTTAATGGACTTAAGATGAGGTAAGAGGTGTGGCTTGGACACAGCCTGCAATCCCTGACCCCAAGCCAAGGCTGGGTTCCACCACAGCCCCAGAAAGACAAGTTAAAGATGTGATGATTTGAGCTGAAGGGCAAAACTTTGGCACCGTTTAAAGTAATGTCAAAACTTGCACTGACTGCAAAAAAGACGTGTTTCCTCCTGAGGTCTTTGGAGTTGATAGGTAAGGATCAGAAATATCTCTGTTTTAATCGGATGCCTCAAAACCCTGTGACTACAGATCGTATTTATGCTCAAGAAAACCTGAAATCAGAGAATCAGAGAATCACAGTATTCAGGGTGGAAGGGACCTCAGGAGGTCTCTAGTCCTGTCTCCCAAACCTCTAAAGCTGGACACTGCACAACCTCTAGGGCTACCCGTGCTCCTATTCATAGAGCCCAGGATGTTGGTGATCTTCTCGGTTGCCAGGAGCACTGTAGGCCCCTGTTCAAGCTCACTGTCCACCAAGGACTCGGGTCTTTTACAGCAGTGCTGCTCTGCAGCCAGTCAGTCCCAGCCTGTGTGGTTGTCAAGGGCTCTTCCCTGCCAGAAACAGAAGAAATATCTAACTGGTCAAGTGATCTCATTGCTTTTTTTTGTTCCCCTACATGAAAAATGTGTTTGTGTATCAGAAAAAAGGAATTCCAGCAAGTCTTTCCTAGCTTTCCCCTTGCACCGCTCATCCAGGAGCCATTGGGTTCATCTGTAATTTCTAATGTAGAGAAATGTATAGATGTGGGGACTTGTTCATCCAGCTCAGAGGAGTCTTTACATTTGCACTCATTGATTTCCAGCCTATTAACCGCACTTTAAGATTTCTAGAACATCAGCGTCAGTTTTAGATACTGAACTGAGCAATAATTGCTTATATAAAGTAAAACTGTTGGCAAACTGCATTTCCTATGCACTGTTGCTTGTGCTACTCTGCAAACCACCTTCTTACAAGGACTTCTGGCAGGAAAGGAAGAAGTTTTTTCTGTCCTCTGTATTAATGGCAGAGTTATTTGCAGTATAACAAGAAGTGGATGCAGCAGGACCTCGTGTGATCAAAATCAGCCCAGTATCCTTGGCATTCCACATAGGGTTGGGTCCATACTAAAAGAGAGGAGCTGGGGTTTGTACCATTACAATCAATGGAAGTCAGGGTGAGAAGTGAATGCAACAGTCATTTTTAGGAGTAAAAATGACAAGATCCTTTGCTGGAGTCTGATCTTCAGGGCTTGTTAATAATGATGTTGAGAAGCCAAAGCTAATTTTCCTTTCAGTAGTTTTCTCTGCTGCAATGCTCTCTTATCTTCTACCCACTAGAAGGCAGAAGTGAGGTTTTAGGAGCACATCTACCAAAAAAATCACCCAGCAGGAAGATTTATAGCAAAGTAACTGCTGCTGGTTCTTCTATGGTTTCATCATCTTTGCTCTCCCAAGCACTTCTCATTTCCAGGGGTCCCAAGGCCTTCACCAACTTGACCTAACACAAGCATTGCATGCAGAAATGAGTAGCTCAGCGGTGGGCTGCAGCACTTCTCAGCCTCACAGGACCTGCCTGGAAGAATATATTATCCAGCTGAAACTTCAGGGGGAATTTTAAAAGGCAGATTGTAATTAATTGAGTTGGAATTTGGCCAAAGCAGAGACTTTAATATGTCTTTTTCCCTGGCTCTTTTTCTTTTTTTTTTTTTTTGTGGACTCAGGAGTCATAAAACACTCTTGTCTACAGCTTATGCCTTTGTCAAATCCATTTCAATCCCATTCCTATCAGGAAGGCCTGGCCCTGGGGCGAGGGATGAGTTTAGCCCTTAGCTGTGTGCGTGAATGTCTTTGGCATGCCCTCATCCAGGTCCCTTCTCCAGGATCTCTGCTCATTGCCACGCTTTTGCAACATAGCTGGTCCCAACCTTGATCTGCCATCCCTGCCTGCTCCTAATTCCTCTGTCATTCTTACACTGCATAATGCCCACTGCCCTTGGAGGAAGGAATTCCAACATCAGCAGCAGTCAGATCTCTCTTATTTAATGCAACTGCTTCTGGCTATGGGCTGTTAGTGCTCTCCTTCAGAATGTGCTTTCATGTTTTAAGCTTTTGGCTAAGCACATCTTTTTACTCTTTCCTCCTTTTCCTTAGCACCAATTAAACTCCTTAGGTATATAAGAGAAAAAATACCCGTTCTTTCCAAGACAGCAACACTTTCTCTTATGGATAGGTTCGAAACCCCGAGATGACTGCAGCAGTTTTGTCAATTAGCAAAGAGAATCAACTTTACCTCATTTATCCTACAATTATGCAATGCCATTTGCATAATGTGAAATTTAGATCTTCCTTTGTCGCATGCTTCAACTCATTTACTCCCCTAATGTCCATTTGAAGCACATGATGAAAGCACTGGCAAATTCAGAGTGCTTTGTTTCATCCCAGGCTTGGTTCAAACCAGTTGCTTAATTTTCTGCCATTTCCTATAGCACTGCAGGAGTTCCCAGCATTTGTGCTACCAATGTGCTTATCTGAATGTTGTATCTTTCTGTAATGGCTCCTTCCAAAGAAAATGCCTTCACAGCATCAGGGAAAATAACCCAAATTTTCCTTTTTTTTTTTTCATCAACTGTAAAAATCTGCATATCTGATTAATGCAACTTCATCCTGAGCCAAAGCTGGGTTTCCCTCAGTGCTCCCTCTAAACCAGCTCTGATCTGTTGACTATTACTTTCATCAGAATTTTTCTCTGTACTGACAATAAGCTTTCACCTCCATAATTATTGTGATCAGCAGGAACTCCTTTTGCCAGGACTGGGACAACTATTGCCTTCAGCTACTCACCTGTAGCCTCACTCCCACAACTGTTTGTGCTTTTGTACATGCTCCGCAACCTTTCTCATTTTTAACTGATTCACTGCTCTGGTTGTTCTTGTGGTCCTGGCTAAACACTGATTCAGCACTGCTTGACAAGCTCACAAGTTTGTTCTTGCAAACTGCCATTAAATCATTCAGATACGAAGATGTTCACCAATGCTGGGTTTGATCCTTCGTGCTTAACATACACCCAAGTCACTTCACTGTGACTTCTGTTGTTCATTATTATCCATGTCTCTGTTATGGGCAAAAAACATCAGCTCTAAGTATTTATGATTTGAGATTTAAAGTCCTTTTGTGTATTGTTCCTCTAAACATGGTTGATTATAAAACCAGATGCACTCAATTACCTCTGTGACAGTAACTCACGTGGCTTCTTTTCATTGTGTTCAAGCTACATTTTTGACCTTAATCATACATAACATCTCATCCCTTAACTTTTCTCTCCATTCTACTAGCTCCCTTCACCACCTTTCATTTTTAATTTCCCTTGTCTCTCCCTCTCTTCCTCTGCCCATATTTTCACTTTCAGAGCGCCAAGAACCCCCTTCCTCTTGTGAAACACCCATTTATTATACCCATGTGTGCCTTTGGCGAAGCTGCTGAGCCCCTGCAGCTCCCACCACAACAGAGGTGAAGGTGGTCAGCAATTTGCAGAGCAAGTATTTGGGTTTCTCAGAGCTTAGTACAGTTTGTACACTTCCCTTTCTCGCTGTCAGTGTGAAATATGCATGTGGCACATTCAGTGGCATTTGATGGAAGAGTGTACAGGGGTGTCCTTTCGCAAAAATAAGAGAAAGGAACCCTCAGTTTTGGCATGTTTAACGTGGATGTTTCATTACACAGGGCCATGGGCTGCCAATTTTGCCTTCAGGTTGGGTTTAGAGAAGAAAAAGAGCAGAAAAAACCCAGCAGTTTTTGGTTTTAATTCTTGTTGCAGACCATTTCTCAGTTGGTTCCGTTGCTATCGCTTTGAAGACTACTTTACACACCCTTGTGAAAGGAATGTTTGTGTCTCTGTGGAAGCCGATAAGGCCGTGTGAGAAGTGGTGGTCTCACCCCGCCCGGTGACCACACAGCTTTTCCTTTTCCTCCTTCTTCACTTGCTCTTTCTGAGGTGCCAGGACATATGGGAGGAGGGATAGCTGTCTCCTCATTATCACTGCACTGCAGAGAAAGCACTCACAGCATCTGCCTGAGTTTCACTCGCTGTGTTTATACCTTATGTTTCCAGCTCTGTTGTTAAGTAACTTTATCAGCTCCTTCAGCAGCTCTTCAGCAACACGCAGAATGTTCACTCAGGGGACGTTTTGAAGCATATTTGGGAAGCTCAGCCTACAACTCTGTGCACGCATGAAAGGATGGCCTCAGGTGGGGATGGAAGGTTTGGGCCAGCATTGTATATTTCTAGTGGCTGCTGTCACCTCATTTTCAGGAGACCAGGTTTGCCTTCTAGCAGTTTCCTTCAGCAGTCAGGGATGTGCCAGAAGTATCTTTTAATCCTCCCACCATGTCTCTTCAAAAGCTTTTACCCTCTAAGGAAGGACCTCAAGGGAATACCATACATTGAGCTTATTTCTCCTCAGCTTCCCACAGCTAGGATCTGGTGGGAACAACAACCAACTTCTGGGAGCTCATACCCTCACAGGTACCCACAGCCTTCGAGGGGAGCTGCTCTGGATGGCTGATAGCCAAGCAGGCCATCCTGTATTCCAGGGGCATGGCTTAGTCTCTCCATGCTAATCCAGAACATCGCCATAAGCCCCTTCTCTTTCCATAGCATTATTTTTCCTGTTAGAAGGGTGGGTCACAAGTTTGTAACCCTTCTTTCTGTATATTCCTCACTCCATGTAGTTGTCACTGTCCTTTTGTTGGGCCGGTTATTTTATTTCAGTTGTATATATTTTACCTTCCTTAGATATTCCACCCTGGTAGTTCTTTTAAATACTAGAACTCAAACAGAGGAAGTTCAGGTTTGATACAAGGAAGCTTTTCTTCCCAGTGAGAGTGGTGAGGCCCCGGCACATGTTGCCCAAAGAAGTGGTAAATGCTCCATCCCTGGCAGTGTTCAAGGCCAGGTTGGATGGAGCCTTGGGTGATATGGCCTAGTGTGAGGTGTCCCTGCCCATGGCAGGGAGTTGAAACTGGGTGATCTTAAGGTCCTTTCCAACCCAAACCATTCTGTGATTCTATGATTCTAACTGGTTAGAGAAAACTGATGTTCTGCTTATCGGTATCGAAACCAGGTATGCTCCTGATGTGGAACCTCTTAGGCACATAATTAACCACGAGATTTTATGCAGCCCTATTCAGTTTTGCCCAAATATTGGCACATTATGAGTATCTTCATAGGACTAGGCTTTTGTTTGCAGCTGGTTTAGGTCAGTAGCTGCTTTTATGGCATGGCCAGTATAACAGCCATACGCCTGACAGCTGAAGCCTCTACAGACTGCTGTGATGATATATAAATAAACTCAGGGAACAAGAGAGGAGTTGAAACATGGTCTGGATGATGTGAAGGTTTCCTCACATAGAGAAAACTTCCCCTTTTTTGTTTAGAACAGGCATTATTGTAGTCTCAAAGGGATCTTTCCTAAATGAATATTGGCTGTGTAACTTAAGCAGAGCAAATTTCACCTGAGCTTCTTCCCTGCTGTCTTATAAGACCATTAGAAGGGGATCTGTTTCACTAGATGTGTATATACATTATCAGCCTGCACTAGAAAACTTTTTATTTTATTCTTAGTTTTATCTCCAAGTAATCTTTCAAGTGTTTCTACAATTGAGCAGACATTTAATAGCCAGGGACAAGTTGAGCACTGAAGAAAAGATATTTTCAGAGTAATTTTGGAGAACCTGACAAGAATCTCTTACTACTGGCTCCTAACTGTGTTTTCTTCCTCTTTTGATTGATCTGGTTGTGTCAAGAAAGGCCTCAATGGACTTGCTTTAACAAAGGCATGATGGATCTGACCCTTTGTATTCTTTGCCATTAAAGCTAGAAAAATGTTAGCTTTTTACTCTGTTGCTATCTTGCCAAACATCATTTTACTCCCAGGAAAGACTGCCTTTGTATCATGTTAGGTGCAATAGTTACCCACCTGGGCTTGTGTCTTTTATCCAAGCACGCCAACTTTTTTCTCTTCCCTTTGTATTGCCAAAGGTTTTGATTTACTGCTCTTGCTGAGTTAATGTTATTATCTTGAAAGAAGATTTTCCTGATCAGTTGCCATAATAAACAAAGGTTTCATTTGCAAATCTGCCTTGGGTGATTACAGACATCAAGCACATTTGGATCCCTATTGCTTGTGATTTATTATGAATGACACTGTGTCTATGGGATGCATAGCTAGCAAATATAAGGGGGGAAAAGAGCTCCTATCCCAATGAGACTGGTGAAACTAAGCAGAGGAGAATGGTGAGAGGCAGAAATAAGAATGTTCTTTCTGATATTCTAATGAAGAAGAAGAATCTCTTCCAATAGCTCCCCCAAAATTTCACTGTTCATTTGAAATGTGCCTGCTTGTCAGCAACAACCTCCCAGCCTTGCTGTGCTGCTGTTGTAACTACTGACTCATTTCGCAGAGGCTGTTTGAAGGAGGTTAAGGATTTAGATCCATTGGATAATATGTGGCAGCAATAGCAAATGGGAACTTTTCTGAGTCCTGCTATTGAATCAAGCCCTGGAGATTCCAAACATAATGCTACTAAGAAGCTGGAAAGTGAGCTTGTTCCTATCAAAAGTACAGGATGGAGGGAGGTGCCAGACAGTCATCCTTTGGATACCTTGGTGGAGAGGAGAAGTCACAGCCTGCTGCCTTTTTATTCTAAACCAGGAGGACTTGTTTCGTGGTGGGGTCCTGTGCTGTTTAACACCACTGCAGTGCTGGTACGAAGTAGCTCAGTGGAGCTTTACTGTGGTTGTGCCAACTTTGAGACTGGGACAGTATGTGGGGTATCTGAGTATGGCTAGGCTGAAAATCAATCCCCTCTTTCACATTCCCAAAAGCCTGGGCTGGTTCCAAGAGATGCTGGCTACAACCCAGGCCAGGGAAAGCTGATGTGGTAGAACTGGTGGATTTATGGTTTTAAGCATATCTGCTATTCCGAATGGCTTTCAGCTCCATGAGTGGAGTATCGTCAAAGAATGGGGAAGTTCAGGCTAGATATAAGGAAGAAGTTCTTTACTGTGAGGGTGCTGAGGCGCTGGCACAGGTTGCCCAAAGAAGTGGTGGATGCCCCATCCCTGGCAGTGTTCAAGGCCAGGTTGGACACAGGGGCTTGGAGCAACCTGCTCTAGTGGAAGGTGTCCCTGCCCTTCCTGTCCCTGTCCCTGGAAGGTGGCAGGGGGTTGGAACTGGATGGTCTTAAGGTCCTTTCCAACCCAAACCATTCTGTGATTCTATATCTGGGATTTTCTGTGGTATTCTGGTCTTACAATTTGATATAAATACCAAAATAAATTCTGGAAAGCCTTGCTGATATTCTCAATGTTCTTGTATCTTTGTTTAGTCTCTCTTGAACCTGTTCTTCCTTTGAGTTCCAGCCGTAACCTTATTTTTGTTTTAGAAGTGCAATTCATATTTATAGCAGTGGATTCAGTCTTATATCTTTAGAAATTGAAAGATGCACTGCATGTTTCAGGTTCACACCTGAATATGAAATCCCAGCCTTCCTCTTCACCTCCAAGATTGTAACGGAAGACATGGATAACTGTTTATAAAGAATGATCAATAAGTGTTAGTGTAATAACATTTAAGCCAAAAAGTCCAATTTTCTAACCCTCAAATGGACATTTCATTGGTGAAATGTTAAGAAAGAATTCATTAAAGATATTTTCTTATGGATAAGTCTCTTGTTTTTTAACTCCAGCACAAAAAGTGAGCCCAGTCTGACTCAAGGATTTAAGATGAAGAGTATTATTGCAGTACCAAACATTCTCATGTTTTGTTAGTTGAACTGCTCATTTATAAAATAATATTTCATAACTTCTTCCCACCAAATAACTTTTTCCATTCACTCCAGTGTCCTTCTTTGTAATTTTACCTCAGCTGGAATCCCAGTGTGACAGATGCTGAACAAACATGAGTCTAAGACAGATCCTAGACAAAAAGTTCCCAAGGACAAGCAGGCAAAAGGTGGTAGAAAGGAAGCAATATCATTTGACTATGCAAATGGAAAACTTCCAGAGGCAGACAAGGCAGCCTTCCCAGGATCACCCTGGGAACCCCTGGCACAGCCAAGAGCTGAATTAACATCTCCTGAGTCCTTCAGAGACGATCCTTCCTCACCCCATCAGTTTATTTTCTAATCTAAAGCCAGTGGAAAGAACCACTTTATTTCAGTGGTGTTTGAACACAAATGCCCCCCAAAAATCCGTTGTTGTTTTCCCATAGCAACATAAAGATAAGACCCTATCCAATGCAGAGAAGAATTTTAACCTCTGTTTCTGTCAAGTTATGCCTAGAATTTCAGCTAAAGCATGGTAGAGTAGCAGGAGCTCTGCACCCTTGCTGGCAGTCAATGTATTAAGGAAATGATTTATTCTTGTCACTTGTCATTAGCTATATCTCACCTGGGTTACATTGGTACCATCATTCTCTCATTTTGAACCTCACGGTTTGAATTCAGACATTGGGTATTTTTGCTCAGCTCACACCTCACTTATATACAGAGTACTTAAAGGAAAGTCTTTTTCTGACAAGTTCTGTGATGCTACTCTTGCAGATCCAGTATACAGACTTGAGCATCAAATATGCGATTTCACTGTTGCCACACTTATCCCCTCTGGATTATTATCCAGTGGAAAGTTTTGAGGCATTCTGGATCTGAAACAAGACATCACAGCTGTCACAGTATCATCAACATCATTCGACTTTATTGTGTATAAAAAAACCCAAACATATGGTTAGACTCTGTGGTGTAAATCACATCAGTGAAATTACATCAGCCATAAATTTAGGCCATTGGTTTCATTTCTTGTGATGAGAAGACTCAATGTGCTGATTCTGCACTTTTATCATTCCCATCAAGCCAAAAACCAGCTGAGGCAGAAGCTAAAGTTTGTATTTCCAAAAAAAGCAAAGAAAGACCTTCAATTCCTCTGTTCTATCCCTCTTCTAATCCTTGGGCATTTGCAACATCTAACTGGCAAAAAACTCCCCCACAGAACCAAACCCAAGGGTCAGCACTATGTATTTGTTCTGAACCCCCCAGCCAAAGCTCTGTCCTGGTAGTCAGTCTTCTATAGGCTTGTGCAGCCTGCTCAGAAAGGCTTCAAAGCAAGTGTTTAGAGAGCATTTGGAAATGCCCATACTGAGTCTGTTTGGTTATCAGCTGATTTATTCTCAGGAGTCAAACCCACGCTGGTGAAGTCATCCTGGGTAGGTGGGCAATGTTTTTGACAGATAACTCTCTGATTGATCTGTTTCAAGTTTCACTGGCTGTGTTTTTCACATGTCATTTGAGATTCCCTTCTATATTTGAAAACTTGAAAGCAAGATTTAACTTATGCAAGAATGCTTTTTGTCCAGGTTGTGTTTAATACACTTGTTACTCTGATCTAGCTCTCCACTCTTACTAGTTAGCATTCACCCAGCCTTGTCTGCTGTATTCATCTGTTGAATCCTTTCTGATACTGTCAGCAAAGCTTTCCTAGTCAGAGTGTGTCTGCTCACTGGATGGTTAAACCATACAAATACCATGGAGTCTCAGTTCCTGCATCAGACCTCAGATGCTACTACAACTACAAATGCAGCAGCAGGAGTCTTGACTGCAGCAACAGGATTTTCCATTTCATCCCTGGTGTGATATTACTGCCAGACACATATGAAAGTCAGCCTGCAAATCCTATGGGCTCAGCCATGGAGATGCCTGATGGACAGTGCTAAAAGGGAAATGGTGAGAGGAAAGCAAGGTACAAATGGCATTTTCTTGTCATGTTATGAGCTCCTTTCCTATCAAATCAAAGAAGAACAAGTGGCCCATTTGTTGCTGTGCATCTGTGGCTGTGTCTAATCAGAGTTAATTATGGGGAGCTGAGGCTCTGTGATGCTCCTGGTCCCCAAGCTCTGAAGGACCCGCTGCTTTATTCTACAGCTGCCACTGCCAACTGCTGGAGCTGCCTATTATCAAGCACCAAAAGGTAGAGATTGTACAGGATCCCTGGCAAGCAACACAAAGTGTCCCAGCTTAGTACTAAAGCAATGACTAATCAGGGTATCCCAGGAGGAAGCTTTGCAATAGCTCTTGCAAGGGTAACAAGGACAATTTTCATAGCTATAACACTTTAAGCCAGGCAAAATGCAAGCAGTCTTGTTTATTCTTGTTTATTCTTTCCTGGAACAGCAGGTAACAGAGATCCAAAAGAAAAGGACTCTTCCTGGGAGTAGGATTGCACCAGGGTGGGTTGCAGGATGAACAGCCACGGCTGTTGTTTTATCATAGCAGGACTAATAGCTAAATTCTATTAATTGCTGAATGCTGTTTTGTTTGGCAAATACAGGAAGCAGTTTACATGGCTACGCCAGTGCTCTGGTTCACAGTCCTTCTGAAATAGTATTATTGTAACGGGATAATACTGATTAAGGACAGTTCCCTGAGGAAGAAGGGCCTTTTGATGACTGAGTCATTTCCTTTCCCTGCTTGACTTCAGTAAGATAGCATTTCTCTCCCCACAGACACACATCCTTTGCATCCAGAGACTTCTTCAGGCAGGAGGTCAAAAGCACACGCCTCAGCCCTGCATGGAAATGCCTGAGTGTGAGTCCTAAAGAAAGCACTGAATCACCAGAAATATGCCAGGAGTCCAAGCAAAGCCTATTTCCACACTCCTCCTAGATATTCTGTTTACCACTCCCCTTTCAAAACTACAGCCTAATACTGTCTTTGGCTGCACCACTCTGCTGGAATAACCTTTCAACCCTTTAATCTTTAATTTCTGTTTCCACAGAGCGTTGGCAAATTAATTTGAAAATAGCAATGGGTTTACCAGCTAAGCAAAGGCAACAGCACCTCTGCAAACCACTGAAGTACAGCCTTCTGCTTCTGGATGTGGCCACCTGCTATTAATGAAGAGCTGACTAAGGCCACCAGCTCGGTTAACACAGATCAGAAATCAGTAATAGCAAATGCTGTTCACTCCTAAACTAGAGAAAAATCAAACTAGGGACCTACAGGGAACAGATTCCAGGTTCTTTTACAACTGATGAGCACCAACGCAATCCCAGCTCCCAAACCATGCAAGCAGCAGGGGATCCCGATCATGTAGGAACATAGAAGATAAGAACAACCCTTCAGACCCTCCTGTCTCTTTGATTTTTGTCATGTGTCGCCATGGGACATACTCGAATGAGCTCAAGTCTAACCCTGGTTTAGCAAGAAAATGTTCCTGTTATCACTTCTGAGCTAAAACTGGGTTCTTCTAAATGTTTTCCCCTTTGAGGTACAGTAATTGCTCTCCGATTAGGCAGGAAACTGTACCAGCATTATTGCTCTAAAGGAGCCAGTGTTATCAAAAAACAACACATCAGGGCCTGTCCTCACAGGAAGGGAATCATAAGTAATCAGCAGCGCTATAATGCAATTGGCTGCTGGTGCCTCCGTGCTGAGGGGGCAAAGCAGAGAGAAAAATATTTTAGGACTTTCTTTTGGAGCCAAAGTGTTTTAAAAGAGCCCTGGTTCCTCTTTGCCTCCCTGCTTGGCTTCTCCAAACATTGCTGTATTTCCTCAACAGAACATAAAACCACTGCGGCGTGTGCCAGCGCAGCCCAGGCTTCTTCCACTTCCCTGGATGGCCGTCCTTTCCCTGAATGCTCCACCAGTTTGCACTGGGAAAGCTGCCCATATCAGGCAATGGTAGTCAAGGGGAAGGACTGTCCTTGCATAGCAAGGTGATGAAGATTCCTATACTTTATTCCCTTTGAAGTTACCTCTCTTGGAAGTTCTTTCTAAAAGATAGGTATGTCCCAACATAGAATCATAGAATAGTAAGGGTTGGAAAGGACCTTAAGATCATCTAGTTCCAACCCCCCTGCCATGGGCAGGGACACCTTGCCCTAAACCACGTGGTTCAAGGCTCTGTCCAACCTGGCCTTGAACACCGCCAGGGATGGAGCATCCACAAGCTCCCTGGGCAACCCATTCCAGTGCTTCGCCACCCTCACTGTAAAGAACTTCTTCCTTATATCTAGTCTAAACTTCCCCTGTTCAAGTTTGAACCCATTACCTCTTGTCCTACCACTACAGTCCCTAAGGAAGAGTCCCTCCCCAGCATCCTTGTAGACCCCCTTCAGATACTGGAAGGCTGCTATGAGGTCTCCATGCAGCCTTCTCTTCTCCAGGCTGAACAGCCCCAACTCTCTCAGCCTCTCTTCATACAGGAGGTGCTCACATGTGTGAATAGGACATGGGAGCAGTGATGGGTGTAAAGTTGGTTCTCTTTGAAAATGGCTGTCATAATGGCCTCTTAAAACTGTTCAAGTGGTAAGATGGTTTAATTTCATCTACTCTCTATCTTTGGATACATCAACATTGACTGTTAGACTGACCAGGACCTACACATCCATCCATCCATCCATCCATCCATCCATCCATCCATAAATACATCCACCCTGAAGTACACACCACAAGAACTCTGAAGACTACTTACCTCTGGATTACGTAGCAAGAGCCAGCCTGCTCTCAGCATGTTCTACAAAAGGAGACAGAAGCACTTAATTTGATTAAGAATACAGAATCTGAGTGGAAAACTTGCCTGGTCTTTTAAACTGAATTCTACTCAAGTGCTGGTTTGCTCTGCTTTTCTAGCTGTAGGGCTTGGGATTTCTAGGGACGCACAGAGATGATGTCGACTGTTGATCTGTCCAAGTTCCTCAATGTGTCTTCAGAGCAGATCTTTTTCCTTTTTGTTTTAAATATTTACTAGTTCAGCCATGAGGATCAGAGGTATCAGGAATCCAGGAAAACTGCTGCATCTGTTGGTGTTCAGGTTGATGGCTGCTGCAGGATGTGTTCCTGTGCTGACACAGATGAAGAGGGACAGTCGCTCATCACTCATTACAATCTCAGAGTGACACAGAGGTCGGTCCCAAAGGGAGGTCTTTGTAACGCTACACTGAAGCCTCAACCTCACGACTGTCTGGAATAGAATAGACAGACTTTTACAGAAGGGTGAAAAAGAGTCAATCCTCAGGGCCAATGGTGTGCGAAAAAATCAGGATTTTAACTGAATCAGACAAAGCAATGAAGAGAACTCCCTGCAACAAGAGGCAACGCCAGTCCCTTAAAAGTATCCGTTTGAAGAAAGAAGACAGCAGGTAAGAATTTCAAACTCACCAAGGGCCTCAGCATCTGCTGCAAGTGACATCTGAGGTTTCCAAAGAAGAGATTCTTCAATGCTTTTACAGTTTTTCTCTACTACATTTAGCAGTGAGTGAACTACACATTGTTGGTTGTCCTGCTAGAGAAGTTTCCCAGTCTGGAATGATGCTTGAGCCTCTTGGACCTGCAAAATGCTGCTCAAAGGAGCCCCCAGATTCTCAGCACTGCAGGACTCTATTGTCCATCACAGGTAAGGTGGTTCCCAAACACCAGTTGGTTCTGGAGAGATGGCCAGGGAGCATCAGATGGGATCAAGAGGAGGCAGGTTAGAAAGGGTTTCTCGCCTTGCTGGTGGAGACTTCTAGGTCTCACCCTGGTCTGGTGGATCTCGGACATGGGGTGATGGTGAAGGAGAAGCTGTGAAACTTGTGGAAATGAATGCAGGAATGTGTCCTGAGGAGAACTTTAATAGCTGTTGCTACTCAACTGAGTCTCTCCTCAGCACAGACCTTCTGACAATCCCTGGTGGCTCAGAAAAGGACGTAGTAAGATGGAAAACAAATTCTGTCAATGGAGCATTTTGGAATGTTCCCATATTTTGCTGTTTGGTGAGTTTAACTATAGGTAACAAAAAGGAAAATATGTGAGCTCTGAGCTGTCAGGGAAGAGGCTGGAAAATCAGATAGTGCTGGGGAGAAAGCTTCCAACATTTTATGCTTATCATCTGTCCACAGAAATAGAAATATTTGTCTATCTCTACTTTTCCTGTCTGTTTTTTCCCATCTCTTACACATGGAAATGCTCACTGCTTTATTGAGCCCCATACTAGGTTGGTGGTGGTATGCAAAGGGATGTGATCACATCCCCGGTGCTGCATCCCCCACACAACCTCTTAACCTCCACCTCAGGTGCCAAGACTGATAAGAATTCACAGTATAAAGTCTGAAGAGCCAAAGGAAGAACATCCTCTCTGCCAGAGAGTCACGATTTCCCCATTTGGTCTGATCCAGAGGTCATCATGCTTCAAACCTCAGTGGAAGGCTTTTACCTCAAGGGCTATTGCACGTATCAAGTTGCTTTTACATCTCAGTTGCTCTCCCTGAGATGACTTTTGTCAGTTTGGTTGTTTGTTTTAGTGGTGATGTTTTTACATTCAAGCCTGTGTGCCCAGAAGGCACATAAAATAAGAGGCTTTTAAAAGCTAGAGGATAAATAAAACACAACCTTGAATAAACAACAGGCTTTTGTCCTAATTTCCTTCCATTCCTTAATGGATGCTGATAAACTATCTGAATTTCTCAGTGTATTAATGCCACAATGACAGTAATATGAAACCCACAACCTCACAATAGCAATGATTTGACCAAATTGTTAGCTTTTAGACAAGCAATTGTTTTATTCAATGTGGTTTGTAGGCTATCGTGGTCTTACCAGCCTGCTCCTTTCTCTACCCCATCATAGACCATTCCAGTGAGATAAGATACATTTATCAAAGGAAAATGCTAAACCCACTCAGGGCAAATATATTTCATACAAAAACATATCTTGCTTGATCAAGTAAGAATGGGCACATTGTGTTTCATTACTGATTTTATACTTACCACTGTTACTAAATAATGCTGCTTAGTTTCTAGATCAAAACCTTTCTTGGTATTTGAGACTGTGGCTAACAGAAGTATTAATATTTTATGTTGCTTTTATTTCCTACTCAGAGCAGCAACAAAGTAAAGACATATTATTTTCAGGACCTAGGAATATGCTTCTGAGTCAAGTGAGAGAACTGGAGGAACATGCCAAAGAGACTTCTTTGGGAAGCAGATTCGCATCGGGTTAGGTATAGTCCATGCCACTGCTTTTGTCAGCCAGCACCTTGGTCTGGTTATTCCAGAGGGGCTGACTGGTCCCCATTTTGCTGACTGAAGTATGAAGAGGAGTTCTCAGCACGGGCTGAGCTGAGACCCTCATAACAACCACATGAACCACAGGTTAGTTATAACGATGACATTAAGCTCCATGTTTTCCTAGAGCCTTTGAGTGATTGTCCCAACACATCACGCACTTTGGAATGTATCCCTGTTGCCGAATGGCTGTGAGCAATGCCTGCTTCACCCTCATCATCCTGCATCCCATATCTGTTAAAGTGTCACCACAGCTCCATTAGTGCCTGTTGTCCTCTACAGTTACTTCCACCATGGTAAAAAAAGTGGTCTTTACCACCAATGTAAAGACCTTTCCTTTACTGTTTCTAGTCATTCAGTGCTCACACTGGCCTATCCTGGAAGACTGTGGTTAATTCCTCCCTTCACCCAGGTTTGTGTATTTATGTATTTTTTATGGTGAGGGTGCTGAGGCGCTGGCACAGGGTGCCCAGAGAAGCTGTGGCTGCCCCATCCCTGGCAGTGTTCAAGGCCAGGTTGGACACAGGGTCTTGGAGCAACCTGCTCTAGTGGAAGGTGCCCGTGATCACTGCAGGTGGGTTGGATTAGATGACACCTAAAGGCCCCTTCCAACCCAAACCATTGTATGATTACTGATCTGTGAGTACTAATACACAAGCTGCTCATGCTAAATAAGTGCCAAGACCTGTATTTAAGGGCAAGAACTGCTCCTACATGAGTTTCTTCCAGTATTTTGCTGGCACTGTGAGTAACAGGGCACCTTTTTACCACTTCAGTTCAGCGGAGATTGGAGCCTAAGCCCAGGATTTCTGCTTCCAGCAGCTACAATCCATGAGTCCACTCACCCCATTTGTGCTCTAGATTGTACCAAGGGCAAGTCAAAACAGCCTGAACACCCACCCAACGTTTTGTTTTGAGAACATTCCCAGGGCAAGTCACACCCAATTCATTTTTCTTTCTGAAGGTCTCGAAACAAAACAGGCTCCATAACATAAACACACACACACAAAGTACATGGCCAAAAATAGGCAGCAAGCAAAATACAGCAACAGAAAAATACAACTTTGGGCAAGTCTAGACACAGCATTCATTTTGCATGTGTGTGCACTTGATTTTTATTGCTCGCTGATGGGCTACGTGGTGGAAAAATTGTTTCTCCTCTAGACCGATCTCCTCCCTTTCATTTATTTCAGGACATGTGTAACTTTTACCAAAGGGTGCTGATAATTTTCACAACCAGCTTTAACTTTGCTTCAGAAAGAGGCAAAACATTAAAGCAGAGCAATCCATAAAAATACCTTCAAATATTGCACATAAAATGACTACACATCCAGGAATGGAAGCTGAGAGTTCAGAGACGAATGGAAAGCACAATGATTTGTTCCGAGAGGAACAGAGGAGCATCATCCCAACGAGCAGTGATATTTGTTCACCTCTTGTTTTTTCCTAAAGGATTATTTTCTCATATAGCAAGGAAAGAAGCCAGGCCTTACATCATCAGAAACTCAATCTCTGAGCATCCACGTGAGAATCAAACAGGGTACGGATTCAAGTATCAAAAAGAAGATAGTGAGGGTTTATTAAACTCTGAGTTTGGAGAACAGAAAGGAGAGATCTCAGCTTCTGCAGTTCAGACAGGCTGGATAAAAGAGATTTATAATCTAAAATTAATATACATTTCAATTGTGAAAGCAAATTAAAGTTGTCATATGCTCAGGATTGACCCAGCACCAAAAGAAAGGGGAGTTGCATTTCCCCCTTCCAGTCACAAGCGTTTTCTCAGGGACATTGCAGCGTGCCCTCAGTTCATCCTTGGGAGCTGACAGCACACAGGAGCAGGTCTGTGAGCAGCAAGCCCCGCTGTGTTATGATGAATTCTCTCAGTTATAATGATTTAGAGAAAAATATTGTTCATGGGCTACATAAACAATTTGAATTGGCTCAGGTGCCCCAAATGTGCTTTTTTTGCTTGGCTGCCAAGGTTGCTTTCTCTCTTGCTAATTATGTTTCACTTTAGCTTTCAGCAAAAACAGGAAATAAAGCATCCATTACTCGAATGACAACTTTTCAACAAGCCAACATTTCAACATCCATTGTGTAATTTCCGACCTAGAGCCAGCCAGGAGCTAAGTGCCTTTAGAACCGTATATCCCCTCTAACAAGGGCCTCATCAGCCCCCTGTGCTCCTAAGTAACAGGGCACAATGTTTATGAGGCTGAAACACAGGCCAGAGATGTTTGCCACTGCTCCTAACTGCCCAAAGAGCCTCCATCCAAGACATAGGATTTCAAGAATCCTGCAGAAGAAGGTTTCAAGAGGCTTTTGCTGTCTCCTGTGGGCTGGCTGCTGCCATCTCCCGTGTCACTCTCTGACTGACCCCCGTGCTCATGGTGCTTCTTTTCCTGACATCCATTTTCATGGCATTTCTTTTCCTCTCCCCCATACACAGTAACAGGTTTCTTCTTCCAACAAAGATAGCTGATAGCTCAAGTCGATGCAATGGGAGTTCAATATTCACCTGCTCTGGCACAGAAGATAAAGGAGGGAGGCTAGGAACTGTCACCCACATGTCGAGCAGCCATTGGCTTTATTGAGCCATCAGTACAACTCATGGATTCATTTTCTTCACAACTGTATTCAAACCAGCTCCAGGAAAGTTCTATATAGATGTATTTGCAACTTTCAATTACCATTATCCAGGGCAGTGGACATGGAACTTGGTACAAACAAAGCATCTTCAAAACTGTGGTTACAGATGTCATTTTTCTTATGTAAACTCTCCGACATAAACATTGTGGATTTGTTTAGGAGGTCTGAAAATTGACTGGTGAGATTCTAGAAGCAGATTAAAATATAGTGTCTCCTCCCTTATATGAAAATCTGGTGGTCCCGAGCCACAGCACCGACAGAAGAGTGTTGGACTGAGCAGTGCATGTATTTACCTTTTACACCTCTGTTTCTTTAGTGCTGATATTGATCCTAAGCTCTGATGTGGTGGGTTTTTAACAAGTCTTGTGAGTTAGATATTTTTCCCCCTCCTGAGATGCTTTGCCTTTTGTGGTTTCAAAACACACTATCAAAACCACCCAGACAAGATGCTGTGCACCACTTCCCAGTTTGTGTGTGGAGAAAAAGCTCTTATGCCTCTTGTTCAGCCAAGTGAGCTGTAATTGGCAAAGCAAGCGATAGGTATATACCACATCATGGGGGTGAATGAGGATGCCCTTTAAATTACCTATAAAACCCTTTGATTCAAACTGCTGATGTTGCCATAGGCAATTTGCTAAGCTTATTGATCATCTTCTGTTTAAATTAAAGTTTGATGTCCTGGAACAGGCTATTCAGCACGGAGAGCTAATGGGATGGGATGAGATACAGGGAGCGAGAGAAACACATGTACACAGGGGAAATGGATTGTGGTCAAGAAGAGAAAAAAAAGAGAGGGTTATCTGCTGAATAGGTTCCATGGGTCAGTTAGCAATAAATATTGTGGTGATAAAAGAGTCCGGTGTGGACACTGAAGGTAGGGGGTTTGCTGTGTAATTAAAGGCAAACGAGCAGCTTGTTAGAAAACTGAAGTTTCAGAGAAAGGAGGTGAAAAAGAAAATGTTAAGATTTATTCTAAAGTACAAACTGAGTGATTTCTGCCAGAAATTCAAGCTCCCCCAGATTTTTGCTAAGTTGGGTTCGATGCCAGCTGGTGCAGGCAGGAGGTGATAAGCTGCAGGTTAATGTTGGCTAAGGCAACTGGGAAGAGGTTGTTTCTAACAGCACCCCTCTTGTTGCTTGTCTGTCTCTCCATCTGCCAATCAATCATACAACCATTCAAATAGAATAGAATAGAATTAACTGGGTTGGAAAAGGCCTTTAAGATCATCAAGTCCAACTGTTTCTCAGCACTGCCAAGGCCACCACTAACCCATGGCACTGAGGGCCTCTAAACTACAGTTTGTGAACACTTCCAGGGATGGTGACTCCAGCACTGCCCTGGGCAGCCTGTTCCAATGCCTGAGCACCCTCTATGTGAAGAAATTGTTCCTAATCTCCAGTCTAAACCTCCCCTGGTGCAGCTTGAGGCTGTTTCCTCTTGTCCTGTCACTTGTTAATTGGGAGAAGAGACCGACCCCACCTTGCTACAACCTCCTTTCAGGTAGTTGTAGAGAGCAATAAGGTTCCCACTGAGCCTCTTCTCCAGACTAAACAAGCCCGGTTCCCTCAGCCATTCCTCATAAGACTTACAGAAACAATAAAAGCTTTAGGAGGAAAAATCAGGCTTTCATAAAGAATGAAATGTACCTTCGTGGACTGTACCCACTGGGACTGCATCTTTATTCCTCTATGAAGATCTAGCCTGATTTCATGGTCTTAGACTGCTTTTCAAACTTTTCAATATTTTCATTGCACAAAACCACACTTGACCTTACATTAATGAAACAGATGCACCTGCAGAAGGAATATGAATATGAATTCTATATTTGAGTTACTGAAGGTGTAACTGAGAGCACAAGTAAACTCACTTCAAACTCAGAAACCAGGTAATCAGTCTTCACCTAAAAGAACTGAATCCAGCAGAGCTGTTGAGCAGGAGACCGCTGACAGAATGGTTTGGGAAGTCTTTCTAAACCAGGATTTCCCTCTAAGCTGTAGCAGAAGCACTACAGTAGGGCTGGGGATGCACAATGTGCATGGATGAAGAGGTTTTATTATTTACCCAAGAGGCAGGAGGACAACAGCTACTACTAAGCTTATAAATACAACCTAGGCCTTTACAAAAATAGAGTAAATTTTGCCCATGCTGACCTAGGAAGATATTTGATAACCCCCAAAGTTTATGAAAGCTGAAATAGTCCTGGTAAATAGTGGTCCTGGGGCATGCATAGGTCTTCTGAGAAGCCCAGCATGGGCTGAGTGGCATGGAAAGATGGTTTTACATTCTCTGCTGCATTTTGTGTTGCTGTGGGGCCCAAACTTGCCCTCATTACAATTTTAGTCATCTTTGTATTTGGCAATAGAGAGATATCTCGCCTGCTTCCAGCCAGTCCCAGGAATAGCTCATGCTGTTGCAAAGAGAGAGTTTTCACTGTGAAGTGACAAAGGAATTGCCTTATGTCTGATGCTGATGCTTGTGTTACAGCAGCAAACAAGCAGCAGCGCCACGCTGCATTTCATTTGGCTTGGAAAGCAACAAGAACACAAGGAGGGAAGAAACTCTGGGAGTAAAGACACAAAAATGTGACAACAGTGATATGCCCTACTTTCCTTCACTTAAAATGGGGAAGGTGAGAGGCAGAGATTTAGCAGGACAACTTAATGGAAATAAGAATATAAGCTATTGGTTACCACATCACACTATGTCACATAGTTCATAGCCCACCTCTCTTCATACAGCCCTTGGAACCAAGTGCTCAATTGCTCCAAACCTGGGTTTACTGCTTTGTATGTGTTCTGTATAAACACAGAGGTGAGGTTTAAACCATTAACCCTTCTTTGCCGTGAGAAATTGGAGAAACCTATGGGCAAATATTCCATCCATTTTCTGATAAAGGTCCAAGCAACCCAAATGACCCAACCACAGCCTAAGCCCCAGCCTGCAGACGTTTTAGAGCCATCAGACCTTCACTGTTGATGTATGTATGTCAGCCAGTACCCGGCGAGCTGTGGTGCCCAGGAAGAGCTATCACAGGAAGCCATCTGTGCACAGGCAGCTCTGCAGGAAACCCAGCCAGGCCAGCACCCATCTTTTATTATTATTTCTCTTCCTGACAGTTTTCTCCTTGACACTTTCCCCAAATGACACTGGGGAGGAAGTGAGTTGTCAATTGAAAATCATCACTTATTATTAGTGCTGGAATGCAAAGTAATTTAGTTAAGAAACTGATGCGAAGCAGATTTGCATTTATTTCCTGTAGGCGTAGTTAACAGGAAATGTATTTGAGATGGAAATAATGAGAAAACTACAGAGGGAGCTTTTAGAATCCTAGAAACATTCAGGTTGGAAAAGACCTTGAAAACCATCGAGTCCAAATGTCCAACTTTTCCCGAGAGCAGTAATATTGTCTGGCCAGAAATTCATGCTCTGTTTTGGTGAATTCTTGCAAACACAGCAGGGTTGCAAAGAGGGCTGAAGAGGATAGGAAAAGAAATCAGTAGTGGATGAAGTCTGATAAAGGCTTTAAACAAGTCACAGAAAAACAATAGCACAGAATGTACCTGTAGGGTCTCTGTGGACACTCTCCTAACAAAGCAAAGCCGATCTCAAATTAAAATGATGTCTTTTCCACAGCTAAATAATGACTGAAATGGCCATTAATCCTACAAAGGCCATTAATTCTACAACACCCACAGGGTGGTGGGAAGAAAATACTGAAAATGTTGCTGAGACTGCAAACTGTGGTGCTGTTCATAACCATCATTGCAATATGAGGGGAGTTATCCCACCTTGGAAATACCTTTCCTCTGCCCAGGCCACTATGTAATCATTCTATTTCCTATCATGAAAAACAACCAAAATATCTTTAGAATATTCCCTGAACAGTTGCTATTCATGAAAATCTTCCTAGATTGAAGCTGGAAATCCATAAAATAAAACTAAAATCTAAAAAAACCACTTAAATCTATAAAATCAAGGTTATCAATTCCATGTAAACAGTGTTATTTTAAGACTCTGGTGATTCTATTTATGTTATCTTATGCCATTTCTGCCATACCTCACTGTGGGGAAGACCATTAGATTTTGGAGTCAGCCTTGTGTTCACCTCCTGCGGCTGGCCTCAGGCTGGTCACAAACCCTAAGCCTACAAACTTGGGTTGGCTCAGAGGTGGAAGGAGAAATGATGTCAAATCAACACAGTGGTGTTGGCAAAAGCTTCTACCACAGAATAATTCATAGAACCACAGAATGGTTTGAGTTTCAAGGGGCCTTAAAGCTCATCCAGTTCCAACCCCCTGCCACGGGCAGGGACACCTTCCACTAGAGCAGATTGCTCCAAGCCCCTGGGTCCAACCTGGCCTTGAACACTGCCAGAGATGGGGCAAAATTGCACTTCTGCCAACAGAGCCTGTTTCACCCGAGGAAAGCTTCAAGAAGATGCTGAAGGTTTAAGCTATGGCTACAAAATCAGTGTTTTGGTGATACAGTGTAACAGCATATGCAAATATTCCCATTTAGGTCTGTCCCAAGTTTCCTACCCAGCAGGTAGTAAAGGAAATCAGACATCAGGAAGGCAGTGAAGGAATCTCTGTGTCTAAAGGGGAACCTCCCAAAGCAGCAATCCCTCCAGTACACAGGAGCTTTGGGGATCTTCTTGCCCTGCAACAGCACTCACAGCCCTCACAGGCTGAAGAACAACCCAGCTGCAGAGGATGGGCAGGAGGAGTTGTGCAACGAGCTCAATCGGCGCTGAAATGCGGAAGGAAATAATGTGTTAAATGATTTAATTTTCTAAGTTTGCTTTGTTCCTTCCAGATAGACCTAGAATTGGGGCTGATTACAGTGCCTTGTTTTGATTAAAGATCTGAGGCAGAGACATTTCTATCAGTTTCAAAGAGTTTCCACATCTTGTATTTCATTTTCATAGCGGGGTCAGGAATTCAAAGGGCATTTATCTTTCATTCTTTATAGCTGAAAAATGGTTCTCAACAATGTTAGTTTAACACCAGTCAACTCCACTGACCTTACATTTCCTATAGTTCAGTGGAATTACTCCAGATTTGCATCAGTGGAAGCAGGTGTAAACTTATGTGATGGGAAATGAATTCACGAGCTTTAAGTAATCTGTACATGCCTGTTCCACTTCTTGGGGACTTTAGATGGAATTTATAGGTAATCAATTATGTGTTTCAACTCTACATAGTCCATCACCCAGGTTTACCGAGTCATGCAACCAGAATGCAGAAGTTAATGGGCCAAGTGTGGTCTCTGGTGCACCCTGGGATGCTGTTGAGATCTGGTCCCCCCCCGACCATCACTCCTGCCAGCATCTGACAAATCCAAGCACCTCTCTAGTGCCGCAGGAGATTAAAGCAACATTTCTTTTGTACTACCCAGTAATCTTTATGCTTGGTGGTAAAGTTAATGTACGGGATTGTCACTCCACTCATTTCACAGCGGCTGCCAAAGAGCCTTCAGAGCACAATGAGGTGCTGTTGCTACCAGCCTAGAGCAGATCTGAGCCAGCAGCTGAGAAGTAAAAGCATCTCACACCCATCCGTTCCTCAGCCTCGGAGGCTGCGCAGTGCAGAAAGCAATTGCTGGAGAGCAAACACTGTCACCATCGCTCCTAAATGAATCATTAAATAGAATCTAGGATTCTCGATGCTCGGCACTGTTGTAACTACTAGAAAGCACCTCCATCCCCTGAAGTCTCTAATTCTCAGGAACTGCAACTCTCTTGAGGTTTGGTGAAAGGGGAAACAGGAGAGAAATGTGTATTAGACAACTCTGTTCTTTAGTGAGTGTGATCCTTTTAATAAGGAATGAAGACAGGCTTACAGAGCCTATTAGTTGTTCCACATACACATTCATTGGGAAGGGGAATTAGTTTCTGGCTAGCACACAGCCGCTGGGTAATACAAAGGAAAGACTCCTTTAATCTTCTGCAGTGGCATAGCAGTGTCCAGGCTTGTCAGAAGCTGCAGGAGGAGTGATGGTCTGGCTGCTGACAGCCTTCTAATTGGGTAGTAGAAAGCAGCTCTAAAGGATGTGTTTGTGCCAACAAGTGTGGCTTGACATCAAGAGAGATCTGCTGAGGAACAGAAAGGAGGAGTACAGCGGTACCACAGCGCTGGATGCGGTCCGAGCTAACAGGGCTTGGGTTTCAGAGCCAGCAAGGCTTGATGATGCTGGGGTTACTGGTTAATGCTGGTGGAAAGCTACAGCAGAGAAGACCTTGTGTGACTGGAACTAGAAGCAATTGGAAGGGGGTGACATGGCTGGTCTGCCAAGAAGAGGTGTCTGTGTCCTGGCAAATAGGACTTGAGCTCATAAATTGCCTAGAAAATGGGACATGCACTGTAAAGCACATGCCCACCACGGGTTTCTCCTCCAGTTCTCTTGCTCTATACCACCAGTACTCCCAGTGCTATCTGCTGCATTGCTGGGATCCAGCAACCAAGATCCACAAGGACCTCCTGTGTTGGCCCCTCTTTCTCCACAACCACTACAAAGCAGCAGCAAAGCTGCCAGAAGCTTCCCACTGGAAAACACAGGCAACTTTCTGTTGTTGCTTTCACTTAAATATGAACAGGAGATGCTGAATAACTCCACCTTGAGACCTTGGTGGAAGTCCTCTGAGTGAACAAGCTGATGTGTATGGGCTATGAGTTACTGCACCTACATGCCATTGTGTTTAGTTCAGTCTCAAATTGAGTCAAAGGGGAACTGAAACCACAGTTTAATCTGAAAACGCTCAGCCCCTGTAGTTGTGGAATTAAATGTCTGCTCTAAATATAAATAGAGGCTGAAGAACTCACTGCCTAAAATACCTGGAGAGCGAGCTGTGGCACAGGCAGGGTGAGAGAGGCACCCAGCCTCAGGTGGAGGCTCTGGTTGGAGCAGAAAATGCAGGCAAGCATGTCCAGGCTTCTTCAGACTCTGCTGTTGTTCTTGCTGACCAGTAAAACAAGCTGCAGCTCTGTGGTGAAAATCAGAGTAAGTTACGTCAGAGTCTAAAGGTCCCAAATGGAGCTAAGAAACTCGAAAGGAGAGCTCCAGGGAAGGGTGCAGGCCAGAGCAAATAGTCTATTGTTCTAAACTGAGAGTGGCCCTGACTGTGCTCCCAGTAGCCCCAAGTCTATACAGAGCTTCTGTTGGTAACAGCAGAGAAGCAAAAATCAGCAACAGATGGTGGTGACCAGATGGGGTGGGAAAGTACTGAATGCTCTGCCAGCAAACCTCTCAGCACCCCAGCTCTCCTCCTCTGGCATGCACCTGACTCCTCCATGTCCTGCCAGAGCGAGGAGATGGCACTGCTCATAGCTGTGGAGGTGCTCCAGGGGTGAGCCAGCTCCTCATCATCCAGGAGCAAGGAGGCAGGACAATCTGCCAGCAGCAGATTCCCCCATAGATCGCACACTGCAACTCAGTGAAGGCAAAAGGATTACACCAGCCTCATTCCAACCCTTGTGGACAAGGTGATCGAGGGAATAAAGGTCAGGATTGATGAATACTCCAAGGAACAGAAGAGTTTGATAGAGCCACTGTAAAGAGGAGATGTAGGAACAGTATGCAAAGATACCAGTTGTGCTACAAGCAGCACTGCTTTCTCATTTAAATGATGCTTATCCACAGTCTGGTGTACATGGAGAGAAAGCCAGACAATTCATACCCACAGCAGTTAGAGGTAGCTAATAATGTGGTCAGTGGTGGAGTGCAGCATGTTTCCCTAACATCTGTGGTAACTGGAAATGTACCCATCCAATTTTCTCCCCTACCCCAGCCACAAAGGGAGATCACTCCAATTATTTTCTAGACAGAATTAAGGCTGATGTTTACCATTATCTCCCTGGTAACCCTCCTCTCATGACTACATTATGCAACCTAATTGTAAAGCCGCCTCAGCTCACTGGGGTTGTTATTAAATGCACTCTGCTTCTTTTCTTCCCAAGGTCAAGGTTAATAATTAGGTGCTGGGATGCCTCTGAAAGAGCCTTGTTAGGTAGAAAAGGGAAGAGAAGCAATTTAAAGGATGCATCAGAAATTCCCAGGTGATGAAATTTCAGGGGAACATTTGAAGATGTGCTGAAGGTGGGTCAGTGAAGTTGGGTGAATTAGTGAATAGGAAATGGTCCAGCACGCTGGTCTGTGGGTGAAGCTTGGACAGACTTACAGTATGAAGCACGTTAGATGGATTTCTATAGGGAATGTGAGAAAGTGAGTGATGAGATTTGAAGCTGAGCTACACTAGAAGACACCAGAATTCCTCATTCGAACTACCTCCTATTATATTGCTTTAGCACTTGTTAAAGCCCCAGAAGGAATTAACAGCAGAAATAACAACATTACATAGTAGGGAGTGAGAGGACTGGAATGATGTTAGACTTTCTGGTAATATTGCCAGCTAGTGCCAAGGTTACTACATCTACCTGGTGACTCTCAGGTGATAGTAGGAAACAGTGTGTCAGCTAGAGGCAGCAGTAATCTTTGTTTGGGAAACAGCTTGAAAAGCAGCCTTCCAATATCTGAAGGGGGCTACAAGGATGCTGGAGAGGGAGCCTTCACCAGGGACTGTAATGATAGGACAAGGGGGAATGGGTTCCAACTTAAACAGGGGAACTTCAGGTTAGATATAAGGAAGAAATTCTTTATTCTGAGAGTGATGAGGCACTGGAACAGGCTGCTCAAGGAATCTGTGGCTGCCCCATCCCTGGCAGTGTTCAAGGCCAGGTTGGACGGGGCTTGGAGCAACCTGGTCTAGCGTGAGGTGTCCCTGCCTATGGCAGGGGGTTGGAAGTGGATGATCTTAAGGTCCTTTCCAACCCAAACCGTTCTGTGATTCTATGATAAAAGATGAAACTACATACCATGCATATCTGTGTGTGTCTCTGTGTGTTTACAGGTACATGCACACACACACAAATATATGATTATATACACATGGCATAGACACACATGTACAAATGTGTGTGTATATAAAAATACATAAACATATAAGTAGACACACACATGTGTGTATGTATATATAAACAGGGGAGCCTGAGCTACAGTTTCTGTTTGGTCTATGACTCCCTCTGGAATTTTCCCTGAGGGAATTGCTTTCCCAGTCACTAAAGCAAAAGTATTTGTGGGTCGGACTCAAAGCCCGTTTCGGTTCGGGTATGTCTCTCCTCTGATGTGTATGGGTTGGGATGAGAAATTTAATACCAAAGTAAAAACTATCCCCAGTGCCCTACTGGGGTGATTCCCATGCATAAGCATAGGAAAGAGGACTTACCATGGGAAAAGGTGAAATTACTTGGAAAGACTATACTGGAGAGCAGTTGTCTTATGAAAACCATGACAGGGTAATTGGATCTGGCTTCTGTGTACGGCAGCAAGGGCTTGATGGAAGCAAGAGAAATCAATAAGAGAAGAGAGAAGAAATGGGGAGGGGGAACCTTTCACAGTTTTGCACTGAAATATCCCTTCATCTGACTGCCTGTAACTTACTTTTCATCATCTCTGTGTGTGACCTGCAGTCGAATGCTTCTCTCAGCTAGAAACACAGACTTGTTTTGGGGTTTTTCCATCTTTGTTGCTTGATAAGGAAAATAAGGCAAAACAACCCAAAGCTTTGTAACTGCTCCAACTTCTTTATGCACCAGGCTTCTTATCTAATGTCTGGACCTCACAATCCCATGGCAAACCTCACCCTGAGTGTGGTTTTTCTTGTTCTGGTTTGGTTTCTTCCAGCTCAAAAGAAAGGTTAACCCTCAAAAAGAGAAGTGCATCCTTGGTCAGGAGTCTTTCAGTCCTCTGAATCACACTTTACCAAAAGCCTCCAAAGTATATTCAAGTTAGTGCATGTGGTCATCACTCCAGGAAGATTCCTTACCCTTGCTATCACCTCTTTTATCCTCATGGAGGTTAGAAACTATGCCAGCTAGAGGAATGATGCAGTCTTTCATATGAAAGAAGAACAAAACCAAAACCCAAACCAAACAGCGCTTGTGGAGACTGCACACACCAGACCAGAAATTACTGGATATAAAAGAAATTTCTAGATCCATTTCCAGACCCAAACTTTCCACTTCTTTAGAGCATTATTCAAAGGGCTGGCATCTGAAGTGCCAAAGCTTCAGTCCAATGTGCAGTGGGAAGGAGGATTCTCCCATTCTGCAAATAGGTAAATTAAGGAATGGAGTGGAGCATCAGTGTGTCAGTAGCAGAACACAGCCCAAATAACAGAAATCCTTCCTTCTCTTTGCCACCTTTCATGTTAATCATTCACCTTTAGTCATGGTCTGGAATTTTCTATCCCACAGAAAGCATTAGCAGAAAATCTAGGCCACTGTCACTGAGATTTAATTCTTCTCTTTATGCAGAGACTTCAATCTTCATAAACTGCAGTTTAGGCAACCAGCACTGCTGGCTATTAAGGACAGCAAAGTTAATCTTACTGAACACAGACTTCTCTAAATGAGGGTAACCTGAAATAGTTCAATAGAATCCATAAGCTCTAGGGAGAATAGAGCTAGGATATACCAAAGAAATAAGGGTAGGAGCAACCTGAGACTCAGTGGTGGTGATGATGATGAACCTGTGGCTTTCCAAAACCGAGCAGAAAATACTCACTGAGCCCAAGAGAGGATGTTTCTTTGGAAACAGGCACATTGAGCTATTTCTTTAGATTACACCACTCATAGTAATGATGCAGCTTTACATCAAATGTTCTTATTGAGCAATACCTAGGAAAGTCCAGCCAACCTATTTATGGCACAATATTCCAAGCGCTGAATGCTAAATGCAGTTACTAACAGTGGGTTTGATCTCAGCCATAAGAGATTAGTCTATAGAATCATAGAATCATAGAATCATAGAATCGTAAGGGTTGGAAAGGACCTTAAGATCATCTAGTTCCAACCCCCCTGCC
Source organism: Strigops habroptila (assembly GCF_004027225.2). Taxonomy (NCBI): domain Eukaryota; kingdom Metazoa; phylum Chordata; class Aves; order Psittaciformes; family Psittacidae; genus Strigops; species Strigops habroptila. The sequence goes on from NC_046358.1 coordinate 2,897,283, forward strand.
ATGGGCAGGGACACCTTGCCCTAAACCATGTGGCTCAAGGCTCTGTCCAACCTGGCCTTGAACACCGCCAGGGATGGAGCATCCACAACCTCCCTGGGCAACCCATTCCAGTGCTTCACCACCCTCACTGTAAAGAACTTCTTCCTTATATCTAATCTAAACTTCCTCTGTTTAAGTTTGAAGCCATTACCCCTTGTCCTACCACTACAGTCCCTAATGAAGAGTCCCTCCCCAGCATCCTTGTAGACCCCCTTCAGATACTGGAAGGCTGCTATGAGGTCACCACGCAGCCTTCTCTTCTCCAGGCTGAACAGCCCCAACTCTCTCAGCCTGTCTTCATATGGGAGGTGCTCCAGCCCTCTTATCACCCTCGTGGCCCTCCTCTGGACTCGCTCCAACAGCTCCATGTCCTTTTTATGTTGAGGACACCAGAACTGTACGCAGTACTCCAAGTGAGGTCTCACGAGAGCAGAGTAGAGGGGCAGGATCACCTCCTTCGACCTGCTGGTCACGCTTCTTTTGATGCAGCCCAGGATACGGTTGGCTTTCTGGGCTGCAAGCGCACACTGAAGCCGGCTCATGTTAAGCTTCTCGTCAACCAACACCCCCAAGTCCTTTTCTGCAGGGCTGCTCTGAATCTCTTCTCTGCCCAGCCTGTAGCAGTGCCTGGGGTTGCCCCGACCCAGCTGTAGGACCTTGCACTTGGCTTGGTTAAACTTCATAAGGTTGGCATCGGCCCACCTCACAAGTATGTCAAGGTCCCTATAGCGTGATCTTGATTAGTAAAAGCTAACTGAAGCCAAAACTCATCCCTTAGGATTTTCAATCCATGAACACAAAAAAAACTGCACTAAAAAGCACTGGAAAATACAGCTTCACAGAGAAAGGAACAATGGAAAGAAAAGCCCTCCCTAAAAATAGTGCTAGTCTTTTTGTCCCTGTGCAGGAAACGTCGGCACCACCAATTGTAGCGCTGAATAATGCTTTGCCTTTGGGAACGTTATTCAGCAGGAGGCAAAAGTAAATCAACAGCCAATTCTGCTGAGGGAAGTAAACATCTGCAGACGGGAACATTGAGGCAAAGAGGTATTAAGGGGCTTGCGTGAGGTGAGAAAAAGAAGTTGCTCTTGATTGCTGGTCATCTCTTCCAGTGGGACGCAAGAGTCCTCAGATGGAAATGACAAATTTCACTGTTCAGAGGAAGAGTTTAATATATGTAAACCCAAGAAATGAAAATTGAATTGTCCCAAAAAAGTGTATGTTTGTCCCTCAAAGCAATTAGAAGACGCAGCTCTTGGTTAGCATGCTGAGGACCTTCTTGTGGGGCTTTTCTCTGCAAATCCAGCAGGAACTGACACTAAATGCCAGCACAGAAACATGACCAAAAGGTGCTTCCAGAAATGCCACTGGGACAAAACTCTCCCAGTAGTTTGTTAGACACCCATGAGGCCAGGACACTGCTGCTTGGCAGCTTCTGCTTCCCACACTAGCTCCTGCAAAGCCGTATTTCAGTTTACTTTGAAACCCAACCTGATGCATGGTGTTGCCTGGTGTCTCTGCTGTGTGCTTTGTTCAAAGCACCCTGACAACTTTAATCCTCACGCTGCATTTTCTGATTACTCTTTGTCTAAGCAGACCAAGTTTGAGCTCTGCCCCATTAAGCACAGTGGAGTAACACATTTATTATGTTATGTACCAGCAAATTGACTGCTATTTTTCACTTTTCTTAGCTCAGACCTTCATCTAGCATCTCTCCTTCACAGCACAGAGAGAAAACAATAAATAATCCTGGGGTTTTAATTATAATTATTTTAGATGAGGACATAGGTGGCATCTGCAGGGCTGTGGGGCGATCCCAGCACTACCACAAGCACTGTGCTTAAATAGCTGACTTTGTCTAGGAACATTTGTTCTGGATCTGACTGAAAAGTATGACAATAAAACACAGCCAAATTGCCCTCTTCATCTTCTTTACTGAATGCTCTTATCATGGAACCATAGAATGGTTTGGGTTGGAAAGGACCACCTAGTTCCAACCCCTTGCTATTGGCAGAGACACCTCACACTAGACCATGTCACCCAAGGCTCTGTCCAGTCTGACCCTGAACACTGCCAGGGATGGAGCATTTACCACTTCTTTGGGCAACCTGTGCCAGTGCCTCAACACCCTCACAGTAAAGAACTTCTTCCCTATATCCAACCTGAACTTCCCCTGTTCCAGTTTAAACCCATTCCCCCTTGTCCTGTCACTCCAGTCCCTGATGAAGAGTCCCTCTGCAGCATCCTCGTAGCCCCCTTCAGATACTGGAAGCTGCTCTGAGGTCTCCACGCAGCTTCTCTTCTCCAGGCTGAACAGCCCCAACTTTCTCAGCCTGTCTCCATACGGGAGGTGCTCCAGCCCCTGATCATCCTCGTGGCCTCCTCTGGACTTGCTCCAACAGCTCCATGTCTTCCACTGTTTTTATGCAGAAAAGCTTTCTGCAGGTTGAGGGATTGATCTTGCAAAGCAGAGAGTGCTCTTGGTCAGTCCAGCAATGGGAGTACTCAGCTATGAAGATGAGAAGTATCTCTTTTAGCTAGACAAAGGGACAGAGGTCTTAAAGATATTAATTTCCTGTGAATTTTGAAGAAATAAATAGAAAGGAGGCAGCATGCCAGTATGTCTGTAGTGTGTGCACAACTGTGTTATCTGAAACCCCAAAACTGACCTGGCATTATGGAATTGTTCACATTATTCCACCAGGAGCTATTCAGAACATGAATACCCCAATCATCAGGGAAATTCTGACTCTGAGTTTATACTTTATTAAACCTTGAGGCACAGAGCCAGGAGAAACGAAGCTCATAGGAATGTCTATTTTTAACATGTTTCAAGTCCTTACGCATGTTTTTGACCCACCTTTAAATTCAATTTCTGATTTCTTTAAACCAACACAAAAAATGCAGATATTTGGAGGGGGAGTGTGTGTCTTGCAATAGTTTAGTTATTCAGTTTTCTGGAAAGAATTACTTTTTGGATCCCACTGTAAATACATCAGAAATTCTATAGTCACTGCATAATTCAGTCCTGTCTGCAAAAAAACTACCAGAAGAGCCTCTTCCTTTAGCAGAAATAAGAGTGACTGTCATGCTGTAATAGCTTAAAATACATTGGAGAGAGTGTTTTTAAAGATGTGTTCTAATGACCAGTGACGGTTCTAAAGCATTGGGAGATCTTGGTTCAAAGCCCCTTGGAATGAATAACAGTCCTTCTGCTGACATTACTAATCTCTGAATCAGGCTCATTAATGTATTGCAGATATTATATCCCTAGCTGGCAAAAATTAGAATGCAGACATAAAAATAGACATCAAATACACTTCTCTTCTGGGAATTAATACAGAAGAGAAGTATTTCTGCTACTAGTGCTTTATTACAGATATTTTCTTCCTGTTTTTAAAGGAATTAAGAGGACAAGCAGTTCATCTCAGGCAGAACTCTGCCTCCAGCATCAGCCAGTATCTAATGCCACAGAGACTGGGAAATGCTCAGATTGCTGTAATAGTTTTCACTCTGGCACTATAAATCCATCCTTTCCAGGATATGCTGTGCTGATGGAGAGAAGGAAGGGTGGGAGGGGAAAGAAGAGATATTCAGGCAAGACTTTCCCATCTTTAGCTTCTCTGTGATTAACTACAGATCGATACTTCGCACTCGCCGGCTTTTATAGCTCATTAACATCAAACGGTGTCAAGATATAAATTTGTTCTAATGCTTGCCAAGAACTAGGGGCTGTCTAGAGGCAGACACCCGTAAATGTTCCCTGGGGATATAAATGAGACACAATTTAGTTGCTCAATTTGAATCCTAGGTAGAAAAATAATACTTGGGTGCTTTACCTGTGGGTCTCAAAGTCCCGCACAAAAACATGTGGGTGGGTGGGTATGTCCCTATATATGTAAGGGAAGGAGAGGGAGAGGAGAGACGTGGTGACTGTTGCTTTGGTCCTATGTGGAGCTGAGAAGAAGCCAGTAATAGGGAACCAGGCACTTCTTTTCGAGCCGCTGGGATCATTTTCAGGTTGCCTACCTACCTGAGCACCCCCTCCCCACCGAGAAAGTGCTATGAAATGCCCTTGTAAGGTGAAAATGCACCGTCAGCTCCCAGCCCTGGCTCTGGGGAGCCCCAGCTCTGTCTCTTTAAGGAACCCAGCGAGTCGTAATGCTGCTGTTTGTATTGCTAAATCCCCAGGAGTCCAGTTAAGAAATGGGCAGCGGTCTCTTTAAGTGTGATTTCCTTCTATTGTATTTGAATCGTGATCAGGAAAAAGGAAATGAAACCAGAGACCCGGGGCTGAGCCACGGAGTAATAATAATACTAGTGATGCTGATCTCCCCATTTGCAGCGCACCCACCGGGCTCCGGAGCATGTTCAGAGCTGCCCGGGCAGGAAGCCTGAGCGGAGCCCCGGGAGCTCCGGGCTGAGGCCGCGGTGGCCGCGGAGGCAGCCGCTCCCCGCCCGCGGCCGCGGGAGCAGCTCCGCCGCCCGGCGCGCCAGCGGAGCGCGGCGGGGATGGGAGGTCAGAGCGCGGTAGCTGCGGAGCCCGGTCCGGCGGCGGCCCCGGCCCCGGCCCTTATTTCTCTCTCTCTCTCTCTCTCTCTCTGGTGTTGCAGGAGGAAATCCTGTGAATGTCATTGGGGGGCGGAGGGGGAACTCAGCTGGTGACAAGGCTTCGAGAGCAGACAGCCTCTGCGGGGGCAGCGGGGGCAGATCCCACCACAGGCACGCTACAAAGGAACAATCCCTGCCAATGTCATCGGCCATCGAGAGGAAAAGCCTCGATCCTTCCGAGTAAGTGGCTTCTTTTTCTCCTCGCACTCCCCATCCCTTTCCTCTACCCCCGGGAGCCTTTCGATGGCCACTTATCCATCCCCGACGGAGCCACTTGCCCGGCTCCGCCGCCACCGGCATTGTGTGCCCGGCAGCGGCAAGCGAGGGGCTCGGCACCAGCCCCCGCCGCTCCTTCCCCCCTGGAGCCGCCCTGGGGGTACCGGCTACAGGGCACCGGTGGCCCCTGCCCCGCGGGGGGCTGGCGGTGGGGTGTGGGTCATTGCCAGCTCCCCAAGTTATGGGAAAGCCCAGCCGGGAGGAGGGAAGCGGCAATTCCTCCCCCCCGGAGCAGGATATTTTCCACCCGTTTATCCACCCCACGGGTACTGGCGCGGCGCAGGGAAAGGGAGAGCATCGCGCTTTCACAGCTGAAGGTGGTTTTCGTTTGGAGGGACCCTCTCTCTGCCCTATCGTTGACCTGCCCCAACTCATTGTAGCCGATTACAGTGGAAGGTCAGAGCTGTTATCTGCGGGTGCCCAACTTCCACATTTTTACAATGCAACTTTCAAGAGCTTGGATAAACTGCTTTGCTGCGGGCAGGGTGTTCTGCAAAGGACATGTAGAAAGACTTGGTTGTAGAAGGGATCCCTACAAAGGGATATAGGAAATGAGAATTTTATCTTCATGAGGGTTTCCCACTCTGGGAAAGGACCGGTGCTCGTGTCCTAATCCCAGCTTTAGGGCTGTGCTCCGCAGCTTTCCCATCCCTCCGGCATGCACAGACATCCCATCCCACCGTGGCAAGAGGCACGGTAGCGTAGCATAAACCCAGAGCCATTCCAGCTCTGCACATGCTAATAACTGCAGTTATGTTGGTCTGGAATCATGACAAAAGAGAAGAAAACCCCATTCTAAAATCTCCATTTTCAGATAACGCTTCAAGCATCACTCTTAGTAAACTTGAGTCATTTGTGGTTTGTTTCCTGTGAGCTAAATGCCACTAAAAATGCCATTGCTTGAAGCCGGGAGCGAACACATGGAAACTGTTTCTTTGGGGGATTAAATTAATTCATTCCATGTCACATCTGATGTTTTATGTTACATTTCCTCTTATTCTATACTGTTTTCTTAAGAAACAATAATCCAGGCTCCCAGGTATATGATGTCCAGGTTTCAACTACAAAGTTTTAGTAATCTTTATTTATTTACCTACTTTGTGTTCTAGTGACTTTTAAGTGCTGGCTTAGAAATCTAGGGACATCAAAAAGCTAATGCATAAACCAGCAACTCTGTTCTGCATAAACATCCGCTCGACTGTTCCGGAGTTCAGGGCTTTCACAGAAACCTGCCTTGTGATTCCTGCACATCCCTAAGATGAAACATTTTGGGGTCCATCTGAAGTTTGTATGGATAATGAAGGAAAATAATGTGCATTTCCTTCTATTGGAATAGAAGCTCGCAGAACTTGTCAGAGTGGAGCCCATGCGTCAGGAAAGGGAGGATGGAGCCCAAAAGGATAAACTCGGGAAAACGAGGGCCTAATCATGTACTGAGCTCCTCACGATTCTAACAAAACCCTGCAGGGTGGAGAGCCGGTAGGAGAGGGATGTTGTGACACAACTTGCAGGGTACAGCAGTTTAAACTTAGAAGAGCAAAAAGCGGAACGGAATATAATCAGATAATATCTTCGGGCTCTGCAGGAGGACTTTCTCAGCACAGTTCTTGACCAGTGGTCGCTTCTCCCTGCTGAAGAAGTAATTTTTGCCCAGAAAACCGCTGAGACAGTAAAGAAGCAGTAGGAATATAATCATTCCCTGTCGCCCGCTGGAAACCGGGAACAGCTTCATCCTCCTCCATCAGTGCAGGTCCCTTCTGCCCCACCAGCCCAAGGAAGGACAGGCCAGTGACAGGAACAAAGCACTGAGGGAGAACTCAATAACCTATAAGACAAGTTTGGGGCTCCTAAAAGAATTTGGGCTACCAGATACTGAGCACTTAGTCACCATCCAGCAAAGCATTAGTGTGCAAACATACACCTTCCTTGCTGCTAGCCACAGGTTTGAAACTAAGCAAGTGCTTAAAAGATTGACCCAATGGTTTATTAACTTCCCTGGGCTTTGGATGAGGCTTTCGGTGGCAGCACCAGGTTGCTGCAAACCTTTTTTACTTGTGAACAAAAAGGCAAAGAAGAAAATTCCTTAAGGAAGTAGCTTTGAAGAAAATTCTTGCTTTATCCCAGGTATTACCAGAACCATCCTCGATTTCAGAGCCTTTTACAAAGGGCAAAAAATAAGGTGCATGAATAGTCAGTGCTGGTATCACGATGATTGTGCCTCTTTTAATGCAGGGATATGTAAATCCCAAATAATTGTTTGAGCTTTTTTGGTATAGACCCATCCCAGGGGATTCATGTCTTTAGCTGAAGGGAAAAAAGAAGTCCTGCAGTAACATGAGGTAAAATTCCAGCTCTATTAAAAACAGCAGCGAAACTTAAACCAGTTGGGCAACAGCCTCATCTGCTGTATTTATTCATTTCATTCTGTTCAGAGAAATGACATCCTCAGACTTAGTCTTCACATTTACATTTCCCAACGGAAACTTGACTGCAAGAAAAATCCCTCAGGTGCCTTTTCCAGTCGTTTAGTCTTTGGTGAGGCAGAAATTCCCTTTGCTTCCAGCAGCACTGCAGCCAAAGCCTGCAAGCTCAGGTTTATGATATAGGCTTGTGTATTTCTGGGTTCATCACAAACGCTTTATGGTTCTGCTGGGGTTCTTCAGTAACTTACAAGTAAATCCAGAGGTTATCTGTGTTGATCAGGTCACTTACAGTTGGAAACGAAAGCATTGCTCTGTGTGGTGGTCAAACCAGAATTATTTGGAAAGGTGAAGAATATTGCAAGAACTTTATGGATGTTGGTATGTGGCAGTCATTGCCAGCATTGCTATGAACTGGAGAATCCAGGCAGCGTTTTGATTGCACTTTTCCAAAGAGCAATCCTTAATTATGGAAGATTCATGCACATGACTGAGCAGTCCAGGTTCTGTCCAGTAGAAGAAAAATGATGGATCTACACAGACACCATTGTCCAAGTAAAGTAGTAGATGCCTTCACAGCAATGAATACACAGGAGTGATACAGAGATTGTCAGGTTTATGCATTATTCTTTGAAGACAAAGAAATAAATTAGTACATTTTTGGATACTAACTCCTTACATTTTAAGCTGATCTTTTTTTTCTTTAACGAAAGGGATAAATCATTTATTCTGCTGGGATAAACATGAGGGTGTAATCCCTGTTCTAACTTGACCCATCTTGTGTTTCATTTTGGTTTTCATTCTTCTTCTGATGTGGATGCTTTCAGGGTATATTTTCCTCCTCCAACGATTCTTTCATTCCCTCAGGGAGCCGGTGGATGAAGTCCTCCAAATTCCTCCCTCGCTGCTGACATGCGGCGGTTGCCAGCAGAACATCGGGGACCGCTACTTCCTGAAAGCCATCGACCAGTACTGGCACGAAGACTGCCTCAGCTGCGACCTCTGCGGCTGCAGGCTGGGCGAGGTGGGGAGACGCTTGTATTACAAACTGGGCAGAAAGCTCTGCAGAAGGGACTATCTCAGGTACGCAACCCACTCCTCCTACCCTCACTCCCCTTCTTTCTACCATTTAATTCATTTTATTAGTATAGCTAGTGAGCAAAGGCCCATAGAATCATAGAATGGTTTGGGTTGGAAAGGACCTTAAGCTCATCCAGTTCCAATCCCCTGCCATGGGCAAGGACACCTCCCACTAGGCCAGGTTGATCAAAGACCTGCCCAAAAAGAATTAATTTTGATTATTCTTAAATGTAAAGCCTGACAGCACTCGCAGTTGTAACACAGCACTGTCTGCAAGCTCAGGTTTACTATATGGGCTCATGTATTTGGGGGGGTTCATGCAGAGATGCTTTATGGTACTTCTGAGGTTACTTGGTAAGTTATCTGTGGTGATGAGGTCACTTAGAGTTGTTTATAGGTTAAATCTTTAAAATCTTGGGGAAAAAAAGCATTTTTGAATGAAAATGAATTGGTCCTGAATAGATAAGAATTTGCTGAATTAGGTCCTACAAATACACTTGTCACAGGTTTTGTCATTAAAGTCTCTCTGCTTGTCTGTTCTGCCAGAACTTGTAAGGAGAAGGATTAAATTGAGATAAAGATAGTTCACAAAACGGATAACAAAGGATCTTTATATTCTTGATTACAATTAAAGGGTATTGATCTTTGCTGTGCTGGTTGTGTACCAATTCTAATGGATCCTCAATGTGTCAGGAGGTCTGTGGAACAGAAGAAAGGTATTTGATGTTTTTTCAGCTCCCCTGCTGAAGGCTGATTTACCTGCCTAAAACTAAGCCAAAATCCCAGTGGAGTTCCTAATTATGGTGTTCCTGAGCTTTCCTGATGGGAATTTTGCTAAGCAGAAACTATGAACTGAGTTCTGCTGATGGGACCACTTGTAAATACTCTGCATATCCAACACTTTCCGAATACTTTTCAGCTTAAACTGGAAGCAACAGAAATATGGCAATACAATGAATGTATTTTCTCGCAGTGAAATTCAACGTTTTTATTTCTTTAATAATGCAACATATAATTTCTTTCCTCCTGAATGAAAAATTTGGCAACCTTTGTGTAACCTGAGGATTACTATCTTTGGGCAGAAGTAAACACTGCCATCTCCTGGTAGATGTAGAAATGATGTCTTTTCCCCTTCGAGCTCTCTTAATTTAGGAGGCATCCTATTTCCAGTCCAGAAGATGCTATGAAGCGGGCACAGCACATGTAAGAGAAGTGTAGGAAGTGGAAAAACTCTTTCCAGAATTAGTATGGAAACTCAGAAGTCAAACTTAATAGGTTTATACATTGAACAAGTAGGATGTAGCCTTTCTCCCTCCCATTTTAAGAAAAAAAGATATATTCATCCTTATTTATTAATGATTTGACTTACCAAGTGTGCTGTCAGCAGACTGCATGAAAGGCTGGCATTCACACATAGTCTTAGCATGTATCCTTCTGAAACGCAGCAGGAATGACTTCATGGATACAGGAATGTCTGGGTTTGAAAGAGTCTCCAGCGTGGAGGCAGTGACAAGAGACAGGGGAGTCTTAGATCCTAGTTTATGTCAACTCCTTTCTGTAAACCACAGTAGCAACAGCTGAAGGTAGGCAAAATTTATCTACGGAAAGGTAATTTGTATTGATCACAGAGGTGGAAGTATTGGCACAGCATAACTTTATGCTTTGATCTGGGAAACCTTTACTCCTCCTGAAGCTGCTCAGCAATTCAGGATAAAGTCATTGATCAGAGAAGTCAATTCTATTGAAAATAGATGAGGAACTTGGACTTCCTACTTCAATGTTTGGTATTGCAAAGTCTGGAGTTCTTCTCAGCAGCTTTCCACGTGACCTTTATCTACCTTGGCAATACTGTGACTAACAGATCAAGGCACTGATGCTGTGTTCTTGTTTTGATTTGGTTTCTCCCATCTCCCCAGCAAAGGAACTCTGCTGACTTCTCTGCTGTTGTTGTTTCAGGCTCTTTGGCCAAGATGGCCTTTGTGCCTCCTGCGACAAGCGAATCCGCGCTTACGAGATGACCATGCGGGTGAAGGACAAAGTGTATCACCTTGAATGCTTCAAATGTGCTGCCTGCCAGAAACACTTCTGTGTCGGGGACAGATACCTCCTCATCAACTCGGACATAGTATGTGAACAGGACATCTACGAGTGGACTAAGATAAATGGAATGATCTAGCAAAGACATGCCTCATAGTGTATAAAAGCCATCTCGCGGGCGACACCGATGCGTAGCTGCAGTGAGGAGATCATCACTTGAGCTATGGGCTTTGTCTAAAATGGGGGGAAAATACCATGGAGTCGGCCCTTTGCAGGCAGTGCTACATAGAATCTAAACTACATATAGGTGAAGAAGGGAGACTGAAGCAATAGTAGATAGACTGACTTCTGTTAACAAAGGCATATGGACAATAACTGACATCAGCCATGTAGGCGAGAGGTGGGGAACAAACACAACATGAATTCTCCTAACTGGAAAAAGAGTAGGGACTTCTGTAAAGAGATGTTATGACTTTGTCACCTGCAGACTAGGATTGTGCAATTGAACTTTCTTTTCATCTTGTTTTAGTTACTGAGTTTAGATGACAGCTCCTATTGTAGACATGAGGAAGAATACTGGAAGGAAAGGGCCACCACTTCCGTGGTCATTCTATATGGCCTTACACTTTGGGAAGGAGAGAAAGAGGGAAGAGGGTGGGGGTTATTTTTGCATGGAGTTTTTGTTTTCTTTGAGAATGAACAGTGCATCCTCTAGTCCCAAACTCTTCTTTAAAAGAATCCTGCTGAATAGTTGTTTTTTTTGGCACTGCTGTTTCAAGATGAGATGTTCCACAGATCATTTCTATACAAATATAAATCTAAAGAGTTGTTCAACTATTTTATTAACTTAGATTATATCGATAAAATATTTGTTGTGTGTAGTAAGACTCTGCAGCTTTAATAAAAATAACAGAAGATTTGAGTGGTGGTGGTTATTTTTTTTGGAGTTGGGCTGGATTTTCTGTTTGTATTACTTATTTTATGCTTTGTAGCAAGGTTTCCACACTCTGTTTACGGCTGGTGCCTGCTGGATCCGCTTATGGTTGTGTTTCAAAGACATAATGTAAGAACACCAATGTCTCAGTGTTCTTCGTGAGTTCAAGCCTTGTTGAGTTCCTCATGCTAAGGATAAATCACTCTTGTAGGAGAAATCATAGAATCATAGAATCGCAGAATGGTTTAGGTTGGAAAGGACCTTAAGATCATCTAGTTCCAAACCCCTGCCATGGGCAGGGATGCCTCACACTGGACCATGTCACCCAAGGCTCTGTCCAACCTGGCCTTGAACACTGCCAGGGATGGAGCATTTACCACTTCTTTGGGCACCGTGTGCCAGCGTCTCAGCACCCTCACAGTAAAGAACTTCTTCCTTATATCTAACCTAATCTTCCTCTGTTTAAGTTTAAACCCATCACCCCTTGTCCTATCACCACAGTCCTTGATGAAGAATCTCTCTCCGGCATCCATGAGATAGTGTTGTGTGACACTGAGACTCTTTGGTGTTTATGAGGATGTTTTGAGGCTGGTGGCCCACACAGAAATACACTTGAGTACATACATCAGAGCCTATCTCATCACAAAGGAGACCACATAAGATCAGGGTCTCAGAAAGGTAGCCTCTTCTGATTTTGCTCTGGATTACTGAATCCAGTATAACATCACTAGAGCAAATCAATACTTGCTACTAGTTAGAAAGAATTCGGTTCAGAATCTTTCCTACAATGACTGTTGTCACTTGCTTCCTAAGCAAAAGGTACTTTCTTAGCACTACAGTAATACTAAGAACACACGAAGTACACCTGGTCAGGCAAAAGTGGACAGTTGGTATCTTATTCCCTCAGAGACAAGTAGTGGGTGTTCAGACAAGCAGAGAGTGACCCCACATGAAACCTTTCCAGCTTGTAGGAAGGTTCAACGAGCTTTGTGTGAGCTTTCCTGCAGACCCCTCTGATTAACACCTCACCATATTGTGAGGGATATGAACGGTCACTTCCTATCACCTTTTTTTTCCACTATTCTTTAAAGAATATCATATTCCTTCCAACTTGTTTTTTTCTGAAATGAATAATCCAAGTTCCTTCTTGCAGGAAAACCATTTCATGCCTCTGATAATCTGTTTCTCATGTCTGTGTGTTTTCTGGTTCTGTGTTATCCTTTTCTGAGAGTGCCACTAGAAGTGCAAATTGTGCTCAATGTACTAAAAAACCAGAGCTTTTAGCACAGCTGAACAAGTCTGACACTCAGAAGATATTTGGCATGTCCATTCACCCCATCAGTACCAACACGTAAGGAATAGCACCTAAATATATGGCTATTTGTCTGATTTTGTCACCTAAGGGATCTCCCATCCAAGTGGCAGTACTGACCAATGACAACATCTTCCTTTTTACAATGGATATTCTGAGAACTCTTATTTCTTTTCTTGCTTTTGTTGTCACAACTAACGTTGGGGACAAAACCTTTAAATCTTATTTCCAATAATATAGGAAACTATACATAATGACATCATGCTTGAAAAGTGATTTAGCTCTTCTCAAGTGAGATGCTGACCTCTGGAGGCCACAGGCAGCTGGTTATAATTCTTAGCCTAAAACATCCCTGCCAGCACAGGCAAGAAAGCTATATACCCAAGGAAAATACAGCTCTTCACCTGCAGTAGCTCCTTGCAAATATTTAGTCCAGCTCGAAATGAAGTCTCAATATTCTCATCAGTTTTCACAGCTTGGTAGATGTAACCAGGATGCTAACGCAGGGTTTAAGGTGGCAATTATTATTCAGACAAGGTTGTAGCAACAGCTTCATGGCAGACACTTTTAAAGCCTTACAGGTCATCATACCCTGCCATATGATTGTGATGTTACTCTGAGAGTTCCTCTTCTTTCACCCCTTCTGCTTTCCCCCCCCCAAAACATGCCTTGATAGCACTATTGTACAAGCAGGACAGAGGAGCGCTTAAGGCTTCATGGACACAGAATCACAAAATCACAGACTGGTTTGGGTTGGAAAGGGCCTTAAGGACCATCTAGTTCCAATCCCCTGCAATGAGCAGGGACACCTTCCACTAGAGCAGGTTGCTCCAAGCCCCGTTCAACCTGGCCCTGAACACTGCCAGAGATGGGGCACAGCTTCTCTGGGCACCCTGTGCCAGCGCCTCAGCACCCTCATAGGGAAGAACTTCTGCCTAAGAGCTCATCTCAATCTCCCCTCTGGCAGGTTAAAGCCATTCCCCCTTATCCTTTGCTCTTATAAAAAGAGTTACATCAGCATAACGATAGCATCAATATAGCCAGAATCAATGGGTATCATTACAGGTGAGAGTTTTGACACTTGCTCCCTAAACCCTTTCCAGTGTATTTTTTAACCTTACTCAGGTTAAAATGCTGCAGAGCTGATTTCCATGATTCCACCTCACAGAGAGGTTTGACTGAACATTTACTGTAAGGGACTCATTAACATCTGGATTGGGATTAATGCCAATAGTTTAGGGAAGCTGTGGGTTTGCACTAATGAGAGTGAGATCCATGTTTCGTTCTCACCTCAGAAAGTATTTCCTGTGTGACTTTTGGCAAGGTATTTAAATATTCTGTTACCTGCCTGTAAAATGGAGGTATTATCACTTATCCTTTCTAATGGCAATGCACTTCCTATTTTATGTAAGGTATCACTTACACTGGAAAACACACTTTTCAATCTAAATGAATATATCTGGAAAGGACAGATGCTGCAGGGTCCACAGTGGATGTTCTTATTTTGTTATAAGATCACCAGTTTTATCCAGTCTATGTAACTTCAGAAAGGGCTTAAGATGAACTGGAAAAAGACAGCTTGTGCCAGAAGAGGAGCCTCCACTTGAGCAGAGTACACTCTACCTGTATGATTATACCAGTCTGCTGGTGGACTTTCCCCACCAGATTCCTAACTCGTCCTCTCTGGATCCAGGAGGAGAAAGAACAGATTTATCTTGGAATTAGTGTAACCAACATTTCACCTCTGTCCTCCTTACAGTAAGGACTCTCTCCTGAATAAGAAGAAAATAAAATGCTCCAAAACCACTGGCTAAAATAAAAGCAAAGATGATTTAAAGTCATGAGCGAAAAGCCCCAAAATCTGAATCTGTCTTCATCAGCTGATATTCAAATGCATTGTCCTTTCTATGTTTTGAATATCACCAGTATTTTAAAAGGCATATCATCCTTCAAGATTTCCCTTCTTTGTCCTCATTATTCAGTGTCATGGTAGGAAGATGAGAGCATTACCATCGATATCACTTTTTTAATTCCATGCCCTTGAATAAGGGCAATAAGAGCCCTGCATAATAGAGTTTTCAGGGGAGAGAGTAAATGGGAATCGGTTGTTAATTCAATACAGGATACAGAAGCTGTCTCTCCCATCTCTTTTCTCAAGGTAATACTGTGCCTCCAATTGTCATTATACCCAAGAATCAAATTATTTGAATTCTGGACACATCAGCACAAAACTGAAGACTCCCTGCCAATTTCATAGCCTGCTTGGAAGAGAACATCAGAGAGCATCACTCATTTATACGACTGCCAGCCTGAGACTGTAAATTCCGAAAACAAGAAGGCCTCAGGTGCTGCACTTTAACACGTCTTCCTGCTCCTGAATCACCCCCCCTTTAGCACCCCCATCCCATACAAGGTAACATTTTATGTCTGAAAGGCAAAGCTTTCAAGCATCTGCCATGGCCTGAATGTGAATTGGAAATGAGACTATTAAGTATATTAATTGATAGCAGTGACTTATGACTTTGAAGGAGATTCATGACACTGGGAAAAACAATCTATAAAGATTTTTGTTGCTCTAAAAAGACAGTGCAGCATCAGCTGATTTCACTTGCAGCAGGTTCATCTCTTTTATAGAGCATACTGCACTGCAGGCAAAGGGAATTTTAATGGACACTGGGAAAAAATGATCTATTCCTCTGTCCCATGACAAAAAAGAAAGCCTAAAAAGAAATAGAACAGAGAGATTGAGATAGGATATCAGCATACATTTAAGGAGCTGGAATTAAATGAAGATTCAGAAGTCTGTCCATGAGATGAAGATTAAACTAGCAGAAAGTTGAACCTTGTTTGAAGCAACTTGTTCCCTCCTGCAGTGGGTCGGTTTGTACCAGGCTAATGAGAAGGCACATCTCTCAAAGGTTCCTAATGAACCAGCACATCTCTGATGGTTAATTCAGCAACATATTTTGCAGGAGTACACCATGTTCTGTTTAACAATTTCCAAGTGCCTTGCAAGCGTGGATGTGTTAACGCATTACTCTTTCCCTGTTTAAGCTAAAAGCCCTGCTCCACAAGTGTGAAAACTGAGGCAGAAGATGAACCCAACCTGCTTCAAAATCACCCAATAACTCAGCCAAACTTGTAGAAGAGCAGAAGTTAGACCAGGCACCCTGGCTTGAGTGTGACCATTAAAGTACAGACACTTTTGTCACCACTGCCAAAGCACGGGGAGAGCATCACCCTGAGCTGTCCAACAGTGGGGATCTCAAATACACTCCAAACAGTCTTGAACAGCACTTTATATGAATGCTTTCTATGAATTATGCCTGACAGTGCTATACATCCCTCCCTGCGTAACAGACAACATGGTATATATAGCCCAGCCGTCTTTGCAGAGGAGTTAACAGCCTGTGGGGACATTTGGGCCACATGGGTGGTAAAAAGCCATGAACTTCTGCTAAAAGAAATGCATTTGATGACATCAATGGCTTATTCTTCACATACAGAGAGCAACCCACCATTTCATCTCTGTAGCAATACTCAAACAACGCCGGAAGCATCCTTAAGCCTCCTTATTTGTATTCTTTGCCCACAGCAAAGGGATGATCAAAAAGCTCCTCTTAAACTGTCTATTAAAAATTTAGTTTTCTAATATTTGATTTTTTGGTGGGTAAAAAACAGATCACACATGAAAAAAACCCATTGAAGATTCTCAAGGAAGAGATTTTTCCTTTTTTAATGAAAAAGTTGTATTTACTTTTCCTGATCATCTCTGCTCTCTCTCTGGCATATTCTGGTTACATTTATAGATCAGCATAATGCAGTGGAGCCTGTGACCAAGGGTGAATAGATTGCAACAAGTTTGCTTTCTGTGGAGGTGCTGGAATGGGAGGAGCAATGAGGGATGCTGTAACAGGAATGACTGGAGTGGTGGAAAGTAGCTGTTGTTCTGCAGTGTTGAGAGAGGAGTAACCTTTTAAAGCCATGACTCAGGAGAACTAACTTCTTTTGTAATCCAGTAGTTCTGTGGCAGCTTTCACACGATTCCTGAGATGCTTCCTCTTCAGGGCTGTATCCTCCTGGGTTGGTTGGTGAAAGCTCACACTGAGAAGGCTATGAAAGCAGCCTGAAAAGCAAGGCAGGCTTTTGCTTTCTTGCTTTAGTTAATCATTGAAGCCCTCTGTCTAAAAGACAAGAAAAGTAAAAGCATTTCTCTTGCTTGAAAGCTACAACAAATGTTTGCCAGGCTACTCACGGCAAAAAAAGATCTAGAAGCAGTGGTGCAGCAGAGCAGCAAATGAGTATCAGGGATACAAGCAAGGAGGCAAAAGCCTCTGGATATAACAGCTGAGAGTTTAAAAGAGTTTATTTGTAACCAACTGATGATCCTCATATCAGTGAAATACTTTCTAATGACTCCAGCTCTCTGTAGCTCCACAAGATGTCAGTGACAAGATGTATTTTCCCTTCTTCTGGCAGATTTGGATGCTTGTTAGTACAGGGAGCAGCTTTCCAACCATGATCCCTAAGCCTTTGACTTCAGTCTCCAGCCTTCAGACTCTTTTTAGACCCCCGATTTGAGGCTGGGATTAGGGGTTTGGTTTTCTCCTCTTCTCAGATACGTGTCCTGCATCTCATATCAGATAACTTTACCAATGTATTTCACAACAGCTGAGAACTGGTTTTGAGATACAGATGATTTACTTATTTATAAAGAGACAATCAAAATAAACCTGAAATTCTTCTTTGATAAGACACGTAGTCTTCAGCCTGACAATATCCCGAAGCATCTTGACAGCTCCCCAAAACAGTACTTAGATATCCTGTTGTATCTGATTAAACAGATCCAAGACCTGCCATCATCAACCTCAGGATGCTTTGCAACACTGGGAAATCCTCGGTTGGCTCCTAAGACAACACTCCATCACAACATGGTTAGGAGGGTTTTGCAGTTGGTAGGTACAAGCAAGTGCCAAACAAGCTGTGGCGCAGTCGCCCTGGAATTCTTGGAGCTGGCCCAGCAGTGAGTTTGACCCAACACGCACGAGCAGCGTGTTGTTCAGCTGATAAGCAAACTGAGAACGTGCATCAGCAAACACAGTTTGTTTATCCCGTAATAACTGTTTTCGAGTAGTGCAAGCAAAAAGAGGCCAGGTCTGCACTAGACAGATAAGAGCTCTGACCAAAAGGACGACCAAAGGTCTCACCAGGCCTCCTGGGAACTTCAAAAGAGAAGCTCTCGGTGGGAATGGATGACTAAGGGAATTGCAAAGGGCTTCTGGAGGCTTTTATCTTTGTGCTACCTTTTCAAATCCAGCTCAACGCTTCAGTCATTTCTTGTTGCCATCGTCTGATGTATGCACAGGGGTAGAGGGCTGGGTTCAGCCTTGTTCCTCCTGCACAGGTGTTTGTAGCCAAAAACCCTGCCATTGTGGCCACAGGAACCTGTCAGCCTCATTAATAACCTCAGCTAATAGCCTAAAGAGTGTGTGGAGCTGAAGACTGAGCTGCTGTTTCATATAGTTGTGGGGTTCTAGGGTCAGGAAAGACTCAACAGCAGCAGATTTTCTCTAGGGGCACCTCATTTTTCTCTATGTTCCTCAGGTAAAGACCTTCTGAGCTCTGCCCCAAACCCACCAGGGTCCCAGCACCTTCCATGAGATCATGAAATACTCTTCCCATCCTTGCTTTCAGCGGGGTCTCTCACACATCCCTTAGGCCGTGAATCATGTAATTGTACCATGAATCACACACAGTGAAATGCTGTAAGCGCATGAAATGATAAATATTCCTGAGGCTTTATCACTGCCTTTGTTGACCCAGTTAAGTTTGAAATTAGCAATCTTGGTCTCCTGTGAGCTTCATCTGTGCTATTTTGTCAGTATTAAACCAGCACGCTCAACTCTGTATGTACAGAACCTGAAAGCATGTACTGGCATTGCTGGCCTGCACTTAGTTTCTCTTCTACACTATCTGTCATCTTTTCATGATTCTTGGAGGCAGGAATCATGCCTTTCTGTGCTATTCATGCTCTGTAAAATAAGAAAACTTGATTTTTGATGCTTTCACAGGTTAATGTTTACATTTGTAGCAGTATCTTGTACTTGATTTATGTGAAAGAGGATGATATGAAAGGAAAATCAACTGTGAGCTAAGCAACCCTGGCAAAGAATAAAACTTGGGTATGTCAGTTTGTGTCAACATGGAATCTTTCATCTGAAGAATAAAGCCCAGGCTGGCAAAGTGACTCTCCAAGTGGGATTCCAAACTCTACAACCATCCATAAATATTTCAGACCCGTTTCGGAGCTAAGAATCTGAGACAAAAAGATTTGCTAATATAATTTGCCTGAAGTCACAGAGCACCTTGACTCACAGCTGTGCCCTACAGGAAAGGGGAGGACCAGAGGTAGCTTTTTGACAAGCTTAGGCAACTGATGTATGCAAGAGCATCCATGAATGGCTGTCAGACAACTCCAGCTAGACCAGCCACAGGTATATTACCACACTGCTCCTTCCTTAGCTCATCTCCACATCATGACCTGCAGGGGCCAAAGGCATGAGGATACGAGGCTCAAATTCAGCTTCCAAGCTTCCATGCTAAGGGACCTGCCTGGATTACTGCCCTGGAGGGTCCAGAAGGACAAAAGCTGGGAGTAGACCCCAGCTACGGCTGTTTTGAGTCTGGCTGTAACCACTAGATAAAGTCCATTGGTTGAATTCTTGGCGATTCCTTTGACTTCATTTGACCTTGGAGCTGTCAAGGTTAATTTAGCATCATGTGAGAGAGCTTCAGGAGGGGCATTAGTGTTGGCTGGGTAACGTGGCAGTAATGAGGAAGGGATTTTATTTTCAACCATTGTTTCATTCTGTCAAAGGCAGCCTGAAGCTGTACTCTGACACATATCCCATTTGTTACTAAAATGCCCAACAAGCTGCTGTGTAATATTTAGTTCATTCACGTACACATGGCACTGAAGTTCTGGCTCTGATCCCTTTAGCTACCCCTCCCCCCCCCGCCATCTTTCAAATCTCATCTGAGATTCACTCCTGGGAAGCCTGAAAAAGTGATTTGGTTATCAGCTCATATGTAAATCCCCCACCTTTCAAAGGACTGATGAACTCTCCTTATGTTTATGTGATTCATTGGAGTCACTGCATGATCCTACAGCTCCCAGTTTTAATTTTCTTACCTTACTCCTTCCATGCTCTTTATTACAGCCACTCAAGTGTGTGCTGGTTAATTTTAGATGATCAGATTTCCAAGCAAAGGTCATTGCCTGCTTGTTCCTATGAGGCCCTTACCTTATTGCATCTTTGCTACAGTAAAGAACAAACCCAATAATAATAGTATAATAACAACAGAAATTTTCTGGACCTCAGCTTCTTTCTTTCAATCAATTCCCCAAGCTGTCTATTCCCCTCGAAGTCTCACTTTTGCCCATTTATTATTGTCCATTTAGAGCACTAAGAAGCTGATCTTGTGAAATGTGGATCATCCCCTGCCCAAAACTCTTAGCACATTAGGTGAATTTCAAGAGACACTCAGTACCCAGTGGCAAAGATCCCTCGTGTGTCATTTCAGCAGATTTTCAATAAGTGAAAATAAAGGAAGGAGCCCTCATCATCTTTCCAAGATTAAACATGGGATGCACAAAGCAATCTGATAAATTTTCAGCCTGAGGAATACCTCTGATATATTTAGCCATTTGGGCTCCATGACTGGTGATAATGGAAGAAAAACTAGGCTCTGTTATTAAAGTGGAATAGAACCTTTATGTCTAGACAGAGCTGGAAAAATGCCACCATAACTTACCTGCACCCACAGTTTGTGCAGCTGTCAGTTATTTGATGGAGAATGCAAAGCCTGGAGTGGGTAAAACATTTAAATGCTACGATTTTAAGCAGGTTTATCTTTGCTTTTGGGTTTTGGGGGGCTTTTTTGTTTGGTTTTTTGTACATTTTTTGTTCAGCTTCAAGAACAGACAGTTCTCTTTTACTACGTGTTCTTTGCAACTGTTAGGCTACCCATTAGGAAAGTACAATGACAACTCTTTGATGCAGGCATGAGGAGCCCCAGCCTAACTAGTGTGGCTAAGTAATTTTGACTAACTCCTACAGAACTATAGGGCACTCCATTTCCATCCTCACCACGGCCTAAGCTCCCAAGTATACATTTCCCCACACTGCAAACACACCTCTGACTCTGCAAAGGCTGCCCATTCACTCTCAAAAGAGAAACAAAGCGCCATCCTCATCCGCTCACTGATGTGTTAGTGTTGGAGGAAACGTGAAGCTACTCTCCAGTTTCAGCTAATACACTTATTTTGGAAGGCCAGTAGGTAAGAATGAGTATGTAATTGCTGTAGTTCAGAGTACCAGCAGCACTTTGCAAAACCATAGTAACTTAATTCCTTGCAAGTACATGCTCACCTTGAACATATGTGCACACCAGTTACTGTCACTGATACTCTCTGCAAACCCACGGTCTCACAGCAAAGGACTTTTCCTCATGTCTCATCTTTCCATGCACTGCTGCAGATCTTCACAAACCATTCAGCTCTTTTTCTGTAGCTTGGCACACACCATCCATGACAATTCCCCACTCTTGGCACACGCTGTCTGTGATGATTCCCCACTCTTTAATCCCCCTGTTTCCTTGGTGGTGTGAAGATTTGGAGGACTTTATGCTCGTTGGCCATTTTGTGCAGGTGTAGTCGAGGATTTCAGAGCAGTTATGCACTTCTGAAAGGCGATGATACACCTCGCCCCTTTTTTGAACGGAAAATGATCGTTACAATACATTACTATCAAATCAACTTCATAATTTTTTATGCATTTTCTGCTTCCGTAGCAAAATCATGTAGGCACCTTTCTATTCTTTTTGTATTTCCTTCTGTTAGCTTCTACTTTGTTCTTAAATCTTGATTATTTCACTTCCTTTTCACCCACTGAAGTATTTCAAAAATTCCAGAAGCGTTTTAATCGTTCAAGATAAGACAAGCTTTATGTTGTGCATAAAGTAAACTAAGAAGCTTGATCTCTTAATATCCTTTAAAACTCAAGCATAGCTTCATGCCCAAGCCCCAGACTGCCTGAATCGTGGACAAGATGGGCTCCAGCCAGTTGCTTAACCACAGGAGCGAGACGCCATCTGGAATGCTTTAGGGTAAGGGGAACACTTGCCCAGGGCTCACAGACAGCCACACACCAGCCAAGCCTGTGGTGTTCCAGAGCAGAGGCTCAAGGCACGGTGGCCTGCACTCCCCAAGGCATGGGGCTCCTCATCCAGCATGGCGCCTCCACCTCATGGCCTCTGCCTTCGACAAACGTTCCTGTGAGACAGGTTTAACCACCGAGACGGCACCGGAGGTTGGATATGACTGTCTGCCCCGGGTCCGCCACTGCGCAGGGGACTTTCGCCGGGTTAACATGCGGGACGGTGCCTACCCTATAGCCCGACCCCACGGCTGACGGCTGAGGTGAGCCGCGACGCCGCGGTGAGAGGCCGCCGCCCGCAGGAGGAGCCCGGCGGGCCGCGGCCAGCAGGGGGCGCTGCGGGACGCCCCCCCCCGCCTCCCGCCCCGGCAGCTGACAACGGAGCGGCGCGAGGGGCGGGCGGCAGAGCCGCGGGACGTCTCTCAAGATGGCGGCGCCCCTGGACATGGAGCAGTCAGCTCTGAGCCTGGAGCTGCTGCCGACCGACCCGTTGCTGCTCATCCTCAGCTTCCTCGACTACCGGGATCTGATGAGGTACGGGCCAGCTGCGGGGTTCCGCCGGATCCGCGCTGCCCGGGGGATGGGAGAGCGGGGCCTCGGAGGGGGTGTGGAGGCAGCGCCGGGCCGCGGGGCGGGGAGTGGGGCCCCCGTCACAGCCGGGCTGAGGGGGGACAGGCGGGAGGGCCCGGTGTGTGCTTGCCGGGGGAGCCGGGGCCGGCTCCTGCGGCCAGCGGCGGGGGGGCACGGGAGGAGCTGGCGGGGGAAGCCGGTCGGAGGTGGGGTGAAGCGCTGCGGAGCAGCGGCGGGGGCTGCCGGCGGGCCGGGGCCGCACAACTTCTCGGCGAGGGACGGGCGGAGCGGCCCAGGGCGCTCCTTGTGTGCGGGGAAAGCGGGTTGGCTTGTCCTGGAGAACTGCTGTGTGGAGGGCACATCCCGAAGCACCGCTCCCGTGCAGGAACACCGGCCTTCTTCGGGGTTTTACGACTTTCTAAGCAAAAGGCTACGTTCCCTGTTTTTCTCTCCCCTGTTGTGTGTTGGTTTTGTTTGTAGCTGTATCACAGTTTAGAGGTGAACCGATAACTGAATTTGCAACATCAATAGTTCTCAAACTGTTGCATATCCGTGGGCAAACAAAGGGCAGTCTTATTGCTAGTGCATGTATTCAGTTATTTGAGCAGCTGTTTGAAGGAAAACCAAATGAAATGACAGAGGGTGACTTTTCAGGCAGAAAAAACATGAATGAAAGTTGCAGGTTGCTCTTGGACGCTTTACTGGGTGGCTCAAGAGTTGAGTCATAGCGTGGAGATGAGTGTGTGTTTTCAGCTAAAACCTTACCAATGCAGTACAAGCACTGGCAGTGATTGAAATCACAGCGCTTAATCAAAGAGGGAGGAATAGGTATGAATAAAATAGAATATTAACAAAATGGTTTGTGTTTGGGGCTTTTCTTTCCCCTTTAAATATTAGTCAACAAAGCTAAAGACGTGGGAGAATTCTGTTACGATAACAGCAAAAAACACATTAAGTGTAAGCAAAACTATGACAACTGTTACAAGTCCAGCACAGATGATATAGTAGTAGTTCCTAATGGTGTAATAAAGGCACTACCTATTTTTGTTATGTATTTAACAAAGTAAGATGGATTTTGCTGTGCAAGTACAATCAAATACTGTGTAGGCGTCTTATTTGCAAGGTCAGTAATGGCAGTTTTGCAGACCTGGCTGTTTGTGTTTGTTGAGGGCATATCTAGGTTGCTTACATTTGTTTTAGTGACACACATATACTCGGGCCATCACAAACGTTACCGTTTCCATAGTATTCCACAGGTTGGTTAGGCTGGTGGTGGCCCTTAAATAATAGAAAAGCTGATGAGTGACTAAATATTTATGTAATTATTGAGAATGGCTTTAATTGCATCTGTGTCATGTTTGAAGATGCATGTTCCTGTGATGCCATGGTGACTTTTTTCCTACCAGAAGCATCAGTAAACACCGGTGTAATAGAAGTCATGGAATCAAGGAATGGTTTGGGTTAGAAAGGACCTTAAAGCTCATCCATTTCCAACCCCCTGCCCCGGGCAGGGACACCTTCCACTACAGCAGGTTGCTCCAAGCCCCTGTGTCCAACCTGGCCTTGAACACTGCCAGGGATGGGGCAGCCACAGCTTCTCTGGGCCCCCTGTGCCAGCGCCTCAGCACCCTCATAGTGAAGAACTTCCTTATATCTAACCTGAACTTCCCCTGTTTAACTTTAAACCCATCATCTCTTGTCTTATTGCTACAGTCCCTGATGAGGAGTCCCTCTCCAGCATCCTTGTAGCCCCCTTCGGATATTGGAAGGCTGCTCTGAGGTCTCCATTTATGCAAGGGCTTTGACTTTGGGATATTTCTGTTCCCCACCCCCTCCCCGAAAAGATATGATAAAAAAATCCCCTGTCATGAATGAAGTTCTTACACAGCCAAATGTCAAGGTTTGAAGTGAATGTGTTTATGTCTTTGTGTCGTTGCAATGGGAAGGGTAATGACAGGGAATGCAGGAGAACCACTTCACTTTGTTGAGGTTGATTTTGAAATAGTAATGCAATTCTAGTTTAAACAGCTTATAATGGATAGGGGAGGGGAATTGAACAGCCAAATATTAATAATTCCATAGTTTTGGTGCAAGATGTTTTCACCAGACAAGCTTGAGAGGCATCTTTATTTCAGTATGTAATTATGTCCATTTGTCTTACTTCTCAATTTCTGAACCACACTGACAAGACCCCAGAAAGCAGTAACTGGAAGCTTAAGTTTGGTAACCTCATTTTGGGTATTTAGATGTTAATCAAAGCCATTAAAACACACTTGCTAACTCTTAGAAGAAGCTAGCAGAGAAAGTCATGTTGCCACATCTAAATTGGTGGTATCTTTGGAGAGTTTCTTTAAAGCATAACTGATAATTCAGCTCAAACACAGAAGTGAAAAGGTTTATTGGCTGGTGTTCAGGTTAGACTGAATGAGACAATAATTTCTTTTAAATTCTATGAATCTTTGAATAACCCAATCATTCCCTGTATTACTGCTCTGCATGTTGCTGATGCTCTGCTGTACATTTTTACTCATGTAAATAGGTTGAAATGTCTTACTGTGGATACAAGTTGTTCATTTCGGAAAGGCTTTATAACTGTAAAAGTAAATATGGGAACAGACTGTATTTGATGGCACCTCCCTCGCTGCTTTTAAAGAGCAAGTTAGGAATCAGGAATATAGGTTAGCTTTTGCTATCTCCTTGCATCGAGCCAGGATCATAGAATCATAGAATCACAGAATGGTTCGGGTTGGAAAGACTCTTAAGATCATACGGATCCAGCCCCAGGGACACCTCACACTAGACCATGTTGCCCAAGGCTCTGTCCAACCTGGCCTTGAACACCGCCAGGGATGGAGAATTTACCACTTCCTTGGGCAACCTGTTCCAGTGCCTCAGCACCCTCACAGTAAAGAGCTTCTTCCTTATATCTAACCTCAGTGTCCCCTGTTTAAGTTTGAACCCATCACCCTTTGTCTTATCACTCCAGTCCCTGATGAAGAGTCCCTCTCCAGCATCCTCGTAGCCCCCTTCAGACACTGGAAGCTGCTCTGAGGTCTCCACGCAGCTTCTCTTCTCCAGGCTGAACAGCCCCAACTTTCTCAGCCTGTCTCCATACGGGAGGTGCTCCAGCCCCTGATCATCCTCGTGGCCTCCTCTGGGCTTGCTCCAACAGCTCCATGTCCTTCTTATGTTGATGACACCAGAACCACACACAGTACTCCAAGTGATGTCTCACGAGAGCAGAGTAGAGGGGCAGGATCACCTCCTTTGACCTGCTGCTCACACTCCTTTTGATGCAGCCCACTATACAGTTGGAATTTAAATCATGACTAGCCTGTGCCACTGGAATCCTGCTGCCAAGGGAGTGGAGTCACACTGGAATCCTTCAGACAACATTTACAATGGCACAGCCCTGCAGGGTGACCTGCTTTACAAAATTGCTTAATTGCTGGCAGTTCTCAAAGCGTGGAGGAAAGTAGTTCACGACTTGTACAGCTGTAATGAAGACTTTTAACCATTGTAAGCACAAGTCTAGAAAGGACAGCTAGTTAACTTTCAAACTCTGCATTTATTCAATGAGAATGCAATGTGTAATACACTGGTCAGTATTTATCCCTGTTTGTTTTGCTAATCTTTTGAAATCAACTTTAATGATTTTGTGTTTATAGTTGCTGCTATCTAAGTCGAAGATTAAATCAGCTATCAAGCCATGATCCGTTGTGGAAAAGACACTGCAAGAAATATTGGCTTATTTCAGAGTAAGTGTGGTTGGTTTAAGCCTTTTTTCTATGGAAATAAAGCTTATGTTACTGTGCTGTTTTTGACACATGACTTCTAGTAACTCTAAGACTGAATTGGTATTCACCAGCTTCTTACTAAACTGAGGAAAGGTTAGAGGTATCAAAAATGTTAATTTCTTTAAAAAGCTTCATGAAGGTACAAGTGTTAAAGAGTTTTATGGAGGGGTAGAGAAGAGGTGCCCTGTTAATGGCAAGGCTGAAGGAGAAGCTGCAACTTGACCTTATCAGACACTGGATATTCTATGAAGGAAAGTAGTATTCTGAGTGCTGTAATTATGAGGGGTGCAACTGGATGGTTATGTCAAGGGGTACAACTGGATGCTTGTGTCATTACTGGAATCACTGTTGAAGTTGGAAGAGACCTTTTGAGATCCTCTAGTCCAACTCCCCTGCTCATGCAGGGTCACCTAGAGCAGGTTGTCCAGGGCTGTGTCCAGTGTCTTATCAATGGGCACTGCTGAGAAGAGTCTGCCTCCACCTTTACTCCTTCCCATCAAGTACTTGTACACATTGATAAGATCCTCCCTGAGCTTTCTTCAGGCAGAAGAGTTCCAGTTCTCTCAGTCCCATGATCATCTTCGAGGCCCTCCACTGGACTTGTTCCAGTATATCTTTCATGTAATTGGGAGCCTAGAACTGGACACAGTGCTCCACATGTGGCTCCTACAATTTGGAGGCAAACATCCTTTGTCAAATGTTAGTCAGCACATTTTTGGCAGCCTGTCTTCCTGTAGCCTTCTGTTGTACCTGTGAGGAGAACTGAATATTCAGTAATTCCTTAAGAAATTGACTTTCCAGATCAGTGCCCAGAGTTCTCATTTAACTCTCTGGCTTGCTCCTTAATCCGTCTTTATTGGGTGAATAAAGGAGTTTGTGACTAATGCAGTAGATTAAAAACATGTGGGGGTTTTTTTAAAGCCTTGTCTTTGTATGTGTGAAATGTGATGTGAATTAGCCAGTCACCAGTTCTAAGATTTAATAATAGGCAGCACACTATTTAAAGGAATACTGTTTTTCCCCTGGTACTAAGTACCCTGAATGTTTCCTAATTCTGTTCCAAGTTGCTGTTGAATAGATGCCAAAATTAAATGAGTTTGTGTAGCTTCATGTGGCTCAAAGTGTTCCTAGCTTAATATTATGCATACTGCTGCTGCCAAATAACTTCTTGGGTATAGAAGTCAAGCTTTTTTAGGCTGTTTTTTTAACTTCTTTTCTTCGTATCTGCTTAGAGAGGAAAAAAGTCAACGAAATCAGAGCTGGAAAGCCATCTTCATCAGTACCTACTCTGACCTGGGAAGATACATCCGATACTATGCTACGTTGAAAAAAGCTTGGGATGACCTGGAAAAATACTTGGGACAGAGGTGTCCTCGGATGATTGGTTCTTTGAAAGGTACAGTATAATATCTAGTAGGTTGCCTGTTGTTAACTTTCATACTGGCACAGGTTGCCCAAAGAAGTGGTAAACGCTCCATCCCTGGCAGTGTCCAAGGCCAGGTTGGACAGAGCCTTGGGCGACATGGTCTAGTGTGAGGTGTCTCTGCCCATGGCAGGGGTTGGAACTGGATGATCTTAAGGTCCTTTCCAACCCAAGCCATTCTGTGATTCTGTGATACTGCTTTCATCCAGGGTGTGTGCCTCAGGGACAATATTAGGGGGGAAAAGATTCATTTCACTTCATAAATACTTTCTGCTTAAGTCAGGCCTGTTGAGACTTCATCAGATGGAGATTGGTGCTCTATTAAGTAATCATCTTCCTTTCAAATGTATGTAGTATTCATTTTGTGGCATCTAGCACATAATAAAGTCACCAAATGTTGACTTGAATCCATGTTTGTTTGATCAAGGCACTTAAAAATTCCATGTTTAGTATTGGAAATGCTTGATTTTTAGTGACTCTGGCCACTAGCATGAATATAATCAGTGGAAGATGCTTGAGACCATGCTAGTAGACAGCTGCATCCCAAAGGTGGTCTTGCTTTTGTATGTCTGTTGCTTCGCTTTATCTGAATCATAAATGGCAAAATATTTGGAAATACGTATTCTACTTGTGATAAGATAAAAACCCTCTATAATGCTAAGGTTGCTGGGGCTACTTAAAATTCTCTTTGGCAGTAGAAAACATGCTGTTATGTTTAGAATGTAGCAAGTTTTTGCCTTATTTCTAGTCATGCAGCTCTGCTGAAATGATGGGAAGTAAGATTTTAAAGGAGAGGTCTTAACACAATCTGTAATGTTCAGCTGTGTCAGGAACAGCACACTGGGCTCTTGGGGACAGGGTAGTGAAGCAGCATTGGAGAGTTTTGTAGGAGCAGCAGTTGTTGATTTCCCCTCCAAAACTGCCACTTACTGTCTCTTTTTGTACACAGAGAGTGTGCGGGAGGAAGATCTGGATGCTGTGGAAGCACAAATAGGTTGCAAACTCCCTGATGACTATCGGTGTTCATTTCGTATTCATAATGGACAGAAGCTCGTTGTTCCTGGGTAAGGAGCAAAAGCTACATAACCAAGTTATTAATTCCTTTTCTATTTCTTGGGTAGTTCCTTTATTAACAAGATAAAATGTCTGCTGAACAGGATAACTGAAGCATTTAAATGCATTGTAACCGAGTGACTGCTTGAAGTGACACTTCTAGAATTGGCTATCTTCTAGTCTCAGGAGGAATTGAAAGCACAGTGTGGTTTTGCTCAAATTACTCTTGCACTTCAATCCTTTTTCCTAGTGAGAACCCTTTTTTAGTTTCTTTTTTGGTAATTACTAGAACTTCCAACTGTTGGACTTTCAATGGTACCACTGCACGTTGCTCCCCTAAAGTTTTGTGTTGTATTACAGGAGTAAATTGGCCTCTTGGACTGTTAAGGAATCATTATTTAGTAACTCTTTAAAATGGTTAGAGAATGGCTTTCAAACCAGGTAATCATTTCAAGTGGAATCAAAATGTCAGTTCTGCAAATGAAGTCTTCTCAGTAGAAGATTTGATACAATTTGATGAGGTTTCAGCAATTACAAACCACTTCTGCATTAAGGTTAGAAGGTAAATGACTAAACATAGTTTCCTATCTTGCAGCTATAGGCAAAGTTAGCAGGTCAGCACCTGATAACCCAAACCTGCCAGTGTTAGCTAAAGATGGAAAGCTACAGCAAAACATTGTAGTGTCTGTAGAGGGCAATGCATTCATGTTACTTTACCAAAACCTTCACTAGTAAAGAAAGTGCAGCTTTCTCCAATTCCAGTGTTGTATGTGAGCAGCAGGTCAAAGGGGGTGATCCTGCCCCTCTGCTCTGCTCTTGTGAGACCCCCCTTGGAGCATTCTGTGCAGTTCTGGTGTCCTCAACATAAGAAGGACATGGAGCTGTTGGAGCAAGTCCAGAGGAGGCCACAAGGATGCTCAGGGGCTGGAGCTCCTCCCGTATGGAGACAGGCTGAGAAAGTTGGGGCTGTTCAGCCTGGAGAAGAGAAGCTGCGTGGAGACCTCAGAGCAGCTTCCAGTGTCTGAAGGGGGCTACAAGGATGCTGGAGAGGGACTCTTCATCAGGGACTGTAGTGACAGGACAAGGGGAAATGGGTTTAAATTGAAACAGAGGGAATTTAGGTTAGATATAAGGAAGAAATTGTTTACTGTGAGGGTGGTGAGGCACTGGAACAGGTTGCCTAAAGAAGTGGTAAATGCTCCACCCCTGGCAGTGTTCAAGGCCAGGTTGGATGGGGCCTTGAGCAACCTGGTCTAGTGGAAGGTGTCCCTGCCTGTGGCAGGGGGAGTTGGAACTAGATGATCTTAAGGTCCTTTCCAACCCAAACCATTCTATGATTCAATGTGAGAAGGAATATGTGGAACAGTTTTACGCAGCCATAAGGATGACTTCTAGTTCTCTGTTCTCTTTCTTTTCCAGGAAAGACTTTTTTTAGACAGGAGATAGGTGCCCTAGTTCTATAGACTTCAAATACAGCTTGTATGCTTCCTGCTCTTCCTCCTACTTTTTCACTCCCACAAAGCCTCTAGTGTGATGATGTGCCTAGAAGATTTGGGACTAGTTGTCATTGTTGGATGCTTCAGCTTTCTGTGTTTGCATGTTAGCATCACTCTTTAAATTGCAGAACGCGCTAATTCCAGGCAAGACTACATAAGGGAAAAGGGGAATGGAACCTGTTGCCTGGGATAGGAGCAGCTTATATCACACTGACGTGTGGCAGCTTGCACCTGAGTCACTGCTTTCATAACACCAGTAAAAGCTTTAGCATCTGCAAAGTTTACATCTGAGAACACCAGTGAAAGGCAAATTAGTAGGGAGGATGGGTGGAGAGGTGTACATGAGAGGTTTGTGTACTCCTCTTATTGCTAAGCACACTGCTGTAGTGTGTGCTCTTGTAGTTGATTAATTTGAGCATGTTACCCCTTTTTTACCATTCTTACATTGTCTGCCCCTTTATTACATTGAGTGTAGGTTGCTTGTTTATTTTCACCCTAGCTGCCATCTAGCCCAACATTCACATCAATGTTAAATTTAGCTTCTAATACTCACCTTGTTCCTATTCTATCCCATATTTCAGATGAGTACTGCTTTTCTTAGGTGCAAGAGGCTTCTTTTACTGTCTTCAGTGTCACTTCCTTATTGTCAAAACCAAGCAGTTAATAAATCCCGTTCTTTGCTGTGATACTTACAAAAAGCTGGAGGGAAAATCAGAAAGACAGTTGATGGTCTTGCCATGTCCTGCTGATGAATATTGTCTCATTCTCTCCTTGTATGCCTTTAGTTTTTGTAGTGAGATTATAATCTCTTTGACTCAATGGTTATTTTGCTAGTTTACTTCTCGGCCTGTTCTCCACAGCATAGAGCACCTTGCTCACTAGTTTTGAACAATGACTGCTACTGTAGCAGGTTAAAAAGTTGGATGCTTTGACAGTATTGAAATGAACTTGCACAAAACTTGAGATATGGAGCACTGGTGGTTATATTCTGCTATGATAAGAAGCTGCATTGGTTGTGAACAGCTTCTTTGAAGCAGTTGCAGACATGATGGGAATCACCAACACAGTTTAAAATACATACAAGGAAATATTTATCTTGGAGCCATCAAGCCTCCCTTTGCGAAGGTTGATGCTGTGAACTAATAACCTAGTTCAGCACCTGGATGTTAGACTTGGAGTTCATCTAAGTCTAATATGCATAGAATCAATGCTTAGAAAACCTTTAAAGCTGTCTTTGCCTTGTGAGTGGTGTCTTTACCATTCCCTTTTTGTTGCTGTCTGTTCAGTTTGATGGGAAGCATGGCACTGTCGAACCACTACCGCTCTGAAGACTTGCTGGATATTGACACAGCTGCTGGAGGTTTTCAGCAGAGGCTAGGCCTGAAGCAATGTCTGCCTCTTACTTTCTGCATTCACACTGGCCTGAGTCAATACATGGCCCTGGAGAGTGTGGAAGGACGAAATAAATATGAGATCTTCTATCAATGTCCAGTAAGGAACATATGTTTATACTCATGAATGTTCTTTGCTAATGGTTGCTGGTGTCCCTTTGCATGTTATCAGATAGCTGAAATATTTTGCATTGCAGAAAGTGAATACTAAAAGATCATATTAGGTTGGTGCTTGCCCTTGAGTTGCCATCTGGCTTTCATCAAAGCCCGTAAGTGAAAGAAATTTGCATGCAGTTGTTAATGGCTATAGCAATTTCTATAGGCTTATCCTTATTGCAAGGTACTAATTTAATTTGTTCAAACTATGACAGATATATACTCTTATCCCTGTTTCTGTAAGGAAGAAAAGCATCTGTATCTATCTCCTCCCCTAGATATTGTAAATGTAAACTTCCTACAGTAAATGATAACCCTGGTTTGTAAGGAAAACTTACTCCAGTGAAAGAACAAATTGCTTTTGAGCAGCTCCTTTGTAGAATATAATTGAGTATTCCTCATAATTCTTATAGCTGTAGTATTTTAAGATAGGCATATTGTTGTTAGTGAAGCTTAAGGATATTAAATGTAACAAGATTTTAGCCCTCTCTCTTATTACTTATGCCCTGATGACTCCCTCCCCCAGATATTGTAAATGTAAACTTCCTACAGTAAATGATAACCCTGGTTTGTAAGGAAAACTTACTCCAGTGAAAGAACAAATTGCTTTTGAGCAGCTCCTTTGTAGAATATAATTGAGTATTCCTCATAATTCTTATAGCTGTAGTATTTTAAGATAGGCATATTGTTGTTAGTGAAGCTTAAGGATATTAAATGTAACAAGATTTTAGCCCTCTCTCTTATTACTTATGCCCTGATGACTCCCTCCCCCTTTTCCAGTAGACTGCATTGCTCAAAGCCCCATCCAGCCTGGCCTTGAACACTTCCAGGGATAGGGAATGATCCTGGGCAACGTGCTGTAGCTAACCCTGCCTCAAGCAGATGGATTAGACTGGTCATCTCCAGAGGTCTCTTCCAACCTCAGCTGTTCTGTGTTTCTGTTCTAAGGCAGTATTTTGGGGGGCCTTGTTTCTTGGATGATGCATTGAATCTGATTCTGTATGTATGAGCCTTAGTGGAACGTTCAGGCTGTATGTTCAGTGTTCATATGAGCGCTCCTGGGGACAGGCATGTGTGTTTTATACTCCCAGACAGATATTCAAACATAGAATGATGTAGTAAACAGCCAGATTTTGTTTAGTGAATATAGGGAAAGTGTTCCCTATGTGATATTTCAGGTGTTGAATTTTAACTTTGAAAGTCTAATGCTCTCCTTTTAATACATCCATACATTTCTTGCTCTTTTAGGACCAGATGGCTCGCAATCCATCTGCTATTGATATGTTCATTACAGGTAAGCCTTTAGATAAAATACTCTGCAAAATGTTCTAACTGTGCTGTTTAGAAAATGCCTGTCAGTATGACTGGAACAAAGCAAGTGCTAAATTTTCTGTGCTGCTTGCAAGCCTCTAAGCTGCTTAAAAACATCAGTGCCTACTTGAATTGAGATGCAAGTTTTCTGTATTGAAGCTTGTCCTTGTGTGTGCCTTGTATACAAATCATTCAGTGCACTAACCTGTCTAACAAGGGGAGCAGAACCTTTAAGTTAGCCCTCCTGGGGGTGATGTAAGCCGCTGTTAAAAACAACACCCACATGGACAGAAAGATTGGGTTTGTTCCCCAGTAGCTGTTGCAACCATGTTAGAAGTTGAAAATCTTATGTCCCTTAATGAAATCCATTTAAATATTAACAGAGAAGAAAACCTTTCTGGATGTTTTAGTTGCCTGATTGCTTTGTTCGAAGGATAAAGGAATTATAAGTTTGGGTTGGAAGGGACCTTCACAGGTCATCTTGTCCAACCCCCAAAAGGAGGGAAGGAGAAAACTGCATGGTTGTTGTTTGGTTCTGTAGTAATCTGTTGTGATCACCTGTCTGACATGTACCTTGACTGCAGCAGTGTTTTGATTATTTCTTTTTGTTAATCTACTGGAATCTGGTAACTGTGGCTATGTCTAAATTAATTCCTTTCACTCAGTGGGAAGACAGATGTGTAATAAATGGCACCCAACTTAAAATTTAGCCTGGCATATTTCTGAGCATACATGTATCAATAGTACAGTGAGAAACCACATTAGGTAATGGTGGTTTGGGTTGAAGGTAGTCAAATGCTTAACCAAGCTAACTTTAAGAAACCTTCCTAGGTAGTGATATATCGTATGAACTGATTTCAGTGTGAAGTAGTCAACATGTCACCTGCTTTACAAAGGACTTACTGCAGGATGCTCTGTGTGCTTCAGAACCATCATAGGGAATACATAGCAAAAGCTCAGGAGTTTGGATGCTTGCTTCACTCCACCTGAGGATGTATCGGTACTGCGGTTCAAGGCTGCTGCTTTTATGGGATTGAGTCAGTGGTGAGGTGATCAGACATCATATTTAGATGTATTCCAATCTTGACTTACTGCAAGGTGGAGGGGAATTTTCATATACAGCATTTATCTTGTCATTTTGAAGGTGGCAAAGTAAATTCATCCACTTCCTCCATTCAGAGTTCATTTATACAAGGTTTGCATTTTATGGATTAGTGGTAAAAAGGAGGATAATAAACCTGGAGTTCCTTAGACTTCCAAAAGATCAAAGGACAGTATACATAGCTCTTGTTCAAAGGAAGAAGTGGTAAGTATGCTTAATCTAGCAGGAGTGGTAGCACTTGATAACACATCAGTGAAGGTGAGGATAATGATTTCTTAGTACTTCAGCTTAAATCCAGTTTTTCACCAGGAATATTGACAAATAGTTGAAGATCTCTTCACTTTTCTATTGAACTCCATATTGCAATGCTTGGGAGATTTATGGCTGAGAAATTCTTTCATGGAGACCTGGTATGTTTTGTATGAAACTCTCTCCTTTGAGAGTTAAATGTGACAGCTTGATTGTCTACTTGGAAATCAAGCTGTTCCTAAAGAATAGCTGTAGGTGTATGAAAGGCTGTTCTCAGACAATGGCTGTATGTGTATGAGAATCCCAGGTTCTGCAGAATAATACACAGCTTTAGTCTTCGGGGTTTGTCACAGGAGTGCGGAGGATGTCGGTGACTTATCCCTGTTTTTAAGGAGAGGGAAATTCTGCAACTTGCTAGCATGCTTTTTAGAAGCTCTATTCGTATGGAAACCTGGATATCAAACCTAAGTCCATAAATCCACCACCAGGCTTGCATTCCTCTGCAGGTAGAGTAGGTGGAAATTGCTACACAAGTAGTATAGGCCACTATACTTCTTTCCCAGTCTTAGCAGAACAGTGACGAGTAGGAAAGGAGCTGATGAGACACACCAGCGTTTGAAGACCATGATTATAATGTGAAATACTTGGCTAAGAGATTCTTTGTTTGCTTCTTTGTTTGATTCTTTGTGTCGTTTCTGGAGTATGCACCTTTAACTCTTAGTTCTTGGTTGGTTTCTCTAAATGGTCTTTGTTGGTAGATGGCCTTGAATATTGAGTGATCGACACTGAGACTTTATTATAACAACAATCAAAGCTGTAAACTTTTTCCTTGAGGTACTTATTGTAATGTGCTGAGTGGTAAATTTTGCCTGTCCTGATGAATATTATTCTTCTTTGGCATCTAGGTACATCTTACTTGGAATGGTTTACATCCTACGTAAACAAAGTTGTAACTGGAGGTTATCCTATCATCAGAGACCAGATTTTCAGGTATCATGGCTGGGATTTACAACCTCTGTGCAAGGTTTTGGTGCTTCTTTTAGTAGTAGTATGTATGTAGTTATGCATAGCTGATGCAAAAGCTGTAGGAGTTTCTAGTTTTGGGAGCTTTTTAAACAGCATAATGACACATCCTTATTAAACAAGTGCATTTTCATTGTCTTCAGATCAAATTATCCACAAAGCTTAATACAAGCATTAATGGAAGTACAAAGTGATCCACAGATGTCTGAGTTTAGGTGTTGGGGAAGTGCACATCATGAAGACACCGCATACATATGTCTTCTATTTAACTGCCAAATGAAGAGTTAAGAATTACTTTTAACTTAGCACCACAGTGCTCTTGTTAGTAACTGCCTCATCACTTCACATGTTTATTTTTCTGTGTTGAATGTACAGAGGTATTTGCAGCATTAATGTTTTCCTTTCCATAGGTATGTGCATGATAAAGAATGTGTTGCTACAACTGGAGATATTACTGTTTCTGTGTCCACATCTTTTCTACCTGAACTCAGTTCTGTACATCCACCACATTATTTCTTCACTTACAGAATCAGGTAAAAATAACAACTGAATTAACTCTTATAACCCAGGAAAGACCTATGCAATGTTCAAAGTGTTGGTTGTTACTAATTTATGCACAGCATTCAGAACTGTTCGAAAATGAACAGGATGTGCATAACATGATGCACTTCTTAATAAGAAAATACTAAATCATTACCTGGTCAGGTATGCAGAGTACCAGTCAAGTTGGTAATTGGTAAAGTATGGTGGGGGAAAGGAGTTACAAGTAGCTCTTGTGATTTAGAAAGGGGTAAATAACAGCAGATAGTGAAGCACAGGCATGGAGGTGGATCCTGACAACTGATTCAGTATACTTTACCTTAGAGGGGTTTTTTTGCCCAGTCTGTTTGGATCCCAAGGACAGTAAAGCATGTCTTAAAATGTAGAGAAGTAGTTATCTAACCATCAAGTATGCATTTTGGCTTCTAGAATTGAAATGTCCAAAGATGCTCTTCCTGAGAAGGCTTGTCAGCTGGACAGTCGATACTGGAGAATAACAAATGCCAAAGGTGATGTAGAAGAAGTTCAGGGTCCTGGAGTAGTCGGTAAGTAAAAGATTGCTTTTACTAACCCACTATAGAGAGAAGTTTTGTATTTAGTGTACTTTGGTGTACATTAAGTACACTTTGTATTTACATGTTATGAAGTTTACGATATTAGTTACTCATCATGGCGACAGAGGGTAGTAGTTGCATGGTTTGTATCAAAATCATTTTGTTGCTTGAAAGAAAGAGAGGTGTATCCATCTGTTTTGTCTTTAAAGTTGTTTTGCAAGGGGTGTCTGAACATCCTGATAGGTAACTGCTCTTCAGACAGTTTTTAACATCAATAATAGCTGAGAATCGTTTATGCATCCACTGGGATATAAAATGGTCTGCCTGGATATGTTGTGGAGTGCAAGATCCACTTCAGTCCTTACTGTCATGATCTAATTTTTTATCAACAGGGGAGTTTCCAATTATCAGCCCAGGGAAAGTCTATGAATATACCAGCTGTACTACCTTTTCCACGACATCTGGATACATGGAGGGCTATTACACCTTTCATTGCCTCTACTACAAAGACAAATTCTTCAACGTCACAATTCCTAGATTCCATATGGTGTGTCCAACATTCAAGGTGTCTACAGCACGAATGGTAAGTGGAGATGCAGTTGTGAAAACACCTTTAGTAGAAAAATTACAGTACTGAACAGTATTTATATTGATAACTCCAAAACATGTGCCACGTCAGACTAAGTCTAGCTGTAGTAATCTCTGTAGGTAGCTTGTACATTGGTAAAGCCACATATCATCATTGCTTTTGACATGGAATACTACCAGTTGAATTCAAGACCCTCAGCCCTAGCTTTCATAGGATGCTGTACGTGGCTGTGTGCCTTCCTTCTCAAGTCCTCACCTCTGTCTGGTGTGAAGGTCAAACCTGGTTGTATCAGTGAGATGAGGGGCCCTGTGGGTTCTTGGCAGAGGTAGTGTGTGACTGTTAAGTTGTCCTGTGTCTGAACACAACTGCTCCTCAGGGTGCCCAGAAATATATAGGGGTGTGTGGATGTGTGGCTGTTCAGGGTGTATTTCAGAGTTCTTAATCTGCACCTAGAAACATGGCAGTGCATTAGCTGTTTGGATTTCACAGTTCTGTTAAATATTCTGCCTTGGTATGACCACACTTGCCTCTTTTAGCCATAATAATGTATCGACTTTCTTCACCAAGAAGAGTTTCAGTTAATGACAACTTAAAAACAATAGCAGCCTGTCTGGTGCTCATTAGTTGTCCCTGAAAGTGCATTTCATAAAGTCACTTAATGACTTCTCAAATCAGTAAGATAGTTAGCTTGCTGTTAATTATAATGTAGTTTCAGTGTGGAGATTGCAGGTTAACTGTATCATTTATCCCTTTGCTATGGCACGTTTAGACGAATTCAGATAGAACTTCGAAGTTTTGTGCAAGCACTGAGTCTTTCCTCCAACTACGAAGGCATCTACTTGTACACTTTGTCCTGTTTTTCAAGGGATTTGAGACACTCGTTGCCAGTAGCTCTAAGAGTAAGTGCCAGCAGAGGTCGTGGTTCTAACAGAAGATCGTAGAATCACAGACTGGTTTGGGTTGGAAGAGACTTTAAAGATCACCTAGTTCCAACCTCCTCCCACGGGCAGGGATAGTGGCATCTCTTAACTCATGCTTACGTTTATGGGAGTTGTAACTTCCTTCCGTTCAGTGGACTGTAAAAATAATCGCTTTTCTCTTTTACTCTACTGGTAATGACCCTTTCTTTTTAAACTACTTTTAATAAAAGACAACATAAGCTGCCAAGAAAACTGGTACTGAATTGTGGCTTTACATAATTGTACATAGTAAATAGCCATTAGCCTTCAATATTTCATGAGTTAATGGACAAAAAGTTGGGCAAAATTATCTCTATTCCAAATTAAACATTGTTAGGAGCTAGATTTAGGATGTAGATCACAATGTGTACTTCTAACAGACACCATAATGCAGACCAGAGTTTTCTAGGCAATTGTTAGTGCTTCCTTAGAATTAGCTGGAAAAGATGTTAATTAAATCTGGATGTGTTTTGGTTTAGGAAACAAATCATAATGAATATGCAGTGGATGAAGACGAAGATTCCACAGACACTGATGAATACGAAGATCGCCGCAGGGTGTTGGACATTCCTGCGCCTGGTGGACGCTGCCCACGTCACACCTGATGGGCTCTTGAACAGAACAGAATAAACTGGTTTCAGAAGCTGAAGTCTTTGGGGCTAGTGCATAAGAATACTTCTGACTGTTGTAAATGGACTTCCTGTTGCCCATCAGGGCAACTAGCATGAATGTTGGTGCCAGTTCTAATATTCATCAGAGTTTAACTTGGTTTCTTCTCCTGGTTTGGAAGGGGAAGGGAGAAGATGGGGAGGGAGGGAGGAACAGGAAGAGAAGGTGTTTGGGCTTTGTTCACTTTTTTCCAGAGTGCAAAACAGCTTGATAATCTGAGGTGATCATATCTTGCATTTTTAAACTCTTGCCTATTTGTGATCATATTGCAAATACAGGTGTGGGGGTTTGGTTTTATACAAGCATTTAAAATTAGCAATAGACAAGATGGCAAAAAAGGTGAGTTTCTACTCTTGATAACTCCTGCTAAGGATAAAACTTGCAGTTTGGTCTTGAGATCAGGTGCTCTTCCACTCTTTTGGTTTATTGACATAGAAGTACCAGAAAATTCTGGTCATCAAACACATAAATGAGGAATGAAACTGGCCTTATTTTTAGACAATCTGTCTTTCAACTTCGTTTTATGCTGAGTGACTCTGACTGGATAATGCCTTTTTGGAATGTAGTGTATGTGCATAATCTGCCACTCGGTAACCAAGGAATTTCTCAGTGAACTACAAAGTATGAATTTGTAAATATGTTTTGAGGTTTTTCTTTATAAAATGTTTGCTGTTCAGACTTTGTCATAGGTGTCAAATTTATGTTGAATTATCATGTTTCCCTCAATCCCCTCTGGAGTTTTGTAACTACGCCTAAATAAAAGAGAGAAAAGAGGAAGGAAAAGGGGAACCTGACAGAACACTAGATGATTAGAAACTTTCTATTTAAAGAAGTATCTGTTTGCTTTATCCCTTTTATTTTGTTTCCATTGTCATTAATAAACAACTGCCTCCTTTGCTCTGAAGTGCTACATGGGACTCTTCTTGCCAAGACTTGAGCAATAAGTGTGTGACCAGCAGTGCTGTAGCCAGTTCTTCCTTTCGCCATCCAGAATTAGTAGCTCCAGTGAGGAAAACCAGTTTATTGTGGTTTATTATTCACAGTTCCAAGTGAATGTTTCCATTATTGGCTAGTTACTGCTCATACAGAAAGCCTGGGGTTTTCATGGTATTAGATTCTCCATGTGCTCATCTTTCTCAAGCGCCACGCAGCATTTGTATCTTCTACAGTGGAACAAAGTGTTAACCGTGAGGGGGGAAAATGTTTGTGCTATAATGCTTTTTCTTCACAGAGTTTTCATCATCTGTTTAAAGGAACTAGACCTCATTCCAGCACTCTTGGGTGTGTTTAAGGGCAGATAACTATCATAGTCGCAGGCTTGCTTGGTACTGCACCAGGATCTGTTCTAGTTCAGCGGTACCAGCTGAAGGACATGAGGCTCTACAGAAATACTCCCAACTCTTGGTGGTTTTACTTTTCTCTGGGAGTGGTTCTCCCTTGGGATGTTAAAGAGGAACTATAATTAGTGCTTACTGTAGAAGAAGCCAAGACACAGGACAATGTTTTCTCTCAACATTAGAGCGCTGTGATGTGTGGGTGCAAGGCCCTGGGTCCAAGCACAGCTTGTCAGAGGACCCCTGCCAACCGTGCACGTCTCAAGTGAGAAGGTAACCATGTAAGGGGAATGACATGTTGTTATTGTACCAAACGTGTGTTTCTAACAGGAAAAAGGTGGTTCTGTTGCAGGCAGCTGTTTTAGCACATGGCATAGTGCCTAAAGCTACCAGCCGCAGTGTTGCTGCAAGCATTGTAACTCTTCATTACGTGCGGTCGAAGTAGGGCTGGTGGCAGTGGTTCTCCTCACCCCACCCAAAACTAAAGCTCAAGCCAGCTTGGTATGAAAGAGAAGTGGACGAGCAAACAAGAAGAGAACAAGGAATCAGTTACATCTGCCAGCACTGTGGAAATTTTCACTGAGGAAGCAGGAGAGAAGAGACTCAAGATCCTGTGTTGGAGAAGAGCACTTCACTGACCCAGCAGACAGGCAGCAGGTAGGTGTGCCGTGAACTGCCACCACAGTGTACCCAACACCTTGAACACTTCCTGTGGTTGGTACCATATGTGTATGCACAGATTGTAATGTATCCATGTCCTTCCCTTCAGCTGCCATCCTTCGGGTTCAGCCTGAAGTTCTGCCGGCTTCTGACTCATACTGTGATAGTGATGCTTGGTTAGGACTTCACATATCAAGCTACAATAAGCCTTGTTGAACCTCTGTGAACTCAAAAATATGGTTAAAACCCTAACACAGCCAGCACGAGTCCATAACTTACCCAGTTCTCTTTCTGTACATGGAAAACAGTGGTTTTGTGGGCTTTTGCTGGCTAGATGCTTTAACAGGGAGAACCTTTGGCTACCATTTCCTTGCTGTGACTACGTCACACAAGCGGAAAAACAAGCGGTGTGCCAGCTAGTGGTAAATAAAACCACCCCGAAGTTGCTGTGCAAGTTATTCCGGTGCTGGATTTTTTTTCCTGTCACTGTTTCAAGGAATTTCTCATCATCTATGCAAAGAATGTAAGGTGGAAATACCATATGTCTGTGATGGTAGAGATAAATGTGTCCTCTCTAGAAGGAACTGGCCCCAGATTTCGGGAAGGGAAAACAGGTGAATGTTCAGCTGTGGCTGAAGTTCCTCATTCCCAGTTCCTCACTGCAAACTTTTCTAAGTGAATTAATAAATTCAGGGGGTTTTAATATCAAATCTTAATTGAGTGGATTCTCAAAAGGTTGCATACAACAACCCACAAGCATCTTACTCTGATATCCTTTTGCTTTTATTTATAGCTTAAACAGGTAAAATCCTAAACACATATATAAGATCATAGACTGAGCTGACTTGATAATCATCTTAACTTCTGGAACACCCCAAGGGACGGTGTTTTAACACACAGCAAAAACCACTTTTAGTGTCTGTTGCTCTCCTTCAGTGATTTTCTAGGTGGGGAATGTTTGGATCTGTATTCAGCTACCGCTGGAGGAAACTGCCACTTTCCATTCCTGGTTGTTTCCCTTTGGTGCGTTCTAAGACTCTTCATAATTTTCCCAAGCCCTACCTATTAACTCACAGACTTATTTAACCATGAATAGGGATGTGTGATGGGCACGGACACATCTCGTGCTGGGAAGAAAGTGGTTGAGGGTAATGAGTGATTCCTATCAGTCAATCCCACTATCCTACTCCACTGCTCTGTCCACCCCAGGGGCACTGGCCATGACGGCTCTGGGACCTTTGGAACCCTGGGTTTTGTGTGCAGAAGGGAAGGGTGGTGCATGTAATGTGCGGGTTTAGCCCCTGGGATAGAAATGAAGTGTAAGTACAGCTGCACTTAAGGGAGAGTGGGAGGGATCTCTGAGCCATCAAACAGCCCTATGGAGCCTCTTGTACCTGGAGCACAAGTGTGATGAGGAACGGCTGAGGGACCTGAGGGGGTTTAGTCTGGAGAAGAGAAGGCTCAGGGGGACGTTATCACTCTCTACAACTGCCTGATGGATGGAGCCAGGAGGGGGCTGGTCTCTGCTCCCAAGGAACAAGGGATGGGACAAGAGGAAACGGCCTCAAGCTGCACCAGGGGAGGTTTAGATGAAGATGAGGAACAATTCCTTCCCCAAAGGGTGCTCAGGCATTGGAACAGGCTGCCCAGGGCAGTGCTGGAGTCACCGTCCCTGGGGGCGTTCACACACCGTGTAGCCGAGGCCCTCAGTGCCATGAGTTAGTGGTGGCCTTGGCAGTGCTGGAGTAATAGTTGGACTTGATGATCTTAAAGGTCTTTTCCAACCTGGTTGATTGTGTGATTCTGCGAGAACCAGCGGCACCATCGCTCCCGCTCCATAGGCCGCTCCTCCCGCGGCGCTGGGGCCGGGCCGAGGCCGCAGCTCCGCCCCGGGGCCGGCCCAGCCGAGCGCTGCAGACCCCCTCGGATCCCGTGCTCGGCGGACAGAGCGGGGCTGGCCGGCAGCAGGTGAGGGGCGCTGGGCGGGTGGCTCCGGACTGGGTCGTGTCTCGGGGGAGCGGAGGAAGCCCGGTGCCCCCCGCCTTGTCGGGGCGCGGGGAGACTGGGGGGCAGCCCCCTGTCTTGACGGGAGCTTACCGAGGGGAAACGGTGGCCGGGGCTCGTGGGGGGACGAGAGGGCTGAAGGGCAGGTCCGCGGCGGAGATTGGGGGGGATGACCGGGGAGGGGGAGGAGCAGGGGCAGGTAGAGTTTTCCCTTGCAATTGGGAGCGATGGAGGGCATGTTTTGGGTGGAAATCTGTGTTTGTACCTATTAACCGAAGTAATGGTGGTGGATTTTATACAGGGGGCTGCCCTCGGGTCTGAGTCACGACGGTAGCACCGCAGTGCGCTAAGCGGGGCGGGCTGCGGTGGGGCTCCGGCTGCGGACCGGGACCGCGACCGCTGCGGGGGACCCCAGGGCTGGGGACGGGGGTGGGCAGGTGGCTCCAAAAGAGCCGTGAGGAAGCCAGGCTGCATTTGTGGGGTGCTTGCTGGCTGCGGGGTACCGGGGCAAGACAAGCGGTGGCACCCCCAGGAGCTGACCCGGGCTTCCCAGGACCGCGGCTCCTGGTCCGGGTCGTCCTTCCCTTGCCTGCTCGGAGGTGCTGATGAAAGCAGCAGCCTGGTGTGGAGCAGCTGTTGCCTCCCAGATGGGACTGCAGAGAAATTCTGCTTCCCAGGCAAGGCAATAAGCCCTCCTCGCTGTTGCAGTTGTTATTTCTTGTTATTGAGATTGGTCGGATGCTTGAGTCAAGCCAGCAATTCAGAACGTTCAGTTTAGGAAATCTTTTCTACTTTGTTTCTTTTAAGCCATGTTGTGAATTACTGTCTCTCTCTATATATGTGTTTTTTAAAGC
Organism: Strigops habroptila; assembly: GCF_004027225.2. NCBI lineage: Eukaryota > Metazoa > Chordata > Aves > Psittaciformes > Psittacidae > Strigops > Strigops habroptila. The sequence continues at coordinate 2,940,944 of NC_046358.1, forward strand.
CTGGATTTCGTTGTCTCGTCTCTGTTGTTCAGGAGTACAGAAAAAATTACTCATTTCCATACGAAATGGATAGGTTGAATTACTCCTCTCAAAGCTGTTGTGTTGGCTCTGATGGGTTTTATTAATCTGCCTTCTGTTTTTTCTCGTCATGATTTGGTTTGGCTAAAAGACAAACCCAGTTTAATCTGCTGACACCGCTGGGTGCCTGAGGGCTCCTGAAAGATGGAGATGTTCCCAGCATGATGCTGGTTGCAGTCCAGGATGGCTCTTGCTTTAACCACCAGACTAACGGCCCTCCTGCAGATTCACGTCACTGTGGGATGAGCCTCTGGTCTGGAAAAGGCTTCTCGCAAAGTTGTTTACCCCAGAAAAATCAGCTCATCCTGCACATTATGGGTTTGTTTTTCTTGGTTTTGCTCAACAGTGGGTCATACAGACAGGAAAACGTCAGTGGTTTTGTTTGTTGGGTGGGTTGTTGTTTTGGGTTTGGCCAGTAACAAAATTAACTACTTCAGGTTGAGGATTTCAGTATTATTTTACTATGAAACCATCTTTTTAAGTCCACAGTCAGTCTTCTGGGAGGAAAAAGCTCCATCCCGGCGTGGCTATGGTCTGCAATGCCAGACTCTTAACTACATGTAGAAATAGCTTCAAGTGGTACTAACAGGGTTAAAAGCAGTGATGTGACTGTTTCACTACAGTCTTATCACAAGTGAAACGTGTTACCTGAATGCCTTTAACCCTTTGGGACTTGCAGACCCACTTGGGCTTTGAAGGTGAACATCAAATCATGCCCTTTTAGCACAAGTATGGTCCTTCTTGCCCTCTCTGCCCCCCGTATCTGCTCCATAGTCTGAATAGCCTGTTCTTTGCAACAGCAGAGATGTTTTAGTTCAGAGCCTGTGTGCAGAAGCTGATTTAATAACTCCTGCTTTAGACTTGCCTCTATTAAAACAAATCCTGACCTTCCTATCTCACTGCTACCCATGGATGACAGCAATTGTTGACTCAAGCCATGGCTGCAGGCACTTGGTGGGTTATTGCATGTGTTGGTGTCAGTGAGAGGGAGAAATTTGGGGAGAGGAGAGGCAAAAGCCCCCTTAGTGCAGACAAATCTCTTGCAATGTCATGAGAGAGAAGAAAAGAGCCAGCCTGGCTCCAGGGTTATGGGGAATTGCTGTAAAAGAAAAGGCATTTGAGACCTAAATGGCCTTTCTTGTTGCTAAGTGCATTTGTAGCTGTTAGAAATAAGACCTGTTGAATGGTGTAATCGGAGGGAGAAGGAGACCCATCTGCAGCCTGTCAGGGCTCAAATCTCAGCTCTTGAGATAAAAATACTGTTCTCAGAATAAAAATCCCCTCTTGGAAAGTGCAGTTACTTTTCTCTCTTCCCTTTCACTGGTTTTCCTGGCCAGTTCCCCACTGAATCAAGTCTTGAATCCTCAGTTCCTCACCGTGTATTTTGCTAGTTTCATGTGGCTTTTGAATGGAATAAATGTGTAATGTATTCCAGCGTTACATGTTTATTCCATGCCTTTATGCCTATTCCATGCCTTTATGCCTGTTATTTATGCCTTCACATTAGGGAAGAATCATGACCAAGATGAACTGCATCCTGGTGACTGCCTGCATTGTCCTGGTTGCTTTTTGTAGTTCTGGTGAGTATAAGGGAGCTACTTTCCTGTAATGTTGTGACAGGGGCTGAGGAAATAATGGAAAAAATAACCAGAACAGCCTGGATTATTTAATACCACTTTGATGAACGACAGTAACCATCGAAGTAGGGCTTAGTTTCTGTTGCTGGGTGTCATTGGTCAGAAAAGAGAATCAAGTGCAGCATATGATGCTGCTTAATATAGCAACAGACCATTGTGTTTTGCAGCTGGAAGGTTCAATTCCTGTTGTGTAAGTTGGACACTCGGTGTATGGCACGAGAGAGAAATTAGGTGAAATAAAAAAGGGATAGAATAAAGCTGCTGGAAGTATCTCTTGTCTGTCCTTTTAGAAAAGGCAGGCTTTAAGAGTAGATAAAAGAAGCAAATACTAATATATTGTTCTGCAGGCACATAAAGGTAAGCGGCTTTAAAAATGATGTAAGTACAGGCTTCAAAATCTTCCTTTCAGAATTGGCACTCTCATTTGTACACTGTCAAAAGCTGGTGAATTTTAGCTTAAGTCTTGGGTTTAACAACCAGGCATATGTTTTGTGACAGACGTAGAGAGTGATTCTTTTTTCCCTTTTTAATGCTGTTACAGTCTCAGTACTTCATTATTCAGTAAAGATAAACCCTTGTCTCCTTAGGTTATGCCTTAAGGTGTTACCACTGCGAGAACAGCCCTTCCTTGTGCAAGACCAATAGTACTTGCTTAGCAACTGAAGATACTTGCTTGCAGATGAAATTTGGTATGTATCCTATCCTGCAGCCCTAAAATAAACATGGTTATATCAGTTTTCATTGCCTGCACACTTCTAATCTGGCCTTAGCATGCATTTCTTAGCCTTGCTCAAAAGAAGGTTGGGAATGCTTTTGAAGGTCATGCTTATATCCAAGCAACTGATAAAGATGATGATGATTTAGCTGATTTATACTTGAACAGGCATATACAAGGATAGCTTTGTATCCAGAATTAAAACAAAACCACAAAACAAACCATCAGGAAGATGGTCAAGGATATTCAGGGCATAGAGTTACTGTTCTAGTTGTTAAAAAACATTTCAATAGCTCTTTTACTGCCAGTGACAGGAGTTTCATTGGAAAACCAGAAGTACCAAGTCAAGTGCAATAATCTCCTGCTTCCCCCACTGGTTGCCTCTGCTCTAGGAAGATGCTGGGCTGGGTTTGGGCAGTGGGAACCAGATGGGACCATCTTGTTCCCCAGGAGGGTCCCTGCTAAAGCTTATGACTTGGCATTGAAGAAGGAAGTTTCTAACATCGCTGGAGCAGGATGCTGCTCTGTGCTGCTTGCATCCTAAGAGATTTTCTCTTTTTGCTATTTCCCTTGAGCCTAAACCTTCATGTACTTGAGGTGTCAAGCTAGGGGAAGTGGAAGATGAGCTGCTTGATGTCTGGTGTCCAGGGGAATGAGTGAGAAAAGGGGAGGACTCTTCTGCTCTTCAAGCTCTCTCTTCACATATTGCTTCTGGAAGTGGCACTGCTCAAATCCAATGGGACTTGTCTTCAGCACAAAAACTAGCTCGAGTTACTGAGCTTGTGCTGAGCTTTGTGGAGAGAGAATGGCCATGCTGTAGGACAATGCAAGAGCAGTGCAAGTTGAGCTAGATGGTGATGCACTGTCAGGAGCCCCAGAGCAGATATCACTCAAACTCCAAGCCTATATCTCCCAGTTGGTCATTTAGGCTGAATTGGAAGCACTGGTTAGCTTGAGCTAGAAATCTTTCTTAACCCATGGCTAAGAGCCAGTTGAGAGGCAGGAGCATGGGGTTGTAGGCAGTGATTCTCTGTCCCAAACCCAGTATTGCTTTCAGTAGTCTTTTAATCTGTTTCATTTCTTTTGTAGGTAAATTGAGAACCTCCTCCTGCTGGAAGGCATCCCAGTGCAGTATGAATGATATTGCTGAATTCTTCCAGTTGGATAATTTTGATTTCTTTTGCTGCCAACACGACTTGTGCAATGAGGGTGCAATTCTTGGGCTTAACAAAGCAGCCTTCAGTATTGCCTCTGTACTGACCATGTTCTGGATGCTCCTGTAACAATCCTCATTTCTATGCTGTACTTTCAAGCTGAAATTACACTAAATCATTCACTCTTTTCTGAATTGTACTTCTCCCATTTGCAGTTCTTAAAAGTGGGCAGAAACATTCCCTTTTAATTTTAAATGCTCTTTCCTAAGATTCCATCTGTTAAATCACTGTCTTTATTCATGGGAAGGAGATTTAGATTGTTACCAGTTACAGGGAATTTGGGTATTTTTTGGCCTGCCCTATTCATAGGGGAAATCACTTGTTATGAATAGTGTTATCTCATGGAGAACCTGGGTAAACTTCAGTGGGTGATGTGAGAGGGAAGGAATGCTCTTAAGTTTTGTGCTGGAAAACTGTCATTTCTTAGTATCCCTAAGGGCAAATCCACTACAATAAATTGTAATTATTGTAGTGGATTTGCCCTCAGCACAGGAAGTGTTGGATCATTAAGTATAAACTTGCTGCAGTCTTCATGATGAGGATGGGAATGTTTAGTTTCAAGTGATGTAGGCTCTTTGTTCCTGTCACTGTAACGTTTTTACAAGCCAATGATACGACCTTGTGAGTACTGTTATTTTGGGAGAAAGCATCTACATTTCTTAAACCAAAACCAAAATAATGCTGTAAGTGAGAAACACTCTTTTTCTATTTCGGTAAGCATGCAGACAACATGTGCCAGCTTCTTTTAGTTGGGTTTTTCCCCCCTCTTATACTTTATCCATGTCTAAGATTTTAACTAAGCGTGTGCTTTGCATACTTATCGGTACACTGAAAATGATTTATAAAATGCTAAGGAATTCAAGTGGCAGATCTAGTTGATTTTCCCACACATAACCCTTCAAGCTCCCACCTAAGAGTATTAAACAGAACCTTGCAGAACTTTCTGTTTTGACTTTTATGCAACACTATAAATGCCAATGCAAACTCAACATGTATTTATACAGCATGAATAAAACCCGCTCAGTTTGTATGTGTAAGGGGTCTGGAGCTGAAATACTCTCTACATTGCTCTGCCTCAGAGGTGGAGACAGAGCTTTGATACTCCTCTGGTGTTTAGGGACCCTCTCAATCAGGTACAATGCCAGCTTCTCCTTTTCCTCTTCTGGAGCTCCTGGCATGTCCCTGCAGGAGTTGTGGTCCATTCCCAGTGGGATATTCTCTTCCTGAGGACCCTCACTTGTGCTGTGCAGGGTGCCACAACACCGGTTCATCCAGTCATAGCAAGGGTGTTACTCCAAATCCACAATGTATTCTGCAGTGTATCTTTTGGTTAAGCTTCTGTTAGCTATGAAAGTATTCTGGGCTATCTCTGATCACTCAAAATACATACATCATCCTGTCTTTGATTAATAAAAATGTGAAAAAAGAAAATATGGAAAGCGTGGTTATTTGTCCACATTTACAGCTCTTTACAGCTGTGCTCAGTTTTGGTAGTGGTTATTTGCTTTAGGGAGCCGTTTGATAGGACAAGGGGTAATGTTTTTAAACTAAAAGAGGAGAGATACAGGCTAAATATATGGAAGAAAAGAAGAAATCAGTCCCTGATTTCCCACTCTTTTGTCCTTCCATCTCTTTATTTCCACCTGATTAACAAAAGCAGACACTTAGAAGACAGTAAGTTCTGCAGAGTGACTTTTCCCACTAAGGCACCACCATTTGTCACCACCTCATGCTCACTGTAGATGAAAAAGTGGTATTAAAGTACTGACTCAATATACAGTTAGGGGGAGGTTTATAGCAGAGAAGGTATCTTGTGTTAGACAAGCTGATAGATTCCTTCTGCTTAAAGCATCTTAGTTGCAGCGTTTTTGCTCTATTATGTTGTCAATGTCTCTCTTCTGATGGTTGGCACTTTTAAGCCTGTTTTATTACATATGTAAAATAGTAAAATATTCTTTTTTCTTTTGAAGAAGGGCAAAAAGAGGCTCTATTTTGCCTCTGATAATAGCTTGAACAATCATTTTTGGTATTTGTTTTTTGATAGCCTTGAACGCTTCTCTAATCTGTCATCTTTCTCCTTCCTTTCTCTTCTAGAAGCAGCTTGAGCAATGAGTCCTTGTGGTTTGCTCTAGAAGGCCACTTCTTTTGCAAAGATGAGCAGGAATGTTGTTTCATTCTCCTGGGGAGAATGCATGTGGCAAAGGAAAAGAATTTTCTATGATGGCAAACAATTGCTAAAGAAAAATGACTAGATTTCAAACATCCCTTGTGTCCCTCTCCTGGGAAAGGCAGATTAGGTATGGAGGCTGAAACATATCTCATGCCACTTACAAGCTGAATGGTGATGCAGGGTTTCATGGTTTGATATCTATTTGTGCCTTCTGAGCCTGCATGGCTGCCTGGTGAGCTCTGTCCTGCAGAAAGAGCTGTTAAACAGTGACTGCTGCTTGAACATTGGCACTTCTCCCAGTGCTGCTGTGTTACATCCAGATTTGATGGCCAGACCTCAGAGATGGAGAACCAGAGCCATCAAGACCTTAGATCAAACACAGTACTTTGTGACAGTAAGACACTATAGTACAGGGTGCCCATGATCAATTCTACATACAAGTATCACATCAGTGCAAATAGTGGTTTTGATTTGGGTTTGCAAATGCTTTAAAGACGGCTCCAGCTTTGCTCTGAGCTACAAACAACCCTCATCAACCTACAGAAAATTTTCTGTAGCAGTAACTGGTCATTTGTGTGCATAGACCTAGTCCAGGGTTGTGACTGTTCACTTTTACGTCTGTCCCTGTTCTCACATCAGTGATTTTTCACTCTATATAACAGTAGGGTTAATGTGGATGACAATGTCTTGCCTCTTATTTATATCTAATTATGGCACTGGTTTTGGATGGACTGGAATTTCTCTCTTTTCTGATTGTGACAACTAATTACAAGAAACTGAAGGACTGGTGGGAAATCACAAAATGCTGAGGCTGGAAGGGACCTCTGGAGGTATCTGGTCCAAACCCTGTGCTCAGGCAGGGCCATCTAAAGCCAGTAATCCAGGACCATGTCCAGGTGGCTTTCGACTATCCCAAAGTGCTGAGCTCAGGAGAAGGATCGCTTTCCCTGACCCACTGGCAATACTTTGCCTCATGCAGCCCAGGATACCGTGTGCCTGCCCTGCAGCAAGGGCACATTGCTGGCTCATGTTCAATTTGGTGTCCACCAGGATACTCATCTGCAAAGCAGCTTTCCAGCTGGTCAGCCCCCAGTACTGGTGCCTGGGTCATTCCCAGTCTTTGGAGCGGGTGTCACAAAACAGGGCTTGAACCCCAGGGACTCCTCAGTGGGAAGTGGAGGTGGCAGGGATTTTGTGTGGTTTAGCTGTGTCCTGCAAGCTACAGGGTAATGCAAAATATCTTCAAGGTGAACTGCTGCTGTGCAAGTGTGTCTGTTGCTCTCTGCAGTGAGAGCTGGGTAACTTACCACTATTGTGTGGGTTTGGTTTTTCGTTTGTTCTGTAATTATGTAAATGGTTTGCTCTGGTTTGAATTAGTGGCATGACTAAAACCTCATCCTTAGCTCTGTACCTTTGAGCATGCTTTTTTTGCCAATACACATCATTCATACACTAATGCCCGTCTAATCAGCAAAAGACTCTTCATCAGGGACTTTTCATCAGGGACTGTAGTGGTAGGACAAGGGGTGATGGATTTAAGCTTAAACAGGGGAAGTTCAGGTTAGATATAAGGAAGAAGTTCTTTACTGTGAGGGTGCTGAGGCACTGGAATAGGTTGCCCAAAGAAGTGGTAAATGCTCCATCCCTGGCAGTGTTCAAGGCCAGGTTGGACAGAGCCTTGGGCCACATGGTCTAAGAGTGAGGTGTCCTTGCCCATGGCAGGGGGGTTGGAACTAGGTGATCTTAAGGTCCTTTTCAACCCAAACCGTTCTATGATTCTGTGACTATTCTTCTCTGCATCTGCTTTTCAATATTCATTGCTCCGGTAACCACTAATCCCTTTTTTTTTTCCTAGGGGGGTTAGGGGGCATTTCACAAAGAAGTTATTTTTCCCCATAGGAGCAAGAAAAAGGAGCTGGTAAATGGAAGCTGCAGTAGCAGCAAGAAGCATGTGCAGAAATTTATTCTTGTGATCTGTCTTTGCCATTAATTCCTCCTTCAAACCCTCGTCCTGCTTTATGCTTCTGCGTGGTGGTGACAGTAGGGAGCTGTCAGGTAACTGTCAAGGTTGTCCTTTGACTTGAACTCGGGCATGGAGAGCTTGGAAGCCTTGTGGCACTGGTGGGAAGGTAGGGCTGATATACCTGGTTGGTAGGGATTTTGCTTTATCCTGTCTGAAGTCCTTCTCACTCATCAAACTAAGGTGGGATGTCTCTGTGCTATTTCAGGATGCAGGAAATTGTGAAAAGAAGCAGATGCATGGGAAAAAAAACAGAATAGGAGAGCAAGCAACTTCCTCCCACTGCTTGTGGGAATGAGAGGAATGAGGAGGCTGACCAGCAAGGAGCCTTTATTTTGTCAAAAGGAGGAGGAATTGCTAAGATAATAAAGTAGTCCCAACAGAGAACTGCATGTTAAGTAACTTGCTACTGCACTAACTGGGGCACCTGGATACTGCTGTTACCTTAATATTAAATGCATTTAATAACAACACTGTTCCTCCAGCTGGAAGAGGATTTAATGTGCCTGGATCTCTACATGTCTCCAAGGGGCTTGGATCTAGGGCTGGCTTCATAGTAGGGAAGGTAGGCTGCAGTCTGGGCCTAAACATCCATGCCAATGTTGTCTGTAGGAGACCCACATGTGTTTGGGCAGAAACGAGTACACTGCTTACTGACCTGCTAAAACAATGTCAGTATTGCACTAACAGGACATTCTGCATCTAAGAGAGGGAGAAGAAAGCATCTAATTGGCTGTGGGATCTCTGGAAGAAGCAAGTTGTCATTTCCACTCCCATCTTTCCAAGAATAATTTATACACTGGGATAAAATAAAGACCTGCAGATGATACTATCTCTATGGGTTTATATGCTGCATCTCTTATTATAGTATGACAACTTACAACCTAGAAAAAAACAGTTCTGGAGCCTAGAAAAGAGAAAGCTTAAACATGCTTTTCGTTTCTTTCACTTTAGTGGAATGAATAAAGAAAAACGTTTGGAGCAATGTTTCAGAAAAGAAGGTTTTCTGAAATGTGAAACTGATTCTGCAGTCAATTAAGATGATGGTACAGGTTTAAACATGAAGCAACAGAGACGTAAATACAGTGTGTTCCCTCAGGCAACTCTATATGCACATCCCCATACAGGAGAGCTGAAAATTCTGTAATCCTTGCCTCCTGCAGAAACCACAGGGCAGGCTCTGCTCAGAGACCAATCCTTCACATGTAAGCCTTCTATACTGATGTCGTTTTGCTTATACCTTCTGCTTCTGCTGCTCTTGGTTTTACCTCAAAGCCCCGGGTGTTTATTTGGCTGTAGATGAGGACAGCTGTGCTATAACAACAGTTGTGAGCAGAATTTCGGTACTGCAGATACACTGCAGGAAAATCTCTGCTCAGAAATGAAGGAGGAGAAAAAATTACCTGGATATAGACAGACTTACGGACTGTTGCATCTGAACCCTCCCTCCTACATATGAAAATTTCTACATGTGATCCAGTGTTGGTTCTATTTAAGTGGTTAGGAATCTTGCAATGATTTGGATGCTCTTGGGATTCAGATCCCAGCACTGTTCTGAGTCAGCTGAGATATTCATGGCACGCCACTGCTGTTCAAGAATAATAACTTCACCATTCTTCACTCTATAGGGCTGGTACAATGCTTGATATAATTTAAAGCAGCCACCAATCTGGTGGCTGAGGATGAGAGTGAAGCACATTCATTTCATTTTCTCCTTTCTGACAGCTATGAGAGAATCTACTTTGGTGCAGGTTTGGAAGAAGACAAAGCAAGCTATGGAGATACTGCAGGATGGGACTAAAATCATGAAGGTTACAAGCTGAGCAGATGGTGGTTGTGGTCAAATGCACTCTGGTATTTGTTTTGAAGACCACTGCAAACCTAAATTGACAGAAGCAAGAAACATGACTGTCTAGCTTGTGCTCTGCTGGATGCATGAGGAGCACTAATCATTGAGTAGTAATGAGAATATTGGCTTAAGTTTCCTTTGGGTTTCATTAAAATGCACAGTACTTTTGACTCACTACCTTGCCCAACAGTGTCTTGAGGGTGCACCATTTGCATGAGTCCCAAAGAAACCTTTATTCTCGTGAGTGCTCTGTGACGCATTCAAGCCTGCAGCGCTGTGGTTCGTTTCAGACTCCTATTTCCAGAGATGCTAATGTCTTCCAGAGGACTTCAGGCACCCATCATCATCTGTCATATTACTAAATGGTGAAGGCATGGATGGGAACACACACAATGCAGTACAATCAGTTAGCTCACATCTGAAATGAATGGAGATAGTCTGCAGCGTTGCACCAGGACAAGATTAAAGTGATTAAAATTATAACTGCATCTTGAAATCTAATCAGTTTTAAAGTCTGATGGGCCTCTTCCTTCCTGTTCCCAGTCATTTTAACGTTGTAGTGTCCTGTAAATTAAGGCTTATTCTCTGTTCCATGTATTATAGGATGAACTGATGCGTGTCTGGGAAATGCTGGGGCTGTAGCTGGGGCACACCAGAGACCAGACAGTGCCAGATGCTGCCAGAAAGCTGCAGTTTGCACACAGAAAAAAGGACTATATAAACTATTACAGAAGGCAAAATACAAAAGCTTCTGCTGTCAGACACAATGTGCTGCTTGATTTGTTCTTACAAGTATGTTCCACCTGATGGAAAGCTGAAGGTGGTTTCTTTTTTCTGTCTAGAAAAAGGATTTTCAATCCATTCCTCCCCCTGAAAGCAAGCTCAATATAACTATTGTTATGAAAATTCCCTTCCCTAACTATACAGCAGCCAGCCTGGGTAGTATGAAAGTGTTTTAACTCTGTCAATCTATATATTAGTTCATATTATACACTGCAAAGTAATGAGGTAGTGGAATTTTACTGGAGACTTTGGCATTGTTCATGTGTAAGTATAACAAACTAAAGGACAGCCTGGCCCTGGAAAGAAGGACTTTGCTTCTTGAAAGCTTAAAGCTGTCCATGAAGGATAAAAAACACCCTTGAACAACCAAGATAACACCAGCATCCTGTTGTACTTGAACAGCTGAGGGGTAGAAGGATCCTGTGTAGAACCACATTTGGGGTGCCCCAGTTTAATGGGGACACCTCATACACATCAACTATTTACCTTTGGATTTCTCTGTGTTCGAGCCTGGCTTGTCTCCATCGCCACGGGCCAGTTGTCACGTTATGTGCACCTTGGTGACCATGAGTGTCCTTGAAGACCTCCACTGAATAAAATCCCTTCTCTCTACAGGAAATGTATCCAAGGGCTTTAATTTTCCCTAATGTTTAACTTCCTTGCTGAAATGTAAGTCTGTTGCGATCACATCCCCTCACACACAGAATGTGTTCAGGTTCTTTCTGCAGGGTCACCCTTCTCCCCTCTTGGAACTCTTCATCTGGCTGGGAACATACAACCCGCTCATCCAGCCTTTCCTCGATCCCTCTGCTTGCTTCCACTGAATAATCACCTTTATCTCATTTTTTATTGTCTCGGGGATGATTTTTTACCTCAGGTGACCTTTTTTTCTGGTTTTCTTCCCTTGCCAAGATGACATTTTGAACAGTTTGCGGTCCATTGTACTTTAAAACACCCGTAGGCTTTTGTTCAGAGGATTGAGAAGTCTTCACCACCACCTCCGGGGGGGTCGCTGCCGGATCAGGGGAACTGGGAGGGGAACCGGGAGGGAAACCGGGAAGGGAAACTGGGAAGAGATCAGGGGGAGGACCGGGGAATGAGACTGCTCCCGGCCGGTCCTCCTCTCCGCTAGGCGGCGCTGGCGCCACAGGGTGATGCCTGCCGCCGGGGCGTGGCGGACGCTGAGGGGGCTGTGCTGAGGAAGCGGCGGCGGTGACCGGCTGCGGTTCGCAGGGCCCGGCGGCCCCACCGCTCCCCCGCAGGTGAGTGGGGCCGCCGGGGTCCGCTCCGTTATGCTTCATTCCCTTCCTGCCCCCTGCAGGCTCTGCTGAGTCTCGGCGGAAGGTGCCGCACCTGCCCGGGCCCGTCCCCGCCTTCCCGGGGGGCGGCCGGGGCCCCTTGGGCCGCTGGCTTAGCAGGGCACGTCCGAGGAGGGAGGCTCCCGGCCAGCCCGGTCTCCGCTGTGGAGCTGTCTCTGATGTCTGCCCGTGTCTGAAGTGGACGGAAAGGTGGTCCCCCCTGTGGGGCTTGCTGTGCTGGAGGCGTTCACCGCAGGGAAGGAGGGCATAGGGGTGTTCGTGCACCTCCAGTCCCAGGCTGCTGGTAGCACCGCAGTGCAGAAGCAGCAGGCAGCAGCAGCTGCACCCGGCTGCTGTGGTGGAAATAGCTAATGCTCTGTACATGCACCTGTGCTTCACTGGGGCCTCTGCGCTGATCCTTTAATTCTCCAGTGGTGCCCTGTTATAAAATAGTACTTCCCTTGCATGTTATTTTAAGAGGAAAATGTGGTCTGTGCTATTAAGAAATACTGTTTATAATAGACATAATAGCTATACAAATATATTGCATATTAACTTTACAGAGTGCATGGAGACCTCAGAGCAGCCTTCCAGTATCTGAAGGGTGTCTACAAGCATGCCAGAGAGGGACCCTTCAGCAGGGACTGTAATGATAGGACAAGAGATGATGGGTTTAAACTTAAACAGGAGAGATTTAGGTTAGATATAGGGAAGAAATTCTTCCCTGTGAGGATGCTGAGGTGCTGGCACAGGGTGCCCAGAGAAGCTGTGGCTGCCCCATCCCTGGGGCATCCCATTCAAGGCCAGGTTGGACACACGGGGTTGGAGCAACCTGTTCTAGTGGAAGGTGTCCCTGCCCATGGCAGGGGGTTGGAACTGGATGAGCTTTAAGGTCCTTTCCAAGCCAAACCACTCTGATTGTATGATTAACGTGACTTCAGTGTTTGTGCTGCTTTGTTGTATGTCATGTGTCGGTGCAGTTTTTGTCGAAGAGCTTAAAGTCGTCGGTGGCACAGGCCATTTGAAAACAAGTTTAGCTTATTCAGTAGAAGAACCAACATCTTGGCAAGCCATCAAATAAGGATAAAATAAAAAATATGCAGATACAGGAAGAAAATAATATTCAAATGCTGTTATTTCAGTGGGTGTGCACAAAAATTGTTGTAGGAAATGGATTTAAAATAATAAAACACCGAAGTTTTTACACACTTCTGCTATTCTCTGTTTTTCTTCTGTACGTCTGTGGCAGAGAGGAGAAAGGGGACTACCATTACCTTTCTTGGTAGTAAGGAATGGAGTTCTGCCTTAGTGTTTTATTCCATAGTCTTTGTTTCTGCAAGAGAAGAGGGAAAGTTCCTTAATAGCTTCATAGTGAGAACTCAGATGAGTGCTCTTTGAAGCCACTTTTTTATATCAGAATGATTTTGGAAAGGATGTGGGAAAAGCTAGAGAAACACAAGAAGTTCTGTGGCACCAGCAGACTGTTTCTCTGCCTGGGTAGTCATCCCAGTTTGTATTTGTAAGAACACAGTTCATTATTTTACCATGTACATTGGTCACCCTCCAGCTGTGGGACTTCTGTGACCGCTTCAGTGTGAGCTGTTGCTGAAATCTTTCCTCTCTGCTCTTGTGTGCTTCTCAGTGCCCCTTGTGCTTGGTCCTGTGATATCTGACTCAGGGGAGTAAGGAGGCTGGAAACTACCCAGATGAATAATGCATGGTTAGTTTTTTTCAGCTGGATTTGGCTGCAGCTACTGCTGGGACAACAGACTGGACAAGTATGAAGGCAAAGCTGCCAGCGGGGCTTTTTGTTAAACCCGTTGTGATAAGAACCAAAACCTCAGTTGTACTTTGAGTATCAGAACAGACTTGTTTCATAAAACTAAGTGGGCCTCTTGTATCTCTTGGATTTTGTGAAAGATTCAACTGTCCTGCCTGTTGTTCTTCAGTGAAGAAGATGTTAACAAGTGACTGCAGTGGATGGCAAAGAATGGTTATCAGCACAGTAGAATGGGCAGGATGAAGGGCAGGATGAGGGGCTGGCAGTGATAAGCAACGTCAAGCCTTGGAAATGAGGGGAAGCAGTTTGGACTTGGAGGGGAAATACATATCTGTCACTGTGAAAACTTCAGAGAGGGTAGCCACAAATAATTTGGACTTCCTGCTTTTCCTATGCTCAATGCCTGATAGTGCTATGTTTGGGACATAGGCTGCTGAAGGAAGGGAAATGGTGATGGAAAACTTAACTGCGTTATGTTTAGATGTACTGCAAGGAGAAGGGATTGAGTTGAGTGGTCCAGTGTCCAGATTGTGCATACATCAGAAAGTAGCAGCTCAGGTATTCAGGTAGCACAAGAAGTGAGCAAAAGTGATTGCATCAGAGCTGGAAAGGAGCTAAAATAGTCATAAATTAAATACAAATGCACCACTTTACATCTAGTGAGTCATTTTGTCCTCCTTGTACCTGGGTAACTCTTTTATGTAGCTGGAAATGAGCTTTTCACTAAGAACAGATTAGATGTTACAGCTTTGGAGTAATTATGAGGGGAGGTTTTTACTTACAAGTTCTGTAATTCCCACCCCCAAGCCTATGGCTTGTTTGTTGATTTTAATGTTAGACAAGATTGTTAGGAGAATCCAGTTTGGCCTTGTAGATAATGAAGGCCATAGATTGCAGTCTGTGGTTCCTGCTTTTAGCTTTGAAATGATAAACAGCTTTAAAGGCAGCCTCTGCTATCATTCTGCATAAATTATTGGATAAGCTATGTGCTAATGTGTTTTATAAACTGCTTTCCAAATTCACTACTTTAAGATAAGCTATGTGTTAATGTTTGTAGCCATGTGTTAATGTTTGTTACAAACTGCTTTCCAAATCCATGACTGGTCTGTGTGTGCATATTTCAAAAGTCTGTAATACAGATTAGAAAGGAGACAGTGTTTGCCTCTGGATGTTGCTAGTTGGAAGTGAAAATGACTGAACATCTTCATCCTGCTATTTGGAGTATTATCCAGAAGCCAAGCAAGATACCTCAGTCTGTTCTTAAAATTATACCTCCAAGACACAAGTGGAATTTACTGCATCGAATATTGTATAGACTTTGCCTGTTTTTCTCAACTGAGTTGGTCACTTTTATTCAGTAAAGATCTAAACCTTTGAGCTGCCTCGTACCTACTTGATCTTTAGGATTAGTAAACACAGCCTATACTTGTATTTATTAGGAAGCTGCAGCTTTCCATAGTCAGAAACTGCAATTATATAGAAATATGTCTGGTACTTGGGTGCCATTTAGAAGTTTGTGGTACTTGATTGGGAGCAAAAGAAGCAAGGAGCACATGGGGGTTCAGATGGAGGCCTTTTATATGTGATCAGTGACGTCAAAGGTTTCAGATATGCAGCAGTCACACAACAATTAAAGCACTTTGTTCTTCAGTGCTTTTAGACTGTATGTATGATGTTATAGAAATATGCATTGATATAACCCCTGTTATATTGCAGTGGCTGGCAGTGTGTAAGGTCAGGTTAAATATTAGCAAACTATATGTAGTTTGTATCTTTATTAATATGTGGGACAAGCAACTATGCTGAATAATGCTTTATGGTATTTACTCTTTAAAGACTTCTTTGGATTATTTTTGATAGTGTTGACATTTCACTGACTAGCAGTTGTTAGAAGAGGCATACTATGCATATTTCGTACATAATTTCATCATTTCTCAACTCAATAATGTGGTGGAGGTCAGAGGTGGTCAGAATTAAACAAACAAATCAGTTTCAAGCATTTTACAGTGAAAGATGTAGAGAGAAGTACAAGTTAATGACAGTTATCTGAGAGTCACTGATACTTACTGTGGTATTATTTCATTTATGTTTCCATAGCCATCGTGAAACTATGTGGAAATGGGGTAGTGGAGACGATTCTCCTTCCAAAACAGTAGTAAGTACTGAATTACTATTAAAATAATTTTTTCTTAAGAACATCTGACATAGAGAATCTTTACTTGTTGATATATTAATGGTGTGTATTTGCTCTTTCACAAGTACGTTGCTTAACTAGTTTTACCATGACTCAGTTTTAGGGCTCTAAAAGTCAGGCTGGGTTCTTGCTTGCTACTTGGTATTTAATCTCTTGTGTGTAACACAGCTGCTCTATTCCTCTTCACCATGCTTATCTTGCTTTAAGAAAACATCTGTAGGAATTACATAAGCTTTATCCCAAGCGTATTTTTTGGGGTATAGCATGTCCAATACCAATATTTTATTGCTGCCAGATTCAGCAACACTACTGGTTGTTACAATGCAAATCCAGTAAGGAAATCCAGTTTTAGATATCTGAAATGCTTTGATGGTTTTGCTGTATTTCAAACTAATATTCCTAAACCAGTTTCTAAGATTTATAATCTCAGGTCTATCAGACTTGCCAAACTTGGTATAGGTACACATAGTACATGTACGTTTTAGCGTTGCACTTTAATAATGCTTACTGAATGTTTAAAAACCCCTAAAGCAACAGCAACTGCAGACTTCTTGCAGGAGCAGTCTGGTCTGCACCATTTTGTTTGTTCAAACTGTACTTGATGTCTGCAGGCTGCAGGCTCACAAGATGCAAGCAGCATGTCGGTGACGGATTTGACTGACCAGCTGACAAGTACTGAACAGCTGGTGACACAGCTAAAGGAGCTTGTCAGGGAGAAGGATGCTGAGCTTCGGAATAAAGATCTTCAGTTAAAGGTACCCTGCATGTATTCTTGCCAAAAAAGACTGTTTAAAAAACCCCTTTGGTCCTGTTTATCATGAGCTGTTTTCATAGAGACAAGCTTTTAGTCAGTTATGACAACTCCTAGGAACACAAGGAGCACAACTCTAGGAACACAACTGTGACAAGTTAGTCACAGTTAGCTGTTATGGTTCTTGAACATCACTGCTTTTTGCCAGTGTGTCTTCTGTTCCAAAATTGTAACTGGATTTGGTATTACATTACAATGTGTGTTCCTTGCATGAGCAGACGCACTTAAGCATGGCTAGGGACAGGCTGACTTTCCAAGAGCTAGAGGTGTATGGTCATTTTAGCTAAATATGGGGAAACCCACCATCTAAATCATTACTGGGCATTTAGTGAGATGCCAACTCACCTCAAACTGATTTTCTGTAGATAATTTTTTTATTTCTCCTTCCACTATATACGTCTTTTTGTTGTATAATGATCTTACTATTGATGCTACTATATACTACCTTCTGCTTCTGATTGGCATTAAGGAGCATCAAACTGGAAAGAGTTTATCTTTAATATCCTGAAGACTTTTGAGGGTTTGTTATTCTTTACTCTGTTGTTCTTTAAACAGCCATAAGGTGATTGTGTTCCTGCAGGAGACTTAGTTTTACACTTATGAAAAAGTATCTTCTGTGGACACAAACAGCCAAGTGTTAAAATACTGAATTTTCTCAAACTCATTGCAAATTAAGTTTACTCTTTAAACAAAAATGCTTTTATAGTATTACGAGTTAACTGTTCTTGTTAAAAAATCAAGCCCTGAATTTGTATTGCTATCAGAAAAATAGGACGTTTTCTAACATCGTAATGCTCTGGATTCTATACTGTAATAGTAACTATGTGCAGAAAGTTTAAATAATGAAACAAGGTTGTTTCATGTATGCAGACCTGTTGCATGTGACATTAGAATGTGTCTCTTCAGGGGAAAGAGACTTTTTAGACTTTAGGTCTCTCTCTCTCTTAATGGAAGAGTTGCAGGATGCAGTTGTTCATGTAGCTAATTTAGTCCTTCATGACTTTGATATTTGTAGGAGGAGAAGGAATCTGCTGATGCCAAACTTTCCAAGTTAAAACTGCAAAACAAAGCCAAGGTTGCATCGTTAACCTCACAGTTGGAAGAACTTAAGAAACAGTTAGCAGTATCAGGAGGCTCTGAGGCGAAAGCAGAACAAAAGAAGGTAAGTGTTCTTATGTTTTAAAGCAGACATAATTTCTGTAAGGCTGCAGACAGTTTTGTGTGCTGGACTCAAATGTGGAACCCAAGTTCAGATTTTGAGCTGAGTCAGATTAGGATGAGTTTGTGGGTACTGTCAGTCCATCTGTGTATTTCTATTTCATTCTTCTTTATCTTTCTATAGAAATTTAGAAAACTGTACATTCCTTTCAAATTGTTTTAGTAAAATAACCTTCATCTTAGTAGCAGCTCAAAATCTTAACTCATGTGAATCAGGAAGATAAGTTTGTGAGAAGGAAAACAAAACATAACTTGTTACTTCAATGTCCAAGATAAAATTGGAAATATAAAAGTGTCCTTGGTAGCAAAATGTAAATTGTTGGAAAGTCTCATTTAAGTGATCAGTGTTTTTGTAGTAGTGCAGTTTTGTGAGTGGACTTATATTTCTTTAACATGGCATGTTTTAACTTCATGCAGCCTCTAAAATAACTTCAGCGAGGCTTTAATGTTTCTAGAGGTTTTGTTCTTTTAAATGTATGTTTAAAGGGAACAGAAGCAGATCAGTTTGAAGTCTTCAAGTGTACTCGAAAGAGACACAGGAGGTAGTTATTTATGCTATTTTGCTAATAAAGCATGTTCTTAGCAACTGCACTTGATTTCTAATGGCAAATGTTTTCTATAACTCAGTAGTTACACCTATTGAAACTCTGATTAGAAGCACTGTGCCTGGGAGCAGTTTAATTTACACTTTGTTCCCCCAAATAATCCTTTTTTACCTCTGAGTTATATGGACTACACTTGGCAGGTTATACGGGTTATAATTGCTAGAGGAAATAAAAGCCATTATTGCATGCCCCAGTCCATTCTGCAGCAATAATTATCATTAATAATTGAAATACAAAGATTTTTTACAACTTTGATACAAATGCTATGCCTAAGATGTCTAGCTTCTACATGGAATATGTAATATGTAAGAGAATGGAAACACAAACCATGAGTAAAGTCCACTTCTTCTCATCAGTATTATCTGAATAGGAAGAGGTACAGAAGTCAGGTGTTACCTACTTATGTAATACAAACCTCCCTGTTTTTGCAGGCATCAAAAGATGGTGACCAGGAAAATGCAGCGGCAAATCGTGGGAAAATATTGGTACTGAGAAGAAGAATTGAAGAACTAGAATCCCAGATCACGCAGAAAAATGAGGAGCTACAAAAAAAGGTGGTGTTTTAGGTGATGCCAAGCGTGTGGCTTTTCACATCTGTGCTATAGGATTATGTTTCAATACAGTTGTTTAAATATTTAATTATATCTTAAGTTAATAAGCAGATACTCTGAGAGTTTTCTGTTGAGTAGACAGAGATGTTTATACACTGCAACCTGCCTGAGCAAAGGCAGTGAGAATTCTGTCACTGTGTCTTTAGTGAGCAGTGAATCCTCAAGCATGCTTTTGTAGTCATTTGAAAATGAATAGAATAGGAAACACAAATACAAACATTGTGGGTTAATGTTCTATTTATGCTGTTTTGCTTCAGGTCTTGTTGCAATAGTAAGTTATGACAGGAGGAAGTATAGGCAAGGGATGATTTCATGTTAAAGTTCGTAGCTGTTCTCGGCAGTGATGTGTTTTGTGGACATGTCCGTTCACTGTGGAAAGTGGCAGCAAATACTGAAGAATTTCAGAGAAAAGGTTCAATAATTAAAGATTCCACTTGAAATTGAACCAGGTTCTGAATTTGATTATCATTTTTTCAGTACCCTAATACAGGCAATAAGGAAATAGTGCAAACTGTTCTTGTTTTCATTTTCAGAGTGTTGAGCTGGAGGCGCAGCGCTGTCGCGGGGCTGAAATGGATGCCATGCTGGCAGAGAAGGAAAAGAAGTTAGCTGAAAGAGATGCCTATATCATTGATTTACAGACAGCATGTGGATCAAGTGGTGTTGCCAATGAAATACTCTTGCCCAATGAAGAATTGAAGGTATATTAGCAGCTCAGATGTAAAATCTCCATAGAGGTTTCAAGGAATCAACAAATTCTGATGTCTTATACAGTGGCTGCTTCTCTGAAGCACAGTCATGTGAATAAAAATTCTTTACTGATTATTTTCATTTATGTTAGTAGTTCTATATTTATTTACTTCTTTTGTCACTACCATTTATACATATTATTATCAACTTTGGAATCTGCTGAAAAATTTCTTTCCAAGTAAGACCAAACCTGATTTTGAGTTTAATGTTGCTTTAACTGAGGGAAGAGCTTCTGTATCTTTTTTCTGGGTCCATTCTTCTAATGGTCTTTTGGTTTGCATTCTAAAGAATCAGCTGGCTGTTAAGGAGTCATCACTACAAAGCATGCAGGTTCTAGTTCAGAACCTTACCAAGAAGGTTGGAGACAGTGAAGAAAAATGTAGCCTGTTCCAGGAACAGATTGAGAGTCTTAAAAATATGCAGAGCAAAGAAAGAGAACTTTTCCAGGGAAAAGAAGCCACATATATGGAAAATGTAAGTAAATGCACTGAAAAAATATTTACATTCTTTGGTGGAAGAAGTAGTATCTTGGCTCTAGTGTTTCTAGCTCAATAGTTAGAAATGCCATTTTTAATTTTGGATGATTTTTGAGTAAAAAGATCTATATGGTGTTCAGATGAAATGAGGATAATGAAGCAGCAGATAGTTTGTGCTGGTGATAATTGAGCTTGAAAGTTTCGTGCCAGAAAGGAGTTTAAGGATGTGGGTGGTGTTTGGGCATAGAGGCACCAGTGTGTAACAGGGAGAAATGGGTTGTGCAGAATTCCAGTTGAACAACCTCCAAACATCTCTTTCTCATAGCTCAAGGTGCAAAAATGCATGCATGCAGGGGCTGGTAGTGGTTTTGGATTATTGCAGCCATTCTTGGCACAAATGGCTGTTTGACAGATGGCTTTCAGTTG
Organism: Strigops habroptila; assembly: GCF_004027225.2. Classification (NCBI taxonomy): domain Eukaryota; kingdom Metazoa; phylum Chordata; class Aves; order Psittaciformes; family Psittacidae; genus Strigops; species Strigops habroptila. The sequence continues at coordinate 2,961,579 of NC_046358.1, forward strand.
TGCTGTGGGCTGTCTGGCACACTTCTTGGTATGAGAGCATGGGAAAAAAATTGTTTTCCTCATGATTGAGAAAGAGCTGAAGAAGTTTGGTGTACTTAATGGGAAACTTCTCTGGAAGACAGCAGCTGATGGACAGGGCAAGACAAACAACAACTTATTAAATAATACTTAAAAAGAAAAGGTGGAACTAAGGAGCATGTTGCCCATTCCTTTGTGTTACCAGTTCTTCCAGCTCTATTGGAAGCTATATCTCAGGTTTCAATGTGATGTGCCTGATCCCTCGGCATTTGAGTTCTACCACATATGAAACTACTTGTCTCAGTATTCCCCACGTCATTTGATGTCTGAGTTTATTTTATCTGTAACAAAAAAACTGCTTCTGATGCTGAACATGACCACACCTGTTCAGCAGCAGACAGGAAATCAGTTTTAATGCAGAGATGAAAGAAAAAGACAAACAGTTGTGACTGTAAAAGCCATTTCATGAGCACAGTTTCCTCACGCTGATGTGAATCTGGGTAGGACTTTATGTGAATTTATTCAAAATACCATTAGTGAGATTCCAAAAGGTATATCCAGTCCTTACAAAAAGTTTAAGATAGACAAAGACACATTGGAAGTAGAATACAGGGTTTTGAAGAGGAGACAGCTATGTTTCAAAGCTGAAATTTGGGCTTAATCAATGGAAACTTGCTAGAAATGAATGTAATCAGTATAATCTTTTGGAAATTACAAGTCTGAGGACAGTGGCATCCAAAAAAGAAAGGTGGAGATCTGTGACATTAAACAAAAATGAATGGTACCATGCTTCTCATTTAAAGTGTATTATTGTGGAATTGAGACAAATTTTCTGTAAGCTGGAGGTTTATCTACATGCACCACTGACATCAGTAATCACTGACTGATCAGTATGTTTGCAATTAACTGGAAGCAAAGTTCAGACTTACAATAGAATACATTATCTTGCTATACTTTAGTTAGACAATTCAGGGTACTTTTACTATCCCTTTGTGGACTGGTTTCATATTTACTTTCTCTGTGTTTTTAGGTACGTGTGTATCAAAATATTATCCATGAAAAGGAAAAGGAACTGCAGGCACAGAGAGAAAAGCACGAGCAGGAGCTCTTTAAATTAGCTGCGAAATCTGACGCAAGTGCTGACCTAGAACAGGTATGTTGCTTTGGAAACTCAATAGCTTGCTTTGATTTAGTTAGAGATGGCAATTTGGAATCATGTAATTACTAACCTCTGCAGCACAGTTCAGATCTCTGCTTGGGAAAATAAAGATAAGTCTTTTTCTTCTTCATCGATTGCTTAATTTTGTTTTGTTTTGCTAGCTACTAAAGGCCTTGAAACAGAAGCTCCATGAAAAGGAGGAAGTAATGCTGGGAAGGACGCAGGTGATAGATGTCTTGCAAAAAGAACTGGATGCCAAGGACCAGCAATTGAAAGTAAGAAATAGAATCACAGAATCATAGACTGGTTTGGGTTGGCAGTCCAACAGGCAGGGACACTTTCCGCTAGACCAGGTTGCTCAAGGCCCCATCCAACCTGGCCTTGAACACTGCCAGGGATGGGGCCAGCCACAGCTTCTTGAGCAGCCTGTGCCAGCGCCTCACCACTCTCACAATAAAGAATTTCTTCCTTACATCTAACCTAAATCTCCTCTGTTAAAGTTTAAATCCATCACCCCTTGCCCTGTCACTACAGTCCCTGATGAAGAGTCCCTTTCCGGCATTCCCGTAGGCCCCTTCAGATAGCGGAAGCTGCTCTGAGGTCTCCACGCAGCTTCTCTTCTCCAGGCTTAACAGCCCCAACTTTCTCAGCCTGTCTTCATACGGGAGGTGCTCCAGCCCCTGATCATCCTCATGGCCGTGTCTGGATTTGCTCCAACAGTTCCACACCCTTCTTATGTTGGGGATACCAGAACTGTACACAGTGCTCCAAGTGGGGTCTCAGTAGCATACATGCACAACCAAACCAATCAGGTCAGTTACAAGTTCAAAAAGCTGTTTGGTTGTGCACAAAAGATAATTTTGCATAAAATATTTAGGCAGTTCTTTGGAGGCCTTGGCATGTGCTAATAACACAACCACAGTTGTGCAAGCAAATACTAATTCCAGTTAGAAAATTAATTTAAAGGAGAAGCAAAGTCTATGAAATACAAAACTGTCAACTCTCACCCATAGTTTGTCTTGATTAATTTTGGGAACTTGCCATGTAGGGAAGACTTTCTAGTGTCAATAGATTTCAGCTTCTCTAGTTAGAGACTGCAGCAAGACCCATAATCAAGGCTTAACTTTTTTCCCCCCAAAGAGAGTGTTTTGCTCATTGTGTGCCTTTCTTTTGCTGTGTTTCTAATGATTGCAAAAGCAATACCTAATCAAGGTTCTCTGTGTTTAAGCTTTTAGCATGACCCCTGATTATAGCCTTTGAGTGCGGCTGCTCAAGTTCAACAGTGTAGAAAAAGGACTTTGTGGTCACCGAGATAGATATTAGGGACTCTCTGTTGGAACAGGCACATTACAGCCTGTCTGGGTGCCAGGTCCAACATTTTAGCTATTTCCACCAAATTTTCACCTTCCCAGGCAGTTTTAACCATATTTTGGAAACGTTCCCTGTGCTGTTCTGCACAGCTTCTCTACTTGGACAGTTTATAATCCTAGGTTTATGCATCATGAAAGTAGTTTTTTGAACAGCAGGACTAATGTGAGTGGACTGCTCTGCTGCAGTGATCTTTTCTACCTATGTGTTAAAATAACTGATTTAAAGGCACTAAAAGGAGAATAAGTGTTAACAGAAAACTAGTTAGCAACAAAATATTGTAAAGAAGAACTAGATCAGTTTGCCAACTTTAATTTTAATGGACGTAGGTGACAATACCTAGGTGGCCTTTTAGTGAGCATTCTTAATCTTTGAGATCACTGTTAAAGAAGTCTGCTTCTGGGTTTGTTGTTTGGTTTCTTTTTAGTATTCCATAGAACCAGCCATTCTTTTTTACTCCATTTTCACCTATGGGAGTGGTTGCATGTAGTTTTCTATCAAACAGTGATGCCATTTTGCTCAAGACCCCACTTCAGTTTTGGAAAGTCAGAGCTGAATAGTAGAACTTTTGTAGTAGAGCCAGATTACCAACAGTAGCCCTGATTCCTGATTATAGTATATGTAGGAATACAGATACAATATTTTGACAGTGGTATAAAAATACTTGGCGTTAAAATAGAAAGGCATTTTTTGGTTTTCTTCTTTTTGTTTTCCAGGAGATTAATGAAAACCTGAAACGTCTTCTGTCTGAAAAAGAAAACCTCCAGTCTAAACTGGATGCTGAGAAACACGTAATGAGAGCCCAGTTAAGAGACATGATGGAGAAACACGAGCTTGAAATGACAAAAGTTAAGGAGAAGTATAATGCTGAACTGCATGAAATTCAAGAGAAACATGAAACTGAGCTGCAAGAGAAGGATCAGGCCCTGTTTCAGCTTAAGAAACAAGTGGAGGAGTTAAGTGGTAGAGGACAGACTACATCAAAAGAAGTTGGAGATCTGGAGTCTATAACCAAAGAGAAGATGGAAGATTTAGAAGGTATCCTATTTAAACAGTTGTTGCACATGAAGGGTTCCTTTGCCCCCAGCTGTTATGTACTGTTTGCCAATTTCATACCTCTTGCAAGTAGAACTACATTAAATTTAGTGGAAGAGATATTGCCACGCTAGTTAAAAGGTATCTCTGATCAGATACTGTAATCATGAGGGTTATAGGAATACTGAGATAATCACATGAACTGTAAATTTCTTACTGCATTTTTTTATTGTTATGTTTTTCTGTAAATGTAATTGTCTCATATAAGCATATAACTTCCAATTGTTAAAGAAGTTAAACATAAGTCTTATATTAATAATCTTTCTATGGTTTAAATAATTCTTTTCCATCTTGCTTCTTAGCACAAGTGAAATCGAAAACAGAAGAGGCCAGCAAATCTGAAGCAAAGTTTCTGAAAATGAAGGCTTGGTCTAAATCAAGAATCAAACAACTGGAGGATGAACTAAAAAATGTATGTGTAACATTATGTTTAATACTCCACGGCTGTTTTAAACTACTGTGCTTGGAGATGTGACTGAAAAAAGTAAAATATGGGGCAAATAGAATGTTAAAATAATTTATTCAAAGTATCTTTATATGGGAACTAATGTATGAAAATTGCATTGGCATAAAATGTTGATACAGAGTGAAGTTTCAACAAAAATTAGTATAAACTGGTGTTACCAGCATTGAGGAGTAAATCTGTTAAAGGTTAGCTGGTTTATTGCACTTTCAAAGATTAGAAAACCAGCTATTCTTATTGACTTTGCTGTGATTTTGGTGTTTGATGCGTTTGAAAACTCGTAACTCTTTTTTCTTTTAGTTTTCATCAAAGAATAATGATGTGTCTGCCTTAAACAATCGTATCTCAGAATTAGAAACTGAAAATGAAGAACTCCAGTCAAAACTGCAATCGTTACATGAAATCAGAACTCAAAATGGTAAAAAAAAGAATCTTTCTTTTGCAGATGGTTCAAAGTAAAGAGAAAGATAAATGAACTTTCTCATTTTCGTTTTCAAAGTGTATCTTTTTTTGAAACAGATTCTGAAGTAGCTTTATGCAACTTTGAGCAAAAGCATAGGGTGTTTTAACTCAGAGTTACAGCTCAGCTTTTCCTTCCCTAAAGCTACCTGTGCGTAATTCTTGTTACATTTAGGCTTAGGCAGAGTAGGTGTAAACTTTTCCAAGAAGTGGCAGAAGCATCTTCTTAGGAGGAAAAATGAGGCCAAACATACTTGGAAAGTTTTTCAAACTTCTGAGAGCAGTGAGTTGCAAGTGAATTAAGAATTATCTTTTCTTTTGTAAGGATCTGAGAGAGAATTTTTGCTTAAAACCTCAAGTAGTTTAAAGTAGAGCTCTGAGAGATATTTCTGTTTCACCTTGTGTTATTTTCTCTGATGTCCTTTCTATAAATGGATAATGGTAGAATTTTCAGTTCAACAGTCTAAATTCTTAGCAGCTTAGATTTAAAGCACTCATCAATATTTAATAATCAAGAAGGCAATATCATGGCTAGATGCATAATGCAGCCCAAGAAAGGTCATCTAATTCAAACGAATTATCATCTAAATTTTCATTTTGAATCCTTCTTTTAAATTTTTTATTGATCTTCCTATTAGTTTTGTGTCCTAATGAACCAAATTTCTTATGTTTTTTTTTGTAGAAGAATTGCTGACTAAGCTGGAAGTCTATGAAGAGCAGCAAAGGAAGCTGCAAGCTGATCTTGACCAAGTTACAAAGAGGGCAGCTTCACAGGTTAACTTTAAAACCGATTTCTATGAGTTACTGATTCACTCAAGCAGTGCTAATTAGACTTTGAGGAGTGTGTTAGCTGGATTTTGGAGCTGAAAATGAATTTAGTGATGTATGGAATTGTCAGTGTCAGCTGTTCAATTGGATAACAAGGTGACAGGCTTTGAATTGCTTAAAAAAAATGATTTCTACTTACTTTGCCATGCACTTTCAATTGCATTTTTTCCAAGCAGTTTACTGTTTGTTTAGTTACATGTAACACAAGTCATCAAAGCATTGTTTTGTATTCCATATGAAGAGCTTTCAGAAGGAGATAATAACCTTGATGAATGTATAGGTCTGGATGAGAAAGTGAGAAGACTCAGAAAATACTGCTAAAGGGCTGTAGATGGATTGACAGTACACATTAATCATGGTGTCTTTGTACAGCCCTAGCAGCAGGGCCAGTTTGAAAGAGTTAATTATAGTTTGCTAAAAAAAGAATTGCTTTTTCCAAATTTTGTGGGGAAGCTGGGATTTTGTTTGGTAAAATCTTAACATGGTTTTTATTTTGATGGAAAGGCAGGAACATTTCTATTCTGTTCACGGGGAAAATAAGTTAATAGAGATTTGTTATCCTTCATAAAGACAGCTGGATATTGCTTTACTTTAAAACCTTCATTGCTGAGATGATATTGTGCCACAAAAAAAATTCGATTAAAACAGCCATTTTTTGTTTAAAAATATTTGATATTTTGCAGATTGCTGAGGCTTGATTTTTACATAACCAACGATAGAAATTGTCATCACTTTTGTAGTTCTTTATTTATAAAACGTGGTGAATTATAATGGATTGTTTTCTCTGTGAATGGTTTGCCAACTTAAATGTTATTTACATTTGCAGTGGGATTTGGTAAATGTATTTTAATGCTCAATCTCTCTTGTGTAGGCCAGCGAATCAGGTAGTGTGGATGAACTGCAGAGTCAGCTCTTGGAATGGCAAGAAAATGTACAAGAGTCAGAGGAGTCACGCGATCAAGCCAGGGAGGAGAAGTCTGCTATGGCCTTGAGAATGGCTCAGATTGAGGAGGAGAGAGAAGGTGAATTGTTTCATATACAATACAGTTATCATCTTTATACATATATATATATGTATGTGTGTGTATGCAGTAGTTCAGACTGAACTGATAGCACACCACCGCAGCTCATTTCTGTAGTCATAAGACTTGTATAGTGACTGAAATTGCTTAAATTTGCAATTTCCCCTATTTCTTGGATCTGTGTTTTTCATACATTCATCTTTTTTGTATCATTTTTATGAGTAGATGCGCTCATTCTGTTTGCCATCTGAGTTGCTGCTTTGTGAGACTGCTTGAACTTGCTTTGAAAGCTTATTGCCTGCATACAAATGATCAGTGATAAAAAGTTCATTATTGAAATATTAAAGCTGCCTGCCTAGAACAACCCATGAAGGTGTGGGGAACCATAGGCTTGGCTTGAATTTGATGAATGAAGGTGGTGCTTTAGCAAAATGTGCCTGAGATGGAGTTTCCCTTTAAACATAATTAATGAGAAACCTTTCTTAGAGTATTTAGTAGTCTGTTAGAAAGTGTAACTTGTGTAGGTCACCTGAATAACCTTAACCTGCAATGGTTTGGAGCTAGTTGAAGATATTAAATTACCTACAGAAAATAACATTTCAAGTGAGCTCAGGTTTTACAGTATTCTAAATTATTAATAAAACAATGATGAGAAAGTGAAGCAGCTTCTATTAAAACTTAGAAAAGTCTAGTTAAATTTCAGATAGTTTTTACTGCTTTTTTCCATGCCAACTAGTACTATAATGTAATTTTCATCCTGTTAGTTAACTGTGTGGGAATTAATGGAAAATTTGAATGCACACAACCTACCATCAGAATTAATCCAGTTAATTTGCAACTGAATCATTTTTAATTTACATGATCAATTTAGAAGTTCAGTATGGAAGCACAGAAATGCTTTGAGGATCATGTCTCTTCCTTTTGAGGGATTTACACATGTAATGCTTTGAAATGGAAAGAGAATAATATTCCTTTCATTAAAACGACCTGTTATCTCACCTGTGGTAACTACAGCTCCACATGCAATTTTAATGCCAGTTGTAGAACTTCATCTGTGTCAGTCCATGTTTGATTTTGTGTTTTTTCCCCTGGGATAAGCATGACCTTTCTGTTTCTTTTTTCCTGCCGTTACACCTGATGAGCACTCAGCGTCCCTTCCCCCTCCACTCCTACCCTACACTGCGATTTGGTCAGCCAGTGAGAACAGAGTTTCCCATCAGTTTTGTGCATGCAGGTTCCTGCAGCAATGGCAACTTGTAATATACTGTTGCTGATTTCTCCTGGTTTGGCTTCTTTGGAGGAAATTGCCAACAGTACCTTATAAGATTTGCCATTGATGGTACGTGGGTTTTAGCAATACATGTAACAAATGCTGGGTTTGACTTGATTTTTTTCCTGCCTTGCAATACCTGTTTCTTGATTTACATTAACCAAATCATCCTCATTTTCCTTTGTAGTAACAGCTGACTCCATATTTATGTTGTAACCTTATCTAGAGAAAAATTTCTTGACTTACTACAAGTGGTTGTGACTAAGTAAGAAGCAAATTAATTTAAATACTCTAAATAGGACTTAAAATTCGGTAGTACTTAAGAAAACCCCAAACCACAATTATATTCCATCCTATAAATTGCAGAACTTTGCATGCAATTATATTAGCTACCAATATTTTAAAAGCATAGAATCAACTAGGTTGGAAAAGACCTTTAAGATCATCAAGTCCAACCTTTAAGCAGTATATAAACTCTCTATTCATTCCATCACAGTCTATGACAGTTTGCCATATGTGGTCATTGTCTCTTTTGGATTGAATGTGTGGAGCTGCAAAAGCATAGAGGACAACAGTATTGATTACACTTAAGACCTGGGCTTGTTTCCTCTGCAGACCACTAAAGATTGTGGTATTCAGTGTGAATAGGAAATAGAGATGCATCATTAGTTAATTTAAATGTGTGTAGAAGGGTGTTCTCAAAGCTTTTCAGATTTTGCATTAAATACAATTGCAATTGAAAAGCTCCCTAAGCTCTTGTAAAACATTAGAAAATGTATTTACTTACTAACTGTTGATAAATTAATGCTAAATTTAACATAAAGCATTTTAACACTTGCTTAAGTGTTCTAAGTAATTGTAAAGCTCTGGTTTCTATACTTTGATTTTTCACATGATAATGATAATTTAATTCTTTTCTTCCTTATCAAATACTTAAAAACCTAAATATTTTTGTGTTCCTAAAGGACAATGTGTTGTACATTCTGATTATACTTAAACCCAGACCACATCAAAGTCAATGTCCAAGAAATTGAATTCATTTCTTTTCCCCTCCAACGGAGGGATTAAGTTCTTCCCTTGCTTCTTGAATTGCTTCACTGACTTCAGTGACAGCTCTTCTAAACAGAGGTTTAAGGCTTGTGATCAACATTTGGCACTTATTTTCACAGCTTTGAAGAAGTACGTATAAGAATTAAAGTTGTAAAATCTATACTGGAAAATAAACAAAGGTGTGTAACATGAATGCTGCTAAAGTGACAGTGCCAGAAGCCAAAGTGTAATTAAAACCAGAATTAAAGCCCAGTTTAACAGACCTGCTTTAAAAGGGTCATTAATTTTCTTTTTCTGTTTAACTTTTTTCCTCTAATCTTTTATGACAACATGTTAAGTATGGAATTTTGAAACACTAAAGGAAGAATTTAAATCTAGGAAGTGTTACTGAACTGCATGTTAATGACATTATGATATATGTCCAAGTACTCCTTGGGCACCTCAGCTGGAAGTTGAGTGTTCCCAGTAGGGCTGAATCACCAAATTTCTGGTATTAGCCTCACAGATGCATCAACATAAGTTCTCTGAATTTTGCATGCTGTGAGGACAACTGTGGATTGATGTGGTTAAATTGAAAGCTAAATGTGTAACTATCTAATTAATCTAACTTTCAATTAAAGTATGGAGCCACCTTTGCTTTCGCGTCTGTTTGCTGGCTGTTCTGTTTTGTCTGCTTTGCATGAAACATCTATTTCCTAATCTGTTACCCCAAACATGTTTTGTCGTATCACAAAACAGATGGGAATGTACTTGAAACGAAAAATCATTTCTAACAATGAAGAGGATGCATACCTAAGCTTTCATATTCTGAATTTATGCAGTGTGTTTATTTACAAGTGATTCTGTATTTGTCTTAAAAAGAATGGTGTTACTAATCTGTGATAAGATGGTTTGAGGCCAGTTTGCAGTGTAACACATGCTTGTGACTTCCTCGAATGATCTGGCTTTATGGCTCATACTAAAATCAAAGTTGAAAGGAACACGTGTCATTTCCATAAAACTGATTGTTCAGATTCTGGAAACCACAGCTGTTTCAGCTGATGCCTTTCTCATACAAATGAGGTATATTTTAACCTGGTAAATTGAAATGAGATGTAATATAGCATTTGAATTGGTTGGCATTTTTTTCTGATATCAGCATAACCTCACCCTTTTTAGTCTTCTATATAAAGTCTTCATTTAGAGCTGATGAAGAAGTAAAGTTAGACTTCAGTTTGCTTCTTCTTAGTGAGATATGCAAACTTTGAGTTTTATGTTCTATGTAGTAATGTTGGAGAGAAATCACAAGGTAAATGCAGTGGATTGCTTCTTTAATCTTGTTCCTGTCAGTCATTCATAGGGACTTCAGCCTGTCCCTGGCCTCTCTTTCCATGTAGTAGTGTCTGATATAAATGTAATTGCATTCCTGTGGCACAAAACTGATTGAGGATGACTGGTTCTTTCCTGGCTGCTCTGATCCAGCCATGGTCTCAGGGGAACAGGAGCTGGAGGAGGAACTGACCACAGTTCAAGGAATGGGCAGGCTGCAGCAGGCAAGAAGAAAAAGCAATCAAACCAGCAGGAAGCTTCAGGTGGGTTAAATGAGAGAAAAGCTTATTCTTACCTCTATGTTAATAAAAATATGGAAAGTACTATAATTTGTATGGTATTTTACACTTAAAAATGTTAAGGACTTAAGAACTTAGATTATTTATGGAACTGCAAACTCTGGTAATTTAATGATTGTAGCCAGGCGTAGCCAGAAGATAAGATTCAATGCATCACACGTCTCCATTCCTTGAGTCTACTTAATTTTACACTGAAAACTAATGAGCTTCCCTCTGGAGTAATTCACTCCAATGCTTGAAGATATATGCATGATTAATATGTTAAGGCCATCTTTGGTTTAGATACAATCTTTATGAATCTCTCTGTTCGTGGAGGTTTACTGAAAAACTATTGAGTAGTGTCAGTTCATTCAGGTGTAATTCTGTGCTGTAATTTGCACAAAAATATGATAATTCTTGTAAGAAAAATTGGATGTCATTTCACATTAACGTACCACTAGAAGTATAATTTAATGTTTAGTTAACTCCAGTGCTCTACTCTGAGATTCAGACAACCTATTAACTAGAAATCAGGGGACTAATTAAGGTATCCAGACGTAGTTGTTCATTGGCCTTCCAGATGCCTGAGGGTGTCTTCAAAGACCTGACAGATACTACAGAAAACCTGTGGGAGACTTGGCTTTTCTGGAAATAAAAGCTGGAAGCTGGGCAGGTTACTCCAGTGTCCGCAGCAACCCCATGCACATTTAAGCACCTGATTCACGTGCTGAGTTTTAGGACTTTTAATTGAAACTATGCTTTTAATAACAGAATACGTTATTATTCTGTTATTAAATATTCTGGATGTCGGAGAGGGGCTCTTCACCAGGAACTGCAGTGATAGGACAAGGGGTAACAGGTTAAAACTAAAAAAAAGGAGGTTCAGGTTAGATATAAGGAAGGAAGTTCTTTACTGTGAGGGTGGTGAGGCACTGGAACAGGTTGCCGAAAGAAGTGGTAAATGCTCCATCCCTGGCAGTGTTCAAGGCCAGGTTGGACAGAGCCTTGGGTGACATGGTCTAGTGTGAGGCGTCCCTGCCCATGGCAGAGGGTTGGAACTAGATGATCTTAAGGTCCTTTCCAACCCAACCCATTCTATGATTCTATAATATGTATTTTACCCTTGCTTCCTTTCTTCTTTAATTTAAACTTCATTCTCATGTTTCGTGCATAGGAAGAATACAACTTTGATAGAAAACAATGCTTTCAAGAACTGAACGCCACCTTGGATAGCACTGATTCAGCTGAAGGAGAAAACATGGGAGGTTGGTGGCCAGAGTACACTTCACCTAATGCAGGTGTGATAGCGACTAGACAGTTTATTAAAGCATGCACAGCATCTGTATTTTGTGTCTATTTTTGTTTTCAAATTCAACTAACAACCCATTTGTGGTGTATTCTAATCGTTGTTGAATTTTTTTGGCTTGCCTTTTCTTTTTCATTTTAAAGCATGTGCGTGCTGGATGAACTGCCTAGTTTTGGTTCAGAATTAGAATACACAACCAAACACAAGGTTGAGCCTTGGTGCCTATGAAATACCCTCTGTGGCAAGATCATATGTTTTTTAAGTTATGAGTCTTGTTCCTGTGAATGTGTTTCCAATTTACATCACAGTTGTGTTGCAAAGCAGAATTATGTTCCATTGCTATATGCTTTTAATTTAAAAATCAGATTCTTATTTTTTAATGCTGATGTTTTTATATAGATGGTAAAGGCTGCAAATACATCTTATTATTAAAGTGGAATAGACTCACTTGATACAGACCAGTTTGATTATTAATAATTGCTTAAGACCTGATCCTGCAATTACATGATTAACTTGTGATTAAACGAACAGGAGCCACACGGTTGATTGAGCCACAATATTGTTTAGAATATTTCTGCCCCATTCTGAGTTCTTGAGCTATGCAACTTTATTTTGGTTTTTCAACAGTTAAGGGTACTTTTGTTACCTGATTTTTGGAAACACAGGGCCTCAGGCATTTCCACTGGAAATGGTTGAGAGCTGATTGTGCCCAGCAGCAGTGAGAATTGTGAGTAAGAAGCTGAAACCTTTTCTAGACTTCAGGAATTTTAGTAGACTCTTCTTGAAATAACTTCTTCTTTGACTTAAGTAGGTTTACGGAGTGTGGTTGAAGAGTTGGAATTGGAAAGAAATCAACTGCAGGAACAAATTCTTTTCCTAGAAGAGCGTTGTCAGGATTTGCAAGATAGATTGCAGCTTCAAGGGAGAATGGAGGCTCTTCAGGTGAGCTTTCGTAGTGTGTAAAACCTGATGATATAAGAGAATCACTTTATTCTCTATCTATATTCTTAAAATTATAACCTACAGTAAGACAAAAACATCAATTTGCAGCTAGCAAAAATGTCTAAAGCCTACTTGATAATTGTGTTGCCATAGTGTACATGTACTATATTATGCTCTGAAGTTAAAGCCTTTCATTTCTGTTCAGCACATAGAGAGACTTACTTGGAGCTTTGTTGTTTGTTTTAGAAAACAGAGTAAAAGGCAACATGATTTTCATTATTCTTTGTAGGGCCTTTGTCAGAAGATCCAGAATTGGATGTTGTTGCTACTGGCATAAATCTCCCTCTTCTTACATCCCTCAAATTTCTTTCCTGTAAATGTATGTGTGTATTATTATTTATATACACACACATTTATAGAAAAGAAACTGTTTAAATGTAGAAAAATAATTCTTCAGTATTCTGATATATAATCTAAACCCCAGATATTAATTTGACGTATATTTATATTGTAAAATTATTCAGTGAACACACCAAAAGGAATGGTACAGTAAATATTTATCAGAAAAGTTACTTTTAATATTGCCTGACTGACCAGTTAATATGTTTGAGTAAAACTCTTGGTGTAAGGGATCAGTTGTGTCATTTTAGTGCAAATAAGGTTTACAAATTATCATAGATCTTTATCTGTTAAGTTGCACATTAATGATATTAACATGAAAGACAACCTTATATTAATTACTCCTTGAGAATCTTATAACAAAGCCTTTCAATACAGGTAACCTTTGGTGTAGATGAAGAAGGGCAGCTATTGAGGGCGGTGCAGGTGTGTTCTGCCTCTTCCAAAAGGCTAGCTTATTTTCATTAGTGGTGGCAAGTTTGCCCTGTTTGTCCTATTTGCTGTTGACTCTGGGTATGTGTTTTGCTTTTGGGTTTGGGTTGTTTGGTTGCTGTTGTAAGATCTTTTGGTGTGTGGTTTTCTATTTGAATTGGTGCAGTGGATCTGGTTAGAGTAGGAGATTTGTATTGTGTTAAAAAAACAAAAGCTGTGTGAATGAAGCTTGCTTCTTCTTTTTTTTCCTCCACAATCCCTCATATTTTGCATTCCTTCAACCTGAAAAAGTAGACCAAAAAAATTTGCAAGTTTGATGCTATCTTGAAACCAATGAGGAAAGTATTTTGTCAAAGCAGTGGCTTCCCCTGTTAAGATAAGTAAGCTGCCTTAACACAGTCTGAGTGTGCGTGTTGTTTTGGGTATAAGCAATCATCCTTGAGTTCATGCTAAAGGAGGTATTTCTGCAAGGTGGGTTGCATCTGTTTGACTAATATCACATCTGAACTTGTGATAGGAGTGTTGTATTTTGCACTGATACCTGCTAACGTGCTGGAACAATGGTCTCTTACTCCTGTGTAGGATGTGAATCTCCTGAAGAGTCAGATTTTCATGACTCCAGTTATTTCGTGCTGTTCTGGGTGTTTGTATATGATAATGCTTTTCATTATTGTTTTGTTGCAGAATGAAAATGAACGTTTGCAAACTCAACTCACCCAATTACGCAGCCAACAAAAACAAGATATGGAAAAGCATCAGATTTTGATCTCTAGCTTGAATGAGCAACTTAAAGGGTAAAATAAAGAGTATTTACAACTCTGTACAGGATTAGCTTTCTTTGCTTTAGCTTAAACTTGGAATGAGAAGTATAATCTTTTAAAACACCTGTGAAAGAGTTACTTGAATCCTGCTTCTGTTTGCAGTGATGTTATTTTTGTACTTGGAAGTTTAAATGGAAAATGTAAAAAATGATTATTCTTTTAAGAAAATAGTTTGGGGCTACAGTTCTACAAAGCTTAAAGCAAGCTTTGTTTTCAAAATGTATTTTAGATTATATTATGTATTTTCTTTTTAGCTTAAGTGACAGAAATAGCTTCCTTGAAAATTCCCTTGGAGAAAAAGAACTAAAACTGTTGAGCACAACAGAAAAACTGGAACAAATTGAAACTTTGAGGAAACTGCTTCAAGAAAAGGATCTTCTGAACAAAGAGCTTGGTGAAAAGTTTGTGCATACTGAGCAAAAAGTAAGTTTTATTGTTAAATAGTACTATTAGAACTGGCGAGCATCAGGCATAGCTTTCTGCTTGTGTCCCAGCAGCAGTATTACAGTCTTTCCTATCCAAAGGTTTTCACTCTGTTTCTTTACAGTTTTGTTCATGTAATTGCTTTGCTTTAAGTTGGGCGTAAGGATTTCTTAGACCCAACACAGAGCTTTGCATGGAAGTATTTATGTTTTATTGAGGTGATGAGATATCCTCATTTATTAATTTCAAAAGTACAAACTTCACTGTTGTATAAACTGAATATTATAACACATCACAATTTTAATATACTTCTATGTATTTCTATCACGTTGCCTTTTATTTTTAATACTAAGCTGAATGAAGCCTTAAAGAAATGCAGTGTGTATGAAGTGGAGAACACTGAGCAGAAAACAGTCATCAGTGATCTAACAGAAAAAGTTGCTACACTGAAGGAAAAGGTAACTCATTAAAATGAAGTAAGAGAAGAAATGTTATGTTCTTTTCACTCAGCCTATTTAAATGTCAGCAAAATAACAGCATTAACTGCTTAAAATTTCATATACTAAACTTTCTGTATGCTTAAACAGTCTAAAGAATAACATGGTTATCTTGTTACTGTACAGTAAGGTACAGACTGATTACCTTAGATGCTCATGCTGCATGTGGAGTGTAACTTCTATTCTCCCTCTGACATAAGTTTGAAATATTCTTGTAACATTATTCTCTTGATGTTTAGACTTTGAAACAAGATGGCGTGGTAGAGTCGATGCAGCTGGATCTGGACCAGACCAATGAAGAGCTTGACAAATTGAACACAAGCCATTTAGAGGAAAGATCTCAACTTATTCAAGATCTCCAGAAACGTGAAAGAGAAATAGATAATCTTAAAGAAGCACTGGCAGAAAAAGACAGGGAGATGTCTGTCATGTCTATGAATATGACAGAGTATTCTGAACAGGTTATCATCCTGAAGCATCAGGTGCAATGCAAAGAGGAAGAAATAAGAGGCATGGAAGAGGCTTTATCAAAGGCTGAAAGGGAAACTCATTTACTGAAAGAAGTACAAACAGCTGATGTAAGAGATGCAAGCCTGCAGATATCTGCCCTTTCTGAGCAGAGTAATACAATGAGGCTAGAGCTCGAAAGAATTAGAGTTGAGAATGAAGCTAAAACCAAAGAAAATGAGGAATTAATAAGACAAAGCAGTGAGAACAGCCTTACAATTAAGGATCTCCGTTCTGAAATCAAGGCCAACAGTGTCGCATACCATAACAAACTTGCTGAGTGTGAGTCACAGATTACTTTGCTGAAAGAGCAGATTAGTAAGTCATCTGAAAAGCTACAAGAAACTGAGACTAAACAAAGAAAAGAAACTGAGTATTTGAAATCTCAGCTTGAGGAAAGCAATACTCTAAAGGAAAAATGGAACAATTTGATTAAAGAGAAAGAGAATAAAGCACAGACACTCGAAAATGAGTTAAAATCGATTAAAGATTCATACAACAAACTGGTTTTGGAAAATGGTAGAAAAGATGAAGAGTTGGCTGAGTTATCTAGGAAACTTTTAGAACATACTGAACATCAGGAAACAATTAAAAAAGAGTTACAAGAGAAACAAGAGTTCATTATTTCATTAGAGAAGAAGCTTGGGGTTATGGAGCAGCAAAATGAAGAGACTAAACGTAAATTAACTGGAGATCTGAAAGCCAAAGAGACATGCTGCAAAGAACTTAATAACCAATTAAATGAAATACATAAACAGATGAGCAACCTTGAAATGGAGACACAGGAGAAAGCTTCAGCTAATAAGCAGTTGCAGGCAGATCTTGAAGGGAAAGAGGAAAAATTGGCAGAGCAAATAAAAGCAAATGAATACCTGAAAAAAAGTATTGATATGGTGGAAAAAGAGAAGGAACAACTGATCAGTGAAAAGGAGAATTTGTCCAAACTCTTGGATGTAAAAGAGTGTGAGTTGTTAAAGAAAATCCAGGCTGTGGCAGAAATAGAGAATAAGTTATCTGTTAGCACTGCTGAGTACGAAAAAGCTCTTTCAGTACTAAACTGTGATAAAAACACTCTGGCAAAGGAGATTGAACAACTTTCAGTGCTTGCCCAGCAAAAAGAAAATTCAGTTGCAGAGCAGCTGCAGGAGAAAACAAAGGAATGTAATGTGCTAACTGATCAGTTGTTTGAAAGCAAGGAAAAGACGCAACAGTTGCAGGAGCAAATGCAATCACTTCTCATTCAGCTGAAGGATACTAGAGACAAAGACACAAAAACAGAAGAAATGTTAAATAATAAATTATCTGAATGCAGTAGCCTAATCCAAGAGCTCAGCCATAGTAAGGAAAAGAATTTACTACTACAGGAACAAATTCAAAGACTAACTTTGAATTTTGAAACTGCAAACAGGTCTCTAGAAGAGAAGATCCTTCAAAATGATTCATTATGTAAGGAAATGGAACAGAGTAAGCTGTGTATTGTAGAGTTGCAGGATGAAACTAGAAATCTTAAAGATGAAAAAACAAAGTTATCGCATTTGATAGACGAAAGAGACCTGACTGTGAAAAATCAGGGTTCAGAACTTGAAAAGTTGCACAGGCAAGTTTCTGAAAACATGGAAGAAAGTACAGCATTAAAGAATCAGCTACAGCTATTAAGCAAAGAAGTAGACGTGCTTAGGCATGAAAAGGAGGACTTTGCAAGCTTATTGAGCACAAAGTCACATGAATGTGAATTTCTTCAGTCACAGTTGGCACAGCAACAGTCTGAAATTACTTCAGCAAGGCAACAAGCACAAACAGCAGCTCTAGAAAATAACAAATTGAAAGCAGACATTGAAACGGTTAATGTTATGGTCACGAAAAAGTCAGATGAAGTAGCTGCTTTAACTTCACACTTGTCCCAACAGAGTCATAATATTTTAGCACTGAAGGACCAAATTGATGGCCTGTTGATTGAAAAAGAAAACTTAAAACTTGTCTCTGAAGAAAAAGAAACTCTCCTTTCTGAAAAGGAGGCTTTGATTCAGCAAATGAAAGATAGTAAACTGGCAGGAGAAGGGCAATATATGCAAATCATTTCTGATCTGCAAAACCAAATACAAGCCCTAGGTTTTGAAACCAGCCAGCTTAGACAAACAGTGCAGGAAAAAGAAAATGAATTTAAGAGGCAAGCCCAAGAATTAAAATTATTAAAAGATAAATCTGAAGAGTCTGATGTACTTAGGGTTCAACTGTCTGAGAATATGGAGGTTATTTCTGACCTTCAGTGTCAGCTTAGAAATGCAACAGAAAAATCATCCCAGTTGAATGATTCAATTATACAGAAGGATGAATGTTTAAAACAAAAGTTAGATGAATACATCAGTTTAAAAGCGCAGCTTTCCGAGGTACAGGAATCTTCTGTTTTGCAGGAGAAACAGTTAAAGCTTTTAGCCTCTGAAGCGGAACAATTAAAAGTGCTTGTTTCAGAAAAAGAATTAACCATCAACAATATTTCATTATTCAGTGAGAATTTAAAGACACAGCTTCAAGGGAAAGAGAACGAATGTGAGGTTTTAAAGAAACAGGTGGTGGAGCTGGAGGAAGCAAAAGTGACTTTACAAAGAGAAATACAACATCAGAAGAATTTAGTAATTGAGATGGACCAATCCTTATCAGAAAAGGAATCATCTCTTAAGGAAAATGACAATCTCCTCAAAACTCTGAAGGAGAGGGCAATGAAAGATGAAGAGAGGACAGTTATAATTTCTGAGCTCCAAAATCAGGTACATGAACTAACACAAGAACTACAAAAATCTAAAGAACTAATCCATGAGAAAGAAAATGCCTTTTTATCTCTTCAGGAAAAACTTGAAGCACAGTATGAACTAAGAACTGAGTTGAATGCAGCTCTTGGGCAAAAAGAAGAAGTCATTGCTGGACTGCTTAATTCTTTGAAGGAGAAAGAAGCCAGTATACAGTTGGCAGATAGCAACGTTAATGTTCTTTCTAGTGAGATTGAGATTCTTAGAGAAAAACTAGAGAAAAGTGGTACAGCCATGAAAAACCTGACTGAGGAAATTCAGGAAAAGAATGAGAAAGTTGGTGTTAATCAGAAGAAAATTGATTCTTTGACTGCTGAACTTGACTCTCTTAAAAACGAACACCAAAAAGCACTAGACCAAAAAAGTACATGGGGAGAACAACTACAGCAGAAAGAATTGTCTGTGGAGTCTCTGCGTGTGAAGTGCACTGAACAGGCAGATATAATAGCACGTTTGAAGTTAGAGTTGGACAATGTAAATTCCAAATCATCCCAAGACTGCCATGACAATGCGCTTTTTATAGCTGGTCTGCAGAGTCAGGTGGAGTCTTTAGAGAAAGAAAAAAATCTGTTACAAGCAGATGTGGATAAACTCATGGTGGAAAACACCCAACTTGCTGCCTCTCAAAATGATTTGCGAAAGAAATTGGAAGAGCTCCGAGAAATCAATCAAAAACTAGAAACCAGTGAGAATTATTCAAGAATGCAGATAGATGCTGTCAAACTGCAGATGAAGACTGAAAAAGAGAAGTTACAGACACAGGTTAGTGTGAAGGGTGAAGAACTTTCTAAACTAGAACTTAAATTTGAAACTCTAGAACAAAGTCTACTTGAGTCAGAAAACAAATGGGTGACTGAACTTGATAGGGCAACTCTACAAAATAATAATCTTACTGAGCAATTGAGCAGCTTAGAAAGTGAAATGGAATCAAAGGATAGCAAAATCCAGTCTTTGCAACAAGAGCTGGATCTTATAAAAGAGGAATTAACTCAAAGCTTATCTCCATTACTCAGTAGTAGGCTTTTATGTAAAGAAAAGGTGGCACAGGCTTCAGATTCTGAATGGCAGCTAACTGATAGTAAAATTCAGTTGGAAAAATTCTCCACTCTGATAACCACTATTCTGAGCAAAGAAACAGAAGGAGACCAATTGCAACTGGTGCTTTTGGAAAAACAGAAAGAGATAGACACCATGAAAGAGGAATTAAAAAGTATGCAGTCACTTGAGAAGCAGAAGGAGTTGCTTCAGAACGATATCGAGGAGACGAAGGGCAAATATGAGTCTGAAATTGAACGTCTGTCAAAAGAAATGGTCACAGTGAAGGAAACATTATGTAAGCAGCAGTCTCTCCTGCAAGAAAGGGAAGAGTCTTTTGCAGAAGTAAATAAGCAGGCTGAACTTCTTCAAGACAAGATAAATAAATCGGAAGAAATAGTAAGAACCAGTCAAGAAAAACTGCACATTGAAGGTAAAAAAGTAGCCAGTCTCCTTAAAGAAATGGGAGAAAAAGATCAACTCATTGAAAACTTAACTTCCCAGGTAAATCAGCAAAAGGATTTAGTTTCTGGCCTAAGCCAGCAACTGAAAGAAAAGGACTGTTCTGTTACCCAGATCATGGAATCTTTGTCTAATGAAATGCTGAATTTTTCTGAAGAAAGAAATATGTTAAATACCAAACTGCAAGACCTTGAAGCTGTCCATAATAGTTCTGTAGGAGAGCTAACCCGAGTATTGCAGGAACTTGAGGACTGTAAGAAAGAACTGGAACATAGTCAGGTTACATTAAGCAGTAGAGAAGCTGTGTTTAAAGATTTAATGCATGAAAAAGAGCAGATGCAGTTTAATCTTGAGAAAATGGGCAAGGAAAAAGAGAATCTGAAAAAGAAACTTCAAGCAGCATTGATAATAAGAAGAGATCTAATGCAAAAAGTTGGAAAACTAGAAAAGAGTGGACAGGAAGAAATAGAAAAAGAGCAAAAAAAAGCAGAGGAGCTGTTGAAGGAAGTTAATGAGTTAACAGACAAGCTGAAAGTAGTTGAAGTACAAAATAAAGAATTTGAGTCTCATCTTGGAACTCTGAAGCACCAACTTTTAGAAAAAGATGCCAAAATAAGTGATTTGACTGAAAATCTGTCTTCTAAAGCTTCTTATTTAAAGGAACTTCAGGACAAGATTGCAGAACTAAATGATGTCATTGCTGAAAAACAAAATATATGTGAGCAGAACCTAAAATCTTTAGAGGAAAAAGACTGTGTGCTTGCTCATATGCAATCTATGCTTGATGAAAAAGCAAGTGTGTATGAAGAGGAACGTTCTCAGCTGCTCTTAGCTCTTGAAAAGGTGAAGTCTGAAGTTATGAAGGAAGAACTGTTGAAAGATTCCAGTGCAGAAGAGCCTGGTTTAAGTGCTGGGGGCAGAAAGAAGTGCTTGGACCCCAACATTGACATTAATGTAATGAATCAGTTAAAAAAAGAAAAAGAAGCCTTACAGAAGGAGCTTTTGGTCAGGGAAGAAGATAGGAACAAATTTCAGAAAGAAAGGGAAGAGCACATTAAACTTGCAGCAGATTTTGATGAACAAAAAAACCAACTTGAGCAACTGAAACAAGAACATAAAGCACTCTGGGAAGTTCTTCAAACAAAATGTAAAGAACTTGACTTGAATCAGTTAGAAGGGTACCCTTTAGGGAAGGAGCTGGCTTCACCTAAGGCAGTGCTGGGACAAGAAGCAGCTGACCTAAGAAATTTGAAATCTGACAAACCAAGCAGCAAGGTTCAGGTTGCATCCTTGAAAGAGTCAGAAGACATCACTTTGGTGGCAGATAAAGACACCGAGTTAGTAGAACTGAGAAATAATTATGCAAAACTTCAGGAGGAAACAGAAATGTTAAGGCAAGAGCTGAGAAAAATATCAGTTGAATTTAGTGATGAAAGAGAAGAAACTGTCAACTTACACTCTTCAAGACAGCAGGAGCAGTGTAAGGGCAGCTTGTTGGAGGACATAAAGCAGCTACTGAAGAAGCTGAAAGCGTATGAGGCTGAAGCTATAGACGTTAAGACAGAGCTTGTACGTGTGAATAATGAGAAGGACGCACTGATTAAAAAAAGTGAAGAGGATTACAAGATGAGCCAGGAGAAACTGCAGAAATTGAGAGGTGAAGCTAAGAAGGAGGTTGCAGAAAAGAATGAGGAAATAGCAGCATTGCATTGTTCGCTGACAGATTTCAAACATAAACTTGATCTGGAAAAGGAATTATTAAACAAAACTGTAAAGGAAGGCCAAGAAGAAACTCTCCGTTACAAAACAGCACTTGAAGAAATGAAGAGTGAAAAAGAAAAACTTCTCAGTTGTTTAGAAAAGTCTGATTTGGAACTAATGAATATGAAAAAGGAGGTAAAACATTTCAGTGAAGAAAACAAAAAACTTCTGACAGAGCTGTGTGTGCTACGTGAGAAGGCTGAGATGAGCAGACCTGTGGTGTCATCCAAAGAGCTGAAGGAAGATGGTACCGAACAAGTAAAGTTGCAGTGTAAAGGTGCCTATTTTCAACTATCAGAGACTGATTACTCTGGCAAAACTAAATTGAGAGAAGCAACAGAATGTCAAATCCAGAAACAAATGCAGGTGATTGAAGAGCCGCTGGCAAAAACTGCAAATGAAAATGATTCTAAACCACAAGAGCAAAGAACTGCAGCAGAAGAGAAGACCAGAGAGCGCCTTCAGAGAAAATTACAGGCAGCTTTAATATCACGTAAAGAAGCCCTGAGAGAAAATAAATGTCTAAAAGACCAGCTTGATAAGCTGATGTTGGAAAGAGAAGAACTGGTGAACAAGACAGGGATGCTTGAACACTTGTTAGAGCTTGGTAGAGAAAAACAAAGTTCCAGTACTGTTTCTCCATTGTCTGAAGAGGAGCGCCTTGCTTCTGAAAATGCCAGACTGCTGACTGAAAACGAAAACCTCACTGCAGCTTGTGAAAGTCTTAAATCCACCATGGAGACTATAGTTCAGGAAAAAGAGGCCTTTTCTTTCCAACTAAATACTTTAAAAGATTCTCAGACAGTTGAATTAACAGGATGGAAGGCTAAACATAGTGAATTAAAGCAGGAGTATGAATCACTTCTTCAGGCATATGAGAATATCAGTAGTAAAATAGCAGATATGAGGCAAGTTATTGATCTCAGTAGAAAAGAGAAGCAAGAGGCTATTCAAAGACTCAGGGAAGGAGAATCTGAGAAGGAGGCTCTTGAGAAGCATTTACAAAAACTCATTGATGAAAATGAGGTTATTAAGAATGAGCTGAAACAACTTGGAGAATCCAAGAAGATGGAAGTTGACGAGTTACAAAGTAAAGCAGAAAGGCAGATACGAGAGCAAGAGGCAAAGATGCAAGAGCACCAGGATCGTCTTCATGAGCTCACCAAACAGAATCATCAGCTAATGGAGGAAAATGAGCAGCTGAAACAAACTTCTGAAAACTTAAAGCAGGCTTTAGAGAAAATTCAGAATGAAAATGATATCCTTCAGAACAACATCACTGTAACTAAAGCAGCTTTGGGAGAGCTCCAACTTCAAATGGAAGTGCACCAAAATGATATGCAATCTAAAATCAGTGAGGCATTATTTGAGAACGAATCGTTGTTAAAGGACATTAATGCGTTAAAGGATAAACTTTCTGAAAAAGAGCAAGACGTGTTTGTCTTAGAACAAGAAAGAAATGTAATTTCAGAAAAAGCAAAAGAAACTGAAAAATCTTTGGACCACAAAGATCACTGTCTAACAAAGCTGGACGTGGAATGTAGAAGTCTTACACAAGAAATTGTTAGCCTAAATGAAAAAGTTAAGATTTTAGAGGATGACAAATGTCTCTTACAGGAAGAATTGGAAAATGTACAAGAAAGTTCTTACAAAGTAAAGAATGAAAGAGAATTTCTTGAGACAGAATTGCTTAATCATGTCAAAAAAGTTGATCATCTTACTGACAGAATGAAATTGGCGCAAGTGCAGAATAACTTGCTGTTACAGCAGCTGGAAGAATTAAAGGCAGAAAAATGTAATGTGATCAGAGAAAAAGAAGAACAGCAGTTACATATTGTAAAAATATTTGAGGAGAAGGTGAAAAGTGCTCAAAGGGATAATAATGGAAGTAAAAACAAAACGAAAGAATTGCAAGAACTCTTAAAGGAGAAACAGCAGGAGATCAACCATTTGCAAAAGGATTCTATAAAGTTCCAGGAGCTGATCCTGGATTTGGAAAGATCTGTGAAACTGTCACAGTCAAAAAGTGAAAAATTTGAAAAGGACTTAAGTAATATGTCGGAGAAGCTTGCAAAGTCCAATGAAGAAATAAGTCATCTCAAGGGAGAGCTATCTTCACAGGCGAACTTGTTGCATCAGTCAAAGAATGAAGTGGACAGGCTCACAGATGAGAATCTAAATTGGAGAAAAGAACTTAAGAAAAAGGATGATGAACTACAAATTCAGAAGAGGGAATATGAGAGACAATTGGAATTTAATCTTCAGCAATTAAAATTGGTTCACAAAAGAGACTTTTTGAATCTGGAAGAAAGACACGGTGCTCTCGAGAGAGAAAAAGATAGGGCACTTAGTGAGATTCATGGTTTGCAAGAGGAAATTAGCATTAAGGACTCTGAAAACAAGAAACTGCAAGCAGATTTGAATGCAGCTTTGGCACGATTAGCTGCTTTTACAAAGTGCATGTCCTCTCTTCAGGATGACCGGGACAGGGTAATCACCGAAATGAAAACCTGGGAAATGCAGTTCAAAGAGATCATCCAAAAGAAAGAGAAACAGATAGAGGATAGTAATAAAAGAATGATATCTTTACAAGATGAATTGAAAGAGAAGATTACTCAGATTCAAGAATTGAATATCAAATATTCTGTGGTAGAGGAAACAAAGGATGAATTGTATTTGAGGCAAAAGTCTGTTGATAGACAACGCTATGAAGAGCTCTGCAGACTAAAGGAAGAAAATACAGTGGTTTTGAACAGGCAGCAAGAACTGGAGAGTGTTCTTCAGTCCAAAGAAGCAGCTTTGCAAGCACTCCTTAAAGAAAATAATTCTCTTAATCATCTTATAGAGAACAGTAAAAGTGCAGGAAAAGAGATAAAAGCTCTGGAAAGTAATTTTACAAGACAGGAACAAGAATTGCAACAGCTTCTAGCTGAGAAGGAAAAACTTAATGCTGAATTGCAAAAGCAGGTGACCATTTCTGAGCAAATGAAGATCATGCTAAATAATAAAGACAAGGAAATTTCCTTACTTATTTCTTCAAAAGGTGATGAAATCTCTGACTATCTTAGTCAGGTACAGACTCAACACAGAAAACAAATCGAAGAGTATGATCTTCAGTTAAGGTCTTTGCAGCTGGAGAGACAACAATCTGAGGAGTCCTGTCAGAGGATGGAAAATGAATTGAGAAGTCTCCAGGTGAAAGCAGACAAAGCAGGTCAAGATAAGGCTGCAATTGCCAGTGAAATAGATGCCTTGAAAAAGTCAATGTCATCTCTTCAGAATGATCGGGATGATCTTTTTACTAAATACAAAGAGCTGGAACATCTTCACCAAGATGTCTTGAATCAGAGGGACAGTCTTCTAGTTGGCAATGCAAGTGAGAATAATGCTTTGAAAGAAGAGTTGAGGATGCTTCTTAATCAGATAGACGATCTTCATTCTGAAAATGCAATGCTAAGTGCACAGCTGATAAAGTATAGGGAAGATCTTAACCAAGTTTTATCTCTGAAAGACCATCAGGTAAAGGACTTACTTAAGCAGAAATTGGATTGTATTAAAAGCCTTGAACAAGAAAAATACGATCTTCAAAAACAAATAAAAGAAATGCAGCTTTCCAGTGAACTGCAGAAGGATATTGCTGTGTGTTTGGAACATGAAAATGAGAAATTGGTGTCTAAAGTAAATGATTTAGAATCTTTAATTGCATCATTAAACAAAGAGAAACTTGTTTCAAAATCTGGAGAGAAGCTGGTAACTAGTGATAGTGTTCAGAATCAAGAATGTGTGTCAAATGGACAGTATGGAGAAAATCTTCAAGAACTCCAGAAATCAAGAGGCAGAAATACTAAGGGTGCAGATGAGGAATACAGTAATACTCTTTTGACACTTGAACATGGAGATGAACCTGATGCTTTTGCAGAGAAGATGATACTAGAAGTTCAGTCTCGAAACAGTGAGCTGAGGTCCCAAAATGAGGCCTTTGGGAAAGCAATGACTGCTCTGCAAAATGATAGAGACAGGATAATAGAGGAGTTAAAGGTACTTCAAAGCAAATACTCATCTGATCTCCAGACTGAAAAAAAGAAAGGAGATGAACTTGAAGCTGAATTGGATGGCTTTAAAATACATCTTGTCACTATGCTTAAAGAAAATTCTCTTCTGAATCGGGCTATTTTTGATGCTGCAGATAAGGTTACACTTGATCAGATTGCTGCTGAAATTGAAAAGCTCTGTAGGACATTAGTCAGTCGAGAGATGGAGGTTAGCAGGCTCTCAGCTGAGTGTGGCAGTTATGTTCACCAAATTGAAGCATTTTCCAAGGCTATGGCCAGTCTTCAGGATGACCGAGACAAATTGCTGCAGGAACTCAGCAATCAGAAGGTAACTTCTGAAACAAAACAGGGCACAGCTTCATATCCCATTGGTTGCAACAGCATCAGTGAGCTAAATTCTGTTAAAAGTAATTTGGATATGCCTCAGAACAATAGGGGAACGTTGGTAAGTTTTCATTTTGTAATTTATTTCTTTATGCAGAGAATGCTCAGAGACATTATAGTTTCTGAAGTTCAGCTTTGTGCATTATGTGAGTGCTAAGAAAACGTTGTGTGATTAGAAAGGCATGCTTACAATTTTGGGAGTTCAGGTAATTATCCTGTTAAACAGGAGCAAACGGTGAATATGCATTTTTCTGTAATTGGAATTCTAGCACTATTTTATTCTGTAATTGGAATTCTTGCACTACTAAAACTTCAACCAGACTGTTCTCATTCCCGTTGACTAATCACGTTTATTAAACATAGGCTAAAGAAGGAGCCAGCCTTGCAGCTGTTGAAATATCAAAACTGAAGACCAAGGTTGATGATTTGGAGAAGGCATTGCATCAGACAAAAGCCTTCCAAGCAGAAACTGAGAGAGAGATTGCATCATACCAGAATGAGCTTGCTGGATTAAGGTATAAATGTTAAATAGTATGTGTGGTTCTTGTTTAGAATTCTTTAGTGACTTCACAGCCTGATATAAAAAAAAAGAAACCCAAAATTATGTATATTTTAGCAGAAAGTAGCGTAAAAATATTTCTGTAATGTGTGAAATCACCGAATTCAATTTCCACAGAGTTGTCTGTTAGTGGTTGGTGGTTATCCTCATATCTTTATGTAATAGTCCCCTGGTTTATGTCAAGTTTAAACAGTCTTAACTGAATGGCTTTTGTTCTGTTAATGACATGGAACTATAGTTTATTAATCTTATTTCCATGCTTGGTATCATATTCTCTTCTTAAAGTAACAATTGATATGGCTGAACATTTCCTCCCCCAAATTTCTTTATTTCAAAAGATGTCTGAGGTGGTGAATATTTGTCCTAACTACATATTGAAAATTATATTAAGTTCACATTTGAGCATTATTTTTGTAGATTCAGCACTGTTTTTGCATCATCTGTGACAAATAATGTGCCACCTTGGGCTTAATTCTGTGAATGCCTCATAAGGGCTGCTTCAGAGAAGGCAGTAGGCATTTTTAGGTAACACTCAGTGGAGGCTTAGAGTTCTGTTCATATTCAAACTT
The DNA here is from genome assembly GCF_004027225.2 of Strigops habroptila. Taxonomy (NCBI): domain Eukaryota; kingdom Metazoa; phylum Chordata; class Aves; order Psittaciformes; family Psittacidae; genus Strigops; species Strigops habroptila. The sequence continues at coordinate 2,988,850 of NC_046358.1, forward strand.
TTAAAGTTGTGCAGATGATTGAAGTGTGAAAGCATGCTATGATCAGATCAATGAAGATAATTTTGTTTGAATTTGAGGCCAGTATTCTAGTACCTTACTGCATTTTAGTGGCTGTAGTGAAATTTCTAGATCTCTAATTAAACTCTGTGTGAGATAATACCTGTTTTATACTACAACATTTTAGGGGTGGAGATGTAGATCAAAAGGCCAGCCCCAGATTTATCTTTGCAACTGTGAGCAAGTTAGCATGAAATAGTCAAAACTCATTCTAACATATAGACTTAACCAGTGAACAGCATTAATAGTCTTTTTTCCATTTTTTTCTCCAAACTTGTCTTAAATTGAATACAGAAGGATTTAAATTACTTTTATGCCTTTTGAGATATTGCCTGTGTATGACAGCAGTTTCTGGAGATGTGGCAAATTTGTTTGTGTTCTGAGTAGAGGCGGTATTCCTTTTCAAACTTGTGTGCTTGCAATAGGGGTGACTGGCTGCCTTGCGCAGCACTCTACACAGCTGTGACCTAGAGCTGCTTTGCTGCACAACCTTATTCTTTAAGAAGCTGAAGTATTTTTTGCATTAACAGATGTTAGTATCTTTACAGCCAATGAACTTCTCTTGTCTCCAAGCCAACAAAGAAAATGTGATGTTATCACTTTCCAGCCTTTATTTTCTGACCTTTTTTTTCAGCAGATCTCTTTAAACTGAAGTATGTATTGAGAATGTTCATATAGTGCTCCATATTTGCATATAACTGTTCAAAGATAGCATTATTTATTACAGAAATAACAGTAAGTCCAGCTTTATCCTTTTCATTGACTTATATGTATATCATCATTTAACATCTAATATTTTATCTAATACGCTCAGAATGGAAAAAAACCTCCTCCTCTCAGAGTCTCAGGCTCTGCGAAATCAATGTCAACTCACAGTTGCTGAGAAGGACCGAGAGATTGCACAACTGCAGAAGCTACAACAAGACATGATTATGAAGAAATCAATCTCTGCTGGCAGCAATTATCCAGTCCAGGTAAACAAACGAAATGTAGCAGGAGGCACAAATCTACTTCCATCAATTTATTGTATTAAATTTGCAGCCTGCTTCCCAAAAGAGCATATGATAGTGAAGTATCATATTCTGATAGGCTGATACAACAACCTGTATGTCAGTGTTGCCTGGGTGGAAATCAGCAAATTGGAATTATTACAAGCAGATGAGTTGCAATTATTAAAACCACTTTTTAATGGAGTCTGATATATTGGTCAGCTTCTTCTAAACAAAGAAAAATCATGAGTTTCTCATACATTGATAAAATAAGAGAGAAAACTAACTGATGTGTATTTTAATGATTAAAAACATGGAAAAATTCGTAAAGAAATGGAATGGTTGTGAAGCAAAATGTGAGGGTCATAAACCAGTAATGGTTACCGATTCATAGTCAAAAAGGAATAACTTTGCTGTGGTTACATTGTAAGGTAAGTTATTTGCCAGTTGCTGAGATGCTAAGGTTAGTAGATGACTTAGGTAATCTTGTATATTGCTATTTTATGTTAGTTAAATCCAGGATATAATAGGAAGAAGTTGGAAAAAACCAAACCACCACCAACAAAATTGTTTAGCAGCAGATAAGTAGAGACGTTAAGGAAAATGCATTAAAACCAATTTAGTTGGAGAAGTTTGTGTCTCACATGCTGTTCATTTTGTATGATTAAACTCATGACTAAAATGTTTTGAAGAGTAATGGCTGTTCGGTTATAGAGCATTTTATGTGGTAGAAGTCTTTATTTCATGATTGTATAAGAAAATAGATCCCATAAAGTATTAGAGATTGCACATATCCCTCCATTATTGGACATTAATATCAAAATGTTGATCTGCCAGAGATAAAGAAGTCCAAAGCTGTGAATCAGTGATAAAGTTGGGTGGGGTTTTTTTCTTTTCAAAAAGGACTTTCAGCTTTAAATACATATTTACAAAATAATTGTTTTTCTACAAATCATGAAAACCATACATTATTAGTTTGAAAGGTGTTTTGTATTCATCTGGCTTTTTCTATTACCCTCCCACTCTCTTTTTTTGTGTGCTTCACACTATTTGCAAATTAAAAATTAAGTCGAGTTGCCTTTTCAAGGTAATTTTTAATTGTTTTTTTTAATTGAAGTATTTAGGCTGAAAACACTAAGTAGAAGATTATTTTTTTTATATATATACATGAAGTCTTACAAATGTGGTATTAACTTGTGGGAAGGAAATGATCTTGTGAAAAGGAAATTATTATGTAGTCCAAATGTATATTTAGTGTTGGAGTTGTGTATTATTTAGAGAACTCCTATACCCTCATTTACCCTGAATGTGTTGATACTTTTTAAGGTTTTAGAAACTGTCTCCCTCACTGGAAGTGCAGATACGCCAGAGGAAATCAAATGTGTCTTAGCTGAGAAGAATCAGCTCCAGAATGAACTGCAGCGCTGTCTTCAGGAGATACACCAGAAGGATGTGCATTTCCAGCAGATGAATTCAAAGGTAACTTAGAACAACAGTTGTGATCCTGAGTAGCTCATGTGAATTTGAGCTGATATCAACATAGAAACATTGCTAAATTGGCAATGTCTTGTATGGTTCAACAGTGCTGTTGGCTCAGACTGGAAACTGCAAACTGAATGTCAGTATTGTCTTTCTGTCAGGCTTTCCTGTCTTGTTCTTTGACTTAGAGAGGCTTATTTGAGTCTGCATTCTGAAGACATTGTTGTGGCTTTGCTGAACTTCTGCTCAAAGTAAACGATTTTTCATGACAGACAGAAGCAGATGTTTGTCTTGGCTGGAACAAGATTTTAGCTATCTCGGACCAAATATTATATATCTCAGATATGCTTCCTTACAAATTCTTGATGAACACTTTTGTGACTGCTAAGACAGTAAAAGTGTGTGTGTGTCCATGTGCACATAATGTATTTGTGTTCAGTTTTGTTTGCAAGAGTTTGTAAATGTTCTTGGAAGTTCCCTTAATGTATCTCTCTTTGTCTGGTATTTCCCTGGTATTTCAAGCAAAGCAGGTTTATGTTACCTTTCATCTGTCATTGTTTTCACTCCTTCACCCAAACATTTTGTAAACCTAATAACCATTTTAACCAAACTTTGAAACAGGTGTAGAGATCTCAAGCTCCTACAAGGGAAGATGAGTGTTTGGGTAATGAGACCCATATTATGGTCTGTTTTTTGTAAACAGATGAAAACTCACTGCTGAGCATTCCTGGACTGGCCGGTGAACATGTTTATAATTTATACTATCAGGCTTTTTTGGCTCTATGTGTTGTCCTGAAGTAGCAACTAAATATGCAATCTTTTGCCAGTTGGTGATAGCGTAGCAAACACAGGGAGGAAGGCATTGGGGTTGAAAACCCTGAGTTCTTGTTTTGGGTATATTGATAACAGACGAAATCAATACTCAGGTTTCATTATTTCCGTTGCTTATAAAATAACTAGTTATATCTTACTGAAAAGTCAATCCAATTTTGAAACTAGTACAGAGTTGTTTTCAACAGCAGGTTCTCAAATCTGTAGTAATTTACTGAAGGAGATCATTGCTAATTTTTCTTTATTTAAATGTTCATTTCTTTCAGGTTGTGCAGTCAACAGAAGAGAATGCTATCTTGTCTGCCCAGTTGAAGACTCTTTCACAGACTCTAAGAGATAACCAGCTTCGTTACACTGACTTGCAAAATCGTTACTTGAGACTGGAGAGGGAGTATCAGACAATGCAAGTGACATCTTTCCAAGGGACCGTTCAGGTAACCAAATATATGGAAATGTTTTTAGTTGGTTTTTCTCTCTCTGCTTGTGCTTTTCTTGTTTTCATGCTAAAAAATGAAATGAATACTTTTTGTTGTACCGATTCAGTACTTCTGCTAGTCCATGATCATAGAATCGTAGGGTGGTTTGGGTTGGAAGGGACCTTAAAGCTCATCCAGTTCCAACCCCCTGCTCACGGGCAGGGACACCTCACACTAGAGCAGGTTGCTCCAAGCCCCTCTGTCCAACCTGGCCTTGAACACTGCCAGGGATGGGGCAGCCACAGCTTCTCTGGGCACCCTGTGCCAGTGCCTCAGCACCCTCACAGGGAAGAATTTCTTCCTAATGTCTAATCTAAATCTCCCCTGTGTCAGGTTAAAGCTGTTCCCCCTTGTCCTGTCACTACATGCCCTTGTAAAAAGCCCCTCTCCACCTTCCTTGTCAGCCCCTTTAGGCACTGGGAGCTGCTCTAAGGTCTCCCCAGAGCTGCCTTTTTTCCAGGCTGAACCAGCCCAGCTCTCTCAGCCTATCTCCAGAGCAGAGCTGCTTCAGCCCTTAGAGCATATGGACATGATCAGAGGAAAAACTGGAAATGAATAGCTGCGTTACTTACAAAACTGCAGTCAATGCTATATTATTATGTGGATGTGTAGATGCATTTCTTTCACTTCAGAGCTTGCTGTGTTATGCAGCATACATATATCCTTCAAGTCCTGCAGCACACACAGGCATTATTCTTCATCAGCTTTCAGTTAGAAAACATGTTTGAAAGATTGCAGCTCCAGAAATTAAAAGATTAAATGGCACAAAGAGTGGTTTGTTCCACAGCTTTGTGGTGCTTATGGCTTCTTTAATTGAAGTAAAGATTATTAACAACTAGAAAATGGTGACTGGCTCTTTTTTTTTTCCCTTTAATATTTTCTAGGATGAAACTAGAGCAGAAGTTCCCCCTGGAGCACCACGGGAAAGATCTGCAGTTATTGTTGAAGTAGACAATATGGAGCTAAATGAACTCAGAAAAAGGTCAGGACTGAGACATGTATTAGCAATATTGTTTTCCTGACGGCTGTGTTGTGAGTGCAAAAGTAATGCTTTTCTATCCCTCTAAGACATTTTGGGGGAAAAGGGAAACAAGTGGATTTACAGTGGATTAAATGAATCATAGTCATACTCTTGAATTGTTATCATCTGGTGCTATTTGTGGTTTGGTTTTTGTAAAGATACACGCTTATTGGTGACTATTTCAATATCTAACCTAAAGCATCTCATTATAATTAAGTCTTTATCACAAAAAAGGGAATACCTTAATAAAAAAGAACAAGAAAGTTCTTTAAGTGCATGAAATACTGATTTCAGGTTTCATTTTGTCACAGGCTTGCAGAGACTGAGCAACAATATGATTCAGTGCAGCAGGCGCTCACGCAGCTGACAGAAACACTGTCAGAAGAGAAGAGGAGGAGAGAAGCTGCAGAAGAAGCTCTTGGACTCTCTGAGGAGCGAAGTAACAGGTAAAATACTCCTGCTTGTAAAACATGGGGTTTTTCCTTCTGAAAGAAGAGTGTAAAATGTGTTTTCTTCTTTTCTTATACTTTTGAGTGTGTGACAGTTAGATTGCTGCATTAAACTCTTATGTGGGTATGAAATAACTTGCATGTTCAGAGAGCCAAAGCCGTCTTTCACCTCTGCTTCCCCTTGGACGAAGGCATGGTGAGGTTTTCATTTACACTGTGTCTGGGGTAAATGCAAAGTGTACTACAAAACTGGAAAAAGAAGAGTCAGATTTTTTTCGTTTGCCTTCTATTTTTAGTGAGATTAGTGATAGATATTTCTATAGGTGTTAGGTTTCTGAGCAAGTAATAGAACAAATAGAACACACAAGTTATAGAACCTGTTTGTGAGTCCATGGTACCTGAAGCAATGGAAACTGCGTTAAAAAGCTAGGTTTAACTCTGTGGCCTCAGCTGTTGGACTCGGTAGTCAGGGGCATTTCTTTTCTTCCAAGTTAGGAAAAAACCTCACATACAACAGCATTAGCACAACTACTATTTAGAGTCAAAATATCATTATTCACTTGCCTATGTAAAGTGTCCATCCCTGCCATTATCTGAAAATCACTGTTCAATCTGCTAGTGGTGATGGGGGTTATTCTGGATAAATAAAGCACCTTGAAAGTAGATTGTAAATAGAGACTGAAAAAGACCTGGCAACATGAACTAAGTCTTACTGCTTGTTTGTGGGGACCTTCCCCCAGTAATGTAAGTATACAAAACATTGTTTCTTATGTGAATTCAGTACTTTAAAAGAGGAGGTCATTCAGCACTCCACTGTCTCCCTTAATTTTTAGATTTGAAGTAAGCAGTTACAGGTCTGTACCTAGTGAATACACTGTTCAGATGGAAGCAGAGGAGGAAAGGGAAGCCTTAATCATCAATCCCAGTGAACATGTTGTTGTGAGAAAGGTAAGTGAATTAATGCTTTTAAACCCCTGCATTATAAGCTACTTAACAGAAGTGTGCATATTGTATGCTGCTAGTTGGACAGCAGCAGAGCTCATGATCTGCTTCATGCTACCCCTTTGTTTTTCTGTGTTCCCTCCACTATACCTTTGTTTCAACTGTCATTCATTCTTGGGAGTGAAGATTTCCCTTCTGAGTGACTGGAAGTCACTGATTTTGGGTTATAACACATAAACGCAAGCATGAAGCAGCTACTTGCCTAATCTGCCTTGTCTCTGAAAAGATGTGAAGTACTCTTTTACCCTCTTAGTGTCATGGGGATGGGTGGGCCATAGAGGCATCCATTCTGAGTAGCAAACTACTACTGAAACTACATCTTACTGTAAAAATGTCTTAAATTTCTTTCTGTTTGGGTTGTGGATGGTGAGTCAAATTCAGGCAGCTGTCTAATCCATGCCATAGAATATATTACATATGTCCAAATTAAAGTGTGAGTAACTATATTTATATTGCACATGTGGCCATTAAATAAAATGTGTATGCATATAATTATGCATTTGCATCTCTAGTGGATATATGTAATTCCATAATACACAAATGCCTTCTATCCATTCCTCTCCCCTTTTATTAATGCTGTTCTCTTTGGCCTTTAAATCATTCCTGCTTACAGCTTGTGCTGTGGCACCCATTGCTGCACCAGAGGCAAAAGGTTTAGAGTGGCTCAGAAATCCAAGTTGCAGTGGAACTTCCTTTCATTTGTATTCATGATTACTTATCGGATGTTTGTTGTTTCCTAACCAGATGAAAGGAGGGGCCCTTTCCGTCCGAAGATGGCTTCGAGGACGAAGTCTTTACTGTTCTAAGCTGCTGACCTCCAGAGCAAAATCCCGCTATTTATTCCTCACCTACCTGGTTACACTACATCTTGTTGTTTTTCTGTGCCTCACGGGTGTTCTCTGAGTACACTGCATTTTCTTGGGTAACTTATTTCCCTGTAGGTAATGGTGTGCCAATTCAAGATTATAGACTTTTCACATGCTGCTGTTAAGCTATGCACTGGACACAGTTGTATATATTCTTGTTACACCACATGAATCTTGAGCTTCTAAAAAGAAATGTGTGTATATCACAGTTGCTCCAAAGTTGACTTGAATCGCTCTTTAACGGTGGAATATTATATTTGCTAAGGAGAAAATATTTCCCTCTGCCCTATAAAGAAACAGCTGCATACAAGTTATTTAATATTGTTTGTGAGTACATAATGATTGATTCCTACTGAATGGGTTGTAAATGATATCTTTTCTATATAAATTTTATTTTAAGAGTTAAACTATAAATTTTAAAGGAATATTCAGCTATTACTGTTCACTGGCTTCTTGATTATAACAAGAAGTTTTATAGAGTGCAATAAAGGAAGAACTACTGGATCTTTGATTTAATTTTTTTTGTTTGGGTGTTGTTTGGTTTGGGGGTTTATTTTTTAGCTGAAAATAAAAGAATTAAGAAGGTTGTTCTGTGGCTGTGCAGTTTGTAATGGCTATGGCAAGGTGTGCAGATATGTGTGTGGTAAGGAGGTAAGCCAGTGATTAAAGATTCAAAATTGAGATGACATGAAGAAATGTCTTCAACTTCTTATATTCCTTTACTGTTGGTTAAAGGTGCAATTTCTGTAATTTTTCTTGTGATTTTTTGTTTGCTTAAATTCACTTGAATTTTTTGTCTTAGTGGGTTTAGTTACTGCCTGTCTTTGGGGCAGAATGTTACTCAGCTGCTCAACACATGAAATTCAAGCTTATAAAGACAAAACCTTACATATTTTACATGTTTGAGCCTCAAGATATGAATAAATAAAGGGTATATTTTCAACCAAGAGGCTGTAAGAAGCAGGATTTGCATTCAGTTTCTGTAGACACGTAATAGTGCGTTGCATATTAATACATCCATGTTTTGTTACAGTGTTCTCTGAAACTGCACAACTATTTCTCTCATTCAAAAAATAGCTTATTTGTGAAGACTATGGCCACTGGAAACTGGAAGGTTGTTTTTAACCCCTGTATTGTTGTTTGCTGGCATTTCAGCTCTCACCTGTATAAAATGGAGATACAATCAGAACAAGCTGAGTCTAAGGGCATAGGCGTAAGTCACAAAAGGAGAGTACCTGTTTGGTTTCCAGTTTGCTGGACGAAAATCCTAAAAACCTTGTGGGAAAAGAAAAACCTAATGTTTATGGAAATAGAAGGATTCCATCAGTTTTACTAATGGGCACATTGACTTTGAATAGATACTAGTGAAGTGAGTTATCTGCCTAAGGTCCAAGGATTCTTGTGTGTGAGGTCTGAGCAGTCGCATGGCAGGTAGGAAAGAGGGATTGGTTGGCGTTTATGTTTGCAGAGTTAACATTTACCGAATTGTATCTGATGTTCTGTATCACTTGTTTTTGTCAGGTGTCATAGGAGATACTGCCAGGGGTAGTTACTACTGTAGGTAAATCCTGTGAATCTTGTTCTGTAGTATTTCTTAGTCTAGCAAAGTTCTGAATGTCTATATAAATCCAATCTATTCCAATATAACCGATGACCTTTTTTGTTGTAGAATGGTAATGGCTCCTCTCTTTTGAATGGCTGCTGATTCAGTCGCTGTTTTCAGCCATAGTGTCACCCAAGTCCTGAGATAAGTCAGCTATTTTCAGTCTTTGCGCCGCACAAACAAACACCAGGTACAGTTGAAACAGAAGTACTGTACATGTGAAGACTTCTCCCTTTCCAGCTTGAAGATGAGTGTTAACAGAATGATAATGAGCTATTCTTAGCTGATTGTGTTATAACAAAGCAGAACGCTTTCCAGTGGCAACAGTGGACCTACACATCCTTCCAGTCTTACTCATCCACTGTGAGGGATTTTCATCTCGAGGGGAGAGAACAACCCTCTGTCATGAGGCAGAGCAAGTTAGGGAGTGGGAAAGGATCCAGAGATATTAGAAATTCTGCCCTAATTTATCCAGGCCTTTATGCTGTCACCGTGATAAGCACAAACTGAAGAAAAAGTTTCCAAAAATGGCTTGACACGTGTAGATATTCTGTGAACTCCATTCCAGAAGCTGATATAAATGTCATGAAAGGTGAGATCATTCATTTATGAGGAGGCTTTTACAAATCATCACCATTTCCTGGGTAAGTATTGCCCTGAGAGTTTTCTTGTCTTACAGCTCAGGATTTTAATACTTTGCTTCACTTAGTCTGGGATGTTTTGAGGATTTACACATTTCTTCCTGGACTTGGATGCTGTTTTCCTCAAGCTTTGAAGGAATTCCAAAGGGTCTTCTGGTGTAAGGTAATTTGGATTTGACTGCATGGTTGCAGGGAAACATAGAGACATTTCTCATAGTTGGAAGGATCAGTAGAGTGTGGTCTCTCTGAAACCTGGAAGAACATTTCAGTGTTTGCTGTTGTCCTGGGAATATTATTTCTCACCATGGAGGATTAAACATCTCGGTCCTATCCAACCAAGGAGCGGTGCTGAGCTCACAGAGCCTTGTAGCACTGCTCTGCTTTAAAATTCTCTACTAGTAAATTCTAGTATCACATCTGATGTAATTTCTGGTATATTTAAGAACTGAGTTTCCTTCTGGTTTACACTCGTGTGGTCACAGCCTCCATGCAGTGCTGTAATGTTGGATACTGCTGGTAAATGGTTGGTTTATTGCATTCTTAAAAGCCTTTTCCTGTGGGTTTTAGAACAAAATTACAAATCATGGCAACAGGAATCAATGTTCAAAAGTACTTATTACTAGAATTAGTGGTTAAACAGTCCTATGTTAAAGCTGTTAACAAATTTGTGTGACAAAATTACTGGGCTTCCTTATGTGAAAAAGAATCTTCCAGTCACAGCACATCAACAAGAATTAGAATTACTTTTCTTCTTTAAAATAATGTCATATTTTCAAATTACACTTCCATTTCACCTGCAAGTGTTGGGATCAGTCCTGTCACCCAGTCTTACTTTGTAAAGCATATGGGAAAGGGTTGAACAACAGGAACTTCATGCAGCTCAAACTTTAGAACCCTAAACTGTTCCTGCTTTGTATCTCCAGGGAGTTTGATATTCTTGTAGGATCCTCTGAAGATCCTGAGATATTTTAAAGCCTGCAAACAGGACAGCATGAATTTGGTTGCAGGGCAGACCCTAATGCTGCTCTGCCACCATTTAGCCTGCCTGTGCATGTAGGGCTTAGGTGGAACTATAATGCCATCAGAAGTCAAACACCTTTTTGCATTAATAGCAAAAATGATGCTTAATACATTTTTTGCATTGTTAAAGACAAGAACTTTGTTGGACAAGTGCTGTTTGACATTCCTTTCTGAAGTACCCTTCCTTACTGAGTAAAGTTGCCAGAGAAGGAAAGACAGAAAGCTTCCCTCTGCTCAACTGCCTAAAGAGGCAATGATACAGTCCTAAAAATAACCAAGAAATCTGAAGCAGGAGTCTTGGTGAGATTCAGGCCCTCCCTCAGTGGGAGTTTTGCCATGAATTCCAATGAGTTCGGGACTTTGTCTGATGTGTTGGCCAACTGCTGAAGTTGAGTTGTTCCTGGGCTGCCTCTTGTCCTGTTTCCTAGAATAACAACTTCGATAAAGTATTTACCGCTTACAAATATGGAATAGGTGCTGTAGTGAGCACTTCACATTACAGAGTAGCTGCCATTTAAAAACACACAGCAAATGATTCCCTGAAACTTTTGATGGGGGTTATTTTTAGTTGTTTGTTTAAGATTGATTGATGGTGACCCCTGAAGAAAAAGGCAAATTGAAACATGCCACTGTGCTCTTTGAAGTAATAAATGTTTGGTGATTCTAATTTACCATCTAACTATGAACATTAGAACTGGTAGGTCCATATCATCAATTGATTTTTAACAAATGACATTTCTAGAAGATAATTCAACCTTGGAAGAGATAGGGTTATGTTTGCTTAAGTCCAAGTAGAACTCAATGTGTATCCTCTAGCTGAACTTATCCCATGGTCACGAGGCCAATTAGCAGAATATCATAGGACCCCTCGAGGCTAAAGAAGAGATTTCCCTTTTGGAAGCAAAAGCTGAATGTCCTGATTAATTTGCCTATTGAAGGTGAAATGTATGTGGACACTTAACATGGTTTGCAAGATTAGGGCTTTAGTGTAGCCTTTGCTGTTTAGGTTTATTCTTTTCCCAAACTATTCTTTTTACAGCAGTTTGCTCTCTAAATGATAGAGGTGATTCTGTCCTATTCCCTTCCATTTGCTTCCTCCCCATCCCTCCAGATCACTGTCTTGCAGCCAAAATTGTGAGGCACTATGTGCGATGACGATGAAACCACTGCCCTTGTATGTGACAATGGTTCTGGGCTTTGCAAAGCTGGGTTTGCAGGTGATGATGCCCCCAGAGCTGTATTTCCATCCATCGTTGGACGACCTCGGCATCAGGTCAGTTGGTACCAAAATGAAAGTGCTGTCTGGTTTGGGGGGTTGGTTTGGGGTTTTTTTGAGACTTTAGACATGGCAGTGAGAAAGCATCAGACTCATTTCCATGGGCCCGTGTAAGAGTTTAGCATGTTAAGAACTGGAGGATTGAGCTGCACATCTTTATTACTGTGAGGTAAGCTGCTTCATCCTTTGGAAAAGGGGTTCTTCAGCCATAAAATGTGGGTTATAGAAGAACATGAGTGTTTTAATGGTATGAAGGTGTCGTATGGGAAAAAAAACTCAACTTGTTGGATTAATAAATACTTGCTGTATTCAATAGAAAGAGAAAAGATAGGCAGAACACTGCTAACATGAGAAACCAAAAGAATAATAGTATTAAGTTCCTTTTCTTATTACATAAAGTACGGCCCAATAAACTTCCAAAAAAGGTCTCTAGCACATCACTTTATCAACTCAAACAAGACTAGAAAGAATAAATGTGGCTTTTCTTGACCTTGGAAAGGGTCTTTCTGCTTAATTAGTTTTGTAACAGTTCCTTTATGAATAGAAAATGCAAATTTTTGTTCATTTTATTCATATCTGAGTCAGATTTTAATTTTCTGGGCTATAAAAACCCTTCCCTGTAGTTCTAGGTGGACTTTTGCTGAGCTATAAAAGCCTGGTTTGACAGGTGTAAAATACTAAGCATTTTAAAGAATGCATTTTGAACACCTCTGTGAATCATTGCAGTTGAATATCAGTTGTTGAAAACATCCATTCTTTAACCTCTCATTGTTCATTGCCTTTTGACATGTAACTTTGCACAGTTAAGCTGCTCAGCAGCTGTAATCATGAATAAATGATAAAAATAAATTCTTTTTAGGCTAGTTGATAAGTAATACTTTACCTTGTATGTTGTTATATTATTTGGGGCAAACGTGATAGGCTTCCCAATGCTTCCTATGATAACCATAGTAAAACTACTATTTAATAAGTGAGTTTTCTTTTAGAAAATCATTCTGTTTTATATAAATAAAAGCTTTTTTGCAAAACGTGTTTTTCAAAAACATTTAACTTCCAGCAAGGGGGAATCTCTTTGTTTAAAGGCAATAATGGAACTGCCTTAGGCAGAAAGTGCAACCAAATATATAAAGTAAATCTAGGGAGATTATATCTTTTCCCCCTATAATTCCTTATCTTTATTCATTTGTGCAATGCCAAAGAGCCCATCACTTCTGGCGAACCATGAGTTTGGTGATGGCTGCATTGGCTGTGCTCCTGCATGGGCATTAGTGGCACCAAGTGTGAGATGCCTTGGGTTTTGAAGCTGCCTTGCTTTTCTTGCTGGGTTTATAGAATGAGTTAGTATAGAGTAGGTGATTACAATAGGCGATATCACATTATAGTTCCTTGCATGTTTTGGGGTACGTGCTGGAACAGCAGTAGCAGGTACAGTATGTCACATGAAGTTGTAATTTAAAAGTGATATTCTGTCTCTAATGTGTGTGAGGTACTGCACTGATATTAGAATGATATACTTTGCAGGGTGTTATGGTTGGAATGGGTCAAAAAGACAGCTATGTAGGGGACGAAGCACAAAGTAAGAGAGGGATCCTGACACTGAAATATCCCATCGAGCATGGAATCATCACTAACTGGGATGACATGGAAAAGGTGGGTGTTGACTTTTAATGTAATGATGGAAGCATCATCTTATCCAAGACATGCAATTTGCTATTAACCTTCTTGCAAACCAAAGGGAAAATCCTTGAAGAATTTTCCATCACAGTATAGGTAACGGGATACAGTAAGCTAGAACAGGAGTTGATGAGTCTCGGTACTTCTGGAGTTACTTTTCATTTAGAGTAAATGCTTATTGCTCATCAGAGTTGGCAGTATGTTATAAAAGTATTTTATGCTTTATACATACTCTTTTCAGTCTTAATGTACTTACTGAGGCAGAACATTTAACAATGTTAGAATGTAGTGAAAGTAAAACAAAACCCAAGTTGTGATTCATCAGAGGTGAATCAGAGAAATATTAAAGATACGTTACTGATGTTGGGAACAAAACCTGGGAGATGAAGGGGTGATTTTCCCTCCCCAGTCCTTGCCTACATGAAATCATGATGGGTGATGCCCACATCTTGTATTCTATATGACATTCTCACTGTCAATTAAAGAGGAAAAGACAGCTTGGCAGCCAGAGGAAAGACCTCTTAGTGAAATGCCCACTTAAGGATGTCCCTGACCAAACAATGAGGTGTGCTTATGGGAGAAGCTGGAGAGCTGCACTCTGCTAAGTATCTCTGGTATCCCATACATGCTGGTCTCTTCAGGAAGCATCTAAGTCTGTATGTGGAAGTACTGTACCTCCTCCTTAGAGACAGGATTGCAATTCAGTCCCTTGTTGTCTCCAGGTGAAATGGTGTAGGAAGGAAACTCCACAAGCAAATGCTTCTAGTAAAGTTTTCTCATGGAAAACACCACTGAAAGGAAGACACGGGGCTGGTGGTGTTCTGTGCTCACACTTGATGTGGTGTATACAATACATATATCTAAAGTCAGTTATTGTGTCATATTCATGAACCCAAACTGGTAAGTGCAGAGTGTTCCAGATGAACAGACCAAAGTTGATGCAGGAACAATGGGAGTTCCTCAGTTCATATTCGGAAATAAATTGCCCACATACTCCTCTAGATGGAAGCACAGTATTTGGATTTTGTTATTGCTCTGCTTGCTGGAGGATACCTTGCTCCTTTCTGCAGAGTAGAATCTACCTCATACATCCTGTTATGTTGTTCTTCCTCATAATTTTCCTGCTGTCTACCTTCAGGAAGAAATTGTATTTCCCTGTAGGAAAAAACCCATAAATTGGAGATCACTATTTTATGTTCTTCCCTCAGTAGCTGGTCTCTGTATCTGGAAATTATCCTATTACTTCTTTGCGTCCTTTCTCTGGGTAATGCTGGATGCTAGAGCAAACTAAAATCTAGGTAGGAGAAGGAACTAGAGAAGGTAAAAAAGGTGGCATGTGCTTTACTGTAGTATAAACTCATGGATAGGTTGATTGTTTTTTGGGTGTAATGTGGTGGAGGCCTCAGGCAGTGCTGTAATTCAGATAGTGGTCAGATACTATATGGGTTCTTGTTGTTTGAACTTCTCTTTGTTTCTTAAATGGGTGAAGGAATTAACTTACGAAAGTGGGTCCCTACTAAAAGCAGAATGATGTAGGAACAAGAGAATTACTGGGTAACGTGCCAAAAATGAGACAAAAGCATAATAATGCAGTGTCCAACCATCCCCATGTTACAAAAAGGGGGGTCACCAAAGGATTAGGCTGAATATGCATGTGTCTGAGAGAAATCCAGAGCAAGGATGCTGTGGGACACGCAGACATCCGTGTGAATGGAGGAGGAGAACATGTAGGCGATGAAATGAAGCATTCTTCTGTGCTTCAATTCACAATATTCAAATTGGGACTGCTCTGTTTTCCACTGGATAATAATACAGGGCATTGTACATCACTGTTAATTTGTTCACAAGCAGCTGAACTGACGATGTATGGGAGGGAAAGCGTTGGGATGGAGCATTTTCTGGCTCTAGTGACTACGTAAATGTTTAATATAACTGTTGGAATAATTCTTCCTCAGTGATTTCTCTCTGCTGTTGTGCTTGCTGCTTGCATTTAATACTCATGACCTATAAAATGCAACACCTAACTGTTTTTGTTCCTTATAGAATATCATTATCCATTAATATTATGGTTATTAGGTCAAATCTAATGGGCTGTACAGTGCTTAATTGCACCTGATTTTAAGGGAAAGCCTGCAAACTGCCCGAGGTTTAGGCACGATCCTGCTCTATGAGTCCAGTTTGTTCCTCACAGCTGAAGCTGAGGGCTGATAATGTTCTTAATGAATAATTCCAGCTCTGGACAGCTGTTGAGTTTATAGGTTCTTCAAATTTAGACATCTTTTTTCCACTTAAGTTCATTTTGAAGCATAATAATACTTGTTTCTAGGATATTAATCGAATAAATGTATCCATAAACTTTCCTGATGGCAATGGGTTTTGCTCAGAAATAAGCTTATTGGGTCAGGCAAAGCTGAGCTAAAAAGAGGAGAAAAAAAAGAAATAAGGGTAAGAAAGAATTAAATGAGAAGAAATATTTCATTGTGTTACTGAACAGTCTGTCTTTGACCTGGCATCAAGAAGAAAATCTCTTCAGTTCCCTATAGTCATAGTCTTCAGACAATCAGAGCCAGCATCGTTTGATACAGGTAGTGCCTTCTAACATGAAAAACATACTATAGTACTTTACAGACTGTGACTTTTAGCTACTCTATAGTGAGAGTTTGATTCAGGTTTTACGGGATGATATATCTGTGGCATAAAGGGCCTTTTGCTTTTGAAATAATTAGATTTCTAAAAACCCTCTTGGTAACAACTTGCAGCTGGATCAGTCTCCAAGCAGCTTGAAGTGGAGAAGCCTTTCCAGGTCTAACAGTTCAGTGCCCAGCTCAGCTTCTGTATCGGAGCACTGGGGGTGGGAACTAACCAGTGCCCCTGCTTAGAAAGGATGAGCTGTGCTCTGTTTAGGGAATCTAACTGGAAGGACTCCACTGTGTAGGTTATATTCTGTAGTTACATACTGTAGAAACCCAATGAGTTTGATTCTAAACCAGTTAAATTTGGCAGATTCACTCTTGCATGCTCTCTTTTGAATATGCTGTCTGTCAATTTCGATATGTCTGTAAAAAAAACCCAATAATTACTCAGCCCCTAGTTGAAAAGCTTTCTGTGTAGTTTCTGTGGACAATAAGAAATGATTGTCAGCACACTCTTCAAAAGTGATTTTCCTTTTTAGATTTGGCATCATTCTTTCTACAACGAACTCCGGGTTGCGCCGGAGGAACACCCCGTCCTGCTGACCGAGGCGCCCTTGAATCCAAAGGCCAACCGTGAAAAAATGACTCAGGTAATCTCTGAATCAGAGAATCACAGACTGGTTTGGGTTGGAAAGGATCTTAGGATCATCCAGTTCCACCCCCCTGCCACAGGCAGGGAAGCCTTCCACTAGACTAAGTTGCTCAAGACCCCGTCCAGCCTGGTCTTGGACACTGCCAGGGATGGGGCATGCACAACATGCTGTGCCACAGGTCATTGCTGCATGGAAGCAGATAAAATAGAAATAATCTGGGGTGTTCAACTTTCTTCTTAAGATGAGAGATAATCTCTTAGGGTTAGTGTGGGTTAGCACACTGACTTAAGCCACGATGAGAGAGCAAGAGTTTGCTGCCCATGCAATATCAGATTTCCAGATGTGCCTAAAATGGTTTGTAGCTGTGTGTGGCAGTGATATAAGAGGTAAGTTAAGACTTACCTCTTAAAACTTGAAGTAATTTTTTTTGTTCACCAGGCTGTGTATGTTCAGTTCTGGAAGCGGGGAAGCTGGAGGCAAAGGTGGCTTCTGATGCAGAGTTTCAGTGTGAGATAACCCAGGAGTCTTATCAGTTGTTTTGAAGGAGTGATGAGTCATTGATGTATTTAAAAGTGAGGTTTGCAAGTGCTGTAACACAGGTTATGTACCAGCTGAATCACACTTCTGTGTGAGTTTTGGATCAATGATGCCTTTCATGTGCCTCCTTCAGGCTACCAGGAGTGCTCAACCTTTAGTAGCTCTACTCCTCAGCTCATTCTGTACCAGCTCCTGCTTTCTACCCTGAAGAATGTCACTTTATCAACACTTCTGCATCAGACAAAATGCTAGTTATTTTATCAGAAATGTGCTTTTTGGAGAAGATTTGAATAAAGATGTTTGAAGACCATCATGCAGATGACTTTGTGGAGCTCCCAGTTGGAGCACCCCTTCAGGGATCAGGGGAAAAGTGTTCAAAACCTGGAATGTTTGTGTTGGGAAAACGAGTTGTCTGAAGCATTCAAACTTAAATGATGCTTTGGTAAACGTTTCTGTCTGTGACATACTCAGTCTGATTTAGCAAACTCCAATCAGAACCAAAAGTCAGCCTCTGAAGTTTGTATATTTTCGAGCAGCCTTCAGGCCAAAAGTCCACATTATAAATTCATCCAGTGATGTAACCAGAATAAATTGTGATTTAAATACAGATATAGGTATAAAATCACCTGGGAAAATCAGATGTGGCTCTGCACTTCCCTTTGTGCCAACTTTTGGCATATATTTCATAGGAAAATTATGCATCACTTTAGCAACAGTGTAAATAAACTAGTTAAGTAGTGAGCTTGACAGCACGCATTACTGGAAGATAATACAACTGGGAGATAATGAACGACAGACCATAAGAAAAACCTAGTTTATGGCAACCAGAAAGTGTGGTTCATACAGTAGACGTGTCTAGGACTGTTTTTCTGTCATTATACTGCAATGATAAATCCTGTTTTCAAGATTGTTTAAAGGCTTATTGTTTATTCTTGATTGCATTAAATTAATTACATTAACTATGAAATACCAATAATTTGTGTATTGTTTAATTGAAAGCATACTTTTCATTAAAAGTAGACTTCCTTGGCAAAGGGATTAGCTTATGAAATCCAAAGTTTTAACCCCCTGATGTCAGTGGCTCTGATGGGTACAATGGTGATGGTGGAGTCACCATCCCTGGAGATATTTAAGATGTGTAGACATGACGCTTAGGGGCATGGCTTAGTGGTGGACTTGGCAGTGTTAGGTTTATGGTTGGACTTGATTTTAAGGGTCTTTTCCAACCTAAGTGATTCTGTGTCACAGCAGCACCACTAGTGATGGGAGAAAGTGGAAAGGATACAATGCCTGGAGTTGTCCAGAGTGTCTTAGTTCAGTGTGCGCCCTTAATGGCTTCCTTTAGGAGGGCCCCAGTGGAATGCAGCTGGAAACAAATGTTATTCCATCTGCTCGGATAAAATTGCAGTTTATCTGACACAGGAGATGGGGAGGAACTGAAGCTTGTTAGAGGAGGCAGGGGATGAGAGAAGAGAATATGGCTAAGGACACCATAAAGAGGAAAGAAACTGTTGTGTTTGCTGAGGGGGTAGAATGAGACGTAATGGATTCAAACTAGACCTAGTGAGGTTTTAGCTAGACACCAGGAAAATCCTGCTAAAAGTAAGTATAGTG
The DNA here is from genome assembly GCF_004027225.2 of Strigops habroptila. NCBI lineage: Eukaryota > Metazoa > Chordata > Aves > Psittaciformes > Psittacidae > Strigops > Strigops habroptila. The sequence goes on from NC_046358.1 coordinate 3,007,671, forward strand.
TATTGCTAGATTGTATTGTAGTGAAAGGACAAGGGGGAACGGCTTTAAACTGACAGAGGGGAGATTGAGATGAGATCTTAAGCAGAAGTTCTTCCCTGTGAGGGTGCTGAGGCGCTGGCACAGGGTGCCCAGAGAAGCTGTGGCTGCCCCATCCCTGGCAGTGTTCAAGGCCAGGTTGGACACAGGGGCTTGGAGCAACCTGCTCTAGTGGAAGGTGTCCCTGCCCGTGGCAGGGGGTTGGAACTGGATGAGCTTAAGGTCCTTTCCAACCCAAACCATTCTGTGATTTGTTTGCTGGAGGAATCTGTAGATGCTCCAGGAGAGGAATTTCTGAGACAGAACCAAAGCTGTGTCAGGAATGGCAAATTCTTCCTTGAGATGGGAATAGAAGGATTATTCCTCAAGGCTTCTTCCAGCTGTGTCTTCTACACATTTCTTAATATGTTTGTATAAATTATTTATAAACCTTAGGTTGCTGCATTGTTGCAGTCCTGCCATCAGGGTGGAAAAGTTATCCCAAGGTGTCATCTTCAGTTCTTTTAATGAAATCCTAAAGAAAACATAGTGTGCTGTTCACAGGAGGGGACTCGGAGTAGTAACTGGTAGTATTCATTAAAAAAATGATAGATTTACTGTCTCTTCAGATACCCTTAGGTGCAGATCCTAAAAGTTTTAATATTCTTCCTTCCAGATCATGTTTGAGACATTCAATGTGCCAGCCATGTACGTAGCAATTCAGGCAGTGCTGTCTCTGTATGCATCTGGAAGAACAACTGGTGAGTTGTTCTGGGAGTCGTATTTTCCTCCTGTCCTTCTCTTGTGGATGTATATCTTGTGGATATATGTTGATGATGATGCACCAGCTGTGTTTTAAGAAGCACTGATAGCCCTGTGGAGACTGAATACTTCCCACCATGCTGTGCAAGTACCTCTTTGTTGTTTTCAACTTCATGACGGGTAAGGGTATAGATTTATGGATTTCTGCTTCAAAAGCTCAACTGGCTACAGCTCAACTATATGAACAGATGAAGAATGATAGTTTGATACTGCCCTTAATTGCCCAGCATGGAGATGAGGCTGTATCTTAACTAGATTGTTCCAATCCCATGGTTCCTTCTTTCGTTAGACCTACCTCTATTGTTAAGCTCCATTCCGAGCAGGAAAAAACCAACCTTTCAGTAGCTAGATGAAAATACTTTATTTAAATGTTGAATTTCTATCACATAATGATGTCTGCTGTTAAGCGACCATTTGAATTAACATGGAGGTGTTTTCTTATTGCCATTAAGAGTCTGATCAAGCATTAAGACAATAAATTACTTCTTAGCAACCCTTGAGTCTTCTTATACTTTGAAAACAATTAAAATACCATCTGTCTTTGTAGCCTGATGCCACAATATGATTTTGTATAAAAAGATCAGCAGCTTACAGGAGTTGTGATTGTCATAAATACTTGTTTTCTGTTTAAAATTTCACTATTTGTATGCATGTTTGGGATCAGAAATGCCTTATTCATTCTGAGTGGAAAACATGTGCTTCATTTCCTAGCCAAGAGTAACATGGGCTATGCACAGATAAACCATTGCTGTATTTTCCCTAATGGGGTGGTTTATTTTAATGGCAGATTCCAATTTTTAGTTTTGTAGATAGGTTTTTATTTACAGTTTGTACATGATTTCATGTCTGTAAGGTGCTGAGGGTGCTCCATAATGAAAGCCTCTGCATACATGTAAGATCATTATTGCTGGTGTCTGTTCAGCAAGATCAATACAGTCAATCTGCTGAATATTATATGTCTTCTTTTCCCCAAGCTGCTTAGTTTGTGGTAATGACTTTGTCTCATGTGAGCAGCTCTTTAGTTATAGAAATAAGAATGTGAGCATCATTGTTGTTGCATGTTTCAGTTGAGAATATGGAAGATGTCCCTCCCCATGACAGGGGGGTTGAAATAGATGATCTTAAGGTCTTTTCCAACCCAAACCATTCTATGGTTCTGTGATTCTATGTGGAGACCCTGTATCAGTGGAAAATAACAAGCTTATCTTGTTCTTTCACTTCCCAGGAATAGTTTTGGATTCTGGGGATGGTGTCACACACAACGTGCCCATCTATGAGGGCTATGCCTTGCCCCATGCCATCATGAGACTTGATCTGGCAGGCAGAGACCTCACTGACTATCTCATGAAGATTCTTACCGAAAGAGGCTACTCCTTTGTCACTACTGGTAATGAGTTATGCTTTGGATGCCCTTTGCATATGTTTTTTCTATTAGTTATCTTCTTATGAAGGAAGTGTGTACGAGGCAAGATGCTACAAAATCCCTGTCCCTAGCTAGCCTGTTAGCTAATGGGGTTCTCCTGACTTTGGCTTTCAGCATGTATGTTGAGCATCAAGGATGAGGATGCCACCTTACTAGGAAATCCTATGTCACTGACAAATGTGACTGATTGTTGTTTTTGATTATACCCCTTTCACAGACAAAGGAACAAAGTTAGTAGCTGGTAGTGCATGAACCACAAGGTTTTGTGACATAAACATGTAAATTTTAATCTTTACAGTATTCTGTAGTACAATACATCTTTTATTTGCTGACAAGTGATGGTTTTGGGACAACAGAGAGGTGAGAATCCAATCAACTGTGTGACCATCATGAACTCAGGGAAACATGCGTAGGAAAACCTGTGTCCTGTATGTTGATTAAAACCTTGTTGGCTGTCTGCAGCGGAACGGGAGATTGTGAGAGACGTCAAGGAGAAGCTTTGTTATGTGGCACTGGATTTTGAAAATGAAATGGCAACTGCTGCTTCCTCCTCCTCTCTTGAAAAGAGCTACGAGCTTCCTGATGGCCAAGTCATCACCATTGGGAATGAACGGTTCCGGTGCCCGGAAACTCTCTTCCAGCCATCCTTCATAGGTGGGACAAGACTGTTCTTTCTAGGGACTAGACAGAGAATGAAAAGAAGGATTTCTTAGGAAGTACAGACAGCCTTCAGCTGTAGGAACTGAGGTGTTTATTCTCAGATGCCCTTAGAAATATGCAGCTTCTATTGACTTAACCAATTCTTTAGAAGCCATGGACACTGTGTTTAGAAATACCTGAATTGAATAGTTTCAGTCTCCTATAAATGCAGTAGCATTTGTAAGATGATGTCTTAGAGCACTGTCAGAAGATCATGCTGTTTATCTTGACTGGCTGATACATAACTGCACAGTGCTGCTTACGGGGGGGTTTAATCTAGTTACTGCTTCCATGTATTGTTTTATTATATTAATCTGTAATTTAATCTTGGAAAATCAAATCATACATTATTTTCCAATAGTTTTATCTTTAGTGTTAAAATTCCCATTCTCTCCAGTGGATGACTGACACTTCATGTGGGAACTCATGGGAGTTACATGGTAACTCATGCTGCCCTCACAAATTTCCCACTTCCCACTTAAATTCCTCTCTCAAGGACTGTGCGAAATGGCTGCAGGCAGTTTGGCACCATTTCACTTACACTGAATGGTGAAGCTACGTTTGTGTGTAGAAAGGAAACTATTCAAGCATTAATATAGCTCCAAGTTCTGTATTTGAGCATCAGCAGGAGAAATTCTCTTTAGTAGATAGAGGGATTTGGCTGCCAGAAGTGTATCCGTGATGAGTCAGTGCTCAACAGTGGTCAGAATCAGAAACGTAGCAATGGAAATCTGGATCACAGATCTTGGCCAAGATGTGTATGTTCCTCTAGTTAAAAGGTCTGGTACTTCAAACTGTTTTCCCAGGACTGTATCCGGTCTGTTCCTCTTCTTTAGATAAAAATAGTACCAGAAGTTAGCTTCACTGTACTGGCATTCACATTAAACTAACAAACACCTCAAAAGCAAGGTAGCTCACCGAAATGCCAGGTAGGTTTCTATTGCTAGCTAACAGCATCATAAATGGTTATAAAAATGGCAGTGTCTTGCAGTAATGCCTCATTTTACATGTTTTCTTAAATGTTAGATCTTTTTTTTTACTTGAGGAAGTAGCAAACCCAGTATGAAATCAGAATGGGGATCTTTGTTCCCCTCAAGTGTATTTTGGTTGTATAATTACTACGCTGAGATTACAAAGAAGGTGAGGAGTATGTCCTGTCTTTGTCCTCCTCTCCTAAACATCACATAACTGGAGGTTTCTGAAGGGAGACAGCTTGGACTAGTGAGCCTTCCTCTCATTTTAACAGTAAGAAACAGAAGGGGAAAGAGAGAAATAACATGTTGAAACTTCTTCCTACTCAGGGATGGAATCTGCAGGTATCCATGAAACCACTTACAACAGTATTATGAAGTGTGATATCGACATCCGTAAGGATCTCTATGCTAATAACGTCCTCTCTGGAGGAACCACAATGTATCCTGGGATTGGTGATCGTATGCAGAAAGAGGTTACAGCTTTGGCTCCAAGTACTATGAAGATTAAGGTAATTTTGAACACCTGCACTTGAAAAACAAGCTTTTGTTGGAAAGTTAGATCTTATAAACAAATCAAAATGTCCATAAGAGAATGTCCAGGTCTTGCATCCCAAGTCCTGACATTAGGAGAGCATCAGACTGTCTGATAAAACCTCTTTTTCTCCTACCAGCCAAAGCAGAATTAAAAGAGGGATTTGAGAGGTACTGAAATAGAGCCATGGGGGTTGGTAAGGTGATTTTGAGAAAATGTGAAACAACAGTTCAGAAAGAGAGTCATAGAATCATAGAATCAACTCGGTTGGAAAAGACCTTTAAGATCATCAAGTCCAACCTTTAGAGTCCCGTGGGATTCCCAGTGAGATAGGGCTATGGGGGAGAAAAGGGCTACTTGAAGACACCACAGGACAAGAAAGTTAGGGATGAACCTAGAGAAGATGGAGCTGTAGGTACTAAAGGAGGCATGAACAATGTGAGAGCATACTGGGAATATTATAGGCTTGGAGGCTTAGCTGTCAGTGAAAGTCATTAGTGATAAAGGTGGAAGAGTGAATCCAGACTCCAAGCAGCATGCAAAGTCTGCAGCTTGTTAGCTGCTTGGAAGGACCTTCTCAGCTTGGACTCAAGATACTGTATAGTGAAACAGGATCATAGAATCACAGAATGCTTTGGTTGGAAAGGACCTTAAGATCATCCAGTTCCAACCCCCTGCCATGGGCAGGGAAAGAGACCCTTTTTAACAGGCAGCAGCCAGCATGCTGAATGGGCATGACAGGGAGTGGCAGGAATGGAAACAGGAGGAAGCAGGGGTGCATCCAGTGTATTTTAAAAGTTCAGTGGCTCAGGGGAGAATTAAACTGGCAGGGGGTCTTCTAGCTCTATAGCTAGTGCTCAGCTGGATACACAATGCCATGTCTCAATGTTTTGGGGGTGGGGGGAGTGTTCCTTTACATTAAAGAATTTCTTTATCCTTAAAAACAAAATAAATGCTCAGGCCATTGTCTTTAATTCCCATTGTCTAAATCTCCCAGTGGTCTTTAATTACAACCAAATTAGGTTAATATTTCAAAGCTTTTATATACAAGTTTTGGTAGATGTGTTATGGGCTATCTGCACAGATCTCATGGGCTGCTGTATTTGTCTGCTCATAGTAACATTATAGTATCTCTATCAATTTGAGGTGGAAGACAAAGTACAGCAGCCTTTCTACCTCTTAGGTGCTTTACTTCACTGTTGTGCTTCATTGAGTTGTGCTTCTCTGATGAAAAGACTCTCACCTACTTATTTCACCCAGAGAGACGTTTACCATGTTATCTGCTTGTCACTCTGTTTACAACAGATTGCACTTCTCTTGTAGATTATTGCACCACCTGAACGGAAATACTCAGTCTGGATTGGGGGTTCAATATTGGCATCCCTGTCCACTTTTCAGCAAATGTGGATCAGTAGAGATGAATATGAGGAAGCTGGTCCCTCTATTGTCCACCGCAAGTGCTTTTGAGCCCTTCCATCACGTACTCAGTGATAAGTAGCGCTGTTTCTCTACACATCACCTCTGAGGGTGGTTTGGCTTTCTTCCACATGGTAAAGAACCACACTGTATGGGTGTCATGTGAATTAGCAAATTATTTCTGATTTTTGATGCTAAAATGAGACTAACACTTCAGTGGTGGGTGTTTTCCAAGATTAATAACGGTAGTTATCCTGTACATTTGTATAGACCTCCCTTTCCCCCATGTTTGTCAGTGTTGTACTGCCATCCAGGAGGTGACACATGCTGCTGCTGTGTGTTAGTCTCTGCAATCAGTGGTAAGTCTGAAGAACGTCCTTAAGTGATTCTTCAAACTCAAACATAATGCAAGATTTAGGTACTGGAGAAGGCTGTTTATACGCAGTTAATCCTTTTTATATACACAGGATTCTTCTAAGTGGGTTTCTTTTACTAAGGACACAGTGGATTTATGTGGGCACCAATGCACACACGGGTGCCAGTTCTGCATGTGCCTGTATGGATGTCTCCCTGGTATCCTGCAGTTGTTTGGCAGGGGACCTTTCTCTCCCTGTGACCACCACTCCCCACCAGTAAGGAGCTTCAACAAGCTACAGTACTTCTGAATATGTATGTAACAAGTGATTTACTGGGTGTATTATTGCTTTCTTCATCTCTCCTCCTAAGCAATCAACTGATGTTTCATTTACTTGTGCTATGTATGTGCTATGCTGAGCTAAGCTAATGATTACAGAGTAAATAATAACCTTTGGAATATGTTATTGAAACACTCTGGGTTTAATGGATCAATAAAAGTGTAGCTGTCCATGGAAGGCTGCTGTGGCTTACATTAATTTCATAGTGACTAGTTTAACTATTAAAATAATAATTAGGAATTTATATTTTAATTTTATTATGGAAAAGGTTTCATTGCCTCTGAGTTTTCCAGCTAAACAATTCCAAAATGAGAACAGAATTGTTTCTTAGTGCCTATTATAAGAAATAATCTTCCTGGATGATAAAATTTTCATAATGCTCTGTGTGGAAATGAGAGTCAGCTCTGAAGATTTTTCTGTGTCAGATACCAGGCACTTGTGTTCCTTATGATTCTGGATGCCCTTAGCTTTGAAATGAGGTGATGTCAGGCTTGATGTGCATTTCCTGATTTAAATGAAACCTGTCGGGATCCTGCCAGTAAACACAATATCCTCTTTCCAAAGATGGGGAAAAGATAAGAGTTGGATTTATGGATTTATGAAAATGCATCTAGGGGATGTCTTTAAAAATCTTCTTACTACTGTGAGTTCCAACTCAGGGTGATCTCGTCTCCTTATCCAAATGATTTCTTCATGGTAAGAGAAAAGACCTGTAAGGGAAGGATTTTTCCAAGGTCTGTTGTAGCCAGCACTACACAATAGTTAGAAGAAATGGATCTTGCCTTCATTCCCCCTTTTGAACAGCAGTCAGTCCAAATTGCGTGTGTCCACGTCTTCTCCAGCAAATGTAAATCACTGCAAATTTCTCAGCCTCTGAATGAATTCTACTTCAAGTTTATTATCTTGGTCTCAGCCTATATGCTTGCTTGCTGCTTAAGCTGCTAATAAATCACCTTACATACAGGAACAGCACTGTTAACAGGCCTTATCACCTGCCTGAGCAACATCACTTACATTCTAATCTTGACCTCTTGCAGATGTGATGGTTCTCAGATCTCTGGAACCAAATTACATTGGCAATCCCCTGTAGTGTTAAAGCAAAATTCTATTCAATTTGCTAATAATCTACTTGTCCTTGTTTCAATATTAAAAAGGAAGGATATTCTTTAGGTTTTCAGTTTATTTTTTTAAAATATATACTTTTAATATATAGTTACAGCTTGTTAATCAGGAAAATAAATGGGAAATGTTTAAAAGAATGTAATTTTTCTTGTAAGGGGCAAGGGAGGTGCATGTTTACGGCACTTGACTGTAAAGAGTTCTTTGGGCTTTTCTGCTTCCCTCCCTTCCCCAGGTCTCTTTCCCTCATGCTCCCCAGCAGAATTCTCTTCAGCCCTTGGCTGGCGTCTCTAGCTCCTGCCACAGCTGGGGCTGAGACGTGAGCTCTCAATGGTTAGAATATGAATCCTCATCCTGCAGCTGACTCCTTTTTCCGTGTGGAAGAGCCTGGCGATGCTCTGAATACCTCCCTAACAATCTGCATGTGGAATCTTATTCAAATCCACATGCGTTTTGAAAATTGAATTAATGATGTGCTAAGAGCAAATCCAGATAAAAATAAGTAAAACTGTTAAGCTCTTTGTGTGGTTTGGCAAACCTCTGCTTCTCTGAGAGGAAATTGCCTTAGACACGATGTGAGTTCTGCTTTTCTGTATGGGGTTGGAGTTGAGAGTAGGGAATACCCATAGCCAAGATCAAACACTCCCCTGGTGTTCCCAACTACTCCTTGGTTACCATTTTACTTGCTTCTGTGGATGTAATATATTAAATCCAGTGAATATTTGCCAGCTAGCTTTTAAATGTGAATGCTATCTTGCAAATGCTTTCTGACACTTCTGTTCCCTGTAACACTGCCTTTCAATTGTGCATTTCACATGGAATCATAGAATAGTTTAGGTTAGAAAACACCTTTAAGGTCATCAGGTCCAACTGTTAACCCAGCACTGCAGAATCCACCACAATATAAACCAATACATGAACTGCAAAAGGTATTTAGATAAATATCTGTGCATTAAGATCACATAAAATGAAACTGCTGTGCAACAATAGCAGTTTAGAGATAATGACACAATTATGGTCAGCAATGCTTCCCTGTTAAATGATATTGGATCTGAGGTGAAACATCATTCAGTTATGTCACAGATCTTGATGTTTGTTCATAAAATACGAGCAGCATTTTGAAGGTTTGGGGGCTTTTCCCTCCGTTTTTGCTTCCAAGTTAAATGTTGTATCCTTCTTGCAACTATAAACTAGGCAACAAGCGAACTCGGTATTAGGGCTTTGCTGACATTCCAAGAATCTCTGGATTCTCAGAGAGTTTAGAGTCAGGGGCACATTTGGTCTTTTACACAAGACAATCTGTTTTGAAAAGCAGCAGCATTTTGGCAACAAAAAACACGTGAGTACTTGGGTAGCTCCAAATTTCAAGGTAATACAAAGGAAACAGAAAATCCCCAAACTAATCATTAACCTTTGATGATTGTTGGTCATTTTAACTGGGGACAGTGGGTTTCAGAAAGCAAATGACATCTGCTTTACCTCATGTATGCACAATTGGGAGGGAAGAGAGAAAAACGTATAATATTGAAAGCAAATCACCTTCGTAGAAAGCTTGCAATCACTGGGGACACTTGGGATGAACTGACCCTTTTTTCTATCTGGAAAGCTTTTAATGAAAAAGGAAAAGGACCTGGTGAACTTCTACTGCAAAGGTTAATAACATAAAATACCAAGAAGCATTTTATAGAAGAAGCCAAGCCTGCAGATCTCATTACCTGGGTCTCCTGATCATGCATTCATGTCCACAGGAGAAGTGGAAAATACATTTGACACATTTAAAGGGTTATAGTAGACAGCGTTCACATTTCTGATTCCATTCCCAGTGCGCTTTTCTTGTTAATGGAAATATAAAAGACCACTGAGGTCGTCCAGGCTGTCTTCTAGCCCAGGCAAGCTGTTCCCTCACCAGACACTGACAGCAAAGAGACATGTCCGACTGCAGTGAGTGTCAAGGTGAGGGCAAGATTTCAGTCCCCATTCGTCCATTAGCAACTGCTGTAACTCATTGTCTGTTCTGCTTGTATCAGTTTTAGGTGAAGATCTTGGTTTCTGTTGCAAATCCACAGCTAGAAAATGATGGGAGAGGTGTGGAGTCATTGACTGCAGTAAGTGTGACAGCGTGGCTGAGTCTTCATCCCATCCTGGGAGGGGACCAGCTTGCAAAGCCTTGAATACTGAAACCCCCCCAAATGACACATCACTCTGGCACTGGGGATTTCAGGAAGCTGCAGTCCTGAGAGAGAAACAAGAATCATAATGTAGTGACAGCAAGCAATGGAAATTGCAAGCTTTGACATGAATTAAATTTGCAAAGGTGGAAACCATGCTCAGCAACATGACAAGCTAATATGAGATGGACGGGTTGAAATATCTCTTTGCTGTGTAAGATTAACCTTGGGCAAGAATGAATTTGTTGAATTTTAATATGGAAATATGTCCTGGCATGTATTCCAAACACCCTACAAATAGTGATATTGATCTGACCTTCAATTAAGGTGAGAAGCCCTCTGCAAAAACCAGGTCTGGGTTTGAATGGCAAATAGCTTTAATATTCTGAGGGGAGTGGATCATTTCCACGTCTCAGTTTGAGACCATAAATCACCAGGTTTATGGATGTTTTTTAATTATCATTTTAATGCAGGCTTCTTTCCCTGGAGCAAAGGACCAAAAGCGTGATGTATGATTAAAAAATCACCGAGAAGATGTGAGTAGGTACAGACAACGAATAATGTATTTGTACAAAAGGGAGTGATTTGAAATCTATTCTTGCTCTCTGTTGCTATATTATTCAGGTACCTGCTGTCTTTTTGGCAGTGGGGTGGAATGAGCACTCCCCATCTTTACTCTTTACACAATCCATGGGTATCATTCCGCTTTCAGTTCTTACAGAGCATCCTTTCTAATGGCCAGCCTGTGCCTCCCTTTCTCTTTGATGCAGTATCCCATATCTCATCCTACAATAAAGGATCATGAGGCATTTGCACTCACAACTCATTGCTACCAAGACTATGTAGCAAACTGAGTGGTCTTGCTACAGCAATATGGGTTTTAATTAAAAATACCCAACAAACCAATTTTTTCTTTTGCTACTTTTGACAATAATAAGGATTTAACCAGGAGGTTTCCCTACCCTCCTGTCCTACCTGTTCTTGAAGTCTTGGTAGCATCTTTATACCACCAGGGTCTCAATTCTCACAGTTTCATTAGTAACAGCTGGGATACTTCTGTGGCTGCCCACCTGTATTTTAGGGAATACCTTGAGTGGACATCAGTTCACCTTTCTTACATCTAATTGATTTTTAATAGCAGTTGTGTTCCGTCTGGGTTGTTAGCAAATGACCTTTGCCATGAAGTCATACATAGGTTCATTGAAGTTGATGCTGATACTGAGCAGTTTTCTATAGAACTGTTCCTCATCCAGGTGGGAATTTTGCAGGTTTATTCTCTTACTTGATTTCCCATCTGGTCCAGAGGAAGTTGTGTCCTTACAGGACTTCACAGCCTCCAATTAAACCAGGTCTGTAAAATATCCAAGCTGAAAGATCAACTTGACCAACTGGATGGCATCATTTGACCATACTACTCACAGAGCTGGTGGTGACCTTATGCCCTTCCCTGGCAGTTTGACCTTGGAAGCATCAGTTCACCTTTTATTTATTTTATTGAATAAGATAGAAGATGGGCTTCAGTCTGCTTAAACTTGGCCACTCAAGTTCCAGATGACAATCCTGTGCACCCGCTAACTGCTGTTGCTTAGTCTTACCTGTGTTATTGGATCAATCTACCTACTCCTCTGCTCAAAGGTGGAGAAGATGAATGAACTGGGTAGAGCTTTGTTTAATTGCAAAGTGAAAAAGCATTAAATAAGTGCTGAGGTCTAGACTTGGACTTTTTTTAGTAAGATTGTTTTATTGTACAACAAAATATCATCAACCCTCTTTTGATTTCTTATATAATCTTACTGTGCATAGCAATAAGTGGGGATATATGGAGTTTGTCTTCAGATCCTGCCACTACTCTGGGCCTTTCCCTACCTCCATTCTTGTTGCTGAGTATTTTCCTTTTGTCCTTGGTAAGTACAAAAAGATTTGATTCCCTACTATGTGTGATTCCCTGTACAGCGAACTGCTGCTCAGGCTTGTGAGGAAGGTTTCCTTATGCTGCTCTTTCTCTCTGGTAGTCTTGTAAAGAGCGTTTTGCATTGCAGGTCGCACACTAAATCAGTTGCTTGGTTCTCACACAGAGTTGCTAAATTAACATGATGTGACCCAGAGATGCAAAGGGATTTCTTTCATTAGCGGTGGCGGGATGCTCGGGAGAACACAAGATGTGTTTCCTAGACAACAGCCGATGTTACCCTGTAAGGAAGAAAGTACAAAGGCTGAAAAGGGAGTTTATGAAGAGTAGGGATCGATTTAGGAAAAAATCCTGAACAGCAAAATTAAAGTTCTTTTATACAATGTAAACCCCATCAAACAGAGAGACCTGCCTGCAGAGTCTGTGAAACAGCGGTGATGGTCTCAGCAATGAAAAGCCCCGTAAAACAAAGCCAAGAAATGCAGTTTAAAACACAAACACATCACCTCCTGAAGTCTGTACATGCTGCAGCCTTAAAGTCATAATCTTTATCTGACTTTTTTTCCCCAAATAAAACAATCAAGCATGATAATCCTGATGGAATAAACACAGATGGCAGCTTGTGCATGATCTTATTCAGCTGAAGTTTTACTTCAAATTCTGTGCAGGATAAATAGATGTCAGCTGAAGCACAGTCTCTGCTCTGGATGCTCACAGTAGGAAGATTGATGCAGACTTTTGGTTAATATTTAAGTGCCATTCCTGGCAGAATTCTGTGCATCAGCTTGAGAAACCAGCTTGTATCCAGCCCTGTGCTTCATTTTAGAAGCTTGGATGCATCATTTGTCTGCTTCAGTAGCTAGAAAAGTATGGCTTAAATTTCCCTCATCTGACCTTTCTTAAATGATTAAAAAGATGATTATTTTTCTGTGCTTACGACCATAGCTACTTGGGCTAACATTGTTCTAGAGAACTGGTTTAGGATCCTAAATGTGTATGATTTTAGGTTGCAGTTTCACAGCCATGCAAGCTGCCATCGGAAAGGCATGGTCTTTTTCTCCCCCCTCATCTTTTTATCCTCTCTTTCCTTTTGCCCAGTCTGTGGTGTTTTTTTCTTGACCTGATTCATTAACCTGAAAAAAGGCAACAGGCCTCTCGCTTTGTTCTGACTAGTTAGCTTTCAGATGGGTTAGTGAGTTGAATTGATTTTGGATAGTCCTGGCAACCATCAGGGCTGACACAAAGCTGAGCGATGCACGGAGAGAAGGGGGAGTTGCTGCCCCTTTCACTGGCAGGACACTATTGCATCGCCCTCCTGTTTCACCAACCTGCAGCATCAGCGGGGAGAAGTCAGTGTCTGCTGAGAAACAGGAGTTCTCTATGTCCAAAACACAGTCGTCTTGGACCAGGATCCTTCATCTGAGGACTTACAACCTTTTACAGTTAAGTCTAGTGACTTAAATAATATGACAGGAAAAAGGAAAGGCTCCACCATCTTCAGGGTCTGCAAGGAAGAAGGGAACTACAAGCCAGGCAGCCTCACCTCAGTCCTTAGGAAGAATATGGAGCAGTTCCTCATGAAAACTGTTTACTGGCACATGGAGAACAAATATTGGAACAGCCAGCATGGATCTGTGAAGAGGGGTCCATGCTTGACCAATCTGATTGGCTTTAATGATGAAAGGGCAGGGTTTGTGGATGAAGGGAAAGGAATGTTCACTTTGACTTGAGAAAGGCTTTTGGTATAGTCTTGCATATTGTCTTAGTAGCCAAATTAAGTAGAGGTGAACTGGATGGGTGGACTATGAAGTGAGGGAAAAACTGGTTGAAGGGCAGCGGTCCATGATTCAGAGTCTGACCAGCATCTACTTACTGGTGATGCTTCTCAAGAGTCAGCACTGGGGCTGATCTTCTTTAACATCTTCTATAATGACCTGGATTATGGAATCATAGAATGGTTTGGAAGGGACCTTTAAAGGTCATCTACCTCAACCCTTCTGCTAGAGCAGGTTGCTCCAAGCCCCGTCCAGCCTGACCTTGAACAGTGCCAGGGATGGGGCATAATGCACCCCTCAGCAAATCTCCAAATGATGTCAAATGCAGGGTAATTTGTTCACTTGCTCCCAGAAATCAAAAAAGGGCAAATCTGAAAGCAGACGTCAGAACAACTGATAAGTTCCATGTTTTAACCATGAAATTGTTTCTCTGTGTCTCTCTTTTTCCACACCAGCATCTGGTAGGCAATTGTTAAGCCACTACTGCTGCTACAAAACTTTATGTAACCAGTTCAGCTTTCAGTTCTGTTTATTAAAAAAGGAGAATTGTTGGAGAAGTAGTAGTAAACACCTCTGACTGTATTGCTTGCTTTCAGCTAACATCTTTTTCTCTCTCCAAAGTATTTACTAGGCAAATATCACTCTGAGGCTCACAGTGGGGGCAAAATGTTGGTAAAGTTTGTTGGAATAAGAGGATATCTAAATGTAGAGCTCTGGGACACTGCAGTTTATTGAGCTGCTTTGCTGAGCAGGTTTCCCTCTCCCCTGCCTGCCAGTGGATGTCACACTTACACAAACCAGGCATAACTAATGAGGCAAATTTCTACTCCTTCCACTAAAAAGTGTTCTTGTGCTGAATCTTTACAGTCTCCTTAAAGATTTTGACTGAGGAAAGACGGCAAAATCCAACCTAGACTGTGTAGGCAATGAGGATTTATTTTCTCTTTTATGGAACCAGACTGACAACGTCCTAACAGATACAAGCAATATTACTGTGAGGAATTATCAAATCTATGAGAAAAGCTTTTTCTCTTGTTTTATAAGTGACCTGTATCTGTGCAAGGGAATTCTGTTATAAATAGAGCTAAACACATATAGCTCATCTCAGTAACATTTTCCTCATCATTTCATTATCAGAGCAGGGCAGTCCTGCGATTTCCTTCTCATTCCTTCCATGGTGACACTATGCATTCTACCCTGGCACAGCATCATGGCACAGGTAGTGCAAGGCAATGAGGCACTGCTGCTGTTAGGCTCTGTGTCCGGAGAAAAGCAGCATCCAGGTTAACGGATGAGTTTGTATTTAAGTTGTGAAGCATTTCAAATGGTACCCCGCTCAGAAAGGGAAGTACACAACAGTACCTTTAAAGGCAGTTCTGGGTACTAGAGACATTATTGACATTCCCTGAGGTGCAGGAAACAAGAGGCTTTACCAAAAGCTGTGCAGGAGTTCATTGTCAGCATCCTGGTCTCATGGGCTGGTATCCCAAATACAGAGACATTTGTCTTCATATTTTGTTGCTGAAATCTCAGGGGTAAAAGAAAAACAAACCCACAAAACCTCTACAGAATTAGTGGCTAAATGCTTTCTATTGACTTCACTGTCCAAGACATTCACTTTGAAAGCAATTCTTATAAGCTAAAATTAGATTGTTATATTCAAAGCTCTAGGATTTGTCTTGGCCAAAACTGAAATTAGGAACTGGTGGGCAGCAACCTTTCTTACCTACAGGGGTATCCTGTGAGAGTCTACTTGATTATAGATCATATATCAATCATAATGGCATCATGGTTATATTAGTTACTATGTTTAGTTAGACTGCACTTAAACTGTGGTTGTGTTATTGTTGCCATATTGGTAAGAAAAAGATCCAGGTACAAAATCAGCAGGATTGCAACTCAGTTTGCTGTGCAGAACTTAGAAGGTGAGTTCTCACTCAGTCTGCTTTAAGTAGAGCTCTTCCCTGTGGCAGAGATCCTTGCATGGCAGAGCAGAAGGCTGGCTCCAGTCCCGTTGAGCTGAGGGATGCTACATGTCCACACATCCTTCATGTTACTACTGCGTGAAGCCATGCTGTAATGTTTACTGGCCACCTATAGATATCAATGTTACTGACCCTGTGATGAAAAGGGGTGGCCTCAGATGCAGCCTGGAGGGAACCTTCTCAGTTGGCCAGAGGAGAGACCGAGAAATACCTTTGCATCCCTTGCTGTCACTATTAGATATTTCTTCCTGTCCACAATGATGTCTCCAGGAAAGAACCTCTTCTGTGCGCTGCTGTGGCAGACCCTTTAATGGAAGGGAGTATGCATTGTGTTCCCAGAGCCTCCTGCTTTGGCAATGCAGATACAGCTTCAAAACTGGGAGCTCTGTAATACAAAGATTTCTGATGTTTGGCAGGAGAAAGGATGCTAATTTGTACAGCGGTGCCGACCGAGCTGTGCCGCTTCCTGAGGAGAGCATCGGGTCTCCTACTGACATGATCCTTTGTCAGAAGATGCTGGAAAAAGCTGTATTATCAGCTGTTACAACAGTGGTAGCTGAGGTGAAAAAGCCTTTTCTGGCTTGACAATAAGGTGGGAATTGCCTAGCACTACAGATCTACAAAGAGGGGAATTAGGGGAGTTTGGGAAGCTGAGTGTGACTATAGGAGGGAGAGGGGAGGACTGTCACCAACCTGAGTTCAATATGGATTTAAATGAAGCCTTTCAAGCCACAATGACAGTGACATTTCTAGTGCTGGAAACTGCATTGTAACAGAAATGACTTTTTCTTTTCTATTTGCTTTCTTTGCAGGAGCTTTAAGGGACTTGAATATACCTACACTGGTATAGACCAGGTACAGGGAGTTAAACAGCCACAAGTTAGTTGGGGAGTGAGGGATGGGTAGGGGCCAAACTATTTGGGCCCTGTATTTTTGTTAGTTGTATGTGTAATATAATAATTCCACTCTAAATGGAAGTGGGCAGCAGTCTGAATTTGTATCAGAAGGGGACACATGCAGCAAGTTGTAGATACTGTGATAAGACATCTAATGTAATATAAATATAATGTCTTTTATAAGCAATATGCTGGATTTCAGTGACTGAAAGGTTCCCAGTTGCTTATTTCACAATCAAAGGAGAAAGAAAAGTAAGTTCCTACTGTTCCTTTTAAGCTTAGATTCATTTAAAACAGTCTTCACCTCTCCAAATCCAACAAGCAGACTTGAAGGAGATTATAACTTCTGTTTGATATAAATCAGCCTCTTGCTTGAAATATTCATCTGCTTCAATAAGCTTTCTGATAGTTACACTGAGACCCACTAAAACACCTCAGAGACCACAAGACTTCTGCATTAAAAAGCATAAAGGTGTCTGCTGCTGCTTTTAGTTTTCCTCCTAATACAGCTCAGTGATAATGTAGAGCTTTTCATCGTCATTAACTAATACAGATGTTAATTAATTCATCCTGCGTGCTATTAAATTGCTAGACTACTAAAATTTATCCTTTCTATTCCCTGAAGGTCCTTTGTATATCAGCGAGGTCTTCTGTTCATCTTCTCTGTTCCTCAGCATGTTTAACCTTGTTTTGCTTATCATTTAGGGTGTTTAAGGCTTATTAGCTCAGTTATCCTCTCTTGAACCTTCTGTTGTCCATTTGTCTTTTCTTTCTCTAACCAGAACTGTGTGGTTGTCCCAGATTCTCTTCTGATTAAGTGTAAAGAATCAGGAAAAACTGAATCAGGGTTAACTCTACCAGAAGAAGCCAGATTGAAGAGTCATGCTCAGGAATTCAGACCTGACTTTCTGGCCCATAGCAAGATGCAGTGCTACCTGCAATTGCTTTGATTTTTAGTTCTAAATAAGATTTGTCACTGTGTGCTGATGAGGCATTTACTAGTACATTGTGTCTAGTTTATGTGGACACACAATGTATGTACTTCAGAGGAAAAAAAGTAGACATTTGGAAAGAATGGAAAAAAGATCCCCAAAATGATTTGGAGTCTCAAAATCATGCTCAATAATGAGAAACTAAAGAACTACTCCAAGGTAAGAGAACTTAAGAGTAAATCTCTAGTGCCTCCAGGGAAAGGATTGCAGGGAGTGCTGAAATTAAACCAAGGTGCAGCAGAAAACAGTTGGAAAACTGGAGACAGACAAATTCAAGGTGCATTTAAGATTCACTGAGAGTAATTAACCATCAGAACAATTAACCTGTGGACATAGTGAATAGGTTGAAGTATTTAAATTGAGACTGAGTATTTTTCCTAGATACGTGGTTGTCCAGCCAGAAATTCCTGGGTGAGATTCTTTGGCATTGCATTCTGTATGAAGTCAGAATAATCCATCACAGTCTTTTTCAGCCTTAAAGTTTAAGACTCTCAACCTTGTATGCTCAAAACTTAATTTCTAACTACCTTTTTCCTTCTAAGTGTCTGGGGAGGAGGGTCTGGCTTATTCCTGGTTAAACACAAAACATCACCTCTTTTGGGATTCTTACCAACACATTCCTAAGTGTTTTCCAGGGAACAGTGCACAATAATACCTTATGATTCAAGACCCTTTACTCCCTTGATGTCCTGTACCATTAGATCTCTTCTAATTTATTCCCATTCTTTCCTATTTCTCTTCCACCACAACACTGCATTGACTGAAGTTTGATGGTTGTGGTTGCTCCCTTACTCATGTTTAACCCCAGTTGCTTATTCTGTCCAGGGTGTTCTGCAGGCCATGTAATTATACCCATGGATTCAATCCCTGTAACATCCTTTCTGTTACTGCTGCTGCTTCAGTGAGGCAGCACGAGGTCTGTCAGGCAGGCTCGCTGTGGGTAAATGCATGCTGGCTGTCTGCAATTTAAGTATCATTTGCTAAATGTTCCATGCCAACTCTTTTCTGCTGTTCTTATTATTCAAATCATGCTTGTAGAGCCTTCTAGCTCCGTGTTTTCTTGATATCCATAATAAATGTAACACAGACTTCATCCTGCTACTTCTGCTATTCTGTCCATCCCAAGGAGCCTGTTTCTGCTGTTAAAGCTGTACAGTAGCATTTGACTGATTTCCACAGAGTCAGAGATTTGAATTGTCTTTTCTTTGCCTCTCTTCCCCCTATGTGTTGTGTACAGTCCCTCCTCAGTCTCTTCATGAAAACCAAGTGCAGGGTAATGAGGCTTTATACCTCTTACCACAACTTTCTTCCCATTTCTACCTCTTTTATTGCCTATTTTTCAAGCTAGGTTGTTTTTTTCCATAAACAGGCTTCTCTGCCTGTTGCTCCTTGCCTATAAGCACACCCTATGTCACAGGCATCTGCCCCCCACCTTTACTGCCCAAATCCCCTAATTTCCCATGGCTCCCGCTGAGAGTGGGCATCTCTGGTGAGCAGTGAGTCAATCCATTCCTCAGTGTGGTGTGTTCAAGCTCCTTCATTTCACCCAGGATTTACAGAGTTGAAAGTTATCAATATCCTTGCTCTAAAAAGGTATTTTAGTGCTGCCTGTAAAAACAAACCAACCAACCAAGCATACCCACCCACAGATGATGCTTTTGCACTGAGTGATTGCTTTTCTCTGTATCTCATGCCTGTGCTGCAAGTATAACATCTCTTCAAGGATGGGATATCAAAGCCTCTTGCTAATGCATTGATGACCCATTTTTATGTTGTCTTGTGCTGTTCAAAGACAAAAGAAGGTGAGAGCATCTGAGGCAGCTTTCGTGATTAATTGGTCTCTGCTACCTGCCCCAGAATGCAGATTGAAACTGGAACACTCGGGCTCCCAAAGCTAAATTCACAGAAAGCAGCTGGGGTTTTTTCTACTAAGCAGCAGAAACACACACCTGCCACTTAATATGGGAATGGTCTTTAAAAGACTGGGTTTTTTCAACCAGATCAAAGCAACAGTGGCTTTAGATACAGTCATTTAAACCCATTTACATCCTCTTTCCTGTTGTCTATCACAGCCATAGAGAGGCACTTTAAAAATGATGCATTCCTGTGCATTCTGTACGTGTTTCAGTTCAGAGCCACAGGCGGTAGCTAATATCCATTCTTCTGCTGTATGAGATCATCTCTGATAAACTGCTCATTTGGCACATTAATAATAACAGAGAATCAAGCACTTGTACCCTTGTGGTACGTGAGCACCTCACTATTCCAGTACTTACACAGTGAGAAAAGTGATATCCCCTTTACATAAATATGGAGTAGAAGCATACAGACATGCAAACACTTCTCTGTCGGTGTAGTAAGCAGCATTGCAATGAGGAAGCCTCCTCACAGGAATCAAGCATTCAGATGAGCATTTGAGGATATCAGAGGAGAACAACTACACTTGGAGCCCAGAGGCAGAAAAAGGCTTTGAACAGATGGGCAGGGGATCTCCAGAGCCCCATGGCAGCACTTAAAGCTCTGCAGCCGAATGGAAGGAGATCTCACTACTTTAGGGGAGAAGGGACAACAGGAGATGCAGCCACAGCCAGGGAATAATTAACTGGGCCCTTTGAAATCTTTAAACACATGGTTAGTAATTTGATTGCAAAATACTTTGGAATGACTTAATCTGCTCTAGAAGAGAGGCTGTTTGTTCATCCTTGTTTATGTGTGTGTTTTGGGGAAGGATGGGGAATGTAGGGATCCTGTTGGCACAACACAAGATGTTGAAAACACTTTCACTGGAGTTTTTGTTCACTTCAGAAGCCTAAAAGCACGTAACTTATGGTCAAGCTCTCCAAGTGTCACAGGCTCAGCAGAGGTAGGTGTTTGCAGCAGATTGATTCTGTGCCGTAGGAAATAACTGCATTATGCTTTCTCTCAAAGCCTGTGACTATCCTACTTCTGTTGCTCTCATGTCTGGGGGAAACCTCAGCTTGAAATCTCAGTCATCTTTGGCTATCAAAAATGCTGGGTCACCAGGCTTCGAGCTCTTCTGAAGCTGTGATTTCTATGAGGGAGCTGTGCCTACCTGAGCAGGCTTTCACTTTGGGTCAGATTGCCCAGCTTTGCTCAGTTCCTGCCCAGTGACAAGTGGTGTCTCAACCCTGCCTCAGAGCTACACACCTGCCACTGTTCAAGTGTCACAGTGCAGTGAAGCAACCAATATCCACATACAATTGTGGAGTGTGAAAGTGGAGAAACTTAATTATTTAACACTGTAAAGGATCTCACCTGGCAGGAAAGCCTTTTCCTGTTTGTGTTCAAATGGATGCAATATATAGGTAAGCATAAGGGCTTTCCTAATTACTGACATCTCCGGATAATTCTATTCATGGGCAGATGAATATTTCCATGCAGTGCCCAGGCATCAGAGATCAATGGCAATATCATTATATCTGCTGCTGTAAGGATCTTTTGAGGAAGCCCAGGCAAAAAGCAGTCAGATGACAGCTTGTTTCTGTTTAGCAGCTGTCACAGGTAGACTCAAGTACCTGTATTAGCTGTCACCTCTTGGACAGGCAGCAAATTTGTTGTCAAAGAAGCACAGAGGTTTTGATATTCTCTGTGAGCACGATGAGACCTGGTCATCGTTCTGAACATGAAATGTGGCATCTTGCGTTTCATCTTAATGCCCAAGCAGTGTTCTGGAGGGAGGAGGGCTCCTACAGCTGCCTGCTTGGCTTGTGGCAGCCTGGAAGGGAGGTATTTAGTCATGGGGGAGAATGAGCTTTATAAAGATTGGATGTATGATATATATATATAAAAACTATATATATGGCATTTAAGTAGCTGCAGGTTGTTAGAAACTGTACTGTGATATACAGAAGACAGACACTTGAAATAGTGAAAAGGCTCTCGCCTAATATAAAATTATAACAGTGAGACAGAGTGGTAACTACAGTGAACACTGTCATGAGCAGAGATAATACATAATGATGTGCTTGTACATGGGCTTTGGCTGTTGTCAGACCCTGAGGAAATCCAATCTGTTCCAGCCATTCTAGAGACTTCTGTGCCAGTGCACATAAATCTGCTTTCTCTTTAGTGCTGATGGTTGATATGTAGCACTCTTGGGGCTCTACAAATATCAAAGGTGCAGCAAATATTTTACATGTTTTCTTACAGAGTGAATCCAACCCAAACTCTCTGTTCCACCACAGCACTACGGCCCAGCTGGTATCAGTAGCATGGGTATTGCAATCAAGGATAGCACGTAGCTCCTTATTTCTGGGTTACCATCAAATGATCTATGATGCCCTGCAATCTAGTGACAGACAATCTGGGACAACAAGGCACATAACATCATTTTGATATTTTGAGAAATGGGGACAAAAGAATTAGAACATTCTTGTTGGCTGCCTTAAAAATTGCTTCAAGTAAAAATGCACTTGATGGACATCTTTAACTGTAAATGCAGCTATTAAATAAATGAATTGAAAAAGGTATTTGGAGCCTTCTAGCAATAAAACCATATGATTGCATTTCCTTCACCAGTATAATTTACTGCAGAGACAATGTTGATGAAATATAGATACGATTTTAAATTGTATATAGTAATAACAGGGATTCGGTGTCTGTTTTAATGGTAATGCCTATCCCAGCTTTCTAACACAAACTTAACTATAAAACTTGAAATCACTGTTGCTGAATTCAATACATCTGAGAAACTGTATGAACAAATACAATTCAGCTTGACTTGATAAATGTCTTGTTGTCTGTGCATTGAATTTTGAATTATAGAAACAATCAATACTCTTTGGGAGTATTTAATCCACTTCTCTGTTATTAACTTTCACCAAAGGTGAAACCTAAGCAGCACACAAACAGAATATTCCATGCAGACCTAAGTTCTCTTTAAAGTACCATTTGAAAAAGTAACCATTGCTTAAAAATACCCAGAAAACTGGATTCAAAGAACTGAAAACACATTAAAATGACAATTGTACTGTAATTACTTCAGAGGAGTGGACCAAGCATCCTCTGCCTGGTAAACAGTCTCCCTAAATTCAAGCTTACACTGGGTTGTAGGTTCAAATGGTGTTTACCTCATTGATATAAAGGTTAAAGTAAATGGTTGCTTCATGTTGTCTGGTTGATTAAGACAAGTCCCACATGGAAACCAAACCTCTTTTGTTCCTAGGCTGTAGAATGAGTTTGGTGCTCAATTTAGTAAATGAATGGCACAGACACTGCCACTGTGGAATGTGGAGTATTCTCTGTTGATGATGAAGGAAATCTCTAGAGATGCAGATTACAACCAAGGTGAGGATTTATAACTCAAAGTGAAGTAACCTCAGTGATGAAGGAGGGTAGATGTGTGTAACATTCTTACCAGGCTAGTAACACTGACTTTAAAGATCATACCTGGTATGAACCAGACTCTTCTAGAGCCTTAAAAGGACTTGTCACCTGTACAAAATGCATGCCATAGCAAATAAAAATGCAATTATACTGCATTTACCTTTTTCACCATGAACAATTGCTCCCTTTTTACCCTGGGATTTTGTGCAGACACATAAAAACTCAACTCATTTGCCTTTCGCTATGGGATCAAGATAAAAATGACCTACTTTACTGCTGCCTTAATGTTTGAGGCTCAGTGTTGACCATCCCCATAAATTCCCTCAATTAAAAGCTAGATCTGCCATTTGCGATGAAATAGGTTTTCAAGAAACCTAAATCTCCCCTGTTTAAGTTTGAACCCATTACTGTTGGATTTTCAGAATGCTTTTCAGTTTGTTAGCTGCAGCATGAGTTATAATGTCAACCACAAGTTGTCTTTAAAATCTGACTTTAGACAGACCCTTAACAGCATGCAAGCAAGAAACTTCATTGGCTTTAATGGAATAATACATGGTTGATGTAGCTCCCTATTGATGCAGAGATATTTGCCTGGTCACAAATTGAAGCAGCGAAATAGTACAGAAGTTGAATAGTGAGAAGCCAGTGAATGCAGCGTGACAGTAAATACCTTGAGTGTGTCCCAGTGGGCTCCGCAGAGTTTCCTCACAGTATGTGAATATCTTGGATTTTGTAATTCAAGACACTCTCTAACACGCTTAGTGCATGCTCAGTGTTCTCTCCTCCACTGGTGTGCATCACATTTTGCAGAGAATTCGTAAAGGCAAGGATCTTCAAAGAGCACACAAAACCAAAGGTGAAAGCAGTGAGAGGGAACACATCTTGTTCTTGTGCTCCTGGGAAGTTTATGGGCCCACAGGGGTGAGTGCTGTGCACCATCCGAATGACTTTGGTACCTCTTCTTGACTAAGACTTGTGAGTAAAGTTGGCTCCAGATTTCCTTCCTTCACGACCTCCCTTACAGATTCCACCTGGAGATTTCAAGGGTCAGTCAGTCAAAATCCTGAAACTCAATCTCAAAAGCAACAGTGAATTATTATTATTATTATTATTGCTATTATTACTATTATTATTTTATTTACTACTACTACTACTTTTAATGGCTAAATTAGTTTTATCTTCTATATCCCTGGAATATGTTAAAGCACATTTTCAGGATGTTCACAATATCCGCAATGGCTGACAACACATAAAATGATTAATGAAAGAGTGAAAACCCCCAAAAGAATGTTTCTAGTCTGAAACTCAGAAAATTAAAGTAGATACCTGTTTTTTAGGTTAAGAGGTTGAGCAAAATCACATACTTTCAAGGAAGATGTTTCTTTCTAAATGCCCTCCACTCCCAATCTTCTTATTTCATATCCAATATAGGCTTCCTTGGCTCCATGAGGTGATGAGCTCTGTTCTAGTTTCAGGCTATATATTGTTTGTATAATTGTTCTTCCTGGAGTAGGTGGCTGCCCAGTTTTGTCTTTAAATAGAAAGACATTATTTTCTCATAACTCCTTCTTTATTTTATTCAATCCCATATGAAATATTGACAAATTTCTGCTGTATCTCTCTACCATAGAGATAGAGGAGTTGATTCTGAAGGAAGCACACTGGAAAGGCTGTCATAAAGAAAGCTGTGAAAATACAGAAGAAAGTATTATTAAATTCTTGTTTATAATTTTGTGATGAAAACCAGAATCCCTGTGAGTCTGCACTCAACTTGAGGCAATCCCTAAAAGGTAGAAAGCTTTAAAAGCTCTGTATAGGGTACTTACAGTATAAATGTATACTTTTATATACTTTTATATAAGTATCCTTATACTAGAAAGATACTGAAAGTTGGTTTTAATTAAGGGAGTGATCCCTAGGGAAGGGAACAGGGAAAGAAGGAAATTTTACTTGCTTGGAAACCTGAACCCAGGATAAAGGGCAATTAGTTGTTAAGTGATATTGCAAATACCAAATCAGACTAATTCTACAGTAAACTGTAACTCTGGAAGTTCCGGCAGGGTGATAGTTTCAGCAAGGTATATATTTTCTCCCTGGTGAATTTTCTTGCTCTTTGAACTTACAGAACTGTTCTGAAGTCAATTCTCTCTCTTTTTCAGCATGAGGATTCTTCATGTTCTGACTAGCCATGAATATTCAAAATTTGAGCTGTTATTTGAATGCATTTGGCCAGATACATTGTATGTGCTGCCTGCTTTTTAGAAAACCAGAGGAATTCTTTGTTCAAATATTTGCATCAACACATTTTCCATTTGTTTTTAAACAACATTCATACATTTGACTTTTAAATGATTTTCTTTATGAACACAGACTTATGAAAAGTTGCTTACTCAGATCTTTACACAAAACACACTCAATAATGACATGGGGCCTGTAAGGATGCTGCAGAGGGACTCTTTATCAGGGACTGTAGTGATAGACAAGGGGCGATGGGTTTAAACTAAAACAGGGGAAGTTCAGGTTAGTATAAGGAAGAAGTTCTTTACTGTGAGGGTGCTGAGGCACAAATGGTTCACAGCCATGTGTGAAAATCTATCCTAAATATTCTCTCTTGTTTTCAAATTAAGACAAGCCACAGTCACCTCACCCTAGCCCATGTCACCCAAGGCTCTGTCTAACCTGGCCTTGAACACTGCCAGAAATGGAGCATTTACCACTTCTCTGGGCACCCTGTTCCAGTGCCTCAGCACCCTCACAGGGAAGAACTTCTTCCTTATATCTAACCTGAACATGTCTTTTAAATACCTCCAGGGGTTCTGACTCTACCACTTCCCTGGGCAACCTGTTCTAATGTCTTTCAGTGAAGAAATTCACAGCATCATGCAAGAGGGTAGCTGAGGCATGCCTAGGTGAAAGGGAACAACAGAAGTAAGAAGATCAATGTCCTACAGAGAATCTGGCAGAGAATTTCTGCCCCACTTTAGGACTCCCAAGGCAAGGTAAGGAAACTCATAAAAAATGAAGTATGGGCTCCATATGTCTGTGTACATGTGTCTAGTGCTGGCTTTGCAGAGGGTGTCTGCTCTTCTTTTTTCTTTATTTCTTGAATATAGAGGCTTCATGGCAATCTTTTATTCCAGTAGCTGTTTTGGGGTTTCATTTTGTTTCTCCCAGCTCTCAGGCTGCTCCTTATGATACATATCTTATTGCCACTATGTCAGATTTCATGCTGAGGGAGGGAAAACCTGATGAGGGTGACAGCCTATTTATTCCTCCCCAGTTAGGGACAAGGCTGCAGTTGCAGCTTGGATGAGCTGATAAAGAGAAACGTGTGGACTCAAAAGGTGAAGTGGCACTGGAAATCACCTGTCATTTCATTAGTCACGCTTGGATTAGTTCACACCAGTGCCATCTGAATTTCCTATCCTCTCTTCAGGCAGGTGCTTGTTTTCCTTCCCTTAATGACCGTTGCCTTCAGCAGGAGGGGGAGGGCTTGTAGGTTCTCTGCTATCCCCCAAAATCTCTTCGGGGGTGACCTCATTTGCTGGTGACCACGTATCTGTCTGTCTCCTGCATTCATATCAGGCAGTGCTGAGAAAATCAAGTCCCATTTCCCCTAACCCATCAGCAAATAAGAAGGCACCAAATATTATGCAGACAGAATGCCCCCAGAGCACCAGCAATTAGATGAAGAGTTCACAACAGGGTAATTTATAAAATCCATGCATTTTTAGGTGCTGTAGGTTGCTCTGCATGGTACTGATCCACCCATGTCTCCTTGGTCCCTAGCGAGCAGAGCACAGGTGGTGTATGGCCACCCTGGCTGGTGTTGTCCAGCCCTATGCTCACCACACACCAGGAGGATCCAGATACAGGGCTCGTGGTCTCTGCACTCAAGGGAAGCTGTCTCTATAGCCCTCTCTTGGCTGTCTTGCTATAACAGGTCTAGCGGGCAGCTGAGGCACCCCAAAATGTAACTGAGCTATTGGAATTGCAAAGGAAAAAAGACAGAATATTGCTATGAAAGGCGCTGGTGAAATTCAAAGGGCTGAGAGAATAGTTAAAAGCTGAAGAACACCCAGCACTGACGTGGCTTATGCAGTTTGTTACAAGCCAAGGAAAGACACTGATCTCAAGCAGCATGATGCAAAATGTCTATGCCTGAGTCAGGACTGTTTTCTTCCTTAGCTGAGGTTTCTTTGGTGACCAAGTGTATTCCTAAAGGAATTCCCGAAAGAAACCAGTCTGCGCCATCCATTGTTCTAGTATAGAAAATATGTGTGAGAATTATTTGATATGTGTAAGAGAATGATTTTTTTTTTCTTCCCTTCCCAGAGCAATAAAAACTGTATGAGATTGCAAAAGGTTCATGTATGTTTTATAGCAGGAGCAACCATTAGAGTAAAACTACATTGTTTTCCTCTTTCATGCTTCCTTTCTGCTTTCAGACCACATTCCCTGTGAAGTCAAGCAGGAAGTTCTTTAACTTTGGCAAACCTCTCAGTGAACAAAATGAGCAGGACAATTATGTATTTAGGCAGTGGCATTAAACAGATTGTAAATGTTATAAATCAAACAGTAATGCCAAACAGGAGGTTAGGTACATTAATGCAGCACATTTCCCATTCATATCCCTTAATCAAGCAGGAAACTCAAGGCACAATATTTCTGATGTGATTCACTAAAGTCAAATGCTGGAGTTTCTCAGGCCTAAGCCCACTGGGTTCAGTGTTCATGTTCCACCACTGGTTCACTCCATCTTATTTCCAGGGCAATGGGATTGTCAGCAATACAAAATTAGGTTCTGAAGATGCTCAGTGACAAGCCCATAGATGGTATAAAATGGTTGAAATGAAGTTATGCAGGTTACATGTTATTGCCATTGTGTATGAGGGGTAGAAAAGCAAAAAGTTTAATCCTTGGGAATATGTTGGTTGTGAGTGTGTTTGGTTTTGGGTTTTATTAGGAACACTGCAAGGGAGAACTGACTTTCCTTTTTAAAAGGAATAGTAAAATGATTTACAAAATGTTGGGGTCTTTGTGCATGTTTTTTCTGTGAGTAGATGTTGGACCAAAATGGACCTCTCAGATTAGAAAATTTAGTATGTTGCTATTAAGTCTTAGACATATTTTAATAGTAGGTAATTTTCCAGTGCCCAATACTTCTGGGAAGACTGATAGGCTTTTGGTGCCTAAAAATCTTCTTCCAGCTGTTGTTGCTCTGGCTCCTGAAGCACAGATTGAATCCTGTCCTCCCTGCAGTTAGGGTCAAGTTATTGCCTTTGAAAGTACTCAGTCTTTGAATATCTAAAGGTGGCCCACAAGAAATCTGGAGAGGGACTTTTTACAAGGGCATGTAGTGACAGGACAAGGGGGAATGGCTTTAACCTGACACAGGGGAGATTTAGATTAGACATTAGGAAGAAATTCTTTACTATGAGGGTGCTGAGGTGCTGGCAGAGGGTGCCCAGAGAAGCTGTGGCTGCCCCATCCCTGGCAGTGTTCAAGGCCAGGTTGGACACAGGGGCTTGGAGCAACCTGCTCTAGTGGAAGGTGTCCCTGCCCATGGCAGGGGGTGGAACTGGATGAGCTTCAAGGTCCCTTCGAGTCCAAACCACTCTGTGATTCTATAATTTTTCCATGATGATATTTTTAGTTCCAGATTTTTCATTAAACATTTAAGCTTAAATACTAATTACTATTTAAACTAAATTGTAGCTCCTAGGATGTTAGAGACAAGGTAAAGGTGTTTGTTTCAGGGATGGGAAAGGCCAAAGGCCTCAAGTTTAGTTTAGGTTTTAATTTTCCATAGGAGGTTCATGTAATGATAGGAAATACATTCCTTCAGTCAGGAGGCTGTCTGAGGACAAACTGATCCTCACCCAATTTAGAGGACGCCGTCATCCTCAGCTAATTTAGAGCAACGTAACATTTATAGCCTCCTATAGGAATTGATTTACATAACATAAATCCTTTGAGGCAATTGTGCAGCCAATTCTTTGTGGGTTTTTGTTTGCCTGTTTTACCAAAAATCCCTATTTTCTTTTTAATTTTTCTTTTTACGAGTCAGAAGGCAGCTTGCTCTTGACTAGTGTATGTTTAACATGATCACACATTCCTCTACTTCTGATTCTTCCCAAACTCGAAATGGTTATCTGTTCATAATGGGTTGGGTTGGAAAGGACCTTAAAGCTCATCCAGTTCCAACCCCCTGCCACGGGCAGGGACACCTTCCACTAGAGCAGGTTGCTCCAAGCCCCTGTGTCCAACCTGGCCTTGAACACTGCCAGGGATGGGGCAGCCACAGCTTCTCTGGGCACCCTGTGCCAGCGCCTCAGCACCCTCACAGGGAAGAGCTTCTGCCTAATGTCTAATCTAAATCTCTCCCGTGTCAGTTTAAAGCCATTCCCCTTGTCCTGTCACTTACACGTAAAAATAAATGTGAAAGAACCTCGTAAAAATGGTTTTATGAAGGGTGTTTTGCATCAAATGAAGAGTATAATCTCTATCACTTTTAACCAAGGAAAAGCCATCCTTGTCCACTCAGAAATACTGTTTTCAGAGTCTAGGTAGAAAAATGTACACAGAAAAGAAGTCTTAATGTGCTTATTATAACTTTACTTTCAACATCTGAAAATACTTTACATGTGAGATCCCAGTCCAGTTGGTTATTTTAGACGCAGCTTAGATTTCTTCTCTGTTGAGTAAAGCATTTAAAGACATCTTTATCTCAAGAATTAGCTTAAATGCAGTTGTTATTAAGTACATGCATAAATGCTTTGCTGAATAGGGACGGATTGCCTCAGCAGGCTCTAAATGAACTAAGGGTCAAGCTGATAAAGGGATGCTATGGGTAAACTGTGCTGAATTTTGGAGAAGTGGGATCTCTGCTACAGTGAGCACCATGCATCCATCTTAATCATGGGCCTCAAATGATAACCTCCATTTTCCTATCTGGAAATTATAATGCAGGAGGAGGCAGCAATTTGTGGCTTATATGGGAAGTGGGATGCGCTGGGCTTTTCAGTAACAACATCTATTCCATCCTCAGGAGGGGAATAGTTTCTTCTTGATTTGAGATTTCCATCTGCTACTAATGAGCACTATGTATGGGCTTGAGGAAAGATCACAAGCCCAGGTAGGCTGGTGCAGCAAAGTGGTTACTCCATAAGGAAATTTCCTATATTTCCAAGTTAACGGGGCAAATGCCCTCCCACTGACTTCAGTGATGAACCCAGCCCATTATTCCTAAGTGTTACTGCCTGCACTTATTCTTGACTGTTATATGAGTGAAATAGGCTGGTGAGCACGATTACAGGGAGTGTGTGCACTGAGGCCCATGACAGAGACCAGTGTGGCTCATTATAAATGGCTGAGGGTGAAAATGAGAAAGTCTTGCTGTGTAATGGGCTGTTCTAATTGAGATCGTGTTTAAAATGTATGTCAGAAAGGACAAATTCTTCAAATTAGCTTTCTAAAGCCATGTCTTGCTTTGGTTTTTGTTTTAATTTTTTTATTGTTTAACTTCAGCTGAGATGTAGAACGAATCATTTTCTGTAATCGACAATTAATCCTGAGAAGGCAGGGAAATACCCTACTAAAGCATTCCACAAACATTGATAGCTTTCGTATTCCCATAATATTAAACTGAGGAGTTACAAAGGGAAACTGCTAAAAGACAATGGTTTTCTGCAAGTCAGTGCTGAATTCTATGAAAAACTCTGACTTTGCAATGCTTGATTGTGCTCATCATCTTCTGTGACAGAACTGAGTAAAAATTAAATCCATCAAATACTAGCATGTCCGTTTTGCTTACACTAATTCCAAAGAAATGAATGATACTTTGAACCTGTGTGGCACTGAATTGGTGTTCTGATGTTTTGGTAATTTCAGATTCATCTTATGCTGGCCAATACATAGGTGGAAAATACTGATTTTTCTTGGTAACTTCTCACTCTTCAAAACATTCTCTCCTTTCATGGGCATTTTCTGGCGGCTCTAACAGAGTCCAGGACTGTGGGAACTACCCCTATTTCATTCTTATCATGCAATAACAAAGTGGGGTACAGCAAATGTGGTCCCTGGACAGCCTGCCTTGTCTTCTATCAAACAGGATCCAAGGAAGAGACCCGTCTTAAGGCACATTGCCTACTACAAGCATAGAATCCTAGAATGGTTTGGGTTGGAAAAGACCTTAAGATCATCTGGTTCCAACCCCAAAATAGGTTGTGAGCATGATTTTCAAGGTTTTTGCTTTTTTTTGTTATTTATTGTATCAGCTTTATGACTATCAGCAATAGTTAAAACATCCTGGATTATGCTCGAACAGTATATGCCCCTGAAGTATCTAATATATCCAAATATTTATCTGTCAACATTGAACCAGTTTTGAGAAAGTTAGGACCAAAAAGCTGCTTATGATTCTTTAAAGAACGTTAATATAATAGAAAATCACCCTTTAGAACTGTAAAATAAACATTAAAAGGTCAGTTCATTTATAACCTTTTGTAACCAAGGCCAGGTTGGATGGGGCTTGGAGCAACCTGGTCTAATGTACAATCCAGTGCATGTGTGTACAGAAATATAGGGCTGCCTCAGTTGACCACCTCCTGGGCTGTGTTTCAGGTAACACCTTGGACTTGAAATAGAGGTAGGAGAAGAGAAAAGATCTGTTAAGAGCTGAGAAATCTAGCAGAAAATAATCCATTCTCTGTTTTGGAAATGTTACTTTTAACAAGTCCTATGGAAACTATGACTTCTTTCAGGCATCTGCCTTCTCTTTACCAAAATCCAGCTTTTTCTATAAACAGTGAATAGATTTAGGGCCTAGCGTTGCATTCAAAACTGTTGCTGTGAGCCATTATACTCAAAAACACTAGAACTTTGTGCTGGCTCCAAGGATTTATTCACATGTAGCACACTGCAGAAAAAACTGCAGCCAAAGGTATCCCACAAAAAGCCTTGGGAGGACGCCACAATAAATATTGTGATCCATTTTGTGATTACATTTGGTTAGCATCCTTGTTACTGCTTTACAGTACATGCACTTTGACTTTGAAGTGAAAAAGAGAAATATTCTGTATAGAGAACCAAACAAAACCATTGGGTCCATGGAGGAGTCAGTGAACTTGATACAAATCCACATTACAGCTGGTCACAGCATCAAACTTCTGCTTGCTATGACCAATGCCTCCAACTTTTGTTGAACTTGGAGAATTATTTGTCACATTCACAGACAGAAGCTGGAGCCTGTGGTGTGTGGGTTTCTGTTTTGTGGCTCTGAACCCCAGCTGGTATTACCAGAAGCAGCATGCTGTATGGGGCCTGAAAATTTGTACTTGAACTTTGCTTGTTCCAAGTGAAACTCACTTGTAAATAATAAAGAAAATAATTAATACACTTTGGTGTTTCTACTGTTGAATCTATAGAAATCATTGACAAAGTTGATCTTCTATGATCTGAAATACATGCAGTCTCAGACTGGTTTGGGTTGGAAGGGAGTTTAAAGCTGATCCAGTTCCAACCCGCTGCCACGGGCAGGGACACCTTCCACTAGAGCAGGTTGCTCCAAGCCCCTGTGTCCAACCTGGCCTTGAACACTGCCAGGGATGGGGCAGCCACAGCTTCTCTGGGCACCCTGTGCCAGCGCCTCAGCACCCTCACACGGAAGAATTTTACCTAGTATCTAATCTAAATCTACTCTCTTTCAATTTGAAGCCATTTGGGATGGGCCTAGGAGCCTAAGTGTCATGGAAAGGGAAGTTCTTAGCAGCTTCTTCTGACTTCTTGGATTCTTAAATCTTTTAATTTCTCACTGTCTACAATTGAGTTTTGTTTTTGTACTGCACTGCCTCAGGTGTTTTCCTGGAAACATGAACCAAGCTGAAATTGTGTAGCTGTTACACGTGCTCCCAGAGAACCTCTGGTTCCCTTCTGACACCTCCATAGAATCTGTCAGTATTTATACGACTGTTCATGCTATGGACAAGTAACTGTATTTGCAGGAAATACAAACCACCAGTGAAATAGTAATCTTTTTGTTTTCAGTTTTCAGAGAGATTTATTTCAACACCAAGGGGTTTTTCTCATTCTTCACATTACCTTGGAAAAAAGTTATTACATGTTCAGTTGTTTTATACTGTTGCTTGAGCCCCGTGCTGGAAGAGGTTGTCGAGGTGTCTCCAGAAGATGGTTAGTGACATTTTGAAGTTGGCACATGTGGGAGCTGAATTTCAGAGAGCAGTGAGCTTTGTGAATGGCTGTAACTCTGCTCTTTTGAACTGCCTTTTATTTGCTTGAATAACTGTATTTTCCATGCAACTAAGTAAAGCAATGGTGAAGGAAATTGGATGTAATAACTATAAAAAGAAGTGAAGGAGAAAGAGGACATACATGACTTCAGTGTAACTTATCTTTGACATGCTGATTTGTTATTTTTCACTGATGTAAAGGTTAAACCCATTAACTGGTGGTCTTCCAGCAAGGACAGAGAGCTGACAAGGCATGAAGGGCTCGGGCCAGCAAACCCACAAAGTACTTGATCTTTGAATATATGACGTTTATTGTCAGTAGCAAAAATGACTTGACTTTCATATGTTCCCTCTACGTGTGAGGAAATGAACATAAATTAATAGCTACTGTAATTTCCTTTGGGTAAATCTATCTAAATGATCTTAAATATTATAATGTTGAAAGGCTAATGGCTTGAGTATCTGACATGATGAACATGTACAGCTGTTTGGGAAGCCAAAGGGAGGTCTGGGTGGTCACTGGCTTTGAGAATCAGGTCACAACACCACCAACATCTTATACAGAGAATCCCCTTGATTTCAGTAAAATTTACATAAGCTTGGAGCAGGAAACCAGCCTAATGTAGCAATGCTACAGCTGAGATTCTAAGAATGACAAGGCTTGGAAATGATTGTCTTGTTTGCCTTCTGAGAGATATTAGACAATGGATGGAGTGGTTTTATCTGCAACTGTTGAATGTGGAATGTGTTTTGCTTTTATTCTTAAGAGTGAAGCAGTATGTAGACCCTGGAGAGTGAATTGTAGGAAATTAATCGGAATTTCTTGGCTTTTGCAATTTGCATGTATTCCCACTTGCTACAATCACCATTCAAAGATAAACCAAACTGAAATGTACATGTCAAAGTGATTATAATTTTTCTGTGTCACAAGGTATTTGTAAATCAGTTACATAGAATCATAGAACAGTTTGGGTTGAAAAGGATCTTAAGATCACCTAGTTCCAACCCCTTGCCATGGGCAGGGACGCCTCACACTAGACCATGTCACCCAAGGCTCTGTCCAGCCTGATCTTGAACACTGCCAGGGATGGAGCTTTTACTGCTTCTTTGAGCAACCTGTTCCAGTGCCTCAGCACCCTCAGAGTAAAGAACTTCTTCCTTATATCTAACCTGAACTTCCCCTGTTTCACTTTAGATCCGTTACCCCTTGTCCTATCACTCCAGTCCCTGATGAAGAGTCCCTCTCCAGCATCCTTATAGCCCCCTTCAGACACTGGAAGCTGCTCTGAGGTCTCCACGCAGCTTCTCTTCTCCAGGCTGAACAGCTCCAACTTTCCTAAAATCCATGGTTTTATTTTGTATTTCTTGTATTTTATTTTATTTTTTTGTCTGTGAGGAAATGATTTCTTGCCAATATTGTCATGGTATTGAATAATCTTACCAGAATATGCATTTAAGGGAAAGAATTGTTTGTAATCATTTGTAATGATTTCCATCATTATGACTATGTACTTGTGTCTTGCACTGGTCCAGACCTGAATCAAAATACAGCTCTTGGGTATTTTCTCGGCTTCTCATAGGTTAAGTATCCCAGTGATTCACTCAAGGATACAGTCAGATAATCAGAGTGACCAAGTTAGCAAATTTTAGGAAACAGCTGCCTGGTGATAGTTATGCACATGTATCCAGCCTTTCCTAACAGCAAATAAAATACATCAGTCAGAAAGATCTAATTAGCTTATTTTAATACATGGCTATTTAAATGGGAGTTTACCTGCCCCCTCAGCTGAGATGTGTAACCATGTGCAAATTCCTCCACCATTGCAATGAGAAGTAAACCGGGTTCATTTGAACTACTATCTCTTGTAATCAGCAGGCAACACTTTTGCTCAGGGACTTGCTACCAGCTACTGTGGTTGATTCAAAGGAGTGGTTGTGACAAGCCAGCAAAGCAACAAAAAAAAAAACCCAAGTGAGAAAAAGATATGTATGAAAATGTGAAAAACTCTCATTTTCTCTCGTGTTTACTCTGGGTCTCTGTAATGTGGCAGCCATCAGACAGTATTCCACATATATTTTGGTTAAAATTGATTTACAGTTTGCAAGAGGCTGAGAAGCAATAAAATCTAAGCTTACCTAACACCTGGTAGCATTATCTACAGCTCAGAAGCTTCAGACTAATATAAGAGGGAACATAATTTGGATTTTGCAAGAAGCAGGATTCATCAGTTCTCCATCCACTGTGACTAACTCATGCCTTTGGGAAAGTTTCTTAATCTCTATTTTTACCTTAACAGTTACATATGAAAAATGAACATTTATGGGAATGCATTGAAAGTATTTATGGACTTTGACATTTCTATGTAAATAAAAACAAATAATCAATAGTTGGTAAAGACATTTAAATGTCAACCTTACATAAAATAATTTATCTGCTCTTCTTTGTAACAGGTTGCTTAGTTCTCCCTGAGGTGCAGGTTAGTGAATGATGAACAAAAGAGAGTAGTGCTTTGCTTTGTTTACAAATAAGAGGTTATATATCTGCACAATTCATCAGAGACTGTAGTGATAGAACAAGAGGGAATGGGTTCAGCCTTAAACAGGGGAGATTGAGGTTGGATATAAGGAACAAATTCTTGACTGTGAGAGTGGTGAGGCGCTGGCACAGGTTGCCCAGAGAAGCTGTGGCTGCCCCATCCCTGGCAGTGCTCAAGGCCAGGTTGGACACAGGGGCTTGGAGCAACCTGCTCTAGTGGAAGGTGTCCCTGCCTGTGTCAGGGGGTTGGAACTGGATGATCTTAAGGTCCTTTCCAACCCAAACCAGTCTGTGATTCTATGATAATAAAAAACTGCTTTACCAATATGTGTCTCTTTCCCTTGTTGAGCAACCACCTCATTTGGCAGAAACAAGCTGGACAGAGACAGAGTGCACATCTACTGTTTTTAATGAACTCTCTCTTTTAACACCAAACTTCAATAAACTCTTCTTTTTAAAGATGTGGGGTCTGTGTAACCCCTAGTTTGAATAACTAAACTCTGTAAAAAATCTTATTGTGTGACTTCGAAGCAAGCGCCAACCTCAGTAAATGGATATTTATGGCTCTAGGTGGTTAAATGTGGCACGTTCTTGATCCTGAAGAATAAGTTTTAAGATGGAAAACCATAATATGAAAAAAGTGTTAGTAAATATTCCTGTTGGCATCAAAAAGAGAACATCTGCTAAAGACACACGTGGTTTGTTGCCTGAGATAGCAGCAGGACAGCCTACAGCTAATTAGCAATGGGTTGGTAAGAGAACAGGAGTGCGGCGGAGAGAAATGTTTGTCATTTGAAGTTGCTTGAAATCACTCTAAAAGCATTAAAACCATGATACTTCACTTTTTAATTCTTTCCCTGCTGTAATGACTGCTTAATTATTAGCACATATCCAAACTGAAATACATGTGCATGAAATATCCTGATTTGATCTTGTCTTCACTAAGGTAGTTAAGTGTTTGTGCACAGTATCTCCAATTTAAAGTGGATCTGGCAATCCAAACACCTTTGAGTCTCAAATATCCTATACTTAGGTTTGGTTTAAGGGTGAGGTAATTATGGATGCCAACATAATTAACCTTGGATGTCTGTTATGTTAATTCTTAATGACAGATGTGCTAATGCATGGAAATAGGAATAACCTCCAGCCTGTGTTTCACTGTTTTTCTTGATTCCCTGCAGTCTAATCCAGAGGAGGAGTTTTGCCTGTGACAGCAATTGACCATTGCTGATAAAGTGATAAATTGGGTAGATTGATAAAGTGATAAATTGACCATTGGCTTAAAAAAGAAAGTTTTTTGCAATGAGGGTGGTGAAACACTGTCACAATTTGCCCAGAGAGGTGGTAGATGCCTCACCTCTGGAAACATTTAAGGTCAGGTTGGACGGTGCTCTGAGCAACCTGGTCTAGTTGAAGATGTCCCTGCTCGTTGAAGGAGGGTTGGACTAAATGACCTGTAAAGGTCCCTTCCAACCCAAACCATTTATGGTTGTTGTTCCTGTGAGGTCTTGAAGAAAGATGTCTCTCCTCTCTGAAAAGAAATCAAGTTTGGGCACTCCATAATGTCTATATACAAGTATGTTCAGTCAATACTCATACATCAGTTTGAGCATTAGGCCACTGATACAGCATGTTGTTTAAAGGCGACATATGTTATTATCCCAAATGGCACATCCCCTGACACTGCCTGTCTGAACGTTTCTTGGATAGGGAAAAGAGAGGACCTTCTGTTACTATGGGGTGACGTGACAAACATCCCATTCTGCAGGCTGGGATAACACCTCAAGCCACACGTGGAGAACCTTTCCTGGCTTTGCTGAAATTGTGTGGGGAGAGGATCTGCCTGGATCTGTGTAGCTGGAGGGTGGGAGCTTTCTCAGCCTGAAGCCACCTTCCCCCTCTGCCTCCAGGATCGTGGCCTTAACAGGCCATGAAGATTCAATTGCCTGATATTCTACTAATAAGCCTATCAAACGTAATTCTATACTGGCTGGCTAGTAAAAAGAAAATTTGTTATCCCTGCCTGATTCAGTTTTGCAGGTGACTAAGGGCAGGCTTTTTTACTCAGATACTGTAATATATACTTTGTGTAAGAAAGATGCTTCATTTTGGCATGGTTCTCGTGACAGTTAAATGCTAAATTCCTCTGAGAGGAATATAATTTAAAAAAAATGATACCTATGTTGATAGGGAGAGAAGATCTATGCAAACAGCACATGCATTTGAACAGGGTAACACTTGCTTTTGAACACTTGCTTTTCCATTGAGTTTATGCCTGACACACACCTCTGAATCTTCTTAGGTCATTTGCACTTACCCAGCTTTGTCCTTTGCAAAAAGTGTGGTAAATTAGCTACTTCTCTTATTATTTCTGAAAGTGACTTCTGATTTTCAGTTTTATTATTACCTAGATACAGTAAAGAACAATGATAAGTCTTACCTTCTCTGTACTACATTTCATAGTGGATAATGGATCTGGTGTCCAAAAAGCCAAACAGAACTGGAAGGAGAGATACAGAAGAGGACACCCATCCAGCCAGTCTGTAAGAAAACTGCTGTTAACAGACAATTTAGTCGACAGTGTGTCTTCGTTTATTCTACGCTAAGAATACCAAAAAAAGAAAACAAATATAGATGGCAATACAGAAAGCATGGAGAGAATTCATACAAGAAAAAGTTGAGACTGGAATTACTTACTTTAAAAAATAGATGTGTGGACAAAATAACAAGTTTTATCAAACAGCATAGTTGGCCATAAGAGTTGGGGAATGTTCAGCGAAAGCCAGAGGTACTATATTTAAAACAAAGTTTTTCTTTGTTGTGTTCTACTTTATTATTGTCATTTATTTCAATTAAAGCTGATTGATTAAAGGCTTTCAGTGAATGAGCAACTCTGAGGGCTCAGTGTGAAGCAGAGGTGCACAAGTTCAATGTCTGCTCACATCGAGCAATAAAAATGAGGTGATTTGTTACTTCAAAAATAACATTTGTAGCTGGAAGAAGCTGTGGTGATGTTGAGGGTCAGTTCTGTGTTGGTGGAGCAGCTCCGACATGTGCTTTGGAGCAAGCAGAGATCCGGGGAGGAGGAGAGTGACCACCCATACCTCAGGTCTGGACTGAAACAACCCTTCTCAGGGCTTCAGAGAAGATTAAGCAAGATGTCTTTGATATTAATCTGTAAAGATTCTTATGCTAGTTTACACACATCACAAATCCAATTCTACTTCTGTTGGTTGTCGTCTCTGGTAAATGAGTACCAGTGGAGCAATACAACCAACCAATGTAGTAACTGTACAGGTACCAATGGAAGATGCAATCTGGAAGGTCATGATTATGTAAACTGACAAGAGGGTACATTAGATTAGATTAGATGAGATCTTAGACAGAATTTCTTCCCAGTGCTGAGGCGCTGGCACAGGGTGCCCAGAGAAGCTGTGGCTGCCCCATCCCTGGCAGTGTTCAAGGCCAGGTTGGATACAGGGGCTTGGAGCAACCTGCTCTAGTGGAAGGTGTCCCTTCCCATGGCAGGGGGTTGGAACTGGATGAGCTTTAAGGTTCCTTCCAACCCAAACTATTCTATGGTTCTATTGATAATACTCATGACTGGCCAAGTACAGCCAAGTTCTTAAACTAAACTATTGTGTAACTGAATCATTATGCGTGTAACCTGAGAAGGAAATGAATTAACCATTGAAATCAGAACATGTGTATTACAAATCACAAGTTTATCGAGAAAGAAAGGCATTCCAACTTTCACTACAGGAAGATTAGATAATTTGTTTAATTTTTGCTGTATAATAGACCTTCCAGATCTGTGTCTAACAGGTGCTTTTAATGACTTTTATTATTCTTGAGGGATGTAAAGAACTGCTGGAGAAATCTATTCACAGTCACAGGAAAAAAATGTCTGCATTAATTTAACTTTATATTGGTTTAAGCTTAATAAGATGACTTACTAAGGCCAACTGATACACCATTTCTGAATAAAAGAGGGAAAATAGGTACTGATGAAGTAAGGAAGCAAAGTACAAAAATGGGATCAAGATGTCAAAACCTCCCAGCCAACAAGAGCTTAGAAAGTCAGACTTGGAAAGCATTGAACAGAGCATAGGAAAGGGTTGGGAATTCAGTGAAGAGTTTATAGGCAGGACTGTTTGAGAGCTTATCTGTAGGCAAATACAGTATTCAAAATTATTTAAAAGAATTAATTTGGCCATGCAAATGTTTCTTATGGGGTTTAGTAAATACGCAAAAAGAAAAAAACCCTGAATAAAATTCCTAGCTAATTTATACAGTTTGATCTTTTTGGAAACTTATAAAAATGCCAAGGAATATGTAGGGCTTTTTCTAACAAAATATTTCACTTTTTACCTCTCGAATAAGAAAGCAGAGCTTGGAGTCTGCCACATTATTGCTTTAGTCCTACCTGGGTTTCAGTAATTCATCTATATGCAGATTCTGTTTGATAGCAGTTTTAAAAATCTTGTAATAAACCTAATAATAAAGTCTAATGCTGAACTTGCATTCAACTTGCAATTACCAGAATGCACTGAAACCAGGTCATTAATCTAAAATGACAAGAGGTTAAAAAGTCCTTGAAACTTTCTTTGCTGTAAGAAACATTGGGTTTCATCCCACCTAACCCTTTCAGCCTACAGTGTTAGTTCTCCAGTCTAATATAATTAATAACCAACATACTCATGGAAGAATGTTCTCTGAAGCTGCAAAGTGATGTAGTTTCCATGAAATACAGATTTGCTCTTCTTGTACTTCCTTTTGTGTGCTTTTGGAAGGATAAAATGTTACAGCCAAAATTTTCTAATATCATGTCCCATGATTCCAAGTTTTTCAGGCAACTGGTTGTAGTTGGGAGTAGCTACTTTGTCCCAGTTTCTCAGCTTTTACTCAGCTGAAGCTCCTGAAGATCATTGTAACTTTTAGACATCACAAAAATTTCTTGTCTCCATTGGTATTTATAACCTACTTGAAGGATGCCAAATTTCTCTTGCATCTTAGAAATGACAAAATAGAAACTTTTTAATTTGGTTGTACTTTGGGACTTTTCATTTGAAATGGGATGAAGGTAATAACATGTGTTAATTAGATATCAGTAAAAATATGGATGCAGAATTACACGCTTCATGCAGAGCAGCTCTCAGCTACTGCCACTGCCACAAGGAATTCTCATTTGCACGTCTTGTACACCGGTCCTTGGATCCAGTATTTAGTTTTGAATTAGTTTAAAAAGGGATGAAATACTTTTCACTGTTTTTTTTGTTTTGTTTTCCCCCCCTCCCCTGTTGCTGCTGTTCACTGTTTGCACATTTTTAATTGTAAAACATGCTGTAGATGGAGTTTTTCTTTTTAGCACTGCTGTCCTATTTTCCCCATGATAACCTCGGGGGATCTAACATGAGTTTAAGTAAGTCCATTTTTTCTCAACTGACAGAACAAATTTTCAGATGCTTTAAAATTTAAAGAGCAAAATATAGGGATGGGTAAAATCAGTTCAGAAGAGGTAAGAAATTCCCATTCAAATCAAATAACCTTCTTTTTGCTTGTTTGCTTGTTTACTTCTCAGTTGGTTTTGTTTGCTTTTTCCTATAATGATGTTCCATTCGGAGAGCTGGGTATTCCTAATATCCTTCATTATATCTAAA
This sequence comes from Strigops habroptila, assembly GCF_004027225.2. Classification (NCBI taxonomy): domain Eukaryota; kingdom Metazoa; phylum Chordata; class Aves; order Psittaciformes; family Psittacidae; genus Strigops; species Strigops habroptila. The sequence continues at coordinate 3,048,883 of NC_046358.1, forward strand.
AGGAAAGACCTCCATGTGTCACCAAGGACTTGCAGCCCATAGGGAGAATTAGGCGTGAACTTTGCCAGTGAATGCACCTATGTGCATAAGGCCTTTTGCATGAAAATTATTTGAATGGCATGCAGTTTAATGTTCATTAATATTTATGAGGTAACATAGTTGCTCTGTGTATATTAAAGGATATTCTCCTTTTCAAGGACGTTTCTTGTTTAAAAACCATTTGAGAACTACTATAGTAAAAAGTTTCTTTCAGAAGCTCAGAAAGTCCAAAAATGAGTTGCTAAGGATATTTTTACATGTATTTTCTGTTCTGTTTACTTTCAGATAGCTTATACAGAAAAAAAATGTAGTGAGAGTCAGTGTTGTTGAAGTTCAGCATTGTGTTGTGCCTAAGGGTTGACTCCTTATCATGAAATCCATGTTCTTGTGTGGAGTGACTTGAAATCTGCAGCAGGTGGCATTTATTGACTCAAAATTGGTGTGTTTTGGGGATGAAAAGAGTTGAAGACGTGCCCTATTGAGGGTGGTGTTTTGTTGAGTGCTGGTCTTAGCTTTGTTGCATCCATCAAGACTCAAACTATGGTTCTTAGGTCTCCCGATCCTTTTGGTGGCTTGGCAGTGATCCCAGCTAGGAATGAGCGTTTACCAAAGCGAGCTGTCGGGGATTCAGCCCATGCCATGACGAAGTGTGGTGCGTTTGGGATTACCTGTCGAGCCGTAGCTACTCCCTGGCTGCAGGTGCGTGATGACTGGAGAGATGTGGAGAAACAGCAGCAGAACGATCAGCAAGTCCCTCGCATCACCTGAGTGCTCCGCACCGCAGCTGTGTCCAGTCTCCATCCAGGATTTTCCCCCCCTCAGCTTGAGATTTGTGATCCCTGCGCCCACCCCACGCTTGGTTCTCCTCATGAGTCGAGCCTGACACCTTCTGTTCCTCTTAGGAAATCAATGTGTCGGTAGAAGTTTCTGACTTCTCGAGGTGGCTGAGCTGCCGGACGCGGCTCCGGACCGCGAGGACTTCCCCAACCCCGCCGAAAATGCGATTATCCCTGCGGCGAGCCCCTCGCCCCCTTCCTTCCGCTGGGCTCTAGCGGCAACCGGGGCGGGCAGCGCCGGGGCCGCCTCTCCCTCAGCCGCGGCTCGACCCGCCCGGCGGCGGGAGCAGCCGGTAAGCGCGGCGGTAGCGGCTGGCACCGACGGGAGGGTGGGGGAGGCGGCCCAGGCAGTGAGGAGGGCGCTGCCTGTCTAAGCGCGGGGGGCGGCTCCCCGGCCCGGCTCCCCCCCGCCCCACGCCCCGGGTATCGCGGCCCCGCCGAGCCCGGGCGGCGGCGGTGGAGGCGGCAGCCGGGCGTGAGGGGAGCGGTGTCCCCGCCGCCCCCTCACAGGTTCCCGCCCTTCCCGTGACAGGTAGGCACGGCCCGGGGGGGGGTGCTGAGGTGGGTGCTGCGGCCGCGAAGTGGCGAGTATGGGGGGGACCGGCTCTGCCAGGTCCGGAGCGTCGGTGGCCGCCCTACTCCTTGCAGGTGAAATGGAAGGTCGGAGTGTGTGTGTAGGACTGGGCAAGGAAACCCGTTGGAACCACGCGAGGCTGAGCTGAGTGCGGGCGGGCTCCCCGCCAGCCCCGTACTTCGGCGGCGGAGTTTCGTTACCTCAGCGGGGCGGGCAGCGGGGGTCGGCGGCGGGCAGGGGCAGGAAATGCGGCTTGGCTGGAAGGCGCCTTCCCGCCCTCGTTGGGGATAGGAGCGGTGAGGCGGCCCGGTTGGGGCTGGGGGGTGCGTGGCTGTATGGAGATGGCGGAGGGAAGGGGGTGGTGAGGGGTGGACAGGCCGGGTGCAGGCGGGAACTCGGCTCTGAGGTGATGGCGGGCGGTGGGGGAACAAGTGCAGGGTGACTTGCACAGGAGGAAGGGCGGGAAGGGAGAAGTAAGCAAAGAAGTAGGGACTGCTGGATCTTCCCTCATGCTGTTCGCGTGAGTGCGAGCGGCAGGTTTAGGTAGGAGAGGGCAAAGGGATCCGAGCATGATGAGGGAGGGTACAAAGCTTCCTGAGCGCCCATCGAGTGGTAAAAGCAGTGGGAGATTCAGTCAGCTGCTGTTGGTGTGCTTAGTTAAACACCTGTGTAAGTAGGCCTCCCTCTTTAACACAGAGGTCACAAAACCTCCCTGCAAGTAACTGAATGCACCAGTGAATTTATTCTGAAAGTTTTTACATCCTTTCCTTATTTAGGTCTTTTGTCCTTTCCTGTGGTCTTGGCTCTGTTGAGCTCCTCTCAGAATAACCTGCCTTGTTGAAGGGAGTCTCTGTCAGGGGAGGAAAAAAAAAGGTCCTCAAAAACAAACGCTATCTTTGTTTTAAGCTATTTGTGGATCAAGGTTGTGACTTAACTGTGAAATAACATGGCTCTTCTTTGCTTATATTAAAAACACAATAACACATTAAAATAATCAAAGTCTTGGTAACTAGGCTGAAATGCAGTTCAGCAGTGTGAGGCTTTAATGTAGGTTCTACAGTACCTCATCTCTCTTGTGAATAAATATATAATTAGTGGTAGGTCTTTTTTGCAGCTTTTCTTTTAGTGTTTTATTTGAAGAAGTACTTCAGGGTAGAGATTGTAATTGATAATGCTTTTATTCTTTCCCACTTCCTTCCTGAGCTCTGTAGCTCTGTCTTTAGGTGTTTGTTTGTTATGGTATGCTGTGTTATTTCACTGGTACAGAATATGATTTCAAAACCCGTGGCGTGCTGGTGAGTGGGTTAGATTTCCTGTGGACCTATCTGAATTAGACTTGTGATTGCCTAATTGCCCATGATTGTGAAGAATGAGAATCTGTAAACAGCTGTCAGGCTCAGTAAGGTGCTGATGAGCACTGCACCTCCTGTCTGCGGTGGGAAACTGGGAGCACTTCCACATCCACTGGCTTACATGTAGTAGGAGACAGCAAGAAAATGGGTTAAAGTGTGGATCCACCCTTTCCAGGCTTCTGTTCTGCTTAACAGTTGCAGTTACAATTAGTGAACTGGAGTACCTGCTGCTAAATTTATGGATCTGTTGCTGGATACCACAGTAAGATCTTTCAGGCTTGGGTATGGATGTAAGTGGAAGTTTGCAGGTCCTCAGCATCTCTGAAATGTGCTAAGTTTTAAACAGATACCTATGTCCATTTTATAGCTTCAAGGCACTGAAGTCCCAGCTGTCCTTCTGCATGTCATAGGACATTAACTTTGCTCATCTCTTCTATATTAAAAATCCAAGCACTCCAGTTAGGCCAAATATGTTAATCCCTCAGAAATCAAATGAGAGCACAAACATGCTCTCATGAGTGTAGGGAAACAGATGTCATCACTGCTGAGTTCCTTGCAGTGGCAGGAGGGGATGACCAGGTTAGGGGAAGCATTCCTGGTCTTGTAGAAGGAGGCAAAATGCCCTCAAAAGGCCCTTGCTGAATAGGGGCAACACTTTTCCCAGTCCCAAATTTGATGGCCCATTTGACCTTACATATATGAGGTATGAACACTACCGAGGCATTTGCAATGATTTTCTGCAGCACCTCCAAACCACAGTGCAGCTTTGGTATTTCTGTTCTAGCCACAGTTGGTCTGAGGGTTTAGAAGAATTAAACCAGGAATTAAACCAAGGATTTAGTTAACCAGGCTTGAAGCCTGGCCAAGTGCAGCCTTATTCCTGAGCACCTTTAACAGGTGTGTTGCCGTAAACTAGAATTAAGAGCCCATGAAGATACACCTGGGAGCCAGCACCACCTGACACATCTTTGCTTTGATTCTGACTAGGTTTTTTGATAGGCCTAGTTTTATCCCACAGCACTCAGGCTTTCCCCTGCTGAGTCCAGAAAAAAGCATGTTTAATTTCTTTAGGTTGATTATCCCCTGCCTCCATCCCAGCTTTTCTCTTTTTCCCTACACTTGTGCCTCCCTGTCTCTCAGCTGAGGTTGTTCAAGCTTTCTGTTTTCCTGTAGCTTAGAAATTTCTCAGATGCTGTAACCCATGAGTTGCTTCCTAGATCCTCCACTCAGCAGTAGTCCTGGCTTTTTCTCACTGTGGGCTGCTCTCAGCTGGCAGCTGTAGTTTGTGTCTTGGAAATCGTACTTCTCTTTGCACTGTGTTCCTGGAGTGGCTGGTCCTACAGCTTTAATCCTTTAGGATGTGCCTCACTCAGGTAAGGTGTCTGTAGGATATCTGGGATGTGAGGAAGTTGGAGGGCTGGGAGGCGTGGTGTTCCTCCTCCTGATCAGCTGAGAGCAGTCCAAAGAAGAGAAAGTGAATTATGCAAGAGACTCCAATGGCTTGATCAAATTTCTGCCTTAAGTTTCATTGGCAGACTCCAGTTTCACTGCTTCTGAGGTCAGGCTGTTACGTTGGGGAGTTTGGTGAGTGTTCGCTGTGGAACAGAACCGTGTGTTTCTTGAGAAGCCCCTCAGAGCCCTGGGGTGACATACATCTTCACATCAAACTAGTTTTCTATTAATTAAAAAGTATGCACCCTAGATAGTGTGAACTCTTTGTAAGGAGAGTAGAGACAAGTTATTTATCTTCAGCCTTTTAATACTTTTGTTTGACCTTTGCTTATTTCTTCTGTTAGTTATAACGATCTCTTGCATATCTGAAATAGGTTTGCTGAAACCTACAGGAGGATCATTGCTCTATTTTCTAACTTCTCAATCTTGTCCTAATCAAGAATGTAAATATGTGCATAATGCTCTGCATGTCATTAACTTCAGCAAAACACTGTCATGCTAAAATCAATGGTTTTTGGAATCTAATTTTCCTGCCTTCCTGCAAAGCAGCACCTGGGATTCTCAAGCCAAGAATCCTGAGGATAGATGTATACTGTAAACAGTATATGCTGTTTACTTTCTGCATTTTTCAATTCAGCCAGGGAAAAATAACTTAAAAATAGGGTGATGGTGATTTTTCTAACCAGTTTCTCCCTTCAGTCTTCATACTTCAATAAAAAGTTTCATTGCTGCTTTAAAAATGAACAGACTTAGCATGGTATTTACTTACACTCAACTTGCCAGCAGTGATCTTCTTGTGATCATTCCAGAGATTTCGGGGAAAGGACCTACACCTGTGGATGGAAACTTGCAGATTTAGAGGAATACATGGAAACCAAGAGAAAATAATGTGGTTGGAGTTAGGGTAGCAGTGTAGCTGACTCTGGAATTCAGTTTCCCTAGCACAGAGCTTTGTGTCTGAGCTGAAAGATCAGGCTGTGAGGCTCTGTGTGGAGCAATCAGAAGACAAGGATACGACACAGGCGCTTTGCCAGCAGTTTACACAAGTGTTTTTGCTTGATGTCAGAAATGCTGAGAATAAAAATGCTTGGGTTCTCACTTGCTTGTGTAGATGATTGTCACTGACATCTCAGATGCTGAGTATGTGTATTTGACACAGTTTTATCTTTAAGAATAAGCAGATGAGGATTAATGTTAAAAACCTGGGGTCTGGAGTGAACCCTTGATATGCATCGTTTGCCCAGAACTCAGGTCTTGTTTCAATAGGCTGCCTTCAAGTCAGCCAGTCTGTAAGCCAGCACAGGGTTACTTGGCTCAGATGCCACAGTGTGTAAGGGCTGTCCCTATCTGAAAGTCTTTGAAAACAGGATTATCAGCAATACTACAAGTACTGTGTGCTGCTGGAGTGCATTATCCTGTTGGTAAGAAGTGTACAGTCTAGACCCCTTAGGAGCAAACAGAAAGTGCCACTGTTATTGATGATTTAATACAGCAGCTTTAACATGGCCTTTCTTCCAGGAAGGAGGGGAAAATGGTGTACAACACTTCTGTTGATACAAATAAAGACCTACTTCTAAATGGTGAGATAAAACAGAAGGCAAACTGTGGATCAGATTTAAATTCAAATTAGATTTGAAAAAGTGTTTTGATTTTCTTTGCTGTGACACATTTAGCATATGGTTCTGTCTGATCTCTGATATATGGTAGCTGTATTTCATGCTCAACATTGTTTCTATGTTAGAAGGGAACAATATATGATCTCTCAGTTAAAAAATCCAGACAAACCCTTTCTTTGGAAACCAGCCAGGCTGCTGTGACTTTTTGATTGGAAAAAAGCAGGGGAGAGCAGTGCACCCATGTCCACTCCTGGGCATGTGTTGATCTGGTGTGTAGGGGTCTGTGGTAGTGTATGAGGAAATCTGCCTTGCACTTAGCAGCATGAGAGTGCTGTGAGGATATCAATAGCTATGCATGGGTGAGCAGCAGGATGCTTAATGAGGGGATGCAATAAGTGTTGTGCCAACACCTTCTTAGAGGCACTAGAGACCATGCCTTTACATTTAAATAGGCCAGTGGCTGTTGTCCACCCCTGAGGCCAAATGGCAGGGCACAGCTCCCTCCTACACTGCTGAGCTCGCTTCCTTTCCAAAATGGAGTGGCAATGACCAGACTGTTTGTCATCATTCTCCTGAAATTGTTACTGCACTTTCATCTATGAGGGTTTGTCATATAGAATTGATTTAAACTTTTTCATTCCTACATTTGGTTTGTAAATGTCTCTGATCTAGGTTTTGGCACCAGTGTTATACTTAACCATGTATACCAGTTCTTCCTTGCAATATCAGATTCATAGGCACACGTGCTTTTTGTTTAATTAAACTTTACTGACAAAATATCAGCAGAGAGAATACCTGGCAAAATCTGAGAATTGTAATGAGGTTTCAGTTGTTATGGAAATACAGTTTGGGGACTAACAGCCTTTCAATTACAAACAGAGGATATTTACTCTGTCTCAGTCATTTTGAAAGCGAACCTCAGAAAACCAGTTAGTTAAACGGTAGTTTTATGTTCAACACAGAGACTGTGAAGCTATGAAACCATTTAATCACCAGAGTATAGCAGAGAATACGTTCAACAGTCCTTAATCTGATTATCAAGATGCTCTTAATTTGTGCTAACACTGCGATATAAATCTTTTAAATTGTCCAGCCATTCCACCATCATGTCTTTTACCTGGGGATGTGAGAAGAGGGTATCTTGAGTAGCTTGTGACTTCTGAATATCACCCTTTCACATTGATAAGTTTCAGATAGGGAGAGAGCTGTTTCTGGGTCACTTACAATAGATGATGATCACTCATGGGTTATACCATCTGGGATGAAGCCCCACTAAAGTACTGAGGGGGAAAAGTGAAGGTGAGAAAAAGGAACAAAGACAACAGGTACAAAAGAAGGAGAGATGGAGAGAAGCTATGAAGAGTGAACCCTATCACAGTTAAGGTGTTGCATTATGTTAATCATAACCAGGGAGAAAGTGTTTGGTGACCTTAATGTGGGACATATAGGTTAAGATAACCAGCAGAAAAGACAAGAGAAGTGTTAGGAAAAGTCCTTAAAATGCCACTTATTTAATCATGCTGGTGAAAGAATCTCCCTTGCTGCTGAAAAAATGTCCTTGCCACCCCGTAAGAGACTTAAAATTCTTTCTCAAATTTAGCTTTACTTCTTATCCACCCTTTGGCTTTCTACATTTCTGATTGAACTGGTGCTCAGTTTCTTTGTTAAACTGTAAAAATTGCAGTTAGTCAATTTTGCAGCTGGGAGTCCATGTTGTCTTGGGTGTGAAAGACTCAGAGTTACTTGGGTTACTTGGTTCCCTTTTTGGGAACCATTTTCAGTGTCTCCTCTCAGAGGCTTTTTAGTAAGAAATCTGGACCAGCCTTGGTAGCTTAAGGTATCTCTGACAGTGTGTTGTACACTGGCTCCAATCTAATTTTTAACCAAAATGTAGGCTGCAATTAAACCAGGCGTATAATTAAAGAATTTGCAAGAAGACTTTTCTGGGTACAAAAAGATGCTTTTGTAATGAGAAGAGCCTGTGCTCAGATCCATCAACCTATTTTAAAAGGAGGACTGAATGCAGAAAGTGTGATATGCAGTAGGCATGTAGTGAATTGTGTTGATGTTCCTCATAAGTGTGTTTTGAAAGCAGCTTTTCCAGTGAGTGAGAAACCTGGGCTAGTGGAAAGTGTTCCAGCCCCTGGCAGGGGGTTGGAAGTAGTTGATCTTTAAGGTCCCTTCCAACCCAAACCATTCTGTGATTCTGTGAATAGGGTGTCACTGGAAACCATGTTCCATTTCAGTTAAAACTCACATTTTAGTTAAAATTGTGTATTAATGTTTGCAATTTCCCCACTATTTCCAAATATTTTACTGGGCACTGTATGGAGATTTTCTCAGTTACCCAAAAAGAGTGCAGAGTTCCTCCACTATATAATGCTCCTTATGAAGTTATGAAACCCAAGGGATTCCCACCTGAGTTGTGCCCCACTGCCATGCTGCAGACAGGGAGGAGGAAGCGGGTACCTGCTGCTACTGCTCCCCTCATCTCCGGAGAGGGACTTTCAAAAGACCTGATCTGAAAAAAAACGGAGTGTAATAAAAGTTGTGCCACTTGCCAGCCTTTGGGTTACTCCCAGGACATGTCCTTACAGCTTCCATGTTAGCAGTAAATTTTAAACTGTCACGTAACTGAGCTGTGGAAATCTTCCACTAGCTCCCTTAGGGCAGCTCTTTTCCCATTAGCTTTCCCTTACAGCATGCCACGGCTGCAGCAAGCTCAGTAATCTGGCCCATAATGTAGCCTAGTGTGTATGCATATCTGTAGTCATTATTTCTGAAAATAGATTTTTAAGTACACTATAAATGATTGTAGCTATATGAAACCTTGTGGCTCTTAAATGATATCTATCCAATTAGACAGTGTTCTCATAGGACATGACTTTGGTGCGGTATATTGTTATTAGGTTTGTTATTATGCATTACTTTAATAAGACTGCAGAATGAGCCTACCAGCAGTGCAGTGGACTGTACAATTTGTGTCTTCTCCAGGAAATGCTAAGATAGGATTTTCTGAAGGGTATTATAGCCTGAAAAACATAAGAAGATGATACCCTTTTCTACTAGTGATAGTCACATATTGTTTGTTACCCATTGCTTCTTCCCAAGAGTAATAAAAACAAACGTGTCTGGTGGACAGTTAATTTTTGTTAACTTCATATTTTTCACTAAGAATGTTTCATATTCACTCCCAGAAGCTGGAATTTCTGTGGAAGCAATAGAAATTGATGTGTACCCAAAGACCTTCATTTAGCTCAGTCATTGCCCATTTCCTGTCACAAACCGATAATGCTGTTCAGATTAGACCTGAAAAGGTTGAAAAGTTTCGAGTTAAATGGCAATCCTTTATGATAGACAAGGCTTGTCCACCTATCTACGGCAGGCAGTTGCAGTTTATAAGCATGTAATTCCTATGATAATCAGCCAGATGTGTCAGCTGTGAGATCCTGAGAGGAAGGATCTAGATGAGGACTCAGTGACACCTTTTTGGTTTTTTGACTGTTCTATCATAGTGAAGCAGAGCCAGGAACCATGGCAGAATGTTGGCCTGCACTGAATGGCTTACAGGGCTTTATTGCTTTCAAATACATATAATTAAGGGTTAGGTTTGTTTCACGTGTTTATAATGGTTTAAATGCCTTCAGTGGTGAATAGAGAATGGTCCTTCTGCAGGATCCTTGTTCTGTGTGGCTCAGCCATCCCTACAAGAATGAGTTTCTCTTTACTGCCTGAGCTCACAGGGGTGGCTGCTTGGCAGGGATGGCAGACCTGACTCCTGTATCCCATAAAAGTCTGCATTTGTGCTCTGATGACCCTCTGGCTTGAGAGGAGGATCCACAGAACTTCCAAGTTGGAAGTCTGGCTGCTCCACTTGCTATCATCTTTTCCCTAAAATGGGTCTGAAACCTGCTTTTGGGAAGTCAACAGCCTGCAGAAATTTACTGCTTTTCCCATTTCTCCCTTTCAGCCCTGTGACACCCGCTTTGATCCATCCGCTCCCCATTGGGAAACACAAGCCCAGCAGGTTGGAGGAACAGTCTGCAGGCTCCTCTTTGTGGGCACCGGGAACGACTCCACTCTTGGACACGAGGTAAGGTCATCCAGGGGGGAGAGGCACCCCACGTGAGGGATGAGCAATCTCAAGGTCAGCACTAAATATCCTGACTGGCTTTTTATGCCACAGAAGTTGTCTCGCACCTGCGGGTGCTCTATTCCTCTGTTTTCTTTCCCTTGGCAGTAAGTCTGAGCTTCCCAGTTGCTGTCCTCTGTGTAGTTACAACTGTGTGAGGGATGAGAGCTCGGCACACAGGCAGCTGTCCCTCTCTTTCCTGCACTCTGACCTTAGTTTCAAGACTTCCCACAACTCCCACTGCTGCTGATAGTCATAGAAAATCATCTTTACAGTTTGCCCTCTGATGTCTGCCAGCTTACCAGCCTGTGGCTGAGGTGTTATCTATGCTTTGCAAATACCAGAAGCACCACCTGCAAAACTGAACCTACCATTTCCATGTGATGAAACAACATTATAGAAGGAAAACATGCCTTTTTCTTTCTTTTTTTAAATGCCTCTGCTGTGTGAACCTGAAAAGCGTATGTCACCTTCTCATTGGCATAGTGCTTACCTGATAGCAAGGATTACTCCTAAACAAATATTTGAAAATGTCATCACAGAAGAACTTGGCTTTTGACAAATTCTGGTTTTACTCTGTTTTCACTTTTGTAGTCAGGTTTGAAAAGCAAGTGTTTTGTATCACTCTGAATGCCACTTAGCTTGTCAGCTGTAAACTGAACGTGCAGAATAAAGAGATGTGAAATTTTTAGACTTCAAAACCCGTGGAAAGCATTTAAGGAACAAAAGTGTTTATGTACATTGAGATCCTCAGCTGGTGGCGGCAGCTCAGCTGAAGTCAGTGCCACCTCAGAGCCAACTTCAAAACCGCAAGCGTTAATGGAAAGAGCAGACCCTCTGAAGCAGTCTTTAAATGCCACATGAAAGAAAATATGTCAAAGTCCCTAAAAGGTCCATACTCCAAAATATAGTCCAAGGTAGTATTTTGATTTTTTTATGCTTCTCTTTCCTCTGTTCCCCTTCCTGATACATCCCAATAACACCGTATCCATCAGTTTTTCTCCCAAGGAGAATGATAACCTCCTGCAGAGCTGTGTGGTGGCAGGGCAGTGGCTCATATCCCATGGAGCTGGATCATAGTGTGTCACTGTTTCTTGGTTTCCAGTGGATTATCTTTCTAATCCCAACTGCCTATATACAACAGTGTTCTTGTGTCCTATGGCTTTTCTGCCTTCCTTTCTGTTGAGGACATGAGCTTCATTTTTAATGAGATCCTGAAATATAAACCTTCTATTTGTCTGAAACACAGAAAAGAGAAAGAGGACCCTTTTTAACTGAAAACTTCATTTCCTTGAAATTCTCTCTCCTTTGGTAATCCACCTACTTGGTCCAACTTTCTCTGCTATTAGTAAGCTGGACTAAGCCTGAGGGTTACTATGAAACTTTCCTTATAAGAGACTTCAGCATGACAAAGAAGGTATGATACTCTATGCAATTAAACTCATCATACTACTTTCTCCTTCCCTTTTTGCAAAGCTCCTTTACCTGCCAAACCAGATGGGACAAAAATACAATGCCAGTTACACTGAATGTAGCAGTTGAGCAACATTCCTGGCTCTTGGTAATAGCTTTTAGCAGAAAATGACTTTTTTTGGTACTGTTTGGTAGAGTTTGTTCATGTTTACTGGTTCTATTCAGAGTGATGGAATACTGTGTAGTATGGAATGAGGTGTAGTACTATATTCGCTGTATTTGTGTTTATTGGTACCTAAGTTTCTATCATTTTTAACCTCAACTGGACATAATATTTTGAGGTCCTCAGATATCAACATTTCCTTACTGGTCATTTGCAAGTGTAGAATGGGCCTGTGAGGTATGATGTAATGGTAATTTATATTGCGTATCAGTTTAATAGTTAACAAAGCCTTGCTCTGGAGTGTTGCAATTGTTGTTCTGTTTTTTCCCCTCTTAGCATTTGGCTACATCTGAATTGTTTTTGAAATTACTGCTTCATATTTCAGCTTCTCTCCAGTTCTGTGAACTCTCATTTTGCAAAATACTTCTTAATCTTTCTCTCTCTTTTTCTCTTTTGCTTGAACTAGAGGGTAGATGTTGCTTTTCAGTTTGGAAATTTGGGTTTGTTTTTTGTAACCAGTTTATCCTGTTGTAATCTCTCAGTAACTGACTATAAATTATATTTTGAAAAATTTGTGGGCAAGCATCATGTAGACAAACTTTTAAATGTCATCTTTGAAAAGCATCTATTCAACCAGCGACCAGCAGAGTGAAGGAGATGACTTGTTTTCTAGACCTTTATTTATATGCCAGTTGGTTTAAAGATAAGGACTTCACATGTCTTCTGTGGAAATATTACATCTTTCCTTGAGTAATACAAAATTCTGCTATTGTAGAAGCAGATTTATGGATGCAAAACAACAAGAAGATAAAACCCAGTATAAAAATGAACAAAAATGATTTGAATTCCTGCTTTAGACTCACTTTCCACTGAGTCTGTGGAATTACATCAGTGGGAGAGCTTGGATCCCCTTGGGCACTTCTGGCTGATGGACAAATTCCTGATTTCCTAAACATCTTCCATTTCAGTGTGCTCAGTCTCTGTGCTTCACACACTGATTAATTTTATCAGTTTCTCACAAACTGTATATGAATGTTGTGTTGATAGTTGCAAATACATACAAAAATACTTGTGCTCCAGTAGCACCTAAGGGTGTTAAACAGGTGGCATTTTGTCCTGCTATGTACCATAGGGAACATTGGTTTTGCCTTGGAAGCTGTCTGGCTTAAATGTAGTGTAAAAATAGAATGTAAAAGCCAAAACAACTCCCTAGTAATAGAGCTGGAGCAAGTAATCAGTATATACAATTGTGCTGTAATAAAATGTGGGCATAATTTTGTCAGTTCAAACCATGCTCATGCTCTTTCAAAACATTATTCCAAAGTAAATGTGTATTAACTGCTTGAACACTATCAGGCATTTAGCAAAACAGTCATGTAACATTGTAGGGAGTTTATTGGGTAACCATAAACATTGGGTGCAACTGGCTGCAGGAAAAATCCCTGTTTTGTATGTTTTTGCTTCCTGGCAATGTTGTATACTTCATATTTCTGCCATGTGAAAGCCTGAGAGGTTGGTGCAGTGGATGCCACACCGTATACACTACCTGTGTGTGTAAGGGTTGCTTGGTTAATACTTATGTTCGTTTCAGACTTCTTAGGGAGCTTGTAGAGTCTGTCACTGAACGCTCTTTAAGAGCAAGAGGTACCTGTTGGCATATACCTAGGTCTGTTTTATCTTGCTTAGGGGCAGAGAATGCACCAAACACCTTCTCGATGCCCCTAATTTGTGTGATATTTGAGCTGCTTGAAGTGGTCAGCTAGAAGCTTGCTGGTGTAAATAGTTTATGAAGCTGAGAAAGTGTAATTGAATTTATTTTTCCTGGAGAAGTGTATTCACTGAATGTTGCACACTGTTTTTCTGCTGATGCTAATCAGTTAATCATTTCTCTAAAATTTCTTCATTAATTCACTTGCGTGTGAGGAAGACCAAAACCACTTGTTCATTAAGGAAAAGCATTTTGCTAAAAGAACATCTGGCCCCATCCAGGGGGTGTGTAAGTTCCTGCTCTAGTTTCTGGATGTGGATCTCTGAATTAATGCTCTGGCCTATAATGGGGACACACCTTGAATTGAGGCTTTCTTAAACAGGACAATGTGTGGCAAATTCCTGGCAGGCTTATTGAATTCTAATGCTTTCAGAAGAGTCACTGAACTAGTGAAGGAGTATTCTAGGTACACCCAGCAGTTGTTCAGTCAGAGGAATGCCAACAGGATGGCTGCATTCCCTGGCATGAGTTGCTCGGAGGTCATTGGGGAATCTGTTGGTATTGTCACAGTTGGTGTTTATGCAGGACATAAAACTCACTGGAATACTTGAAATTACCTTTCCATGTACTTCTCCTTCATTGCAAAGGTTGTCATGATGGAATTTGTTGCCCTGAGGACTGTCGGGTGAGGTCTCCTAAACACCATCATTAGGGTGGTCTGTCCTTTGTAGAAGGTTTTTGGGGAGACAGTGCAGTGGCCTAAGAACAGTTGTTTTCAGTTTATTGAAATGTGTTTCAAACCCAGTGAAAATACAGTTTTGTGTAAGCAGTTGAGAGTTATGTGTGTGGGGAACCTTTTCTTTGCTTCATTCCAAGCCACTGGAATGACAATGATCCCAAAATTAGGCATTGGTAAGGTACCAGGTTTTTGTGTAGTACATTTGAAGTCAAGATCAGAGGAGCATGCAGAAGAAGAGCTTATGCTGACTTCCAGTTCTATCAAAGTAAATGTTAAGTTAGTTCTGCTGGCATACTCCTGAAGAGAAGCTGCCAAGTTAGGTTAATTCAATAGGATTTTATCAATTTTATTATGGCAAAAGAAATAGATAAGTTAGATTTTAGTTTGTCTTACCCAGAGCATTCACATCTACTTCATCCCTTGCCAAGAAGAGAAATCTTTAACCTCACTGTGTTTCATTTCTTATTTACTGGATCACATTCCAGAGTTGCTGTGGAGATTTGCTGTTGCAAATGTCGTTGGTGGCCATGGGATAAGCAAAGTGTAACCTACCACAGTCTTTGGTATCTTTGGTAATAAAAGTTTTCTCCCTTTCTCAACAGAAATCTAACAGGCAGTTAAAAGCAGAGGCTGTAAAACACTTCAGGCCAGAGACAGACAGGGCAGCTATCACGCAGGGCTGGGTGGGGGTGGAAAGAGTAGGACTGGTTCCCTTGCAGAACACTCCTGGAGGCAAAGAGCAACGAAGCTGAGAGTCAAACATCATCATCCTTTGAACTTTCTGGGCCTATTTGGACTTTAGCTGTGCAAGGAGAAAGGGTGGTGTGTAGCTTAGTTTAGAAAGTTTGCGTTAGACCTGGTTATAGGGATTGTCATGAACACTGATTGTCCTTTAATAAGCAACAACTCAAATATGTGGTAACTGTGTCCTTAATTTTAAGTTTGAATAGAGATGGTCAGTGTTGTAATAGGGGATTAGGTTATATAGGTTTGAGATGATAAGGAAATAATATACTTGAAGTTTGAGAGAAGTATGGACAAACCCTTGAAAGTCTCATCTGAATCATCACATTACATCATTAATGTACAGCTCTGTGGTCCTTCAGCAGCAAAAGGCCTCACAGGGATGCCAATGACATTGTTTAAAGCAGTTTATATAGTGCAGTCAATATGAGTAAAAGGTTTTTTTGGTGGTTGTGTTTTGGTTTTTTGTTTTGTTTTGTTTTTTTAAGTCTATATTGGATGAGTATCTGATGCTAAGGGAAAGACTTTAAGAATAGAGCAAATACAGTGCAATGTGTCACAATTTGGCCTCTAAGCATTTGTGTTACAACAGGTTTATTGAGAGCTCAATCATGTAGCCTGCGTGCAGAGCAACTACTCAGGGAACTCAAGTTGTATGTGATTTGTTTTCTCAGAGTCTCCAGTGCCTGTGTGTCAGCTATGCCATGGAGGGATGGCCTGTATGCCAAGAAATACTTGCTGGTTTATGATATAAGTCCTAATTTTAAAGAATATTGGTTTTAATTTTTAGACATCAGCATTCTGTTTGGCAAGAACAAGAAGGCCTTGAGGAAAGGACTGAGGGCATCATTTTTCTGCTGTGTAAATGCTTAGTGGGACATAATTTTTTAGTGCTATGTGTCCCTGGGTCTCATGGAGGATGTAGTGGAGATGGATGAGATGCAAAGAGAAAATCAAGAAGTGAGTTCAGTTTGGAGAGAAGGCTGAGTGTGGAAGAACTGAGCTTTTCAGAAGTGTGAAGGTGGTGGATGAAGTGTACGTGAAACTGTTATTCACTGAGTTGTGCAACATGAGAGCTAAAGATTGAAATTTCCGGTTGAAATTCGTAGATTGGTTTAAAACAGAGAAATTACATTTTTTCACAGTGGATTTTGTAGCATGTGGCCACCATGACGAAGCTTCTAATAAGGGTAAGAGACTTCTTGGAACAGTGCAAGAAGGTTTCTACTAATGCTCTTTGAGTAGGACTGGGTTAAACTGAGACAACTACATCTGAATGCTGTTGCACTGGGGAGTGTATCAACCTCAGCCTTGCAGTTCTCTGCTCAGTGTGATAAGGAAACCTGCTCAATATGATAAAGAAATGCTCAATGTGGTAAGGAAACCTGGTCAGTGATGGTGACAAAGCATTGCCAGCACGATGACTGTTGGAAGGCACTTGGGGAGAAGAGAACCCTTCTCTCTGTGAAGGTTCTCAAAGTATTTGGGAGCTCCAAGAGTAAACTTCGTGCATCCTGGGGAAGCTCAGCAACCTTTCAATTGAAAATGTTCCATTTCAGGTGGAACTCTTAACTGCTAATGTCATGGTCTAAGCTATTCGAAATATTGTTTGCAGATTGAAGGATGGATAATGAGGATAAATATCCCATTTGCTAATTATGATGCTAATAGGCCATTAACAACTGATTCTGTTCGCACTTAGTGATGATACTCAATTCAGGTTGCTTACTATTGTGTTTGCATTTAGTGGTGCTAATGAGGCACATAAGATACTCATGTGATTTATCCTCTGAAGGCTCATCTGAAAAACATTCCTATAAACATAGTCCTGTTTTCCCCTCAATACCATTTATTCCCTTTTCTGTTTCCTGTTAACCCTCAAGTAGTTGGAATTTCCATGCAAGCATTCTGTGGAATTTATGTTCAGACAATGTTCTCTGTACTCCTTTTCAGTGCTCTATTAGTTTCTTCTGATTTATCTGCCATTGGTAATGTTGTAGTGTTCATAATGCCAATAACGAAGTGTAATGATATGACTCGTGGTACCTGAGATGCTGGGTAGGCAGCACTCGCTCACATCACATGGCTGTTGAGGAAGGTGAGGTTGAGGTGGATACAGAGACTTGCAGTGCAAGCTGTGGCCAAAGTGGACCATGGCAGGTGGGCTTGTTAATATGGTACCAAAATAGGTTTTGACTAGATAACATTGGATAGGTTAAATTCATGGGTTAGCCATGATGCTCATGGTATTTCTCCCAGCTTAAGCTGTGGCCCATAGTCTCATTGGGGCAGTGATGTGGTATCTTTGTGTGGTATCAACGTAAGGACATGGAGCTGTTGGAGCAAGTCCAGAGGAGGCCACGAGGATGGTCAGGGGCTGGAGCACCTCTCGTGTGGAGACAGGCTGAGAACATTGGGGCTGTTCAGCCTGGAGAAGAGAAGCTGTGTGGAGACCTCAGAGCAGCTTCCAGTGTCTAAAGGGGGCTACAAGGATGCTGGAGAGGACCTCTTCATCAGGGACTGTAGCAATGGGCTCAAACTTAAACAGGGGAAGTTCAGGTTAGATATAAGGAAGAAGTTCTTTACTGTGAGGGTGCTGAGGCACTGGAACAGGTTGCCCAAAGAAGTGGTAAATGCTCCATCCCTGGCAGTGTTCAAGGCCAGGTTGGACAGAGCCTTGGGCGACATGGTCTAGTGTGAGGTGTCCCTGCCCATGGCAGGGCGTTGGAACTATTTGAAAGTTAAAAAAATGGCTATGCTTTCTTTAATTGCATTTATGCTTTCTGTATTCTAGAAAGATCCAAGTTTGTGAAAATTGAGACCCTAAATTACATTCACACTATTGGGAGGGATACAGTGCTGAATAAATCCTCTGTGGAAGCTGGTGTTCTGTGCAGCAGATCCTTACTGGAAAATCCAAACAAACAAATTGATGCCTGGTGTCACTCCATTTAGTGCAGTGTGTCGTATGAATGAGGATTTTTTTATTTGTGGCTCAGATGCTCTGTTGGTTTTAATAAATGAAGTTCCACTAATGTGCTCAATACCTCTCTGGTGATTCAGAGCAGGGACAGTATTTATTGCTTCTCCACAGAACCCAGGTCAGCAGACCTTAAATGCAATACTTTGTTAATAAATGGGCCAGGTCATCATCTGTGGTATACACAGAGTGTCTGTCTAGGCGCATAACTAGCACAAAGCCAAACAAGGCTCACTGGGATATCCACTGGGATGGGGATTGCGTGATCCATGTGAAGGGAACGTAACGGTGCTGCAGGGAGGCGGATGGGTATAAAGTGCCTGTCAGAACTTGGTGCCAGTGCAGCAAACAGCCTTACTACAGAGAGTAAACCCACTGATACACCAGTCCAAAGCCCGTGTAATGGTGTCAGTAATGGCATGCAAACACAGGTAATGCTGTCACAGGGAGGATGTGTTTTAGGAGTGGGAGTCAGCAAGTTGCAGCTCTCACACAGGTGCTCGACTGGGGGCAGCTGGACTTGAGTGTCCTTTACATAAAATGTTAGAGGCTGCCTTCTGAGAGGTTTCTATTCCTGTTGTAATTCTTTTGTCATGAAAATTTCAGTGTATTTTCAGCAAAAGTAAATAAGCATTGCATAATGTGCTTGATTGGCATGGCTTTTATTAGTCTAACTGGAGATCTCCACTGAGATTCGTGTGCATCTGTCAATTTTGTTCTCCTTTCTCCAGTCTCTTTATCAGAGAAGATGTGTTTACCTGGGAACAGTGACTTCCCTCGGGATGGTGGGTTGTTAATGAGACTCCAAACTGATACCTGGTTGTTTTGATCTGAGTTTGTTATCTTAATGCATTGTGTACATGTGGCTATCCAGAATGTGCAAAGGCTTTTGAATTTGTAAGTTGTGGAAAGCTTTTCTATTCTTCCATTTGTTGTGCTTCCAGGTTCATTGAACCTTGTTTGTTTGCTATCTATTCTTAAGGGAAAGAAGAGAATCCTATCCTAGAGCAAAACTATTCGTTTAAAAGAAGAATCGTATGCTAGAGTAGAACTATTAATTTAAAAGACAATGTAGTGTCTGTACAGATGCATGAGATCTGCTTCCACTCTACATATCTGCTGTGTTAAAGCACATGGACATGTGTTGCAATATAAATGAGTGTAATCTTGTTGAATGCTCTCCAATGTATATGGAGATAATCCCATTCAGGCAGCTCAAAAACCTCATGGGAATGTTTTGTTACTTTCTGTACATACTTACTCTGTTAAGTACCATTCATTGTAAACTCTGTTGTCGTGGTTTAAGCCCAGCCGGTAACTCAGAACCACGCAGCCGCTCGCTCGTTCCCCTCTTTTTTTCCCCCCTCTGCTCCCAGCAGGATGGGGAGGAGCATTTAAAGAGTGTAAATCCCACGGGTTGAGCTAAGAACAGTCCAATAACTAAAGTATAATGTAAAACTACTACTACTACCACCAAGAATAATAATAATGATGATAAGGGAAATAACAAGGGGAGAGAATATAAAACTAAAAAAGGAAGGAAAATAACCAGTAAACACAAGTGATGCCCAATACAATCGCTCAGCACCCATTGACTGATATCCAGCCTGACTCGAGCAGCAATCTGGGCCTTCTGGGTGACTCCTCCCGGTTTATATACTGGGCATGACATGCTGTGGTATGGAATCCCCCTTTGGCTAGTTTGGGTCAGGTGTCCTGTCTCTGCTTCCTCCTGGCTTTTTGTGCCCCTCCTCACTGGCAGAGCATGAGGCTGAAAAGTCCTTGGTCAGGGTAAGCATAACTTAGCAACAACTAAAACATTGGTGTGTTCGCAGCGCTGTTCTCAGACTAGAGCCAAATCACAGCACTGCACCAGCTACTAGGAAGGAGAAAAATGACTGTTACAGCTGAATCCAGGACATGTGTTCATAGCATGTTATGAGGCTCATGTTTTATTTCCTCACCTGGTTCTCTTCCACCTCACCATATTTCACAAGTAAATCCAAGGCTGGATTAGGAAGCTACATGCTATTGAATGCAGTGATTGCAAGTGAGGAGGCAAACTCCCTCCAGGAGCCTTCCTGAAAACTGCTACAAGGAAAGGCACATGCTGCTCATTTAAAGGGCATCTTTCCCTGTACCACATTAATGGAATGAGAAGAATGTATCCCGGGTGATGTGGGATAAGCTGAACAGCGGCTGCTGCGTGGTGCTTAGTTGCTGGCTGGGTTTAAACCACAACAGCAACTTCTTAAGTTGTGTGTGGCTTTCACTTTTTCTTGTCTGTTTTGCTTGTGATTTTCTCCATGAAAAGACTGTGCACCACGAGGTTGATTAGACCTGATGAATTTCTTGAGATCATATGGCAGCAGCTCTTAACCTTTCTAGCTTGCTACATGGTGATTTACTTGCTAAAACTTCAATTGGCACAAATGTTTTACTACTGATGTGACTGTCAGTATTTTTAGTAAGAACAATTTAATCTTCCATGACAGGCTGATCAAATTATTTGAAGTATATTGCTGCATTTTCTCGTGCTTTTCTATTTCCTTTGCATACTGCTAGCATGATATAAACTAGTTTATTTCTTCTGGTAATGTCAAGTGATTTTCTTAACTGAATTTTAACCCAACTCCCCCAAATATTAACAATCCTGTCCTGTTACACCAACCTAAATTTGTTTCCAGTAAACTGAACCGAATGGGAATGGACTGACCTGTGTGTTCACAGCACTGGAACTGTAGACAGGACCTGGCAGTTGAGTAATTGACTTCTGAGCAGGTTGGCTTTCCTTGCACAGGTCAGCCACAGCTCTGGTTTCCCTCCCTTTCATTACTCCATCTTTCATCTCTCTTCACTTACCATAGCTTAGCCAGGAACGTTAATAAATTCCCATCTTTCACTAAAATTCCTGTCTTTAAGAGAATGATAAGGAAACAGAGGCTGCAGCTGCTCTTAGTGATTTATAACTGGGCGGAATAATCTCCCTCCTGTTGTCACAACACCAACAAGTGTTTCCACAAGGTAGAAAGGATTGTTTAGAGGTGCATGTAAATACCATGGAGCCATCTGGACTGCTGTAAGCAAGGCAAATACAGTACTCTGCTAGCTAGAGTAGAGTAAGGCTTTCTGTGAATCTAAGTTTCAAAGTTGTCCACCTCCTACTAGGAGAGTAGACATTTTGCAGTGCAAACTTTAGGGTCGACTTCATTGCATTGGGCAGATCTGATGAGTTACACAAAAAATTACATCTAAGGTGAGCACCTTTTGGCTTTTCAAAAGGGTTTATTTTTTAGTACTTATCCTGGATTTTGCAGTATTTGGGAAATGAAATAATTGAGCCATGAACTGAGGATGACACATTTTTTCTTTCAGCACTGATTGCTTATAATTTGCAGTAATACTCATTACTTTAATTATATTGCCATTTTATGGTGAGATAAGCATAGGAAGGAGGTGTTTTTCTTTCCATAACTGAACATTCTTTTTAACCTACTAGGAACAGGCAAGATAAGTTCAGGATCTGATGCTAGTCTTGTTTCCTTATCAGAAACTCAGAATTTAAGCTATTTGGAATTATTCTTTATAGGATGTGGCTTTCCTAGTAATGTGAGTGTCTAAGCTTATGTATTGGAGTGGAGGCATTTCATTTCAGAAATACTGAACATAGACATTGAATAAGTTGCAAATAAACTACTAGCAAGACATGGAGATGTTTTTTTTGGGATCAAAATGAACTGTTGGCAGTGTGTGGATTTCATGCTAGAGCTTGACTTTAATGTTTAGCCAGAGTATTGGGTATACTGCGATTGGTTTAGTAGCTAAGGACCATCACTTAATGAAGAGCCAAGTGAACAAATTGCTTCATGTGCTCTCGTCTTCTTTGAATACTCCTTGAGTTGATGACCCAGAGGTCTCCAGAATCCTCACACACAAACTCAACCGTGCTCAGCTTCGGGTGACTGTCAGTCCCACTGTTTGTAATACCACTGTTAGTTAAATATCTTGCAAGCTCTTCTGATCCTGACTCTTCAGTGTTTTCCCTAAAGGGACCTTTTTAATGAAGGTTATCCTACCCTAAGTAATGTGTTAGAGAAGCCAGCAGCCAGAGTGGTGTGCTCTGAATTTGTGGCTGTCCCACTTTATGAGAGGAGGAGGAGGGATATCTAGCAATCTGCTGTTGCCCTAAGGGTTCCTGCTGTAGTTCCTGTACTTGGGAAACCTCTGGTGGAAATCAGCACAATGACGCTTTGGATTAAAAGTTCTGGAATACTGTTTGTTTGGGCAGCAGTACTGCCCAGTAGCATTTTGAGTTTGGGAAAGATTTTTCCCTGCTACTGTGCTTCTCCTATTTAAAGCCTTTGACTATTTGTTTTTTAGCTCAAGTGGGGAGTGCTTGTATTACAGACCTGAATTGTGCCTGAATCAGAGCAGCGAGTTACATTCAGCTTATTTTGAGATAGTAAAGCTTGAAACTTGTCAGATCCTGGTAGATTTGTACATCTATCAACTCTTTCACTTATGGGTTCCTATACTCCACATTTATTCAGGCCGATCAAGCTTCATACATCAAATATGTGTGTTCCTGCCTCTTGCTGTCACAAGGCTTTGCTTCATATGCTCATGCTGTAGCACCACACCCCCCTTTTGGCTTCCAGGTGCAAGTTGTCATAATCTGGCCAGTGGTGCTCAATTTGTGTGGCCATGGAGCAAAGTGTCACTGAGCTTCAGCAAGGGAGTTGCACCTAGTCTTAATTTCACCCATGCACATGGCACCCATGGCAGGGGGTTGGAACTAGATGATCTTAAGGTCCTTTCCAACCTGAACCATTCTATGATTCTAATTCCTTCTGCATTATGCATGGCCACAATGTTAAGAGATCTGCAGTTTCCATGCAGATCAAAACTACTAAGTGAAGTCTAACAGTTATTTAATGTGCCAAGTCTTTTGGAAACAGGTTTAATAAGGGCCAGTAAAATCAAGTCAGCTGGAACACAGGTCCAGGTGGGGTCATGATCATTGCATAAAGCTAGGAGAAGTGAAAATAGCCCAGGCAGTCTGGCATGGAAATGATCTGGGTCTGCTGAACTGGCCCTGAGCACAGCTTGGATAGGTGAGATAATGTCCTGCTCACCACTTTGCACCTTGTCTTCCCTCATCCTCCAAGTTGGAGAGGGTAGGTTTAAACTGAAACAAGGGGTGATGGGTTTAAACTTAAACAGAGGAAGTTCAGGTTAGATATAAGGAAGAAGTTCTTTCCTGTGAGAATAAGTGAGGCCCTGGCACACGGTGCCCAGAGAAGTGGTAAATGCTCCATCCCTGGCAGTGTTCAAGGCCAGGTTGGACAGAGCCTTGGGTGACATGGTCTAGTGTGAGGCGTCCCTGCCCATGGCAGGGGGTTGGAACTGGATGATCTTAAGGTCCTTTCCAACCCAAAACACTCAATGTTTCTATGATTCTATAATTCCAGGGAATTGGAAGAAGCTGTCTGGTACATGGGTGGGAAGGGGTGGCTGAGGCATCTCTCCTGTATGGGTGCTTTGCACTTAAACAGAACATCCCTGGGTTTTTGCCAACTTGTCTCATTTCAGCATATTCTATTGCCCAAATTCTCGATGTTGCCTTTTTCCTGTGTCTGTTTAGTGTCTTCAAAGAGCCAACGTGTGGGACTGTGTACGTGTTTATATTGTCTGCATTTGGACAAGAAGCAAAGTTTGTTTTTTGCTGCTAGCGTGAACTGGCTGCCATAAGTAGTGAATAATCTAAAGCTGGAAAGCATCTGGCATTTTTGAAGACCATTCTCTGCTACCACGCAGTCTACAAGCATTTCTGTTATGTTTAGACTGCTGAGGAAAAGGTGGTTAGAGTAGTCAAGCATAGCAAAAAACCAGGAGTCACAAGTATGTGCATATATATTCATTTCAGTAAGTGCTCAAGCAGTTGTAGGCTTTGTATTTAGTTCTGAAAAAGTCCATGGGGAGTTCCTTCTGTTCTGAATTTTAAATATATGCCCAAATATGAGCTCTCCTGGTGAATAAAATAACTATTTTCCTACTTCCTCAAAGTGTTTTCCCGATTCTGGTCACATTTCAACCTGTGATCAGACTTTCTTTACTCTGGTTCTATATAGTGGCAGAAGTAGATGATAGTAGTCTCAAACTCTGATAGCTCTTCCCTTGTTAAATTCGTTTTTTAGCTTGTCTCTTCATTCTTGGCTGAGCTGGAATCAAATCAGGTTTGCTTATTAAGTCTCTCTCAAGTGGTATTTGAATCCATCATGTATGTATGCACAGGGATGGAAGCCTTGGTCCTGGTACTTACCTCAGTATTTGAGCTCTCAATTTAATAGGCAAAAGAAGTGCAGAATTCAGTGGGTGTGTTTGAGGTCTATTAGTGTTAAAGACATCTGGGAGTCTGATTATTACAAAACTAATGGGCTGTCTGGAGCCTTACAGTGCAAAGTGCCTTCAGCTCTCTAAACCATGTGAGTGTCCCGTTAAAGCAGCAGCTGGTACTTTCATGAGCAGAACTGGGCTGATTTAGCAGGTTTTTACTAATCTAGGTGGTGTAAAGTATTTGATACTCATGTGAATCATAGAATAATAGACTGGATTGGGTTAGAAGGGACCTTAAGATAATCCAGTTCCAACCCTCAGCCACAGGCAGGGACACCTCACACTAGACCATGTGGCCTAAGCCTCTGTCCAACCTGGCCTTGAACACTGCCAGGGATAGAGCATTCACCACTTCTCTGGGCAACCTGTGCCAGCGCCTCACCCACCCTCACAGTAAATAACTTCTTCCTTATAGCTAACCTGAACTTCCTGTTTCAGTTTGAACCCATCACCCCTTGTCCTATCACTCCAGTCCCTGATGAAGAGTCCCTCTCCAGCATCCTTGTAGCCCCCTTCAGACACTGGAAGCTGCTCTGAGGTCTCCACGCAGCTTCTCCAGGCTGAACAGCCCCAACTTTCTCAGCCTGTCTCCATACAGGAGGTGCTCCAGCCCCTCCTCATCATCCTGGCCTCCTCTGGACTTGCTCCAACAGCAGTGCTTCTGATATTGACGTTCTGTAGACATCATATGTAAACTATTTTAGATTTCAGAAGCTGCTAGTAATATGAGCTTAGCTGCAGTTAAGAGGATCTTCAGAGAAAGGCCCAGAGAAGCTGTGGCTGCCCCATCCCTGGCAGTGATCAATGCCAGGTTGAACTGGGCTTGGAGCAACCTGCTCTAGTGGAAGGTGCCCCTGCCCATGGCAGGGGGTTGGAACTGGATGAGCTTTAAGATCCCTTCCAACCCAAACCAGCCTGTGATTCAAGGTTGATGATACATTTTTGCGTACATGATATGGGGAAACCACTTAGGATGCTTTGATAGCATCAAGATTCTAAGGGCTGTTTGTGTTCAGACAAGTTAGGGTTAAATTGATGAAATGTGTCATTTTAACTTGTGTTAATTAAAACATGCTAATCCTGTAGCTGAATGCTCCCAAATGCTTCATTTTTGAGTGTTTCAATAGATCCATTTTCTGTGCCATCCTCATAGATTTTCAGAGATGGGTATTTCTACATGGCTGTGCAGACATCTGTGCAGATAAGCTGGCTGGTCAGCTGGGAGCTGGTTCAGAAACACAAACTGGGGCTGTTGTGGCTTTGAAATAGAGTTAAGAAGTTCCACTGAAATATTCACTGGAGTTTGCCTGTGTAGTTGTGTATGACTTTTGTTGACTCGTGTTTGTGTGAGTCAGAATACTGGCACAAGAAATGCATGTTTGTCTGCTGAGGAGCTTATAGACATGCTTTAGCTACTCAGTAGTTGAATTTACTTGAGCTTTGCTCTTAGTAATAACTTACTTTCATAGGTGTGCATCTGGGTGTAGAGAGATGCCCCCAAGCAAGGCTATCTTCCTGTATAGAAGATTGATTAATGTACGTATTACCATAGAAAAAAGGGAATGTTGAAAATTTTGACTTTTCATTCCACTTCTTTAAATATATACAGCTATTTGGAACCCTTTTCATTTTGGAACTTGCCAAATGTGTGGGGAAAACCTGACCTGTGTCCTTTTGGGACTGTTTATTCTGCAGAAGGCTCTCCTCCGGCAGTGGAAGCAGCTGTGCTTGGGAAGCAGCATCCCAGCTAATCTGCCAGGGGGAAAAGGAGCAGCAAGAAGAAGCTGAGGAGAGAGGACTATAAGTACTGCATGGTTGCAGCTCTGCTGCTCTCTGAACCAAGTTACTGTTGCTACATTGCGCACTGCAGAAATGTCACATCTCTTCACTGTACAGCACTGAATCACGTGGCAGTAACTAACTGCTCTGTGCATCTCTGGTTTGGCTTGGAGTTATGGTTGCATGGGTTTTAGGTTGATCCGATAAGGAAAATGCCTTATGTGACTGTGCTGTCAGTCTTTCCTTGCCTCCTTATCCATCTCCTACTTCCCAACGGCTTTTGAATTTACTGCTCAACTTCAGCTAAGTCTTTTAAAGGATCAGAAATCCCTGGAGGTTTTGTGTTCCTACAAATGTGTTAAAAATGGGTGATCAGGTGTAGGAGAGACCCACACTAGAGCTCCCAGGGAGGAAAAGCCATGTGGTGTGTTGTGTGAGGGATGAGCCTGTGCCCTGGTGCTCAGCCACACATGAAGCAACATCTGGAGGAGAAACCTGTTGCAGCAGAAAGTGCTGGGGATGTGTGAGTAACTTAGGGTTTCATGGCACAGAGGTTCATTTAGGGATGCATTGGAGGCTCTGTGATAAAAAAGAGCTTCTGTTCCCCTGGTCCTGTGCTTGAGGAGAGTTAAAAACATGATCTGGAAGGGGACTCAGTAATCTTTGACTGCACGTGGGTGTTAAAGAGAATCCTGGGCAGAAACAAGAGGGGATGGCCCTTTTCCAAGGGCGGTGGCTTTCTCAGCTGTGTAACCTCACCAGCCTCACAAAGAAGCCAGAATTGGCACCATTTGATTTGTTTTCTATGTATTTTTAATATACAAATACTCTCATTTAAAGAGCTTTTCCTAGCTCTTGGCAAACCACTGTTTCTCTGTTGGTTTTAAGTGTGTGGTGACATGAAGTAGTATAATTTGAAGCAGTAGTCTGTAGAAATGGAAAAAGGAGAGAAAGATTAAAAAGAGGTGAACCCCAAAGACCAGTACGCCAAACCCGTCCATTTTTAATGGCATTTTAATGTCTGTTTTAACGGCATTTAATAATTGACTCTTTGCTTATCAAAGAAATACTTATGCCAATCACAAGAGAAGGGTGATGGTACAGAAACAAATGGGCAAATTTGGATTTTAGGGATTGCATTTGACACTGTTGAGTTATAGAATTATAGAATCATAGAATAGTTTGGGTTGGAAAGGACCTTAAGATGATCCAGTTCCAACACTCCTGCCACGGGCAGGGACACCTCACGCTAGACCAGGTTGCTCCAAGGCTGTGTCCAACCTGGGCTTGAACACTGCCAGGGATGGAGCATTCACAACTTCCTTGGGCAACCCATTCCGGTGCCTCAGCACCCTCACAGGGAAGAACTTCTTTCTTATATCTAACCTGAACTTCCCTTGTTTCAATTTGAACCCATCACCCCTTATCTTATCACTACAGTCCCTGATGAAGAGTCCCTCCCCAGCATCCTTGTAGCCCCCTTCAGCTACTGGAAGCTGCTCTTGAGGTCTCCACGCAGCTTCTCTTCTCCAGGCTGAACAGCCCCAACTTTCTCAGCCTGTCGTAAATAACTCTTTTACTGGTTGAAACGTTTTGGTGTGTTTTGCAGTTGTGGTTTTGGAGCTTTTCAAGAGTCAACCTGGTCTTTAGTCTATGGCATGAACAAAATAATCCATCAGGGCCCACAGTGTCACTCCCTGATAAGAGATGGCCATAGAATCATAGAATGAACTAGCTTGGAAAAGACCTTTAAGATCATCAAGTCCATATTTGAACTGAATACCCAAGTGAGACAGTGTGCTTTGTGAAAGGGAAATAATTCTAATGGGAATGATTTTAAGAAGAAGAAAATAAACTGAAGTTGCTCAATTTCACAATGATTTACTCAGTGCAACTAAACTATTTGTGGGAAACAGCCCTCATCAGTGTATGGCTCAACTACCTTTCAAATAAGTCTGAAGCATAAGGAGCAACAGTCACTTGTAGTGAGCGTTGCTAATGTATAAACACTGAAATACAGTGTAGAATACAGATGTGATTGCACAAAGCCTTTGCTTACCTTTTCAGTCTTTTTTCCCCCCATTTTAATGTTGTTCTTTCCCATTTACATTCATAGTCACAGTCACTGCAGATGTGAAGAGCAGACATTCATGACTGAGCACGCTGTGCTGCTCCTGGTGAGAGCCAGTAGTGACAGTGCTGTTTGATACAGGCTGTAAACGCTCCTCTGTGCTTTACATGCTTTGAGTAGTTAGTGCAATGGAACTTGCATCCCAGCTCTTTGCTTTGTATGTATTAAAAAATATATTATAGGTCTTTGTGGCACATATCAATCTCTGGTTCTGAGTCTTTAAGATAGACTCATAGAATGGTTTGGGTTGGAAAGGAGCTTAAGATCATCCAGTTCCAACCCCCAGCCATGGGCAGGGACACTTGCACTAGAAGAGGTTGCTCCAGGCTCTGTCCAACCTGGCCTTGAACACTGCTAGGGATGGGGTATTTAGTACTTCTCTGGGCACCCTGTGCCAGTGCCTCACCACCCTCACAGTAAAGAACTTCTTCCTTCTATCTAACCTGAACTTCCCTTGTTTCAGTTTGAACCCATCACCTCTTGTCCTATTGCTACAGTCCCTGATGAAGAGTCCCTCCCTGGTATCCTTGTAGGCCCCCTTCAGCTATTGGATAGGGTTAGAGTTTGGTGGGTTTTTTTACTTACATATATATATTTAACAGACTCTATTACAATATACAAAATATTGTAATTATGTACATATTTTTGGTTCTTTTTAATATAACAAAACATTTTTGTATATTCTTTCTGACTTGTTATGATCTAAGGAGTCTTCCTCAGGCTAGAAGATAGGGAAGTCAGTTCTGTACCCTGGGTACCTGTATGGATCTGGGCATCCCAGTATGCCAAGGCAGTGGTGGTACAGCTTTGGTGCCTGGTGTAGCTGCAAGGGGAGCTCTGCATGGCAAGAAAAGGCAAGCTCTAAGGGTAGGAAATGCATCTGTCAGGTATATTGATAGCTGCAGGTTTGCAGTCAGAGAGAGCAGTGCCTGGTGACCTATTCTGTTGGGTGGAAAGTTAGGAGACAACCTGAAATCTCATATGAAAAGCTGGGGAGGAGCTGGTGGCTCCGCATAACCTAAAGAAGACACAGGAGAAGTGTCAAAATCATGAAGTGAAAATAAAAGCACATAAGAAAATTAAACTCATGCTTCCAGTACCACAAAAAGGGGCAGAAATGGTCAGTGTCTATGTGTGGCTGAAAAACCATGTGAAGAAGAGGAGTTTAGATTTGTTAGGGCCCGGGGAGAGCTTTTGAGGTGAGGCAGGTAGTGATGGTAAGCATAAAAAACCCAAACAAACCCAACTGAAAATCCAAACCAGAACTGTGAGGCGGATGAAATCAAACCTGTGGGAGAACCTTAAGCTGACAAAAACCCCAATGGCAAATCTCTCTTTAATGCTTCTTTCCTTTAAAAGTGTGAATAACCCCAAAATATATTTCTAGTTCTATTTATATGCTGAAAAGGAGAGTTTTTCCTCACTCTGTCTCGGCCTCCTTTGTTCCTTTGCTGTGAGCAGCAAAGTGGAGAGTGGGTTCAGTAAATCTCATTAATGGATATGTCCTGGAGGATTTGGTTCACATGATGGGCTTAATTATTTCCTTCCCTGCACAGCTGCATTACATGGTACACAGAGCTGCCTGGACCTTGTTCTTGTCTTCTAATGAGGTGCGGGGACAGGTACCTGTGACAGCATCGAGGTAAGTGTTAGGAAATGTGCTTTGCATGGAAATAGTTCACATCAGCAGCACACATGGAAGTATTTGAGCAGCAAAACAGAAAGGAGTTAAGCAAAGCAAAGGGTGTGTCTCACAGGGTCATCCCAGCCTCTAGTTTATAGAAAACCAGGAGTCCTTGCAAGCATGGAATTCCTGGGGATCACTGCTTTGTATTCCTGCAGAAGCTGGCTTCCATGTGGGTGGTCATTACAAAGCTTTCTGACTGTGAAATCTTGTATCAGCAGCTGCTTGCTACCTGTGGAGCATTTAGTGACTTCTACTAAATACTTCCTTAATGACAGAAACTGAGAGTAATAAACCTGGAGTTCAAGAGGAATTTTTTTATTAGGAATTTTTATAGGAATATATAGGATGCATATTTTCTTTGGAATATTTTTATATCATGATTCAATCAAGAAT
The DNA here is from genome assembly GCF_004027225.2 of Strigops habroptila. Taxonomy (NCBI): domain Eukaryota; kingdom Metazoa; phylum Chordata; class Aves; order Psittaciformes; family Psittacidae; genus Strigops; species Strigops habroptila. The sequence continues at coordinate 3,079,017 of NC_046358.1, forward strand.
TACTTTAGTTGTTGAAGTGCTTTTACATTCAGTTTGCATATCTTGATTAGCCTGTGAGCATTGCCATGGCTGGAATCTCCCAAGTATGCTGCCATAGAATTATAAATGGTAATGAATTCACTTAATCAGGTCTTCCAGGAGCACAATCAACATGAAATCTGCTCAATTAGAAATAAATCCGTTTAAAGTATTTCTGGTTCTTCAACAGCCCCATTTTAGGACTTATATTATCTGTGACTGAATTAGAGACATTAACAGGTAGAAATTACACTTTGTAAAGAAATCAGTGGAAGTGATAGAGACAAATCCGGAACTTTTGGTGAATCTGAAAGGAACCTGAATCTTTGTTGTAAACTACAGATTGGACTGCTCAGTGACAATTTTAAATGTCCCCTTGGACAGAAGGGAATATATTCCAGTACCTAAAGGGGGCCTACAGGAAATCTGGAGAGGGCTTTTTATAAGAGCAAAGGATAAGGGGGAATGGCTTTAACCTGCCAGAGGGGAGATTGAGATGAGCTCTTAGGCAGAAGTTCTTCCCTATGAGGGTGCTGAGGCGCTGGCACAGGGTGCCCAGAGAAGCTGTGGCTGCCCCATCCCTGGCAGTGTTCAAGGCCAGGTTGGACACAGGGGCTTGGAGCAACCTGCTCTAGTGGAAGGTGTCCCTGCCCGTGGCAGGGGGTTGGAACTGGATGAGCTGTAAGGTCCTTTCCAATCTGAACCATTCTATGGTTCTATATCATTGATAGTAGGTTTAACAGCCAGCAAGCAGTTGTATGGTTGAAAAAACTTTTTACATATGAGTATCTTTTGCACTGTGTAAATGTGTGACCCCATATTGACTGCAAATGTATGTTTGCCTGTACTCTTTCAGGAGGCTTTGGGGTTATAGAACTAAGTCGTAGTTGTAGGTTAATACTTTGGTTTTATCTTAGAGCTTACAGCTCTGTTTAAGCACAAAATACAGATACAAGTGCTGCATTTTGCTGTTAGTGTCAGTAAGACCAAGCTGTCCATACATCCAGTGTGTTTGCCAGTGTTGATTCTAAACTTAGTCCTGGCCTTGCCCTTCTTTGTAGGGTCAAGTTTATGTAGATGGTTTGGTCTTGGCTTTGTTACATGCACCAATATGAGGGCAAAATGCCCTAAACACTGTTTCTGACTTAGAGGACAAATAGTAAGTCCCAGGCCTGTGAAGCAGAGCCCCTCCAGCAGTGCAGTCAGGGATGGGCTCGCAGGGAGCAGCTCTGAGGAGAGGGGTTGAGATGTGCAGGAGGGCAGTGAGCTGGGTATGGGCCAGTGTGAATAGCAGCTAACAGCAACGTGGGCTGTCCTGGCGGACTGCACAGCCACCAGATAAAGAAAGCTGAGTATCCACCTTGAGGAGGCTACATCTTGAGTTCTGTGTCCAGTTTTGAATGTCCCCAATAAAGGCAAGACATTGACTGCTGCCTCCGTGCAGGAGCACATGGCAGAAGGATGAGAGATTACAGTCATAGAAGTTGAAAGAGGAGAAGTTCAGACTGGGTATGAGGAAAAATCTCTTTCCTCATAAGGTCAGCGGGGCAGAGGTTGCTCTGGATGTTAATCTCTGCCATTGGAAGTTTTCTCTTCGCTGGACCTGCTCTGAGCAGGAGGTTGAACTTAAAGACTTCTGGAGACCCTTCTGACCTGAATGACTTGATGATTCTCTGACTCTAAAGCACAACAAAACATCCACAGCACTGCGTTCATGGAAACTGGTATTTGTCTTGATTCTGCTTTGGAAGAGGGATACTTCAGCAAACCAGTACTGTTGGTACTCTGAACTCTGTCTCTGAATTAAAAGCACTCATCGCTGGGTGATTTAGCATGCTATTTATTTTTAATATTAAATTCCAAATCACACCTGGCATTTAAGTAAGGAAAGCTCAAAGAGTTTGTTATGAGTCTTTCTCTATTTTCACACATTAATATTATTTTGTTTCCCTACTAATAGTCATAAACATGTATCTCATTCTGTTTTCTTCTTGTTAAGAAGTGATCTTTTATTTCTTGAGCTGTTTCCTGAAGGCAATAATTAAGTGTTGGCAGTCAGTGAGGGAAAACTGGTTCTTTTCGTCAGTTTTATTGTGTCTTGATTACCTGAGTTTTGGCTAGCTAGAATTTGAGAAAAAAGAGTTTCTTGTCCTCACAATGAGTTGGCTCAAAATTTCAAAGGTCAAGAGATTAATTTATTCTCCAGCATCTCTGTGCTGCCTGGGTCATCTCAACAGCTCTCTTAACCTTTCTGAGCCTGCAGTCTGCCATCACCATTATTGTTCAGGTACACAGTCCTAAAGAATGGCCTTAATTGCAGCATGAGACTTGCTTGCGCAGGCTGGAGTGTAAGTTAAAGCCCAGTGTACACTTACCTTGGGTTGGAAAATAATCAGGCAAGATGCAGATCAAAGCAGCAAAGTTCCTCTTTCAAATTTTCCTCTAAAAAATGCCAGGTAGGTTTTTCTGTGGTGAGGATAAGGGAATCCTGGAGACCATCTGTCACTGGGAAACAGGGATATTTGCTGCAGACATGCACAGATGGGTGCAGAGACAGCGAGGACAAAACACGTGGCTTTGCTTACACTGGAGTTTGGCTAAGCCAAGGACTGCTCACCCGTCCTAGTTCTGCAGCACATCCTTTTTGGGTCACTGTTTGTTGGTTGCTTTGATTAGGAAAAGAAGTATACGAAGGCCAGGTAGTTCCTTCTGCCTTTATAGAATCATAGAATAGTTAAGGTTGGAAAGGACCTTAAGATCATCTAGTTCCAACCCCCTGCCATGGGCAGGGACACCTCACACTAGACCACGTTGCTCCAAGGCTGTCCCCAGCCTGGCCTTGAACACTGCCAGGGATGGAGCATTCACAACTTCCTTGGGCAACCCATTCCAGTGCCTCAGCACCCTCACAGGGAAGAACTTCTTCCTTATGTCTAACCTAAACTTCCCCTGTTTAAGTTTGAACCCATTACCCCTTGTCCTTCTTATGCTGAGGACACCAGCACTTTCTTCCCTGCTCTCTACACAAGTTGGGTTAGTGGTCCTAACCAAGGCAGCAACTGAACTAGATGTTTATTCACCTACTGTAGTACCTCATGTATTGCCAATGTACTCGCCAACATGAAAGATAATGGTCACAACCTATGTTTGTAAAACTGCTCCTGATCTGAGATTTCTGGACCCTTATGTCAGTAATTGAACTGAAACTTGACCACAAATGAAGCTGGTCAGTGAAACTGGTCTCTTTATCTGACAGCTTGCAAATGTATATAGAGGAAAAATGGGTTCAAACTTAAAACAGGGGAAGTTAAAACCGTTCTATGATTCTATGATTTCTGAATTTCAAAACTTAATTCCTTTGGGCATTGGAACAAAACTGCCATATTTAGGTGTCCTCCCTAGAGCACTGCATTAGAATTGTGTAACAGGGACCTCTCCAACCACAAGGCACTTTGGTTGGGGACTGCCCCAGGTTTGCAGACCTGGAGAGTCTGAGATCTGTGCCTCCAAACCTATCGGGCTGCTGAAGACTTGGAGTCCTCTCCAAAAACTTCAAGGGGTGTTTCCTGCTGAGTTGGAATAAAAGTGAGTCTGTTGAAAGTAAACAAGAAGAAAAACCCAACACACGCAACAGCAGAGGGTAACAGAATTCTTTTCAACCAGCTCTTGGATAAAGATAACTCATGGTTTTATAAGAAAAACAGAGCATCTGTTTGAAGCTTTGCTTTTTCAAGTGCTTTTTTTTATTTCTTTGACTAAACTTATGCAAACAATTTTTGGCAACACAGCAGATAAATGAAAATAACCAGTAACCCCTCTCAGGATCACATCTGAGGCAAATTCAGGTTCAACTTTTAGCAGACTCTTAGCTGCTAACCCCTGTGTAAGGAGAAGAGAGAATCTGCTTTATCTGCTCTCAGGACCTGATCTAATCTTCGTAACAAGACAGGAGCAGTGCTTCTGTGTTAACATTTAATGATGTTTGTATTTGAACTCTCACAAAAATGTTTTCTTTGTGGATAAAGAGGAAAAAGGTTGATAAGCATAAAATGCAAATGAACAAGCAGCAAAGCTGCCTCGTCCACCAGGGAGATGAACCTGAGGTAAGTGTGTTCAACAAGCTCTGAAATGTTCTCAGATTCCTCTTGTAAATCTTTTTAAATTCTCCCATGTCCTTTCCCTTCCAACATGTTCTAATCTTTTTGATATTTACGTAGTCAAGTGCAAGCAGAGGCTGGAAAGAGGCTAGAAGAGAGAATTGCTTACCCTGAATGCATTTGTTTAGTGAGGAGGATTTCTGGGGACACCAAAATGACCATTATATCCATCTTTTAGAAACAGATAATGACTTTTTAAACTTGAAGTGGTGTAATCATGGAACCATAGAATGGTTTGGGTTGGGAAGGACCTTAAGATCATCTAGTTCCAACCCCCTGCCATGGGCAGGGACACCTCACACTAGACAATGTCGCCCAAGGCTCCATCCAACCTGGCCTTGAACACTGCCACGGATGGAGCATTTACCACTTCTTTGGGCAGCCTATTCCAGGGCCTCAGCACCCTCACAGTAAAGAACTTCTTCCTTATATCTAACCTGAACTTTCCCTGTTTCAGTTTGAACCAATCACCCCTTGTCCTATCACTACAATCCCTGATGAAGAGTCCCTCTCCAGCATACTCTCCTGCATTACTTAGAGAACAACTCATAACTACTTAGAGAACTACTTATTCCTCACATTTTATCATTCGTGTTTCACATAACTGAAGGGGAATTCTTTTGCATTTATTTTTTGCATTGCTGAAATTTGCAGCTTAAAATCTCCAGTTACTCTGTGCAAGAACACTTCGTGACAGTAAATGTTTCCAAGTTGTACTCTGGACTGGGGCCAGAGCCAGTGTAACAGCTGGATCTGTAGTGCGTGTTCCTGGTTTGGTAACTGAAAAGCTGTCATTTTACGAAGAAATGCCTTATTGGATGCAGAACTGGATAAACTTTTCAATGTTTCGTGTTGGCTTTTTGTAGATTACCCTGGCTGCTGTTTTACTCATGAATACAACATGCAGGAGTCAAGCCTTTGAGCTATTCCTAAAGTAATTCTGTTGATGGCAGTGGGATTTCATACATGATTGTTTCCTCATGCAGGATATAAAGCTGCTTACAAAGTCTCTCAGAAGGTTACTCTATATATTTTTGCTCCTAACAAGATCAACAATATAAAGATTATATGACAGATCCAACCCTACTTGCTTAGAAAGGGGTATTTATTTGAATTTATGAGGCTAAGACGACACATCTCAGATTTGGGATGCTGGTAAACTTTGGTAGCTGGGATAATACGTTTAGTGCATTTCCTTACAAGGTTTTGTTGTTTTTCATGATATTTGGATTAGTTATTTAGTTGCTACTTTTTTAGATTCTTTTCCTTAACGTCTGTTTGAAGTGTATTTTGGAATTCTGGATCAATACGTCCTGTACAGATGACTTTTCAAGTTGAAAGTTGTTTTTAGAAGTAAGTGTATGCAACTGCTGTGGGATCCAGTCTCTTAAGTCATGATTTAATGTACTTTAATGATTTAAATGCACTTCGAAGTGCATTATGATTTTGTTCTGGCTAAACTATAGCATCCATTGCAAGAACTATTTAAAGAATGACTTATGAATACTCTTGTTTGTTAGTCAGTCTTTTGGAAAATGAAGTTCTAATAAATATACAGAACTCGAGGCCATACTAAAAACATCTCTAGAAGTGAGTAGAGCCTCGAAGCAACCTGCCGTGGGGCTCGTGGGGCTGGCCCTGATTCCTTGTGTGGAAGAATGACCTTTAAATAAAGGTTAGCCAGAATTGCACTGGAAACTTTGCAGGTGCTTGAAAGAAGGCCCTTAAGATATTGTATTGCCAGTGGGAGTTGGCCTTTACTGTAAACTTCACCGTGGTTAACATTTATAAATACTTCCTATGTTTCCCCCAGTAATAGGTTTGATTTTTTTAGTTTAAAGATTTTTAACCATTTTAACCAACGTGACTGTGCTGCTCTGTGCTGAATCTTTACACCTGGTTCCTTTTTCTTCTTGCCTATTCTGTTCTTTCATATCAAACTCCTCCTTCAAATGTTTTTCTGTTTTCTCATGTTCACCTTCTAGTTCAAATAGGTTTAAGCTTGTTCTGAGTCTGCTTCTCTGCCTTTCAGCCTTGCCCGTTCAGTACAATAAGGTGCTTGTCTCTTGTATTCTTTGTATCTATCCTTCCCTAAAATCTCTTTGCATCTGCCCGATTGAACTTCAGCCTTTCTTAAGGTACCATGACCAACTGAACAGTTTACAATGAGAATAAATACTAAGTAGAACAGAGGACAAAGGAAACTGAAGAAACTTGCAGAAAACTGCCCTGTATTTGCAGTAGTTTGCATGTGTAGGTCTTGTATATGCACAGGAGTGCTAATGGTGAAGTACATCTGTTTAAAAACAATGAAGTAAACCCAATGCATTCTTACAGTCTGATCTTAATACCCACTTTAATCATATGATGGTATTTAAGACTCTAACAGAAGTTAATGGGGCTTAGCCTCTTCTTGGCAAGTCTGTGCTGTGCAAATACACGTGAACAAGGGATAACAACCTGCCTCAGGAGTCAGGAGCAGGTTCAACAATTACTTCATTCAATTTTCTTCTCTTTTCCCCCTTAAAAAAAGGGAAAAAGTGTTACTCTTGAGCTCTTTTGCAAAATAACTTGCCACGTGTGCAGCAAAGAAATCAAGCACTGCATTAATCTGTCCTTAAACAGGGTGATAAGAAGTATCTTCTGATTAAGCTGGTAAGAACCGATGGACACGACCATTGATTCTCAATACTGATTTGAATCAATATTTAAGTTTTGAGGCAAGAGATGCCATGCTGAGAAACAACAGCTTCAGAGACAAGGAGGAATTTTGCTTGGCATTCTGGTACGTTAATGCTCATGCCTCAGCACACACTTTCTAAAATATTTATTTGGGTGTTTCAGTTATTTAACAGAGAGATCAAAAATGCATTACCAGCCAGTGTAACCAAAGTGAATTTAAGTGAAGGAATGGTGTACAGGGAATAAAACTATAATTATGGGGATTGTGAACAGCAAAATAGTGTCTGATTGAATTTGTTTAGGTAATTACCATGGAGGGGATTTGGTTTTCTAGCATTTTCTTCCGTAGCATGGAAGTGCTTTAGAGAAGACTGAAGAATCAGTTGCCCCATTTTACTGGGGCAGATGAAGGGAACTGCAAGATAACAGATTAACTCTTTACAGCCTTTAGTTGTCAGTCTCTGAAACTATATCTCTACTTCTAAATAAAATTGCATCAGAAGGTAGACCTTGGCCCTGAGACCATGTGGTGTGAAGTGGACCTCGCTGACCCTTGGATATCTTCTGAGCTCCTGAGCCCCAAGAAAGTACTGCTTGTGATTTCGCCTTTCTAAGGCAGTGTCTGCAGTAGCACATGGGCTAAGTTGCAGTGCAGCAAGGAGACGTTTCAATAGCATGAAAACCTGCAGAGATCAGGAAGGGCTGAGCCTGGTGGCACCTCATCTGTGTGTCCTGTATGTGAGGGACATTGCCTGGCACTGACTGAGGGAGCAGCACCACCTTTTGCTGCCTGGCTGCTGTTTATCCCTAGCAGGGTAAAGGTAGTGCTGGACACTGGAGCCTGACCAGCAGAGCTTCATAGAATCATAGAACAGTTTGGCTTGGAAGGGACCTTCAAAGGTCACCTAGTTCCAGCCCCCCTGCAGGTACATCTTGAACTAGGTCGGGTTGCTCAGAACTGCATCCATCCATCAGCACCAAAGCTGCCTCCTTGTCTGGTGAACCTGGGAGAACAGGGGTAGCTCCAGATGCCTCATCTCCCCTGAGATTTTGCTGTGGGCTGGTTAGCACTCCTTCTGCATGCTCTGTTTTTCTTCTTGTAGATGTATTCAGTCAGGTTCTGCATTTGCCTGGAGGAATTCTGTAGCTGTGGGGTTAAGCAAGGTGTCCTGTTCGGAGTTACCCTATTTCAGTACTAATAATCAAGGGATTTTAATCAGAGTTAATCAAATGGCCGTGTTTATATAGATTTCTTTCCTGTCACTTAGGCAGTGGTGACTCACATTCACTTTATGCTGGCAAACATTAATACTGCCTGTGGAAAAAGTTTCATGCCCTGGCTGTTTGCTTCTGGCCCTCTGCCATCTTCTTCCTGCAGCTTATGCAAACGTTTGCATAGTGATCCAGTTTAGAAATGTGATGGATGCTGAAACTAACCTCCCAAACTGAAAAAAAGCTGGAGTTTAACCTGGATTGATGCTTTGTTCTGCTTCACTGTTTGTGTTAGTGCAGAGATTAAAGCAGTCTGGGGATGTGAGTGGAGTGGTTTGGGGCACAAGGGAGGGTGGGACTGCTGCTCTGGGAGGCAGTGCCACTTGTATAGCTTTAAAATGAGAGTGCAAAGTGGAGATTGAACCCATCAAATTGCAAATTGTCTATTAGAGTCTGTCTTCAATTCAGATTTTCTTCTCTCTGACCTTTTCAGAGGTGTGGGGAGGTGTGAAATGCATGGAGCATTGGGATTATACCCGCCATCTTCAGTTCTGTCTGTAATGTGTTTTGGTTTTAATATTCATATAATGAGAAAAGGCCATGCTTGATCTTCTCCAGCATTTTAATTTAGTAAGTTGGCGAGCTAGTCCTTGAGCTGATATACATAATCCCAAATAAAGCCACAGAATCCAAGTGTTAGGAGCTCTGGCATGTTTCACACTGATGGAAATCCCTTTCCTGAATAGTTTTTCTTCAGAGTTAATGATTAAATACCTCTTTGTAGCAGTGGCTGTTATTCTATCACCAAACTTTTCTCACAGGCTGGTTAATGGCATTACTCAACCCCTAACAATGCCGACTCTGTATCCAAGAGATTCCCACAGGTACATGTTGAACTCACCTGACAATAGCAGTCTGAAGGACTTCTCCCTGCAGGCAACAGGACTGTTATTGTGCAAATGACTGTTTATATAAAAATAGGTTGTTCTTAGCATGACAAGGAGTCAGTGACCCTTGAATTTGAAACCTTGCTCCCAGACCTTGGACAGAACATTTGATGTGTGTGCCTCAGTTGTGTTTTAGAGAGAGGAGAACTAATAGCTATTGTGATTAGTCTGAAATGGCCGCTTGTGGGAGGCCCTAGGTTACATTCACATGGTAACATAGCCAAAATCTTACAGGTCAGGAAGGAAGGATTGCATCCTTTGTTGTGATTTTTTCCTGCCAAAAGTTAGTCCTGGTGTTAGGTCTGCATTTCCTTCTGTCTCATGGTATAGAATCATAGAATGGTTTGTGTTGGAAGGGATCGTAAAGCTCATCCAGTCCCAACCCCCTGCCACGGGCAGGGACACCTTCCACTAGAGCAGGTTGCTCCAAGCCCCTGTGTCCAGCCTGGCCTTGAACACTGCCAGGGATGGGGCAGCCACAGCTCCTCTGGGCCCCCTGTGCCAGCGCCTCAGCACCCTCACAGGGAAGAGCTTCTGCCTAAAGATGATGTTAGAAGATGGGTTATTCTTACCCATTGCAGAACCCAGGGGAGCCTTGGCCTCAGCTGCAGCATTGTTCTGCTCCTGCCAGAGAAGCCCTGGAGAAAAGTGGGATATCTGTGAATGGAGCTGTTTGCTTATGGTAGTTGGCTGGTATATATTAACCGTTGGGTTCGCTCCAGGCAATCTGGGCAAACACACCTGCACTTGTATTTGCTGGGGGATAGAATAGGGTTGAGACTTCATATGAGACAGATCTTCTACAATAGGGTTTTGTGTATGTATATATATCATTATGTTCCATATTTGCCAATATGAAACTAGGTAGGAGGGTTTGTTGCTTTGCATGGTCAACAAAATTGCACATAGCCATAGCTGAAGATTTTAAACTATGCTTTTTTTGTAGTGGGCAAGTGCATTGCGTATCTGATAATACATCTATGTTTAATAAAGATTCCCCAGCCAGTGTGTGTCACTATCAGTGATACTCATAGAATCATGCAATGGTTTGAGTTGGAAAGGACCTAAAGCTCATCTAGTTCCAACCTTCCAACCTCCTGTCATAGACAGGGACACCTCACCCTAGCCCATGTCGCCCAAGGCTCTGTCCAGCCTGACCTTGAACACTGCCAGGGATGGAGCATTTACTACTTCTCTGGGCAACCTGTGCCAGTGCCTCAGCACCCTCACAGGGAAGAACTTCTTCCTTAGATCTAACCTGAACTTCCCCTGTTTCAGTTTGAACCCATCACCCCTTGTCCCATTGCTGCAGCCCCTGATGAAGAGCCCCTCCCTGGCATCCATGTAGGCCCTTTAGTAAGTCTCAAGTTTATAAAATCTAAAGATAGCTAAGAATTTAAACATCTATATCTAATAAATTCTTTTCACATGATGTTTAACAACTGTGAGTCTCAAACAAATGGACTAGTGTGTTGCTGCTGTTGCTTTTTTCCCTGGCTGTGTCCGTTTGCACTCACTGGAGCTCACCATTCCCATAGAGAAAGCGAGCTCTGGGAGTTGAATTTCTTGCCTTTTGATTACCTGTGCACTGTTGTCATTCCAGTCTTTTATAATGTATTCTTAGTCTTTTTTGTCTTTTTTGTCTTTTTTAAAGAAAAAGGCAGTTAGATGGTCACACTACTTGCCCATGGTTTCTTTTAATTTATTCATAGGCTGTTTTCAACTCTTCTTAATGGTTGATAAGAAATTCTGCAGATTTAATGGAAATTGCTGGCTGGATAGAGGAAAAAAACCCCAGAAACAACTAAAAATAGCATGTGTGGGGAGAAGGCACCAGTCTGAGCTCAACTTATGTCATCTGTTGGCCTGAGAAACATAACCTGGTAATAGTCATAGAGGCAGAATAAACAGCCCCGTGCTCCTGTAGAGCTAAAGGGCAAGGTGCTGAGGGAAAAGTCCCATAATAAGGGTAAGCATAAATCCATCCTTTCCTCCTTTCATCTTCCAGCTGTTTTATGGCCTTCCTGTGTCAGAAGCGTGTTTAACCAGCCGGACCTCATGCTGCCTCTGTTCAGGGGTTAGGGATGTGCAGGGGCCAAGGAAGGAGATTGCCTGGTGGAGCTGGAGGTACGGGAGTTGAAAACATGGACAGAGTATGTGAGGTGGAGCAAAGATAGTTGTGGTGGTTGTCTCCATTGTCAGTTTACTTCCAAGATCATTGGAAATCTGTGTTTATTCATTGACAGATGGACTTTTCTTCACTCAGCACTTCTCTATAGCAAGAGCAGCCACTGATGCAGCACATTGCTGTAAACCACAGTCAGCTTAACTGTGGGAAGCCTACTATCTGGTGTGGTTTTAAGAAACTGAAACAAGGCATCCCAGACAATCCTGGCAGCAAAAACTCATCTGTGTTTTAGCAGTGTAACATCCTTTTGAACCAATGAATTGCCAGCTGGGAGTTAGGAACCTGGAGTGCTGTGGTTTTTTTGGCTATGCAAACCTAGGTAAGCCAGGCAACCTGCCTGCCTTTTCCTGACAGTTTTGTGGAAAGTCTTTGGAATATCAATGGGACGAAACTGAAACAGTTCCTCAAGGATAACAGCTTCCCTGTAGGAACTGTGATAGTTAACAAATGGTGGTATCTTCCATTTCCATGCAACTTCAGAGCCAAACAATGAAATTACTCTAAGGTGTCTGTAGGTTTAGGGAGACATGCTTGACCTCTGCTCCCCAGCAGGATCTGCCCTGCACTGACACCTGCACTGATTTAGTTGCTCTGGTTGTTGTATTATCTTCTTTAAGAAAAGGCATTTCAATGATCTGCTTTTCGGTAGTAGATCTTTTCATTCAGGTTAGATATCAGGAAGAAGTTCTTCCCTGTGAGGGTGCTGAGGCGCTGGCACAGGGTGCCCAGAGAAGCTGTGGCTGCCCCATCCCTGGCAGTGTTCAAGGCCCGGTTGGACACAGGGGCTTGGAGCAACCTGCTCTAGTGGAAGGTGTCCCTGCCCGTGGCAAGTTGTTGGAACTGGATGAGCTTTAAGGTTTGGGTTCCAACCCAAACCATTCTATGATTCTGTGAGCACTGGTGGGGTGCTCCAGTTCTTTTTGTCACTACAGACACAGTCTGTCATTATCCTTTCCATGGTTACTTGGGCATTATTTGTTTTTAATCTGTGTTCCAGAAAGTTAGGTGACTTGTGCCTTGCTAATGAGTCTCCAAGGAGTCCTTTGTCCCCTCTGAAGTGTTTGATACCTGGCAGTTAGTTCTTAAGCTAGTGATTTCCCTTTGTTATTCCATGTTGAGAGATTTCCAATCCTAACTATTCTATGATTTCTGGGTAGTTTTTGCATGGAAATCCACTTGCCAAAACATTGGGAAGGTTTTTCTTCCTAATTCAATCCTTTGTGCTGTCTAATTGCAGTTTATTGCTCTCTGTTGAATCCATTGCCCTGGAAGGTATTGTGCACTCAGATGGCTTTAGGAGGGGACAAACCATGTGATGGTCTTAATGTTTTTTTCCTCTCATTGCTCTTAAATACTATTAAATACCTCTCATGCTCTTAAATACTGTGTATTGACCTACTATAGCTTGGCTTCATGTGATTTAGCATTGGTAGATAAATAAGGTGTTTATGCTTTTTATTGACTTAAGGTACTTTGGAAGTAGCATTAATTTACAGTTCAGTGAAGAGTAAGAGAATGAAACATTCCCCGAAGAGTTTTCTGTTGTGAATAGAGCTGTGCATTAAGCTGCTGTGAACTGGAATGCTTTCAGATGTTTGGATGTGCTGGGTTTGTCTTCATTAGTAATTATAGCTGAGAGTGATAACACTGCAATTGGCCTTCATCAGAACTCACAGGAAGACTTGATGATGTGGGTATGTGATGTGCTTTCGAAATGCTTGGCCTTGACCTCAAGCTTTAGGTCTGCCTCACCACTGGCATCCTCTGGTGTGAACACTGGCTCCAACCTGTGGTCACCTTAAACTGCTGGCTGAGAGCAGTGGCCTTTCATGCCTGCTTTGTAATCACTGTGCTATAAATGACAGGCAGTGAAGAGGAGTGAGTAATCTGCTTGTGCTATTTAGTTGGCTCAAACTGCATCATTAAACATGGTGGTAAAGAAAATGTTGCTCTCAGTCCTCACTGTTGTTTGTATTTACTTCAGGGGATCTGACTGTGAGACCATTCTAGAAATCATATGTTTGGATTTCTCAGTACAGTCACCTGGTATATGTGTGACATGGTAAAGTCAGTTCACCCTTTTGTGCTTTACTTCTGCTTTAATGTCATTTGTTAATGTGGATGCTCCAAAGCTTATGATGGTCTTTTAAATTTTTCCAGTATAATTTTTCACCCATTTTCCCATAGAATTTTCATTTTCTGGAGCAACTTTTAGTTTGTGGGACCAAAAAAAAAAAAGAAGTCTTTTGCTGCTGTAGTTGGAAAAACCCAAAAGGAAAATGTTCTGCTGTTCGTACTGTGAGACCACTGAATAGAAATGTCCCTACTTTGGAACAAACATTACTTTCATTGTAGCCTGATCTATACAGTACAGTTTACAACAGTGGTATTTAGGAGAGAGCCTGCTGGGGTTTTCCAGGTCATTTGGGAGATTGGGTGTACCTGGGATGAAAGGTCATCTTCCCTTTTATTACTCTCTTTTCCTTCTCTTGTCCTTCTTCCTCTGTAGTAATGTGGTAGGCAGATTTATTTCCATTATCCTCTGCTACCCACATAAATTACAGAAAGAAATAAAAGGAGGATAAATAAAACTTTGTTGTTAAATGCATATTATTTCCAAGAAAACAAAACTTGTAGCTGATTAATATTTAAGACTTTAACTTTTCCTCTGTCTTCTCCATACTGACAGGCTAAAGAACTTGACCATGCCTCGTAGCCCAACATCGAGTGAAGATGAAATGGCACAAAGCTTTTCCGACTATTCTGTTGAATCTGAATCTGACAGCTCCAAAGAAGAAACCATTTATGACACAATTAGAGCAACTGCAGAGAAGCCAAGCAGCAGAATGGAAGACAGTCAGAGCAACACGTTAGTGATTCGAATTATAATACCTGATCTGCAGCAAACGGTAAATCATATTGCATTACAAGTAAAATGAAGCTGAAGCTTTGCTGGCTTCAATCTGCAGTAGAACTGTTCTGTTCTCTTACAATTTTGATATATTACAGGCAAAATTTATATTATGTTTTCTTTTAATGTCTACATTTTGTACCCTGGTGGTAATCTGACTGACAGCCTAAATTAAAGCCACCATCGCCTCCAAGAGAGTGTATTTAGTATGTTAACTTGAGAAAAGTTGTGATCATAAAGCAAAATACCTGTCTGATCTGCATTCAGAGGCATTTGGGTAGAAGAAAGAGGATTAGAAAACTAAAATCTCATCAGAAGGTGAGAGTTGAACCCCAAAATCACGTTATCTCTACAAAAGCCTCGTATCTACATAACCCTGCTGTTTTCTCTAATTTCTCTCTTCATGAGGTAGTTTGTGGTTTGAGACTAGAGTGGGGTCTAGCAGGAGGTCATCAAATTTTTCTCTCTACCATGTTTGTTGCCTTTCTCTGTCATCCTCCCACAACAGGATATCCGTGTTAGGTAGCTGGTGGCTTTTAGAGTGTAAAGATGAGGAAAGAGAAGTACAAATCACTCTTTTCTTCCTCCTTTGCTGCTATGCCTTTACTACGTGGTGGTGTTTTTCAGACTTCAAGCCAGAGAAATCAACACACTCTGTTTGGAGGAAGAACAAAGCTTGGCATTGGTTCTTACAATGACATGAAATCACTGTTTTATTCTCTCCCACTTCCTCACCACTTATACTGGGAACATATCAGAGAGGATAAAATGAACCTTTCCTGATTTTCCTAGAGGAGTCGCTTGCAACCTGTCTTGTGGAACAATGGCCATTTCTCACATCCCTAAGTCTGTTGGATGAAAATAGGGACTTTTGAACAAAAGACTTAATCTCTCTTATCTTAGAGACATAATTGAACAGACACTTCATTTCTTAAAAAATGTCTGATTAATTGAGTAATTGTGTTTCTTTTATGGTTGAATTTGTAAAATTCAGTGTCTGGAATGTCAGAGCATGAAGTTGGAGAAGTTTGCTGTTGTAACTTTGTAAGTGAATGAATTGTTGTCCTCTGCAAGTGCTATGATAGGAATAACAGTCTCATCACAGAGAAGGTCTTGGGGGTTACTGATTCTCTCTAGAACCACAAGTGTTTGATTAATTTCCTAAACTATCCTGGGCTTCCTTGAATGCCGTTGTTGGGATTTTCAGTTGATGGTAGTCTGAAGACATCAGCCTTTTTTCATTTCAAAGATGATTATACAACACATTCTTTTAATGAATGTGTGCTACATACATCACTCTATGCTGACATTTAAGATCTACATCATACTGCACTGCCACTGAAGATCTATCTCAGATGAAATTATTCCTTTCTTTTTAATTAAGTTCATTTGTAGACTGATAAAGATGGGCTGTCTGCAGGCTGACAGGGAAAGGCTGTTTTGACAGCGTCACCTCAGGTGTGGTTGTAGAACTGGTTTTTCTAAAGCCCAGTTTACACAGTGCTGCAGGAATTCAGGGGAATGGGTGTCAGAGCTGGGAGCTTTTTCTCTTAAACTCTTGTACTTCAAATCTTTTTAGATAAGGATTGCTGCTGAAATGCCAGTACCACTCCATTAGTTGATACGGGATGAGATTAACCTCTGTGAAGAGGAAGTGATGTGGGGCCTGAGCTGGCCAGGAAGGCTGCAGAGGGCAGAGCAGGACTGAGGCTGCTGTGAGCCATGCACAGGGTTTGTATTAAATCTTGGCTGAAGCAGTCATCACCTTAGGTCTTACATTTCAGTAGTGATTGAAATACTGAAATCCCCTGTTGTACATCTTAAATTTAGAGGATTTTGCCCTTAGGGTAGTCCTCTGTCAAGACAAGCTCTGACTGGCCATGGTTAGGATGTTATTGATGATCCTACCAGCTTGCTATGTCTTGGACAGTGTTCAGTGCTTAATGAATAGATCCAGTAAAATGGAAAGATTAACTCGACTTGCTAGGCTTATTCTGGTGTTAAAACCAGGGAGACAGTAGCCTCCTGAAGCCCTCTTATTTCATTACTCTTCCTTAGACCAGTCCTAAGTTATTTATTGACACTATTGAAACAGTTCTTATTATTAAATTTAATTTTGTGCAGGAAATGAAATGAATCAAGAAGTATTTTTGGGGTTGTGTTTCATTTGATCATTTTTATTGCTTTACCTTCTGTATTTTTTTTTGCCTTCTTAATAAACCCACAATGAAAAGTAACTCAATCCTTTTAAATAGTTCTAGAGCAGATGATCCGTTTCTGATTTAATTTGTCAGCCCACAGGCTCTTGTACAGAGAAGTGGAAGTTGGGTTCAGGTTTGCAGGCAGGAAAACCAATAGCTTAAATGTAGCATAGCAAAGTTTGGAGATTATCATAGCTCACGAGCTGTGGTATAGCTACAAGCCAAATCCAACACATACCCCATTTGCTGTATAATTATAATTGATTTAACAAAAGAGATATTTAAAATTAGTCTGTTTAATCAAAGGAGCATGAAATAACAATATAATGTTATGTTTTTATTCTTGATTGTTTTATAGAAAGTATGGTCAGGAAGATATTTGTTTAAAAGAAGTAATTTAGGATTTTAGGTACTCAATCCATGAGGAAGCTTTAAACCCCTCCCTAAACTCAGCAGGAATAAAAGTTAGCTCCTCTGCAGTGGCTGGTGTAAATCACCTCTATTTCATCGCATGTATGTAATAAGCACCGAGTATCATAAGTAGGATGTGCTACTGTAGAATCATAGAATAGGCAGGGTTGGAAAGGATCTTAAGCTCATCTAGTTACAATGCCCTGCCATGGGCAGGGACACCTCACACTAGACCATGTCACCCAAGGCTCTGTCCAGCCTGGCCTTGAACACCGCCAGGGATGGAGCTTTTACCACTTCTTTGGGCAACCTGTTCCAGTGCCTCATCACCCTCAGTAAAGAACTTCTTCCTTATATCTAACCTGAACTTCCCCTGTTTCAGTTTGAACTCGTTACCTTTTGTTCTATCACTCCAGTCCCCGATGAAGAGCCCCTCTCCAGCATCCCTGTAGCCCCCTTCAGACACTGGAAGCTGCTCTGAGGTCTCCACGCAGCTTCTCTTCTCCAGGCTGAACAGCCCCAGTGTTCTCAGCCTGTCTCCATACGGGAGGTGCTCCAGCCCCTGATCATCCTCGTGGCCTCCTCTGGGCTTGCTCCAACAACTAAGTTGAACATTGAGCACAAATCAAAATGAGCAACTTGCTTCATTATTTTTGTCATCATACCCAACTCTCGTTTGCATTTGCCACTTTTGGTTGTCACATCTTTAATATCAACATCTTCTATTGAAGGGAATAACTTGTATTTTGCTATTCTGACAATCACATTTTGGATGCAGCTTTGCAAACTATTTGTCATGGTTCTTCTCTTGCAGTGCAGTTCTATGTGGTTGACAACTTTGTATGTGTGGTGAGAAGATGGGTTGGTTGATAAGTTTTGAACAGATAAATGTTATTCCTCAGAGATCTTGTATCATGAACATTATTCCTATTGAATTAATACCTACCCTTTAGTTGGTGCAGGTGAGCTCTAGTTTTCCCTTGCTTCCAGGCATACAATCATGGAATTGTAGAATCCCAGGCTGGAAGGGACCTCAAGGATTATCTGGTCCAACCTGACAGTCCTTCTGTTGTGCTTAGTGACTTAATCTCACTGGTATGAAGGGATGTAAGATTTTAATTGTCCATCTCTCTCATGATCCAAAGAGCTTTACTATCAAACCCAGAGGTCTCACATTTCAGCACCCAGTGTTGACACGCCAGCTCACTATCAGACTTGGATTTTGAGTGGCCTAGTGTGGTTCTGACAGAGTTTTTGAGCCACTCAAGGCTTCTTTTGTGGTTCTTACTAGAAAGAATGTGTATGTAGCTAGCCTTCAAGACACTATCACATTTTATCTGGTCTTGGGATGCAAGAAAAAGGGTGGAAAGAATAGATCCCACAACTGTCAGTGCAAAGTATCTTTATGTTTCCTATGTGCCAATGTCAGACCTGCGGAAAGCAAGGTATTTCTGAAGCCAAATACTGTGCATTACTGATGCAGTGTGCATAAACACTGTAGAAAGATTTATTTTCCATTGAAATCTATTCTGAAGAATATCTGTTAACGTTTTTCTCTGGTCCATGTGCAATCCCTGCATCCTGTGTTGATGTGTGATGGGCAGGGATGTTCTTTGAGTGGGCAAAGAAGGGACTCCTGTGCTGCAGCTCTGCCATGGCAGCTGGGTTTTGGCCCTTCTCATGGCTGAATATGGGGTGAGTTGGCAGCACTGAGCATTCCTAAGGCACCTCAGAGGCAACAAATTGGTTTCTAGGCATTCCTGTCTGCTGGAAGCTCGTAACCAGTGAGTGTAACATAAGCTACAATAAAGAAATTCCTAACTTTCTGAAATTCCTGAATTCCAGCCTGGTGAGAAGCAGAGAACTGGGAAGGATTTTCAAGGTTTTCAAGTCTTCCGTTGCTTCATGTCACATAGTTCCTCCCATAAACTTACCCTAGGATACATGGAGCTTAAAATGAATTGGAATCCTTGCCTGAATACTGTTATTTCATGCAGTTGTTGCAGATCAGAGTGGTTGGCAGAAGGACTTAGAATTAAGTGACTAGTTAAACATCTTGTAACATCCCTTTCAAACAGGCTTGCTGTGAAGAAGGATATAGGATCTGATGTTTGTGTGTTCACAGCACTTGTGCATTAGTTGTTATAGAGGAATGTGTGCTGGAATACAGCTCTTGATGTATGTTTTTGTCGTGGAATTTGTAGGTTCATTGTGTATGTTTTATATTTGTAAGTTTTAGAATGTAAGATACTATTTAAATGTTTTTCATTAATTAGATCTTTTAATAATTTCTCTTTGCAGAAATGCATTAGATTTAACCCAGAAGCTTCAGTGTGGGTCGCAAAGCAACGAATTCTGTGCACATTGAATCAGAGTTTGAAAGATGTCTTGAATTATGGACTGTTCCAGCCTGCGAGCAATGGTAGAGATGGGAAGTTTTTGGATGAGGAACGACTTCTTAGGGAATACCCACAGCCAGTGAATAAAGGAGTTCCTTCGCTTGAGGTATTTTTAGGCGTAATACCTAAAACTTTTGTATTCTGATTCAAACTATACAGTGAGCTGCATTTGGGGTTTCTGCATGCGCCTGAATTGCTTTTGGGAAGTAGTGATCAGCAAGTCTGAACTCGAACCCTTGCTCACTGAAGTGCTGGAGTTCATTTGCTCAGTGGAGCTGTTCCATGTGTTATCTCCAGAAGGCTGCAAATAATCAGCAGCTTTGGGAGATCCGATTTTGAAGTTTTCCTCTGCTGAGGACATGGGAGATGTATCTTGTTCTGTGATTTAATAAAGAAATGTAAGGTTTTGGGTTAAGCTTTTGGGTCTTTGGTTCACAATAGTAGGGTAGCAGTTAGTAACTAACCAGCCTTTGCTTTCTCCCAGAGAAAGGGTCTTTCTGTCTCAGTGAAGCCTTTCCCCCCTCCAGTCTCACTCCCTCTGTTCTGCCGTCCTTCACAGTGCACAGATTTCCTTTGTCTCCTGGGGAAGCAGGAAGGAAAGAGAAGGGTGTGTATGTGTGAAGCAGTCAAGTGCAGACACTGGAATTTCCCCCTCTCTGTTGCTCGTGCAGAGGCTGTGCAGCTGGGGCATAAACCGGGCAGAACTATTGAACTATGGCACTGGTTGAACATGGAGCAGAGCCAGCTCCCTCTGAAACACAATATAGCAGGAAACTGGGGCATGAAAGTAGTGTTTAATTGATTTTTGGTATTATTTGTATGGCACATGAACCACTAATAGTCTGCAGTTCATAAATGTACTCCACTATCACACAAACCCAAGAAAACAGGACCAGAGTTAGAGAAGGCTTCAAGTCCAGTTTGTCAATCAGTTTAACTTCAGAGATTCAATTGCTGGTATCCATATTAGAGCCATAAGCACATTAAATAACCACTTCATTTCTCTTCTGTCATGTTGTTTTGTAAGTGTTCACTGCAGCAGAGTTCATCTCCCTGCAGCTAAAGGATTGCAATTCAGGGCTTAAAAGGGATGTTGGGAAAAGCTGGTGTTAAAGCCTCATTCAACACAGTCTCATTGTCTAAAAGACCTGCATAGTATGATCAGATAAGAATAAATTACATGTAAAATTGTATAAACCCCTTGATTTGTGCCATAGATGCCATCCTCTGGCCATAGGGTAGCCAGCTGCTCAGGGTAACATGAGTGAGTTCCAGCCACAAAAAGAGGCAACGCTCTGAACCTCAGTGACCAGCCCTGTTAAACATCAGGAGAACTATTCCCATGTGTGAGTTCTGCCTATGTGGATTAAGGGATTTTTCAGGGATCATTTTTTCTTTCCATTTCAGAAACGCTACACTGATATTATGAAATACATATTCTTGAAATTCAACATGCCTTCCCAGTTCCTGTTCCTGCCTGAGGCTAGGAATGAAAGTGCACAGAAATCCTTTGGGAAAAGCTCTTTTCACTGTAATTCTTGCTTATATCTATAGATTCCAGAGGCTGATTTCATTTTCCATCCACCTCCACTGATTCCAGTGTATTTATACAAGATGAATTTTGCTTACACAACCTGTGTAACGATGATGCCACTGTGTTAAGCAGAGTGCTAATTGGTGGTGAATATTCAAAAGGCAATACTAAGCCTTATTTGAAACTTGCCTAAATCTACATCGTTGGGAATGATACTTTGTCAGGGACTGTAGTGGTAGGACGAGGGGTGATGGGTTCAAACTAAAACAGGGTAAGTTCAGGTTAGATACGAGGAAGAAGTTCTTTACTGTGAGGGTGCTGAGGCGCTGGCACAGGTTGCCCAAAGAAGTGGTAAATGCTCCATCCCTGGCAATGTTCAAGGGCGTGGACAGAGCCTTGGGTGACATGGTCTGGTGTGAGGTGTCTCTGCCCATGGCAGGGGGTTGCAACTGGATGATCTTAAGTTCCTTTCCAACCCAAACCATTCTATGGTTCTATGATACCTTCTGGTAAGATCAGAAAATTACATGATGAGCTTTTAAGCAAAATAGGACATTTAAAATGGATTCTTTTTTTCTCCTTTAGTTTCGATACAAGAAAAGAGTGTACAAACAGTTCAACCTTGATGAAAAGCAGCTGGCCAAGCTTCACACCAAGGTAAGCCCAGTTGACTGGGGAAGTTAGCAGTTGCCTCCTTAGCAAAGTAATGTGTCTCAGGAACTGGAAATAAGTAGGAGTTCATTCCCACCTGGGCCTATTACTGAACAACAAACACTATGTGCTGCCCGCACCAACAGGGATGTGTGAATTGTGATCTGGGAATTCCTCTCATAGAAAAATTCCCATGTTTGACTCTTCCATGTGTATATCTGTAGACTCATTTGCAGGTCAGAATAATAGTGATGACGACCATATGCCATCCTAAATTCTTACTGAATGAATCTTTTACTCATTTTTTTTCTTTAAAACTGTAAAACCCCAGAATTTTATTACTGTATTGGAGTTTTGAACATTATACCTAAAGAAATAAATATCTAAGGGTGGCCTACAAGTAATCTGGAGGGGGACTTTCTACAAGGGCCTGTAGGGACAGGACAAGGGGGACTGGCTTTAACCTGCTATAGGGGAGATTGAGATGAGCTCTTAGGCAGAAGCTCTTCCCTGTGAGGGTGCTGATGCGCTGGCACAGGGTGCCCAGAGAAGCTGTGGCTGCCCCATCCCTGGCAGTGTTCAAGGCCAGGTTGGACACAGGGGCTTGGAGCAACCTGCTCTAGTGGAAGGTGTCCCTGCCCGTGGCAGGGGGTGGAACTGGATGAGCTTTAAGGTCCCTTGAACACGAACCACTCTGGGATTCTGTGATTATAAACTGCAGGGTTTATGCTCTCAGTATAAAGTCATGTAGGCCAGGAACGTGCATTAGCTAATGTTCAACGTCAATGGACATTGACATCAATTGACAAAATATTTCACTTTTAGTCAAAAATGTCTTTCTAAAATTACAGGGTGATTCATTTGTCACTCTGTTTTTCAGGCTAATTTGAGAAAGTTTATGGATCATGTCCACCATCTCTCAGTGGAAAAAATCACCAAGATGTTGGACCGAGGACTGGACCCAAACTATCATGACCTAGAAAGTGGAGGTTAGGACAATAAAACAAGCACCATAAAGTAGGACCTTGGGTTTGTTCAACCTAAATTGATTAACGGGCTGAATCTCACATGTTCTTTCTGTTGCCTTCATAACTCCAAGCTAATGGAATCTGTATGGTTTTGTAAGGAGGAAACTTATAATTTATGATTTTCTTTGAGCAGCATTTGTAACTGAACCTTTTAAAAACAAATATTCTTTATTTTATCAATTTGCTCATCTTTTTTCATGTACACGCTGTTCTCTTCTTCAGAAACACCCCTAACTTTGGCAGTTCAGCTTGACAATACCGTAGAAGTGATAAAAGCTCTGAAAAATGGAGGAGCACATTTAGACTTCAGAGCCAGAGATGGAATGACAGCTCTGCACAAAGCAGCCAGAGCCAAGAACCAAGTAGCCCTCAAGGTAAATGCTTTCAGCAGCAAATGATACAGTATTTTATAGGAAACAAGTATATAAAGGAGAATGTTTTCAGTTAGTTACTGTATTGTCCTCAGTGGATCCTTTAATATGTTCTATATTTAATATGTTCTAGTGCTTCCTTGTGGCTTTCAATTCTCAATAATTGCTTTCACTAAAAAGGACCTTTTCATTTCTGATTTTTTTGGGTAGGAATTAAAAGTGGTGGAATTTAACCTTATTCATTGACACATTGGGAAATAGGAATAGCGTAATTGTTGCTTATCTGTCTGAATGCAAACACCAGTGGCATGGATTGTACATTGTATCTTAACAGGCCCTTCTCTTAAGTATTTTTAAATCACCTTGATAGTTTAGATTAAGTCTTATGTTTATGGCTTTTGCTTATTTCCTTCTGACAGACATTCACATTGCATGACATTTTTGATAAGGCATCTTGTAACTGAAGAGGTGAATGTGCTGCAGAGGTGACATGACATTTTCAGAACTGAAATGTCCCAACTTAATGAGAGGGTGGAAATTGGACATTGCCACTCATCCTTTCTTTGCTATCCTTAGAGATTCCTTCAGATCCTAATTCTTCTGAGGTCATTTCTTGCTTAACTTTTCTGTGCTGCAGCCCAAATTCTATCAGCTTATAAATAAAATGAGCAAAATATATATCCTATGGCTATTTCAACCTTATGAATACTTTGTCAGGTAAAGTCCCTTTATAGTTACAAGTCCCTCCAAAATCTATTTTTCACAGTTTGTGATTGCTTTCAGACCCTTTTAGAGCTTGGAGCATCTCCTAACTACAAGGACAGCTGTGGCCTAACACCTCTGTACCACACTGCTATTGTGGGAGGGGATCCTTACTGCTGTGAGCTATTACTTCATGAACATGCTACCGTCAGTTGCAAAGATGAAAATGGATGGCAAGAAATTCATCAGGTAGGAAAGATTAATTTCTGTTTGGAGTTGAAGTTGCAGGAGGAAGTGTGCCATGTATACTCTATGATTACATGCTTTTGAAGGCCATTTGGGTGTGTTTAGTCCATGCACATACAAGTATGGCATTTCTTCCTTTTTCTATTTGCTTATTACTTTGCATCCTGCTGTGGTGAATTAGAAGTCGAAACTGTTCCAGGTGAGTTCTGCAACTTTGAAATCCTATGGTTACTGTGGATTTTGCTCTAGAAATAGCACTAGTCCTACTTCTGTAATGGACTCTTGGAAGTTTAGCTTCCTATTAGAGGCCCTTCAGTAAAAAAGTGTAACTCTGCCTTTTCGTTGGATGCCAATTTTAGTTTCCTTGGTAATGCTTCTTGTGTGCTTGTCAGAGGTATTTTCTCCTTTCTCTCTGGTGAACTTGACAGGAAGATTTGTGTTCAGGATCCTGCTGCTCGGATCTGTTAGTGTGTTGCACTGGAGGAAGTTAAACTCCTACATACTCAAAGTTTGAGTCACTTTTATTTCCCCGTGTGTGTGGAAACTGGGATTCTAATGATTTTTCTTTTGCTGTTTGTACATGGGTTTTCCTTTCCTCTCGTATTCAGTGTGTGGATAAAGGTGGGAGTGTGCTTTTTAAGAAAAAAATGATTTAGAAAAGTAATCATTTGTGGTTCCTGGTGCGCACATTGCTTGGGTCAGCGATAGTGCCAGAATTCATCATTTGTTGACTTAGAATCATAGGATCATAGAATAGTAAGGGTTGGAAAGGACCTTAAGATCATCTAGTTCCAACCCCCCTGCCATGGGCAGGGACACCTTGCCCTAAACCACGTGGTCCAAGGCTCTGTCCAACCTGGCCTTGAACGCCGCCAGGGATGGAGCATCCACAACCTCCCTGGGCAACCCATTCCAGTGCTTCACCACCCTCACAGGGAAGAACTTCTTCCTTATATCTAATCTAAACTTCCCCTGTTTAAGTTCGAAGCCATCACCCCCTGTCCTACCACTACAGTCCCTAAGGAAGAGTTGTTCCCCAGCATCCTTATAGACCCCCTTCAGATACTGGAAGGCTGCTATGAGGTCACCACGCAGCCTTCTCTTCTCCAGGCTGAACAGCCCCAACTTTCTCAGCCTGTCTTCATACGGGAGGTGCTCCAGCCCTCTTACCATCCTCGTGGCCCTCCTTCACCATAGCTATAAGGAAGACAGACCTCTTTAGATAAGAGTTATCAACCTCACAGGCCTGCTTTATTATCTAGACTCACTTTCTTTTCTGTGCTCTGATCTTTTTAGTACAACACTTCTGTTCTTTGAAAGAAGTGGGACATAGCTTTGGTACCCAGGTTTCTGAACTTTTTCACTGTGTAGGAGTGTTCAAGTTGAGGTCGTTTGGATCCATCTCTAGTGGGGGAAAAAGAGCACGTTAATTTACTACCATCATTTCTGAGGATGTTGAGGAAATGGATTGCCTAGATCAAAGTGTTATCCCATCTGGACTCATGGAAAATATGGAGAAAAACTGCCTGTTTTGAAAACCCAGCTTCATAGCCATATGGTTATTATTTCTCCTAATGAAACAGAGCTTTCTAAACCCATTGTGTTGGCTGTAAACATTGATTTATTTAGGATTACATCTGGATTATGGGCAGTCTGTCTTCAGTAATTGATAATAGAAGTATTCCTCAATCAACTAAGAAAGATGATGATATGACACAATCCCATATGTTGTTGTCTGCCTGAAGAAGGGGAAGTCACCCTACGTGGCAAGGGAATGATTGATACCAAGTGTGTTTTTCGTTTTGCTAACACAGTTTTTAACTGTAGAAGTTAAGCCTTTGGGTTTCTTTATAGTAGAGGGGAACAGGTAAGGTGGTGGTTCATGCTGTGCTAGGAGAACAGTAAAAGGATTTCCTCTGGAGGTACCTGTCTTTCTCTATCGACTGTACTGGGGAGCCCAGGTGAATGGTTTGTTCAGCTCAGCTGCCCCACAGGCCCCTACAACAAGGGGAAATGCAGCTCCCTTGCACTGGTTGTCTTCCAGCACCTCTCCCTAAGGATTATTGTCAGATTGATGAAGAGGAAGTGAAGCGGAGAAAGGGCCTGGTGTTAGTCCAGTTTATTGTAGTGGGAATAGAAAGTTGGAATTAGTTCTTGTATTTTATGATTTACTTAAATAATTACATCTGTACATTTGTACCTGGATGTTGAGTGACTTTCAGAGACTAGACAGGATTGATGATTTATGGCTAATTGTGCATTCGCTCTGATCTCCCACACAGTCAGGAACACAGTTACAGTTTAGAATCATAGAACCAACTAGGTTGGAAAAGCCCTTTAAGATCAAGTCCAACCGTTCCCCAGCACTGCCAAGGCCACCACTAACCCATGGCACTGAGGGCCTCGTCTACACGGGGTGTGAACACTTCCAGGGCTAGTGACTCCAGCCCTGCCCTGGGCAGCCTGTTCCAATGCCTGAGCACCCTTTGGGGAAGGAATTGTTCCTCAGCTCCATCTAAACCTCCCCTGGTGCAGCTTGAGGCCGTTTCCTCTTGCCCCATCCCTTGTTCCTTGGGAACAGAGACCAGCCCCCTCCTGGCTCCATCCTCCTGTCAGGCAGTTGCAGAGAGTGAGAAGGTCCCCCCTGAGCCTTCTCTCCTCCAGACTAAACCCCTTCAACTCAGATCATTTTCTCCCTTTGCTCATTGTTGGATGCTCGCTTTCTGTGGCCTTAGCTTTAAAATGTTCCTGTTCCAATAGCAGCTAAATAACTAATTTGTAAATGAATAAACTGTTAAATAAATGCTGATTTTTCACTTTCTGTGTGTTGAAAATGGAGTAAGAAAAGATGCAGTGGTTCGGATACGAGGCAGGGATTTGGGATGTGTCACTGATTTAATGTGTGCATTGAGCAGTACACTGAATTTTTCCCACCCAAATCACAAGATGTGTCAGTTTGTGACTCCCACTGAAGTCAGTAGTAATTAGGTACCTAAGACAGACTGAGTGGCTTTGTATACCTGTACCTTTTAGCTTAAAATCTATATTATTATATAGGAATGATACTGATCTGAGATGATAGGAAGTTAAAAACATTAGAAATTGGGAAGTGCTCAGTTGGGGTAGAAGGTAGTGAAGTAAAGGAGGCTGTTGAATGGAAATACTGTGTTTTTTCTCAAACTTAACTGTAAATCAGGAAAGTTTCTAATTTCAGTGGAGTCTTGTTCACAGAGGTTTGTTTCCCAGTATTCAGGGTCTAACATTTGATTTGTGTGGCTGATAAAGTAACTTTTGAAGATTTTCCTTCTTCTAGATCAGTGCCATGTGTGTACTGTGTGTCTATGTGATATCACAGAATCAAGAAGATGATTGCTTGAATTTTGGCCAGATTTCCCCAAACTCTTTTCCCACCTTTAAAGGAAGCTTTGGAAATCTGATCATCTTCAGTGCCATCTAGTGGGCACGTCCCGAAGTTTAGCAGGATGAAAACCATCTGTGTCTGCTTGCCGCATGTGACAGATACAAATATTAGTGGATAAAAAGTACCAAACTTCGTGTTTTCTCTATCCCTTCAACCGGCATTCCTCAAAAAAGCAGATGCTTAAACTTATGCACGGGCTTGCTGGACCTGAAGTGAACGCGTTGGTGTTTGTGGGCAGATGTGCATATCCGGGTGTAAATCCACCCATTCAGTGCAGGGGTGGTTCTAAAAATTAGACCCTAAGTAAAATAGCATCTTCTCTGCTAAAAACCTTTACCTGGAATGCTTGCCTAGATTGAACAATAACCAAAATATTGGTGCATCTCTTCCCAGGCTTGCCGATATGGACACGTCCAGCATCTGGAGCACCTCCTCTTCTACGGCGCCGATATGTGTGCTCAGAATGCCTCAGGAAACACGGCGCTGCATATCTGTGCCCTGTACAACCAGGTGAGCTGGTTCATACTTCCTCTGCCAGTGCCACTGAGTCCTACCATCTTCCTTCAGGGACATAAAGGTCCCCGGTAGGAGCTGAGGGGTTCCCTCTGCATGGTTAAGTGAGGAGGGATGTCTTGCTTTGAGGGAAGGGGAGTCCAGTCCTTTGGAGACTGGAAACCAGGGCTGTGAGAGAATAACACGTAGCCAGGAGGAAAAAAAGGTGTAATTGAGATACTAAATTTGTTCAGCCTTTAAAATTTGTTTGTTCAGCCTTGAAAAAAGAAGGCTCAGGGGAGACCTTATCACCTTGTTCTGGTACTTAAGGGGTGGCTGCAAAGAACATGGAGATTCCCTTTTTACAAGTTGTCCCATGGAAAAGTTGAGGGGTGATGGGCATAAGTTACTCGTGGGGAGCTTCCAAATGGACACAAGAGGAAAATTTTTCAGCTATGGGAATAGTCTCCTCTGGGAAGTGGTGGATTCCTCAACATTGGACACTGGGTGCTGGGCCGTCGAGTCTAGGTCATGCTTTGCGAAAAAAGTTTGGACCAGATGCTCAGTGATCCCTTCCCTGGGGATTCTATGATTCTAATCTTTCATGTCCACCCAGAATTAGAGGCTGGTTGAGTTTTCTGTTGAAGAAGTTTACTGGTTTGGTGTTAGGTTTTCCTGAGATCTAGTTTCCTTGCTTTTGATAAATGCATTTGGGATAAGTTTCCCATTATTATTGGTCTATAGAGGCAAGTTACACTGAAGAACAACATAGCTCATTATTTCTCATTTATACAATGAAGTGTTACAGGTTTTAAACACTGGTGTTAGAAACTAGAAAGAACATAATTAAAACCTACCTTTTAGTGTTTTATTCGCTGATTAAAAATAAGGTTACTCACTGGAGGTAGCAAGAGTATACATATTGATTAGAAAATACAACATCGTGTTCTAACAGCTTTTTCTATCACATCTAAGTATTTGTTTCCTACTCAGAATTTATTGCTGGTTTGCTAGAGATTAAATTAGAATGAAATAAATACTTGGAAAATAATGGGGAAATGTCTCTGTAGATGACACAGGAGATACCGAATTCTCTGCTGTTTACAACTTGTGTAGCCATTTACAGGTAGTAGAACCATTTGATTTGATGGCATTTCATACTCTCTTTGTGTGGAAGGGATAGAGAGGGAGTAAGCTTTACAACTTTGTTAAAACACAGCAAATGTAATGTTACATTGAGTGAGGAAAACACGAGTCATGAGATGTGACTGAAACATCTGTTACAGCATCTGCTTCTTCATTAATCACCATCTTAGCTCTTGTCAAAAGCCTTGTCAAGGCAGATTCCTCAATTAGGTCTAAAATACCCTCAACGTTTTAATAAATAGAATTTTGGGAGTAGTTCGATATTTTTCAAGACTGCTGACTTGCTGCGTGTGTCAGAACTGGTGTCAGTTCATAGAATCCAACTGTACAAATCTCCTTAATGCTGATTACTTGAAGTACACAGCACTGCAGGGGAGCAGTACCGCTATGGGCTGCAGCTTGCTCATTATCTACCACTTCTGTTGAAAAAGAAATCAATTAAAAATACTCACTTTAACCTCATTTACTTCTCTTTTGCTGAGGCAGAATTGGGAAGCCCAGACCATAATGCACATAGAAACTTGAAAACCTGAACTTGCCTCTGTTGGTTTTGTGACCATTTTATTGCAGTGTTTTCATGGCTGTAGCTTACAAGATCACACACTTGTAGGTTAGTGCATATGATACATGCAGTATGATATATCTTTCATGTATGAAAGTATTTGTCACGTAGAGGTGTATTTTCCTTCTGACCTCAGTGGAAAAAAGGATCCTGTAGAAGACGTGGAGACTCTCATTGAAAGTGCATCTCCAAATCTGCAGGGATTTTCGTAGTCATTAAGCTTGACTTTGCGACTGGGAGTTTAACATCTCGTGACTACACTGTTAGGCTTCTTTTTTCCTTAATCATGGAATCATAGAATCATAGAATGGTTTGGGTTGGAAAGGACCTTAAGATCATCTAGTTCCAACCCCCTGACATGAGCAGGGATGCCTCACACTAGACCATGTCACCCAAGGCTCTGTCCAACCTGGCCTTGAACACTGCCAGGGGGCTGCGAACCATAACTGTGCTGACCTTTTTCAGTGTCCCTTCTATTGAAAGTTGTTATTAGCTATTGTGAAAGGAATGGTGTTGGCCTTTTCTGGATGCAGAGGATGACAGCAGTATGCTTTTTACCTCTCGACTCCTGTAGAGGGAGGCATTACCCATTGGATTTTCCCTTCCAGTCTTCTGTGTGGAATTTTCTGATGCTTTCTGAAGTTCTGATTCTGTTTTCCTTAGTGTCAGCTAGATGCTGATCTGAATAAACTCTTGTTTCTTACACTTATTTCATAGCCCTCCAATCACTCAGCAAAATCTACACAGATCATATGCCTCTATGTTTTGCAAATTAAAAAGCCTGGGATGAAGTGTAACTTTTTTCAGTCAGTGGATTGGATTCTATATGAAAAGTGTTGTAGTATTAAATCAGGTAATTAGATCTCAGACAAGAAATTTAATCTCATCTGCTGACAAGCCCACACTGATATCTAAAAAGCTATTGCATATTCAGTTTATGTATGATGTAATGAATGAACAATGCTAAGCTCTCAATAGCAGAAGTTATTAGGTTGTCAGAGCTAAAAGAGGTGCAAACAGGAGTTACAGCATTCGTAGGCAGCACCTTAATGACAGAGAGCTCTGAACCGTGGAATTTCCATTGAATTAACAAAGGAAAAGTAATCAAAATCATGTCTGGTGGGGAGTTTTTTGCTTGCTCTCCCTGATTTATTCCCTTTAATACGGGAAGGATGGGGAGGAGACAAAATGGAGAGAGCTGAGAATGCTTCTGTTTTAAAAGAATAAATGCAGTATTTAATCCAAAAAAGTTCAAATTCTACATATCAAAACCATTGAATAAATAAACCACTTTGCATATTTGTTGTTATGTTGCAGACAGGTTAAAGTTTGTAGAGTTTTTAAATGTGTAATTCTTCTGGTTTTGTAGTGTTGAATGATTTATTCTGATAAGCAAATGAATAATCAGTCAAGAAGTGCAGTATGTTTCCTAATATCAGTATTTCTATCCTCAAGTTCTTGATCAAAATTGAGCATTTTAATGTAAAGGGTTCTACTAACATTTCCAGTGTGTTTACCAAGCAGTATGTGCTGGCATAGTGGCATAGTTGTTATTGTGGGAATAAAATACAGTGTGCAAACCCAGAATCATTCAGGACTCAGACAAAATGCAATTTGTGGAGAAGTAACTCCGAAAGTAACTTTATATTTTTAACCGGGAGGTCTTCCTCTAGATTGGAGCACATTGACTTCTTTTGGATACAGAACACAGGAAAATGAGAGAAACATTTTGACATTGGACACATTGTTCTTGGTCATAGAATCGTAGAATAGTTTGGGTTGGAAAACATCTTAATATCAACTAGTTCCAACCCCCCTGTCATGGGCAGGGACACCTCACACTAGACCATGTCGCCCAAAGCTCTGTCCAACCTGGCCTTGAACACTGCCAGGGATGCAGCATTTACCACTTCTTTGGGCAACCTGTGCCAGCGCCTCAGCACTCTCACAGTAAAGAACTTCTTCCTTATATCTAACCTGAACTTCCCCTGGTTTAGTTTAAACCCATCACCCCTTGTCCTATCACTCCAGTCCCTGAGGAAGAGTCCCTCTCCAGCATCCCTGTAGCCCCCTTCAGCCACTGGAAGCTGCTCTGAGGTCTCCACGCAGCTTCTCTTCTCCAGACTGAACAGCCCCAACTTTCTCAGCCTGTCTCCATAGGGGAGGTGCTCCAGCCCCTGAGCATCCTCGAGGCCTCCTCTGGATTTGCTCCAACAGCTCCATGTTTTTCTTATGTTGAGGACACCAGAACTGCACGTGTCTTCCTATGTGCAGAGATACTGAGAACAGACCTAATGTGCCGATCTCAAATGCAAGCAAATATGACTATTCCAATTAACTGTATATTATTAAAGTTACTATTTATGGGATGATTGTTTAATATATCATCTTGAAATATGATCCATTCTGTGGTTTCAGTCTGTGGTGCAGGATAGAAAGTATGGAAACAGAAGAGGCTATCTTTTGGAGTATTGAATCTTGGGGAAAGGGTAGGATAGCCTCTTCCCCAGATATATTTACGACAACCCTCTGATGGAGGAGACTAAATAGGATCAAGAATCCAGTGTGATCAATTAGAAAACACAATGAAGAAAATGATTTTCAACCCTAATTTCTTCACATTCACTTACACCTCAGAATCTAGTAAGTAAGCTTCATTTCTGTCACTAAAATAGCTGAATTGTGTGATTGTTTTCTCTGGCTGCAAATTTACTGTTAAAAATGAAAGGTAACACATTGAAATACTTGATTAAGTAAAACTCCAATATCACAACATGACAAGAAATCTGCAAAGCACAACAGAAGTAACAAATATTTCTGATAAGGAAACAAAAACGTCTTGAAATGTGAACTGCTTTGCATAAGGTCCTGTGATGAGCATTAAAGATGACAAGTAGGAAATACAGTCTTATATGGATCATCAGAAATTCTGGTATTCCAAGAACCGTGCCAGAACCGCAGAGGAGTTCTAGCAGATTATGGCCAGTTGTATTTTACAGCAATGTGGAATAAAGACTTAAGAAATTCACTGTCTTGGTCCAAAAAAGTTGTTTTTAAGGGATTTTGTTTGCAGATTTGCTCAGTTCAGAGGGTCTGAAGCCTGCTTTTCTCTGTTAGAAGGGCTGTGTTGGGTTTACACTGTTAGTATTTTTTAGGGGAAAAGAAGCAAGGTAAGACTGGTCAGTGCAGGGTGTATAGCCAGCGTGAATAATTTCAGGTATAGAAAAAAAACCATGCAAAACATTAGATGTTTAAAATTGAAGACAGGCTGGAAATAAACCTCAAAATAAGCTCATGCAAGTGTTAAAACTGCTTTGTTTCATTTTTGGCAGTAGGGGAGGATACAATTCATCCCAGGTACTGTTTGCTGTACTGTGAACTGTACTGTTTCTCCTGCAAAGTAGGCAGAGGCCATATGAGAGTCAAACTCCATTTTGAACTAACACATTTCCTGCAAAGTCTGATTTGTCAGGTATGGAATTTCCACAGGACAGTTTCTTAAACATTTACTAAGATGTTTACCTCTCTCATTCCGCTACATGTTTTCACACTCACATATTATTTCTACTCTAACATGCTGTGAAGCACCTAAACCCTTGTCAGATTTAAACTAGTATTTTAACAACTTAAGTTCTCAGATTATTTATTCATTTTGTTTGATCCATACCTAAGAAAATATATACCAAACAGCATCACATCTCATAGCCACAATATTGTGTTAATAACTAAAGACCCTTATTAATGAGTTTGCTCTTCTACTGTTTTCAGGAGAGCTGTGCAAGAGTGCTGCTGTTCCGAGGAGCTGACAAGGAGATAAAGAATTACAACAGCCAGTCTCCATTTCAGGTAAAAAAGAAATATCCCTTCCCTCTGCCCTCCAGAAATATTGGAGGAAAATCTCACATGAACTTGGTTTTGTGGAGAAATTACACGGCACAAGGCTGAAAACACCTGTAGAGTAAGATAACTGTCAGTTTTAAAACTGTGGCTGTTGTGGAATGCCATAAGTGAAGATATCCTGGAATAGCTAGGAATAAGAGAAAACCACACTCCCTTAGCTGGTCTGGTGACACTGTCAGTGAGTTTGAGAATTATATGAGCTGTGATGATAAAACATGAAATTATTGGTGTCCTGCAGTCAAATGTACCTTGCTTTGTGATTATCTCCACTCCCATGTAAGAGAGATCCAAGGAGTGACCAGGCAGCTCAGCTTCGCTTGGCCCCAGTTGACTTAGCCAGAAGGAAGCTCTTGGGTGTGAGGCCAAAGAGCTGGGTTTAGTTTCAGGATGGGATTGCTTTAATGCACTGTCAGCGGTAAAAGTTGAAGCCGTCATCTCCATCTCTGAAAGAAAATAAGTGTTTCTTCAGGTTAGTCAAAATGTACTAGATGATTTTTCACTGCTTTCTTATATTAGAGTATTTTTCTGAAAGCTCAATTAAGAATCCAAATGGAAGAAAATTGTTTGTCCAAAGGGTTGTCAGGTATGGCTGACAACCTTAAGCTCTTATTTCTGAAGCAGTCTTAACTAACCTGGATTTCAAACATTCCTAATGCAAACTGACATGTGAGAAATAGGGAGGAAAGCTGTAATGTTGCAAGAAAAAGGAACAGAAAGAATGTTTTTTCAAGTTATAGAAAATGGTGCTTCTGGAAGGAGGATGGCACAGTGCCACTGAAAGGAACTGTCCTCTTGTGAAACGTGAGGGGCTATTTCCCAAAATCAAGTAGTCTTTCAACCAAGAGAAATCCTGCTTTACCTTTGCTTGTTGTATCTTTCCCATTACATCCTCACTTTGGATAACGCTGGCATAGAATTCAAGGATGCTCTTGCTCTTTTCTCATGCTTTGACAAGTGAAATAGTTGGAATATCTACTGTGTCCATGTGGGTCTCTGAGTTGGCTCCTCAAAGTTTATGTGTAGATAACGCCTCTGAATGTCAGGCTTTTAAAACTCAGCCAAGTAATTCCATATCAGTTTAACTATCTCCATATTTTGTTGTGTATCCCAGGATATTCAGAGTTCTGCCTGAAAATCTCAGCCAGTTCATTGTTTAGTTTTGGGACCATTTTCCCAAAACTAGGCAACAGTGGATTGATAGTTTAATTTCAGACATCATATTTGGACTGCTAATAGTCTGCCACCTAAACATGTACTAAGCACAGTCACTGCATATTAGAATTACAGAATGGTTAAGACATGGAGTAAGAGGAAAACCTAATTATTAGAGGGATGGGTTCTGATGTCATTTCTTTACTCTTTACTTGACTCTTATTTACTACTTTATGTCTTTGAGATTAATCTTTCTTTTTGGTTTAGTGTTTAATGTGGGGAAGGTAAATGGCAGTTTCCATTTGTCTTCCTCTTTGTGCTGACTGTTCTTGCTCTTGGAACAAGAAAATACAGAGGGAAAAGGCAGAGAAGAAAACATTTTTGAAGTCTAGAGCCGATGGTTGTAGGGCTTCAAGACATGAAGGATGAGTAGCAAAGCTAAATAAAATTAAGGGAGCACAGGAGATGGATGAAATAATTTTAGGAGAAGGGTATAGCTGTGGAAATGCATTTACTGATCATTGAACTATCTCTTGGCCTTATGGAATAAAATCCTTTCTGTTATAATTTTTTATGTTACTATATAATATTACACTATATAATATGTTACATATATTATTATATATAATATTATATGATCATCCCCTGGTACTCGGCATTTGTGAGGCTGCACCTCAAATCCTGTGTTCAGTTCTGGGCCCCTCACTGCAAGAGAGACATTGAGGTGCTGGAGCGGGGCCAGAGAAGGGCCCCGGAGCTGGTGCAGGGCCTGGAGCACAAGTGTGATGAGGAACGGCCGAGGGACCTGGGGGGGTTTAGTCTGGAGAAGAGAAGGCTCAGGGGGAACCTTCTCGCTCTCTACAGCTACCTGAAAGGTTGTAGTGAGGTGGCTGGTCTCTTCTCCCAAATAACAAGTGACAGGACAAGAGGTAGCAGCCTCAAGCTGCACCAGGGGATGTTTAGATTGGATAATAGGAACAATTCCTTCCCCAGAGGGTGCTCAGGCATTGGAACAGGCTGCCCAGGGCAGTGCTGGAGTCACCATCCCTGGAAGTGTTCACACACTGTGTAGCCGAGGCCCTCAGTGCCATGGGTTAGTGGTGGCCTTGGCAGGGCTGGAGAAGTGGTTGGACTTGATGAGCTTAAAGGTCTTTTCCAACCTGGTTGATTCTGTGATTCTATGTCACACTTCTGGTACTTGGGTTTTTGACTTCCCCTAACATGGGCAGAAGGACTGACACTTAGGTTGGCTTTGTTTTATCCTTTCTAGATCCACATACTTAAAAAAAGGAAATTACTTTCCATCTTTTTACTCTATGGTGTCTTACTTTCAGGAGTAGGAAATGTAGGAAAAGTTCTAGTTTCTGTGGCTGGAGTGAGTAGAGAAAACCCTGACACCAGCACTGCAATAAAGCAGCATTAGAATTAATTCTTGGCGATCTGTTGCTGACCCAATCAATCAAACACCACAAGTGGAGCTGTTACAAAACTGTGCAGAATCCCCTTGAGTTAATAGGATTTTGCATACTAAAAGTGTTTACTTGTGTAATCAGTAGCAAGGAACATCGAAGCATCTCAGATGTACATAATGAGACCGGTTGTAGCTGCAGCATCTATTCCTTTGAGTAACCTCCATTATGTTCCTTTCTCAGAAATCTAAAAGGATGCTTCTTTTGAATTGCTGCTTAGCAAACTGATGGTATGAAAACTGTGCTATTCTGTAAAACAAAAGGATCCAGACATGGAGAAATTTGTGTGTTGCTTTCAAGGCCTGCCAAAGCTTTATTTATTTGGATGAAAATGAGCGGCAGAGTTTGTATCTAGCATTAGCTTCAATGAATGTAGTGTAATTTTACCACCAGAGAGGATGTGCCTGTGTTCACTTCTTGCCAAATCACTGAGCTTATTAAAACAAGCATGGCTTTATCGGATCATATGAAAGGAAAACTAATCTGGGCTGAACTCTGTGCCACCTTATTCAGGTACCCCACATTGTGTGCACGTCTCTGCCTGGGATCTTTCCAGTGTTAGCAAAGTTAGTGTGGGAATGGCCTAGGCAGGTGTCAAGGCCATGAAAAAGCATGTCTGTATTTCCTAATGAAGCACTTCAGCTTTTATTAGCTACCTTTGAAGGAATATGTTTCATCCTGTCTGATGACTGGGGTCCATTAAGTTAGTAATCAGTGTTGAGTGCAGTTAATGTCACCCATAGCTGAAAGTCTGTCTGTGACTGTCAGCTGTGATAGATTGTGCTGATAGGCTGTACCCTGCAATCACAGAATATGGGACAGCAGGAATTTCATAGAATTCATAGACTCATAGAATCACAGAGTGGTTTGGATTGGAAGGGATCTTAAAGCTCATCCGGTTCCAACCCCCTGCCACAGGCAGGGACACCTTCCACTAGACCAGGTTTGGTCCGAGTTGGCCAACCTGGCCTCGAACACAGCCAGGGATGGAGCATTTCTCTATATGTTTTTTTGTGGGGTCTCCCCCTCAGTAAGTATTAATGCTTGTATGGGTGTGGGGTCAATCACAAATCCCTCTGTCCTCCCTGTGGATGTTCCAGGTGGATTGGGGCAATTCCTGCATCACTGTCCTTGGTCTAAGCGTGTCCAAGTGAGGAAATTGTGTGTACTGTGTGTTTTAGTTAAAGGATGACCAAGCAATGAGAGGTAAAATGAAACCTGTGCCACATCATTATATTCTATTGCCAGTTGTTTATTCATCACTCACTTACCCATCCCGTCCTGTCTGGGTAATCAAAGTACCTTACACACTAATTATTCTGTACTAACAGATAGGAAAAAAAACCATTGGCATTACAGAGCTGCAAGTGCTAGTTAATAATAAACTGTTATATACATGGAGCTTGGCCATTTTTCCTTTGAAGTAACTAAAATTGGAGCAGGGATGTGCTTTCCTTCGTGGGAGCGAATGGATGTGCCCCCAACCATGCCTGCTGTGAGTAGTGCTTGTGCCTCCACAACAATTC
Organism: Strigops habroptila; assembly: GCF_004027225.2. Lineage (NCBI taxonomy): Eukaryota > Metazoa > Chordata > Aves > Psittaciformes > Psittacidae > Strigops > Strigops habroptila. The sequence continues at coordinate 3,116,343 of NC_046358.1, forward strand.
ATTCATACCTTATGATAGAACTTGCCAAAACGGGATGTTTGCCACCAACACACACTACATGATTTACAGTTCTCATACACTGGCTTACAAATGCTGAAATGTAACTTCTGTTCCAGCTATAGGTTGACTTTAAAGTTTCCAGTGGTTTTAGGGTTTATTTTGCCTTTCTATTGTATTAGAAAAACAAAATATCCTTTCAGAAAAATAAGATATCCATGATATCCTACCAACAGCCATAGTTTTCCACACATTACATGTGCTCCTAGATTAATATAAAATAATTTCTTGCCTATCTGGTAAGTATTAATCCGGGAGCTTGGAAATCTGAGTTTTGCAGTGTTTACAAGCTGTTAATATTCTGTTGTATAAGTTAAAATGAACCTTGTTTATCATGTTTTTCCTTTTTCTTCTAGTAGCAGAAGCTCTGTGAGTAATTCATGTGATTTCATATGGGCTATAAAGCACTTTCAAGCTTAGAGCTCATTGCGCTAATAATTTGTCAGTGTTTTTAAAGCACGTGTGTTCAAGAATATGATTCTAAGGTGGCATTTAGTGACATCTTTTAATGGCAGAGTTGTACCTGAGAATGATTTCTCTCAGGTGTACCTTAGTATTGACCATTGCTGTCCCAGATCAATGTGGGCTGTCATTGCACTGATGTTACATAGATGGCAGGAGGAGCAGCAGTCTACAGGCTCCACTGCAGGTAGAACTGTTCCTTTCAGTGTGTTGGCTGTACAGCTATTTTCAACTGCTCATATTTTTGCCAGGTTTGAGTCATTTGAAATGAAATTTTTCCGTGCCTTGTATCAGGCAGCATTGTTCAGAAAAACAAAATGATTCAGCTCTTTCGGTGGATGGGTGAGGGAAAACATGTGTTGTTTTGCTCATACTGAGAAACTCTGGTGACCCGCCTCTCCCTCTCCCATCTCCCCTGTTGTGTTATGTTGTTTTGGTTTGTTTTCTTTAATTGCCCTGCATGCTGTCAGTGATCTCCATGTTAATAATGTGGCTGTGTAAACTGGTTTGCAGTCTGACTCATGTAGAGGGGCTCCAAAGCCAGAGCGTGTATTTGGATGCTAAGCTGGCTGGGGGGAATAGAGACAGGCACAGCTGGGCATGGGGAAGTGAACACTGAGCTTGGAGGTGGGTGAGACAGTATGAGACTGGCTGGGAGCCTGAAAAAGTAGAGTGAATGGAGCAAGATCTCTGCCCAAGGCAGGAGGGTTGGAGCTAGATGATCTTTACGGTCCCTTCCAACCCAGACCATTGTAGGATTTTCAGATCAATAAGGGTCTTGGGGAGATTTTTAATCGTCAAGGGCAGAAGAGAAAGAAAATGAGATTAGAGGAGAAATGGGGACTGACTGTATGAGAAGGGAATCTTGCTTGGGTAGTGATGCTGGGGACAAAGCCTGGGGAGATGAAGCTGCGGGCCAGGGGGGATGGGGCTCTCACAAGGAGGATGTGCACACAGTACTCCCAGCCCTGCTAGTGAGCTGAAAAACCACTTTTATTATCCAGCATATCACTAGAATAGCTTCTCAAACCCCAATTTTGATTTAGGTTATTATAATTCTTAATTTCTTTCTTTTTGATGAACTTTGCAGGCAAAGGACAAGAAGTTATTCTCAGGTATTTTTTTGGCTCTGACTTTTGAAAGGGTGAAATTCAGATTTTTAAAACTAAAAATCTGAGAGGTGCCTCAAAAAGGCATATTTGAAATGCTTAACAAATATAATGTTTTCTTTCTTGGTGTTAAAATACGTAACTGTTAATGGGGCGGATGAATTACACAAGGACAAGTATTTATTTTCATCCTCATTCTTTTCCTGAAGCACCTGGGTGAAGAATGCATCATTGAATATTGGGTATTACTGGCAAAAATAGAGCTCTCTTCTCATGCTGCATTCTGCCTTTAGTCAGACTTTCAGCTTTTGTCCTGATTTGAGTCAAATAATGGAATTTATTCATACTTCCTTTGGTGGCTTTATTTTTTGTGTGTTAATCAGTTACATTGTGCTTTGCAGTACAGGAATAATAGGTAAAGGCCAGTCTGTCATGGGAGAGTGTACGGTCTAATTTGCACTTAGTCATTCGTCATACTTAGATGTTGATAGGAAAAGATTAAAGATTTTAATCATATAAACCCCCCAAAAAGTACTAGAATAAATGTAGTAATAAACTCTACAGAGAATGGCTTTTAAAGGCTTGGACACACAGAGGTATTAGTAACAGTTGCATTTGCCCTTTTTAAATCTACACAAGTGACCATCCCAGAACAAACTACGGATTTTTCCTTTAAAAATAAGGAAGTATGTGAGTATGTATATATGCAGGAATACTCAGCATACATTTGTCTTATAAAGACATAATTAAAATAAACTAAAAATGAGGAGTCTTATGGTGATATATCCAGGTGCAAACAAGGATTAGTTGTGATATGTTTTCTCATCACTTACCTTGAAGTGCTCTTTATACAGAGGAACACGTGTTCTCCCTTGAGAAGCAGGCGTATTTATGCCTTTGTGGTGGTGATATGGTATCTGTCAGGGTATTAAGGGAAATGTTGGCAAATGAACATATTCCCGAGAATCGCAGGGATATGGGATGTTGTTCCAAGTAATGCTTCCAACAGGAAAGTGCTTGACGGCAAGTTAGAGGTGACCTGAAGTATCAGCAGGTTTCCTGCTGTTTGAAGTATTGACAAACCAAGGCAGATGCTTCTCCTGACTGGCACATGAAGTGCAGTATCCAAGGGCCACTATTTGGTTCATGATCCAGCTGGTGACAGGAAGATAACAAAGCTGAAGTAATATTCATGCTGAAAACATGAGACAGCAAAGATGCTTCTTTCTCAACTGCTTCTGAAAACACTGCAGCTACTTTGGAAGCTGGACCTCAGCCCAAGGGGCTTTCATTAATGCTCTCGCTTGGCTTAGTAAGGGCTGGGTATAACAAGAGAACAGCAGCAGGAAAATACATCTGGGTAGAGAATGGGTTTGAAATCCAATCACCTTGGCGCAGAGGTGGTTTGCACAGTGCTGGCTGATCACTCCTAACCTGTGTTGTAACCCCTGTTGTTTTTCAGAAGAGAAGACAAATGGAAGTGATACAGGAAAACAGAAAGAAATGAGATGGTGTGATTGTCTTGTATTGAGAAAGGCAAAATATGGCCACATTTGGAGAGGCTAAAAATACTGACTGCCGAATGTGTCTTTTTTTATAAAAGCTGTTGTTGCTGCACAGTTGTTCTGTGACTGTAAACTTATGGAGGAGTCTCCTCGAGACTATCTTTTGTATTGATCTCCATGAAAATGATCCCAGACCTTTTTTCCTCACCTCTTTGTGCTTTCTCTCCCCACTCAGATAGGGGTGTCCAGCTGAAATGCCTCAGGTGTTCCCACATGCAGCAGGATTTCCCTGGGAAAAGCAGTGTCTCTGAGCTAGCTAGGAGCCAATCTGTTTTTCCTCCAACTTGCAAAAGCTCAGAGGCAACTGAAACTAGGTTATGAAAGGGAAAGAATTAAGCAAACTGAGTTGTAAGGGTCACTACCAGTTGTTGCCTCAAAGAAAGAAAGGCTCGTGTATGATTCAGACACAGTTGTCAAGGGTGAAGTTGCAAAAGGCAATGGAGATTTGTATAATCTTAATTATATACATATTAATATGTGTATAAATATATACACATATTAATATGTGTATATATTTATGTAGATATTAATGCCATTTAGTTTCTCTATAAAGTGTAATACCCTATTACATTTCGTATGCTGCTGTTTTGTGTATGTTACTGCTTTAGTGACACTGATCAAATAGTCAATACTAATGAACCAGAAACATCAGGGGAATTGAAATCCACCTTTTGTGCTGAGGCTGTTTCTACCATGATGACCAGGATGCCCAGCAGTGTCCTGCTGTTCTCTGGTGGTCCTCTCCCTGCTTGTGTCTGAACGGATTGTCACAACTTCAGACTAGGTGTAAGGAAGACATGTTTTTATGATGAGGGTGGTGAGACACTGGCACAGGTTGCCCAGAGAGGTGGTAGATGCCCCGTCTCTGGAAACACTCAAGGTCAGGTTGAACTGGGCTCTGAGCAACCTGGTCTAGCTGAAGATGTCCCTTCTCATTGCTGGAAGCTTGGACTAGATGACCTTTAAAGGTGCCTTCCAACCCAAATCATTCTATGGTTTTATGAACTTAGAGTTGCATTTCTGGGAAATGATATTTTTGTGCCCATGCAGTGCTGAGCACAGCCTGTGAGTGGGACTTGCGGGTGCTTTAGGCCTGGAAGTACACATTAATGATCGTAGTGATGGTTGGTCGATGTGGTGGCTCTTGCATTTGCATGTCTGTACAGGCTACTCAGTGTTAATTTCTGGCAGTATCTGAGTGAGTACTTGTTGCTTATAAAAATTGAGGATCTCTGCCTCTAGAACAGACTTAGCATCTTCTTGTGTTGCCATTTGGAGAGAACATTCACGACAAGCAGTTGGCATACACTGCTGTCCTGTGTCTGTCTTCATCAGAGCATGTTACTGGCATTGACTTCTATAAGACTCCTGTTTGCAAAGGTTTTATTATAGTTAACCCATGGAGTTTCGAGTGAATCCACCAAATGTATCAGGTAAAATAATCATAGTATTCTATTAACCTGATGTATTTTTACCCTAAGGGCTTTCAGAAAGCATTTTCAGCCATTTGGGTTAGCAGCTGAAGCGACACTGTATTATTAAGTGTTTGCAGAATTGAATCCCATAAACAGGTTTTACTGTGAAGTAGTGGGCAGGATCCTACTGCCTGCTGTGAGTAGGAAGACATTTTGCTGTAAGTGTTTGGGGAAGAAGCTGCTCATGTAGCACATTTTGGTTTTTCCATGAGGTGAAAGGTTTTACCCTAGAGCAGCACAGACCTCTAGACACTCGAGCGGAGCTTTCTGTATCGCCTGACATGTGCTGTAATGTCAAGGAAAGCAAAACCTAGCAAGTAGCACACTTTCTAAAAGAGTTCAGCTGAAGAAGGCTGCACTTCATGGTGTTTTGATTTAGCATATTATGGGAGGGGTGAAGAGAAAATTAAGTCAATTTTGTTACTGGCTGTGTCTTAGCTGCTTTCATCTGATGCTGCAACCTGGCTTTAGCTGCTTGCAGTAAATACTCCTTAGCAATTGCTGCTCGCCCATGTAGCAGTAATAAGGATTATGCAATAACTGGCTTCTGATGGCTCTTCCCAGCTTGAGCTAGATTTTCCCCTGGAATAAGTCTGTAATTGTGAATGTGTGTGTATCACACTGCTTTTTCTTTTTCATTTCAATTATTAAAACTCAAGTGTAGAAAGACGCATCTTACTGGAGACTGACTTGCTAAGGTGGTGTTTTAGCAGAGAAGCAGAAGGAAGGTGGAATCTTTTTCTCTATTTTTAAAATAGATTTAACATTAAATTTCCCAATGCATTCAGTGACCGAGGAGGAGGCTTAATACAGTCTGTACAAAGTAGGGTAACCTAAAAATCTTCATTATTTCTCATCTAAAGAAACAGGAGGAAGTAGAAGAATGCCGTGAATCATAGAATCATAGAATCGTAAGGGTTGGAAAGGACCTTAAGATCATCTAGTTCCAACCCCCCTGCCATGGGCAGGGACACCTTGCCCTAAACCACGTGGTCCAAGGCTCTGTCCAGCCTGGCCTTGAACACCGCCAGGGATGGAGCATCCACAACCTCCCTGGGCAACCCACTCCAGTGCTTCACCACTGAAGATGCAAAGTTGTACCTGGATTGTTCCTTTTTTGCTCTCTGCCATGTTTTGTGGTCACTTTAAGGGACTACCCCTGTATTCAGTTGAACACTTTCTGGCAAACTGGTTCTTGCATAACAACGGAGCCTTTTGTCATAGGAGTTTAGTTTGCATTTCAAAGTGAGAGAGTGAGGTGGGTTAGAAGCAATTTGCTCACATGTTGTGAAGAAAGGACCTACTTTTTTTAATCTTGGTATTCATGCTGGTTTAGCTTAATCTGAAGGTATTCAGTCATGGCTTATTGATGAATAGGAGTAGTTAAGTTTTAAGAACACAGTTGTGTATGTTCCTGAAAGGCCAGTGTAAAATAAAATACAGGTTCTGCTTTTAAAATCATAATGAGGTTACTGGAAAATGAACAGGGCTGCCTAAAGGCATTTTAAGTGTGAGTCCTGCAAAGGCAGCACTGCAGGACATACAGAGACTAAAAGGAGGTCATTCCCTGTGATAGCCTTCTCTTAATTTTGACTTGAATTCACTAAGTTAGTCAGCCCTGGCACTGTTTCATGGCTACTGAGCGTATTTCAAAGACCCATAGGGACTGTAAAGCCTCTTGCAAGCAAACCCAGCATTTTAGCAGTGAAAATGTGCCAGCACCGTTATGTTCACAGTGTACTACTTTGATAATACTCTGCTAAATTCACATCGTGTGTTTGGGTGCACATTGTTGTATATTTGCTTATTTTTAAAATACTATTTGCTCAAAAAGGGAAATTCCTTGTTCTTTTGAAGTGCCTGAAATTCTGTTCGATTGCACTGGGGTGGAAGCGTGTTCTCACACTTCGGGTTGTTTCCAAGCCATGCTACCCAATCTTTCTATATAATGTCTCCTACTGAATATGATTACTTGTAATTAACATTGCCTGATTTTAGTAGCACGCTATTCTTTAAAGTTACAAAATTGCACACTGCATTGCAACAGATCACTTGCATTGTACAAAGTCTTTAGCACCTAATAATTTGCTATAGCAGAAAACAAGATGCTTTCTTTTTCGAGCGAAAACTTCAGGAGTGTTTTGGGAGGCAAAAATTGTTCTTGGGAGGCCAGTGGTCATTTTTTTTCCCATTCCTTGAGCAGAGTGTGAGACATTGATGCATTCCCTCCAGTAGCCACTGCTGCAGAAGTCTTGGCCAATGTCTCAGCTGGGCAATAGCATTTTTGCACCGTCTGGTGCTTTCCATGAGGCTTAGACTCCAAAGGTGTGAAAAATGCTTTAGATTTCAGTGCTGCATGCAGCACTACTAGAAGTTTAACACCTAGTCTTTGATTAGTATTAAAAGGTAGCCAGGGGATGAGCATGAGGTGCTCCTCACCATGGAAGCTGCTGACATGGCTTGGAGGACTTACATAAGGGACTGCACCAGCGCGGTAGGGTTGCCTCCGTGCCGCGCTCTGCCAAGCAGGAATACTTTGACCTTAATACTAAGGCGAAGCGATGGTGGCAAGCCTTTGTTTAAACAGTGCTAAAATGATCAAGGGGATGATGAAGAGCCTCAAAGAAATATTGGCCCTTTCCCATAATTTATATTTTCAGATGCTAAAACTAGTTGTTGAGCAAATGTAAGGTATCTATTTTAAGATACTGCATGTCAATATCTGACTACAGATGGCTCCATGAATCATAGTTGGAAGAAGGAAAATGTTAGACACTAAGATATTGTTGCTAAGAGATTTTTGTACACAGTATGCTAACATGTGCTGGCAAATTTGGGAACAGTAGCAGCAGCATGCTTTTGGAGAAAAAAATTTCAGTGGTGAAGAAACTGTCTTCAAAGGACTATTTAAAGGATAGTAACATTATTGTGCTTTGTTGTATCAAGAACTGATGAAGATGAACTTGTCTTTCAAGCAGATAACATACAGAAAACATCCAAAAGGTAAAGCTAATCCTGCTATCTGATGGACTTAGAAAGTGGAGAATAGAGAGGAAAAGAAAAAAAGACTTTGGGGGTTAAATTAAGCAAGTTTCAAGAAGATTAAAGGTGATGGTTGCTGATATTTTGCCATCTACTGGACATCAGATATATTAATATACAAAGTTAGTGCCTTTCAAAATGCGTAATGTTAAGCTTGTCTTACATTATCTAATTAAAATAGCTAGGAATTATTTTCTGTCCAGGAAAGAAGCATGTCCGAAAATGCTGAGTAGGATTTTTTACTTCTAATCTTTCATAGCATTACTATAGAGTCATTTAAGGGAATTTGCAACATTTTACTTTCCTGGTAGAGGATGTGGATTATTTCTGCACCTCATATAAATCTTTACTGAGCATCATTTAAAGAAAAGATATTTAAACGTTACTGCTTTTCTTTATTCTGTGTCTGTTTTGTTCATCTTATTTCAGTGAGTTTTACTGAAACTTGACAATGTTATAGCTGAAGTAAAGCTTCAAAGTGATAAAATGAATTGGTAAAAAGAATTTTATGAACTAAAACCTCACTTCTGATATATTTTCAACAAAAAATATTATTATATGTACAAAATATCACCCAACTATCAACTTCCCAAAATAGTAACCTGCTTCGGACAGATTACTAACAGTTGTATTAAATCTCAGCTTTAAAATGGATTACTTTTAAATAAGTTTTGGAGTGTAAATGTGTGTCTCCAGAATGTAAAACATATGTATCTTCTTGAGGTCATGTCTCATGTCATCCTTATTATGTGTATTCAGAAGTGCTCTTAGAAGAAGAGAGTGGATTAGTGATATTAATAGTATATTAATCAAGCATTTGGTTTTATTTTAGAATGAGGTGAACGAGAAGCTTCCGCTGATTTTCTTGACAATGTTGTGGCCTCTAAGTCAAAAATCAGCTGTAATAAATCCAGCTATCAAATGTGGGGTGATGCTTTTGCCCTTTGATTTTGGAAAGTAAAATAGAGAGTTCATGGATATTCAGCATTTCTGTTTGAGATTATACGGCTATTGTAGCTGTATAGAATTTCCCAACTAGTTCAGACAAAAACCCCATTTTGTTGTATGTATTGAATTCTTAATGTCTCCTCTAACTGAAAGTACCTGAAGTCTAGGTTGTGATTTGAGCTCTGAACAATACTTGCCAAATTGTCACATTTTGCCAAGGTATTACAAGAGAATGTATTTCCAAAGCAAACCGAGTTCTAGATATGTTCTTTTATTTCTTGAACAAGTAAACACACCTTCATGTACAAGCTCTCTGAAATCATGTACAAAACCAATAGTGTTTGATGGATACATTTTTCTCCCACACCTATGGAAAAGAAATTTGGAACGCAGATTGCTTCTTGCTTTTCCAACCCGAACTCCATCTGTACCACTGAAGAGAGCTTTAAAATCTACATGCTGCTTGTATATGAGAGCAACTAACGCAAACTGATTTAAGATCTCTGTTTCGGAGGCTGCAGAGTGTGCTGTATGATTTTGTGTCGCTGTTTATAAGGGATGGAACCTCATGGTGCTGTGTGAGAGATAGGTCTTTGCTCTTGACAACCTAAATTTGACTTTCTAATGTCCTTGTGGATGACCACTGCATATCTGCTGGTATGCTGGGACAGACTTCAAGGTGGCTTTAGGCTCTGAAAAGCCTTTACTACTTTGTTTTATTGGGGAGAGCTTTTCTTTACAGAGGACACTGTAGAAATACATTGAAGCTGAACTACGGTGCCTTTTCAGTGCCCCACATTGAGCACCGTTAGATTTTGATATCAAATCAGGGAGATGTCTGTCTCCAAAGGTCGTCATGATAATGGAATGGTTTATTTTGCTGTAAAATTATCACCTCCTGGTACGGCAACTATTGGGTGAATTGTTGATATGATTTTTGTCTGGAAAATGATGCTTATTAAAAATGATAACATTTCTTGTATTTTTAATATTAAGAAAACACATCCTAATTATGACACGTGGAAGAGCTTTTCTGGCAGTCTTTTGATTAAGGAAGTGATCCCAACCATTCCTTCTAAATTCACTTGTGTTAATTCCTCACAAGTCTCTGCTGATTGTGAATCCTGTTGTGTAACGGCTGTGACTGCTTGAACTGTGTTTCTTCGTTGTTACAATAAGAGAGTCCTCAGTGGTAAAATAGATAATTTATTAGTTTAGAAGTGGAAGGCAGTTTCTGGAGAGTCTTATGGTTACAGTCTCATTTAAAGGGTTGTTTCACCCCTTCCTTCCAATGCCACCTGAAGATGGGAACACATAGGGTAGTTGTCCTCAGAGTATCCCATATGTCCACCTGCGTTTCTGCTCCTTGGCTGAGACTCTAAGCAAAGTCATGACTGAAGTTGCATTTTGTCCTGGAATAGAGCTGTCCCCTTTAACGTATAGTGCCATACCTGTACTCACTGCAATTCCCAGCTTTCCTGAAAGACCATCATTTAGTGAGCACTGCTGGGTAGCAGATGCAGGGGAAGGATGAAACTTCAGCCCTGAAGGAAAGAATAATGGAATGTACTTCCATCAGGAAAGAGATGTGTGAAAGAGAAGGGGAAGAAAGAGCAGGCAGAGAGGGCTGCCTGCTTTATCATGAACTGCTGCTTGTGAACTGCAGCTACAACTGTGCAGCCCAAACAGCTTCCTCTGCTCTCCATTTAGGCAGAGCATTCTAAAGCTTTATGTCTTGCCTGGTCTAAGATTCAAGCATGTGCAGAAGGAACCTCAGCAGCCTTGATTGAGAGGGAGACAGAAATGAACTAAGAGACGCTCTCCTCACTCCCATGTAGAAAGTTTGTCCAAGTTCATTGGCTGGATTTAAGAGGGGACAACTTCAATTTCTCTCTTTTATACTCTTTCTTATAGCGGTTTGTTCCAAAGAGCGATAATGTAATTTGGTTTTGGTGCTTGCCTTTCAGGGACTAATCTATAAAGCTCTAAAATTGTATTTGCTAACAGGCTACAAAGATCTTGCTCTAATTTAATGTAACATCTACCTGTGATACATTTCAAGAGTGGAAAAAATCAATTGTGAAAGGTTAGTGACAGGTAAAGTGTATATATAATTTGCAATTTCCCGAAAGGAACAAAGCACTGCATTAATCACAATCACAAAATCTAACTACTTGAATGTAAGTAACTGATATAATGAGAACTGCATTTATGAGGCTGAACAGAGACGGTGAGTCAGTACTGCTACTTACACCTGGTCCAGAGTCTGGAAACGTTAAGAAGCTCTGTCTCATTGAAGACAAGAGTGACACTGTAACCGGTCATCTGTCAGGTTGCACTGTTTATACAAAGTACTCTTGTTTGTCATTATTTAAACTAAATTTCTTTGGGGAACAGGAATCAGGAAAGCAGAACTAACCAGATGGGTCAAATATTTAATTTCTGAATTGACTTCTGAAAGCCAGCTTAAAAACTGCCTGTATCCAGATGGAACGTTTCCGACTGTAAATATCAGAAGACCAGAGGGTGAGAATGATGCTGTGCCAGGAGAAAGAAATCTCCTTCTTGAGGTGCCTCAGCAGTTAGGAGGGTTTCATTCCGCATCCGGTGCCCTTTGCTGGCCAAGTCATGGGGTGCCTCGTCTGCTGCTGGCTCCCCCCGGTCTTAGTGTCACAGCTGCTTCATTCATTCAGGTTTCTCCTTCACTGAGCTGTCACTTGGTTACTAACCATAGCAACTAGGCAGGTGTCAGTTAAAGTCCTTCCCTTCCTCGCTCAGCTGGTGGCGGAGCATCTGGCATTGCCCCGCGTGGCAAAGAGCAATGCGCTGTAACCGGTTGCATCGTTTGAAAGAAACATCTGTCTGTGAGTCAGTGAGACCATGGGCTTCAGTGTAAAAGTTTTGCTTCTATGGAGATAGAGCAAAGATCCCTATAAACACCCAGCTTCTGGTCACACTCTGCGTTAGGTACCCTGACAGTGACAGCCAGCTCTGCTCCGCTGCCTTCCCAGCGAGTTGGTAACCCTGTGGCTTCGTGTTGACAGCCCTCAGAGTGTCACAGCTGTGACCTGTGCCAGTGACTCCATTAACTTTTTGTTACGATGACATTATGAAGACAGCGTATTATGGAAATAGGTGATCCCGCCAGTCTAGGTGGGTTTACCCTACTTTCTTTTTATGTTGGATGAGTAACCTCGTGGTAAGATAGGTCTTCCTGCTTAGCTTTACTTTCTGCTCACTTCTCTGTTGTTAGCATATGTACTTATTCAGACCAGCCATGTATGTTATCAAATCTAATTTGAAAATGATTAAGTGCCCATGTTAACACCCTTAACGTGGGGTCGGTTAAACTCAAAAGGGAGGGAGCTGATAATTGATTCTCTTTAGTTACTATCATTCATATAAAACCGCCTCTAATGATGATTATAAAAAAGAGGAACTGAGAGAGATGTTGTTCTCTGGATTGTACAGTAGAAACGTGGCAGAGATCCCAACCAAATGGCAGCACTGCAGAGAAAGATCCTGCTTTGAGTCTGCAGGAGCTTATGCGGGAACTACTTTGTCTTCCTTTTCAGCTGGACTCTGATAGACACCGTGCTGTGACGCCGCAGGTGCTGTCTGATTCTGGAGCTGATGCAAAGTAAATACACCCTTTAGAAATAGGGCAAACCTCCCCCAGGTTTTAGTGGAAATTGTAGATGGGTGATTTATTGTTACGATTTTTTTAAGGAGATCCATAAACAGAATTTATCAGATTTAGAGAACAAGGTGGCATGCAGATTTTTGATGTAAGATAAGTGTCTTTGTGGCAGAAGGACGAAATGAAAGGCCATTTGCTGCCGGAATGAAAGAACCTGAGTTATAGTAAGGCTGCTGGATAGGCAGGTTTTCAAAGCTGCAATTTTTGAAGGCTCAGCATAACAGAGTCTGTAAGTAGCTGGTAGTTGCAAAGTGCTACCTCCAGCCTTTCACGGCAGTATTTCATGTCTGCGGACATGCATGTGATGCGTTTGGATGACTGGAATCCAGTTCCTGCTGGAATTGGAAAAAAATCTTTGCTGGCTGTGCTACTTTTCACTGCTAAGAAGAGATGTGATTGGGGAAAAAACCCCAACAAAACCTTCTTTCCTGCCATAACCTCTCAATCAGAAATCTAGCACTTGACTGCAAAACATCCCGAAAAGCTAAATATGGCTATTTAAAACCACATCCATTATGAAGTGTGTAGAGAATCAAACTAGTATTTTCTGCAAAGTTACTACATTAGAATGTGTTTTTCCTAAAGCACGAAGAATTTTAGTACAAATATAGAGCTTCAGTTCGGTTCTGCTTTAGTTTTCATCTTAACTGAGGGGAGACGGAGACTTTGCACTGCCTGAATTTGGGTCAAGCCCTGGATCTTGTGAAGACCATTCCCTTGTCCTAATGTGTTCATGCTTACGGTTTCATTTGGCCACTCTAAATGGTTCAGGACACATTTTGCTGGGAAATGGCTGTGGTCTCTGTGCTTTGTGCTTTCCAACTATAAAAATTGAATGAGGATAATTTTGTATCTTTCTGATTTTTCTCTGCCTTCACTCTCTCCCACACTCTTTACCCATCAAATTCAAGTGAAGTACATTGACGTTGTGCCAAGAAATATTTGTACTTTTTAATTTTTCCTTGCCTTCTTTAGATCTTAACATATTTTTCCTTCCTTTTTGCTGTTAGAATTTTACATGCTGTTTTTAGCGAATTGAAGTAAATGAAATGGAGAGAAATGGTACCTTGAGCTGCTGAATCGAGTGTTTGAATCAGAAGCAAGTACAGGAACAATTCTCTGTCAAGCTGTCTCTTAGTTATCTGGCAATATCTTTTTTCCAAGTAATAGAATGTGTTTATTATTTAAACAGCAGGTTTATACTTAAAATGTACTCTATATCAAAGATTCTTTTATTTGAGTAACATAGCTGCTGTCTAGCAAGCTGCCTGTCACCGGTGTGTTCCCTGTTTGAGTTTTCCATGCTAATTAGGGGTAATGTTGAAGAGAGGTATTACTGCTTGCTTATACTATAGAGGAAAAACCCTGATCTACACACAAAAAAGGCTGGATAGGGACTTTTGCCAGGGGCATGTAGTGACAGGATAAAGGGGACTGGCTTTAAACTGACAGAGGGGAGATTGAGATGCGATCTTAGGAAGCTCTTCCCTGTGAGGGTGCTGAGGCGCTGGCACAGGGGGCCCAGAGAAGCTGTGGCTGCCCCATCCCTGGCAGTGTTCAAGGCCAGGCTGGACACAGGGGCTTGGAGCAACCTGCTCTAGTGGAAGGTGTCCCTGCCCTTAGTGGCAGGGGGTTGGAACTGGATGAGCTTTAAGCTCCCTTCCAACCCAAACCAGTCCATGTTTCTTTGAAATGTTGCTTTTATGAACCTGAACCAAGCCAGGCTGCAGAATGTGAAGTTAAAGAGAGCATCTGTGCAGCCCTGGGTTACTTTCATAGCACTGTTTGCCAGGACACCGGGGGCTTTGCAGGAGAGGCTGGGGCCAGAGTCTGATACATTATCCATTCTGAGAAGAAGTTTCTTTCAGGAGTCATTCCTGGAATAAAGATTGTCTTACTGGTGGTTAGAATAGTAATTTTTAGTTGGATACTTGCCCGTGTTGGAGATGAGGTGGCAGTGCACCAATCTACCCCTGTCTCTTGACCTCCCTGGTCTTTGCAGGTATCAGTGCGTGAAGAAATCTTATGACATATTAGAGAAGAAAAACTTATTTTTTCAACCATGGTCTAAAAGCAGAAGTGGGATTAAGTTGAACCAGTGTTATTGACTCATCGTAATGCATTTTGCTCTCAAGAATCCATCAGTTTGACGTAATACTACTGAGAAGTGCCCAGAGCAAAGCGTTTCCTTACTGTTAATATGTAATGAGAAAATAGTGACATGATTTTCACTAGTAAGTATGGAGATATTATATCCAGGTTAATGATTTAAAGGATAAAAGTGATTATACTGCACATGCCATGTTCCTGGCTGCCAACTGAGGCTTATTTTAAAACATGAGTATACATGGATTGAGTACAACTGCTAGGTGCTACACAGACCTGGAGTAGAATTTCTCCCATGACATAGATATACTTGAAATGAAAAGAAAATGTAATAGAACATTTGGATAGAAACTTTTAATGAAACACAAAACTATTTGCCAAGAGAAAAAGACAGACCCTGAAAAGCTTCAAAAAGTAAGTAAATAAAGGAAAACCTGGATTTGGAGCATAATTGTGTAATAGTCAAGGTTTTCTGTCTGTAGCTTGTTGCTTGTGTAAAGTCTTCATTTTCAAGGATTTACAAGTTTGGTTGCTGTTAAATAAAATTGCCCATTCAATTTCCTGTGGTGAGTGCAGAAACAAGATCTTATGCGTGTTACATTAACAGATACTACTCACATTAACTGTACTTCGTGCACCTCCCTAAGACTATTTGAGCTCTTTAGTCTTCCTTTGCATGATTTGCTATCCCTGAGATGTGTGGAGTGGTAGGAACCTGCAGATAATCCTCCTTGGTCATCAGTTCAGGTGGAGTTTTCATTCATTTCTCATGACGGACATTAGCCCTATATCCAGGAGAGTCCTTAAATAAGACTTTTGAATCTTTTTTTGGCCCTCACCCTCTATATGCAGAAGCTTATTTGAAAGTTATGTGAAAGGTGGGCCCAGCTTATCCCATTTACCTACTTCAGGAAAGCCACAGTGCCATTATGGGAACAGTATCTGTCCTAATATAAAGCTGCAAAATAAAGCCAGAAAAGGCAATTGCTCAATATTCAAAAATAGGAGAAAAAGAAAAAGGGAGGAGATGGAAATGGCACAACTCTATCACTTCCCTGATATCCGGCAGAGATGTTTCTCTCTAAGTGCCTTGAGATGAGAATTCAGAACAGATACTACACATCTGCATTCAACAACCAGGAAATAAATGAAAAAGAAAAGTGTTATTTTAGATCTATATTTATTAAAACACTCTAAATTCTATACATATGCATAAACTTTACCAGTTTCTGTTTTTCAGTCTTTCTTGGTGACTTAGTACCTGAATACTTGTAGTTCTTGGTACTTTTCCCCTGGTTATCCTGCGTACATTGCATTGTAGCTCCTGCTTTCACTCTTCAGGTAAGTAGTGAGGCAGGAGCAATTAAAGGGAAATATCATCTTCGATGTGTGCCGCTCCTGTAGCGTTCTCCATACATCTGTAGAGCTCCCGCAGCTTTGGGGATGGTGTGTTTAATGTTCACTGCTGGTTTTGAGTGCCACAACATGAAAAGCTGCAGCTCTTCCAGCAGCCTCCTGAGACCTCCTCAATCACAGCATCTTAGTAAATGAGGATCTGGGGGACTGGCAGTGCTGCTTACAAAGAGATTGAGATATCATCTCAACGTTGTTTCAGGAGTGTATTTAGAGTGTAGTAGTTGCAGAGTAGAAGTAAGAAACAGCTTTGTGAAATGAAGATGTATTTGTCTGATGTTTGTCAGGAATGTAACACACATTTTCCTACTTAATAAGTGATGACAATATATTAATTGTAACTATTTTCCAATCCTTTAGGTGGCTATAATAGCGGGAAACTTTGAGCTTGCTGAATATATCAAGAATCACAGGGAAGCTGATATCGGTAAGCAAATATTTACAGACATTGAACAGAAGTTATATGTATTTAAAGCAGGTTTTTGCAAAGATGTTAAATCTGATCTTATGTGAGGTGTGACTGCAGGGCTGATGACAGTATTGTTTCAGGGAGATTTTAAAAGTAACTTCTCTATAAAACATGATGGGAGGGAAAACAAATGTTTTCAAAATATGCTCTGGAAATGAAAATCTGCAATAGCGTGGTAGGTGCTTTGTAAGTATAAATTAGTTTGTAACAGATTAAGTACACATCCTCATACCTGGAAGAGCCAAATTGGCTCCTGCAGGCTGTTTGGCATCAGCCTAAAGCAGCTTTCAATAAGAATAATTGGTCAGAAGAAGATAAAGATGCTTCTCTGCAATGAAATGAATCTGTATCAGAAGCTGTCTATCCATATCCATAAACCCATTTCCTCTCACTGAGTGTGGTGTGTGGCACTGGATGAAGGCTAGTGACAGGCGTTAAGGGCCCTTGACAGAAAACCTTAAGGCTTTTTAAAGATCTTTTTACGTAGATAGTTTTGCCACTGAAATAAAAACTAGTCTGATAAAAGTGATTTCTAATACAGTTTAATTACAATGAATTAAAATGCTTTAGTCCAAGTTAATTAAAGTTCCACAGAAACATCCTGAAGTTGAAGGAAAAAAGGCATTCCTTTTGAAGCAGGAGTGGCTGTACAGTCATCTGCAGTGATTGAACTCAGAGATGCAAATCTATGACTTGATAGTGTTTAATTTCTGTGGAAAACTAGGCCAGCTCACATCAAACTTAAGACTGGGCAAGAATTGCTCTGGACTAAGGCCTCCCTTTCATTTCCCTTCCTGGTGGTGTATGATCTGTGTAGTTAAAAACTCTGTGCAGTAATGTGAATTCTCATAGCACTGTGAGACTTTCAGCTCTTTGCAGTATGCATTGAGAAAACTGAAGACAAACTGCATAAAAACAATAACTTCTGCATAAAAGCTTATAGTGAGTTTAGAAGGTTTTTACCTGAGATAGTGGGATAGTTCCTTTCCATGAAAGAAGTCTTCATCCTTCTGTATTTATGAAGTCTGAGGTAAATAACTATAGTTGCACCAGTTGTTCTTAATAGGCTGAGCATCTTATTGTTGTCTGTATTTACACGTGGTGCATGGTTTTATAACTTCATGAAGATGGTTGTTTAGATTCAAATGATCCTTTTATTTCTGCCATGTTAGTTCTTGATACTTCGGCTTGTGTGTGCAGTCAGTGCACGACAAGTACTGCACATTGCCAGTATTATGTTTTATGTTGCTTTAAATGGATTTTGTTCTTGTTGTGTACAATAAAAGAAAAAAACCTTAGTGAAGGAACAACTTGCTAGCATTAATTACTCATACTTACAGTGTGAGTAACTGTAAAGTAAAAGTAACGCTTACAGTACACTTACAAACAGCAGCCTCTAGACGGGTTTGCATGAAGCAACACTAATGTTACTGTCGTCATTTTTTGGACTGACTATTGCAGGTTCCCAGTTATGTCAGTGTGTGGGAGAAGCTGCAATGTAGTTATCAAGTAGCTGGATAAGACTCGGTCCAGGAACCAAGTGATAGCCACGTGGCTGAGGCTTTAGGCAGAACTTATTGCTGACTGTAAAGACTTTCTGTAGGATTTGATGATTTCTAGAAAAATGCTTAGAAACTATCTTCTGTGGGAAAATTCTCCAAGTTTTCCTGATGCCTTCCCTTTTCCACTGAAGGATAAAAATACCAGTGCTTCCATGATTTGCTTGCATATTTTGATGGATTGCACATAACCATTTAAATTAGTAGATTTATCTGAAAGAAGAAACATTGTGTTATATTATTTTCTTGTTTCCTCCCAGCTGATTTAATTTAACCAGGAGTTTGTTCCTTAATATTTA
This sequence comes from Strigops habroptila, assembly GCF_004027225.2. Lineage (NCBI taxonomy): Eukaryota > Metazoa > Chordata > Aves > Psittaciformes > Psittacidae > Strigops > Strigops habroptila. Next base: position 3,134,547 of record NC_046358.1, read on the forward strand.
TTACTTAAATAAAAAAATAAAATAAGAAACAAACCCTCATCAGTATGTCTTTTTCTGGAATGTCTCCCAGTTTAAAAAAAAAAAAAGGAATAAATCAAAGAACAATATCCTGAGCAGAAAAGCCAAGAGCTGGGATGATGATGAATGTGCAGAATAAGGTCAGCGTTGAAACTTCAACAAGTTGGCTTTTATTTATCTTACTTGTCTGGTGATCTGCTATATTCATGTAGTTTTGGATGTGCTCCAACATACATCATTTGCGTAATGCACCTTCTTAGAGCCTTGAGGCAACAGAGTGGGAAGGAATAGTAAAGAGCTTGAGAAGTATCCTCATGAATATATGAAGATCGCAGTGTGAAGTCTCTTGAGAAACATTTTATCTTTCATCTCTCAGAGTGTTTTTGGTTAGATGCTGAATTTTGGTGTTGAACCAGTTCATTAAACTTCGGTTTTGGTATTTTAGGCTCATTCAATAGTTATAAGTACTTTGTATTTTGTAATTCTTTTAGACTCATTTAATAATCATTAAGTTAAAACTGTGGGAAATGCTTTGGAATATGTGCAGCTTTGGGTGAGTCTCTTTTCTATGGAGGTGTAAGCTGGTAGATGATGAGCTGTTCCATCATTTAATAGTAAGCTTGTCAATGAGATTGATTCACAACAGCAACCATTGGAAGGAGGGTTTGTAATGCATTGGGAATATCTCCACCTTGCTCTTGATTCATTGGAAAACACCCTCCACATTCCTGATGGAAGATTTCTGACCTAATCTTTTAGCTTTTAGTGGTCATCATGCACAGGATCTTTAGCTATGGGTACTTAAATGCGATCCTAATATACAGCTAAGTAATATAAATGGCAATAATACTTTTTTCCACAAGAATCTGCCTACTTTCCTGGGTACGTCATCCTAAGGATGGGAAAATTTTAGCTGGTGGCAGTGTTGGAGGCTGGACCTAACTTTGTAGTTTCAAGAGCAGGTTTTATCTGGTGACAGAAACAAGTTCTTACATTTCTCAACCTGAAGTATCTGAAATAGGAAAAATATTTGCTTGAAATCTCTAATCTCATGTAGTGAGGAACTACACTACCATGTCCATCTGTTTTGGCATGTGCTAATTAACATTATTCTTAGATAATTTTGTTGTCCCAAACTATCGCAGTAGGAAGTCACTTGTACTTTGAATGCAGAAGGTATTATGTGGGTGTCTTCCAGTTTGTTAGTAGTCACAAAGCTGTTTCAACTAATGTTGCCAAAACTGCAATGATAAGGCTCTACCAGCAGTAATGTAATGCTTATGATTCATGGTCCTGTGCTGTGCGATGCGGTGAGGGAGCTGCTTTGTGTGGTGACAGATAGCAGAGCTCAGCCTTTCCACAGGAGGAGGGTATTGTACCTGTGGATGGAAGGGATGAGTCTGCAGCGTGCCAGCAGCAACAGCACTACATCTCAGTGCACTGGTCCAAAGGGCTCCACTTCAATAAATAGATATGTTTAAGTGCTGAGGATGGAGCACCTCCTATATGAAGATAGGCTGGGAAAATTGGGGCTGTTCAGCCTGGAGAAGAGAAACTGCATGGAGATCTCACAGCAGCTTCCAGTATCTGAAGGGATGTATCTGACAAGGATGCTGGAGAGGGACTCTTCATCAGGGACTGTAGTGATAGGACAAGGGCTGATGGGTTCAAAGTTAAACAGGGGAAGTTCAGGTTGGATATAAAGAAGAAATTCACTGAGAGAGTGGTGAGGCGCTGGCACAGGTTGCCCAAAGAAATTGGGGCTGCCCCAATGTTCAAGTGTGGCCCAGTGTTCAAGGCCAGGTTGGATGGGGCTTGGAGCAACCTGCTCTAATGGAAGGTGTCCCTGCCTGTGGCAGGGGGTTGGAACTGGCTGAGCTTTAAAGGTCCATTCCAACTCCAACTGTCCTGTGAGTCTTTTTTATGATTCTGTGTCACTTATTACCTATTCCATCTTTGCCTGCCAGTTGGCATTTAGAGTAGAATCCCATTTTAAGCTCTCTGTGAAGTCTGGGATTGTTCAGTTAAGAGGCCGAGTTGCATGTCTTAAAGGGAGTCTTTTTTTAGCTTTTCTTCTTACTTTTTTTATTCCCTTGTCCTGTATTTTTGCCGTCCTATAGTGCTCAGACTATCCCTATTGTTGAAGATGATGGAGAGGCAGCTCAGGTGAAACTTGACCAGGGTATCCTCTAGCAGTAGAAAATTCTAGTTTACAGCCACTAAACCTTTGTTCTACAGATCAAACCCCACAGAGATTGTTCTTCCTTTTTCTTAATTATAGAGCACTTATATTAAACAAATACATTGAAATGCTGAAAACAGAGGTGAATGTAAAATAAGCTTCTTCACAAGGATCGTAAGACTTCACACTGTTCTGTAAAAAGAAGAATGTAAAATTCACTTCTTTGGAGTGAAAAAGGCAAAAATAATGACCCATAGAATAATGTGACATCTGACTGTAAGAGAGAGATGTTCTTCTGAGGTGTGTAGTATCTGGTTATCTCACTCAGATCTTGCTAGATAAAAGCATGTACTTAGGGTCAGTGTGAGAAACCGTGTTTATTATTTACCTGTTTCATCTCCACAGAGATGGAGCCTGTCTGCTTCCCTTTTAGAGGCAAAATGGATTAAAGTTTGGATCCAAACCAGAAGAAGTAGGTGCCATTGGCAATCTGATTAGTCCAAGGAGCCCCTCCCTAGCCATCTGAAAACAAAAAAGAGATTTTGCCAGTAGTTTCTCAGCCACGTAAATTGTGCTACAGAGGCCACTTGCTTGACTATGCTGAGTGTGTTTCAAGAGAGAGAGTAATTTAGGGTTTCAAAACCATTAGGAAAGGTCAGAGCAGGTAGTTGTACTTGGAGGCAGCTCGGCAACAGCACTGTGGTTGAAGAGCATGTACTACAGTGATCCTAGCTCCACATTGTTTCTTCAGTCTGGAGATAAGCCTGATTTCTCTCGCATCCTCATTCTGGATGGGTGCAGCTCCCTGTCTTGCACAGAGGAAGCTCATGATGAAATAAGGGGTGATGTGTGGAAGCGGGGGGAGACCTGGAGTCCAAACCCTCTGGCTGTTCTCATGACTGATCTACAGTGTGTAAACGTTGAGACAAGGTAGCGCTATGTAGTTATATCCCTTTTTGGCTGTAAGCCCTTGTGTCTCCCATCAAACCGGAGTTTTGTGGAACAATCTTCCCTTTAGCCACGATACCAGCATAAATACCTCTTAATTGTTCCATCCTATCAAATAATGTGACTGTTTCCTCTGCAAGTTCACAACCATGTGGGTTCTCTCATACGTGTTTGTTCCCCCTTCTTCTATCAGCGAGTCGCTTCTTCCTTGCCTTGCTCCTCTTCCCACCATCAATTGACAATTAATGCTTCCATCTCAGGTGGTGCATTAGGTGTCTGGGTGACTGGTTTGTTGAAACCATGGCACTAGAAGTATTTAGCACTGAGAACTATTTGTTTCACTTGGTGCTGTCATTTTCAGAAACACACTGAGAAATAAAAGCCTTGCCAGTGTATCCTGTGGCTCAGTACAACCAAAGTCACCTTGTTATCAGTAGCAGAGAAAGCTTGCATGAGTCTTATTTCAGACAGGGGATGGTGCAGTTCTGTAAGAGCCAATCAAACATAAAAGATAAAGGATTCAGGAGAGAGGAAAAAAGGATTAAAACCAAGATGCAGATTTCATTGTATGTATTCCTTTTACGAGGTTCTAAACATCAGGGAATCCCTTTTGTTTCCTTGACAGATGTTTGAAAGGTGAATGAAAATTGCTGTATCATTTAAAAAGTAATCCTATTTGAAATGTATTTTTCATCCATCAAGAAATTCTATTACCATGAGTACTTAGCAACTTGTTTTACGAGCAGTCTGAGATACTTAATAGAGCTGCTCAGATTATTTCAATACATCATGCCCCCAAATTAGGAATAAGAACAACATCAAAGTATAATTATCACTTATTTTGAAAGTCTTTGGAACCCAGAAGTATATTGCAGCTCAGTGCCTGTTGTTGCATCGTTTTTCCTGCTTTGAGGAAGGCAGTATGTATACTCCTGATGTGCACTACAGCAGTTACACAGTGTTAAAAAATAATAATACTTTTTAAACAGTCCCTTTTTAAACGGCTTTTTTTTTTTTAACTGGCTATAGCACATTTCTAATTTATTTAACTTTATGCATTTATTCATTGCAAACTAAGAGAAAGTGGTGGATTAAAAGATGTAATGAATAGAAAAGTTAATCCCTGATTGTTTTCATCCAGCCTGCAGCTGTCTGTGAGTAAATGAGCACAGCAGATTTAGGAAGCATTTGCTCTACGGAATTTACTATGGCTTCTATAGGATGGAGGTACAAACCCCAATCATATATGTAAGAATATTGAAGCTTTCCTTAGGTACAGATATGCAGATATTAAGTACGTTGCAGGCTGATAATCCTTTGACTTGGATAACCTATTTTTAACTCTCCCTTTTGCCTTGCTTCTTTGTGATGAGATGAATTTTCAGATGGATTAAGTGACATGGGTTGTTCTTCTTCAAGTGAACAAGGTTTGTTTTGATATTGTGCATCTTGTCCTTCAGCAGCTCGGAAGCTCCAGGCAATAGAATTCTTTAGTTTTATTTTTGTTTGCTTTTTGCTGTAGAGAAATGAAACACGTTGAGCTGGTGTGCGAGTTTTGGGTAGTTGATCAGCAGCCTAACTAATACTTGGATACTGTTGCTAGGCTTCGAGTCAGAGTTCCTGTATTCCTCTATAATTATGCAGAGATATGTGTATGTGATGGTTTGTCTGTGCTTTCACATGGATTTTTTTCCTTTTTTTTAATTGAAAATCTGCTAATATGGTAGGCTTATCCTTTATAATACACATATTCCACTCTGAGCAATTGCTTTTAAATAAAACATTTCTCAAGTATGAATAAAAGTGATTATTTTTATTGGGATTGTGCCTGTAAACATCTTAAACGTGCATTTTATTGTAGAATAAGCAGAACAGGTCTCTCACAACACAAGGATATTAGTTGTTTTATGGTAAAATTGCTTTTCTAACCCATTTTCTTTAATTAGATCAGAGTGATTGAGGTCAGCAATCTTGGTTTTTCAGCTGCAAGTGTTTCTGTTAAATGCTAGCCAGCCCTCTGACTCTTCTGTTTCTTTATTTATTTGGGTTTGGGGAACCGTTCAGTAATTTCAATTTTCGTAAATCAAACCTGTCAAGTTAGGGGAGGTCATATTTAGAAAGATAAAAGCAGAAACAAGAAAAGGCAGGAAATGAAGACTTAAAAATCTACAAACCTGTCAGCAGCGTGCGATGCTTGCTCTATTTTTATCGCCCATTACTTAATAGAAGCAAAAGGGATGCAAACACATATTATAGCCCTGTGTATTTCTCATGTGAATGTGGATAACACGAACTTGTTTCATAGGCTAGCAGGCATTTTAATGTGGAAAAAGAATGATATTGGTGGAATTGGGATGACAAAGACACGGAGATCTTCACTGCCCACATTTTAAATGCATGTGGTTTGGTGGATTGTAATCCTCTGTTCCCTTTTGCAGTTTCTTTCAAATGTCTCTTTTATTTTAATTGTTATTATTTCATTGTAATTATTTTACTTAATTATATCTCATGTCCATAGGAAAAAAAACGCCTTTATATTAATGACACGTAAGCTGGGTTACAAGCAAAGGAATACTGATTGATATGAAATAGATTTTTTGCTATTATTTATCTGTTTTTCTCCAAAGGGTTGCAAGGAATAGAATATCGTATGCTCAGTCTTGCTAGCTGATAGCAGATAAATTGGGAAAACTGGGAATTGTGAGCTCTTAATGTAATTACATACCAAAATGTAGGACAGGGCTTGAAAAACTTACAGTAGTTTTCTTTTTCCCTTTGATCACAAGCAGTTTTTTTTGTGTATGTATTAGTAAATTCTGCAGGAACTAGTTTTAGTTCAAAGTTTAAACTGTATTTTCTGAAGTTGATTATTATTATTATTGGCTTTTGAACTTTGAGGTATTTTGGGCTTACAACAAACTGCATGCAGGGTAGCACAAATTCTGTAGTGCGTGGTCATTGCCTGTGAGTTCTTAGGCTTACCCTGAATTTTGAGCATCCTTGTCTTGTGATCTGCTTGTTTTGAATCCATTTGGTTTAGTTGTTCTAGAGTTGATGACCCCTTCATTAAAGAGACCTATCTTGTTTGTAACACCAGTATGTCTGGCTGTAGCAACGGGATGCAGAGCATGGATGGGTCTTCCCAACTGTACTGTGTCTGTGCCCACATTTCTCTTATAGAGCTACTCCTTCCTTAACGACAAGGAGCTGATCTGAACTGGTAGAGAGGAAAAACTCTGAGGAGGAGAGGCAAAACTTGAATGGAGGTCTGAATTGAATATAGGAAACTACCATGGATTTTGCAGGTTTTATTTCTGTTGCTGTTCCATCAGCATTGTTTTAAGCACCTTTAAGCACTTCTCACAGGCCTGCTAAAATCTCTTTCCCTAAACTTTCTATAATGGGGTTTGGAACTAGATGAGCTTTGAGGTCCCTTCCAACCCAAACCATTCCAGGATTCTGTGATAATTGTGCTTTTTAAAGAGCATACTTTGGAAGTATGTGATCATTGCAGTCAGGATATATAGGCCAGGTTGGATGGGCCTTTGAGCAACCTGGTCGAGTAGAAGGTGTCCTTACCCATGGCAGGGGGTTGGAAATGCATGAACTTTAAGGTCCCTTCCAACCCAAACCATTCTATGATTCTCTATGGTCTATATAGGTCTTTGTGTAACAACCCAGGAGGGTTTGGATGGCAATACCAATATTAGGATATTAGAGGGTCCACATCTAGTAAGGGAAGGCAGGGAGCCTTCAATGCAACTCTAAGGGATGAGGCAGCCCAAAAAGGACTACTACAGAAGAAAAATTGTTTGAAGTGTCACACAGAGAATTCTGGTATTCCTGAAAAGTTAATGTATTTTCTGTACATCATTTTTTCAACATGAGCCTCAAGAGCTCTCTAAGATTGTGTCAAGCGGATTTCACACAGTGCAGTGAAGCCAGGTCAAAAATAGAGGTAAGACAAATGGAGAAACAGATGTGTGCAGAACCCTGTGGCTTTCTATTTCCCCCATTTACAATGGTGAGAACACAGGGAAAAGAGATGAAAGAACATGAAATAAATGCTAGAGTTAAAAAAAACCCCACAACCAAACACAACAGGCAATATAGAGATTGGTAAGAATAGTCAGGAATGCTTCCTGAAGAAAATTCTCGTGTTTCCCCCAGTAAATACAGAGATGGACTTGAAAAAAACCCCAAAAAGAAACCAAAAAGAAACTCTGAATGTAATGTAGGTCCTTATGCTGAGCACTTCATCACAAACCTTTTTATACACCCAGTAATTTCCTTTATATAATTAGGCTATGAGTAGATTGCAAAGTTAAGACTGAAGGCATAGGGGTGGATTTGTAACTTCTGAATATGTGGATTTTTTATGTGCCAATGTGGATCTTAATTGTTGTGCTATAGAAAATAATTAGGTTCAATGTGACTCCCATTTGGAGAAAGAAACAACTTCCATGGAGTAATTGGATTTGGATGGGGATAGCCTTCCAAATGCAGAAGCAATTTAGTTATGTTGCCAATCGTATAAAACAGCTATTTGTATGGAAACCCCCCTGTATCAACAGAAACCTGAGTATTTGTGTGAGTTTAGTGATTGCAAGAGTAGATTTTTTTTCTTTTAGATTGGTTCAAATAATCTTTTCAGTAATTGCTGATCTGCTCCATTTGAACAGATTTGTTACACTTCATTGACTCCCTTAACTTGGAACTCCTCTTTGTATTATGCTAAATTTATATTTACATGATTTTTAACAGCTAAACATAACAGTTTTCTTTCAAACTAGCTTATTTATCACAATAAAGTTGACATTATGTATTCTGTTCAGTATACAATGGTTTGGCAATTTAAGAGTTGAGGCTTCACTGAAGAAATTTGTTTTGATATCTTCTGCATAATCTGATCTTCATAACAAGGTATTAATGTCAGAATGTTCATGAAAATGGATCTGGTAATATGCAGTGTCTTGAAAAGGAAATAGTATCCTCGTAGAAGACCATTTGTTGTCAAATTACAGATAAGGCTTGATAAAGGACTTGTAATGTGTAATATTTCACACTGTACCTCACACTGTTGACAATATTTCACGCTGTTGCTGTTACTCCATTTATATCTCAATCTCCTGGGCTGTGCCCGAGTTGTCAGTCTTTCCCTTGGATTATGGGATAAACTGGATCTTTTGCAGTCAAGGTTAAACAGGGGAAGTTCAGGTTAGATAGAAGGAAGAAGTTCTTCCCTGTGAAGGTGCTGAGGCGCTGGCACAGGGTGCCCAGAGAAGCTGTGGCTGCCCCATCCCTGGCAGTGTTCAAGGCCAGGTTGGACACAGGGGCTTGGAGCAACCTGCTCTAGAGGAAGGTGTCCCTGCCCATGGCAGGGGGTTGGGGCTGGCTGAGCTTTAAGGTCCCTTCATCCCAAACCACCCTATGATTCTATGATCTTCAGAATAAATACTTTCTGAGTATTTAAATCAGATCTCCTTAGGATCTTGGACAGAGTTCCCAGGGAGTCCAAGGCAACTGGAGCGACTTGAAACTTTTCTGTCATTCCCTTTGTACTTTGATGAGCTGGTGTTTGGAGATGTTATTTTTCTTTATTCTTCCTCTTTTGTTTCATTGCCAGATGTCCACTTCATTAACAGAGGAAATGTCTTAGAAGACTTTTCTGTCATTTGCAGTGTAAGGGCAGCTGAATCAGGAGGATGTCTTGTTCACTGGTTTCCATGGTTCTCTCCAGTCACAAGTGACAGTCCCAAAGGATGTATATGTTGGTTTTGACAGTAACTGGTTTTTAAGGATATTGGAGAAATAATTACTTTGGAGTTATCTGGCTTAGTCTGCTTTTAGGAATAGTTGAAAATGTAAGAATCTCTCTGCTCCTTCCCTGACACATGGATGGTCAATGGACATCTTCCCTCTGGATGGCTGCAAGTACCAGACTGGGCTGTGCACTCCCGTCTCCTACAGTCTGCCCAGGGCACACGCTGGGAATCCTACTAGTGCGCAACAAGGTGGTTTTCTCAGTGAATCTTTCTTCTGGGTTGATTTTTTTCTTATCCTTTCTATGTGTGTCTTGAAAAATTCACTTACAGGTTTTGAAGTCAAAACACTTATTTTCTGCCCCATTTTCAATGTAATGCTGCTGAAAGAGTTGTTCAGAATTTTTCACGAAAGACAGAATTATGATACTGTCTTGATTCAGAAGAGGTTGCAGAGTAAATATTACCCAGCAGAGTGGCTGTAATTGGGTGAAATCCATGCTGAATGAAAAGGACAAAAGATTTATTGAATTGAAGAGGCAGGAAGACTTATGGCATTAAGATTGTATTGTTTGTATGTGTGTAGGAGTATCTCTGGTTGTCTGTTAATTACATATTTCTACCAACTTCAATAGATGAGGACTTCAGAACCCCAGTAAAGATGCCATGTTAAAGCTATCATCCTAGCTGTCTGGCTTTCAGAAAAAAGGAAACTAGGAACATAAAGTGCCCAGATTTTATTCTTCCTCCTACAGGATTCTCTTATGAAAAAAACCAACCCATTACTTGATAAATTTCTGTTCTCTATATATAATCTTTTGTATTATAGCATTTCCTACTTGGTAAACTGCCTCTTACATCTCTTTGGAACATCTGAGAGAGCAAAATTTAACATAATTCTGTCATGTCTTTTCAGTTTTAAATGTGCCTTATCAAATCTGCAATTTAACACCATTTATTTATCCTGAAGAAATTATTTGTGTCTCCTGAAAAAAAGCCTTCCAAGGACAGGCTGACAACTGGCTGCTTTCTTCTCTCTCTTTCCTCTAACACCCAGCCACTACTTCCTGTAGCATTTCTGGGATTGCAGGCACCAAGGTACAGGTGTATTTTGACCTCAGGGATTTTAGCAGCCTAAAATTAATGTTTCATGTGTGTTACTTAAACAGAGGAGATTTAGGGTAGATATTAGGAAGAAGTTCTTCCCTGTGAGGGTGCTGAGGCGCTGGCACAGGGTGCTCAGAGAAGCTGTGGCTGCCCCATCCCTGGCAGTGCTCAAGGCCAGGTTGGACACAGGGGCTTGGAGCAACCTGCTCTAGCGGAAGGTGTCCCTGCCCGTGGCAGGGGGTTGGAACTGGCTGAGCTTTAAGGTCCCTTCCAACACAAACCATTCTGTGAGTCTATGATTTCACTTGTTCTCTTCCTGCATGTCCCATCTCTCTGAGTGTGCCTGAAGAGATGAGAGTCCCGTAGCCCCCATCCCACAGAGAGAGGCCCTGTCTCGTGCTGTACACCCTGATCCTGTCTCTCTCTCTTTGCCTTCAAAAGGAAACCAAATCCCTCCTGCACGTCCACATAGCACTTGTCCAGATGTCCGGGGTCACACCTTGCATGAAATGCAAAGAGGCCCTGAGTCCCCAGCAGTTTCTGTGTTACTTCAAATTTATCTTTACCCTTCTTTTAAGGGCTAAGCTTTTTATTTTGGGTCAAAGCCGGGCTTATCTTGCTGGCTTCATTAACACTCTGGAGAATGCCAGGTGCTAAAGAGCTCTATTTTTGCTGCACAGATCAAGTGTGTCTAGTTTCTTGTGGCCTATTTTTACATATTTCTTCATTCTATGACTAGGAAAAGCTGTGAAGGGAACAAAGAGATTGCGAATAGCCAGAGCAAACTGCTATGATATCATTACAGGAAAATAAACGGGAGGCTATATCTGTGAGATTTCATTTCTGAGAGGGCATGGAATTAAAATTAAAGGCAGGAAATGATATATATATAAAAACAAATAAAAAGCAGAATACTACATTTTGTTAGATCTATTTCATCTGTCAACTGACTATTTCCAGATAATGTTATCAAAAATGCTTTTAGGCTTTTAAATAAAGGATTCTCAAGTACCAAGGGCTCAGAATTTTTCTCCCTTATCCACAGGTGTTGCAGGGCATTCTGATTTAACATTCAGTATCAAGCAGTTGTCTGCAGAAGGTGAGGAGGTGCTGAGGAACCTGATGGCTCTTTCTCCCCAGAGGAAGCAGCACATGATCTGCTGGGGGTGTGGGCTTGAAGCCAGTGGTCTCCTGTCTTAAAAGTGCGCAACTGGCCAGGCTATGGGGAAGTGGTAGGAGGAAAGGAGATGCTCTGGTCCTCAGTGCAGATGCCAAAGGGACTCTGATGCTGACCTGGCTGCAAAGGGCAAGGGCTGGGATATTGCTTTGTGGTAATTGATGTACAGTTGGTATTGGTGGGATGGAAACACAGGAAAATAGCAGAGAACCATGCATGATGACGTGCAGCGTAGCAGTAGGGCAAAAAAAGGTTCCTTAGACGAAGCTAACCAAACAATTTCAGTCCTCCCCATAGATCCTTTGGACTTTTGGACACTTGCCTTGTTCCCTAAACTCATTTATTCAGATGTCTTCATAAGCGATGGATGCACATTCTTACATGTGAAGTTAACCAAGAGACAAAAAATGGAAGAACTGGTTGGACATTGGTTATTTCAATTAAATGAAAGCAAACTTGTATTAGCTAGATTCGCCATATAGAAATTCTTTGGATTTTCACCACAGGACTGTGTTTTTCTTGTTGTAAATAATGCAGTCATCTTTTGGGGTTTTTGGTTGTTTTTATTGCTGTCTTGGTTGCGCATAGTGGGAGAACATCCACTTTCTTGGTTGGATGGAGAAGGGTTTCCCTTACATCATCTTTACTGACAAAAGCTAAAGCTTGGAGCCAGTCTGCCTCCAAAGGGAGTGGAGGTTTCTCTCAATGTGTCTGCACTGAAGGATTTTTTGGTCTTTTTTTAGGTAAGAGAAGATCTAGTTGAGTCAGAATCCCTGTGGGTTAACAGTGCTTCCCCTCCTTCTGTGGAGTACAGGTTATGAGCTGAGAAAGTACATTTCAGAAGTGGCGTAATTTAATGCAATTAAGCATCATTTCTGGCATGTCCAGAGATGTGGAGGGAGTAGTCAACTTCTTGACTGTATGGTGGACTTTATTATATGACACTCCCAAACAGAATTTAGGATTTGTTTGTTGATTTACTTTATTATTTCTTAAAAAAAAGAATTATGGAATTATCCCAAAGATAATTTGGGTTTAGGGCTCCCCCTTGTTTAAGGATCTGCCTCTTTGCTGCAAATAACTGGAAGTTAAAAGGATGAAGAGTCTGTTACTAAGTCTGGGGTGTTGACGGAGGTTCAGGGAACAGGGTCCCTGCGCGAGTGATGCTCGGGTCGCTATGGTGACGGTGCTTTGAACACTGGCACTGCATCCCACGGGCTGGAAATGACCCCTGTGCCTGCTGTGGTACCCAGGAATCACCCTGCCCTGAGGACAGTCAGAGTTTGTTTTCCACCCATGGTTATGTCTCAGTAATCAGTCACAGTTTATTCTGTGCCAGCTGATGAGGGAAGTGTTTCCATTGATGGGGGAAGTTTTCCTGGTGTCTAAACTCTGTTATGCAAGTGACAAATCGTGTTCAGCATTAAAGAAGTGTAAATCTGGATAAAAGCCACATGAATTATTGTGGATTTAGGCTAGTGCCTTATCTTAGGGTGTGTTTGGGTTTCCTCTTGGAGAAGAAAAAAGACAAAATCTATTAAGTCTTTTTCTGGCAGCTGGTGGACTGTGTCCTGTGCAATCTGAAATATTCTGTGTGATTAAAATATCTGCTTCTCTTCTGGCTTGAATCTTCTAAGTGAAAAAATGGAGTAAGGACTTGTTTAAAACCAAAGATTCCCCATGTAGCTACATTTAGTATTTGGTGACGGCATGTTCTTGACATACCATGGTAAGACTATAATATGCTTCTGATAGCCAAATGTTGATCCAGTGCTATATACAATTAAAATCTAAAATGGTTTGATTAATACTGGGTTCATGTACAATAGCAGTTATGCTGGTTTCTGAAACAGTAAGTTACACTGACATCAGCCTTGTATCTAGCTTTTATAGATTATACCAGCATATGGCTTAGACACTGTTACCATCCCTAACACAACAGGCTCTAATTTTAGATCGTCCTTTACTGGTTACAGCTAAATTTTTTTTGCCATATACTTCTTTTTCTTGAAGAAAAGTAAAGGTTTTTTTTTTGTTGTTGTTGTTTGCAGTGTTTTAATAATCATGCTCAAGTCCATTAAGCGTGGTGGAAACTAGAAAGAAATAGGAAAACAGTGAGTCATTAAAATACATGTTGTGGGGGATGAAATTCTCTCTTCTGGTTGAATTGCTTCCAGGCAATAAGGAAAAGTCAGCCAAGTATCATGTCATGTTAAAGAAGTCTTAGAATTTTGGCAAGTTATTTACTGGTGGGTAAATAATCCTAAAATAATCTTTGGTACATGAGGGGTGCCTGGAAGGGGTTGGGGAAGCAGGGCAGGAGGATGCAAGTGGCACTGGTGTAGTGTGGAGTTACCTGACCGACAGTGAGCACCAGCGTTTCCTAACTCTCATGTGAGCCCTTGTCACCCAAGGTTGGCATTTTACTCAGTTGTTGCAGCGAACAGAGCAGTTTAAAGAGGCAAAATGTTCAAGTCCAGGGTTTGTTTCATGGGGTGTCAAGTGAGTATGCAGATAGATCATTATCAAATCATTATCATTAGACCTCATGATCGAATAAAGAGCAGCCTATGCCTCACCTTCCTAATAGACTTCTGTAGATGGAGCATTACAAGACATGGGTTTTAGTCAAGACAATTCACATATATACTCTGACCATTTTTGTTTCTTGATAGAGCCATTACCCTTATATTAATCTCATACAAGCTACAGGGTGTCCTTTTCAAACAGCTTTCATATTTCTCTGTTAAATAACATTTTATAGGTTGCTTACTTGTGATGGGGCAAGATGTGAATAGATGTGTTTAAAATGATAAAATTCCCATCTGTAGTTAAACTTCCTTTATCATTAGATGAAGAATCTTTTCTGCAAAGCTGAAGATCTTTTAATTGCATAAACTGAATACAGAGTCCAGGTTTACACATGGATAAAATAAAGGGCATACATTTTTTTTTTCCCCTCCCTTCAGACATGTAGAAAAATCAGTGCAATTAGCACTGACCCTGAAGAAGCTTGAAATCAAAATCAGGTCTCTAAGGTTACTCAAGATTTTCTCTTTTAACACATGTGGATTTGGGATAAGATCAGTATAGTTTATATGTGAAGAGAGACGCCAGTTCTGAATTAATTGGCACACTATTTTGGTACCTATTTCATCTTCTTTTCCTAGAATGTCATTTCGTTGTAGATGGATCAGCAATAGAAGCACACGAGATCTCAGTATTGAACCTAAATGAATAATCTGTTTAATTAAGGATCTTGAGTACATGTGTACAATGTGTTAGTGATATAAAATTACTTATCGTAAAGTATTTTTTAAATTTCAATTCATGTTAAATTTAGGAGTTACTTTTGGCTAACAAATGCCTCCAGACAGTCTGTGGAAAATATAATATAATAGAGAAAGCATCATGTTTAAAGTACAGAGGATCCTGAAAGTCAGGGGTTAGTGTCCTTAGAGGATGTGTTTGTGCTTGGTGTTCCTGGAGGAACGCTTAGATCTCTCTGTGGAAATCTTCAAGAAGGCACCAGGAAAGGAGAGTTTTGGTCTGGATTAGAAGAACATTAAAAATGTCTTGGTAATATTCAGACAGTGAGAGCCAAGCCCTATTCTCACTGGCTCGGGGTCCTGTTTCCCTTTACTAAGTGGTGTGTTGTCACTACACAATCCTTACAATACAGTGTAGTTATCATGCTCCACATATTGCTCCAGCAGATCTAAAGGAGCAAATTTAACTGAAAATCCATGAAGGGAAATACAATTGATCTAGAGCTGCCAGTGTAGTGCTTTATGTCAGGAAGGACTACAGAAATACATGATCTTAATGGATTTTTTGCCACCTGGAGTGAGGCAAATCTGATGTTTTAATACCTTATTTTACACTTTCTAATTTTCCAGTTGTGACACAGATGTTTTCTGTTGTAATTTGTCATTCTGTAATTTCGTGAAAGCAGGTCTGGGGTTGCCAACAGAGATTTTGGGTTCAACCAATTGTTGAAATAAATAACTAGTTGATTAAATCTGTATTTTCCCTTGGAAATGTCTTGTCTGAAAAAGAAACAGCAGTTTCCTTTGAATTGAAAACTGTTTTGCTGTTTATAATCTGGGGGAGGAAAACTAAATGCAAAGAGTGTAACGAGAGGGTTAAAGCTATTAAATTCTGATAATGAACATTAATGCATGGAGTTTACAATCACCCGAGTATGCCTCGATGATAATAAATTCAGACACATGGAAGTAGTTCATAATATGAGATTTATGTAGATTTCATGGAAAATTTGTCCAGGGTAATTTGTATACACTTGGAAAAATTATGCGTGTTTCTGCTGTTCTCATTAGCTTGCGAGCAATGGTGTCTGACTCCTTCGCAGCTAAACTGGCCTTTCTGTTTCCACATGATTCTTAATGTTTCCTGTTGTGTATTCCTAAAGATAATAAAATGATTGTCATAAATCATGGTCGAAGATACTCCTCACTGAAAATGTAGATTGTGACAGCAGTAACTTCTTTCCTCGTTGGAAATATTTTGTACATAACTTTAGATTTATTTTTATGCCTATTGTATGTGTGAAGTTTCATAGATAAGAATGCATATAACTGTAGTCAGTGCTGCAGTAAGCGCAGGCTTTAAGAGGTAAAAATCATCCTTTCTCAGGTGTGTGCTGAAGAATCGACCTTTACTGCTAGGGAGTGAGAATCTATTTTAATCCAAATGAAGGCAGTTCCTTCTCAAAGCACAGGCACAGGTCAGTGCTTTTCCCAGGGAAAGAGGCTGGATTTCAGGCTAAGTGGCACCAAAGACGGGGGTTGTGATGATTTGTGTGGCTCCCACAGGAGTCTCCAGGCTGGTGTCGGGAGTTGTGAATGATCCTCATTCTTAACTGCTTTCCCTTGATTTGCATTTGCTTCTGAGCTGCTTAACCACTGGTAGATTATTTCCATTTTCCTGCTGAATAATGCATGAGGGTATATAAGTGGATGTTCCTTGGCTGAGTGGGCTGCAGATGAAAAGTGTCAGCTCCTTTACAGCATTAATGTGCATTTTTTTTCTCAGGTTAAAGCTGTAGAGAACCTAAATCTGCTTTTTTTGGATAACTCCTACAAATGCCAAAATATTGGCAATATTTGCTTTTTCTTTTCTGTTCCATTTGAATACCTGTTATTACAATGAAAAAGTCAGTTGCCAATTTTCCACTACAAGCATATTTTCCTTGGGACTCCCCTTCAAGATTTCCATGTTACGTTGTTGTACCTTCTGCTGAAGCTTCCTGAAGGCTATCAGGAATGGGGTTTTTTGGTTGGTTTTGCTGTCACTAAAGTTAATTTGTTTTACCAACTCTGGACACTTGATTCCTTCTTGCAACTCCTTCTTGCTCTAGTATATCCCAAAAGGATAATTGAAGTATCCTCTGCTGCACAAGCAACCTTCAGACACAGATCCATACAGTTCTTGTGTACAGTCTGTGCAATGTTTCATGTAGGAGATTTAAACACATTGAATGCAGTAATAATTGAAGGAATGCTTAAACCCACCTATCATCCACGTAGTAGGAAAACCTCATTAATTTACTAAGGGGCATTTGGGTATCTTAATGTACACTCATTTCATTCCCTGAGGTAGGCAGATCTTTTCTCCTTTTTCAGCTTATTAAAAATATCCTTTTATATTCCTTAATACTAGAAAATCAAAGCACACCCATTACTCTTGTTTGCTTGTGGTTAGGGAACTTGTAATTCTGGGACATCTATTCAAGATAATAATTTGGTCCCTTAAACATCAAAACTCTGAGTCTTTTGTCATAGGCCATTCTAAACCAAATCTTTAATTGGGATGGTGAAATGTGAAAACTTCCAGGGATGTATCTGACATGTCACATACTTTGGAAAATGGTGTTTGATAGGAGAGTCCTGTGGGAGTGTGGTTAGAAAGAGCTTTCTAGAATAGGGAATCATGCTACTGAACAAAACTGCCTTATAACATCCATCATGACCAAACTTCCCAACTGTAACAATATCCCTTGAATATATAGACACTCAGACACGAACTGTAGATAATTATAGTGTAAAATAATGCTTTTAAACTAAACTTAGGCTGACATTTCCTAAGATAAAAGGTTGAAAGTGTGTGGAATTGTAGGGGTTGTATAGGAAACACGGCACTGAGTTGTGCAAATAGTATAATTTAATAGCTATGAAAACAGAATTCCATAAATATTCAAAACCAGTCCTATGGGTGTTTTGTGGACTTTTTATAGTATTTGATGTAAAGATGCAGAGAAACTGCTTCGCAGAAATGCACCTTCATAGATGGGCTCGTGTCAGGTTGTACAACAGGAATTCTCAAAATATAACCAAAGAATAATAAGAGGAAGAAGAGAAAAAGTATTTTGAGGAGATGGAGCTTAAGTTTGAAATAATTACAAAACCTGCTATACAAGGTGTTTTCCAGAAGGATAAGTGATGGGTTTTGTGATGGTGATTCTGCTCCTGAGGCAGGGAGGGGGGGTGTTAATGTCTTGTTCATCACTACACAAAGTGGTCCCTGACTCTCTGATGTGTCACTCCAAACACTGCACTTAAAGCAGTCTTATTCAGAGTTCCAGTTGTATTGCTAAGATATTCCAGTCTTCCAAACCCTGTGTCACCATCCTCTGCTATCTCTAATCACATTTAACATTCCTTATTACATTCCATTACCTCATTTTCATTTCCTCATTTCATGTGCAATGTGGCAAGGACAGCACAGTAGTAGAAACTAAGAAAAACTGGAATTTGCTTCCTCATGTCCTCTAAATCCTTTCTTTTGTCCATGTTTCCATTTTCAAATCACTCCATCAGAAGAGCTTCGCTTCCATAAACTTCTGCTATCAAATTTTCCCCCTTAAAATCAAATTCTGACACCTAACTTCTTTTTGATGTTGCCTTCATTCCTTGCCCTTCTTAAAGGATCCTGCTTCCCATATCCAAGTAGAAGTCCCTGGAATCCGTTCCTGTCAGGTAAGGGTTAAACTGTGGTAATTTTTCTGTTTGGGGGCAATAGTAGAAAGGTCTGATTTTGGTGCTCTGATTCCTGGTGAAGGAAAATTAACAAAATACAAAGGTATTTTAGGAGCAGAGCTTTCCCTTAAGGAAAGCTTTAATGGACCCTTATTCTGTTGCCTTGAAGTTGTTTAAGTTGGCAGGAGATAAAGAGGGTCACTACTAAAGATTCTGGGCTCTAAATAACTCTGAACTCCACATTTGGGCCTCAGAACATTGAATGGACTAGAGAAAGTTTTTAGTGTAAGATGCTCATCATTGTGACTAATAGAATGACCTCTTCTTAATGTGTTTTATACTATGTCTGTGTATGAAATCATGTATCTAGAGTAGTGATTAAATGTTGTATTATCGCAGTCAGTATGGCAAACAGAGTGATCTTGACATGTTCGAGAGTAACACGCTCTTATTTTAAGAGTGGTGTTACTGTAGGGAGTACCGGATATTTATATTATCAAGGAAGAACAACACAGTTCTGCACCTCATCTCGCACATCTCTTACGGATGACATTTCAGCAAGGATTCTGTATCCAGGTATCCTCCTCTACATGGTCCTACCTTCCTTTTTCCTGAGAAAGCCAGTAACTGTGCAGCAGAAAAAGGACAGAAAATTTCTACATTGAAAAGGAATGTTGTATGGTATGGACCAAACCGGCAATTAAAAACTGCAAGCTGTCAGAACAATAGATTGAAAAAGAGACTAATATACATTAAGATTTATTTTTTTAAGGTACGTAATTACAGATTAAGATATACATTGCAATAAGTGGGGTAGTCCCCCATGGATAGCTGTCAGCGTACCTGTCATCCATCCCCTATAAAGTGTCATCCATTTAATTCTGATGCACTGTGCGTTTTGTTTTAAAACACGCTGATTTTAATATTTTTCATATGCAATAAATAAGATAGTCATTATGTACGAATATTTCTATGAATACAGATAGTGGGTATTTTAACAGGTTCTTTATAGAGAATGGTTCTTGCTCAATGCATACTGATATGGTACGTTATGTTACTGGTGTTTTAATGTGGTTTACAATTCAGTTGTGAACAAGAAGATTCTGAATTTCATTGAACAACATAGGCTGGATTTTTTTTAAAGTATTAAATAGCTGCTTAATTTTTATTCAAAGCCAAGAGAATTTGGGCCTAGAGATCCTTTTGAGCATCCTAACTTTGGAATTTAGTTGACATAATGGCCTTGATGCTGGCCTGAGATTTGCAGGGTGTCTGCAGGAGCCATGCAGCATTCCAGGGACTTTGCAATGTAGGAAGATGGTTGTAGAATATGTATGGCATGAGAGTTCTTGGAGGATGCCTACTGCAAGCCCACTTGTCTGTGGATATGTGCATCTGGGTCTATGCCTGTCCATTTCTTATGGTGCAGTGAGTGACAGAATCTGTTTTAGAGTAATTAAGGGCTCAAAACTTGAAATGAAATGCTTCAAATGCTTTAATAAAGCAACAAGAAATGTTGGATTTGTCAGAGTCTGTATTATCAGAAGTAAAAAGGAAATGTTAACCATACTGCAGTGTTACTTTAGGTGTACTTGCTTGCTCTTTTCTGTCACTTTAACTGTACTTCAGCTCTTTGTGGATCTGAGTTTCAGAACTGAGTGTGACTGAGAGTTTGATGCTGGATCAAAGGAAGTATTTTCAGAACTGAAATACGTGTTGGAGCAGTAAAAGCCACATTCCCAATTCACTTAAACCCAAACAACCTTCTTTTAAAATCATAGGGATGAATTAACCAGTACTTTTTCCATCATGGCTAAGACATAATTTATTCAGATGGCTTGTAAATGCTTGCACAGGATGTTTTGGAGGAATAAATTATATGGGATAGCCTTTGTATTGTTGTAGAATTTGCCTCTATTCTATATGGAGAACGTTTGAAGAGAAGTCAGTTAAACTCCTGGTGAGAGACATTCACTTAGAATAAATTTCATTACTCTCAGTTATCACTTATGTCTCAAAGGAAAACAAAATGCTCAGCGTGTACTTACACATTACTATGAGAAATCATCGGGATGTAGAGTCTGTTAGATTGGCATTTTTGAAGACCAGCAGTGCCTGGTAACCGCAATATTGATTGGGTTGACAGCTTTGAAGTTTGCCTATGCAGTGTTGACTCACTTGGAGCTGTTTACAAATTTCCAATAACACTTCTTTGATTTTGGAGAAGAGTTCAAGATCAGTGAAGTCAACACTTATAAGAACATGTTTCAGTTTGGTGAACCTCTGAAATATCATGCAGGGGCTACTCTGCTCCTTGTCCTACGTAGGAATTTGTTACCTGTGCCTGGAGACATGACGGGGAATCTCCAGTCTCCCACCATCATTTGCTCATAGTTCCCCTTAGTACTCTCTTCTCCATCTTTTCAAGTGCATTTTATGTTAGTTCAGCCAAAGTGATGCCGTGCTGTGGTAGGAATGTTTTAAGCCTTTCCCTTGAGCCCTAGCTAAAATATAGGAAGTTTTTGATGCACTTCCATTAGGTTCTGTTCAGTTCCTCTCTGTATAAAGTTACAATGTAGTTGCTTTTACAAAATTCCTTACAAAAATTTATTCAAACTGTGGTATAACTGGGATTACAGGTTGTCAGAATCGAATTGTGCTGCATTTTCTGCCATGGTTACAGCCTTTGTAATGAAATATATAGATGTACCATGCTCTGTTTTTATTAGAAGTTGGAAATTATCTTGAGGACTGCTCAGTTCTGCTTAGTTTTCTGACACTTTCTGTTCTTGTCAGAATCTGCCACAAATTGCTTCACAAGCAATTAAAGTCTCATGGGATCCTAATTCTGCTCCATCTTTACCTGACAAGATGTTCATAAACACACAGCATGGGGCATCACCTGAGATGCACCGAGAGCTGATCTAATTCTTAAAACTATGAACGTGCAACTTCATAGTTTTGCAACTGCAAGAGGGATTCATATGAAGTATTGAAATCCAAAATGCCCAAATGGGTTACAAAACCAATAAGCAATACTGCTAGTCCTGCTTTATAGATTCAGAGCATGGTTTGGGTTGGAAGGGACCTTAAAGCTCATCTGGTTCCAACCCCCTGCCACAGGCAGGGACACCTTCCACTAGAGCAGGTTGCTCCAAGCCCTGTCCAACCTGGGCTAATTTATATCTGCTAATTTATATCTCTTTAGCAGCTTTGAGCCAGGCTTAACTTAACTGATGGTTTAACAGTTCCCCAAGCCCAGCAAGGTCTTGTACCAGTCCTCCCTGCTCCAGAGGCACAGCAAGAGCAAAAGCGTGACTGACATGTCCCTATCTCCCAGGCAGCCCTGCCTGATGGAATGAGAAGCCCCATTGGGGAGCTCTGGTTTAATTAGCGCAGCTTTGAGTCAGCCCCCAAAGAAAGAGGCACAAAACTTGCCTTAAGTCTATTTTGTCCAGTTCTTTTCAGTGCTCATATGATAGAAATCTTAATAAATTAAAGAAGAAAGTTGAGCCTTTCAGAAGCTAATGAAGGCATGGTTTCATAACTAAGCTTTTGAGCTACTTGGACTGCTAAGGCTGGATAGTAACAAATCCTATTCCATTACTGAAAACAAGTGACAACTTACCAGTAACAGCTTCAAAGCTCTTAGCTGCCTTCTGTGTTTTCAGAGGCTTCTCACAGTGTGTAAGGGAGGTTACACCGGGGCATGTCTTTTGATATCGAATGACATTATGTAGTGCACCCATCACATTGCATCATCACTGAAATAAACACTGGTGAGGTCCTGTCTTTTCCTTACATTAAAGCTTAATGACAAAAAATTGGAATTGTGCAATGAAAACAAATGGATTCCTACTAGTCTTCTTTCTGTATTTGGTTTCAAAAGCCGGAGTAGAGAGAGATGGGAATGTTTCGTCTTTGCTGAAATTAGCAATCCTAATGAATAGTTATGAAAATTCAAAGCTTCACCCTTCGTAACCTCCTCGATCGGTTTATTTCTCAAAATATAGCTGAAGAAATTGGGTTTGCTGATGAGCTGGTGTTGTACAACAGCTTGCTGGATCTTATTTTCCCATCTTGCTTTCTTCTTGCAGCATTTTGTGTGGATATTTGCATCTTATTCAGCCTTCTAGATCCCAAGCATTTCCAGTTTCCCCTGGGAGAAGTTTGCATGTTCCAGTGCCCTTCATTGTTCAAAATCCAAACGAGTAGCATTTTGATGTCAGGGAAAGACATGACAGGATTGCCAAATTAAAAAGAAATAAATAAATGTGGGGATTCTTCTTTCATAATAAACCTTTTATGCTTGAATGGAGAAGACATTGAGGTCAGCACCCAAGCTCTCACATGGTTACAGTAAGTCACAGTGTAGTATGACATCTGCTTCTATGGCTGTTTTGGGACTTTATTTTGGTGGTGTGCTACTACACTGTGTACTTCTCTCTTGACATTGGCTTCTGTGTAATGCCTGTAGGGAATTCCAGCAGTGACTTGCATAGTTAAATCGCAGCAGTAGATTATTTAGTCACTTTAGTGTGATTTAATTATTAAGAAACCCTTTTAAGAAAAAGCCAGCTCCACAGAGACCTTTGCTAAAGAACCAAGAACCCTCCTTTGAGAACTGGTGGCTCTGGTCAGCAGCCCTGAATTTTGGATTACCTGGAATTTTTCAGCTGTGACAGGTACAGGAGCATCCTCTCAAGCTGCTTATAGGCTTTGGTGTCTTATTTACTTATCACTCAGCAAATTCCATTGGAATTACTGCGTGTTCTGATCATTAAAACATTACCTCTCTCTTCTTTCCTTTGCTCTCTTTTAGATAATTGTTTAATAATGTATATGACGAATAACTCAAATCTATCACTTCAAACAATATTTTATTAACAAAACCAGGCTTTTTATATAAAATACAAAATGCTCTTGCTGCCTACATGCACACGTATATACAGTGAGAAAAGCCTATGGCTGGTGTTTTATTTTCCGCATATATAGCTGTAAACCTCTGCAAAGCCCAGTGTAAATTGTGATGTTAGCTTTAGATTACAAACAGCTTCATTTAGGAAACCACACAGAAAAAGGTATTGCCTAAGGATGGAAAAATATTTCCCTGAGGAAACAAAGTGGTTGCTATGGGACAGAAAATTACCTAATGATGGCTCTTCACAGATCCATGCTACTGGGCAGAATGAGAATATTCAAGCCCCAGTGGGTGAAAACGTTGAATTTTCTAGGATATATCTGTAAAAGATTTCTCTTAGTGTAGATGTAGATACTTTGAAGGAAAAGAAAGCAGCAGGTATTTTTCCATAGGATACAGTTTAATTGTGTTTTCCTTCCAGTCCTCCTAGAATACTACGCAAATGAAACGTATTTGTTTAGTCAAACTAGCTTTTAAATACCTGTGAAGTGCAGCCCTTTTGGATGTTAAGTCATGATTTCTTAAGGTGTTTCCTCGTACACATAATGATTTTTTTGGTGTAATAATGTAATTCTGTAAATTTAATAATAACCCTCTTAAATGGTATTTTTAAATGAGGGCAATGCTGAAACACTGATGTTTGAAATGCTACCACACCAGTTCTAGAAGAGCCCTCAGCACCATCCTTTAACTAACCAAAGAGAACTAGAGACTGACGTGCAGTTGGGCTGTCTGGGGTGTGTTTGGCTGTGATACACGTTATGACCTATTGCAAACCTACTAATGTGGAACGGGTTATATGCCTGTGCCCCACTGAAGCGTGTCTTTCAGAACTGAACTAAATGGACCTAGATAATACACCTAGTGGTAAATCCGTCATCCCTTGGCAGCAGTGCGTTTGCGGTCACTTTTCGCTCTGTGGAGCAATGACATCCTGCCATACCCAGACGTTGTGTAGAGACTTCTCCAGTGGATCTGCGTGGAGTATTTTGAGTAAAGGATGTCTTGCTACGTCCAGTGTAATGCTCATTTTGCCAGACCCTCTTCAAAAGGCACACATGAACCATATTCCCTGTTGGTCTTTGGTCTGGGAATATGCCGCGGAAATGCTCAAGTTCAACAGTGCTTGCTGGATTTTGCTGCACTCTGGTGCTTGTGTTACTTACATGAATTACTTAGCACTTGTCATCTTCTTAAAAACTGATTTTAAGGTCCTTCCCACCTTGTTATGAACAGTAATTTTTAATGCCTCTAGATTAGTAATGAATAAGCTCCTTCCTAATGCTTGAGGTACATTACTCTGTTCTTGAATGAAACAAAAATTAAAGTTGTTTTATAATACCTGTTTTCATTCCTTTCATAACTCTATTTCCCTGACAAGCTCAAGGACCTCAGAGGTCTGGGTTCTCCAGAGAAATTTCTGCTGTCATCATGCTTGAAATTCCCACTGGCTGTGCCTGGCTTGCATGAATGCATACAAAATCTGCTGCTGCAGATCATCCTGCTTTTAGCATCAATAGCTAAGAATATGATCTGGCAATCTGATTAGCATTCCTGTATCCTCCCAAATTCCCTAAGTGTTTCTAGCACGTAGTATCAAGCTAGGTAAGTCTTACTTGTGCTGTTTAAAAACTTTTTCTGCATGTGCTGTAATTTGAGGCATTACTAAAATCCGCAGACCATTGAGACCATTTGCCATTGGGAGCTGTCATGATTTCTGTCCTTGGCATGTGCCTCTACGTCTGTTTGCTCAGAAATATCCGTCTATGGTTATTGCCATTAGTATTAAATTTCTGCTTTGTTTCAATTTCATATCTCCTTTTCCATGTTTTTCAGACTGTTTAAAGCTACTCCCTAAATTTTGTTTCATTGCAATCCTTAGATTCCTGTTTAACAACTTCAGCCATCTTTCCGAGTCTCCTTACTCCACTTCATCCATTGCAGGCATTTCAGGAGCCGTGACATTGTTTTCTGCCAGCCAGTTTCCTGAGCTACCCATCCTTTCATAACCTCTCTGTGCTGTTCTGTGCTTATGGGGTCTACTCATCACTGCTAATCCACTCTCTAGACCTTGGGGTTTCTTCTCTCCTCTTTTTCCTTTGTGTTTGCATGTCTTTTCTTTACAGTGTTCCCTGTTAAGTGAAGACGTGTTTCTTACCTGGCATTAACAGTTGTGTGTTGGGGGGTTTGTTCTGTCACTGACTCTAGGAACCGCTGCACTGGGTAGGTATTGAAAATGTATAATATTGATAAACGTGAACTAGTGATGTTGTAAAAGCCAAGAAAATGATTATCAGCCATAGAACTTTAGCTAGGAGATAGCTGCTTCCCCCCCACTCCCTTTTCCTGTAAAAGAGAGTGACAGAATAGGTAAAAAAGATCAATTAATTTGCTGCTGAAGCTTTTCCCAGCCATAACAGTGCACAGCAACAATAGCCCTGACAGTTCTGCCCTTTAAAGAACACAAATGAAGGTTAAGATCGGTCAGTAAGGCTTAATTAGTGAGATTCTAAAGCAAAATCCACATTGAGACAGAGTAAGGTGATGATGAAGAGAGAGAACCTGTATTTTATTTATGATGTTGCTTACCACTAGCAATATATCATTCAGAAAAGGCTGCCCATTCCTGTCAGTTAATGGTCAGATAGTCTCAGATAATCTCTTCTAAAAGAGCCAACAAACTTTTAAATGCTAAGCTGCTTGGGCATGTAAGCTGAAAAGGGCACTAAGGGAAAGAAACCCTGCCCATTCTTTTAGATAATGGACCAGTGGAGCACTAGTTAAAAATGAGTTTCCTAGCTAATATTGTGAATTCATCTATTGAAATATTGATGATGTTTGAATAACGAAATGGAAGGCTTCCTGGGTTGTTCTGTTCCTGTTGGAGTTGGACTCTGGAGACTGTGATTCACAGCGATTCCTGTCTGTGGCTCTGAAGTGTTTCACTTTTGTTCCACAGATGATTCCACTCCCTTAATGGATCAAAGCAGCACATTGGGTTTCTTAATTTATTTTGCAAAGTCTAGGTTACACTAGAAGACAAGGCAACAAGAGGTGTAGGGATGAACCATGCTACTTTAGATTGAAATGTGACTTGGGGTCATGACAGGCTGTGGGAGCTGCCCACCTTGCAGCTTACCTGACTGCTGGAAACCAGGGCTGTGCCCTGTTTTCTCTCTCCATTTGTGGGCTTAGAAAAGTCTATAACTATGAGTGTTCAAAGGAATGATCTGGGAAGAGATGAAATACTTTTGAATACCATCTATGCTTTTATACTGTTCTGGTTATATCCAACATGGGTCCATTTGTATTGCTCTATATCTGTCCTCTATCTTGCATCATTCAAATGTTCATTTCTTGACTGAAATTGTGGTCCCATTAGAGTCCAGAGCAAAAGATACACCGCTTTCACTGGGACTAGGATTTAAACAGCTGTGTCTTTATTCATGACTTGACAATCTGTAGAATACGAGGTGCATCTCTTCCAGTGTCACAACTCTGTGGATGGTGTAGGAGCTTGCTCAGAGCGTTTACTTTTTGTAGGCTTTCCTGCATAAATGTAAATCATTGATTAGTCACTCCTGCATCTTAATTATTTCCTGTATTGCTGTATGGTTTGATAAATCTTTATGTTAAACTGGTGTCTGGCGTTCAGAAACTGAGTAAGACTCGAGAAGAGGCTGTGGGAATTGCACCTTACTCCTTCGTGCAGTGAGCAGCATCCAAATGTACGCTGCTTCCTTGTTTCTGTGCAACACGACATGCACTTTCCTGACTCATTGAGTACTGTGCTTCCTAAACAGTAATCCATTTTCATTTCCTCATTGAAAATCTCTTTCAGATTATATCTCCCAGCTTCCCTGGGAATCACTGGAATTTCACTGCATTTTCTTCTATCTTCCAGTCCTTCCACTTCCATTTAGACTTTATTTCTTGACCTCAGATGTGTCCTGTGAGTCCCATTTATTTCTCCTCCTTCTTTTCTGCTGATATTTCCTTTGATGTTCCTTGCAGCTTCCCAACAGAAAGGAAAGCATGGTCCTAGCCAGGGGGACTTAGGGTGAGTCATTTCTACATTTCTTGCCAAATTCTTAGCCAGGAAAAATATATTAAGACTTTATGGAGAATTTACTCTTGCAGTTATTCTATAAAAGTTTTCCCCATATATTCATGATTTCTGTTTATTCTTGTTACATTTCCCCACCCTTCCACTCATCCTCGGCCAGCCCAGGGAATGCTCTCAGGCTCTCCTGACCTCCACTGGGAACACGACACAAGGGGCGTGAATAATCTTTGTCTGTGTTTCTGTCCCCCATTGCCACAGAGGTGTCCTGGGGGACTGTGGTCACCCGTTTGTTGTCTACAAGCAGAGGTTCCTCAGGAGCCAAAGCTGCTGGGTGCTGTTTGCAGGATGGCTGCACCACAAGTTCCTGGTGAAACTGGGTCTGGTATCCACTGGTGGAGCCAAAGGCTGGATCTTCCCTTCAGTTTAGGTCTATTACAAATGTTAGTAAATGAAAAAACATTGCAAGTAATTTAAATTTGCTTCTCTACTGAAGCTTCCTGATGCATCTGAAATACATATTTTATGTTACCCTGTTTTACATGTACTGTTTTCTTTTGATACATAGTGTATTCTTCATGCACTTTTTTTGCTTATAAAGATGTACTGTTTATTATTTAAAATTCTCATACCTGAAATTGTGCCCTGGAATATAAGAGTACAATCATCCTAACTTGATTTAGATGCTTCTGTAGGTGATGACCGGCTAGATCCTAGGTGGTGAGTGCCAAATGATCCTTCCTGTAATGGGAGTGCTGTTGGACACACATTGTAGTTATACATGTGTATAGGTAATGCTAACAGGAGGATTTCTCTCCTAAACACACATTCTGCAATGATTCTGACACATCAAGATCTGCACCTGAAATGCCATGAGTTAGTAGAGAACAACATTTGCAATTTGCTTATTCATGCAATTACTCTCCTTCCTGTGATCCCATTCTTTTTTAGGGATTGGGCATTGCTGTTTTTTTCCTGCCTTTATTTGCATCACTTCTTGTCTGGAAAAAAACAGAATTATTTTGAAACTTGAACACGGAAGTCAAATTTCATTGTAGTACTCATGATGTCCGGGGGTGTGACTGCCAAATAATATCCAGAACAGTTCTATTTTCATAGTAATGCTTTGGATGTCAGCCACGCGTTTTCCTCTGAATTAATGAATATCATGGAGCTCTACCACTGCTGCCAGAAACATAGGAATAAATGGTAATGTTTCTGAAATAGTATGTATATAAGATTAGGTTTTGATAACAGGTTTCAAGCTTGCACCTTCTTTATTCTTTCACTCGGTCTTATTTACCTCCTCTGACTTACTAGCTTTGAGCAACCTGCTCTAGTGGAAGGTGTCCCTGCCCATGGCAGGGGGTTGGAACTAGATGAGCTTTAAGGTCCCTTCCAACCCAAACCAGTCTGGGATTCTGTGATATAAACAAGAGAGTTCTTTTTTATATTCTTGTTATAGAGACTCTAAACTCAGCTGTGAGTGCACCATCTCGTAACTTCATCTGCGGGCAACATCAAGAAACAGGCTACACTGAGGTGAAAAAAAGTCTTCCCTCAACAGTTACAGACATTGTAAAATGTGAGTGATAATATCTTGAATCAGAGGTAGGCATAGTGTTGTAATATTACTTTAATTATTGATCCACCCCAAAAGCTCTTCAGCGAGCAAGCTTTCCTTTCTCAATGGGATTAACCACTGAGAACATTACAAATGCTGCAAACACCTACATATTTGTACAAAGATAACCCCCTGTTACAGCAGATTCATCCTTTTTTTATCCTTTCTTACTTATACCAGCATGATTCATTAACAGTTATTTTTGAGATGAATAAATGTAGCCTACTAATATAATTTAAAATACTGTTATTTTAATGAATAAGTCAGCAGTGTTTTAGTTTCTTTTAACCACCAAATAACTAAATGGAACTAAGGATAGTGAGACAATTATCAGCTTAAATTATTGGGATTTATCTTTTAAAGACCCTGCTTAACAACACGACTTTAGATAGAGCTTGCATTGTGTGTCTACTACCTGTAGCAAAAAAAAAGACAATTGGAAATTGAGAGTGAGAGACTCTCTGCTCAGGGAACCAAAATGTGCATCATCTCAAAAACGTAAGTAGAACTTCCTTCGTGCTCACAGTGCTTAGGTGCGCTTTGGAACTGAGATGTTGAGAATAAGAGCAAATGAGGAATTCTTAAAGATCACTTGTACTACATAAGAGGGGAAAAAACAGTGTGCAAAGGATAACGTGAGGTGCTGTAATGATGGTTCTCACTAACTCCACATTTGAGAAGCTGCGTCTACAATCACATAAATGCTTTTTGCTTTCTAGATTGTTATGCCAGTCTCTGGGATGTGGAGGCCTTATGGCTTTTTCTACACTCGTGACCCCCAATAGCATTCTCTTCTTCAGTTCTCCTCTTACTACTTGGAGATTCATGGGCTTCAGGGAGGCTGCCAGAGTCAACAGTTTAGTTCTCTTGGCACTTAGTTTATGGTTTTGTTGGCAATACCTCTGCAGAATAAAACGGGGCTCCTTTTGCTGCTCTACTATAAGTATGAAAGTGGCAATGCAAGTTCTTGTCATTAGATACGTCATAAAGTCATGTGCGCCTGTGGGAAGCGAACCAGGAGAGTGAAAAGCTTTCCCAGTACTTCGTTTGCTGACAGTTCAAGCCCAGATATATCTCCTCAGTAAGATACTGTATTCTTTTCTCCATGAGAATATTACCCTCAAGGTGCAATAAGGTATTAAAAAGATATAATAATGTCTCATTAACTGAGTGATTGTTCCCTCCTCCACAATTACACTTCAGCGTATGAAGACTGGGTGATTTTTTCCACTCCTGTTAGACATTTATGTGTTGTGACCTCCTATAAATCTTCCTCTTCTAGATGAGCTACCTCATATACTGTTTTTTCCCCACCCCATTCTATCTCTATCCATTTGTCTTTGTTGTTAATTTGATGTAACTTTGCCATGATGTAGAATCTTCTAGACATTATCTCTTACTCTTAAATGCCATGTATTTCTTCTTGATGCTGGGTGGCAGGAAGATCGTCCTTAGAGAACTGGTGATGGAAGCAGTGAAAGGCAACTGTAGCCATGAGGAGAAGGGAAAATGAGGTTGAAAAATGGTGATAAGGGACCCCAAGATTTAAGAGTTGAAGAAGAGGGAGCTAAAAGAAGATATTTGTTGTTTTCTTATCATTCCTGCCTTGGGCTAACTCATGCTCATGCATGAACTTTAACGTCATGGCTTGGTCTTTTCTGTCATTTGTCCTGCAGTAAATCAGGAGTAACTGTGTGTTTGAGAGAGACTTGAGCTGGAGATGGACTATAAAGCTGGTATTCATAGTAAGTGTACTTCTCCCTCCTTATGCACCCTGTGTTATCATTTAGACTTCTGCACAGGTACTGTAAGATGTTCTCACAGCAGAGTGGATGCGTTTCATGTCTGATGTGCTGGGGGAGTAGTGCTGAAAGATGCCTGGAGAATTGGTTCCAACTGACTGGCACCAAAAGTAGTACAAATAAATTTGCCCAACACCCTCCACCCTCTCAGTAATTAGAGTTTTCTATTTCAGTTGTTACTAGCATAATCCACGTGCCTCTGACACATCACTTGACCACTCTGGTTGCTAATGTATTTTGTGACTTCTACAAGAGTCCAGTCTTTTTTTTTTTGCCTCCCATTGAGAGCAACTTCCACTTTTCAGTTATGAAAAGGGTGTTATTCTAAATAAAACTGACATGATCCACCAACACTTTTGGAAGCACAGATGCTTTGTCCCACTATTTACTAAAGAGGTTCACACTTAGATTAAAGCAGTGAAATCAAATCACTGAATAAAGCCTGGAACAACATAATGATTTAAAGAATTCGTTGAGAGCTTTTGGTAGGAGGAAAGTTACACAAAGGCAAAATGAGATTGTTTTCTGTACAACACCAGAACACAGAAACAGCATGCAATCCAATATTGATACATTTGTTTTTCTAAGCATCTTGTGTAGTTTCATTTGTCTTTGTTCTCCTCTGCAACATCAGACTGCAACCCATAAATTCGTGTACTGCATCCAAGGCCCGCTGGCATCAGACATTAGAAGAGGAATTGGGCCTCTTCGCTTGCAGGAGGTACCAGCCATGAAATTCCTCTCACTCTGAATGAAACTGCGTATTTATTTACTTATTTAGCATAAACTATGTAGGTTGGAATATGCACAGGCTCCCTGATGCTAAATGACATTTTCCCCAACTCAATGTATATATATTGCAAAGAATGAAATTAATTTGTTGTGTATTTCAGTGCTTCCAAGTGGTGCTCCATCAGGATGATATTTCGCAGTGTATTATTAGGGGAGAAAATTGCACCATCCTTTCACCAGCTTGTTTAAAGAGCTTAAGACTTTGTAGTGGGATATATTTATATTTTATCTGTATTTTCTGTCTTACTGTTGGAGGTAAAAGAATGCAGCTTCAGGGGTTCACACTTGAATGCTTTCAGTTCAAGCTGATAGTCTGAGCTAAATAGATCTTTCTGTCCAGATACCGTTCAAGTTGTTAATCTCTTGCTTCAACAACACTTCTAAGTAGCAGGGTACCAATAGTCCACTGCTATATAAAGAGGAACAATTCTGAATGAGTTCTCCTTGCTGATGAACACAGACCTTGAAATCAGCACAATCCATATTAAAAGAAATCAATTACAAGAAGTAGTTTCATGTTTTATCTACTGCAAGTCACCCGTTGCCTTTTTTGAAAGGCACAGTAACATATCATAGAATCCCAGACTGGTTTGGGTTGGGAGGGACCTTAAAGCTCATCCAGTTCCAACTCCCTGCAATGGGCAGGGACACCTTCCACTAGAGCAGGTTGCTCTGAGTCCTGTCCAACCTGGCCTTGAACACTGCCAGGGATGGGGCAGATTTTCTTCTTCCCTGTCCTCACAATCAGCAGAGCAAACTTTTTGTTATGTGGATGCCTAAATGTATAGAAAATGGATACAAATACTTACTGTACTTATTTGTATTATTCCGAGTAAGACTGGATGGTACTTCCAACTCAAACGTGTGTAGGAGAAATGAGGGGCTATGGATGCAGGAAACCTTGAGAGCCCCTGGTCAGGGCTGCCCTTCGCATTTCCTCACTGCTGGCTGAGGGAGAGCACTCTGCAGAAACAGGAGTACATAAAATACAGGGGTTTATTTGATAAGTTGCTTTCTTGCTGTGGCAGTATACCTGTTGGAATGAAAAGGAGCCATATGTATTTTGTTCAGATAAGCTGCTTTCTTCGAGATTGCTGATAGATTTCAGTCATGTTTTAAAATCCTCCTTCAGCTATCACAGCTCTCTCACTGCATTTCCTTTGCTCTCTCCTAAAGCTGCTACTTGCAAGACGTCTCCCTCATTATTGCCCATTGTTTCCTCCCCACTTCCAGCCTTTCCCATGAAATAGGAGGGTTCCATCTCTCCACCTTTTAACCTTCCATTGTTCTTCTTCCCTCTGCACCCTCACCCTTATTCCTTCTGCGATTGCAGCCTCTCAGCCTTGGGGGTGGAGAACTTACTTCAGTTCTCGGGTAAATTCTGTTCCATGTATCTGTATTGCTGCAGTCAGAGCTTCAGATATTTGTGGTTATTGACACGTTGAATCTGATAATTTTATTTTTATTGTTAAGGGAAACCCCATGATATTCAAATTCTTCCGGATCATCATTTCTAAACCTGTTACCTTCTAACCTATTGAAGAGATTTCAGCCATTTGATCTGACATGTAACAAGTTTTAAGCAATACTTAGCAGTTTTAAACTTCAATCTAAATAGAAGATTCTCTGTATCCTCTTGCTGTTGTGTAAGCATCTGAAAGTAAAGCTTTAAGGTGAACATGTCTACCTTCTGCAGGTGCATGCAGCTCTTTGACTCTTATTCTTGCATTACTTCTGTAACCTTATTTATAATCAGTCATATGAGTATGGCAAGGAAGAGGGATTGATTTTAATTTCCCGTGATTTTAAGCTTATTTTAGTGTGGCAACTGTATGTTCATCAGCTTTTAAATTCCTTTGAAATGTACCCACAACCACATACCCCTCAGATGCTTAGTTATGAAAATACTTCTAATAGCAGGAATTGAGTAAAGTGTTCTCCGCAGTGCTGGGGAGCCCAGCAGTGGCCAGCTCACTCCACCACACCAAAACCTGTCTCGAATTAAGCCATCCATACAGTGCTGGATAGCTGAGAGCCTTTCCAACTCCTTGTTGTTGTGTTTAAGCAAGTGCTGTGAACACAGCTAGGTGCTAGGCTTCTCAAGAGAGCAGGGACTGGCCCTTGTCACTGAGAGCAGGGTTTGGGGACGGCACAGTAGCAGGAATGCCGGGTGACGGAAGGGATGTCTGGCACATGGCAGTGTAACTTTCTCTGCTATTTTTTGGTTTTCTGTCTAATTGATAACTCCTGCCATCTGTTCCTGAGCCATCCCTCTGCTTCCCTTTCCTACACAGGCTCCTGCTCCCATTCTACCCTTCAAACTTGGACCGACTGCCCGGAGGCTGCTAATGAGAGCTGACTGATACCGCTAGTAGCTGGGTGGGAAGGAGATGCTAACGGTGGCGAGGGAGATACTGGGTCAGCTGAGGCTGAGCTCCTCGAATGTCATTCAAGTGATGCTTCTCTCAGTGCTGGTTTAAGTGCTGATTTGTGAGCAGACTCCCCAGATTTCTTCAGAAAACTAAATAAAAACCCAACCCTTTGCTTTATAAAATAGGTTTAATTGTTTTTCTGTGGTTAATTCCTTCTGAATCTGTCAGCACTGTGTTCCTGAGCACCCTGTGGCTTTCTGGAATAAGTAACTAATCGAGAAGCACTTTACCAGCCTAGGGTTTATTTCTCTCTTATTTTCCCAGGAATCTTTTTGTACGTTACAATCTATATTTGACTCTGTCTTTTCTTGTCTAACTCTCCATTTGGTGGCTTAGCATACGGGGAGCCTATTTTCTAGTGGAGAGAAATACATTTATACATGCTAAAAACTGTATTTTTAACAAAGACATAGATGTCTGTGCAAGTTAAAGAGATTTTTCTGGCAAGAACTCCAAAATGGACAAAGATTTGAAGCATGGCAATCGTGACTGTGTTCTACCGTTAGCTCGGAAGCTCTTGCTCTTGGAGATGTGTTGGGGGGGTGATAAAGTAAGAGCGTAGCTTTGGTCAGATATTTTTCATTGTTATTTATTATTACTATTTTTATTTATTATAATCTTTATTATTATTTGCTTTTTCTAGGGGCATTTAAGTGCCTAAAAAGAGTATGCAAATCATTGTTTTTCCATAGATTTCTAATGGGAGTATTGAACTGAAATACCTACACCGTTTGGGAGGCTGATGTTATAAATGTACTAAAAACTGCTACTCAGAATTAAGAGCTCACTCTGTTTAAGGTGGCCTTTTCTTCTCAGAGACATCCCCATGCAGAGCTCACACGCATTTTCCTGAGCACCTACCAAAGAAATAGTGAAATTAAGGCTTATCTCAGCTCTATCTTGAAGGTTCTTCATGATCTTTAGATTAAGGATGCTAATGGCTTGGGGGTTATGTTATTGCTGTGTGCCAGCATACTCAAATTATTAGGTTTTAGCCCTAGCTAATAATATCAAAGCTACCATTGTGAGACAGAAAATCTTTCAGGAAAAGGTGGAAGCTGCTGGAATATTTTCCTTTTTAACATCCCAACACTGCAGGTTTTAGGACTTCAGTTAAAAGACACAAATTCTACTAAGCTATTAGTGAAAATCAGAAAAAATCCAAAACTGCAGCTGCAAACAGTTGACTGACTTCCTTGATTGTCATATTTTCCAATTGTACAGTAGTGTTTATTGCACAGGGCTCTGCCATGAGGAAGAAATTCTATTTCCTGCACTGGGGAAAAGACAGACAGTTAAATGGAATAAAGCGATCACTCTTCAGGTGATGGATCAGGTGATGCTGGTGTGGATTGGAAGGAGTTCCCACAATTGCCACGAAACTCAATCATTTCCAGTGACTTTAATATTTTTTATGTTTTTCCAGCACTGATTAGAATCCTCTGGATGATGAAACGCTACAGCTCTGGCAAGAATGTAATAAAAATACCCCCTGGGATTGATTTTGATTGACTACAGTTGCCTGTCTGCTTTTATTTTGCTGTATATGAACAGACATGAATGAGCACAATTGAGTTAACCCTTTCATCATCTCCCTGCTGTGGTTAGGTGCTTAAACTATCGTTATTTTCAAACACTGACCCCAACATGAAAGAAAAGGCAGTTTGAGGATTCAACTTCAAGGTTTCTGCACCAGGGTCACCTTCTCAGTAAAATGCTCAGGATGTTCTGCTTGGAGAAACGGGAGCAACGCTGGGATCCCATCTCTTTTTAGATAGTTACTGCTTATAGCCTGTATGTGATTTTCTGTGGATGTGTTCTGGTTACTGAAGCACAGACAAGGAGGCAGTGATTTTCTTCCTTCCCTGGGGGCACGACAGGT
This sequence comes from Strigops habroptila, assembly GCF_004027225.2. Taxonomy (NCBI): domain Eukaryota; kingdom Metazoa; phylum Chordata; class Aves; order Psittaciformes; family Psittacidae; genus Strigops; species Strigops habroptila. The sequence goes on from NC_046358.1 coordinate 3,170,255, forward strand.
AGTTTTCCTTTTGAAGTATACAGGGATGAACTTCGCTAAAAGTAAGGAACACCAGCAAGCACTTGCCTAACTTTTATAAAGGATTCTCTCAGCCTAATCAGTAAGCAGAAATTAAGATTAAAATCACTTTCCTGCGCATTTCAGGAACTGCCACTGTAAAACTTGCTTCTCTCGGTCTCTATTTGGCTGTTGAAGCAGGAGTACTACCAGGTACTAGATTAGATATTAGGAAAATTAGATAGAATTAGATATAAGGAAGAAGTTCTTCCCTGTGAGGGTGCTGAGGCGCTGGCACAGGGTGCCCAGGGAAGCTGTGGCTGCCCCATCCCTGGCAGTGTTCAAGGCCAGGTTGGACAGGGCTTGGAGCCCCGTGGCAGGGGATTGGAACTGGCTGAGCTTTAAGGTCCCTTCCAACCCAAACCAGTCTGTGATTCTGTGATAGTGAGATTTTCACACAGAATTCATGAGCCCTTGTGTACCATTGGCTAAGTTTAGATAGAAAAAGCTATGGAAATATAAAATATTATTTATAATTATAGTTCCTTTGCCCTTTGTAGCTCCAAATATGACCAGAGGATTGAATGAAGATAGTAGAAAAAGGAATACACAGAAGCTTATAGTTCAGATTAGTGGTACGTGGATCTGGCATAGCAGTTCTCCTTTTGGAACCGATATTGATTCTTCTAAATGCACTAAATGAATTCTAAATGAATTTTAAAGTTAGTGACTAACAAACAGTTCAAAGTTATTCTTTGGAAAGATTTGCATCTTTTCAAAGTTAAGAAGGAAATTCTTCCTGTCAAATAAAGACGTTTAGTGATGTACATGTGCTGCATCCAACAGTTCCTCTGGTAAGATTTCCACCTGCTAAGAATAGATGCTTTTAAAAAGAAATTGAACCAAAGCATAAAATCGTATTAGTGAAGAGATATATTCCTTTCTGGATAAATTAATAACTGTATAAACACTGCAATGTTAAATGAAGTTGAAACTATTACATTTATTTATGCTTACTAATTCTTTTCAGTGTTCTGCTAAATAGGAGATCATTATGTACACAGAGGTTAAAGCTATTCAAGTCAATCAATTCAATCCATTTTCTGTCTTTCTTAAAGCAGTTTTCTCAGTAAGAAAAAGACCCAATTTTCAAAACAGATGCATTAGTGATCAGTGGAGATGTCTGAAATGGGGTAAATATTTATTAACAGCTATACAGTTTATAGTATCTGAGGGCAAGTTTTTAATGGAGTCTACTCGCTTCTTTTGAAACAGTAAATTTCTCATTCTTTGGAATCTTTACATCTTACATTTATAACTAGTTATGCTTGAAATTTTGGTGATTGTTAGCACCTCCCCCTGCTTCCTATCAGCCTGTTTCAGTTACTTGCTCTTCCTCTGGGAGCATTTTGCACTGGCTGGCATAGCTATGTATAGACATTTCTCTTCAGAATTAGTACTTTGAAACCTGCAGTGGCTCCATCATTGATTTTCTGGCATCTGCACTGAGTTTAGTGGAATGGCTTGGTCAAATTTTTGTACTTTTACCAAAAAATGCAATAAGAAATTGTGTTTTATTCCAGTACAGTAGGAGTGGAAAACAGTTGTATTTGTATCTTCTCTGTTTCAGACTGGAATATAGGCCATGTACTGATCCGCTGTTTAGCGGCAGTTTTGTCTCTGTTCTTAACGTAGTCATTGTGTGAAGCTGGGTGTGATTTGTACTTTTCCTCACATTGGTTCTTTGGAGCATTGCAGTGAGCAAGCTGATAAATAGCAAACCTCAGATAAATAGCAGAAAAGCAGATAGATAGCAAAAGGGAAATAGGTAGCAAAGGGGAAATAGATGGCAAAAGGGAGATAGATAGCAAAAGGGAGATAGCAAAAGGGAAATAGGTAGCAAAAGGCAAATAAATACTGAAAGTGAAATAAATAAATAGCAAAAGGAAAATAGGAAAAAAAGGCAAATAAATAGCAAACCCCCCAATAAATAGATGGCAAAAAGCAAATAAATGGCAAGAAGCCTCTGCGCAGTGAGAGTCAGCTGTGCAAGTTTCAAAGCTAGGTGACTTGTCCAGCAGCCCTTGCCTCTGCCCAGGTTTCCTTCCCCTGTTGCACCCTGTGGGGTGCTGCTGCGAACTCCTCTTCACGCCTGGCTCCCCCTTGCCCTTTGCAAAGAGAAATTTGGGGGCCCCCCTCGGAGCATCCTCAGCCCGGCGCTTGCTCCTGCACAAAGGCAGCGCTCGCGGAAGCGCTCGCATCCTCTGCGAGGCTGTGGCGGTCGGTGGTGTTCACATGACTAATGCTGTGAAAGATAGCAGGGTTTTTTGTAAGGTTCTTTTTATTTTTTTGAGCAGCTCCAGTCTATGCACAGTTGGCTCCCAGCTGACAGACAGAATGTGGGGTGGGCTTTGTCACCAGAACGCTGGGTACCGCATGCCCAGCTATGCTCGCAATTACACAGTGCCCGGAAACCTGCTGCTTATGTCAGGGTGCAGGCAGCCCGAACACATAGAAACTGGGTAGCTTGATTCATAGATTTTTATTATTTTTATATTTTTTGTTGTTGTTGGGGTTTTTTTTTTTTTTTGCCTCTTTTCTTCCCAGCCAAGGTTATATAATGAGGGGATTGCTGCTAAAGTAAAAAGGGAAAAATGAAGTCTTTGTTAAATGCCTTCACAAAGAAAGAAGGTAAGCAATGAAAGCAGAACACTTTGATGTTTCAGAGCGGTGTTTTCTTGTGTTCATTGAATATGATGGGCTTAGTGACTCTATAATTAATCAATTCCTGCAGTTTCTTTAATCGGAGTTATTTTATTTAGGCATTTAGGCAACTGATTATTAAGGCTGGATGTGAGTTTGTTCATTTTAGTTTTTTCTCTGAAAAATCAAATAGTTATAAAAGATGATTTTGTTCCCTAAGAAATGCATTTGAAGACACATAAGGAATTTCCTAGGTGAATGTTGTCAGTGAATGGGGCTGAATTGCCCCTTCAGATGTATGAAGTGCCAGGAATAGAATTCTGAGAGCTGGAGGAAGGATTAAATGGTGCTTTTAGGGATGATAATTTTAAACTTTAGGAGCATGAAATGAGTTCAGGCGTTTTCATGTCATATTATGTCAAAGTGTTTTTCCCAAACAAGTTTTGTGCCAGTTTATACTTCCAGTTCTGACCAGGGTGAAATATTAAGGGAAACCAAAGTCCAACAGGGGTTAAAGTGTGGACATTTGCATTCCATCATTCTGTGTTGTGGTTATTTAATTGTGAAAATAATATCAATAATGGCTATAAGGAGCAGCTAAAAAAATATCCACCCACTTACAGTTCGCAGATTGCTGGGGAAAAGAAACAGTTGGGTGGAATATTAATCACTTTAAGCACGGAAATGCTTATTTTTAACTCTTTCTATAAAAGATTTGTGTTAGACACACGTCAATTGGGTGTAATTAGTCAGCCCCTTTCCTGGTTATTTTCTGTAGTAAAGGCTAATTTTGCTTGTGGTTCTCTTATTAAGAACAGAACATTAATAGCTAAGGAAGAGATAACTCCTACATGGTGATATGAAATCCTTCTCATGTATGTAAGGGAAAAAGAGTTAATGTGGCACCTGGAGAGTGTGGATACATACAAAAGAGACCGTGTTTTTCCGTAAGGAATGACTGTGCCAGGTTTGCGTGTTCTGAAATGTGTCGGTGTAAAGGTGCTCAGCAGTTCCCTGTCCGTCCTGTCGCTGTGCCCCAGCACGGTGCCCTGTGTGCTCCCTCCCTCTTCTAGCGGAAGATATCCCACCAACCTCACCAAAGTTGCAGTAAACACCCCCAAAACGTTGGCAATACTTAGTTTTAGCAACGTGTGACTGGACAACTGGGCAGTGTGCTCGGAGTGTTACCTGTTCGCGTTCACAACAGATGAAAATCCAAGGGTCAGATCCAGTTTTTACTGAAGACAAACTTTGGTGACCCGAAGGAGACAGCATTAGACCCTTTGGTAGCAAAATGATGTGCAGGACATTCCGTCTATTCAGTTTTGTGTGCTTTCTCCTTGACTGAAATTACAGTAGCTCTCCTGCTTTATTGTACCTGGGAAAGATCCCTATCTTCAGTGAAGTAATTTTGGGAGTCATATTCCAAATGTTATTGCTACAGGAGTGCACAGATGGCACGTCTGTGACATGTACATCAATCCAGAGGGTCTGTGTATGTTAATTTTGGAAGTAAGTGCTGTGAGATCTCTTTAAGTTAGTGCTAAGCGGGGCTGTCACTGTGACCTGTGAAGCACCAGGGTCCTTTCCGTGACACACTCCGCTGCTTTGAAACCTAAATAAAAAGCAAAGAACTTGGAATATCCTGAAAATTACACCGTTTCTGCAGGATTCTAGCATAAATATTGGACTTCAACCTCTTTTGCACCTTTTAAAGACGACTTCCCTTATTTCAGCCTTGTTTCAAATGAATGGAAATGAATTGAAAGCCCTTTCTCTCCATGCACACTGTTCTCTTGCCCAGTCAGTCTGATGTTGTTGAGCTATTTACTAGAGAAAGTTACAGCTTATTAGAAATACAAAAGTTGATATTTAAAATATTCAGAATCACAGTTAATCAGAAACTGATTCTGCTGAAAATGACATAAACCATTATTCTCCTTGCACTCCCATCTTCATTTTATGTTATGAATATGCTTTCAGTTTTGTTCTGAAACCTTAAATGTTGGTGTGTTCTCTCAATTAAAGGCTGTATTTCAAGGCAGGACAGGTTGACTCCTATGTATATTCATATTTCTTTGAGTTTATTTACTTGCTCAGTATGACAGACATTCTTATTGTGGTTTTTGTGTGGTTTTGAAGGGTATTGAATGCATAGACATTTCTGGTGCATAATAAATGGCACTTACTGGCACTTTAGACATGTAGGATGATATTTTATGGGGCTTCTTTCCCAATTGAAATAGGATTTTTTTTTTTTTCCCCTGACAATTGCAACAGCTCAGTGAAGTCCTCAGAATAATGCCAGGCTGCCTTTTGTTAGTTATCCAACGGTGGCTGTTCAGATGTAAATATGTGCACTTTAGATCAAATCCTGAAATAACTTAATGAGAGTAGTTGCATGAATGGGGACCGAGGCGAGAATGAGTTGTCAGGGTCAGCTCCTTTATTCCTTTTTAATATAGGTAGGAAATGCTATTGCATCTAGGGATAACTGGTGCCTTTTACAAGGAAATTTGCCTTTGAAGTTGCACTTGAAACTGACTGACCCACTACAGTGAGAAAAGGAGACCTTGAGAGCATAGCGTCTGCTTGTAATATTCTTGTGTGACTGCAGCACTGTACCAGTAACGCTGAGGAAAGGATGGGCCCTCTGGTTGGTAGCAGGTTCTTATTGCCCTTGCTTTTGTTTTCTGTTATGACTGTTTCATTAACTAGTATATAGCGGCTTGTGGATACAGTCATGTTCTCGTTGGGACACGGCATGTGACGGAGTGTATTACCCTGGGATAATATGTTCTATATACAATAGTAATAGAGGCAGTAGAAATGCCTAGATTAGAAAGAACGGGATACCTGGGGATTACAGCAGTGTAATAGAGTTCCGCCAGGAGAAAAATCTCTGTCCTCAATTTTTAACCTGGAAGGTGAGGGTAAGGTGACTGTTAACACTACAGATTTCAGGTTGGGCTAAAAACTAAAACGTCCCTAAACTTGGGATGGAACAAAATCCTCCCAGTTTGGTGGGTGCCAATGGGAGAAGGAAGCTAGAAGTTCACGCGTCAAAAATTCCATCCTATTCTGTGGTTTCCTGGTTGAGTATGACAACATAGCCCAAATATGAACCTCGTGAGGCTCAAACTTGGCCATAATGAGGTGTTTCCTCTTTCCCATAGATCAGACTGTTTAGCAGACTCATGCTGCTGGTGTCAACTGACTATTTATTAAAGCCAGTGAACAGGTTAACATGGCTCAGTTGCTTTGGGATTTAATGATGTTATAATGAATTCAATTAGCTATGCAGGCAAGGTGGAGTTTCTGTCTTTGCAGAAGAAACAATGCCATCTGTTGCTAAGTCTTTTTATGGGGAGGTAAACATACATGAATGGTGAAATCATCTGCGATTACCCTGGATGTCTTTCTTTACACAGTGCCCTTTAGAGAGGCTCCCACCTACTCAAACAGAAGGCGGAGACCTCCGAGCACGTTAGCAGCACCTCGGATCTTGCTTCGTTCCAACAGTGACAACAATCTGAACATCAACAACCTCCCTGAGTGGTCAGCCTCCTCCTCCGCTTCTTCACACCGCAGCCTTTCACCTCATCTACTTCAACAGATGCAGAATAATCCTAATGGAACTGTAAAAACTGTGGGGAGTTACACTCCGTCCTCCCGGAGCCGGTCGCCGTCCCTGAACAGGCTGGGAGAGGATGCCAAACGGCAGCAGCACAGGCACATCAGGTGTGTTTTGGACTATTTGCACTGCATGACATATCCTTAAGGTCATCATGCTGGACTGCCATGTTCTTTTATGCAGCCTTTAAAGTGCAGCAAAGCTCAGCAGTGACTTATCACAGAGTTTGCACCTCCAAATCAAGGTGCTAGTTCTCAAGAGCTTTTAATAGTTGAAATACTGAGTGTATTTAACAGCAAAGTAGAATGTTTCTGAGATACGTGGTCCCTTCATGAAACTATTGGTCATGCCTGAAACCTGTGTTGAAGCTGCTCATGGGTGATGAAGCAGAGACAGCTTCTCTCTTTTGTAGATGTGTGCTGAACCAAGGAGTAAAATAGAAGGAATAACTGGGAGGATAACTGGGGCTGTGTAGGAGGCTGGCTGAGAGCAAGGGGGGGCTTCTTGAGATGCTGGTGCTAGATGTCATGGGCTTCTTTCATGATTATCCTTGCTGCAGGGTTTTGTGTTCCCTGTGACTTTGCTGCTTTTCCTTTCCTCTTGAATTACAAGTGTGATTTATCAGGCACTCTGCAAATACCCTGCAGCTATGTCCCACTGGAGAGCAGATCTTGAATAATTAGAGTGAGGTAGGTATTGCAAGCAATATGATAAACCAGAGGATTGTGCCTTAAGTTTTCATCACAAATGGGGGCTTCAGCTTTGTGAAGCTATTGCCCTGTGAATAGGCAATTACAGTTTCACTTCAAGGAGGGCTCAGGAACTGCATGTCAAGTGTGCAAGTGATGGAGCTGCACCAGGATGAGGGCTTAAAGCACAGGGCTGCAGAAATGAAGGCAGAGCCGAGTATTGACAAAGAGAATTAGAGCTGAAATGGTTTGACCAAATACATCTAATTCACTGATTATTTAAAAATACCTGGCCTTTCCTGTCCTGTTTCCTAATATCAAACCCCATCCACTGTTCAGAGCAGGGAAGGACATGAGCATCGTTAAGAAAAGCAGTTGTTGGTTTCTGTTTCTCATTTGTAGGTGTAATGGATCTTTAGTTGGGTTTTCAGTTCAGTGAAACAAAATGTCATGAAGTTGAAGCTGTCACCTGTTACCTGCACATTCTTCTTCTCTCCTTGGCTGCAGGCACCCAAACTGACAAGCACTATTTGTGACAGGAACAATACTGCCAGAGAGTGGAAACATGGTGCTTTGTGAGAAAATAGTTGTCTGAAATGTAAGAGTCACTGGAAGGAACAGGAACCAGATTGCTTATGCCAGTGGTGTCATGAGGTAGAGCAAAATTCAATGCCTTAAGGGGGCCTGTAAGAAATCTGGAGAAGGTCGTTTTACAAGCGCATGTAGGGACAGGACAAGGGGGAATGGCTTTCACCTGACAGAGGGGAGATTGACATGAGATCTTAGGAAACAAATTCTTCCCTGTGAGGGTGCTGAGGCGCTGGCACAGGGTGCCCAGAGAAGCTGTGGCTGCCCCATCCCTGGCAGTGTTCAAGGCCAGGTTGGACACAGGGGCTTGGAGCAACCTGCTCTAGTGGAAGGTGTCCCTGCCCGTGGCAGGGGGTTGGAACTGGATGAGCTTTAAGCTTCCAACCCGAACCTTCTGTGATTCTATGAAACTCACCTTTTTATATGTTACAATAAGGGCAAACACTCCTTTGGTTATCATTGGGTGACACTTCCTCACAGAGCCCTGTATCAGCTTAAAACCAGTTTGTAACGAGGCTTTGCTTAGGTGAGGATGTGGCTCCCCGATGGTTCTCAGAGGATGAGTGCCCTCATATCCCCTGGATGCTGCAGATGCCACCGATGGGAGGGTTTACCTTACAGTCAATGATTCTTTTAGCTGGAAGGGATAAAAAGGGCTTTTTCATCAATATTCCTGGGATAACACAAATCCTTGCAAATCCTTGAAGTATAAAGAGCCCTTTGAGATGGCAGGAACAATTAAAACTTTATTTGGAATAAGCAAACTTGCTTTGACTTTATTCAGCCACTTTCCTCTTCCCTTTCTGAAAGCACATCGTTTTGAAAAATAGCACAAATGATAGTGGATACCAATTTAATGCCTGAAATTTGGTGGAAATAACATTCTGGTCTTAGTGCATCAGTATGACAGCTACTTAAAAGTGCCACCCAGCTGCAGAGTTTCATATGCACCATCAAGACTCGTTTCAGAGCTGTCCAGAGTACATGCAAGTAGTGAGAAGAGAGCTGGAGGCTCTCTAAAGACAACTGAAAGGATTTTCTATACAGTTTTTCCTGCAAGCAATGCCTTTTCTTGCCACGGGCCTGTTCTGCAGTCAGGAATGGCACCTTGCATGACACTTCGCTCACAGATTTTTGTGTAACTGTATGACCACCTACTTACTGTCAGCTAAATGTGGGAATTGTTGCTGTCTCTGCTTATTATTTGCAAATACTATATTCACCACAAATAGAGTTGTGAATTCACCACGAATAAGTGTTGCTCCCCTTAGAAATGAAAAAGCCCTTTTTGACATAGGAATAAGTTGGGTTCTGGAGAAGAAGCAGCCATAAAGTTAGAGTATCATGAAAGGTTAATGAGGTTTGTAGAGTTGACATTGTGGAAAGGAGCTTGAAAGTGATGCTGCAAGGGGTTCATGTGAGGTTTACAGCCTCTGTGGCTTGGATATTGATCTTGTACCAAACTGGTGGTGTGGGAAGCTGGCATCCTTCCTGTGGGATTTGTCACTGTGATGAGTGAAAGGAGGTGCCAGCCCAGCTTCAGTCAGGGCTGAGCCATCAAGGACAGCCACCTTCTTCTGGGTGAGAGGGAAACATCCACACGTCTGAAAGCTCCACATCCTCCTCCTGCTGCTTCATGGCAGGGAACTTGCTGGGCTGGGAGCCCAAGTTAGGGACGGCGGGGAGAGAAAGATCTTTTAAGAAGTCATCTATGCCATGTTGCAGCCCTGATTTCCATTAGCGAACTGTCTCGTGAGAAATTATGCCTTTGGTGTGAAGGTTAAATGTGCCATTTCCCCCTCCCCTTTCACAAAAAGAGAAAATGAATGTATCTTCTAGGACAGCAGTTAAAGATGCTGGGACATAACAGTGTGAATAGCTGCTACCTGGCTGCTGCCAGGCTAGGCAGAAAATACAACTTGCTACAAGTGGAACTCAGGTGTGTAGCAGAAGTTTATAGATCTGGATTCTTTTGTGGTGATGGCTGTTTCTTCACTTACAAGGAGAAGGGAATGGAGCAAAAGAACCAAAACCCAAACCTGTTCATGGTAGTAGAAGAGCAGAACAACAAGGTGAGAAGAGGTTGCTATTCCAAATGGTAACGAAGTTACTGCAGGAAAATGGAAGTGTTCCTCATATGAAATATCCACTATGTTAGGGTTTTTTTTACCAGACAACTTCTTTACCTATATTGAGAGCTCTATTGACTCTTGTTTTGGTAGGAGCTTGGTTAAAAATAAGGGCAAAGAAGCAGTAAACTCCAGCCCTCGTATTTCGTTTTGATTATTGCTATAAGCAATAAGTTTGAGATCTTTTCTTTCCCCTTACAAGAAAGTAAGTGGAGTGTTACAGTGCTAGATCATCATGTTAGATAGGATTCTTCTTCCTATCTTTTTCCTATAAATCTTTATCAATATTCTTCTTTCTCATGAATGTTTTCTATTCCTAGACTTTAAGACCCCAAGTGATACCTCCTATAGGTTTGCCACCCTCTTTAATATTTGCCTTTGTCTTTTTGTATATTTTTGATGGTTCATTCATTGTTTGGAGGTTTATTAATAGTCTTACGCATTGTTCACTGGCTTTCTTCTTTAGACACCATATGCAGATTGTGTGTTGGTTGATGACCCAGGGCTTTTCTGGGCATACCATGCTGAAGTCATTGGAAAAGCTATTGATTGCCATCAGCAGGAAATGATCTTTTGGAGGCTATGTTAGGCATAAGGCTTTGTGCAGACCTAAAATTGAGCTCTAGGCCTTGGACTGATGAAGTAACTTGATTATTCAGTCCCTTTAGATAATAATTCAATCATCTTGATTGTTCAGTTAACATTATAGTATTACAGAGATGGCCATTCCCAACAGTAATTGTAAATACTGATGTTTTAAAGTCTTTCTGACAAGTTGTGATGCTTCTAATGTATGCTTTACATATCAATTTGAAACTTCATCAGGGTTTGTGAATGTGCAAATTTAATTTGCAGAGAAACTAAAACTTTCAGTGTTACGTGTTTTCTTTTCCGGGCCATCATGGTCAGATAAATATTGATCCTGTTTCGTACTGAAAGATTTCAACCATTAAAAGGATGTGTTTAGGGTGAAAAATGTGTATTTTTCCTGCAGGGTTAGATGTCTTACTGGAACACAATTACGTTATTCACTGCTTAATTTAATCCTGCTAATGTGATGGTAAGTTATTGACTTTGCCTGGTTTAAATACCCGGTTAATGTGTTTTCATTTCCATTTCCAGTGCCGTTTACAGTCCTAGTGCCAACAAGGATACTCTGTCTGCCTTGGATTATCAGGGTCCAAAACGCAAGCTTTACAGTGCTGTACCTGGAAGACTTTTTATTGTTGTTAAGCCATATCAACCTCAAGGGGAAGGGGAAATTCATCTGCACAAAGGAGACAGAGTCAAAGGTAAGTACATAATTAATTTTGAATAACCATTTTCCTCTGCTAGATGCAAATTTTCTCTTAAAATTCTATTTTAGGGGGGGAAATCTGTTTAGCAAAGGTGCTGTTATGCATTTGTTTCTTTACAGGGTATTTTGCTCCTAGATCTATTTTGTAACCAATGCATATTTAGCTACTATTTCAAATCTAAATGACTTCCAAGTACTACTGAAATTCAGCAATACGTGCAGTAATAGCAGCATTGTCTTCTACACAGAGCACGTAGTTTGCTTCTGTAGTCATTATAGAAAGACAACTCCAGGGCTTTAAAAGGTTGTAAACATGTCAGCTATCTGAGCAGCTCGGGAAGGAAACAGGGATAAGGTCAAGTCTTTTCAAGCCCTTTCCTCAAGGAACAATTTATTGGTTAAGTAGAAAACGTCCCCTTGTGAGACTTCGGGTAAGTAGGGAGGTAGGACCTACAGTAAATATCTTGGAGAGGAAGCGTAGCGGTGTATGTATAATGTCTGTCCTCAGTTAGCACTTCCAACTAAGAATATGCTAAAGTCAAGGCCAGACTTTGTGTTACTACTTTGAAGACATTAAGTATATCCAGGTATGGCTGAGAAAGTGGGCAATGTGGTTTATGGGATTCACCTTCCAAAGATGCATTACTACAGCTGTGGTTTTGCACATCCAAGTAAAACCGGTCATGGAATAAAAAGACTTTCTGCTCAGTTCATACAAAACAAATATCAGTTATGGAAATCAAATAAAAGGGAAAAAGCCAGTGTCCTAAATAAAAGTGTTAAGCAGCTGCAAATTTCCTTGCAAGAGAAACTACTTATCTTACAAAGTAAAACTTGAAATATCTCCTCCCTTGAGCCTGCAAACAGTAGTTGGAGAAAATGGGCAGCCATTAGAAGGTATTTTGTATTTTTATGTTTGGATGTGGCTGATTCTGAAGTGCCTGTGAGTTTAATCATTGTTGTTAACTCAGGCTTTCAGGAAGTGTAGGACAGAAATCTGAAGAATGCTGCGCTTAAAGATAAAACATACACAAGCTTCATTTTAAATGCAAGGATGAAGAAGAAGGTTAAACTTAAGAGAGCTGATGTTGTCTGTAGGGCTGAAAAGACAATTTTGCAGTTCTGGGTGACTGTACCCTGGTGACCTATGGAGCAATGATGATGATCTGAAGAAAATTCAGCACAAGAACTTTTAGAAGAGTTCATAAGAACACTTCATAAAACGTTATAAAGGTTCCCAATTAGCGGAAGCTATCTAAGCTAGACTAAAAGTAGGCAAACAAAGCTCTGAGGTTATACAATTTCTTGGGAATGCTGAATACCAAGTAAAATTCAAGTCAGAAACCCCAGGAGTCATCTTCAAATTCAAACAAAACGGACAGAACTTTGCATGGGACCAGCTTTGGGGACCAGCTTTGGGAACCAGCTTTGCAACCATCCATATCTATGGAATCATAGAATGGTTTGGGTTGGAAAGGACCTTAAGATCATGTAGTTCCAACCCCCTGCCATGGGCAGGGACACCTCACACTAGCCCATGTCGCCCAAGGCTCTGTCCATCCTGGCCTTGCACACTGCCAGGGATGGAGCATTTACCACTTCTCTGGGCAACCTGTTCCAGTGCCTCAGCACCCTCACAGTAAAGAACTTCTTCCTTATACCTGACCTGAACTTCCCTTGTTTCAGTTTAAACCCATTCCCCTATATGAGAATAAATGCAAAAGGAGTCACATGTAAGAGCACTTCCTAAAAGTCTTCAGGCATCAAAAGAATGGGTATAGTCTGGAGAGAGGTAAAGCTACTTTATGAGTAACTGTCACGCAAAAATGTAAAGCAAATTAAAAGCAAATGTGGTTTTTTCAGGCCGTTACAAAAGAATACTGGCTCTTGGGTTAAAATGTGAAGGCCTGTGGTCTTCCACATGGAGTTCTCACTGGAAGGGTGGAGGAATAAAACAGTTAAGATGCTTGTTGGTCAGTTGCAAGAAAATGGAAAAAACCCCTGTATATAGTGGGGAGAAAAGGGTTTTTAAAAGACCACCCCAGACCTCTGCTCGTTTGTGATCTCAGCAAATTCGACAACCCAGGAAGAACTGCCAGTGCCTACAAAGGACGAAATTTCGGGGGTTGTGATTGGCACTAAATCACTTCCTACACTGTGTGTGTTTACCAAGATCTAGGAGGTGCCAACAGATAGAGGAGGAGTGTGGTTGAGCACCATCATCTAGTTTTGTGGGACGTTGTACATGGTTGTGTTCAATTAACTGGTTGGATTTAAAGATGTAGCAATATTTTTGTTTCAGAAGGGGATGTAAGATCAACATAGACTCTTGTCACCAGAATAAAACAATGGAGACTCCAGGCAGTTCTGGAGTAAAGACAAGGAAGAAAATGTGTTCCTTGGCAAAAGAGGAATCAGTGCACAAGGTTGATGCTGAATTTTGTAGAGGCATTTGTTATCTGGCGGCTTGTTTACATTAGAATTTGAGACTATTACATGCAAAAATATCCCCAGAATGAGGGATTTGAATTTCAATCATAGAATAGAATCATAGAATGGATTGGGTTGGAAAGGACCTTAAGATCACCTAGTTGCAACCCCCTGCCATGGGCAGGGACGCCTCACACTAGCCCATGTCACCCAAGGCTCTGTCCAACCTGGTCTTGGACACTGCCAGGGATGGAGCATTTACCACTTCTTCAGGCACCCTGTGCCAGTGCCTCAGCACCCTCACAGTAAAGAATTTCTTCCTTATATCTAATCTGAACTTCCCCTGTTTCAGTTTGAACCCATCACCCCTTGTCCTACTGCTACAGTCCCTGATGAAGAGTCCCTCCCCAGCATCCTTGTAGCCTCCTTCAGATACTGGAAGCTGCTCTGAGGTCTCCACGCAGCTTCTCTTCTCCAGGCTGAACAGCCCCAACTTTCTCAGCCTGTTCCATACGGGAGGTGCTCCAGCCCCTGATCATCCTCATGGCCTCCTCTGGACTTGCTCCAGTTATGACAGTAACTGGAAAATAATGCAAGAAGAAATTAATCCACTTCTCAACCACTTCTCAAATCTTCTTGTAATAGTATGATCTAAATTGAGACCAGTGATTTTTGTGGGGGACACTAACCAATGAGTGTAAATGAAATAGAAAATGAGCTTGTGTCTGGTCTGTGAGTTTTGAGTATTTAAGGGGAAAATGTATGTTTACTGCCTATAAGTTAATTAGTACTGTTAGAAAAAGGGGGACATGCCCATCCAACATCATCCCTGCAGGGATTATGTTTTCAGCTTCAGGGGTGTGATTTGCCCATTGAATTAAAATCTGGTGGAGGTCTGGCATTTGTAGGCACTCTTGTTTTAGAGCATTTTATAGAAGTTTGATGCAGTAAAGTCCAGTGAGATTTCTGTACATGTCAGTCTGCTTTTAGAAAATGTTTGGAGAAAGAAGAAGTGTACACAGGGGTTGTCAGTGTTACTACTTGGGATGAAACCTTGTGAAGTGTCATTTAAGGCTGTTTGCAGGGCAAGGCTGGAACGTTGGCCAGACTCTCATTGCTGAGCAAAGGCACAACTTTCAGAACAAGATCAAATCCTATTTTGTGTTACCAGTCAATGGTTCCTCAGTTGTCACAAAAAATAGGTCAGAAAGAACACGACAAGGTCATATAGGGAACAAAGAGTCCAGGTAAAAAGACAGCGCTGCTTCAAAAAGGTCTCGGTTGTGTAACAGTGTTGAGGAAGCCATATGTGACAAAAACCCAGGTTCAATTAAATCTGGATTCACATCCCTGTTCCAGTCAAAATATAATTATTTATAGAGATTAAAAGCATTACTCCAAGGTGAGAGATTGCAGGCTCCCTCTCCATCACCCCAAAGCACAGGCACTGGAGCTCTTACAATCCTCAGTACTTGCATGCTGTGAGTGCCAGAACCACTGGCTATAGGGAGGTCCTGCTTTTGTTCTCTTTCTGAGCAGAAATTCCACTTGCTATATGATATATCTTCTGCCTTTTAGAGACCTGCTTAGCAAGGCCATGAGCCAGTCAGCACTGAGGTCTTGATTTTCTGGGGGTACATGTGCCTGTTTGGGGTTTAGCAACTCACCGTGTGCAGAGGTTGGAAGAACCCCATGGAATTCAGTTTGTCCTCACTTTGGAAACGCCTTAGCCTCACATTGAAAAAAGAAAAGCTCTCCTCTGCCAGCTTGGCAGCTGCACTGTTCTGTATAAAACACTGATGCTGAAGTACTGGCTTCTTGGATTGCTCTGGGGGATTCGAACGTGTATTGGCATTTGCAGTGGGATTCTGACCCTGGGGAGATGCTCATCACATGGACATCCCATGAGACTAATCACAGTGAAGATGTAGCGAGGCATTTATTATAGGGATAAAAGCCCAGAACAACATATTAGAGAAAGGGATTAGTTGGGAGATGTTTTTATGGATTTTCTTTTTTAACTTGGTAGAATTAGAGGGGTCACGGAGGGGGATGAATTCCTGAACTCTTGATGAAAAGTTCTTTCATCTGATGAAGATGAAGCAGGGTTATTTTTCCTTCTGAAACCACCAGAAGTGCACGAGTGACCGTAGTTCACAGTACTACTGAAGGAATGTATACATCCAGGGAAACTGCTCAGGGAAAGCTGTGAATGGGCAGTGGCCAAAGCAAATGTAAACTAAACAGAATGGTCGTGTATTAATAGGATGTTACGTAGCCTGTACAAAAATATCTGCTTTATTTTTAGTTGTTAGTCATACATCCTGACATCATTTGTGTCTGCCACTCAGAGAGAGGGGCCATGGCTGCTGTAAAAATAAACCTGATAATCTTTATTTGTACAAGAACAACTTCAATCTTGTGTTTTCACATCAATGAAAAAGAGGTAGCTTCATGAAATGCTTTAAATATAGTTTGTTTCTTCTTCATTTTATATCTAAAAGTTCACAGCAATAAATCTGCCCCAATCTAAACACATACACACATAGAGAAAATATCTGCAATATTTATTTTAACCATCTTTTGAGTTCCTAAATTGAATTCTTACACTTGAAATCAAGTGGCTCCTTTTATAACAAAACTCATCTATATGAAGAGAACACAATGCTCCAAAGTTCTTTGTGAGTGAAGAATTAGCGTTTTTCTATGTCATGAAGCCAAAGCAATACGTAAGTATCTGTGCCTCCTTGAGAAGGTTGCTGTGACTCAAACCTGTAGTAGCTCACCTTATTGGAAAGGTAACAGATACAGGTACCAACAACCTGGTGCAGACAATCTCCGGTCACTTAGAAACAAAACAATCAAAAGTGTTTTCAGAATCTGTTTTATTAAAACATATCTGAAATCATAGACTCATAGAATGGTTTGGGTTGGAAAGGACCTTAAGATCATCCAGTTCCAACCCCCTGCCATGGGCAGGGGCACCTCACACTAGACCATGTCACCCAAGGCTCTGTCTATCCTGGCCTTGAACACTGCCAGGGATGGAGCATTCACCACTTCTTTGGGCAGCCTGTGCCAGCGCCTCACCACCTTCACAGTAAAGAACTTCTTCCTTATATCTAACCTGAACTTCCCCTGTTTCAGTTTAAACCCATCACCCCTTGTCCTATCACTCCAGTCCCTGATGAAGAGTCCCTCTCCAGCACCCTTGTAGGCCCCCTTCAGATACTGGAAGGCTGCTATGCATCCCTCACTGACCTAGAAAGAAAAACCCTACATGGTTGCCCTACATGTTGTTCAAATACTTTGAGAGCTTTTGAAGATTCACCCTGCTCACAGTTTTGTTTTTCTTGTCTTTCGATGTGTTTTTATTACAGCATTTCCATTTGCCAGGTTCTGGTTATTTCTTCTGATTTTCAGGTCCCCGATCACAGTAGAATTTCTCCAGGGGTAGCTTCCCACTGTCAATTTTTACTTTCTTCTCTTACTTTTGTTGCCTGCCTTCATATTGCTATCTCCTTTCTTTCACCTGGACAGGGCTAGTCCTGGAAAATGCCCAATTTCTTTAACTCTTGCTGTGATTGAATACATTTTCTAGTGCTTAGTATCTAGAAAAACGGGGAGTTATTTCAGTATCTCAACAGACATGTTCATGAACCTTCTGAGATGCCTCCTGGGCAGGCACAGCCTGCACGTTTAAGACTTTATCACACCAAGGTCTGTTCTCAGCCACATTCTCCGGGGTCAGACAAACCGGTAGTAATTCAGTAGTAATGATTCAAGCGTATGTTCTGGGCAGAAAGTCAGGAGCTGTCAGCATTAGAAATACTGACCCTTGCAACAACTATTCTGATTTCAGTGTGAGCTCAGCAGCAGGGCAATCCAAATCTAGCTCTAACATTTTCATTTCTTGTGAAATCTTCTTGTAAGTCATTTTGAAAAGGGAAGATTATTAAACCCCTGCTGTGCTTGAAGATATTGCCAACAGACAGTGCTTGTGGGCAGGAGGAAAGTTGGTCTCCTGGGCTTTAGCGCTTGTTAGATTAGTAAATAAACTACTGGAAAGGGAAGAGCCTCCAAAATGCTGTTTTGTTTCTTCAAGAGCAGTTTGTACCTTGTGTGAATAAATATGGCAGCAATATTTAACCTAAGAGGTTTGCATAAGCATTGCTTTGCTACTCTTTTCTATGAGGGATGAAATTAATGTGCAATGGAATATTAATCTTACCCAGATTCATTGGTCTATTTGGCTTCCTTACTGGCTCCTGACTTGATCAGTTTGATTTAAATTCCCAACATAAATCATTATGTCGCATCACAGCTAATAACCTCATTTCTTCAAGCTGCTGTATCTGAAGAGCAGGAGAGACTTGTGCTTCAAACTGATATATCAAAGCGTTGTAGCAAAGACATGGCCTTGCTCCCACTCCAGCGGGAGTGCTCGCTTTGCTGTCAAGACTGTGAGAAAGTGTTTAGGATGCAAGAGCATCCACAAATCTCCATCGTCTTCACTCTTAACTACTTAAAGGCAGCCTGCCTTCAGTAGTCAGTTACTGGCCTGAAATATCCAGGAGATGGGGAGTACCAGAAGGCCGAGAGGAGCTGTGAATGGTGTATGAGCACACTAGCATGGTCCCACACAACAGTACAGGCTCCAGATCTAAGTTGGTTTGGGGCCTCTTCTTGAATTAATGCTCTCTACTCTGCATTCCCTTGACCTGTACTTTGGGCATTGCTGTGGAGAAGAGCAATCTTGGCTCTGTCTGCACCTTCCTCGACAGAGATGGTGATCAGCATCACAAATGGATGCATTTTTCCAATGCTTGATTTGAGTTTTTGTCCGAAATTCAAATCAGTGCAGAAGATTTGTTTCTTATGCTGGTTTTTTCTCTCCCCTTCACTTTCCCAAAACTATTTGAGACATCCAAGTAAGAGGAGAACAATGATCTTCTTAGAAAGTTGTTGGCAAAGATAAAAAGGAAAGAAACAAAAAAATACAGGGACAAATCTTGAACGGTTCTATTTCAATTAAGCCATATTTCCTCAGGTTTAGAGGGTTATGTGCAGATTATTGTATACGTAGATTTTGACATAGTGAGTGGTTGCTCTGTTAATAGTCACTCTCAGCTTCTCATCCCAAGGTCTTTTTCCTGAACATTGTTTATTGCATAGTTTTTTTCTTGAGGAAGTAGAGGTGATAAAAGATGAAAAGCTGTTTTAAGTCAGGATCTAGCCTGACGCTGATTTTGGCCAGAGTAGTTTGGGCTGGTGACATGAACCCAAAACCTAAAGCTAAGGCTCCTTAGTCTTCCCATCTGCTTGCAGTTTGGTGGCCATAGAGACTGATGTCACACAACCAAGACATGCTGCAAGCTCAGGCTATGAGAGTTGGACTGTTAGGAGAAGGCAGACAATTAAATACTGAATCAGAGGTAGGTGAGGCTCTTCGAGCAAAACCAACAGAGTCACTTGGATTGCAGGAAGGTAAACTCTTTGAAGCCACAATTGGATATGACACTTCTGTTTTGGAGGCAAAACTGGAAATTAAATGTATGTTTAACAAGTAAGGAATATTTTCTGTCGATTTTGTCTCCCTGATTTGGTTTCTCTCTGAGGTTCCATAGCCCAAGACCATAGAATTACAGACTAGTTTGGGTTGGAAGAGACCTTAAAGCTCATCCAGTTCCAACCCCCTGCCACAAGCAGGGGCACCTTCCACTAGAGCAGGTTGCTCCAAGCCCCTGTGTCCAACCTGGCCTTGAACACTGCCAGGGATGGGGCAGCCACAGCTTCTCTGGGGAAAGATGGGAAAGAACTGCTGAATTTGCTTCCCTGCTGCAAGAAATGTCTGTTAAGCTGCAGTTGAATCTCGCTGCTTAGGTCAGTTATATGAAATCATTAGGTGCAGATACGCAAGGCTTCCCCTCCAGATTGTACATGGCCTGTACAAGAACATGTTCTACGTGGCAGCTGGGTGCAGTCACTTGTTTGCATGCTGGAGGCCTGTGTGTGGTTGTCATCGGGGCAACAGACAATGACTTCCTTTCCAGTCCCGATCTCCAGTTATGTCAGTTTCTCTTGATTAAGCCTTTGAAAGCTGGAAGCGCTCTGCCCATGAGGCAGAACAGACGGATCCTGTTCCTCATTAATCGCAGGGAGGGAGGGATATCTGTCAGGAGCAAACAGCAGTAAAGAAATCGAGTACAACCTAAAATAAACCCACATTTGAAGAAAAATCTCTCTTTTTAAGAGAGATCCAGATGAAGTTGTGACTTGTGCTCACCTTCATT
The DNA here is from genome assembly GCF_004027225.2 of Strigops habroptila. NCBI lineage: Eukaryota > Metazoa > Chordata > Aves > Psittaciformes > Psittacidae > Strigops > Strigops habroptila. Next base: position 3,190,015 of record NC_046358.1, read on the forward strand.
TATGTCACGTGTAAAGTCTGAATCTCATAAGGAGTTTAGAGATGGCATGCACCATCACTTGATGGAAAATACATTCTATTTCTTGATAATGAAGGGAGCTGTAATGTGGAAGGATAAAACTTCTGTGTTGCTTTGATTAAAGTGATTTTCTGGTAGTATATTGAGTAATTAAACCGTTTGAGATTAGTATGTCATATATACTCACTGTATATATATGAGTACATCATATATACAGTGTCAACTTACAGAAGCTGCAAGAGACAAAACATCCGATGCTTGCTTGGCACTATGTATAGTATGTATTGTTCTCTGGACTTTGGCAAAGCAGAATCTGGCTGATGTGTTAAGTCTAATACTTTAAAGACATTAAAATATAAGATCATGATTGGCACCTGCCTTGATATTTTTTCCTGTTACTCAGTTCTTTGGTATTTGTCCAATTTTGATTTGCAGTTTTGTTCATATAAGTGAACATGATTCTTGTTTTAAACTATACCTTGTTATGAAAAGACATGCCAGGATTCCTGATGTTACTAGAACCTTAATTTTACTTTTATGCCATCAGATTCTCTGTGTAATTTATGTTGTGTGTAAAGAGACTCAGGCCTGCTCTTGCCATAGCAACCACATCTTTTGTTTTTACTGAAAGCAAAGGAAAAAAAAAATGCTTGAAACGCTAAAGCTTAATTATTAATTTTGGGAAAGTTATCCTTTGATTTACCATTGTTATGTCCTTCAGAGGGGAAAATGTTGATGAGAAAATCCCTTGCTGGTACCAAATTATCTATTACAATGTGTCTCTTAAGCACTGTTGTGAGGGGGAAAAGACAGAAATTATGGCCTTATTCTAAAAAAGCCTTCAGGGGGACAAAAGATAAATTGTAATTTTTGATTTATCCTTTCAGTGCCCAGTTCCCACACTGGAATACATGCAGTGTTGCCAGTTTTTATAGAGATGTAGATTATTATGGCTTTGGCTCCTACTGCAGGATTTCTTATTAATGGCACCACTTGAGATATATTAAAAAGATGAGTTCAAGTTTTCTGGTAGTGCAGAACCCTCTAGATCTCAACTTGTACATTTTGAATATTAGGCCATACGGGATTCTCCTCCCTCCCACCAGCAATTTGTCTCCATCTCTGCACATCAGCTGCATCCCTGGCACTCCACGTTTACCTCTTGTGTCACTTTGTGCCTTTGCAGTTCCACCAGGCACTCCCTTCTTTTCTGGCCACCCACAAGGGTGTTTTTCCTTGATAGTAAACCCAAAGGTACTGTCACTTTGTTTGTGGATGTAACCTCTAGAGAGGCTTGAACCAGAATTGTGAAGGATGTCTGCAATCTGGCAACACCTCATTGCCTCTTTTCCATAGACGTTATCTCTTCAGGCAGGACTATGCTTGTTTTTGCTTTGCTCTTACTATTAGTAATTGCTAATATTTAATGTAATAATGATCTAAAATGGGACTGGGTTTACTCTCCAGTAATCAATTTTCACCTTGCACTCACAGAAACACAGAGCAAATTTCTGTTCCCATCTTGAAAACACAAAAACTTATCTTACCATAAAAACATACATAAAAACATACATAAAAACATGAAAACATATCTTACCATAAACACCTGAAATTACCTTATGGGTGTCAAATACCCAACTTCCTTCTTACAGTGCAAATGCTTGTTGGAGATGGAAGTATCCATGTAATTTGGAACATCAGAATAGCAGATCTGACAGATTAATAGAACCCAGAATTAGGGATGTCTTTCTCCATCTCGTAAGTGGTTTTTGTTCTCCCTATGTTGCCAGCTTGTGGAGTGAAACCGGGGCTGGGATTCAGTGCTGCAAACTCTCCTCAAAAAACCCCAATTAGTTGCAGCAGGAATTTTTCACTGTCTGACATTTTGAAATTTCTCTTGGCTGGAGTCCTACACTCGCTTGTACGAGTTGAAGTGAAATCAATGTACAGTGGGATCCTACAGTAATTATCGTATCTATAGATTTTATTAATTGAATGTTCATACTTATCTCCTATATAAGAAATATACTCTATACACACTACACGCTTCAGTGAACAGGGGTTACATTGTGAAAAATATATTGGAAGCTGATGAATCCCTAATATGTATTAGATGAATGGTTAGGCTTCTGTTTTATGTAACACTGAATTATCAGGTTGACTTTGTGTGTTAATGTGCCCAGGTTTGAGATGTTTCAAGAACAACTGGAATTGATCAATGTATTTTTCATGAATTATGCCCTAAATTTTTATGTATTCATATTTTTGTTTATAGAATATTTATTTTAGTGATACAGTGAAAGCACAGATCTGGTTTCTTCTTTTTTGCTTGCATTTAGGTGTAAAGATGAAATGGCATCTGCTTATGTTAACAATATCAATAGGTGTGAGGTAACCGAAAGAAAAAGCTTGCTAAAATGTTTTTACTGAGCTCCAGTGTCACTGTAGAGTTGTTGGTGTCTTCCAAGACCAGTGCCTCCCCCACTGACCCAGAACTACCTGGGTAGGCATCAGGTTCCTCATGTATGTCAGTAGGGGCTTGATAAACTGTGCATTTGGGACCCATCCAGGTATAGGATTTTACCTGACTGGATCTGTTTCCTAGGGCTTAATATGTACTTCTCACTGACAGCGATGTGTAAATATGCAGCTCATGAAATCTATATCTCTGAATTTGCTACTTTAAAACACTCAAAATTGACACATTTAAAAACATTTTTCTGTCAAATGTCTATGTTAAGAGATATTCCTGCTCTGTAAGTAATACCACAAATAGCTTGGGATTGCACTAGGTAAAACATTTGACTTCAAATGTAGTTTTATTGATCCTGGTGCATCAAACCAAACTTCTTATGACCTCTCGGGTATTACCAAGATTTTTCTCTTTATTTTTTTTCCCATATCATTGATTTCATTTTCATCTTACTCTATAGTAGTGCAAATCAAGTTCAGATGCAATGCCACTGAGTCACAGCAGTTCCGCTGACACACAGAGTTCAATTGCAGTCAGGGTCAGGGACTACAATGTTAAACCCTGTTTTAACAGTCCAAAGAGCGCTTGTGTTGGAGAGCATCAAAGTAGGTCTGAGCAAGTGAATATCCCACCATACTGAAATACCCTGCAGAGATATTGTCCCAGGGCTTGAAAACCATATGCAAACCTTAGCAGAGAGATGTGCTTGGGTTAATTAGCCTGGATTTTCAGCAGGGGCAGTTAGTTTGGGCAGCACGCAGTTAATGGAGCTGTGTTGTGACAACTTCCATGGGCTTATTTATTGGACATTAGGAAGGAGTTCTTCCCTGTGACGGTGCTGAGGCGCTGGCACAGGGTGCCCAGAGAAGCTGTGGCTGCCCCATCCCTGGCAGTGTTCAAGGCCAGGTTGGACACAGGGGCTTGGAGCAACCTGCTCTAGTGGAAGGTGTCCCTGCCCGTGGCAGGGGGTTGGAACTGGATGAGCTTAAAGGTCCCTTCCAACCCAAACCATTCTGTTATTCTGTTGTTGTTATCTTCTACTAAGGAAAAATCATTGAAACATTTTAAAACCTCTGCATTGTGTATCACACTGATGGGATATTGAAGTGTTTGCTGTGTACATTAAATGATGTTGCTCGACCTACATTACAAATCTCTGGAGCTACCTACTGAATAAAATAGTATGTTTCCTTAGGAAATAGGAAATGTATGAGATAGCAAAATATGTATTATGAATTCCCAATTTCAGTGTGTGTTCGGTTTTACAATGGGTTCAGCACTTCAGTGTGATTTAAACATGCAAGACAATTGGTTTTGGTCATAGTATGGCCATGTGTTTATCCTTAATAAAAGCAGCAATGAGAAAACTGAAAATGGAAAGAATTACGTGAAGGCCAAGGAAATGTGTGACAAAATAAATTCAGGAAGAGGTTCCAAAGGCTTATCAGGGAGGGTCTCATTTAAAGTTTACTGTGTGCCCATTTTTGGAGTACCAGCATTTGAGTTATTATACAATGTGCTTTTACCAATGTGATACTCAGTTATTACTGAATGTGTTGTGTAACTAATCTTGGTATTTAAGCGAGAAGAGAAAAAAGTCTAATGCTGACTGTGTCTGTCTCTCTTTAGTTTTAAGCATTGGAGAAGGTGGATTCTGGGAAGGCAGCACCCGGGGACATATTGGATGGTTTCCTGCAGAATGCGTTGAAGAAGTTCAGTGTAAACCAAATGAAAGCAAACCAGGTAATCAGATCAAGTTCCTCTTGAGTCCTAACAATGACAAATGCGAAGTCCAAGCAGAGAGGCAGCCTGAACAGCAATGTGTTATACAGCAGTGGAGAATTAAATAAAGCTGAGCTGCTGAATTAAAGAATAGAGGTTTATTGATCAGATTTTACTGAATGCTGTCCAAGCAAACGGTCTTTCTCCTGAGGGACTGTGCTATGAAGTACTGCAAAAGCTTTTACACAGAACTGCATGCAGACATTTTGTAAAGCATTATGCTGCCTTTCATTTTCTTACAGTATGGGAGAATGGCCAATTAGACAATTAAATAATGGAAGAAGAACTGGTCAGTCATCTCCCAATCTGAGGCAGTCATACAGCGTATTTAGCTCTTGTTCACAGCAATCCAGTTCCCTCTGTTGACCTTTTACTAGTTTTTAGAGGAGGCATCCATTAGTGGGATGTCCCATATGTGTCCTTACTGGTGGCAAAGGTAATGGAATCCCCTTTATCATACACTTGTCTTGCCATAAGTAAGTAAAACACAAATGACATTAAGCGAGGAGTCTTTACAGTTCTGGTATAATAAAAGAAAAAGAAATGTACATTAAAGCATGTTATTTTAAGAATTACCTACCAGCTAGTATTTTCTCTGCTTTTAAGAATGAAGATATGAGGACATGCTCTCTAATTAAAAGCTCATTATAAATGAGCTCTCAGAATATAATTCATGTTTTCCAGGAGTGTATGCAGTTTTAAGTTAACTATTTATGTGCTTTGGATCTCTGATGTATTGATTAAGAACTTCGCGCATTGCACAGACAATACACTAAAATTTGTGTCATTCATTCCTGAACATTGCTCTTCTATGTAAGTCATTATAAACTGCACACTTTTTTTTATATATACCCACTGCATAAAATGATAGAATGGAATAGAATATACTGCGCAAGATAATAGTTCCAGAGTAATAAGGATTTGGAAGTATTTGTAATATTTGATAAGTATTTTGATTTTGTTGCCTATAATGGAAGCTGAGTTGAAGGGATGGGCAGAAGAGGAGGCAAGAAGTTAGCTTTGGTAATATGAAAACTTGAAGAGAAAGAGGGACTGGGGCACGAGGGTCACAGCTCTGGATAACTAAACACTGTGAAAAGCTTATACTTCCTGTTCTATTTCCCTTTCTAAAGAGTGAAAGAGAAGGAGGCAAAACCAGATCTAATATTCGGAGAGAATGGTTTTAGGCTCTGAGAACAGACAGAGAATAGATTGTGCAGGGCTTAAGAACAAATCAGGAGGTAAAGATGGAGGAGTATTAAACAAGAGGAAAACAGCGGTTGGAATTGGCAGATCTAGGAGTAGTGCAGTTCTCAAGTACTAGATGTAAAAAGAGGGTAGCAATTAACAAGTTGCAATTCTAGTCTGATTTCATTTGTTGGAAACCTCATGAGAGATGAATAAATGCATCAGTGTGGAGCATGAGCTGGTGAAGAGCCACATGTGAACTGTTCTGCAGATCCTTCAATGAAGCCTTGTGGTCACTTGTTTGAAGTGACTTCAGTACACTTCAGAAAGGTGTATTCTATAGAAGTAAGTCATCACAACCACCTTTCATGAGTCTGTGACAGCAACTCTGCGTTACATTTGAGCTGTGCATTTGCCTACAAATCTGAAGAAAATACTGGAGAGGGGCATGAAGTGGAGCTATAAAGCACAGAAGGAGTTTTGCATCTTTAGTGGTTTTGAAGAGAAAGTAACCGAAGCTCGTTGTCACAAATCCTTAAAGCTCTTTTCAGCAAATACTGCAGAAAGTGAATTCAGTATATGGCATGATTGCTTTAATATATGACAGAATTGGTTTTGAGCAAAAATTTCTTTACTCATTCAAAGGAAAATGAAAATTAAGAAAATAATTGTCAAAGAATAGTCAAAGGATTTACCAAATGGAGATGTTAAAAGGATATAAACAGAAACATCTTACAAGTTTTCTGTCATGAAGTTATGAAAACTTACGCCATGTGTCTGGCAAAACACCAGAGCATTTACTGCAACGTATTCCTATTGCATACTATTGTTTTTGGTTGTTTTTCCTATTTGCTTATAGTACAGTGTGAATAATAATGTTAAATAGCTAAAGTCTTTAATTATACCGTTCTTCTACTCTATATAAGATGAAAATGTAATCAAATAAGCACAAAATGGGCACATTTCCTTTACCTTTGAACGTGTGCACTCACATATTTTACTGGGCTGTCCTGAAAAGTGCCCTGCATCCAGAAGGCACAAATAAGGTACAGTGCTTCTCTGTGTAATGCAACAGAGGTTGGAGCTGTGAGTATGAAAGACATGAAATCAAGAGATTTCATATCTTGAAGATCAAGCCTTATTATTATTGAAATACGGTATGGACTGCAAGCAGCTGGTCGCTGAGTTCTCTGTGCAGTTAGCTTCATTCCCTTTGCATAGGAAACAATGACAATGAAAGAGAAGAGCTTTATAAGCAAAACCCAGCCTGTACTCCCTCTGAGTACAAAATGCAAAAGTAATTTAGAAAAATGTGTTAAGCATGGTGAAATGATTAGAAATTAAATTCGGTCTTCTGGGATGGCTGAAAGAACATCAGCTGAGAAACATCACAAACTTGTGCTGTTGCAGGAATTTGCATCCTGGACTTTGCAAAGCAGCAGAAGTTCTTATGGTAATGATTTAGAAAGCAGATCATTTTAATGTGTAGGAAATGAATCTCAAAACTCAGCCTTTTTCAGGCCAGCACCAAAGTAACTGTTCTTTCCTCTAAATGAGGTTTAGGAACATTTCTTCAAAGAGCTTCCCTTTGCTATTAAGTTTGAATAATGGTGTTTAATAGCAGCTTGTCATTTGCACGCCATGAATGAAAGAAAGAGGAATAGTTCTTGGAAAAAAACAAACCACAATTAAACACTACGTGCCCAGTAAAACTGGCAGGCAGGTGTTTCATGTCATGCTGATGTATAATCTCACTCCTAAGACAAGTTCCATTTTCAGGGAACTTCATTGCCATCCCGACTGTTCCCTTGGAAGCAGGCAGTGCAGAACAGCACCTGGTCCCTGTGATCTCTTCAAAGATGTCATGCTAGCTTGGCAAGGTCTGTTTTCCCCCAAAAAATCGTGTTGACTGGCATTAATTCTCTATCCCTTCTTTAATCCTTCAGTAATGGAGACTTGTAGGAATGATTCCATTATTTTGCTAGAGTTGATGCCAGGCTTAGAGGCTTTTAATTATCCAGGTTGTCTCATTTGCCCTTTAATAGCACACGACCTGCTGCCTTTCAGTCCTGAGAGGTTGCCTTGACATTTTGAGATCTACTGAACAAATAACACCAAAAGAAATCATTATCAGTGGTCTGCTGAGTTCCTCTGCCTGCTTTTAAAAAATGCTTAGACACAAAACCTTCCACCATCTCATTTTAAAAGAAGTGCGGCCTTAGGAGCCAGTTTTTAACATTCTCCAGCATTACGCTTAGAGTGAAAGTATTCCTTCAGGTGAGATTGATACAACATCTTGCTTTATCCCTGTACAAACACAGAATACAAGTGTTACATATTTCTGCTTTCTGCATTGACATTTTTCCTGTGTTATTTAGTAATGAAACAGTTCATTACCAAAATTTCATTGTATTCCCAAATATACTGTTTTTTTGCCAAAATGTTCTGTTAGAAGAAAGTTCTGTGCAGGAGAAGCTTGATTCTAATAAAATCCAAGTTAATTGAAATCTATGCAAATGTGAGGCACTACCTTGGGTTAATAGATATCTTATAGGATTTATTAGCTGAGTGCTGTTGATGCTGCAGAGATTCACAGGTTGTCTTGCTTCTCTGGCAGCAGTAGTTTGCATCCACTGAGAATACACTGTGTGACATAGCTTTGTTTAATTTTTCTACCTATAAAAAGAAGCAAGGCTTTTCATTTGACCTGCTTATCCTCCCCTCAAAATTCAGTCTCCTTCTTAAAATAGTAAGAATTCCTACCTAATACCTTCCAGTGGGAAATGAAGTACAGAAGAATCTGTCATCCATAAAATCAGCTGCCCCACCAACAGAAGACAGAGTTTTCATTCTCTTGCTTAAGTTTAGATATTTCCATTTGCTTTTCTTCCATCATAGGGTATTACTCCGGCTTGAGAGATTTACTACAATAAAAGCTATAAGACTTGTGATTTTATACTCCATGCCCTTCAGAATTCAGATTATCTGATTGCCCATAACTGAGGTGCAGTATTTGCTTTCAAGCTGGAAGTTATCTTTAACAACACTCTGTCTTTACCATTTATTATTCCTTCTTCCCTAATATGCCTGAAGAACTCAGATTTTACAAATGATACTGAAATGAAGGCAGACTTAGCATGTCTTTTAGTAATTCTTGTTGTCTTTCACCTCTTGGCTTCCTCAGTGCACTTTTCCCTGAGTTCCGTGCTCATCCTTAATATCATCTTTGGGGTGATTTTTCATTCATTAGCATCCTCCATGCATTTTCCTATCCTGTGGCCTTGGCTACAACCTTACTAGTGGTTGTAGTTGCTATGTGAGTACTGAGAGTTTATTTCAGACTAGACCTAATCCGGGCATGTGGCTTGAACCACCATTAGCAGTTGTTCAAGAGCTTATTTTTCCATGAAAGAATCCAATTTCCAAATTCAGGTCTGCTCAGTCCTGCGGGCTGCAGCAGAGGGGGGCAGCACTTACCAATACATCACCAATGCTGGTGTAGATGCGCCCATGCTGACCTCTAGTGTCCCTGGTGCTCTGAGCAGACACTACCTGGCATCTAAACTGGGGGTTCCCTTTCTAAATGTCTGTACTTAAACGTTTGGTGTAGCTTATTCTTGAGATTCCAGCATCTTGAAAATATTATCCAGCAATAGTATAGTTCCTTTGCCTATTTCTTTTTGTGTATGTAATCATACACGAATGTCATAAATTGCAGCATTTCTTATCCAACATTCCCTCTAGATTTCAGAAGTCACCAAACAAGTCAAAGTTGTGCTAATAAAATGCATGCTTTGCTACCCAGACTGCTATTTCTGAAGTATAGAATGTTCTATTTTTCCGCATTCTTAGTTTTTAACACCTTGTGCAGCCAGTAAAACCAGATTTGTGCCTCATTTCCACCATCCCTTTTTATAACTAGTACTACAATCTAGTCAGCCAGGCTGCTAGAAAGTCGAGCTGCCTTCTTGCAAAAAGGAAAGTCACCTTTGTTGTGAATGGAGGAACTAGCATCTACACCAGTAGCTGTTCTGTCCTCTGTGGACATGGGGCTTCGTACATACTGTATCTGAAAGGTTTCTGAAAGGTTCTTCCCCTTCCTGGCCATATCAAGGTTGCTTTCTCCATGCTGCCTTTTGGAAGAGTCACTAACATTTTTTGTCCACCAAAATGTACCTGGTACTGTGTGGAAGAATAATTGTTGGCATAAGAGGACACTGTGGCAGGGACTTACTAGCACTGGGTGGTTATACGCCAGAGCATAAGCTGCAGCCTTGACTGTGTCCTGTATGGACATATATAGGCTGCCCAGAGTGCTAAAACACTGTATTTCCCTGGCTTCTTCTCTTACGTAGCTTATAGTTAATTTCGAACATTTCCTGTTTAACCTTGCATGGGAAGGTGGCTGCTGTAAAATGAATTTCTGGCATTCTTTTTTACTACCTTTTCAAGCATCTCCAAGGCAGTGCTGGAGTCACTGTCCCTGGAAGTGTTCACAAACCGTGTAGACAAGGCCCTCAGTGACATGGTTTAATGGTGGACTTGGCAGTGCTGGGGTAATGGTTGGACTTGATGATCTTAAAGGTCTTTTCCAACCTGGCTGATTCTGTGATTCTGTGATTCTGCCTCGGGGTAGTGATGTGGTGGGTGTATTACAAAGCAGTGTCATACTGGCTGTACTCCATGAGGCAGATGAGCACTAAAGCACACCACAGAAATTTGGTCTGTTTGTGTGTGTGTGTGCACCCCATTGCGTCCCAGTGTAGAACAGAAAGGCCTGGAAGTCTCCAACCCCAAATCATCAAGCCCAGAGGATGTGGTGGAGCTCATGTTCACATATATGGGTTTCTTTCCTGAATAGAAAAGGGAAAAATGTGCACCCATCTCAACCTGACATGTCAGCAGAGCACAGCTTGCATGTGCATCCAAGGACTCTGATGGGGGACTTGCTGTAGAGTAGACCTGGGCTTGGAGCACTGAGATACAGCCGTCACACTTCTTCCTGTAAGTTCAGGGTCACCTGGGCTTGGCAGTCAGGGGCTACATTTACACAGATGAATAGTTTAAGATGTGTTGAAAGTCTCTGATGAGGCTTTGCTCAGTTTGCATCCAGATAGTAGTTCCTGAGCTCATGTGAAAGTGCAATTTGTGAGTTGTAGCTCTGGTCCTTCTAGAAGAAGGACAGGAGTCTTGTTTCACCAGATTTGCCTTTTGGACATAATAGATAGTCAGAACATGATCGGCTGTAAAAGCACTCCCTAATCACACGTAATTGTGCATGCAAAGGTCAACACTGGAAGAAAAAACCAGAAAGCAGAAATCTTTTCATCCAGCCTTTCCCCTTAATTACCTTTTAGAAATGATCCAGATTAGCAAAATCCTTTTTAAACAACTTCTTCTTTTGTTCAGATCAGTTCTGGCTGATGGAAGTGGAAAGACATTGCAGAGGTTATTAGAAAAATCCTATAAACTAAATAACTTTGAAAACCACTGGCAGGAAGAGGTTTTCAGTGAGACAGAAGAGCCTGCACATAAGAGATGCTGTCTGAGCAGATAAGCACCTTGAGGTTTTTGATAAATGCTTCTTCCACATGATTTCACCTTGAATAGAGGGTACCTGTGTATCTGTGACAAAACTATTGTGCAACTTAAACTGTTTGGCATGAACAGCAGCAGTTTAGGATGAAACATTGCTGCAGCTGGAAGGACTAAATGGAGAAAGTACAAAAGTAATTTAAATATATAAGAAGGGAGAAGCACATTTTTGTTAGGAAAGTTTATCCATGTCTGTTTGAGGAACATTGTCCAGCTCTCAAACCCTGGTACCCAGAGCTCAGACTGACAGGTCAAACAGTATTCACCAAGTCCCCCTGCCTTGGAGGATACTGCCCAAAGCTCTGACCTCTGAAATACTATTTTCTGCCTTGCTTCTGTGTTTTGCACGATGAACAACATAGTTCACATGATTCTGAAAAGTTTAATTTTTTCAGAAGTGATTTTCTGCCACAAAATATATATGTATACAACTTTGTAGTTAAAAAATGTGAATAGGTGGCAAAACCCAGCACAGTGATCATTCACAAAGATACTGTGTTCTGGTTTATGGCTTAGAAAGATCAGGAATATGCTATGTAGCATGTTTTGCATTCCCTTCCATCAGTCAGTGGAAAAAATACTTTATATTGAAACAAGAAAGTCAATGCAAGGAACTAGATCTGAGGTGCTGGCAAGCCAGTCTACAAAACCCAGCTGACAGAGGAGCTCGGTGCAGTAACATTCAACTAATTCTGACAGCTCTCTGTAGCCGAGGATGTAAATCAACTCCACTTTTTGTCTCAATTTAAAGAATGAACCTCAGCAAGTTTCTGCACTTCAGCTTTGCTGAGCAAAGCGTTTGTGTTCTCAGCAATGATAAACAGCAGTTTGGGGAAAGACTCCTAAATGAATTATCACTCAATAATGATGCTAATTTGGAAGCAGAGGTAACTTGAGAGCTGGTTTTGTCTGCAATGTAGCTATAGGATGGAGTCCTCTGCTTCACACACAACCCAATAATGTGTGTTCTTTCTGACCGAGGGTGCCTTGAAAGACGTTTCAGCCTTTCAGCCTGGTCTTCTGACCAAGGTGCAATGGAGGTTTCTTACTATAATAGTAGTATTTGTAAGAAATGCTTTGGAAGACTGAGTCTGCCAACTCATTTTGCTGGTCAGCTTCTCTTTCTCAAATGACAGTGGCTTTCCTTTGCTAATGGTACGAGTTTGGTTTCAAGAAGAGTAAAATAAAGTATCCCATGATAATAACTTCAAAATTTATCCAGAAAAACATTAACAACTTATTCAAAAGAAAGGAAATCCAAGCCTAGGTGTAGAGCTTGACAGAGTGTAAGCCTGTCTGCATCTTCATCTCTGAATAGTAGTTTTTAATTCATAATATCTTACTGTCTCGGCTCCTTGGCTGATGTGCATTTCATCCCTTTCACTGTGATTTTCACGCTTGCTAAGAGCCACTTAGGAATAACTCTAATCAGCTGAAAAGGACCAACACAATTCTCTAAAGCATCGAAATAGGCTAAAAATAAATTGCACGGCAATATAAAAGTAAACTCACATGTTAGGAAACTCAACATTTCAAATGCATCTGGGATTGCTGATGTGTGAAATCGGACATGCAAGTGTGGAGCTTTTCCTTTTCTGATTTGTTCTGCATTTTTTCCTCAGAAATACGTCTATCAAACCATACAGGATAAAAAAGTGCAGACTCTGAGGAGTGTCTGAAAGAGAATGGAGTTACCATAATAATGTCTATCTTTCACTTCCAGGGGTGTGTTCACATTTCCCATTCAAAAATCACAGTCCAAGCCAATTAAAGCCTAAGAGCATATATAGATACTGAAAATGTCTAATATTACAAATTACTTTAGAAGTGCAAAAAAGATAGAGGTATAAAGTGGATGAATTATAAAGTGATACAGCCTCCTGTGGGATTTAAGCCCAATTATTGGTTTAAGACAGAACAACTCAGCCAGTGGCAGAATTTAAGCAGTGCTGTTCTGCATGTGCTAACAGTCTAGAAATAATACTGAATTCTTAGTTGTCTTGTGAAACTGCACATATAATGTGGGTTTTTTTCAAACCATCAAAGTCTAGGGTCAAATTAGTGGAGTTTTAACCAGTTTGGCTTATCTCAGTGATTGCTGATGGGCAAAGATCCTTCACTTTCACCTTCTGGAATTTTGGAGCATTTCAGATTTCATAAAGAATATATATTTTGATAGTAACATCTCCTCCCTGTACTAATAGTTCTTTTTCATTATATTTATTGGAGATGCTACTTAGTATCTTATGATCCTATGATCAAATGTACTTGAAGTTTGCTCTTTCCATAAATATGTTAAATTATAGTAGCAATAGGTTTTAGCTTTTATTTTTATTTTACATTGAGTTTTTCCTGGCATTCTGTTTAGTCAGGATTCACTGATGCATCTGGGCAAACATTATTTATATCAGAATATAACTTCTGTTAAAGTCATCCTGGCTATCTATCAGGATTAAAGAAAGTGCCATATTTCATTGAACTCATTTCATTTAGCATGACCTAACACTTTTTAAAGCCATTTACTTAAAATGGCTGACACAAAGCAAGGCAGGTCTCAGATCTGTGCATATGCTGAAAGTGTTGATAAGTCATCTTTTCCTTCTGTAATCTCCCAAATGACACATTTGGGTTTTTTCCCCTCTTATTTTTAATGGTTCAGATAAAACGGCTTGACAACAGAGGCTGAAACCCCTTTGAAACACTCCCCAGTTATTTGAGATCAAATTCATATTAATTTAAGGAAGATGATAGAGCATCTACTTACAGTAATGGCAGTGCTGGAGGTGATCAGGAAAATGATACGTAAGTAGCAGCAGCTGTTAGATAATCCATATTCTGGTCTTAAATTATGTCAGTGCTTTTTGCTTCCATACCTGCCTGCAACAAAAAGAGAATGGAAAAGGGCTTTTTCCAGCTTCCTAAAAGAGGAGCCAATGCCTGATGGTGAGAAAATGACTTGATAATATGCTGCTTGATGACAGTAACTGGTCATAGTAAAAGCAATGTGAAAACAAGGATGTTATTTTGATTCATTAAAACCCCCAATCAGTTATCACATTACATACCACTTGCTGATTGCAGTGTGAGAGCCATGTAAGTGGAGTACTTCCCTTGCTGGAGAGCTCTGCTAATTTTGTTACTGGATCAGTATGAAAAGGAAGCTCTGGGGTCTCACCTCGCCTTGTGAACTGTTAACCCACACTAGTGAGGTAAGGGTTTTAAAGTGTAATTTCCTCAAATGAAGCTCATTTTCTCTCCAACATTTCATCTTGGGCTCAATAAGCTGTAGGTAGGAAGCCCCAAACCTGACCAGCATCTCAGGTGGCCTTCAGCAGGGTCACAAGGAGAAGTTTTTCTGTTAGGGGCCTCACACACTCTCATGTCCCCCAGATTCTGTTGCTTTCTGTCTGCAGATGTCTTGTTCTTGGATATCTGCCACTGTCTGGTTTGTGCCTGCGGGGCAGAGTCAGAAGGGACTGGTCAGCATGGTTGCAGCAGGTCTTCATAGCAGTGGGTTTCAATGTTATGCCTCCAGTAACTTTGAAACAAGCTATGCCAGGGCTGTGCTTACTCAGCCTTGCAATATCCCAGAGTGTGTTTATTTAGCTAAGTGACAGAACATCACATCAATAGCAATAGTCTTACTTTTCACGTCAGGAATAGGTTGTCTGACTTCAGGTAAAACAGACAAACTGGAGTAAATGTTTCTAATTCTGAACTCACAAAGTTTATCGAATTTTAAATGGTATTGGAGCTTGGCTACATTATTTATAAAAGCATGTTGTGTTTGAGTTGGGAAATCTGGTTCTGCTTTCTGATTTGAACTGAAAAATGCCCAGTAACTTACTTCATCCTCAATTTAGGCTACAACTCACAAATACAAAACATGCTGCAGAAGTCAAGAGATTTTCATGGATGATTTACAAGCAAAAAGGACTTCAGTGTATTGTTTTGGGGCTTTTCTTATAAGAAAAAATTCAACTATAATTACACAAAAATCACTGGAAGTTGTACTTCATGCTTATAGATAGGTTATACATGTATCAAGCACTACTTTAATGTTATCCAGAGACATGTAATATAGTTACATATTTTGGCTGCTCTCCTGGAAATAATAAAAGGAATTGTATTCAATTCCCTGTACAACATACTAGTAGCTTAAGGAAATTAAATACAATGTAGCCTTGACTCATCTAAAAATTCCTTACATTTAAAAAAATTATAGTTTGTGGAGTAAAGTTTAAGAGGAGTAAAGGAAACCTCTAGAAGCTATAATGTTACCTTTTGGCTGAGCAGGTAAAATGTTGGATTATAAGAGTTAAGAACTATATTTCTACTCTATTGGACATGTTTGAGTGCAATAATACACTGCAGGAGATGGAAAATGAGTTAGGTAATGAGTAGAAGTCTTTGCAACCACATTATAATGAAATAGTGAGAGTATTCCTGTTTCAGTGCGTGCTGGAAATGTTTATAGATGCTATGAGAGCTACGCATGGTCAGAACAAAAATGGATTGGCAAAACCAATCTGGTCAGATACCTACAACACTGATAACAGAGAGGGCTTGAAAAAATCTTGGCAGCGGAAAAGAGGAAAATATGTTGAAAAATGACCTGTGACATGAGTGTGTCTTTGCCAAAGTATATTTGCGGGAGGGAAGGGAAGGGGTTGAGTGCTTGGAGCACATCTGCACTTTGGAAGGTGTCAGCTGGAAAGTACCGAAGCACAACAGTAACCCAACATTTCAGTAGTTTCAAATTAAGTTAAAATTAGTGCAGACATGCTTACAGGTGCTTTTACATGGCTGAGTAAAAGACAGAGACATCACTTCATCAGTTGCTAAGTGAACTAAAACATTTAGAGTAGTATCTCTGCCACAACTTCTCTCAAATAAGTTATAAAACTAAGATTTTTATATTACATTAGCATTTATCAACACTTAAAAAAGAAATGAAACAGTTGTGTTCCTGACTGTAAATCCCTAGAGATTATACTGCTGCTTTCATTTGCCAGGGTAAAACCTATCCTTTGCTTTGGTCTCATATAAGACTTTGAGGCCTTAATAGGCCACTGGTTAAGAGAAAATGAATATACACACAGGAACTATCCAGGGGACTTTCACAAAAATCGTATACCTTGCTAAGATTTTATCATCCAAGGACAGGCTACAGTTACATGCAGTGAACAAAAGACTACAAAAAGGAACAATGTCAGAAGTTACTTATTTTTAAGAACCAGAGAATGTTTAAAACATAATAGAAAGAATGATGATTTTTTGCCAAGTGCTTGCGCCGGAAAACAGAAGGGCAAATTGCAGATAAGTGCACTGGTTAGTGCTGCAGGAAGAAAAGCTTAGATAAAGTCAGAGGAGAGGTACAAGGCAAAATTGGGATAGAAATGTAATCCTTCAGATTTTTCTGTTCACTGGTAAGTACTGTTACGATCCTCGATGTAGGCTGCTGATAAAGTAATGCTCACAGACAGAAGGAGAATCTGGCTAAAAAGTGAAACAGTGAGTCTCAAGATAAGGAACTCCTTTAGCTAGAAGAGGGACTTGTAGTGTTGCCATGGTTCTTTGGTGATAACAGCTCAATATTTAGTCTCATTTTGAACACTTTAAACTCTGTATCTTTGGACATTTCTGTTCAGCAGTATAGGGTTGTGAAATACTTACTAAAAATTAACTAGTTAAAACATCCAGGCGTGATTATTACAGGTAAGAGAACACAAAATGACTTATTCTTTCTACTTTTTTCTATTTGCTTATTCAAATAAGGAAATAAAGTGAAAAATGCACCAGTACCCAAGGCTAAGTTACTGGGGGGAGGTTTGACAGGGCATGTTGTGTTTGAAGTGTGTACTGCGGAGCAATTGAAAGGAATTGAAATTCCTAATTGCTAATTAGTTTAGGAACACAGTTACATCAGGTGAACTTTGTTTGTTCTTCTCTCATTTTTACTTCATTTCTAGAAAACAAATTTTAAGAGTTTAATTCTTTTATCATAAATGAATGTGATTTTCATGGTGTATGCTGCTGACGTGGTGAGTTATTCCCTGTTTTCTGGGCAGCAGATGAACAGATGAAAGAGGAAGGTTATTTTCTTGCAAGTGTCTGATTTAATGGGGACAGTAATAGAGTCCATAGTAAAACAGGAAGGTGGAAATAATTGTTGGAATTGCTCTTGCTCTGCAATTAAGAAGGAGGTAATCCCCACATTTTTGTCTTTTCTGATTTATGTCTGTGGGGTAGTCTAACAGAATGGGGAAAATGCTATTCCTGCTGAACAGCCTAGTGCTCATTTTCTCTCTGCATCATCTCTCATCTCCTGAGGGTGCCTTCTATGCTGCAGTACAGAAGATGCTATTCTTAGGAATGGTTGTCCTCAGGTCCCCACTCCCCCAAAACATATTGCAGGAGTGTTGAAAAGTGCAGATGCTTAGTTGCACATGTAGACACAGTCCCAGACCTTGACACAAGGGCTTAATGACTCTAAGTAGCTTGGGGTGGGAAGTGTTTATAAGAGTGATAAGTAGGGAAAAACGTACACCTGGGAAACAAAATAGCTGACATGGTTGCAAGGGCTGTTAGTTCTGCATATTTCGGTGCACCACTACCTCCAGCTTCCCTTCGGTTCTGGGTGTGTATTTAACCGTATGCTTAGTAGTGGCACTAACCTGTGAAATTTGTTGGTTCTATGTTAGTTTGTGTGTAAAACTCTATGTAAATTGTTCCTAAAATAATGACTGGTGTGTCTAAAGTTTAAGTGGTCTTGCAACCGAGTTTTGTGCTTAATCATGCTTTGTATGGGAAGAGAACTATCTAATGTTACTGAATCTCTTATCCTCATTAAACAGGAGTTGAGTTTATTAGCACAAATCTTATTAGCACAGATCTCATTAGCTATCTAACAAGTATGGGTAATACTGATTATTTAATTAGAAGCTTTACCTCTAACAAGATAGTTTTAAGTATTAATTTGGATCGATGTCTCAGGTATGAAAATATGAAATACTTAAAGTGAATTATAATGACTTTATATGAGCTACGCCATAACTGCTGGGCTTTGGGATTCGGTGAGATTTCACTATGTAGATAGAGTTGGAAGATTTGAAATGTATTATAAATATGCTTCAAAAATAAGTCTTCAGAATTTCTTGAAGTCCTAATCTTACTTTGTAGCATGTTGCAAGTTGTGCGTCACATTTGAAAGTTAATTGGAAGTACTGCAGTTAATGGGTTTTAAAGCATCAGCCACACATTTAAGAAAGTTCTTGCAAAGCTGTTTTGATCAATTAGGTAAGAAGTGTATCTGATGTGGAATTTTTTATAAACTGCAATGAACTTGACTGTTTTCTGTGAAAGGGAGGCCTAGTATGGGTATGCCTCATGCATGTTACTAACATATCACAAACTGCTGTTTTACAGTATGAATTTAATTTAGCTTCTGGTACCACTTGGTGGGGAATGGACATTGGCAATAGTCTTGAAGTCTTGCATAGCTGCATTCTTAAATCATAACATTACATAGGTTTATGTTTGCTATAGCTGGTTTATCACATCTAAGTAGCTGCTTTATGGGTATTACATGAAAATCAATAGACTTATAAAAAAATAATACTAAAAAAATAATAATAGGAAAATCCCTTATTAACTAGTGACTCCAGTGTGACAATCTTCCTGCTGCTTTGGTCTGATTTATTACTGAATCTTTTAGAAGTAAAGAATCAGTAAATAGTTGATTATCCTTCTTCTAGATTGATCAGAATAACAAATAAGGTAGTGAGTGTGTAAAAGTTGCCATCAGATCCACTCAGAATCAAAAATTATTAAGAATTTTCCTTTAAAAATAGTATCCAAATGCTTAAATTGCACTATATGAAAGCAATGTTGAGGAACTAGTTGGTGTCATTGAGCACAAATACTTTTAGGATTCTCACAGGGTTTTTCAGTACAACTATAAACATGGATAAATTTCAGGTTGTCACATTATTTATGAGAGATAAAAAGCATCTGGTATGTATCCTGACAAATACCATGTAATTGTAAAGGTACATGTAGATATATTTCCTTATATTTTTACTCTTATGCCTGAAACCTTTTTCTTCTAAACCCTGATGTTTGTATTCTGTCTTTTCTCGTGTTGTTGAAGCTTTGTGAGTACACAAGAGCTGAATATGGAAAAGTATAGTTTTGCTTCATCTGCTGCCACTTTCTATCCACTTCTGGTTTTTGCATAGGAAATATTCACATCTCTGGAATGTGTGGTGTGTGGATTTTTACATTTTTAAAAAATTATCATCTCATAATTGCCTTTGGGCTCAAAAATTTTGTTTCAAAAGGGCAAAAAGTTCCACTCACACTGGAGATCATAGGTCTTTGAGCTTCTTTTATTGGTCATCTCCTCTAGGTTATACTAATGTGAGAAAGCAATCCATGTTTTTCCTGAGGAAGCATTGTACCATATTTTCTCATTTGGGAATGGAGTCTAGTGGTTGATAAGTAAACTGGGAAGTTTAAGGGTGATAAAAGGCTTGATGGATCCTTGGCATGGCGTGAAAGCCTGTGCTGATGGTGTCCTGGGGAGCATGGGAGGACACGTGAGGGAGGAGGCTGTCTGCCTGACAGGAATTCAGGCTGCTGCTCCAGCTTCCCTCTTCCCAGGCAGGGTGCTGGAGGAATATTGGACAAAATGGCTTGAGGAACATGTGGGCTGAGGATTGCTTCTGCCCTGGGAAGAGGGGATATGAGGGCGCTGGGATAAGCAGAGGTGAAACCATCACCCAGAGGCTGGAGCAGCAGCACAGCAAGGGCGGGAAGTGTGAGGGGCTGGTGGTCGTGAGCCTCGACTGGCGCCGAGGCACCTCTCCACAGCCCTCATCTGAAAGAAAGGAACCTTTCAGAGCCTGCATAGGGAGGAAGCAGGGAAATTAGGGAAGAAATGCGCCCTTGTCCTGATTGTGGAAGCAGCTGAGGCTGTTTGTACGGAGCTAAAGTGAAGTGAAGTGAGTGAAACTTGGACGGGGAGGTGAGGAGGGAGGGACGCCAATGGCAGCGCAGCGGCCATTGTGGTAACCTGGTAACCAGGTGCTTTGTTGTTCACTCTGGGGAGAAGGATGTCTATCCACAGGCCAAACGCTGCATCCACAGCTCCACAGCAAGGCTTTGTGTCCAAAATACTGCATCCAAAGGTAATGACTGTAGAAGTGATCTACTGAAGCAATAATATGGGTGAGCAAACAGAATATTCTCCTGAACCATGCAAGGAAGCAGAATATTTTGAAGAAGTAAATAATAGGACACATAGAGAGGCAAATGATGTCAGCTTCAGAGTGTGCATGCTGTAACCTCATGTAAACGATGAGCTAACAGGACTATTGAGCAATAGCCCTCATGGGTGTCCCTCAAGCATGCTTAAATGAGCTGAGAAGAGGCTGTCATCCTGTGATGGCATCATCCTAGTTTGAAAACAGGATGAGGAAATACAGAGGAAACTTGCATTCAGTGAAATTCCAGTCAGTTCAATGTATTCGAGGTAAGAATATATAAGGGGAACAGCGGAGCCACACACAAAAAGCTTATTTCTAGTAATTTGAGTCTTTCCTGTTACTTTACACAGTTCTGGGGGACTGGTCTGGGGGACTCTGCCAGCATTACTCGTTTGGTTCACACTCCAGCCTTGCTTAATGCACAAGATATATTGAAAGTGCTGCAAGATTAACCACCAGCTCAGCAAACTGTTTCTCATACAGTCACAGCAACTGGGCCAATAGTAACTTTTGTGGAAAGCCACATGCAGATTATATATATACATATTTATTATTTTTTTTTTACCTTTTCTGTGCTACTGCTATCTCCTTCGACTTCATTCAGTGCAATGTATTTCCCTTCCATAAGGCAGACTATTTGAACTCCAGTTTAAAACTCACTGAAGAGTTAGTGTCTCAGGCTCCTATGTGCGACAGGCTATTATCATCCATTCTTTAGCCAAGGTGATGGTAGAAGAGAAAGAAAACAGTTGTTAGCAGTATCACAGGTAGTTGGGGATCTGGGCTTTCTAATAAGATTTGCCCCTGACAAGGATTTTCCCTTAATCCTCATGTTTCAGATAGCTCAAACAGATTACTTGGATACTGAAATGGGTAGGATTAAAATCCCATTTATCACTGGTTGCTGGAATCCTGCATTTGGGAAGACAATGGTGGTTTTATTTTTTAGACCAGAACTTTCAGATTAACCCTGCAAAAACCTTTTGTGATGCAGGCTCTGGATGATGCAGTCTGTCACTAAGTGGCATATCTATGGTTTGACTTTCAGCTACCATTTCAAAGCACAGAGAAAGCCACTAACCACAGTAGCCTGTTAAGCAGCTAAAAATTTACATGAAAATAAATAAGCTTGAAATGGTGGTTGTCTGAATATTACTTCATTGGCAGTCTGGCATGTCCACATCCACAGCATGGGGCAGCAGCTTTATCGTCGACCCAGATTTGGGGTCATATTGGGAGGCTCAGACTTAGGATAGCAATATTTGAGTCACAGAAAGGTGGTGGGTATCATGAAAAGTAGTCTGAACTGCAGGTGGGAATTTAAATTGCCATAAATTCCTGTAATTCTGATTTTAAATTGTTCTAATCCATTCTAACTTTATGCCTTTAGATTAAATTAATTAACCACAAGCACTTGCTTATAGTCAAGCTTTAAGGTAAAGGCTGTAAATGTGTCACTTAAGCATGAAAATAAGAAATTCAGTTTACCCCAGCCCATGAAACATGCAAGAGTAGCTTTAATGTTTTCATAAACATGTATGCATAGTTATGAATTAACATTAATGCTGTTCATAAATGTGAGAGACCAATGATTTCCTGAGCTGAACAGCGTTTTGCTTGAAATATGACTGATAGTAGCCATTAGCATACTAAATAAATTATATTTTTGTTAAAAAAAGGTATTTTTAAAGCTGTAATTTTAAAAGCACACTATTGTGAAAGTTGTTCGGGGTTTTTTAAGGAAAGGCTTTAGCTTAAAAAGCTGCATTTTAAACTTCCTTTCCCAAAACCTGCACAAGATAACATTATGATTTCCCCTCCTGTGAAACCTGTGCATGCCATATAAATTTAAACCACTTACTTTTAATGCCCTAAGTCAGGTTTTACCAGCGACTTTGCAGTCCTTACGTGGTCAAACATACTTTTATGTGCATATGAATGCACCACTGATTTGTAATGATTTTTCTCTTCCTTGTTATTAATCAAGACAATGTGAAGAAATTTTTGGAGGCTTTCCCTCTAATTTTCTTGATGAGCTATTCTAGAGTACAAAAGGAAAGAAATACTCTACAGACCATCCTATGAACACACAGAATGTGTGACCTAGTGTTCATTAACATACCTCCTTCACGGGGTTTTCAGCATCTCAGAAACAAGAACATATTTTCATTGGATATTATAATTGCTATTATATGAATTTGATGAACATTTAAGCCAAGGCTTCTTGAAGTTCAGATCCTCTATTACACAAGTCAGCTAACTTTTTTAGTATATTAAAATCTCAAGCATCTGTTTAGGAACTTACTTCTCAGTAAGCCTGACTGTTCTGGTATCTTTATCTGGAATATCAATATTCAAAACCCTTCTTTCATGTTTAACTTCCTGATTGCATCTTTTCCTTATGGAAAATCAATTACTCTTACCTACAGTAGTAGAATTTTAAAAAGGTACAATCAGAGCTTGAATTTAATTCTCTAGTTTAACTTCTGGATGCTGTGTTTGTACGTCCCTTCTGTGCCCCTTGTTTAAATTCCCTTTGGGTGTCAGATAAGGTCACCAGTGTGCTGCATTATTCCAAAAAGGTGGGCATGAGAAGGTTCAGCTATCTCTGAGACCTCTTGTATCAATCCTCACAACTGTTATCCAGAGAGTACTGCAGCTCTTGTGTTCAGTTTGCTGTATTGATTCACCTGCCTAACTGTAAAACCAAAAACCACAGTATTGTGAATTCCTGTGAATGGTATCGTAGTTTTGTCTGTACATGTGCTGGTGGATCTAACTGTAATGCAGAGCTTTTAATGGTAATTATTAATTATAAATTGGCATAGCTTACAGTTTTCCAGTTGATATTGTGCAAAAGCCTTTTGTTTCAGGTTAGGGCTTTTAAAGAGTTTGTCTTTACTGTCAAACTATATGTAGGACGTGACCTTACTCAAGTTTTCTAAGCAGACATCCCTATTAATGCTAGGCTTTCCTGTGGTGAACTGAATATGATCTGATTCTATGTTTATTGCTTACAAAGTCTGTGATTAGCATCATTCTAGCCCAGCCTGTATGCTCAGTGCTACTGAAGGTAAAGTAGCACTGAGCCATTGCTCTTCTCTGCTCCTGTTACCTGCCATCCAAAGATAAATTTTGTTTTCAAGTAAAGGCAAAATTAATATGAAGAGAGCATTGTAAGAATTAGCCTGTTAATCAAAAGCCAAATCTGTTATCCAATATCAGTAGAAAAGAAATGGCAAAAAAAAAGGAATATTTTTGAAATAAAAATCATGGAATCCCAGACTGGTTTGGGTTGAAGGGACCTTAAAGCTCACCCAGTTCCATCCCCCTGCCACGGGCAGGGACACCTTCCACTAGAGCAGGTTGCTCCAAGCCCCTGTGTCCAACCTGGCCTTGAACACTGCCAGGGATGGGGCAGCCACAGCTTCTCTGGGCACCCTGTGCCAGTGTCTCACTTACAGTATTTATCAGCATGATGCCTGATTTTGTATCTCACACTTAATGTCATTTTTCTGAGCATTGGCCATGCAGCAGGACGTGCCCCCTGTCTTCTAAAGGAGAGAAGTAAAGATTAGTGACAGAAGTGTCAAACCACTGAAATATCACAGTCTTCAGTAACATGTCACAAAATATGCCCTTATCAGACAGTAAGTGACTGGATTGCTAATGTGTTTCTTTCAGCTTAGTGTGTGAGACTAAGTCTTGTTTAACATTTGATGGTACTTACTACATGGTGTGAGGGCTTGTTGAAAAGTCTTGCCTTCAGGACTAGTGTAAAATGTGGTTTGTGTTCAACTGTGTCACATGTTTCTGTGCAGGTAAGACATCATATTGTTGGTCTTTTATAATAACGTGCTTTTTAAGAGATACTGTCACAACACAGAACAGCTCAGATAAAGTTCTGTATTCTTTTTTGGGGTTTGAAACTGATATGGAAGTTACCTTGATATTTCTTCTCAAGGAAATTAAGAGAAGCCAGAGAAAATTGGATCTTTCCTGTCTAGAAAATGCTGGAAAACCATAAATGCCTCAGTGTTTAGCTGTTTATAGATGCATATGGAAACAACTATCCTAAATATGTTTTGTAAGACAGAAGCCACCTCCTGGATGGGGTAGCTGAAGCACAGAGGAAGTGACAAATTTGCCAAGGGATGTCGGATGTCCTTGAATGAAATACTGTGGTTAAGAAGTTACTCTTTTGGTTCTCATCCTTAACATACATGCACAAGAGTGACAAAATGAACGTGCACTGTGTAATGTTACTGTGTAATGTTATCTTCACGGTTGAAGAGAGCTGCATTACTGATACCAATTCTTGTGTTCAGTGGATGGTCACTAGATGGCATTCTTTGGGTACAAAATTTAAGGGGAAATCATCTGTAGTGTTTAATCTGCGTTCAGCTGCATTTCAGTCCACTGTTATTTCTGCCTGAATATAAAAAACTTCAGAAAGGACGTGTTAGGGCAGTAGGAGAGAGGGGGAAGGAAGCATTTTGCTGTATTGTTTTGTTTCAGAGGCTGCACTTTCTAAGCAGTGAAGTTTGTCTTGAGCTATGATAATATTGTGTAAACATTTTGGAATGCATTTCTGGTTAGTATATATGGAAATCTGGTTTTAGATTATAGATTAATGCAGATCTATGAATCTGTTCTGTGTTTTGCTCACACTCCTTAGAGAAAATAATCTGTCACTTTGAAATGTCCCAGATAAAATCACATCTTCAAAGTGCTTGAAACTGAAAGCAAGTAATCAACAATGCTTTGTGGAATAGAACTGCAGGAAAACCCTGCAATCAGAGGATGAGTGCAGATACTTACTTGTATTGTCTCTTTTAGGGCTGGGACAAGGCATGCATGTATGATAACCTACCTCTTGGAGTCTGATCAGAAATTCCACTTAGACCCGAGGACCATAGCTTGATAAAACCTATCAAAACTATCACAGTACGGAGTAACTAAAAATATATTGTTCTAGTAAAAGCTTTAAATATTAAATGGCTACATGGCCGTTGCCTTACCTCCATCAGTGCCATATTTTAGGATGAATACAAGCAGTCATCGTTGATTTCTTAGCTGTGTTTCAGATCTGACTCATCTGTTTTGTTCTAATTCAAAATGAGAGCTGAAGTATCTCAAGTGGATATAAACACTGTTCTCTGAGCGCTGCTGAATAGCAGCTGTTTGTTGCAGACAGCGTTCTTTGGGCCTGTTGGCTGGTTGTTTTCATTGCTTCAGTGGCACAGAGGGAGGGTTTGCTAAGGTAAAACACTCTGGGTTTCATGCTGCCTGTGCTACCTGAATTTTTCAGTATAGCTGGTGAGATTTTGGGTATTCAGCCTGTTTCAGATGCAGGATTATACATGTGTTGGCTTTCTCTCTGCCATTCTCCAACATGCTCTTGTAGCAGCTTAGGAACCTTATAGTTTTGAACGAGTTACTAGCAAATATTTCCAGTTTAATACCAAAACAACTTGTGCACCAAAGAAAAATGATGCTCAGCACTCTAATCCTTAGAAATTTAGATATCTTTTTGTGTCTTCATAAATAAGAACAAGTAAAAGCTGTTATCAAAATCCTCATTATTTGAAGGTAATGTTAATCCATTTCCTAACAGCATACAAAGGGGACATTGACTCAGTAGGTGGCAGTCTGCTTAAGCCAAAGAAGAAATAGTGTGAGCATAAAGGACTGGGATTTGGATGGAGTAAACTAGTTATTAAATATTTCTGTATCATCTAAATATCATCTAAAGTCACTGTAGCTTGCATCTGTTGTTTAGAATCCTCCTGGCTATTGGTGGTTTCTGTATCTTGAGCTGTTCTGTAAAATCGTGGTAATAACCCTTTGAATGTATTTGAGGAGCTGTGATGTACAAAATGAAAAAGAAATAGGTGAGATCCCATTACATTTTTCCATACATTTCTCTTCCTAATTTGTCAAGATTTGAGCTTAATTCCTCAGTACTATTTTATACCCTTCTCTGAAGATGGGTATAAAAAGGTATATATTCTGAAGAAGGGAATTTTTCCTAGACATAATTGTAGCAGTTCTAATACATCAGTACTTGGCATTCTTCTGACCAAGCAGTAGCTCTTTCCGTATCTGTGGTTTATGGCTTCGTCTGGTCCAAAGGCACTTGTGCCTTACTGGTTTCCAGTAACAGCTGCCTTTCCCAGGTCCTGCTGTCTCTTCCTCTCACTTACTCTCCTCTCCCATTTAGTCTGTTCAGATCTTCAGGCTCTTCTCACAGACTTCTTCTCCAAAAAGCTTCTCTGTGTAGCTATAGCTTCTATTTTTTTTATTGTTTTTGCTTCACACACAGAAAGGAAGCTCTGTCATCACATTCTACCCAGTGTTTTCATCTAAATCTCTTATAGGATAATCCTTAGAACAGGAATTGGTGTTTTTCCTTTCCCAGATAAATGGCCTGTGCTGCCAAACACCTCTTGCACGCTTCCCAGAGGCTAAATCCTTTGTATATCGTCTCATCTCAACAGCAGAAATGAATGCTTCTACCTGTTTCTCTTTCAGCCTGTGGCAAAGGTGGTCTGTCAGGGGTTTGTATTGGTGATGCTGTAGCATCTGTCAGTCAAATTGTTTCCTTCAGGCTAGTCCTCATCCTCAGCAGTGTGAGGGACATCTCTCTCATTCCGTCCTCTCGGTTGCTAAGGCAGAGACTAGATACTATTTTTTATCTTACCTACGTGATAGATTTGTGTCCCCAGCAGTGTATAAACTGTTTGAAAACTAATAACACAAAAATACACTCATTAAAAAAATAAGCTAAACCTTTGCTGGTATAAAGCAGTGTGCATTCTAAACATGTTAAATATAATTCCTGTTGCCTTCATCCCACTGTGTGCTTGCTTCACTCCCAGTCCCTTTCAAGTAGGCTACAATCACTCCTCCTCTGCATGAAAGGAGTGCACTCATAAAATACGTAGCTTAAAATAAAGCCAAAGGAGTTGCTTATTTTCATGTAACACAGAAGATGTGGGTGTTAGAGGCAAAAAGCTCTGATAACTTGCTTAAGCTGCTGAAACAGTGTTGGTGGAGACATGGGAAGATCAGGTATGAGCAAGTTGAAGGGAGCTTTTGATAATGTTTGGGAAAGTTTGGCAGTGAGCCTGGCTTGTCCTTTTGCTACATGTTTGGCCAGATGTGGATTTGGGGAAAAAAATGTGGCAAAGATACAGATACTGCCTGGAGATCCCAGGATGATGTCTGAGGGAGATGTATAAATGTTCAAGGAAGCCCATGTGGATGGTATAAAAGTAAAAATTCACATAAAGTTTGAGTTCTTGATCCACTGTCTGCCTGCATGTAGCTGCAGTTTGTATTCAGTAGCTTGTGGAGGGGGCTATGGAAGGGGAATTGTTTGGCTGGTTTTACCCAGGTATGGATAGTAGGTGAGTGATAAAGCATGGAAAAGATAATCAGAGAAAAGTGGTGTGTTCTGTGAAGCCCTGAGTAGGAGTAAATGAACAATAAACTGTTCAGTAGGATCCTTTCTAATCCCCCATAGATTGCTATATTGTTTATTTGTGGGGTTTTTAAATATGAACAATACAGCATAATTATGAGCCTTTCTGTTGGGAGCAGGGAAAAAAATGAGCTATAAACCAGAACTGTCTCCTTGCCAGGATTTGGGTAGATTTGGAATGATTGTTGCCTGATTATTGGGTTACAGCTCTTGTATTGCTGGTTCTGCATCAGTGGGGTTTGAATTCCTGCAGGCATCATCTTCTGGAATGCAAAATCTTTTCTTTTTTCATTAATTTAAGTTCCCATTTTTGTAACTCTGTGAGTAGAATCCAGTGTTTCCTATTTTCTTCAGCTACAAGCAGGCCCCTAGGAAGGGAATACATGGATTCTCGTGAAAAAATCTGCAACTGTTGATATTACAACTTAACAATTATTAAAGTATACAGGAAATATTTAAGGAAGGGAAAGCGTATTTATTAGGGGAATATTTAGCTGAGTTCCTTAAACTTGTGATAGATATCTGCATATCTCTTCATCAGGGACAAGGGGTGATGGGTTCAAACTTAAACAGGGGAAGTTCAGGTTAGATATAAGGAAGAAGTTCTTTACTGTGAGGGTGCTGAGGCCCTGGAACAGGTTGCCCAGGGAAGTGGTAAATGCTCCATCCCTGGCAGTGTTCAGGGCCAGGTTGGACAGAGCCTTGGGTGACATGGTCTAGTGTGAGGTGTCCCTGCCCATGGCCGGGGCTTGGAACTGGGTGATCTTAAGGTCCTTTCCAACCCAAACCATTCTATGATTTTATATTCATTTTATGTGAGGAAGTTCCCCTAAAAGAAATAAAGTCATGTCATACAGAATACCTCATGAGGGTGGGTCTCTTGGGCCTTTTAATCTATCATATAGGATCAGTGTGTGGCAAAGACACTGTATTGTAGTTGTCTAACCAAATAGTTACATGTTGGTTTTTTTATAGTCTTGTCCACTAGTAATAAATATGTTTTTTCTACATCATAACATTTCATGACTTTGAATAATTTCCTGGAAACATAGTTAGTGAATTGGAAATAATTAAATGAAAAGAGAGTGGTTGATGGTTGTTTAATCTTCTTACATGCAAAATAAATGCCAACGTAAAATACACAGTACTAATAGGTACTTAATGCTTGTGCCAGATATTATGCAGTGGGAAAATAACTCTGCAAATGAATAACTGGTACAGAAAACTTCTGAGAGAGTTAAGAAAGTGACACAAGGTTTTACTGTGTGAAACTATAAAATAGATTGGAGCGTGATATAGTCTTCTCACTACTGGGCTCGACTGAGCAGAAATAACACAGTTGTCTACTATTATCTTGATGAATGTCTTTGAAATCTTTGGTAATCAAAGGCATAATTTTGGGCTTCGCAGTGTCCATAGCCTTTATAAGGGGAAAAATCGGATTCTGGAGTTCTTTGTCCCTAGCTGCAGCTATGAACTGCATAGCTGGATAAATCTTCAGACAAATCCTGTTTCCAAATAGTTGCATGTCTGTGACAGTAGATGATGTATTCAGACCATGCAAGAAAATTATGCCTATTACCTTAATAATAGTCACATCTCGAAGGTATGAAGAGTATCAATAGGAAATGTCTATTCTTTTACACAAGGGTAGATCCTCAGAGGGAAATAAAGGCAATTTTCTCCATGTGTGATGTTGAAGTTTAGGTATTAGCAATGTGTGGAATTTAAATTGCCTCCTGGATAATGGGTCAGAAATTATTCTCATTTCTGTTTTGGTTTACTGCTACATATCTACAGCAAAACACCAAAATAAACCCCATACCCTGAGAAATATTGTAGACAGTATAGCCTTATCTGGTTGTCCTTGTTTCTCTTATACAGTGCTTGCAGCACTGAGACACATGTGAATCATAGAACCAACTAGGTTGGAAAAGACCTTTAAGATCATCAAGTCTAACTGTTACCCCGGGACTTCCAAGTTCACCCCTAAACCATCAAGCTAATGAGTGGGTTTCAAGAGGTGATTTATGTCTTACTAGTATACCCAGGGCTAGCATTTGAAAGCGACCTCTGAATCTGAAAGGGGAGCTATAGGAAATCTGGAGGGAGACTTTTTACAAGAGCATGTAGTGACAGGACAAGGAGGAATGGCTTTAAACTGACAAAGAGGAGATTTGGATGAGACATGAAGAAAAAATTCTTCACAGTCACAGACTGGTTTGTGTTGGAAGGGACCTTAAAGCTCATCCAGTTCCAACCCCCTGCCACGGGCAGGGACACCTTCCACTAGAGCAGGTTACTTCAAGCCCCTGTGTCCAACCTGGCCTTGAACACTGCCAGGGATGGGGCAGTGTCCAAGAATCCTGGCCTTCCTAAGTGTCAGCTGAAGAAGCAGCACAGATGTAAAGAAAATCCTTCTCTCACACTATATGAACTGTGACTTTGGGGAGGGGGAGACTTTTCTTTATTTCCAGCAGAGGTTTGCATTTGGTAATATGCATTCATGAATTTTCGCTAGTTAGACTATGTCCTGCTATCAGTGTACTTTAACTGCTGATGTGCAGGAAAATCTCCTCCTTCATTTTTCTTAAAATTACTTATCTCGAGGATTTTCTCCTCTCCATAATTTGTACTTTGCACAAAGCTGATTTGATCTTTTCTTTTCTCCCACTAATTTCTACTTCTCTGACTTTTTGGGTGAAGAAGTCCATTTCATTAGATCTCTAATTGCACATTCAGGAAACTACTCATTCCACTTTTGGCCAAGTAATGACCATTCTGCTTTGCTTTCTCTCAGAGCAAAATGTATGATGGCTTCTATTACTTCAGGAATAAAACTGCTGGCCTTCAACACAACATCTGGGGGGAGGGAAATCAGATCACTGAAGCTTATTCTGTAAAGGAACACTGCTAATATGAAATGATAGAATGCTAAGAATATCCCTGCATTGAGGGTAGGTTGTTTAGTTGCTACCTATTTTGAGAGGTTTGTATCTGCAGACAGGATTAGGAGCGGTTACCTATAACTAGCATTTCAGTTTGACATTTTGTTGAGAAAGAGCTTTGAAAAATAAGTGTTATTACTACTTTAGTTCTGGGAGGAACACCCTGCTGCTCAGCCCTGAAAACACCTCAGCAGAGTCAGGCTAGTGCTGCCAACACCTAACATCTCTCAGCTGGTTTTTGTGATTGCAAGTCAAGATGAATAAGGAATTCAGGTTTAAAAATGAAAGAAAATCACTATGAGTCTGTGGCAGCTTCCACAAGAATCCTACAGAGGTCTGAGCATTTGTGGAAATACAGAGGGTTTTACTAATAACCTGAATTATTGATCAGATCATTTTCTGATGACAAAATGCACTTAACACTGATAGAGCCATAAATACTATACTGTGAATAGCAAATCTACCTTCAGCCACCTTATTCCTGCTCCCTGTTTCTAGACAAGACTTATTCTTTCAAACTATTGTCTTAAAAATTTAACATCATCGTGTTACTGAGATGCCAAGTTGTCAACTTCAGGTTACACAGTGGGCAAGGAGATTATTTAACAGCAGTTGTATGTCCTTTCTCTCCCAAAATAATTGTGAAGTTATATGTATGCCAGTAACTTGTAGTGCCTTAGCAGTCCTGTAAAGAGTAATTAGACAGTGATGTATTAAAACGTAATTATTTAACCAGTTGGATCATTTTGAGCGTCAAAAGAACTCTTCAAGCTGTGCAAATCAGTATCACTGTGAGGTGATTATTTCATGTACTGTGTATGTGCAGGATTGTGGTCAATAGAATGAAAATGGGATTTTTTTATGGTACATTCGGAAGATTAGACTTGCATGGTCTCTTTGAAGATTAAGTTTGAGTATGCTGAGATGCAATTTAGGTGTGAGAAAGAGATAAGGAGAGAGAGAGGGAGCACAGTGAGAAGGTGGGAGTGTGATTATCAAGCACAGAGATGGCTAATCCAGGTTGACTTAATACACTCAATTACATTTCTAGAAAGGAATAACCCTACTAAGTACATATCTCAATTCTGTGCATCCCCTGTTTGAGACACCACTGCAATACAAAAGTTCACTAATTCAAAATCTCTTCCACCTCACTTTCTTATCCTCGCTGCAGTCAAATTTTAGATGTTACAAAGACCGCAATATGAAAGCTTCTCTTAGATCAAGGCTGCATTTTCAGTAAGTATTCCAGGTTTTAAAGTGGTTTGGAGAGGTTCACTATGTCAAACCTTTTACATGATTTTTCTTTAAGATGGGGGAAGAAAAATGCTTTGTAACTTCAGTGAACCCTGTCAATCATGATGGGTTAATAGGCTGCAGAGTTACCTCTCTGTTATTTTCCTCCTCATCTTCTTGGGGAGAAACTCTTCTAGTCCGAAGTGCTTTGCAGGTAAGAGTAGTAAATGTTCTGGCACCTCCAGCTGCCAGCCCCATGTGCTGATTTGCCCCGTTGGTTTTGGGCCCCAGTAAAGGAGAGCTGAGGGACCAGAGAGATGGACCAGCAGTTCTTGCCCTGTGATCCAGGGCCAATTCCAGTTACATCTTTTCCCTTTTTGGGGTGGAGCTAACCTGCACTTCTCTCTCACTGGGACTCAGGACTATAACACCTTTGAGCAGATACTATTCTGAAACCTACAGTTGGTGAGACTTTTTCTTTATGTCTGAAATGATGAGAACCTTCATGTAAAAGCTGAAACTTCATGGAGATCCATTGTCCTTTTCTGGTTACTGTTTATCAGGGGTTAGTTCAGCAGGGATTAATGTTACCAGTTTTATAAAGCAAGGATTGTGCCTAGAGATGTGCTGTCACTGGGGAGAGTTAATGGTGCTCTCTACTGAAGTATGATACATAAAAGAGTTGTTAGTAACTGCTGACTATGTGTAATGCATCTGAATTCCTGTCGTCTGTCTTTACCCTTTCTTGTCAGTCAGCCTCCTGGATTTGTGTTTTCACGTGAGTAATGCACCCCGAGTATGTGATTTCTTCAGTTATAACATGTTAACAAATCTCGTAACTAAAAATCTCGTAAGTACAAAGATGCAACATAATTAGTTTTTTCTTATTAGTTTATAAGCATTAAGCACAATACGTAATGGAGTTTCAGGAATGTATCAGTCTTAGGAGAATTAATTTCCATAAGGCTCCTTGCTTCCAAGAATTACTCATTTAGACTTACAGAAAACGTCCGGAAATAACGATTTTTTTTTTGCCATTCCTGCTCTTTTACCCTTTGAATATCTTAGAAAATATGTTTTGACGTTTCTATAACAATTACAAATGTACCTTTTGGTTGTTAGACTTATACACTGAAAGCTCAAATACTTCAGCTGAACTGCTTTCAAAGAGGTAGGTTTATTACCTGTATTATTTCTCTCTTGCTGTAGCCTTTGACGTGCTGTTTACACTCCCTAATGCTCTAAATTGCAATGCTATTCCAAGGAGAAATACCCTGGAGGTTGATAGTCATAGTGGCTTTATGAATTTTGTAATAAGCTGTTCACAGAAATCATTTCAGTGGAGATTTTCACTTAAATTTCCACAATTTCATCCAAATAGCATCATTTAAGGTGTAAGATTTTTAATTTCTGTAATACTTAATATATTCCTATAATTACATGCTCAAATATTATTCCAAATTCCAGATTTGTGTATCACCATACACTCTTTGCTTTAATCCTCACTGGAATGAGACTGGATTTTGATAATAACTGGACAAGTCACTATTCAATCAGAGTACAATTTAAAGCCATGTAATTTTCTAACTATCTGTTCATGGCATTGTATTTCCACAGTGTGTTACAAAAATCTTCACTTTAAAAAGCATTTGACTGTCACTTTTAAAACTCATTCTTAATCTAGATTCGACTAAATGTTAGAAAATGCAACTTGAAAGGGTCTGGCTTCAGGTGTAGATAAAAGATTGTCAGATTGCAGAAGGAAGACCTACTTTCTGCTGCGTTTTTGAAGACTCCAACAGATGAAGAAAAGGCATTTCAGTGCAAGTGTTAGAACCAACAAACTGAAAGTTAATGTAAAAAGGATAATATCTAGTCAAGCAGATTTGTAGTATGATCTTTCAGTATTTTTAATACATATACCCCCCCTTTTTTCCCCAAAACTTGAAGTTACACCATGAGAACTGGCCTGGGTAGGGTCCACTGCACTAGAGACTTTCATGCCCTGTTTGCTTCACTACCCTTTGCTCCCTTCTGTAGTCCCATTCCTCTCCCAAGCAGTTGCTGCTGCTGCACCCTGCTTTCTCTGCTAGCCTTAGGCTAAGCTATCCCTTGTTTCCCTCATGCTGGCTTTTACATCCTATGAATTTGAATATAACTAATTAGACTTCATTCCCAGTGGTGCCATGATGCCAGCAAGGAGAACCCAAAGCATGTAAGAAAAACCAGTTCTCTGCGTCCTGAGCACTTGCTTCACTGATGTACCCAGTACTTCAGGGCAGAGGGTGCTTGGCTGTGGGCTGGAAATAGCAATCACACAGAATAGAGGTTTGACTGCAATTAAAAACGTAAGAGGTCTTTTTCTCCAGAAGTGTGTTTCCTCCATCTCAGATCCTACTGCTTGTGGCCTAACAATGGTTATTGGCTGAAATCACAATAATTTCAAGTACACTTGTCAAGAGGACTGGAGGTAGCGTGTTCCTGGCATACATACATATAGCAGAGATACTAGATCTCAGATCTCTGCTCCAGACTTTGGGACAGCACTGTTTATTCAGTAACCTCACTCTTAAACATAATTACAATCATTTGGGAGATGTTTTCTGGAAAGTCCGATGTAGACAATCAGAACTTGACAAA
This sequence comes from Strigops habroptila, assembly GCF_004027225.2. NCBI lineage: Eukaryota > Metazoa > Chordata > Aves > Psittaciformes > Psittacidae > Strigops > Strigops habroptila. The sequence goes on from NC_046358.1 coordinate 3,224,650, forward strand.
ATTGTCATTAGAATGCTATAACTGTATCTTTCCAAGGCTGCCCAGTGTTTTCTCTGATCAGTTGTACTACAATAGTTCGTTCTTCAAGACTGAAGGAAGGAGAAAAACTGGGTAGTAATATTAAGTTCATACAGTCTGAAAAGGATTCTGTGATTCTGTGACAAGTTTTGTTCAGCCTGGAGAAGAGAACCTGAGAGCAAGTGAGACCTTACAGCAGCTTCCAGTGCCTAAAGGGGCCAACAAGAAAGCTGGAGAAGGACATTTTAACATGTAGGTGTTCAAGGTCAGGTTGGACGGGGCTTGGAGCAACCCGCTCTAATGAAAGGTGTCCCTGCCCGTGGCAGGGGGTTGGAACTGGATGAGCTTTGAGGCTTCTTCCAACCCAAACCCGGTCTGGAATTCTATGAAGTAACTCTCTGCCTTTATGGCCAAACGTTTGTTCATGTGCAGCAGCACAATCCCAGTTTCACATCATTTGAAGTTTTCCTGTGTGACAAGAGGTAGGAACAGGTTGACTGCAAAGCAGCAGGAGGATGGGAAAGCAAAGTGACATATATCCCACACTGCTCATGTGCCTGCTATGTGAACCAGATGAGAAGTATACACTATGTGACAGAGGTAGAACTTCAGCAGGGGGGCTCTGAAGGTCTGTATGTGCCATGGAATAAATCTCTCAGCACTTGTGCACATATGGAGAAGAATGGGTTTCTATACTGCTATATATATATATATATCTATATCTATGCTACCTACATGCTATAGACACAGAGTTCATATGGGTGCTGAACTGTAATTACCTTTGTAAGTAGAGACCCCCCGAAAAAAACTGAGCAAAGCATTAATCAGACATTATATTTACATCAAATATTTTAAGGCTCATTAGCCCTTTAATGCAGATCAAAGTATTCACTTCTCTATTGCTCATCGAAATGACTAAACTGAAGTATCTTTGACCAGTAATTCAAAGACAAGTTTACACATACAATGGATTTTCATGGCAAAATGAATGTGTGTTATTAACTACATTTGTGCTTTGCAGCTGATAGAGTCCAACTTCATTGTGTGCTTGTTACGTGAGAGGTATTTTTAATGCTTTTTCTTTTTTTTTCACCCCTCTTATATGCCATGAAAGAGTGGGTTTAAAAAATAAAGCAGTTTTGTTTTTAGAACACTACAACAATATATAGAAGTGATAGCTGTGCCACGTTCCTAATAGCTGGGTTGAATCATATTCTTTCCTTCTAATGGCGTGCGTAATTGCTCTGGGTTTTCAGGCGTCCTTCACCCGCACTTATTTAGATTAGTGACTGATGCATTTCCATGGAAACCTGCAGTAGGGGGAAAAAAATCTCTCAGTACAGTGTGGAACTGAAAGGATGTGGGCTTTGAGCCTCAGCCTATAACTTGTGTGTGTAAAACAAGACCTGTGTGTGGTCATCTTGCTTTGGGATTTGTGGTGTTGCTGATCTCTAGAAAGTAAGAATTGTTTCCAGCAGCATTTTGTATAAAGAAGTCAGAACACTTGTCAAATCCTGTGGTGCTTGAGAAGCTTCAACTTATTTTTATGTAGTTAAAATAGTACATTTTGAAGTTAAATGGCTGGGATGTTTTTCTTCGTGAGGATGCAGATGCACACACAACTCGAGCTTAAGCTGGTTAGGAACTATGGCTGAAAAGTCAAGATCCGAGAAGAGAGTTCATTTTGGAGGTATTGTGTATAGCTTGAATGAAGAATGACTGGGTTTTGAAGTGGTGTGGGGGGGGAATGGAGAGGTTTTATATAAAGAGAATAGTGACCTCAGTCAGTAAAATGCTTGGAAAATAGGGAAAAAATGCTTGGAAAAGTACTTTAAAAAACTTTGCACAGTATTATATTGCTTTTCTCAATAGTTGGTACAGTCTTAGTATGCACTGCCTAACATATAATATCCCTTTACTAATCTTATCTTTAGTGCTTTCTTAGGAAAAAAAGTGCTTGCTTTCTTGGCATTCTCAGCAATTCTTTCTAATTTCCAGGAATGTTTAAGGTTTCAGCAGGTCATAGATTTTCAGATGTGTTCTGTTAAAGCAGTTGCTCTTACCTGTCTTCAGTGCTGAAAGGACAAGCACCTTCTCTGCTGTTTAAGAAGCAGAAATGTTTTCAGCTTCTGCTCCTTTCCAGCTGCAGTCATCCCAAGTGCTGGGAATACTGGCATGGGTTCCATTGTATAATGTATATTTTATTATTTGTATTATATCTACATACAGCTGTATCTATAGATGTATCTGTATACGTATCTATATATTCTGATAAAGCATCACAAGTTCAGTTGATAAGTTTTGTAGTCCAGTTTTCTTAAAAGCAGTGTGGTGTTCTGAAGGCATTTTGCTGTTGTGGTAGCTTTCTATTTCAGACCCACTCAGGAGCATGGCAAGGAAGGAATTCTTCCTGTAGGGCAGGGAACCACACACACCACACATCTGCATCTCCTTGTTCCACCCTTATCTTCCTCTTCCCCGTCCTGTGTAAACTCCAGTACAACATTGCTTAGTAACATTCTGCTCTGCCAATCTGAGCTATTTGTTCTCTCTGACTGAAGTAATAATATTAAATTATAAGTTATTGTGAGGCCCTTACAGTAGAAGCTGCAGAGTATTCTTCTGTGTGTCTGTTGGGTTTTGGGAATGGTGTGCTTTATCCTCAGTGACATTCAGACTGTGAAACCCATATGCACAGTCAAAGCAAGGGAAGTAAAAGATACTGAGTGAAGGCTTAAAGTTTTGGCTTTTGCTTGATTTGTATTTAGGGTTATCTTGTTCTTAGAAATGATCTTCACTTTATAATCTCTTAAATACCTGTCACGCTATCCTTTTTGGATGTTGAGGTGACTAACTTTGGCAAGATTTAGGAAGAGGGTTAAGAAGCGCAATCTCTATATGCAGGACAGAGTGATAAAGTTATTTTTGCAGACATTTTTATTAATGTTTGAAATATTCCAAGAGAACTGAGCGCTCCAGCTCATAGGCTTCAGTGTCCCTTGGTAAAGGAAAGGGAAATCAAAATGTTCTGCAAAGGACAAATGAGTTTTCCATACAGCTTATCTAGCAGCAAGTATTAAAAACACTCTCCTGGTATCCCTGTTGGCCTCTCAGAGCAGTCAGAGGCCTGTCTGATGGCAGGAAGAGGAGAACTGTGTGTAGTTTGGCTGGATAACTAACTGTGAACCTGGAAAAGAGATGCAGGAAACCACTGTGCGTGTCGGAGAGTGTTATGGGGAAAAAGGTTGGGAGGTTCTCACCTATCTCCTATGCACAGCAGATGACAGCTTCTTATGTATTCCAGATTTTATCTATTCTTGAAGTAGGAGAATTTGACAGATCATTGATCCTGACTATAGCTGGCAAAGATTCAGACTTGAATGAAGTTTCTATAGGGGAGGAAATTGAGGGGAAACATTTGTATCCCAATTGATGATAAAAGTCCAGAATAACTCTTGTTGAAACTTGCTGTACATGAAAATGAATGATTTTTGAAACTCAATAGAAGAATGGCTTTTCAGGGCCTGTTTTTCCTAACTCAGCCCAAAATAGTTCTCCATCTGTTCTTTCCACCTTAGGGTGCAGAATGACCTTCTTCAAAGCAGTCAGTTAATCTTTGTGTGATTGTAAATGTGTCTCAGGTAGGAATCATAGAATTATAGAATGGTTGGAGTTGGAAGGGACCTTAAAGATCATCCGCATCCCATGAGCAAGGACACCTCCCACTAGACCAGGTTGCTCCAAGCCCCGTCCAGCCTGGCCTTGAACACTGCCAGGATGGGATGTTACACAGACTAGACCACAGCTCCTGCCACACAAGCAAATGCAGCATTCCTTCACAAATTTCCAGTGGCATTTCCTAAATTTAAGGCAAAAATCACTGAAAATTGTTACCTGCTTCTGTAAAAACATTGAAACGAACAGTTCTATTAGATGGCTGTTCAGGTTCTTGAGGCAGATTTATAACCACGTGGAAATGATTGATTAAAATGGTTTTGGTTGTGTCATTTTTCATCTGAAAATAAATACCAAAGCTGGCAGTCTAATAACCAGAACTGACCAAAATTATAAGGTTATTCTGATGTTTTGTTGTTTTTCTGTGACATCTGAGGATACCTGCAATAGGGAAAGTAACACTTAGTGTTGCTTCTTGAGCATTTGCTGAAAACTTTCCATGGGGATGTCTCTGGCACCTTCCAATGGTTGACTGCACTGCTCCAGTTTCAGGTGGCTTTGTGCTGGCTTACACTGCACTCATAGAATATTTGCAGGGAAGATGGAAAATACGAAATAAGGTGTTCAGATCACAATGATTTGTACCACAGATCAGTTCCAAAGAACTGGAACATCACACCACCTGAGGTTTGTAGTGCAGGAAACCATCCTGACCTTCAGGATAAGTAATATTTGCAACAGATTATCTTGCCAGCAGGCAACAAATGAAACAAATCTTTGCTCTGCCTAAATTGGAAAACCAGGATGCTTTTATTTATGTGTTTAGGTGCAATTTGGGATCAACAATGGGAACTGTTTTTTATAAGGTACACACTGCATATTGCCATCTGCAGTAAAGGATTATGCAAAGTCTATGGCTTCATTTTAGACCTGGTTTTGTAAAAGCTGTATGTTTCAGCAATGATCAAACTGTGTGCAAATGGACCAAATCCATGCTTGGTTGCTGGTGTGTTACCAGCCCAGGTCAACATCCATCTCCTTACAAGCCACAAAGTCTGTAAGTCTTGGGGCAAAGAGGGGAAAAAGTACTTCCTCTTCCAACTGGTTTCTTTTAATGGCATCACCCAGACCTGTGTCTGGGTTTGCTCCAGAGACCATGGACCCAAAGCTGCCTTGCAGCATCTGCACTGGGCTGATAAACTATTCCCCTGCACATGGATTGTAAATGAGGGGAAGTGGGAATAAAGGCCTGCAGAAGTCCGACAGAACAACTTCTGAAGGAAAGATCAAGTCATCACTACTGTGGTTTGAAAATAGTCTGCAAGTGAGAGAAGAGCCACAGAAGAATACACTCGGTCTGTGGTGCCTGCTCTGCAGAGAGGTTAGCAGCAGGTTGCCTAATACAGGGAAGATCTAGTTCTGAAACTGAATCTACCTCAGAGATTTGCTGCCATCTTAATGCACCTATAACTTTGCTTCTTCATACGACACAAATACAAGCACATGAGGTTATGTTTCCAGTCAGAGTTAAAATTTAGCAACAGAGTTGTTTAGATAGGTGGTAAAGTTAACAGAATACTGATTTCCCCCTTTTTAGCTCTGTAAGCCTTATTCAGGGTAAGAAGCAAATGTTTCAACAGTTTGCAGTTCTTTTCAGGTATGAGGGAGCTTTTTGATAAACTAAAAGGAAAACTAGTGACATGGGAAACCAGTGTTCTCCCATAACTGTCTCTCCAGTAGATCTAACTTGAGTATTTCAGTTAGTAAGGTTCCTCTGGCAAACAAACTTCCTGATACACTACACTGATAAGCTGTTTCAGCACCCTTTGTGAGTAAGCTGTATTCCACCTAATTCTTCTCTGAGGATGCACGAGTGAATTAACATCAGTCTTCCTTTCTTTTTTGAATATGGGAGTTAGCAGGGAAAAATAAAAGGAAAGGCAGGTGGACATCCAAGGATTTGCTATTCTGGTCAAGGAGTTGTCTTTGAGATGTTTTTACACCTATTCTCAAATCTGAGAAACTTCAAAACCACTTAAGATTTGCTGTTTCTCAGCTTCAACTGAAAGAAAAATGGGCTGAGAGCATCACGCTGACCAAAAACTGGGATTTTAAATCATCTGCAAGCTTAGAAGAAAAGTGAGTTATGAATTAAAGCTTTTCATTAGTTTACAGCTTATAATTCCTTCATCATAGAATCACAGAGTGGTTTGGGTTGGAAGGGACCTTAAACCTCATCCAGTCCCAACCCCCTGCCACGGGCAGGGACACCTTCCACTAGAGCAGGTTGCTCCAAGCCCCTGTGTCCAACCTGGCCTTGAACACTGCCAGGGATGGGGCAGCCACAGCTTCTCTGGGCACCCTGTGCCAGCGCCTCAGCACCCGCACAGGGAGCAACTTCTGCCTTGTACCTAAATCTAAATCTCCTCTCATCATATTTCTTTTTTCTTGCTGCTCATGGTTTATCCCTTCTAATAAAGCAACGATGCTATTAGTTAAGATCTGCAGAGATATGAAAAAGGTAACTGTAGTTTCTTCAGAATTCTTGGGTGGAAATACCTGCAGATTTCAGTTTTATGAGTTTTAATACCCCTGTACTTGCAGGCTGTACTTACACATATTCTCTACAAATCTTATGAATTCCTAATTCATTCCAGCTTCAAAGTGATCCGTACTAATGTTCAGGAGGGAGGGAAAGTCTGGCCCAGATTTTACAGACAGCACGTAGGAAGAACTAATGCTCTGATCCCTTCACTGCAGCAACTTCTGTTCTTAAAAAGTAAGGATCCTATGATCAAATAGTTAGAGGCAAATTCCATTTATATTTCTTGATCACATTGTTGCATTTTTTGTACAGAATCCAAGATCCTACTCTGCTTGGTTTGGAGGAGGATCCCTGAACTTATATTTTCTATGGCTCAAATGGCTGCTTAAAGAAAGAAACGTGAAATATTATGTTAAACAATTGTATCACAGGCCTGAAAAACCTTTTCATTTATTAAAGTTTTAATTTACCATTCTTCATGGAAAATCCCAGTTTTGATGAATCTCCATTTTCTAAGGAGGAAGGGGAACAAGTGAAAAAGCTAATTGAGACGTCACAGTATGTGGTATGAAGGTGGGGTTTTTTTTCTTTCAATTTGGAGCTTTTCTGGAGCAAAGTTCATAGCGTGTCTGTTACCACTTATTACTCAAAAGCAAACTGCATACTCAACTAGTAAAGAGTTAAATCAGTAACAATCTGAAAATCATGAGTAATACCCATGGAAAGGAAGGGGTAGGGTGACTCTACGCTGACAAAATGCTTCTGGCTTCTGAAATGTGACATTTATTTCCTTAAAACATTGTTTCACACATGCTCTATATCACATTATCATTTAAATCAAAGCTTTTCAAAGCTTTAGTTACGCTGTGATTTGATGGTAACACTCGGGTCAATTTGGATATTACAATTATCATCTAAATCAAAGCTTTCCAAAGCTGTATATTACATTATCATCTAGATCAAAGCTTTCCAAAGCTTTAGTTACGCTGTGATTTGATAGTAACACTGGGGTCAATTTGCAGTCTGTGGCCTTTGTGTGAAGCAAGTGGGTACGTGAGTTATGTCTGTCAATCTGGTCACATAAACCAGCAGTTCTTGGCAAGCATGAGATATAGTATTGGTTATCCCACAGCAGCATGGACCTGTGATGGAATGATGTGCTTAGTTTATTTCATAGATGGGAGAAGTAGGTGCTAAACAAGTTTTAGGGTAAAAATATCCACTTTAAGTTAGGTTTTTTGAGACATGGTTTTGCTAACAAACCTGCTACTGGTTTTTGCTATTGCTTCCTCTATAATAGAGATAATTTGTCATCGCTTAGTATGGCAAATATTTTGAATACACATGTACTTGGGATGGAAAAATAAATGTTCTTAGTGCTGTTTTCAATCCCATATGCTTTTTATCTCTCTTTTTAGTATTTTTTTACTGTTATCTTGTTCTTAGAAGTGATCTTCCTTTTATTATCTTTTAAATACAATTTTGTAGGGTCAAGATTTTTTGTGAATCTATGGGATCAGTTTTAGGAAAGGCTCATAAGATAGGTGCACCGTCTTCTTGCAGAACAAGCAGCTAGATAATGGCTAGCAACAGTGCAGTTGAGTTGTGAACTTGGATTAACTTGATGTACTATCTGTGTAGCTGGTGGTAACAAGGAATTTGAGACGGCTTTCCTCAGCCTTGAGTAACTTTTGTTCTAACCCTCCGCATAAATAGTTGTGTAAACATTTTTATTACAGAAAGAAGTTGTACTGTGAAAGCCTTTAGCCTCTGACAACTGTTGGGTATCAGTGTGCAGACTTATTTCTTGCTGGAAACAGGCTTAGAACAGATGGAAACCATTTCTGTAGTAACTAGGCTGGAGTAGCAGTGTAACGTGACTTCTACAATCCATGATGTTTGGAAGGTGTCTGCTGCTGTGTGTGGTCTCACCAATATCACACATAAATCAGGCTGTTACACTTTTATTGCCTCTGTTCACCCTATGGATGCATCGATCACTCTAAACCCTACCCAGAGTGCTGGCAAGAGTCTGACAACATCCCCTCTGGCAGAGCAGCCCCTCCAGTTTCCTAGGAAACCCGGCAGCCGAAGTGCCCTGCCAGGAGCAGCAGGGAGAATGAAAGGAAGGAAGACAGTTGCTTTGGGATTTTTCCCCCTAGTTCTTTCCTCTTCCAACCAATATCAAATATGTAAGCAATCTACTACAAATAATAGTGTCAGCATGGTAACCGGGCTGTCTGCTGCAGCACGCCTGCAATAGCTCTGTGCTCATCAGTGAAGAAATAGAGCCGGCATTAGCTGGCTTTGTGGGTTAGAGTCCAAATTTCATTTCTTGCTTTTCATGGCAGTGATTTTTCAGCTTTTGATAATGTCTGCAGGCACTGCTGGAGCCCTGGGGTCAGTTACGAGACTAACACAGCGAAGCCACAGGGAAGGTATATTCATATTTCTCAGTTGAGGGAAGCCGTTGCTCCTTCTAAGGTGAAAGAAGAAAAGGAGAAAGTGTTTTTTCACCTGTGTCTTAATCATAGAATCATAGAATGGTTTGGGTAGGAAAGGACCTTAAGATCATCTAGTTCCAACCCCTCTGCCATGGGCAGGAATGCCTCACACTAGACCATGCCACCCAAGGCTCTGTCCAACCTGGCCTTGAACACTGCCAGGGATGGAGAATTTACCATTTCTCTGGGCAACCTGAGAAGTGCCAGTGCCGCACCACTCTCACAGTAAAGAACTTCTTCCTTATATCTAACCTGAACTTCCCCTATTTAAGTTTGAACCCATCACCCCTTGTCCTATCACTACAGTCTTCTCCATGTTCACCTTTCTTCAAATCCTAGAAATTACATTCCGGAATGGCAGGGTTTGGGTCTGGTCCTTACTGCAATGTCTGCACCAATAAAGGTTTCTAATGAAGAACCAGCTAGGGCTTTATCGTTTGTATTACCACTGTTGCACAGGGCAAATAGCAACTCTGTTGGCTTCAGTGGAGAACAGACCAGGAAAAAAATTGCCACATTATTTTGTTCCCTGTAGATTCTTTTATGGCTCTCATCATACCAGGACCCACATTGCTCTGAGATGGCCTATTAACTAATGAGAATAAACCTCATGGATGGTTTGGCTTTGGGGTTTTTTAGCAGAAAGTGGGGAGCTTTATGTTGGTGATGTGTTCTTATGGAAAACAGTTTTGTAGCTGTAGAGGGAGCCTTCATTTTCGCATAAATGGGTTTTTACCCTGTGGACAGCCATGCAGTGCTGTGAGAGCTGGGCTGTTAGTCATGGACCTTTATCCTGGTGCTTATGTCCAGGCATGTTCCATAGCTGTAACCTACAGGTGGATAAAGGCCTGTAGAGAGGAGGTCTTCCAACCAACTATAAATATTAGCCAAAAATACAAAGGAGTAACTCAGGTTAAATATGGGCTTCTCAGGTAATGTAGAAATTTCCAATGATGCACCAATGTTCCCTTTTTCTGTCTTGTAAAGGAAACTGCACTATTTTTGCAAACACTGGTATTTCATTCTGCCTCTTGGAATAACTTTTGAACTGATCCGGTTTGATGCAATGATATTTCATCTGTGCTGACAGATGTTCTTCTTGGTAATAATGCAGTAATATGTACACTGCTAGGTAATGCTTTTCTACACCTTCTTGTCCAGATCTTCTTGCAAGTCTTTCTAATCTGTCTGCACCCACGTTCAAAAAGAAATCCTTAAAGGATTCTGCAGGTAAAGACTCCATAAATGATGTAGAGGTTATTAGTTTTAGGTGGTCTTAACTTGCTGCAAAGCACTCTGATTAAAAGTGCTGGTCTTCAGAAAACCTGGGGATGTAAGAATGGGTAAAAGTCCAGTAAAATCTGGGACCTTGGGGCTGTTATACCTATAATAGTGCTGTTATGCTATATGTGGCTTGAATTCAGAAAAACATTTGTTAAGCAGATGTCTATAGGTTCTTTGTATTCTTTAGTGAAATTTGAGAATGGAACCTTTATTTCCCTTTTTTTTTCCGTGTGCAGTTCATTATAATGGCAGATTCCTGATCCTTCCCCCCCCCCTTTTGTGTGCCTGTACTTATGCTGCGTAATAGGAGAGCCTGGAATCTGAGTCAGAGGTTGGGAAAAGAGGGTAATTAAAGACCTTCCACAGCAACCTGGGAAACATAGCCCTTAGCTAATGATTTCCCAAATCATCCCTGTGAATGCGACTGCACACACAGAAGTGGGGAATGTATAGGGAGACAGGGAGCAGATACAAGCTGCAGCTGAAGAATGCTGGCTTGGCAATACCAAGGAGCTGAACAAAGCTATCTGTCTTACTGCGCCTTTCCGTTCCTCCCACCCACTTTGTATTCCTTAATAGCACTGAAATATCATGCTACAGAAAACACTTGCTGCAGAAGAAACATCTGGCTCCTTAAGGCTCAAGCAGGAGATTTAGGATTTCCGAAATATTCTTCCTCATACTTTGTTCTTTTAATTATTTATAAGTGACTTCTGGAAACAGGCTGGTGGCAAACTCAAAGTGGAATCCGGGTTTATGGTTTTCTGTGTTTCTTCTGATTCTATCTCTTGACATTAATCGGATTTTTAGGATAGTGTGAAAAAGAACATTTCTCGATGGGGAACAGAGTGTAATTCATGCAGGTCACTTTATTCCACATCACTGCAGGGCACTGGATTTTGAAACTAAACCTGTAAACCTAGTAAGAAAGGCATGACCCGTAAAATTTACTGAACCCCTTCCAGAACATTAACAGTTACAGTCACACAGTGAGCTACTTCAAAGCCAAATCTCTCTGAGCAGCTGTCGTGTAGCCTTGGGTACCATTGCTGCTCAGGATGCTTACAGCTCCTCCTCTGTGAAAGGCAGTGTGATGTCCTCCAGCCCTGCAGCTCACGTGCTGCCTGCCTGAGCTTTGGTTGGGTCTAGGTGAGTCCTGGAGCAAGCTGTGTCCTCCTTGGCAGGGGGTAAGGGCAGAAGGAGCTGGGATGTGGGGTGAAGGTAAGGGCTCTTTGGCAGAAAACATAGTTGAGTGGCAAAGGGACAAAATAAGCCTATACAAAACTATCAAGTAGGATTTCAGGGGGTTGGAACTGGATGATCTTTAAGGTCCCTTCCAACTCAAACCATTCTATGATTCTATTATTTTATTATAACAGGGATTTTCTCCCTCTTCGGCCAATCTATAGGAGGGAGGCTGGCTATTCTCCCCCAAACTTATATAAATGTTAATATTTCTGGTTTTTCTTAGTACTGCTTTTCTTGTATCTTGCCAATTGGTGCACCACTGTGAAGAAACTTCCAGCCAGCTGCAACCTGCATACATGTTTTCAGTCATAATTCCTCTGTATTATGTAGGTATTGGTATTTATGTCTCCAGCTGGCAGCGCTATCCACCTACATGTCAGCTCTACCGGGTAAGGCAAGGAAAGATGCATTTTGTCAGCCCTTCCTCCCAGTGCTGTCTCCTGCAATGTGCTCCTTGGTCAGGTTTAAAGCCTGTCATCCTGCTGATGTGTTTTTTCTCTCTGCAGCCCAGCACTTGGTCGTCTGACAGCACTACCTCTCACAGTAACTTTTAACATATCTAGCTTGGAGAACTAATAAAATCTCTTTGGATGGATCCAAGCTGTCCTTGAGTGAAAAACTCCTCAGCCACGCAGATGAGAATTTCATGGTCACAAGCTAAACCAGAAACTTTTCAATTTGCTTTTTGATGTCTGTTAACCTAACATAATGTGATTGCATTTGGGGACCAAGCTGCGGTTAGGCAAGACTTTTTCCTGCCTCAAAACCTGCAGTTTCTGCTTAAGTATCTTTCCTTGAATGAAGAAGCCATAGAAAAAGGGGCTGCACTAAAGATACTCATCTGGAAAAATGAATACATTAATAGAATATTACTGTGGTTAAGGATGAGTAAGACTCAGAAAATTGATTTACTTGAGCACGAATTATTGTCATACATAAAGCAATCAAAGAAGGTTCCTTACGCTCTTTTTTGTTTTGCTTTAGTTGAATGCCTCTTTGCAAGCAGGCTTCCATGTGTTTTCCTGTCATTCTGAAGAAGGATGTGGCAATGAATTCCCTCCTCTACAATCCTTTTGTCCTTTCTGGAAGTGTAATTTATATATATACACACACACATACAGTGACAGCCCTTCAGCAAAAGCCTTTTAGATTATGCTCTTTGCTGCCCAAACTAAAGCAACCCAACAATGGAGTGGCTTCTGCATCTTTCCCACATGCTTGATTTGTTGGTGCTCCCGTAGGTAGCAACTGAAAGTAATAAGTGAGGGAGCATCTTCCCAGTCCTAGAGCAAGAGAGATGTTTACCTCTGTTGTTCTATAGGTACAATTGTAGAACTACTTGTGAACGTGACGTTCATAGCCCTAGATGTTGGTTTAATGCTGATATGGGAACTGCTTCAGTAGGATGGATGGTTTTTTTCTTAGGAAATAGCATAAATATAAAACCTTAATATATTTTAGGTTTAAAATGCCTTTTTTAGTAGATGTATTGTTGTGTTTCATCCTTTGTTCTTCATGTTACCCAGGTACGGGGTTTCTTTGGTTTTTGCATCACCCCATATCCCCCAGTTATTTGAAGTGTTTGTTTGCTATGTACTAGTAGTACAAGTTTCATAGCACTGTTTCCTGTGAGATTTGATTGATGGTGATGCATGTGGGCAGCTTCTTTCCCCCTTATCCCATTCTCCATATGCGTAATGAAATCATAGAAATAGCTCTGGTTTTGTGAGCACGTGTGTGTGTTTGAACAAAAAGTACTGGTTTGCGTTTTGGGGGCTGTTTTTCCAACCTTTCTGAAATGTGTTGCTGGTTTTTCTTCCTTCTTTCTTTCTTCTTGTGTTTAGCTTCATAGTTCAAGCTATAAAGGAACCAAAGGTTGGACTTGAAAGGTTGTAGCCACTGAGGATGTGGGTGGAACTTTAAAACTTGTGAATGATATGTTACGGGGTCTACAAGAAATTCTCCTTATCCAGTTGATGTGTGTGATATGACAAAGAACGTCTCAACTCTAAAGTCAAATGTTTTCAAACCACCTTGAAACCATGTTAATTCACTGTGAAGGAACACAAGGAAATGTTTGTTACTGTGAGGGGGACTTAGCACTGGAATAGTTTGGCCAGAGAGGTGGTGGAGTTTCCTTCCAGAGGGATATTCAAAAGCCATCCGGACGCGGTCCTGGGCAGCTGCCTATAGGTGGCCCTGCTTGAGCAAGGGGTTGAAGAAGTTGACCTCCAGACATCCCTTTTGGCCTCAACCATTTTCTTCTATTGATGTATAGCAGAAACCCCACTTTGAAATTGCAAATTAAAACAGCACTTGATTAAACAGCACAGAAATATTATTAAAAGTTCTTTTCTTTGTGCAGAAACACGATCAGATAGAACAAAGAAGCTGTTTAGACACTACACAGTTGGATCCTATGACAGCTTTGATGCTTCAAGGTAAGAATTCCTTTTTTTGGTTGCAATCTGTTTACAAAACCTTGCTGAGTTTTATTTAATTGTTACTTTTGGTTTCGACTTTTGAGGGGAAGAGGGAAGCAGATTACTAAAGAGAGCTTCTCAAGATATCATTCTGCATCTAAATTGGTTTTACCACAGCTTTTTTCCTATGGGATAGGTCCACAAAAATAGTGAGCAATGAAGGAATGAGTATCACTGTTTTGTTGTGACGAGTGGTGGAAGAGATCAGCATTTCACAGAAGCAGTATGTTCCAGCTGCTTCCACAGTCAAGAACCACTTAAGTTGTTGGATACTTCATGAGATCAGGCCTTCTATATCTGTTCCCAGCATCATACTTGCTGACAAGAATCCAAAATAAGATTTTGCGATTAGTTGAATGGTATCTTTAGATCCCATTCTTTGGGCTGTTAGAAATAAGGAATTTAGAAATCAGATTATTTATTTGCAGTTTCTGCTGAGTAGTCATGATTTTTAAGCAGGTTCTTCTCCCCCATGCCTGTACATTGGACATACAACCAACTTCTGGTGGAAATGGAGGTTTTTAAAGCACAGAACTTCAGTTAGCTATTGGTGTTTTCTTGTGGTGGCACACTGGAATCATTACACTTTTCTTCTGACTAATCACAGCTTTGGGGTTTTTATGTTTTCAAGAAAAACACCTTTTTTTGGTAGGAGAATAGTTCTGGAACCTGTCAAGCAATGATGGCAGAGTTTCATGTAGCATGCTATTTAAAAAAGGAAAGAAAATGTGGTAACTACTGGTTTTATTCTGTGATGTTAATCCTTGTTCTGACGGGCATGCTTAGTTTCAGTGTCAGTTAATTCGGGGAGGGAGGGTGGAGTTCAAGTCAGCTGAAGTAGTTTGGATTCCCAAGATGTCCTGTGGTCCTGATGGTTGATGTGTGGAGCTCTGGAAGGCAGGGGCCTGCTGGTTGTCTACTGCAGACAGCCCGTAAAAATTTGTAAAAGATATAAGTGTGCAGTCCCTTGAGTTGTGATTTGAAAGAGTGTTGTGATGTTGGATGGAGAGAGAAGGTTTGGTGACACGGTGAGAGGAAGCCCAAGCTTGTGGGTTGGCTACAATCATCCTGTCTTGGAGACTGATCTTCCTGTTACTGTACAGACTGAGCTATAGGGCATCAGCTCCTGCTGCTGTGACTTAGGAACAGAGAAACCCCATTTCAACATCTTGCATGTTGCCCTGCCGTGAGCAGCCAAGTTACCAGTTTGTGCTGTTGGACAGGGGTGTGATTCGCTGTTGACAGCGATAAAGTTGTCAGTGGAAGCTGTTAGCCTGTACTATGAAGCACGTAACTGTTCCACAGAGCAAGCTCCTTGGTTACTTGTTACATTTCCAGTGAGCAGAGATGGCTTTTTGCAAGATTCTTTGGGTGATGATTATTCTCTAAAATCATAGCTTGGTCTCTATTTCAGTGTTAGTGGAGAAAGTTGTTTCTGTAAATTAGAAGCTGTGGCCACAGCACGTTGACTCAGAGATAACAAATAATCCCCACTGCTACTTTCTAAGAAAAGATTGTTTCATTAGAAAATGTCAGTTCCATAAAAACCTTTCTTTTTTATTTTATTTGTAGTTTTGATTCTAAAGCATTTGGATTCATTGTTGTCCTTTTCCCAAGAAAATTCAGGTCACTTCTTGGGAGAGAACAAAGCCACCTGCCTTAGATAGCGCTCTGTTGTTTAGAGGGGTTATTTTGAAAGCAGGAGGCCAAAAGCCATGTTCAGACCAAGGGCTTGAACATCATCTCAGTGCTGCTCAGGTTAGTCTTTTAACCCGTGAGCTCTTGGGGATGAATGGATTATACTCTGGGCTTTTGGAAAGTGTGTGATGTGTTTGGAGGCTTTGGGGGGAGGAAGGAGGTTGTTGGTTTATTTTTTGATTGTTTTTTTCCTCTTTAAGATGCTTGTGCAGTTCAACAGCAAAGCTCTCACAAAGCTTCCATTACCTAATTCATGCCTACAGCTGAGCAGGAGAGTTCATCAGATAGACTGATAGGTTTTGTACAGCCTTATTGTTGAGAAATGTGGTATGAAGCATGTCTGAAACGGTTCCTGATTCTGGCATTGATAGCTGTGAACTGAACAGTAAGAGGGAAAGCAGCAGAGTTCTCCTGGCAGCTGCTCAGTAAAGCCAAGTTTTGCAGAAAGCTCAAGGGTAGTTTCCACAGGGAATCTGAAACGCAGTGGGCCCGTTTTGAGGAGTAATAGCGCAAATCGAGAGGGAAAGGTAGGAAAGGGTAGAATTAACAGGAAATTCCAAGAAATACAGTGGAAAGGTAGACTGCTTAACACACACCAGTAGAGAAAAGTACAGTGATCTTAGAATTTTAGTAAAGTATCACTAGGAAAACTAAAAGAATGGTTTTGGTGTCCGAAGTTTCCAAGCCTAGTGAGTTGCTGGAAAAGGTGCATATAACTACTGAGGTGCATGTAATAACTTACTGTAGTGATGTATTTACAGAGAACTTTCTCCATGATGAAAGGGAAACTTCGTTTTTCATCCTTTATGAACATGACATACAGTGAAACGCTGTTCTGATACTTTTTTTCCTAAACAAAACACAGTTTGAGGCCTTGCTGTCCTAAAACTGCAACAGCACCTGAAGCTGCATTTCAGATCCTCAACTGAGGCTGCAAAACAGCTTTTTGTACATCTAAATGGTAATTTTTCTGGTGCTTATGTATTGCTGCTAAAGCAAAAGAATTTGCATTTAAGAATCTAACTGAAGATTAGTAGGTCTTGATAGTATGTGCAGATTTAATTGCCAGGATGGGCTCCATCAGGGTGGGGAATTGTTACAAGAGGATGTCAAACAGCACTTCTCAGTATTTCCAAATTTGTACTGCTTTGAATACTTTTTCTGTTATCATTTCCTATCAAAGTAGGGCAAGGTAGAGTAAACCAGATGTAACTGCTTGCAGCTAAGTTGGAATAAACATTTATCAGAAGGCAGTTGTGCCTATGTACTAAGAAGAGCTTTGAAACCAAAACATTAACAAAGCCGATGCAGTTCCTCTCTGGAGATGATGTGGGGGAGTGAAAGGAAGTGTCAGCTCCCTTCTCCTTTTCCTTCCCCCTTCCAAAAGGGCAAAAATTGCTGAGTAGAAACACTCTGTTCAGAAATCTATATTAACAGGCTTATTCACATGCAGGAACATACATTGTACATGGCATTTTTCATCTTTAGCAAAATGTGCAGCTTGAGTAATGGGGGTTCATTAAATCCCAGTTCAGCTTTGCATAGGAGATCAGTTATCCATACATTAATGCCTCAGGAAAATGGGTAGTAGACTTAATAATATGTAGAAAGGCAGTGAGACTTGCTTGCCAGCACAAATAGTCATTAAATATCATACAAATATAATATTTGAAACTACCCAGGTCTGATGTGTTATTTGCTTTAAATGCTGGTGAGATGCATTAATTCTGTTACGCACAAATGACGTTGCCTGCTGCGACTGTCATGTGCTGCTACTGCTGATGTTCCTTTAAGGGATTCCTTTACTATTTGACTAAACTTTTAAGAACTAATTATTTGTAATCATTTTCTTTTAATCTGATGTAGATGGACAGAAGTTGAAGGGAAGGACAGGCTTTATTGCAATGGCATACATGTGAGAGATGGTAAAGTTTCTTAGGCTAGCAGGAGCTCTTACTGGACAGACAGGAAGAAATGCCCTGGACATTTGTCCTGGGCTGCAGCTCTGGAGGCTGAGGTGGCAGGTGGGATGGGCAGAGCTTCCTTCTGCCTCCATAGATGGAGCAAGCAGGCAGGACTTAAGCTGTCAAGCCCCAGGAAAAGCATGGCCCAAGGTTCTACTTGCTTGAAATGCCTTAGAACCACAGAGAAGAGCAGAAAGCAGGCATGGAAAACTCATAGAATCAAACTATAGAATAGTTAGGGTTGGAAGAGACCTTTAGAGGTCATCTAGTCCAACCCCCTGCAATGAACAGGGACATCTTCATCTAGAGCAGGTTGCTCAGAGCCCCGGCCTACCTGGCCTTGAGCACTGCCAGGGATGGGCCAGCCACAGCTTCTCTGGGCACCCTGTGCCAGCGCCTCAGCACCCTCACCATAAAAAAAATCTTCCTTATATTTAATCTCAATCTACTCTCTTTTAGTTGAAAACCATTACCCTTTGTCCTGAAAAGGAGATACACCAACAAAGTTGCAAGGAGATAACATAAGACTGCTTTGACATGTCTCTGAAGTTTTGTGCCTTTCCTGTATTTGCTGTCAGCAGTGGCCAAGACAACCAGAGGACACTGGATTTGAGAGCTGGGGTGGGAGCAGATCTCGTTAACTATGTTAGGAAAAATGTTTGGTTAGGTCAGTCTTAGGCTGGATGGGCAGGATTGTCACCAGCAAATCAAAAGCTTCCCAAGTATTAGAAATACTCTTCAGAAGTTAAAGTTCAGGACAACCTTCAATTCAAACAAAATTATTTGTGGGCTTTAAATGAGTTATTTCATCAAGGTTAAATTCCAGGTTAATAACAGAAATTATTGCTAAGGCATAGAATGATCTTGGAATTAAAAAAAAATCTTAATGAAAAATAAGCTCAACCTTTAGAAATGATAATTTTTTTATCTGCTTTTTAGCTGAAGTGAGGGAATTGATTAATTCTCTCAAGGTAGGACAGTGGATTGTTCAGTCAGAAAAATCAGAGAGAAGACAAGTTATCAAAGTAAAATACATTATATAGTTTAATTTCAAATGTAAAATGTTATTAAATGTGATGTGGCTGATGTTGAAGTGGTAACTTAGTTTTCATACTCTGGAGACATAAATGATAGGAGCAATTTTGGTACTATGGAAAGATTATAAACTTGATTGGGTGGAAAACATGGTCCAGCTGCCTTCATGGATTTGGAAACTTCAGAACACAACAGTGGAAGCTTTTACTACTGCATTAATTGCATCATCTCCCTCCCACCCCCAATAGAATAGTGAAATAGCAAAAGTCAATGGCATAATTTAATGCCAGCTTCAATGCACTTATGAGGTATGTGCTAGAAAGATTTCCTGCCTATTCTCTGTCTTCCCTTTTTTCACAGCCCAATCGATTCTCACATCTTTTCTTCTTTTCTAACCATTTTAACTGGTACCAATCACTGCATGGGAGTTTTCTTGGTGCCTTTACTTGACATCCTATGGCTACAGCTGTATTACGAAGCTCGCAGGAGAGGATGTAGTAATAAATAACCTTTTCCAAAGGCTTGTTGCCACAAAGTTCATGATGGGACCCAATTGATTTGCCTTCTGCTTTTAGTTCTATTTTTGCTGGATGAAGAGAAAGAGGAAAATTGGATTGTGGAGTCTGAGAGGTATGTGTAAGAAAGCTTAATTAAAAGCTTCATTCATTAACCCAAAGTCAGGTGGCGGCATCTGCGTCTCATGAGCGCAGAAGCTGACAGAAGCAACTCCTCAAGAGCCAATTTACAT
This sequence comes from Strigops habroptila, assembly GCF_004027225.2. Taxonomy (NCBI): domain Eukaryota; kingdom Metazoa; phylum Chordata; class Aves; order Psittaciformes; family Psittacidae; genus Strigops; species Strigops habroptila. The sequence goes on from NC_046358.1 coordinate 3,243,852, forward strand.
ACAACCACCTAAAAAAAAGGAGAGCTTCTTCTCAGCTGTGCTTCCCAGCAATTCTCTGTTGATGTTGTCATCTGCGCTGTCGGATAGAGCAGCACAAGCTTTAATCCTCGACAGCTCAGAGAGACTCTCTGGCACAGCTGAACTGCTACCCCAGTAATTCAGCATATGCCGTGTAGTGGTTTTTATGGTTGTATTTTTTAACCTGCAGAGTCTACCTGTTGAATAGCTCGGTCTTTGTCCCAGAGTTGTGATGTAAATGGTGTTGTCTTTATAGTTTAAGCATTAGGTGTGTTACGCAGCCATTACACTTTTTTAAGGGAAGTTCTCACTTTGATGCAGTTTCATCAAGTTTGATATCTGGCTTCATGTGGATATTTTATATAAATAGAATCATAGAACCATAGAAGGATTTGGGTTGTAAGTGACCTTAAAGCTCATGTAGTTCCAACACTTCCAGGGATGGGGCAGCCACAGCTTCTTCTGGGCACCCTGTGCCAAGGCCTCACCACCTACAAAGGGAAGAATTTTTTCCAGTGACTCATCTCAGTCTCCCCTCTATCAGTTTAAAGCCATTCCCCCTTGTCCTGTCCCTACAGGTCCTTGTCCAAAGCCCCTCTCCAGGTTTCTTGTAGCCCCTTTAGGCACTGGAGCTGCTCTAAGGTCTCCCCTTCAGGAGCCTTGTCTTCTCCAGGCTGCCCCAGCCCAGCTCTCTCAGCCTGTCTCCAGAGCAGAGCTGCTCCAGCCCTCGCAGCATCTCTGTGGCCCTTCTCTGGACTCACTCTAACAGCTAGATTATTCATCTCTTTAAATATGTGTTTAAAATGCATGGAAACCTTTTGTAGAATTCTGGTGATTGCAAGTCATGAGGTATATGCCACTAGACAGGGAGCAGAGGGACCATTCCCTGGTGAAGTCTTAGCTGTGATCCCACTGACGTGTTGTAGAGAATCCAGTGTACATCCTTGCTGAGAGCTGCTTGCTTGTGCACAGCACTGGCACCAATCTGTTAAATCCTGGCAAACAATTTGGAAGGAAGCATCATTCCATAGAAAACGGGTCTTTCTGCAGTGACATAACTGACCTTTTTGGTTTTGCTGTTGGATGGCACCAGTTCCACTGTACTAATGTTTACTGGGAAGTTTGTACTGTTCAGTTGACCTCTTGCAGGAGCTGAAGGAAGGATGTTAAAATGGATGCTGTTCATTCTTAACAATAAGCCCATGATTTCTGTCACTTTATTCTGGGATTGATACATGGATAAAAAGATGAAAGTGATTTTACAATTCTTCTTAGCTGCAGGCAGAGACTTTAAACATAATCCTCGGTTTCCTCTGGTGGACAGAAGTAAAAACAATAGTATTGGAAGTTTTTTACCTATACACATAGCTCAATTTCTGTCTGGGAGATGATAGCAAAAATATCTCAGTGTGCTCATAGCTGTATAGGTATAATTATGTGATGTAGTGATGTGGTTACATCTGAATGCTCACTGAGGTTTTAATGATACAAGATCTCTGCATATGTGATACTCTTGGTTCCTTTAGGCACAGAGAACAGTCAGCACCAGCCAAATTACAGACCACAAAGTGTGTAAAATGTTTTTGGGAGTGTATATTGTTCCTTTATTTCTAAGGTATGTTGTTGGGCTTGCCTGGTGCCTGCTCTGAATTAATTCATAGTAGGCTGATAGTGCTGAACTGTTCTCAATGTGTGAGGCACAAAGACAAGTGTAGCTCATTTTAACACCTTCTGCCTCATGCACTTGAATGTAATTTAATATCATTTGTAAAATTACATATATGTGTACGGAATAATTTAAGACATTGTAGATTTTGTGGAACAGGTAGAGATGTAAAATGTGAAGTTTCTCATTTACAGTTATTTAATTTCCAGTGAGAATGATCTTACTTGCAAATAAGCAGCTTTGGACTTTGCCTCCGCTGCTGTTGTGTGCTGCCAGGACTGAGCTTTTTATGTTGGTGACTACAGAAAATATTTAAAGTAATTGCTAAAATAGGAGGTAAAAGGGGTGGATGTGTGTGCATGTATCTGAACTGTAGTATCTCTTCTTTGAAATCTGGAGTCTAATTGCATGAAGATGCAATATTAAAGTCTAATACAATTACAGTAAAATGCAAAACGATGCAGGGAGTGATAAAGGTTTGCATGGACTTGTAAGTGCATTTTGAAATTGTTTATTGCCTTAGTAGTGAAGTTTGGTTAAAGCCCTTCAGTCAGATCCTTCCTTTAGCAACTAATGCTTTTGAAACTAATGATTAAAATTTGTCAGGCATTTTCAGGGCTAGACGTTTGCCTACAGTTTTAGCAGTAAAGTGTTAGCAAAGAAAGACCAAGAGTTTCCAAGACCAAAGTTGGGGGTGGGGGGGAATATATAGCCTTTCCCAAATTACAGATTAAAATGCTCTGTCTGCAAAACTTCAGTAGTGAAAACCTGACTGTGTGACTATGGGTACAGAAGATCCTGGTTGCAAGGGCTGTTATTTGGTGGATGTGCCATTTCTGCACAGCAAGTGATACTCTCAATAGTATTTTCTCTGTAACTCCTGGGACAGGATGCTGGAGGACAGGATGGATTTAAATGTCAGAACTGAAAGCAGCAGCCTGTGTCCTGTGAATGGGGAGGAATGAAGTTTTTGGAATGAGAATAGAGAAAACAAAAGAAAACATAGGAAAAAGGAGTGGAAATGATGGAAGATGAGGACAGCGAGACTGTGAGGGTGTGATACCAGGTTAGTTAGGAGGATACATAATTCCATGCAAGCATAGAGAAGAGGAAAACAGATTAAAATGTTTGCTTTTCAGGGAAAAGGAGAGTGATGAAGTTTCTAACAATTAGTGGTTTACATTCCTGTCTCTGAGCCTCCACTGCTATGGCTTAGCTTCCTCCAGGTGACCTTTAATTCCCAGCCCCACTACACCTTTGGCTGCCTTCCTCTCACCTCATCACTAGATGAGCAAAAGCCGACATATGGTGCCTCTGATTCTAAGTGATGCATTTTTAAGTCTTGGCAGGCCAAAAGGAACAAATAACTGTCATGCTCACACCGTGGGCTTTCCTCCAGTGGGAGCAATGACTTAAACCACTTTGGCTTTTTTCCTCTTTCCTGCCAGCTTTTCACAAATATTGGTTGCATTTTCGGAAGTTGATCTACAAGGCAAATTCTGAGGTTGACTGACAGGCAACATATGTCCTTGTTTTCATCTTAAAAAGAAGAAACTGTCCACAAGTCAGGAAGGGGTTCATATCCGTGCTGGAAATAAAGCTGGTCACTTCCATTCTGCAAAACATAAGGTTGGTGGGAGGAGGATGTTGTGTCTTGGGACAAAATAAATGTGCTGGAGTTGTATTTCTTTATAAGTTGAGTGGGGTCAAACCCTAGAAAAAGGAACTTGCTGAAGAGCAAGATATAGCTGGTGTCAGGGTGTTCTCCTGGAATAAAGATCTGGGCTTGAGTCCCATGTGTGTTAGACTGCTTCACCTTAAACCCGTACTTTGTGTTACTGATGAATGCCAAGTTCCTGGCAGACAGATCGATTCTTCATCCAAGTCTTTTGCAGCTATTACTCTTTCCCTGAGCCAAGAGGCAGATGCTAGCTCCAGCCTCAGAGGTTGTGGCATGTAGGTGGGGATGCTGGATTGGAATGATTGGCAGATACGCCGATTGAATCGCTGGTGGTATTGCTCGGGTGCCTGCTCTCTCTGGCATGAAATGTCTAACAAAGGCTTAATTTAGACTAAAATTTATTAACAAAGGATTTGCTTTAATGAATAAGGATTTCACTAAGGCTGACTTCATGGCAAAATTTGGAACGGAAGAGCAGTGAATGTTAAGTTAAATACATGCACTAGGAAACAGTGGTAACTGCATGGTTAGAAAAATGACTGCTACCCATGTCTCTTCTAATTTCTTTATTTTTTAAATTAAAAACCCATGTTGGGCACAGATAACAGGTCTCAGAATTACATTTAATGCTGCAGTTGAAAACTAGGGGTGATACTGAGTAGATTGTGCGATCACTTGAACATGCGATGATGTTCAAGGCCAGGTTGGACACAGGGGCTTGGAGCAGCCTGGTCTAGTGGAAGGTGTCCCTGCCCGTGGCAGGGGGTTGGAACTGGCTGAGGTTTAAGGTCCTTTCCAACCCAAACCATTCTATGATTTCTATGATCCTTTAAACTAGCATTTCCAAAGACTGACAGCATAGCACTGTCAGATTTGTAGAACAGTTGTAACTAAAGCAGAGGTGGTTTATACCTCTGCTGTAAACACTTCAAACATAAATTTTGAAACACGCTTAGAATTAAACTCTGTGAATCGGAAAGCTTCATATTTCCAGGAATTATGTGTCAGTATAACCAGTGAGCTATAGCTGAATGTCAAAGGAAAGGGGACAATAAGGAGAAATTCCAGTTCAACATTCACTTACTTTAGAAAATTAATATCCAATTTAAATAAAGCAGAATTCAGTCTCTTCATTCGCTGGTACAGTCAGTGATTTCTTGCTGCTACCAAAGCTGTGGGCTGACCTGGCCATGCATTGAAATAAATGCTGGAAAGGATGATGGTGTTAGACAGGAAAGCTGCTCAGGTGGATGTTTCTCAAGCTGTTTTGTAGATAAGCAAACAAAATTTGGAGTAGTAGGCTTAAAATAACTCGAGGGATTGGTGTAATTAGAGACATGGTGAGAGGGGAGAAGGTATTTCACAAAAAAAGGTAGAGTTGCCACCTCCTTTTTGCTGTTAATGAGATTGTAAAATCATGTGGTGATTTTTAAAGGGATATGTGAAAATTAAACTCTAATTGAAATCACCTCAGTGTCTTTTTAGTAAAATCATAGAAAATCAAAGTTTCTCACTTCATACTGTATTTTTAATGCTATTGGAAAAGAAAAGAATGGGCAAATGTTTTCAGAAGGACTTTCCTTCCATGCCTTTGGTAATACCTCATTTGTTTTGAGACAGAACTTGAAACTTGTAACATGCCTTATACTCAAATGTCATGAAATGTTACAGAATTTTCAACACTGATGATTAAAGCACTGTACACTTCAGCACAATGTAGAATTTGAAGTGAAATACATCTGGAAAGCTGAAATGAACAGTCAGGGTTACTCAGACTTCTTGTGGTTAGAGCTGTATTTCGTTTCCAAGGAATGCAGGACAGGAGGATGGTAATTCCTCCTGCTCTTCATAGCCAAGAGCGTGTGATGGAAACCCAGAGGGATTCCTTAAAACTAATTTGAAACTCATGGTTAGCATCATTCCTGGAATCACTGGTCTGTTCCCCTTATTTCATAATTTACTTATGTTTAGCCTTTAGTATGTTCAGACTCTCTGGTTGAGTGAGCAAATCGAGTTATGATTCTGAAATGTCTAGTGAGTTTAGTAATTGTTACAAAGACCTTCAGTGTCAAACTGCCACCTTAAAGGGCTCGTAACACATTTTGGAAGTGTTAATAAAACACTTTTTTTTTCCTGAAAGCGTGACTAAAGTGTGTTACAGAAACAAATTGAGAGATCCTGAAAAAAGCAGATACAACCCCCTGTGTTACCATAGCATATGCATATGCCAGAGCTTGGTGGCAGAACTGTACAAGAAGGAGGGAGTACTTAGCACCACGTTTTTCAGGAAGACAAGAAGCAAGTAGCACAGCTGGGTTAGGAGCTGGAGGAGTACTTTGGGGAAGCATAAATTGGGCTTGTCTATCTCTTCCACCCTGCACTGCCTTTGGCAGATGTTGGGCTCCAAGGACTGACACATGTCCAACCCAGCACAGCTGTGCGTGTGTTCCAGTGGCTCTCTAGAAAGAGAAGGAAAGAATTCAAAGTCCTGTATGATGCCAACATGGAGATAAGCATAGGGAATGATTAGCAAGCTTTAGGAACTAGATACTATGATTCTATGATTCCATCATAGAATCACAGAATGGTTTGGGTTGGAAGGGACCTTAAACCTCATCCAGTTCCAACCCCTGCCTGTCCATGGGCAGGGACACCTTCCACTAGAGCAGGTTGCTCCAAGCCCCTGTGTCCAACCTGGCCTTGAACACTGCCAGGGATGGGGCAGCCACAGCTTCTCTGGGCACTCTGTGCCAACGCCTCACTACTCTCATGGTGAAGAATTTCTTCCTTAGTTTTAACCTATTAATGTTTATGTTTTAGAGAATTAGTTTTCTAAGAACAGCTGAAGAAAATGTTTATTGTTCTATATAGTTACTTTTTTGTACACTCATACAAGTATCTTAGAGCTGGGTTTGCTTCCCTGGTTCTACCTTTGTTACTTGTCCTGTTTGCTAACCTTTCTAACATGTGCTAATCTTTGCCAACCGTGTGCTAACACATTCTTTTCTTGTGTCTGGGTTGTCTGTGATAACATTGACCATCTTTAGCATAAACACTTGAAGAATTATTGATTAAAGAAACCTGTACAGCAAAGGAGTGCTGTTCTTAATAGCTATTATTATTATTCCTTTTGTGTAAGTACTCTACATGTTATGATGCTTAAGGAGAAAACTCCTATTTCTGTGTGGTTTGGTGGCAAGAGCGGGGGCTGGAACTGCAGCTGGTTTGGGATAGAGAAATGCAAATTTAAAAACTAAGGTGGATAAACATTCTGGTTACCTAAACATTTGTATGTTTGTACAATCTGGTTGTTCAGGGCTCATAGTACGAGTGATGAATATTAATATTATAATAGTACAGGCTTAGATTGCTCAAATGCTTGATAATTACAACGGAAAATTGCTACTAAGTGTGAAGTATAAGTGGAGCGTGCTGTAGCCCAAAATACTAATGTGGTTGATGGCACATCTGTATGAAATGGTTGGAAGGACTCTGCATTATAAAACTCTCCTATTCTGTACTAGAAGGACACTTCCTAAATGTTTCCTGTTTAGTTTTTCCTTTGTGTGGTAGTTGAATCGAGCCTTATTTTTGAGATACAAATGAAACTAAGATAATGATGCTTCTCTTTTTTAAAGCCCACTTGTCACTCTCCTCACCCCACAATGCTGGTTTGTTTTCTCCTTACCAGTGCAGATGCAAGAGAATAATATCATTTGTTTAAAAGAAGACTATATATACTCATTGTATTGTGTGTGTATATATATATTCATATATGGATACCCATTTATCCATACACACGGGCACACATGTATCCTATATATATTGTGTGTGTTGTATATAGGTTCATGACTAAATTGACTTTTATTCCCTTTCATATCCTATCCTGAGATTTCTGTATAATATAGAACCAGGCTTTTACTGGATGATTTCTATTTCCAGGAGGTTGTTTGACTTCCTGGTTTTGCCATGTCAACACGTTACTTTAGTGGTTACAGTTCCAGCAACATAAGGTGAAAACAGGAAAAAAAACCCCAAAGTAGTACTAGCCAAATCAGTCCACTTGGGTGTTCCTTTAGATCCCCTGCTCCCTTCTCCTGCACACCAAAGAATATGATATTAACTATCAGTAAAGACTGGATAAAAAATGTGGACTGATACACATACAAAGAGAGAGGAAGTTTCTCCTTGGTTCTACATAAAAAATTGTTTCACTTCTTTGCACTTGTGTCACAAAATGTAATGTTTCTCTTTAAAACCTGCATTTCTTTGTAATGTTTTATAGCATAAATTCACAGAAGTATGCAGCACTGTTACTGTCTTTAACATAGGTTACTGCTTTGTGTAATTATGGTTAATCTTTCGGGCAACTGGTAATGACAGGGCTGGAAAAAGCAGCACAATCTTTCTGACTTCCTGATTGTTATGGAATCACTTCATGACTGATCCTAATGCTTCTGGTAACTTAGTGAAGAACTGTTCATTTTTACCGAGGGTATCAAGTATTCAAAATCCAATTCAAAATTGTTTACTTGTTTGAAAGTGTGAATGAAACACCTTTTTAAGTGGAAGAAGTTATACGCCCTGCCAGGTTTTACTGTAGTCTATAATTTCCTCTGGGCGATTGAAGAATTAGGGAATATCTAAATGTCTTTTATGGCATGCTACAGCTTGGCATATACCTCTTTCATCAACAGATGAATCTCAGTTTAAAATATGCAGCCTTGTTTTTCTCATGATCAAAGATCTCTGTGTGATGTTCACTGAACTCTGTAGAAACAGCACTGATAGAGGAGATCAAAAAGACAACTATGTGAATATAGGAGGTAGATTGGAGCATTACTGAAGCATCCTCTTTTCTTTTCCCACTCATTTACTTGGCCTGAAGGTCGCCAGCTGAGGAAGGCATGGCTGTGCCATTCAGCCTTGAGGGAAATGTAAAGTTGGCTGAGGAGAAATTAGAATGTCCTTTCTGTTGCAGTTTGAATTTATTTGCCACAAATTATAAAGCCAGAGAGAACAACAGTACCGAGATGGTGGTGTTGGTCTTCTTTTCCTTCCCTATTTTCGTCTTTTGTTTTTTGCCTGAGTGCCAGCAAAGCATTGACACACAACCAACTGTTGGAAGTGCAAGTAAAGATACTTGTTGGATGCTGCAGTTCCTTTGAGAGCACTTGTGAAGCTGGAATCCATAGGAAGTACTAAGCATTTTATTCCATGCTGCACGTCCGTATGGAGCCCTGATTTTGTAATTGTTGTTTTGGTGAAACAGCAGAATGACTTGGAGTCCTTGTAATCGCGAATGCCTGATGGAATGATGCTCGCTCTCCAGTGTATTTTGAAGACACTGAAGAGTATTTTGAGAACTGTATTAGCTTTTATGGATGGGCAGCTTTGTTGCCTCCAAATATGACATCTAATTCATTTAATTCAGTTTTAACAGTAAATGTTGTGGTGATGGGAGAATTCTGGATCATGGTAATGGAATCATTGTTTTGGGAAACAGTTCAACTTCAGCCTAACTCCACTTTATGTACAGTAACTCCATGGAAGAAAATGTAGGCCCAGTACCCTATGTGAGGAAATGAGAATTACATCGGTGAGTTCCTACAAACAATTCTGATGGGTTTTGGGATAAGGACAAGAAAGGGGAAAGTCAAACATTGCAAAGGAAGGAAACTGTTTTTACTTAGATATACCCTGTTGTGAAAAAACTCTTGGCCTCAAATATGGAAGAGCAGAAGGGACAACCCTGCATTGTTAGTTCTTCTGTGTGACTCTGTTCATCCCTTCTCCATCATATTTTAATTATTGTCCCGTCATTATACTCCTTGGTGTTCTATCTTTAGCTACCTGATAAGGAGTTTAACAACTTAAAGTTTACTGTTGTCCAGTAGTTCTGTTCTAATGACAGGTTGTGTCTTCCTTGAGTAGAATGTTGAGGTACTTATCAACCATCTATTCAAAGATATTTTCTTACTGTCTTCCTCCCAAATACATCTTGCTGTAAACCTTCAGGTAAACATACTTTCTACAGGGAAATCATTTAGACTTGTCTTACATGACTGAAATTATATTGGCAGGATTGATCAGTTGTACAGAGCAAGTCTGCATGTGTTTTGACTCAGGGCAGGACAAAATATGTAATTGTATTTTTATATTGAATATCCTTTGTAAGAGTATATTGTGCTTACAGAAAGCATTGCTGGAAGGTGAGAACAAGTAGTTGAAAAGGCAAAATACAGAGATATAGAAAGTAAACACACTCATTTGGTTGTAACTCTGGTTGGTTGAATCTCCTGTGTGATCTGTTAGATAATTTTGCTGCCATGGAAGGCTGCAGTCCAGCTTGTTAAAGCTGAAAATGTTTGACTTAGGTTATGTTTCTGGTGGATGCACAATTGGGAGAGAATCAGGAAAATAATTCCTATTTAAATTCATGTTTTCTCTGCCTTAGGGAGAGATTGACAATATGCCAAATAGCCATTTCTGTTCCCAGATAATGATGAGTGGAGCATCCTCTACGTGCTGTTTCTCAGATTCAAGTCAGCAATGGTACACATGATACAAACTGGCCTAAACGTGTTCCATGGTCCTGCCAGCTTCCATCTCTGTTATTTAGTGTTTTAACTTTTGGAGTAAGTCATGCTTTACGGTAAGGTGTAGTTACTCTAGTTGTGAAATGGCAGCTAGGTTTCATGGGTTTGCTTCCATCAGGAACCTGTGCTTCAACCTTTGTTTTCTTCATACAGATCTTTGTGAAGGACTTGACAATTCTACTTCCTTCCTCAAGTATTGTCTTAGTGGGCTGTTAGCAAAGCAGAAATTCTTGCTGTCTTGAAAAGTCTACACAAATGATGGTTGTCATGTTGAACATAACAGCGCTGAGTTCAAATCTCAGGTGTCTGTCTGAACATGGGTGAACCTATTTCCCTTTCTCCATTGATAAGTCTGTAAAAGTATGGAAATTCCAACAGGTCTGCACAATTTTTGAGTCTTAAAGTGTTAGGGAAGCCACGTGAACTGATGAACAAGTGTGTTTTCTAATACTTAATGTCTTGATAAAGCAAAAGCGATTTTCAATTGACTCATTTTTTAGCCTGAAGTTTTTATATGTCAGATTGTACTTCATGCAGAAGTATTCTGCGCTCAAAAGGATGTATTTTGCATTTGGCTTTGTGTGCAATGAACCTTGGACTTACACAGCCCAAAGTCCAAGTAATGTGTGCCCTAGTAAGTAAGGAGCTATTGATTTTAAAATCACTCATTACCATCATTTGGAACTCGTAGCGTTCTGAAAACCTGTCTCTGAAATGGATGCTGTTTGATTTCAGTTTGAGATGGGGCAGAAGTGGACTTTAAGTATTTTACCTATTGAAATTCAGCGTATCACAGGTAGCAGGGGCTGTTGTAGAGTGTGGTGTTTGAGTGTACTCAAAGCATCTGTGAAGAAACGCCTCTTGCTTGAGCTCAGACCTCTGCACAGGCTTGTAATGTGATGTCGCCTTTATTTGTCACTGGTAGCTGTAGCCTATACCCATTCTGTTGCTAAGTATTTCCAACACCTTCAGGATCAAAGAACTGCTGCCAAGAAGGCTTGTTATGAGAAATTTTGACCTACTTTTACAGTTGGGACCACTTTGCCTGCCGAAACCAGGTAGACTGTGAACAGAGCTTCAGTATGTCTTCAGTGAAGAGGTCCAGGCTGATGTTAAGAGAACCCTGCCATGGAAAAGCAAATAAAAAGCAATATAGCAAACAGAGGTTAAACTTCTTTTCCCTTCTTCTGGCCCCTTCTCTCAGGGATGCAAAGTGAGTTTGCTGGCGAAGAGGCGCAAGTTTGGTTCACTTGTGTGCACATGTTTGTTTTCCATCCTTTTCCTGCTGTTAGTTCTCAGTTCTGCAGCACTGGGGGGTGTGGAGAATCAATTTGCTTTCTGTGATTGCTTTAAACAAGTTCAGACTGCTCACGCCGTAAGATTATTGCAGGTGCCCTTCTCCTAACACGTAAATGGGGAGAAATAGCTACACATCTGATGTTTTCAAACCTACATTTTTGCTTTACAGGCTGTGATGGGGTTTTTCTTAATGTAGTATGTGACTGAAACGATATATTATTAAGCTGTATTTGTCAAGTAATAGAGATCAGTTTGTACATTTGGTTACCAAGCAGTCATGTTGCACTTCTCCTTCCCTTCCCTTTCTCCTCCCCCTTGCTTGTAAACCACAGAACTTTGTGAAACGTTGGCAATTTAGTATTCCCACTTCCAGTGTCTAAACTGAAGTGTAAACCTGGGTAGTTTATGCAATAAATGTGCAGTACATGAAAAGAAAATCATAGGTGGTTTTCACACCTTTAATCTGAACAATTGCAGACCTCTGCATAGGAAGAAGTGAGCATAAAACAGAAAATACCTGTGATTTCATTAGCTGGCTGTGACAGGACCCTGGATGCCTTATTTTTAGGTGCCTAATGTTGATCAGGTGAATTGATTCCGAGTTTTCTGAGCCCTGCTTTTGCAACATCATCCTTCAGTGTTTTAAGGAATGATAAAAGGAATTTGTTTGCTTTTGTCAGCAAAAATGAAAGACTCAGAGCCAGGTTTCATGAGGTACCCAGCTTAATGGGCTTCTGAATTCTTTATATTAATGAATTGAGACAAGAGTTGGACCTGGGGAGGGGAGAGGAGGAGTTATCTTTGAACCAAACACTTTCTATGATTAGATTCTCAAAAGCAGCCTTCTAATTTCTATTAAGCTATTGATTGTTTGCAAGGAAACTTGAAGGCAATGGGTTTTATTAATTTGACTGTATATTAAGCAGAAGGCTGAAGACAGCTTTACTGTTGACTCTTCAGCAGTATGGGGCCCCATCTTCAAAATGTGAGTGTTGAAATGGGAAAACTAAGCCAGTGCGCTTGCAGGTTCACTCAGTTTCTATCACTTTAGGACATTGATGGAGGGCTTCAGTACTACAGTGTGGGCTCTGTGGGTTGCATGTTTCATCACACCCTCATATCCCTGAGCAGGAGTGTGGTTGGCTTTTAATTGTAAGAACAGGTAATGTCTGAATTATATAGTAAATAATCATAGAATCATAGAGTGGTTTGGGTTGGAGGGGACTTAAAGCTCGTCTGGTTCCAACCCCCTGCCATGGCAGGGACACCTTTTACTTGATATAATAATAGTAAGAAAGATAAACAATAGTGAGTTGAGAGACAGTATTCAAAAGCTCTTGATACTTATGGAGACTATCTGTTGCTCAGAAAGTCACCACTGTGGTAGTTTGAATTCCTGTGTGGTGTTTAAATACTGTGGAGTTTGGAAGACACGGCTACATCATCACATTAGCAGTAAGAAGTCACATCCCTCAGAGCTGGAAAGTCACCAAAAGGGTAGTCTGGGATACACGAAAGATGTGGAGTTTGGAGGCTGTCCACTGGTGTTCTGCTCTCATTATCCTTGTCTTTGTCCAGAGCTTTAAATAAAAAGGTCACACCAATTTTAATTTTCCTCCTGTTTTGGATTATTAGTGGCACCGGAGCAGATCTTACCGTATCCAGTGCTTTAGGGACTAGATTCTGTACGAGACCAGTGGTCACAGCAGTTGACTAGGAAAGAAATAAGAAAGCAAGCTTGCTCAGACTTCTCTGTCTCTTAACTAGGTTTGTAGGTATGTTAAAGCCAACCTAGCAGCGTGTTTTGCAGCGCTTCCGATTCATGAATACTTAACCCCTGACACTGCCTTTGTTCAGAAGAATGTCTTGCAACTCGTGCTGTGTAATGATTTTATACCTAAAAGAGCGTTCAGAATCATTTTTTACCGTGAGCTTATTTTTAGTAACCCAGCGTTTAATGAAAAGCACGAAACAACGTAAGGCTTTTGCAGATCATTCCCTGTGTAGGAAAGATCCCATTTTAATGTGGATTTTCTGCCTTTTCTTCCTCTACCGTCTACTTTTTCCTTAACCAATGACAGGAAGATTCTTAAGGCTACTTTCTCTTTAAGGACATACTGCTTACATAAATAGCCCTTTACACCGTCTCCTCGTTTTATAATCCTAATTGTTTATCGGAAGATGGGAAATATTCCTTAGAAATGTGTTTTCCTGCTTGTGCATGCCTTGTTACTATTTCAATTATGCAGATTCTTGATGCTGTGGAAATTGGTGCCTGATGACGCCAAGGCAGCTGCACGTTGTTAGCATTGTAGGCTGTCAGATGATCATGTGGGATTCTTGCAGCATGCAACATTCAATAGGATTGAAAAAGGGCTTTTGATGCAAGGCATAGCTTTCAGAATATATTTGTGCCTTTTAGTTAGCTAATATAAAATCATAATTTATTCTCTTTAAATTTAAAATGCTGCCTCATTTTTCTTCTGGTTGGTTTCATTTTGGCTTCACTAGAAGATGCATCTGGTACATCCACGATTGAGGAGTTTTTTAATGATACTGTCGTTCAGTTCACTTACTTTTTTTCCTTTTAGAGTCCTAGCTAGCCAACAGATTACATGATCACATGTTCATTCAGTCATTCATATAGAACACAAACCACCATGCATGATTTCTTCTTCTTTCTTTTTCCTCTCTGCCTTTTTTATTCCCTTTAAGTTGCTTTGTCATGTTCTCTTTTATCATTCAGCTTAGTCTTTGTCTTTCCCTCGCTACTATTTGTTCTTTATTTTCCCATGCTTGGTTACTGCAATATTATTTGATTAACGGGCTGTGATGATGATGAACCTGCACACTGGAGGAGCAGCTACTACAGTGGTGATGAAGGGATGTAATAATGGTCGCTATCCTCGGAATTCTCTCTACAGTGACTGCATAATAGAAGAAAAGGCAGTGGTCCTGCAGAAAAAAGACAATGAAGGATTTGGATTTGTGCTCAGAGGGGCAAAAGGTATGTGCTTCTGTGTGTGTTTGTGTGTGTGTGTGTGTGTGATGTGCACTGGCATGAAGAAATTTATACATCTCGGAATATAAGCAGGAATTATTCTTGGTGCACTTGGTTGCTAGACAACAGGATTCTCTGTATGCTGTACTACTCAGACAGATTTTAGTGGCTTCTGTCTGAAGCAGTTTGCATTTTTACATAGGAGAAGCACTGTAGAATCGTTTGGGGGGGAGAAAGTTTTGTCTGTATTTTTATTGTGTTGGTACATGTACTATTTTGTCCTTAATCTGTTCCGTTGTGCAGTTTACCTAACTATGGGAAACCTGCTTTCCTTATAAAACCTGCTTCTTTATTTCAAATGTCAGTCTATTTAAATAGGTCTGCGAGTAGAAATAGACAAGAGAGTGATGTTTTGTTTAAAATAGGTGTGGATCTTCTGCAAGGTGACATTGGTGCAGTTTTAGTATGAAAATATGATCTTTTTTTATATCTTTAGAAGCTGCACGTATGTTGCATGGCCTGTAGTGTGCTCATTTTAAAAGCTGTTCATATGTTAAGCTGCATGTTACTTTTCTGTAGACTAAAACCTATAATAATGGCACTCTCAAGAGTTAAAAAAAGCATTCTATTTAATGCTTTGCTTTTTAACTTTCAGTCCAGTTTGCTCCTTTTGTATTTAAAAAACATACGTATGATGGTATGTCCCATCTCTTGCTCCCCCTCATTTTACATGGGTTCTCCCTTGCCTTGCTTGAGCATGAAAATTATTCCACATCTTCATTCTTGGGACATCATTTTTGCTTTCCCCTGTTCCCCCACCCCTAAACCATAGATTTTCAGTGTCGTAAAAGCTTCTCTAATTTTAGCTAAACAAACATGTTGGGAGTTGTGTTAGGAAAGGCACCTTTTAGCTAACCCACTGGCAGGAGTTGTCTGTGCATTGAGCAGAGGTTACTCCCTCTGTGTAAGCCCAGCAATTTTACCCAGATTTTCTCTGTAACAGTGAGGGCACCTCAGGTGAAAGACCCAAGGACTTTTCTGCTTGTGTGTGTACGTGACAGAGAGAAAGGGAGGGCTGTTACAGGGCCTGCTGTGCCTCCTTGCCTAAAAAGTGATTCCTTCTGTTATCTTCTTTGTAATATAACTCTAAATCTAGAAGAAAGAATCAGTTTGGTCTTTTGCATCCCTTCCCACCCACCCCATTCCCCCCTCCCCTAGTTTGGCCAGATGCTCTCTTCTGGCTATGGTACATCATTTATTTTCTGTTGGATGTTGCCAGAGTTACGAGCATTTTGCTAGGCATACAAAGGCTTACTTAAAGTAATCCTGAATATCTTGGAATACTCAGAATCCAGCTCTTGCCTCATACAGCTTGATTTGGTTTGTGTCAGTAAAGAAGCATGTCTTTTTCTCTCTGAATGGAAGACCTGTGGATTGCTATTGCAGAGAGATTGCACTTTATTCCCAGTATCTTGATATCCTCTGAGGCAGAGCCCTCTTACTTTGAGCACCCACCATTTTTTAACCATAAATTTCAATGGCCAGTAACAGGCCTTTACTCAAGTGGTATTTACAAGCACTCCATAACTTTCTTTTTTTAATGTGGTGTTTATTTTTAAAGCTGACACACCAATTGAAGAATTCACCCCAACTCCAGCCTTTCCTGCTTTGCAGTACTTGGAATCAGTGGATGAAGGGGGAGTAGCATGGCAAGCTGGCCTGAGAACTGGAGACTTTTTGATCGAGGTAGGAGATCCTGCAATTTGATTCTCAGTGTTCTGTTGGGGAAATAGTGATGTTCCCTTGGTTGGGAAAAAGTGTGTGATGCTTCTGAAGAGCAAGTGCAGTGGAGTGACACCAATAATGTACTTCACTTGATCTATATTAAAATCTCGTGCAGCATTTAGGAAAGCATTTAGAAAAGAACCATGTTCAGGTTGGCTGGGAATTTTCAATTTGTTCTTTTTGTTCTTTGGGAGCACACTATCAGAGACATTTGGGAGGTTTTATTCTTCTTTGCATGATAGATTTCAGTATTTATTGTAGGCTATCAGTTCTGTGGTTTTGCAGTCACCAAAATAGATGACTTTTTATGCAACTGTTTCTGCAATCAGAAATATCAGTGGTCTAGTGCTGGTTTGAAACCATGGAGAATAAAGCAAATCACTTTGGCTTGAAATGAGATATTTCCAACAGTGCACTATAAATACAATCATACAAAAAATAAGCAATGGATGTTATTGCAGTAGAAATTACTTTATAAAAAGAGTATATTTAAATACTCTCTTCAGTCACACCACAAATGTCTTCACGTTTTCTGTTTTGGAGGATTTTGGGTTGGTATTTTGGATTTTGGTGCAATAGTTGGTGCTCCGCTTTAGTGTTACTGGGCAGTTTGCAACAAAATCAGGATTTGCAATTTACTTCCTCTTCCCTCCACAACCTTCTCATGACCAGCAAAGTGATGCTGTGATTCTGTGGAACTGTCTATTTGAAAATAGGTCCTTCAGGAGGGATCAACCAAATCTTGTCTCTAAGAGCTTTTGATTTGATTTTAGTTTTTCTCCTTCAGGTGCACATGTGCTTTGTTAAAGTGTTTACTGGTGCCACAACATTTATTTCTGCAGAGGTGGCCTTTACATTTGGGAGAGGATGTAATATGCAGCTTTTATTTGTTGTGTGCATTCAACTCCCATGGTGACTGAATTTAAATAGTTACACAGCTTCTTCATATTGTGACAAGTGAAAGAACAGCCTTTGCAGACTTCTCATGTAAATGGAGGTGCATTTTTAGCTGGGTCTTCTAAGTACATTTTTCTTACTGTTTCTTAAGAATAAGCATTTAGCAAACTTCAGCAATAGCTTACAAATGGTGCTGCTATGGACTCTGTGCAGGGATGCTTTCAAACTACGGTTATTGGTGTTAGGTGAGGGGTTTACACAATGCTTTATTTTTAGAAGTTGATTTCTTGTTAGGCTTTTCATCAATAGGAAGTATGAATAGTCTGTACTGGCTGATTTTGCAGATGGATTTGATGGTGAATAATGTGTAATTTAATGGAGAGGATTACAGGATGGTAACTACGTGTATGGATTTTTTAAAGATCTCTAAAGGGATGCAAGGGGTCCGGGTAACTGATTTGGCACAAAGCTGTGCTGCTTTTCTGGCAAATGAAAGAAGAATTATAATTAATTGTATAGACGATTTACTCCAAGCCTTAGCTTAGAAGAGTAGTTAAACATGCCCATGTGTTGCTGAATGAAGACATTAGTCCATATTCTACACAGTCCAGCATATTTGTAATGAACTCCGAAAGAAACAGTTGTTAAATGCAAATCAAATCCATTTTTGTGTCATTTATGTTCATGAAGGTTATTTTGTTCCGAATTTTGCAACCGTTTTAAGAGGATATCGTGATCCTGAGGGGTCACAACTTTGCTGTGGTTGAAGACTTTATGTTGGAGAAAGGCAGGGGTTTTCTGGTTTATGAACTACATGTGCAGTACAAGACCGGCTATCAAAAGCCATCTTAGAAGATATTTACTCTGATGCAAAAGATACTAGTGCTCAAATAGAAATGAGTGGTTCACCTGCACTTGCAGGAATGCCAAGCTACTTTATTTCTTGTGTGGAACCAAGGAGAGTTAAATGTACTACACGCTGTAGTGAGTGGTTGTCACAACTGGTGGAGTTAGTCTGTCTTACTGTGAAATGATTTCTCCCATGACTCTGAAGTTTCTGCTG
Source organism: Strigops habroptila (assembly GCF_004027225.2). Lineage (NCBI taxonomy): Eukaryota > Metazoa > Chordata > Aves > Psittaciformes > Psittacidae > Strigops > Strigops habroptila. Next base: position 3,261,861 of record NC_046358.1, read on the forward strand.
CTGTGTGTAAGTGCCACCTCAACCATTTGTAAGTAATACAATGCATTTATCATAAATGTCACATGAATAATAAAAGAGTTAATGGGCAACTAGGATCCTAATTAGTCCCATTTGTAACACTTGAGGCAAGCATTAGGCTTTAGGGAAGTGAGAAACCAGTTTGGCAGAGGGCAGAATGCAAGGCAGAGCAGATGTCTTGCTCGTGCTTGAGGAGGTTTGGTGGCTTGGGGGCATGGAGATACAGGGAACCTCACTGTGGAAAGATGGGTTTGACAGGAAGATAGAGCTTTTCTTTGGAAGCAGGATTGATCACGAGGGTAGCTGAAGAGAAGGCATCATTTTTTATGTGTAATTATGGTCTCTGGATCTTCTGAAGGGGGTAAGATTTCACTGTCAGCTACTGAGCAGACTGAAGTAGTTGAATGTTGCAGATGACGTGTTGAGCAGAACAAATAAAAGATCAATGCAGGAAAGGAAGAAAAGTTGTTGTCTTGAGCAGGTGAACAGAGTGGATGTGAGCTGGAACAGGGTCGGCATTGTATCATTTGACTGAGGTTTTATCAAGCTTGCACTGATTTGTCCTACCCCTACAATTAATTTTAACATGAGATTTCAGAGATTACTGTTAAACGTGCCCCTGGAAACAGCATTCACAGACTCCTCATAGACATTTCTGACAACACGTGTTTTTTCTTCTTGCTTCAAACTCAGTCATATTTTTTGTGGTAAGAGTTGCAATGTGTGTTGTGGCTTTTCTGGACAGAACACTGGAAAAATGTATGGAAAAGCGCATGAGTAGTTTTAGAGGTGAAACACAGATGTCATTGAATGGGGGGTTTCTTAAGCAATTCAGTGGTTGCTAATTCATATGATTTTTCTTCACTTTGTTCAACAGAGATGGACTATGGTTATGATTTGGTTGTTAGATCTCAAGAGATGGTATAGCTCACCTTAGGTGCTGTTTTTCACTGTTTTAGTTGATGTTTACTTGAATCTTGGTATCTGCCCAATTAAAAAGGCAGATAAAAGTAAAGCAACGCATTAGGGCAAGTCCTACCCAACCTGAAACTTTCAGTTTCCAGTAGAAGGGGATTTTAAAATCTACAACTATCATTAATGTAACACCAGTTCTGAAGCCATTGGAGGTGGTTGGTAATTTGTCAGAGTGACTGGATATCTATAGTACAATGTTTGAGTTGGAAACTGCTTAATCAGAACAAATCGAACCAGGCACTGATTTGATTTGTTACTTGAGATATTTGCAAGAAAGAAATGTAGTAGCTCTGACTCTAAATCTCTTATATATGAAGAATCTTTATGTGCCTGACCCTCTGTCACCTTTGTTTAGGAGTAGGAGTTGAGCTAATAGAAGCATAAACAGAGGGACCACCAAATGCTAATATTCAGGAGTGCTGCCTTCAGACAGGATGTAAGGAATTCGTTAAGTTGGGGTTGTTTCCTATTGACATTTCCTTTGATGACCTATTCCAGTATAACCATGTTTGGATAAAGAGATCCTTTAAAGTGGAACAGGTTTTTTAACTCAGAATAGTCTTTGGTTTGGTTTAGTATAGTAGGATATAGACTCAGAAATTATAACCCGGTGGATTATTAACTATTTATTATTGTTATGAGCGTGTTCTATGATGTGGTACATGGGGAGTTTTCATCTGCCACAGGGCATATCTCATACCAAACAATAATGTTATAATATCAATACTTAGAGAGTGAAACTAATTCTGCAATATTTTACCAGAATAATGCATTTTTGCTCTAAATGAGGCATTGCAGTTTGCATTATTGAGCCATAAAACCCCTTATTTTTCCAGATAAATGGAAATGTTATTGTTTTCAGAATAGCATGGCTGCTTATTTACATGTCAGTTGGAATGTAAGCTAGATAAAACCAGTGTATTACCCATTAATAAACAAAGCAAGGCACAATTCAAGGTCTGATTTGAGGATTAAACCCAGAGGTGGTAATAGAAGAAACCTCGTCATTTTGGTGCAGAACAGTTCAGTTGGTACTTGTACTAAAACATGCAAAGTGGTCTGCAGAATAGCTGCCTCTCTTTCTTTATCCACAAAAGCTTGTAGAATTTACTACTACAAACATTCCTTTAAGTAGTGATAGGTGGAAAACAGACATCACTTTATTACAGCATTGTTTTATCATTGTGATATCACTGTCCTCTGGCTGTATGTAGGAAGTAGCGATAAGCTTTTAGGGAGACATTTAAACTAATTGGAATGAGGTTGTTTTAAACAAATACACACATACACACAGGTAACTTTAGATTCATATTTTGCAATAGGTTAGACTTTATTATTTTTATTCCAGTAAATAACTTTCTACAGACTTTAAAACTGATTTGCAAAGCGAGTTCTTAACTTTATTGTTGTAACTTCGACTATAGTCATTAGGAATATTTTTGGCAAGCACAGCAATGTTACGTCTTACATTTGTATTCAATGGCTGGATGAATTAGTGGCTTTACAAAGCCATCTGTTACTGATTTAAATCCTTTTAAGAAAAGAGAAAACTTCCCATCCTTAGATAATTTTCATTAATTACCCTGTAACTGGGTTTTCTCCTATTTCTAGTGTGAGGTTCTCTAGCTTCTGCCACCACGTATAAATCTAAATCATGTTTCTTTCAGGCAGCTACATGGGGACCAGGATATTTTTTCTCTCTTGCAGATAAACTGAGGCTTTGTTAGTGTCTTTGTACTAACGTGGATTATCACATTTGTTGCCAATTTGGCTCCTGCCCATGCGTTGAGCTTCCCCTTTCGCGTGTCCAGCAGGAGAACGGCCGGGCTCAATGCAGCACGCTCTGAGCCCAGCTGTTCCTAGACAGCATTGAGTTTAGGTTTGGCTCAACTGAAACTGAACCAACAATACTCTTGCCTGTTTTGAATGATGAGAGACTTACCAAAACTGCCACCGTACTGCAGTGTTCCAGCACGTGTCTATATAAATATATTTAATATATACTGAAAGTTTCTATGTGCGTGTATGTACGTGGTTATTGTCAGGGTAGCAGGTCTGCCTGTGACCTGCGAGTCTGAGGTACTTCCACACCTACAGTGGGCACCAGTATTTTTCAATCTATTTAATTGATACCTAGTTTGATTCAAGCAAGCGTTAGAGGAAAAAGGTGATTTTATTTACCACTTGGCCATCATCCTCTTGGTGGCATCTGTAAGTGATGTCTATTGAGCACAAGTGTACCCCTGGCTTCTTAAAATGACAGTTGTCAAAGTCCAAAGGAAACTTTCTTCCTGTTTTGGTTTTGAAGTTCTTCTGCTTAAGCGTAACTACAGATGTATTAGAGAAATGAGGCTTGTGGTGGGACACTCTTCTGGAAGTGGGACACTCTTCTGGAAGTGGGACACTCTTCTGGAAGTGGGACACTCTGGTGTATCTGCACGGTCTCTGACCAAAGGGATTAACTTTTCACTTGATGGAAAAGTATTTTGCTTTCTTTCCACTTAAACTCAGTGAGTGAAGATTTGGGTGTGGGATTTTTTTCTTCCTAATTTGTGTTTTTAGTGGATGATGGCAGCTGAATGAAATTATTGTGCCTTCACACTGCTTTGGATCTGCACAAAGGCGCTGTAGGAAAATGACAACTATTTTGGATTGTTCTTTTTATCTGTTTAAATGCAGGCTCTAAGCCGGAGGAAGTGAGGGGATTCCAAATGTGCTCAGTATGATCATAAAAAAGATGGACCAATCTTGTTTAGTTCTAAAAATACATTAATAAGACTGTTACCTTTTCGGCATAGATGGAAACAGGCAGGCAAAAAAGAACTTGGTTCTTACAAGAGCTCAGTTATTCCCACCTAAGCAAGTAATATGCTTTAAAATAAGACTGAAAAGCAGACAAAAATGAAATCACTTTGCTGTTGTCAGACACAAAACCAGGCTGTGAGCAAAATGGGAAGTGTTTGCCTTTAGTCTTGATTCAATGTGAGTTGTCTACAGAGCTTGTAATCCCAAGGTGCAGGAGAAAATGGTTATTTATCTGATTTCCCAGAACTGTAACAAGTACCTGTTTGATACTGAGCACTGATTTACATGCTCCTTCGAGAGGAGGATAGGGAAGGAATTTGGAGGTGATGGCAGCAGCAGTCGGGATTAGCTCTGTGTCCATGCAGTTCTCCAGTATCAGTTTTATGGCATTCTGACCTAGGTGCTACAGTGGGTTTGCACATATTTCTGTGCTGAGGGATTCTGACGAAGCTCATGGGGCTGTGTGTGGAGTGTGGGGCTATCCATAGGGACCTTTTTGACTTCTTATGAATATGAAAACCAGTATTTCCCTGTCTTCCTACTACAAAATCCTCTAAAAACAGCAAATGTGTTTAAACTAAGCTGCTTATTATAAACAGCCAGTTCTTGGCCACCTAGAAGCTATCCAGTGGCATCCAGCCATCTTGGCTATCCAGTGTTTCATGTAGAGCAGAGCCATGGATAGTCTTCACTCTCACAGAAGTCTGTCCTCTGTTCAAAGGATACAAGGTAATACAACTCTTCCATTTCTAGCTGTTAGGTATTGAGCTTAGGTATTAAGTAAATGCTGGTTTTAAGGTATAGTTTGGAGATTTCCAGAAGACATTATATTAAAATTAATTTCTCTGAAGCCTGTTAGCTTTTTTTAGTCTCTTGATACTATGGAAACCTGCTTGCTGGAATGGAGCTATATGAAAAGCAGTACTTGTGCCTGGTATTTTGGGGGAGAAAACACAATTTCTTTTAATTGTGGGATGTTGCTACAAACCTGCAAAATTACAGGTGAAGGGAAGAGTTGTTAGAAATGGTGGAGAGTTAACTGCCAAATTCCTGTTGTTGAGTGCTGCAGTAGAACTAATTTAATACCTGGAATTTTTCTTCTTCCTTTTTTCGGGGAGGTGTAAGCAACTTACAAGCAGGAGCAATACTCTAACATGGAGTTGCATATGTGTGTACCTAGGTTTTAATTTCTCTATCACCAGTTTTCTTTTGCTGATTCTGAGATTTTCAATGAATTTGGGTGATGCTGAAAAGCTGAACTCACCTTCTGGTTGTGCTTTATGAACCACAGGCCTGTCCACAGGTTAAAAGGAAAGTTGCTTGACAACTGGCGATCACCTTCCTCTCCCTTCCTACCTGTTCCTCCTCCACACCCAAAATTTCTTGGGTTTTGAATAAATAGCTTCATTTGTGGTCAAACACTATGCAAACACATCTTTGCTATCATCTCCAAATCTGAAAAGGCAAATGAACAGCTTTACAACTAGGCGTGTATTCCACTCATTTAGTTTTCTTGGCAGGCTTTCCTGAAAATCATCACCTTTTAACCCATGCTGTGGAATGGGATTCCTGAAGTGGTTTAGGTGGTTCAGAGGCATTAGATAAATCGCTTCATGGGGTTTACAGGACAGGCTTCCCACTGCTTTGTGTGGGTGCTGGGAACTGCAGAATCACTCCTGATGCAGGGAAATTCTGAACTTCTGAACCTGCTCTAGCTGAAGCTCTGCATTTCTTTAATTCTTATTTCTTTTGCATTCAGTTTCTAGTATGCGTCCTCTACAGGAGAGTGGCTGTGGGTTCACATTTAATCTACTTACTGAAAAAAGCAGAAGGCTTCCTTCCCTGTTCTTTTTCTATAACTGTAGATGCAAGGAAAAATCACAGACTTCTACCTAATTCGGGTCCTTACACAACATTAGGGTATGCACAAACAGTACAGGGGTCTATAATAGAAAATAAAGGTGATCATAAACAGGACACACAAGGCAACATAGATTGACAAATGATCTGGTGAAAAGCTTGCTGAATTTAATAGATGGGAACATTCAGTGTTGGAGGTATCACAGTAAAACAGGTGCTCATCCCACTCAGATGCTGCTGTGCTCCTCTAAAGTTACTGTTCAGCTTATGCAGGAGACCAGGGCGGGAGAAGGTGATGACAGAAGGTGGCTTTCCAAGGAATCCCTGCCTTGTTTTGTTCTGCTGCATTCGAAGCAATTCCTATGCCATGTGACTGTGGGACTCAGCAAATTTATCTAAAGAAGGAAATTGAAGTATACTTTAAATCAATCAGATTAGAAATAACATTTTATATCCTATTGTAAGACTGATACGAATCTATTCAGAGAGGCTTGTATGTAACAATAGAGAATAATAAACCTTTATCTCTACTACTTCATTTTTGCTTCATATATTCTGGCAGTAATTTAGGGAGCTGGATTTCTTCTTCTCCTCATCCTGTGGTACAAAGTTTTCACTTGTTAAAAAAACCAATGTTATCTCTCCATAGTGAGACTTTTTGCCTGGGAGTTTTCAATAGAGGAACTCCTGGAGAGTCTTCATGGCAAGTGGCAACTCTTCTCTTGTGGGGTGCTGGATGGATGGACTTGAAGGTCTTTGAAGGCTTTGCTGACCAGAGCACTGAAAATTGTCTTAGCAAATACATCAAATGGTTAATGGAGTTTTTCAAGAATGAGTAAATGGGTGATAGGGTAAAAGCAGGGAGCTAAATGTATCTTTATTTGCTGTTGAAGAGAAAATTTAAAAGCATGTAAGTACATAAAGAAGAAGTCATGGAAGAGTTTATTTACAACCTGGAGCAAAATGGGTTGATTCTGGACAAATACCATGGTTGTTTAGGTACTTACTGGAATAAAGAAGAGAGTTAAGAGATAATCATGAAAATCCTGGGCAGAGTAAGTCCATGCAGAGGTAAACTTCACCATTAAATACCCGTGATTTAGGAGTTTAATAGTTGCTGAAGAATTACCATGAAAGATGGCAGAAAAGCCTTTTTAGAAAGACTGCTTGGACTCGCACTCATTTCATAGAACAAAATGTTGTAACCTTGCATGTATTTGATGCCAGCCCACATGCTAAAATAGGTGAGGGAATGTGAAGCTCATGCTTTGTACTCCCTAAGGCAGGTCCTCAAGGCAGGAACCAAAGTCCTGCCCTAACCATGTTCTATTTTCTTTTAAAGAAATATAAGCTGTATAATCAAAGAATCCTTTTGTTTTTCTAATTCACAATATAAATCTCTCTAGTATTTTTGTTGCAATTGTATCTTTTAGAAGTGTTCTTCGAACAACTGCTGTTGTTTTTAGTGGACTCAACCTGTGCCTTTTCAGCACTAGATAGGTTTGTGTGAGGCTACAGTCATTGTTGGCAGACTTGGAAGTTGTTCACAGTGCATTTGATATATTTATTTACACTGAGGGTTATTATGACTCACTTTAACTGCTAAATTGAAGAGAGGACTGTTTTTGAATGACCAGCAAAACATTTATTGTAAGCCTTTCTGAAAGTCTCTGGTCTGTTTTTTATATCTAAATATGCCTTATTGACTGTGCCTATTATGGAGCTGGCTTTGACAAAAACCATACAGATTGCAAATTGATTTTAAGATGTGTTTTGACTGTGAGTAGCTATTTGGTTCCCATAATTCCCTGTGTAATTTTAGAATCTGATTGAGATATTTCAATAGAAAATCAAGCATCCACCTAACAAATTGGTTGTTATTCAGAGTTGGGAATGAGGGAGACACCTATTTTCAAGGGTCAAAGACAAGGATTATTCATCCCCAAGTCTCATTTTTTTGCAATTTTACTTCCATTTCTTGTCCCTGTCCCTTGCAAACCTCTTCAGAAGTGCTGTTCAGTTCCTTAGGCCTTCTGCTGCTGGCTTACGGTGTGGGCCCACCTCTGCGTGCTTGAAGTTGTCCCGTTGGGTCTCCCAAAGGTGTACTGCTGTGATCTGTTGTGCTTACACAGCATATGAATTGTGGTAGTTTTCTCTAGATAGGTCTTGTTCCACCTGTAATAGTGTTAGAACCTCAGTATTGAGACAATGCTTCTCTTTGGCAGCTCTGAGATAAAGAAATGCCCGTGTCTTACCTGGTAGCCAATAATACAAAATGGGCTACTGCTGCCATTTTACGACCTGCAGCACAAGATCCTTACAAAATGGTCGGGATACCTTGCAGTATAAGAAGGATGTGGACCTGTTACACCAAGTCAAGAGGAGGCCATGAGCACCTCTCCTATGAGGACAGGCTGAGAGACTTTGATTTATTCAACCCGGAGAAGAGAAGGCACCGGGGAGACCTTAGAGCTGCTTCCAGTGCCTAAAGGGGCTACAAGAAAGCTGGAGAGGGGCTTTGGACAAGGGCCTGTAGGGACAGGACAAGGGGAATGGCTCTAACCAGACAGAGGGGAGATTGAGATGAGCTCTTAGGCAGTTTTTCCTTGTGAAGGTGCTGAGGTGCTGGCACAGGGTGCCCAGAGAAGCTGTGGCTGCCCCATCCCTGGCAGTGTTCAAGGCCAGGTTGGACACAGGGGCTTGGAGCAACCTGCTCTAGTGGAAGGTGTCCCTGCCCATGGCAGGGGGTTGGAACTGGAGCACCTTTAAGGTCCCTTCCAACCCAAACCATCATGATTCTATGATTTTAGAGTTCTGTGTAACAGAGTTCCAGCTTTCTGTGTTGAGTATAATTACCTTACCCAAGTGTTCGTGTTTGGTTTACTGGAAGTGGAAGCATGGGATGCAAAGCTTTCCCATGATGGGTAAACACTCTCTGATCACAGAGGATCCAGCTACGTGTGGGAGCTGGATCTTCTATGAACTCTTCAAATGCGCCTAATCTTGTACCTTAAATCTTGTAATTTAGGTACTGACTTATTTTTTTCTTCTGCAAGGGAGATTGGAATGAAAACGAGAGTAATTCCCTATAGATCAGGATGCATTAATGCTAATGGTGACTGTCACTGGAATAGAACGGCTGTTTGGATAGATATTTCCATCTCTGTTTGTCTGGTTGGTAAGTTCATGTGTTTAGCAGTAGAAAACAGGAAGGGTCTGGAACATAAAGAACATGAACTGGTACAATATGTTACACTGCTGTAAAACTCATCAAGAATACCTTTTGCAAACAAGAATGTTGTTGGCTTTCTATCATTACAGAGCAATTTTTAATGAGTGAAATGCTTCCTTCATAACCCGTATCTAATTGCCAGATTACTATTTAAACATCAGCTTGCCTCTCTGTTTATGAAGAAATATTTGATATTTTAAGTGGGTTTATATACTCTGGTTTGCTGCTTTTACTGTACAAATGCATGCCATTAATCCAATTTAATGGTTTTTCTGGTTTTTTTCTAAAGACCTTTTGTTGCAGTGAGGTGGAACAGTTGTTGCATTTTGATTTTGTTTACTGATGATCTTATATGCAAAACCGATGCTGCTGTGAGCAATTATCCACCAGAGAGTGTTCAACACAGTAACTCACAATAAACACCCGATCGGTGACATGGTGACAGTTTTTGGTGGCTGCATGATCCCATCCTAAATATTGACTTTCAAATGGCTGTCATTGTGCAAATCCAGGGTTTAGAAAATGCTGTTTATTTACAGGAGGGAGGTATATAAAGCTAGATAAAGGAAAATACTAGAATTAAGGTGAACCCACTTGCAGGGCTACCACTTCTGTAGCTTAGTCAGCAGAACAGAATCGGAGCGTGGTTTTTGCTCACTTTCTCACAGTAAAAGGTGTTATATACTTGAGTTTAAACTGTTGTAGAAGCCAGCCTGAGTTTAACCAGCTGATGTATAAGCAGGTGAAGGAAATTTGTGCTGTGATTCAACCAACATGATGCGTATTCACACATGGCTCTGCTTTAGGAAACAGTGATTGGAAAAGAGAGGTAGTAAACTTCAATCCTTAGCTGTCACTTCCTGAGTTAATATAGTCTTACTTAGGAAAGGTGTGTAACTGCAGTTAAACTCCACAGGGTAACTGAGATTTAGGTTGTTTAAACATTTGCTAATGCAGGGTGGGGTTTGGGGTTGATTTATTATTTTTTCACTAAAATACAGAGCAGTTGCATCTCACAGTCAGTTTGCCCCATCACTGTATTGCTTAGGTTACTATTTAAGGTACAGAGAGTGAGTTAATGTGCAGGAGCAGCTTTGTTTAAAATGTCTGGCCTGTCACAGAATCATAGAATCAGCCAGGTTGGAAAAGACCTTTAAGATCATCAAGTGCAGCCATTACCTCAGGGCTGCCAAGACCCACTAACCCATGACACTGAGGGCCTCATCTACACGGTGTGTGAACACTTGCAGGGCTGGTGGCTCCAGCCCTGCCCTGGGCAGCCTGTTCCAATGCCTGAGCACCCTCTGGGGAAGGAATTGTTCCCCATCTCCATCTAAACCTCCCCTGGTGCAGCTTGAGGCTGTTTCCTCTTGTCCCATCCCTTGTTCCTTGGGAGCAGAGACCAGCCCCCTCCTGGCTCCATCCTCCTGTCAGGCAGTTGCAGAGAGCGAGAAGGTCCCCCCTGAGCCTCCTCTTCTCCAGACTGAACCCCACCAGGTCCCTCAGCCATTCCTCATCACACTTGTGCTCCAGGCCCTGCACCAGCTATGGTGCCCTTCTCTGGCCTCGCTCCAGCACCTCAATGTCTCTCTTGCAGTGAGGGGCCCAGAACTGAAGAATACAGCCAGAATATTCTTTCCAAATCGATGAATACAGTTTGGATCTTACACACTTTTCCAGTAACTGAGGTGGGACTGTTTTTCACACTTTTGGAAAGCACTGAGTTATTAAAGAGGCCTGTTTGGGTGCCAGGAGTCACCTTCTGCTCATTCCCAGTGCCACCAGCTTTTAAACTTCTAATTCTTGCATCTTCGTACTTTGTGTTCATAATTTTGTCATTAAAGTCCCCAGATTTTTTCTGTCATTACCTTATGAAAATGTTACTCATTTAAAAAGAAAACCTCTGATTTTCATCTTTAAATATTTTTGTTATAAACCTAAGGAAAAAAATACATAGATATCTGGGTCTCAACATTTTATTTCAATCTCATAACTGTCTTTTGTCAAATCTTGGGTTTGTTGGGCTCTGTCAAAAGAGAGCAATTTATATGGTACTTAACCTAATGCTGAACCATGTTTCTATTTTGAGCTGATACTGAGCAATGGCTCAGTATTATGCTTTATTTTTCTCAGACACACTTTTGAGCCTGTTAGTGGCTAATTCTCATATTGGCTGCCTTGGCAGCTGTGGGGCATTTCTGTCCTTAAAAGGTCTTGATGGAAAACATCAATGGTTTGATGGGGTTTTCTTTTTTGTGTAGGGTTTGTTTTTTCTTTCTATATTTAAATCAGTTTTGTAGATCTGGAACAATTTCTTGCCCCCTCTGACTTTGATTTCTAGTCCGTAGGGTTCTGACTAGAGAATCACTGCCTGCCATAAAACATGCCATGTTTGCACAGCGACTTCTTTTATTGTTCTGTAATATCATCTTTGGAAGAAGTGGCTTCTTTGAATTATTATTTTAATTAATTTTGATTCACTTTGATGATTGTTCTCTCCAGTGCATGCAGAGAACTGCCTCACAACAAAGTGTGCTCCAAAAGCTGCCTCATTACAATTACAGACATGAAAATATTACCTATCGGGTCCTGATGCTGCTCGTTGCAACCAGAGTGAGATGCTTTGAAGGTTTATCATGTCTCCAGCATGCTGCTATAAATATTGGAGGAACTAACTTCAAACCCCAACTTTCTCTATCGTTGTCAGAAGGTTCCTTTCTGTCTGGTCTTTGGTATCCTAAAGATAAAATGGGATATTTAGTCTGCTTCACCTGCAGAGTTGGGTGTTTGCTTTATGAGCGGCAACATGGTCTAGTGTGAGATGTTGGGGGGTTGGAACTAGATGATCTTAATTAAGGTCCTTTCCAACCCAAACCATTTTGTAATTCTATGAGGAATTTGCATACATCAGCAGGGGTCACTAAAACCTAAGGTGGGCTCAATAAACCTATTACCAATGGATCCCCCTGGTCCCTGCGAGCCCGTTCTGTTCCTAGCCCAAGAAGGGTTTGATTTTATTAGGTGCCTTCAATATATATAATCTGTATTTATGAGGTTTTATAAGATGCAGCGATGTCTTACTGCTCTCTACTCATCTTCCATAAATTAAACTTCAAGTGTTGTACTCTGATTTTGAGTGGGATCCACCAAGGGATGAACTACTGTCAGAAAGGCAAGAGACCAAAAATAGCTAAAATGTAACCTCAGGATACTTCTTCACTTTTTGTCAGTCTTTTTGCTAAAGAGAAAGAAAACAATCAGGAAAAAAACCCCACAAACTTCTAAGTGTAATCCCCAAAATTGAAAGAACTGGAAAGAGAACAAGAAATTTGGGGAATACCGATTACAATTTCATGTTTTCAGTGTACTGAGACATTTGGATCCGATGGTTTAAAGGACTGTGATTTATTTTGTGATGCAGAATAAAGTTTCGAGGTATAAATCTGAGGATTAACTTTCTATTTGCAAATTAGCAGCATGACTGAATGGCTCTGTTGGGTTTTTAGGATATTAGGGGTAGATGAAGAAGGAAAGGTATGCTTAGGTCTGGAATTACAGAAACTAATTTAAAATGTAGCATTTACTAAAGGCAGGTAATGTAGAAAATTCGTATTCACTTGTTTCAAGAAAGAATAAATACCAAAGAAAGGCTGCTTGGGACTTCAAGAAGTTTTTGGTAGGTGTGTTTTGAATCAGCCTGCAAAGAGCTTCCAAGTCGAAATAAAACAGGTAATTTCTCTTCAAAACATAAACCTGTGGCTTCAGAGACAAGATTTCTCTCTTAAGGATTCCAGACTGCAGCTGGGCTTTAAGTGAGGGCCTCTTGTTCCAGATTAGGGACAAAAATGCTCAGAAGACGCTTCAGGCAAGCACAGAAGTTGGGCTGGATAAATTCAGTCCGTGTGTTTCTGCATGAATACTAATAGGAAGCCAGTGGCAGTACATGTTTTGGAAAACTAACCATTGGAAAATTGTCAGATTTATGGCTGTATATCAAAGCTCTGAATCACTCAAGGATTATCAACAGGAAAATGTATAATAAGGCTTGTAACACACTGTTTATATGTGGAAAAGAACATAAAAACAGCACTTCCTAATTTTTATTATCTAAATACCTTTGAAGGATTTCTCATAAAGATAAAAACATTGATTGTGTCTGTAGAATCCACTCTCACCCTCCCATGTCTTGTCATCTTACTCTTAATGCCAACTTGTACCATCTGATTCTTCTATCAGTTACTATAGATAACCCTGTAGTTCAAGGAGAGATACCAAGTTATGTACCGAAGCTTATTGTCAAAATGAGGGTGCAGAACGTAAATTCAGGGAGCTGGTAGTAAAATATGAGAGTCCAACTACACAGTCCCACTGCCTGTGAGAAGGGCTGTCACGTTCCTCAGGCGTTCGAGGTTCCCAGAGACGTGCAGTCCAGATAGATCCCTTTTCTCTCAGCATTACTAATACTAGTGGTAGCATGAGCTGGATGTATCTGCTTCAGCTACCATATGTATCCATCTCTTCAGGCTGTTCATGTTTTATGGCAGGATGCCGGGATTTTTCTGAGTAATGCCAAGTGGTGGGGAATAATAACAACAACATTAACCCCTTTGTATCTTAGCCAACCATGAGTAGGATTTTGTGGAGCAGAGCATGCTTTGCAGCCTCCCCTGCTCACCCCTTCTCCTCCTCTGTGCTCCTCAAAATGTGGAGATGAGCGTGTTAGGAAGCCTGAATAGAGAGGTGGGTATGGATGAACTTTCTAAGGAGGTGACAGTGTAAAAAAGGAAGATGCTATGATATTCTCCTTCTACATATTTTTCCATCAATTTGAAAAGATAATGTGTGATTCTTTCTTTTCCCTGTTCTCTTTCACTGTCAAGGTCAAATATGAATGGCAACCACTGTGTTAATGCTGACAGTCTTTCTCCATCCTTGTCTCTCTTCTAGAAGTGAAAGGTTTGCAGTAGCAATATAATAGAGCACTGCAGGCTTTTCCTTGCGTGAACCAACCTACTTTCTCCATGGAGTGATTTCCAGATCATCAGAGATCACTACTCCTATGCTGAGAGCTGGTGGCTAGGGATGGTTGAGTTATGGTAGTAGTATTAAAATGCTGACAGCATGTCACTGCCTTAGGGATAAGACAAGTGTATTTTGATAAAGGCAGGAGAAAGAAAGGGTATCAGGAATAAACAGGGAAATGAACACACATAAAAAATGGTTGTGGGCTTGAATTTCCAGGAAAAAAAACCCCAGAAGACCACAAACACATTGATTGTACTCACACTGCTAATGTGCTGATCAGCTCTATCACATTATGAGTCTTCATCAGAGATTCTTTGAGATCTCTCCACAGGCCCAGCCAACTTGGGCAGAGATCCTTTGCTGCTTTTCTTTGCTAAGGTTAGTGCCTTCCTCCTATGCCTGCCTTCTTCCCCCTTTTACTGGAAGATGTCAATTTTATGCTGAGCTGCCACTGACTGTATTCAGTGTGGGACAGGAAGGTACATGTTGTGGTCATGCTGCAACCGCACACTGCATGTTCCCCATCAGCCCAGCACACTGCACGTCCTCAGAGTTGGGAATGAGCTTCCCTGGGCTTCCTGCCTGGAGCAAACAATAGCACTTCACCAGCTCTCGAGTCGCCACTAATTGAGGCAGTGTAATTATCAAATGCTTGGACTCATTCCTCATCTGAAATAAAACAGCTGTGTTATAATGTTATGATCAAATCCTTTCACTGTTATATGACCTAATAAATGAGCGGTTGGGAATCATGCATTTGTGACTCAGAGTCTGTCACTAAAATACACTAATTCCATCAATGGTCTTTTGGATAAATTTCTCTGAATGGGTACTGGTTTCCTTTGCCTGAAAAGGAACACGGCTCTTTCAGTCTAAGTGGTCTCTGGTCTATAGAAGAGTAATGAAGAAACTAGAAAATGAAATAGTTCTGTAAAGAATTGGCTTCACAGGGGATCTACTGCCTCATCAATTTAGTGAGAGATGTAGGCCAGCTCCTGAGGCCTCTCAAAATGGTCCTGGGTTGCTGCCCAAGGAGCTGTCTGGATACACTTTATGTAGCTTGATCACTCTGGAGGAAGTGTAATACACCATTTTGCAGACTACCCCTCGCTACAACAAGCTTAAGGGTGAAAAATTCAGCAATTCCATTCTTGCTAAGCAAAAGAATAACACCTGGTTCACAAAATTATAGTTAGTTTGAACTACAAGCAGTAAAACATTCTTCTGAATTCAACTAAACTTCAATAATACTGTTCAAGTGTTTCCATTTGCATGGGGAACTGGAAATGTATCATCCTTCCATACAGGCTGGCCTGTCTTAGGCACCTTTCAGAACAACAGAGATCTGCCCACTTTTTCCTCTCTTTCCAGGTTTTTATCTATTAGGAATGCAGCACAAAAAGGCAGCACAGTTAAATGGCTTTGAAACAATGTCACTTAGAATGAGGAAGTCTTACTTCAAAATTGGAAATGTAAAGAAAGAAGAGAGAAAAGGAATGAAATCCTGCAGAATTAAGGTTGTAGTATGGCTCACCAAAATAGATCTTGAGGAAGAACTAGCTGAAGGCATAATATGTCATGGTAGGCTACTTCTTTCAAATGTAGCAGAAGCAGGAAAGTCTGCCAGAGGTCAGCAGACAGGAATGGTGATGGACCTTTACAAGGGAGCATGGAAATCTCGGTGAATTCTTAGCTGTGGAGTTAACTGTGGAGGAACATGGGATACAGCTGCTTCCTCAGGACACTGAACATAAAGACCAATGGTGCAATTCTGCATTTTGCCTGGGTCGGATGTGGTCTGGCCTGTTGGTCCTGTACCAAACCTGTGCCCTGAGGTGCAGGCTCCCACCTTCCCCCTTGGGTTCTATAAGCAATATTTTGTGGGTCTGGCTGAAAAGTGAAAGAAATAAAAACCATAGGGTCAGCAGCCAGCTTTAACCACATGAACCACCTAGAAAGCCTCTGGACTTGGGCACTACCACAGGAATAGCAGTTTACTGCTAGATCTGTTTAAGCATAAGCTTACCCTGAGGAGCCATGTCTGGTTTCACAGACACCATAGAAAGGCTTAATAACTGACTGACAAAATGAACAGTAACAAATCATCAAGACAAGGTAATATTCCAAAGATAACTCAGATAAAAGATTTCCAAGCAGATACAGTATCTGTTGTTCTGCCTCGATAGCAGAGGAATGGGATGTAGCAAAGGTATCATTGGTCTTAAGAGTTGTAGAAATAACCCTGAGAACTAAGTTAGGAAGCATCTTTCCGCTGCTGGAGAGCTCATACTAATGTCACAAAGATTAGAATCACTGGAAATGTGGTTAAAAAGAAAAAAGATGAACCTCCAAGAGTCAAAATGGCATTTGCAAAGGGAAATCACCTGTTTTGAAGGAGTTGGTGGTTAGGCAGATAACTACCTTGACTCTTTGAGCTTTGATTTGGATATTCAGACATGCTTAAAGACCAGGCTATAGTGTACTAAGAGAAAATTACCTCTAAAGTAACGGATAAGAAATAAAGGGGAGAAATACATGGATAATCTTCAAAATACAAGGAAAAGAAGTGGAGTTTTAGAGGGTTCTGTGCTGTGAACTGTCCTGTTAAATCTCCATACAAATTATCAGATTTAGGCATAATACAAAGACAATAAAGCATTCGGAGCTTACCCAAGGATCTAACAGTATCTTCAAGCATTGTTAAAATGCTTTAGAGAATACTAAATCATAGAAGAAGTTGCTTTTTAGGCATCTTAGCAAACATGCAGTGCCAATATAGCTCTTTGTAGAGGCCATTCACAAAGTTATTTAAGGATGCACAAGGAATTGGGACTGCTTTGCCTGCCCAGCACCTCCTTTTGGTTCTTGGGACCCAGAGGTTTGTGCTCTGTCAGTGCCTTGTGCCATGCCAGACACACAAAGGACAGGGGGGATTAGTCTCTATCCAGAGTAACAGTTTCTAGGAAGCCTGTCTTACTCTCCTTCTCTTCATAATAAATGGAGATGAGCTGGTGATTTCATCTCCACCTGCTGCTTTTACTGATCATCAACAAAACCAGCATGCTGGGTGGCTGTGGCTTCAGCCTTAGAGGGTAGAGAAACAGCTGGGCCCAATTGCAGATCTCCCTAACTTAGTTGGGATGATCCTGTTTAACTGCAAAAGATTTATGAACTCTGTGTGGTTTAGTCTCGTTGTGGCTCTCTATTATTTCTCTAAGCCTTTTTCCCTCGAAGAAGAGGGAAATGAAGCCGCTCATATTAATTATCTCACCAAATGCATCTTGTCTTGGCAGAAAAAATGAGAAAGGGTGCCTTCCAAAAATCACTTTCTGTGTTTCAGCAAAACCTTCTAGGACATTGTGTGGGTACCTCACAGCGCTTGTCAGTAGCTCAGGTGCCGGTCAGTGAGTGCTTTGTCTGGACACCATGCTGCTTTGCCTAGGAAGGTTGGACCAGATGATCCTTGATGTCCTTTCCAACCTGATATTCTGTGACTCTGAAGGTACCCGAATCTGTGTCTGGTTGCATGAAAATGTATCAGTTTTAGTCAAGAAAGAATACCTTCTCACTCATGTCTGCGTTCAGTTGTATAGTTACACCTACAATCTGCCTCCTGCTTTGTATCTTCTGAACAGGCAATGTAGAGCCCAGTCCTCACATGCAGGTGGAAGCTCAGGTCTCACTTCATGCTGGGTGTGAAGACTAACTTTAGTAGGGCTGGTTTACATATGGGCTTCACCAGGTACTATTCAGTTGACTAAATGCAGGTGTCTGGCACGTTTTCCATGCCCTAGGATATCCTGCTTAGCTTCTGTCTTTTACTCCAGAAGGGTTAAGGTATCCTGGAGGGTCCTGTGTCTTATCTGCCAGTCATGGTCTGATCTGTATGATAACCATAAGTAACTAAAATAGGTTAGATACCTATGGTGAGTATGTCAAAGGGAAGTGCACCTGGGGAATAACATGTGCACAAAGGGAATGACATGCTTGGGGCTTTGCAGAAGGGGACTTGGGGGTCCTGGTGGACACCAAGTTGAAATGAGCCAGTAATGTGCCCTTGCTGCAAAGGCACCAAACAGTAACATGGGCTGCACTGAGCAGGTGAAAGGAGTTCCCATCCTTGGAGATGGATATTCCAAAGCTGGCTTTAGATGGCCCTGCTTGAGCAGGGGGTTGGACCAGATACTTCCAGAGGTCCCTTACAGTATCACCCATCCTGTGACCAGGGGCTGTGGAATTCCAATGGCCAGCCACTTAATATCCAGCTGTTTTCAAACTCTTTGTACAAAAATAAAGGCTGGTCACTTTTAGTTTTCTATTTTCTGTTCTTTAAATGGATTTATGACTTGGATATTTCATGGTTGACTTGAAACATATGCATGGAAACTACAAAACACGGCAGAAATGTGACCAAGGATACCAGCTATGAGGGGACAGAAATTCTGTGATGACAGAGTGGCAATAAATTAAATTCTTCATGTTTTACATCAGGTAGCTCTGACACATTCTACGGAGCTTTATTATTATAGAGCAAAAAATGATTTTTATATCCTAATATTGAGCAACAAAATACACTTACTAATGTGTAAAACATGCCTTTTATTTATTGAGCAAGGGCATGAAATATTTCTCATGTCCTGTATAGATCCATAGAGTAGTTTGGGTTGGAAGGGACCTTCAAAGGTCATCTAGTCCAACCCCCCTGCAAGAGCAGGGACATCTTCAACTAGATCAGGCTGCCCAAATGACAACTTCCACATCTTTTGATATAACCTAGAGAAATGTATACAGTAGATAAACAGTGTGGACTAAATTCAGCACTAAGAAATCATCAGTGCAGTGTCAAAAGGTGAGTGAAAACGTTTGAATTTCATATTAAATGTGGGTTAAAAAATGTGTCAGTAAGGACAGAAGACTTTTAACTGTCCTCTCCAAAATAGCTAAATGTCTTAATCTGCAAGTGAGGAGAGAAAGCCCTGGGCAGTCACTAAGTACAAGAGCTCATCTTGACAGAGTAGAGCAGATCTGTGCCTGTAGTGCTGTTCCACAGCACTCATTGACTTGTAACGCAGCAACTGTCTCCAAGCAACTGTGCGACCGACTGGGAGGTACAACCTGGGGTATGAACCCCCCAGAGGCAAAGCTGCCCTGCACCCCTTGCTCCGAGCCTTCGGGTCATGCCTGTGCTGGAACAAGGCTCCAGCAGCATTCAGGAGGGCCCTTCTCAGCACGTTGCAGCTATTCCTGCAGGTGGAAAACTGGATTGGGTCATCATTTGCCCACGTCAGTCGTCTTGCCGAAATAACTCTCACGTATTAATCAATTCAGCTCTAGTTGGTACCAGTAGCACTTGTCAAAATGTTATTTTTGCAGCAAACTGAATCTAAACAAGCTCTCCAAACCAAAATAATACCTTTGCAGGCCCAGCTCAAAATAGCTGCTCCTGTAGGTTTAATCTAACTAAGCTCAATCAATATAAATCATAGAAAGAAAAATCCATACATTAAATATGATCTCTCCCCAGCTGCCTTATCTATATGCAAACCCAGCAATATATGCATGAAACTTCTTTTAAAAGGTAATAATGTACATTTGTTGTCTTTGGCCTTCTGATAAAAGTCATCGTCTTATTACTACTTGTCTTATGTTTCATTTAGGATCCACTCCAACCGGTGTAGAGGCTGCAGGAATGCAGCAGTCCACTTCAACCTCGGTTTAGTTCCAGCATAACATTTTGAGTCCTTTATGGAAGGGAATTGTAATCGAGGAAGTAATTGCTACGAAAGCTGATCCCTAAAGATGGGTTTTCCTTTTTATGGTATAATTTGTATAATCATTCATGTGAGTGTTGATTTGGGGGCTTATAATTTTGCAAAAGTGTTTTGAGACAAAACACTGGTGGCAGTGCAGAAGATTAAAAGCTTTATCCTTTACTTAGGGGGATGAAGAGGTGGAAAAAGGGAAGAGGAAATGAAAGAACTATTCCCAGAATAGGAGCAAACATACGGTTGTTTGGATAGTACAGTTCTGTTAGTGCTGATGTTAAGCTTATTGCCAAAACTGTTCCAGCAGCAGCACTTGCAGTTCAAGCTGCAGCAGCATATTCCTGGTTGTATGGGCTAGTCCTGATCCACAAAATGGGATCAGAAATGTGTCTCATTGTGCTCCCTATCAGTCTGCCTGTTAGGGAACTACAGGAGGCAGTGGTTCAGTTTATTCTCACTTCTTTTGGGCAACAGGTTCACAAAATGTCAGGGTAGAACCACTTTTTGTTGTTGGTTTACTGGCTGTTTCTTTTCCCCAGCCTAAATTGGCGGGTTTATGGGTGATGCTGGGAATACACTGCAAGGTTTGCCTCACTTTTCCCAATTTATTCCCTATTCTCTCTTCCTCCCATATTCTAAAAAGTCCACAGTGAATGAGTTCTGTTAATGACCATGCATTAGCAGCAGATAATTATACACTCATTTTATAGATATTTTCTGTATTGTTTTGACATTCATTAATGCTATTCAATCCAGAGGTACTGTTTTACTGCTCTTAATAGCTCAATCCAGAAAAAAGAACTGAAACAATTTAATATCACAAATTAATATCACTGCAGCCCTCTGCAGCTGTAGTTATTTAAAAGAATGTAAAAGCTTCTAAGTAAGAGATTGTGGCATATTATGCTGCAGAAACACATCAGTGTGCTGACAGTCCATCATGAGTACTAGCTTCTTTGATTAGTCTCTTTCAGACCATTATTATTATTATTACTACTATTATTATTCAGTAAAAATGAAGTGGTATCTGAATTTGAAGCTTAGACAGTGGATTTACACTTCTTAAACAGGAATGGGCTGAAGCATAGTGGCCTGACACTGCAGTCCTGGGGAGCGTAAGGGGTTTGGGATGAGGTGTGGGTGCTGCAGGACAGGCTGCTTGGCAAGCAAACTATCTGCAATTTGTAAGCAAATTATTTGCATTTGATTCCTTTCTATTGGTAGTATAAATAGTGCCCAGTCAGCATTTGGTGTATGCTCACTGCATTACAACTCTCCATGTTCTCAAGGTGGTGCCGTCAAATTTCTGTTTTCCCCTTTACAACAGTCATGAAGTAGCTGAATAGAGCCGGTTACAAGTCAGGTGCCTTTTGCAGCCTGCGCTTTGGCTGCAGTCCTTGGAAAGGTTTTATCCAAGTTGGAAATATTTTCATGAGCTTGATAATACAGGTAACGTGTTTGCCAGTAGGACTTCAGGATGTTGTGGCTCTGTATTAACCTCTGAAGGATGGGTTGGTAGCTTTATGTGTGTATATATATGTGTAAAATATATATGTTGCTTTCTGCTTGACAAAGAGTTTAGAGCTGCATCCCACCCCTTCCATGATTAGATCTCCATCTTGAGAATATGAAAGATATATATATTCTCTTGCTGTGAATATAGATTAAGTTGCTGGTTTTTCTTCATGTAGCATATTTTCCTGTGATTTCGGAGGAAATGAAGCAGTTCATTCCCATCAGCTCAAGGCAGCAGCAGGAGAGAGGAAGCTGGCAGCTCCTGAGACAGGCTGAGGCCTGAGGTGCTCCAAACCTTTCTGTGAGGTTACTAAGGGATTCGGAATGCTTTGTGGAGCACACCTGGCTTGGGCCGGTGCTGCAGGCAGCAGCTCAGGCATGCGCCTCCCTGTCCGTCTGCTTCCCGTGGAGAGACATAAAATACATGAGGAATCAGTAACTCTCTGGCCCACTCCTTCTCTTTGTCTCTGCCTCCCGCTCCATCCCCACATTGGGACTTTAAGATATCTGTTAACAAATAAGTGAATGTCTTAGAAATGAGAGGCTGAGAGAGCTGGGGTTGTTCAGCCTGGAGAACAGAAGGCGTCAGGGAGACCTTAGAGCAGCTCCAGTGCCTAAAGGAGCTACAGGAAACCTGGAGGGGGCATTTTACAAGGGCCTGTAGTGATAGGACAAGGGGAAATGGCTTTAAACTGACAGGAGAGATTCACACTAGATACAAGGAAGAAATGTTTTACAATGGTAGGCAACTCGTGAAGTTTACTTGCATGGGCACGCTCAGTCTGCTTAGGTCTTTTCAGCAAACAAACACTAAAATTGGATATTGAATTTAGTATTGAACTTAGTATGAGGCTTTTCTTGTATGGGTTTCCATGTAAAAGACATTGGGGAAGGAAAAAAGCTGATGCCATTCACTGCATATTTAGCTTGGTAAAGTTGCCACTACTATTATTGCAGAGCTCTGAGCTTGTGTTTGTTGGTTGCTTTTGACCTGTGACAATAATAGGATTTGGCATAAACAGATAGGTATTTCTGTTTGTATATGTGGCCATGAGCAGGACTTGATGGTTGACTAACCTTTTAGATGACTGTTTAGTTGAAGCATACAAACAGCTAGTACTAATGGCATGTATTGTGGTAGTGACTTTCTGTGTTTACCCTGTGGTTTACCTTGTGTATGACTTCTTGTGAGATAAATCAGAAGTTACTTAACAGGAGCTACATGTTTGTATATGCACGTTTGAGGAGGCAAAGCTTACAAAAGTTTAACATTTGTATATTCTGAGAGTTTTACTTTATCAAAATACATTTAGATATTTTTAATCTCTCAGTGAACAGCAACTGAAGGGGAAACTGATTAAAATAAAGTCACAGGAGGCCCATAACCATCAAAGAATTGAGAAGAGGATTACGTGTCCTGAGTGTGGTATATTTAACCAAAATGTAATTGTAGCCTGGAGTGAAAGACAAACTACTCTAAGGCATATGAGAAATATTGCTACCCAAACACAGCTAAAGAAATCAATCTGACATCCTTTATAAGCTTATATATATATGTATCTCATAGAATCAACCAGGTTGGAAAAGACCTTTAAGATAATCATATATATAACATACATAAGTCCCTTATAAGCTCTAAAATAAGTTTGTACCGAATAAATAACTGGGATTTATTCATAGCTTTATATGTGCAATGTGCTACTTGGTATCTGGTATCTTACTGTTAAGAAAATTTAATGTTGTTTCTCTGCTCCTTTCCATCTCCCCAGTACCACTGCCCCGGAATACTGTTAGCTGACCTGGGCAGGGTACCCAAGACCTGGTAGTATATCTTCTGTAGAAGTCCCTCATATACACAGTGCTTGGTCATATTGACTGTTAAAAGATGGAAGACACCATATACTGTAAGATGCTTATTCCATGCTTTGAATGTCTCACAGTGCAAAGCAGTTGTTAGGTATTATTGTGTATCAAATGCTGTATAAGGTTTGTGGGGTAATTAGCTATGCCTCATACATGAGATGTGCTTTTTCCATGCTGATGAGCATTTTTCTTTTCTTCCCTCACACTGAATGCAGTCCAAGAGCTTATTCCTAAGCCTTATCCAGAGTCCTCTGCCTCTAAATCTCTTCCTTATTCAGGAAGAGATCATATCCTTCATATTGTAGTATGAAGTAAACTCAGATGAATATTATTTGAATGAGCTTTGACTTTCTTTGGGTTCTGCTAATCTGATCAAATGACTGTAGTTTTAAATATCCAGAGGTTTAATTTCATTCTCCTGAGCAGTAATGCTAATAATCATTTTAGTTGTATCATGTTAGTGACTATTTCAGTCAAAAGGACTCCATGTGGTTATCACATTATGTATAGTTACTAGTGAGATGAAGAAAAATAGCTGAGTTAAACAAAAGTCTCATTCGACTGAATTTTTTCCTCGTAGGTATCAAATAATTCTTGTTAGATTTGAAAATGCAGGAGAGAAAATAAAACCTTAAAAAGAGAGAGATTTTGAGGAGCTCAGATGGAGCAGCTACAAGTCTCATGCAACAAACTTCTGCCTCTTACATAAAAGGTCATTGTTGGGAATAGAATCATAGAATCATAGACTAGGTAGGGTTGGAAAAGACCTTAAGGTCATCTAGTTCCAACCCCCCTGCCATGGGCAGGGACACCTCGCACTAGACCATGTCACCCAACCTGGCCTTGGACACTGCCAGGGATGAAGCATTCACAACTTCCTTGGGAAACCCTTTCCAGTGCCTCACCACCCTCACAGGGAAGAACTTCTTCCTTATATCCAACCTGAACTTCCCCTGTTTAAGTTTAAACCCATCACCCCTTGTCCTACCACTACAATCCCTAACAAAGAGTCCCTCCTCAGCATCCTTGTAGGCCCCTTCAGACACTGGAAGCTGCTCTGAGGTCTCCACGCAGCTTCTCTTCTCCAGGCTGAACAGCCCCAACTTTCTCAGCCTGTCTCCATACGGGAGATGCTCCAGCCCCTGATCATCCTCATGGCCTCCTCTGGACTTGCTCCAACAGCTCCATGTCCTTCTTATGTTAAGGACACCAGAACTGTACACAATACTCCAAGTGAGGTCTCACAAGAGCAGAGTAGAGGGGCAGGATCACCTCCTTTGACCTGCTGGTCACGCTTCTTTTGATGCAGCCCAGGATATGGGTGGCTTTCTGGGCTGCGAGCCCAAAACAGTGTAAGATATTATTTTTAATCTGTGATCAATACATATAGCTGCCATGGGCTGCAGTCATTTCAAATTCTACATTAATTTGAGGGCTTTTTCCCCAAATAAATACATTGCTGAGCTTTGCACACCTGTAATTACCAGTGTCTGACTGCACTGGGTTAAATTGCTTTGTGTGTAAAGACACAAAGCAAGTTCCAGCCTCCTTGGTACTGATTTTTTGAAAACTACTTGATCTTTTGGAACAGCAAAAAAATTACTTTGTGCAGCTTCCCTCTGTTTGATTTGGCCTATGACTCCCATATTAAGCTTCTTTTATAGAGCAGATGTGCCCTTTTAAAAGGCACATCAAAAGTCTTCTTCCAAGGGATCTCAGCTTTTGAATGAACTGTTTCCCTTTCCAATGCCAGGAAGGTGGGCAAATAATCTGTGTTCAGAGTTCCCAGTACTAAATCAAAACTGCTACATCCAGGTGACGGAGAGCACTGGTCCAGCACAAAGCTGATTCTGTGGCTCATGTTGTTTAGAACCCTTTTTGATGACCTGACTGGTACTGGCAGCGCGTGTGCTGGGGCAGCTGGCACGGACTTCAGAGAGGTATAAAGCTGATACAGCCTCAAATCATATGTCCTCAGTGATCATGACCACAGTCCTGCTGTGTGACAGTCATCGCACACACCGATGGTGGGGACCTTTGAACCGTGGCCTTTGGTGTCAAGGGCTGTGGCTATAAACAACTTTGGGTGCCTAAATCCTACCTGGTGCTCACATGAACTGGTTATGTTCACTGTTATGTGCTACAAACCCCATTTAGCTGCCACATAATTTGTGGATATTTGGAGTTTCCCAGGAATCACATTCCACCTCCACACAGTCATATACGTCTGGGAATGTGTAGGATTGCCAGGCCTTGCGGTCTGAGAATCTGGGGACATAACCCATTCCTGACCCTAATCTGGGTCAACAAACCAGTACTCTGCTTGGGTCGCCTCAGATATTTGATCTTCTATGAGAACCTAGGGTGCAGAAGCATGCCATTATATTTTCTTTCCAAAACAGACCACCGTCTTACCCAGTAGGTTCTTTATTTGGTTGGAAGGATGCCTGTGATCCCATGCCTGCTCTGTTTTAATGCATTCTGGGTTAAGATTCCCTGAGCTCTCTTCAGAATGTGACTCAAGTCATATTCTAAATTGGATTAAAGTGAAAATCTTGAAGAATACTCTCTGGCTTGTTTCTGTGCCCAGAGCTGATGCTCACACCTCCACAGTGCTCAAGCCTGACACCCCCTAAGTGGAAGAAAGTATTTCTGCTTGGCAAAACACGGAGTGTTGGACACAGTCTCCTCTTGAGCCTCTCCTGTTCCCCAGGGTAACTCCTCATTCGGTGTGCTGGAGCATGGATGTCATTCTGAGGTGTCTTGTTTTTCCTGGCTGTCTATGCATAAAATACCTGTGTGGTGGCTTTCCCTGGGAGAGCAAAGAGGAAAAACCTCAAACTGTTCAGTGAGGCTTAACACTGCAGCGCCTGACCTGTTTATGGATATGGCTGGAAATTGTGGAGCATGACAGACCAGTGTTCCTTGTTCAAACATAGAGCTGCTGCTCTGCTCTGTTAAAGCAAGGAGGGGAAGAGGGTGAACAGTGCAGTGATGAGTCTGTCAGGTCCTTCTCACACTAAAGGTCCAAGTGTCAGGAGGGATCTGGGGTCCCTGTTCTTGCCCTGGGGGTGTATGGAGCGGTTTGAGTGTTTCCCTTGGGGCTGCCCCATCCCTCCCCAGCCACATGCCTGAGCTCTTTTTGCTTTGCTCAGTGCTGGTTGCCAGTAGGTTTTCCAGTCTTTGCTGTCCTCCACAGATGTAATTAGTTTTTGGTGATATTTATGCATATTTCTTTTTGTAATTCTTGCCTAACTGTAGTGAGAAGCCAGATGCTCTGGCTGTTCTCCAGACTGATAACACTTGAAATGCAGTAATGCAAAAAACTCTCTCTAGTTCTCTCTCTCATCATTCAATAAGACAGTTCTTTTTAGTCATTAAATCTGCTGAATTGACGGTTATCTATTTAAATCTGATGCCAAAGTAATTAACCCTGGAATGTAATTCCCCTGCCAAATCAAATGAGTTTTTTCCTGGAATTATTTCTGAAAGACAGTAATTCCTGCCAGTGTAGACCAGGGTCTTTAAGAGAACTCCAAAAGAAAGTTTAGAGGTGTGCCAATTTCCTCCTTTCAGGCTCAGTGGAAGAAGCAATTCAGGCTCTTTACCCAGTAAAGATGTCTCCAGGCAATCGTGGTAATAGACTGTGCAACAGCAAAGGTGCAGCATGGGAACAGAGCTCTGGTTTCATACACATTTGAGCTGATCCCACCCCACAGCTCAGCAAGGCACTGATCCAGTGTCTCTTAAAAGAAAACATAAATATGGAGTAATAAACACAGATGAGTTTGGAGGTTTTTTTCCCCACAAGGCTCATAGCTCTGAAGTCAAAACAGCGTAAGGCTGGCACACTGCAACAGGAATCAAAGGGGGAGAGATGGAAAAGCAGGTTGGTGAGGCCGGAATGTCCTGGGACAGTTATTGCTGAGTCCTGTTCAGGTTTTTCTCTGGCTATGCAGATTAAAATATCATTTTGCCAAAATCATGGCACAGTGGGGGATTTCTGAGTGAGGAAACTACCTGCTGTTTGTTTCTGCTGTGTTCCCAGGAAATACAGCTTAACTCGTTATTTTTGTAAATAAGCAAGATCATAGCAAATAATTATTCCAAGTAGCAGAGCTGATGGATCACTGATATCTTAACATAAATATCCTTCAAAGGCCCTAAATCCTGGTAACCACTTCAGCTGAGGGGCAGTGCTCAGGCAGCCTGTGGCACTAATGGGAAGATGCCAGGAGCCTTCAGGACAGCACTGATGGCCTCAGGTGGCACAAGGTTTTCTTTAGTCCTGAAGTGTAGGTACTTCACACCAGCACAGGAATGTTATTAAAATTGTAACACTAGAGCTGTGGTTTTTCATACTTAAGAAAACCCCAAACCCTTCTATTTCCCTAGAATATAAAGGTGGAGAATTGGAAGAATTCTCTAAAATTAGCGAGTAATGGAATGGTTTGGGTTAAAGGCACCTTAAAGCTCATCCAGTTCCAACCCGCTTCCACAGGCAGGGACACCTTCCACTAGAGCAGGTTTCTCCAAGCCCCTGTGTCCAACCTGGCCTTGAACACTGCCAGGGATGGGGCAGCCACAGCTTCTCTGGGCACCCTGTGCCAGCGCCTCAGCACCCTCACAGGGAAGAACAACTTCTTGAGATCTCATTTCAGTCTCTCCTCTTTCAGGTTAAAGCCATTCCCCCTTGTCCTGTCACTGCAGGCCCTTGTAAAAAGGGCATTATTTTGTCTTTTAATTGATATTTTAATCTGCAGTATTCACCATCACAATAGAAAGATTCGTTACAATGCACAATAGTTTTCAGACCTTCCAATTTTTATGGAGCCTAGAAAAAAGAAGTTGGTCTTCTCCAGTTTTCTTTCCTTCCTCTTCTCAGAAGATGAGGCTTTAGCTCAGGAGCAGGAAGGCATTTCCAAAGTGAATTTTGTGCTCCTATTGCAAAACTGCTAAAGGTGTAATTTTTTAATCACGTGTGCCTTTGGAAGGACACCAGCACTGTATCATTGTCCTCCAAAAGAGGGAAAAAGGGAGAAATAGCATGCAATTGCTCACTTACCTTTTTGCTGCTCTTTTTGCTCCTGCTTGGCAAAAGAATTTTCAGTGGCTTGAGACCACTTAAAGAGTAAGTAGCTGAAATGTCAGCTCATGCTGACATTTGCACTTACAAGAAGTCTCATGCATTTGTCTGATGTTGATCTTACTCATAGCAGCTCAGGAAAGTAAAATCTTCAGGTTCAGTTCAGGTTCTCAAACTAGTCCTGAATTCTCTTTTTGGTTTTAATATTGCAAAGAGTTTGATCCTTACTGAACTTTAATTGTGTGTGATCTCAAATGGCTTAAGTAAAAGATTTGGAATCTAGAGACCTTGTTTCCTTTTTCTGGACATTCTTTGTCCAAGGATGTGAAAAAATAAAGGTCACTGGGGACATCGTTGTACAGATAGCACAGGTTGGGACCTTGTCAGAAGTACCCTGGATTTAAGTGGACAGGCCAGCACTGAGATGATGTACTGGCTCTGGAATCTAGAAACAAGCTGGTTGTCAAGGCTAATCCTCTGCAGGCTATAGTTTTGTTGTGGTGGTGGTCTTTTAAATCCACTTACCCACATCACACAAGGCCGCAGATCACTGTAGAGCCCAGAATTACAAACAAAGTTGGAAGAAGTGGAAAGGGACAGGTCCACCATGCGTCTTAAGACCTGGTTTAAACGCAACTTGTGGATCACTAAGCCACTCCAGACTCAGAGCAAGGGGAAGACTTTTGTAGGTGTGCTGACTCTTGGATTCTTTTATGTAAGATGCTGTGCGAGTGAGTTACTGGCTGCTATTTGAAAGAGAAGGCTAGGTGAGATGGGCTGGTGGTTTGGCTTCTTATGATGATCCCTATAAATCTTGCTAACTCATTTTTAGCTCAGATAGGAAGACTACAGTCTAGAATGAGATGTAGACTTACGTGTGGGTTTTCAAACACTTTCTAACCCCAAAATTGGAATACTTTGTGAATGTTTGCATGTTTTTACTTACTTTATTAATTTATGTAATGTGACAGCTGGTTAGAACTGTTGTTGTTCAGCTTTTTAGGTCAATTCCAGAGGGATGGCAATGGCTTTCCAGAATACCCAACCCATCAGTATGACACTGACGTAAACCTAAACAGAGGATTTCAGCATTTTGTGTGGCTGCCATTGCTATTCCATACAAAAATGCACAAACCTAACACTTTATCCTACCCTCTTGTTCTGCTAATTTATCAACCCTGACTGTAACACCTTTATGATTGTGAACCTACAGTACATAAACATGTAAAAATCAAGTTGTTAAAAGACTACAAGGACTACCCTTTACTGCATACAACTATTAAGACACAATTAAGTAGGTGGTTAAGGAAATCTCATTTGTAACTCATTTCTGTAAATGTTACTGAGAGCTGCCATCTATGCCTTGAACGAGATTTATTCTTGAAGAGCTTGACTTCTATCGAATGACTTATACTGGCCTAAAAACACATTATTTAACTTTGGGATTTAATGTGCTTTTCTCTATGCACATCCAATAACATAAAGAATAACTTCCCACATTCAGTGTGAATCGAGTTGTTTTGCTGGGTATTGACACTGACCTTATGCTAACCTACTGAGAAACAGAAAGAAGCAAAAATAAAAGGTGTCACCCTTAGAAAATTACAAACGGAAAAGCAGTTTTAACTTGTGATTTTCATAGTTGTTAGCCCCTGATTTTGACATTATTTCAGATTGTCTTTATTTAACGAATAACAACCCTTCAAAATATGTCACATTTAAAACCCGGGTGACAAAAGGCTTTCTATTTCCAGGAAAAAAAACATAAAGTATGTTCTTTAGGTCTCTCTGCACCAAAAAAATAATCACATAATGTTAAATGTTGTGTGTCACATGCTGTGATTTGGGGGTAGCTCATTTGTTTTCACTGGCTTGTTTGGAAGAAGGGAAAGTCTTCTGAGTTCTATTTTTACCATTAGAATGGTATTGTAATTCTTGCATTTAATTCACTACCTGGTGGGAAGAACATGGGATTTTTTTGCCATCATTGTAGTATATCAAGGTTTTAAATGCATTTCTTCTGTGCTTTCATGACCAGAGATGTCTCCTAAA
This sequence comes from Strigops habroptila, assembly GCF_004027225.2. Taxonomy (NCBI): domain Eukaryota; kingdom Metazoa; phylum Chordata; class Aves; order Psittaciformes; family Psittacidae; genus Strigops; species Strigops habroptila. The sequence goes on from NC_046358.1 coordinate 3,292,057, forward strand.
ATGTTGATGGGTTTATAGGCAGATAGACCAAATGACTGATTTGGGTGTATACATATATAGATATATAGCTACACTCATATGTACATATATGCATATATATATGAGACAAAGCAACACATTCAACAGACAGTGGAAGCTGCAGGGTTTATACTCTTCTAGCATTGTAGGAAGGCATTTTTGCTTCTTGATTATGGTTTGACAGAATCCCTGTCTTCAGGATGTCAAGTTATCAAGAGAGAACGTACGTGGTTTTTGAGACAGCTGGTAGAATCTAATAATGTTTGAGGACTAAAAATCTGAGTCTGTTTAACTGTCTTCTCAGTTGATTTCCATTACCATTTACAGGATGTAAATGGCTTTTAAGCATTCTGATATTGACGATAATTTGTGCTCATGTTGCTGTTTTACAGTTATAAAGGTGATTATTATGTTTTTCTGCTCTCATTTTACCTGTGAGTGGGACTGCTCTGAACAGAAATGTCATTGAATGCTTTATTTTTTCACTGCTTTATAGAGATCATGGTGTTTAAAGTATGGCCTCAGCTGCGTTTCTAAGCTCACCATATGTCCATTGAAGAGTTGCATATGTTTAGTAAGTTTAGTTGACTTGATTCTTAAGCAAGTCTTAACAGCAATTTATAGTAGAGTTTTAAACGTATTAAATGTGAGGTGATACAGATAGGGACTAACATTGTGGATACTAACTAGCTAGGGATGAAAACTGCCCTAATGAACCTATTAAATTTTGCTGGAGATTTGAATGTGCTGCTCGACAAAATGAGAAGGCACTTAGAATATTAGCAGTTTGAAGGAGTAGGAAGATACCTAGTGGAGGTGGTTCTAGACTGCGTATATTTTAGCTATAGCAACAGAGATTTTTCTTCCTTTACTCCTACTTCTAGTATTTTCTAAATACTCTCTAAGTAAATGTCCATACAGCAGCAGTGAATCTTTATTAAATAACTGAACACAAATCAAGAAATAAATAGTAACTTAGTATACAAATACCTAACCTAAAGCTGAAGTTAATAGGAAAAAAAAATGGTTTCTGTAACATCAGTATAAATCATTATATGATCATAAATATGATAGTATATTTGTGTATTACAGTCATGTCCTATTTATGGCTTCCCTAGCTGAAAAACAAACCCTCTGCAATCATGTTTTGAAAGTGTAGTTTTCATTTTAAGTCTGGTATGCAGTGGAGAGAATGGATGTGGACACATATAGGGGACAGCTTCCTTCTGCCACATATCTTTGCCCAACTTGCTGAAAGGGGGAGTTGTCTTTCAAGCTAGTTGGCTTTATTACTGCTGTATCTGACCTGGCGCTTTCTAGAATTCCATAGGATGAGTGTGGGACTCATTACCCAACAGTCCTGCTCTCTTGTGTTTGAGGAACAGGTTGGTCACTGATCTTTATTCTTTCTCATCCACTTCCAACCTCCATGCGGATTTGTCGAAGTTGTCCTCCTCTTGAGGTGGTCACATTCCCAGCCCTAGCTAGTGCAGGCAAGCAGTAGAAGAACAGGACTTCTTTATTGGTGGTAGAAAGCTGAAATCATAGACTCATGGAATGGTTTGGGTTTGGACGATATTTTAACACTGGTTTTGTAAGTATTGTGCTTTCTATTAGAGCTGCTGGAGCAAGAACACTTGTCTAAAAAGCTAAACCTTTCCATAGTTATATGTAATTGAATAACAGAACTCTGCAAAAGAGATTACATGTAATTTTATTTGTGACGTGTTATTTTGCAGGGAAGCTTTTACGCTCGGCTGATGCAGGGAGTATTTTGGATGTAGAGGTATTAGAATGTTTATTTTGTCATGCCCTATAAAAACTTGTTTTCTAAATGGAACGTGTAAAGGCTTTAATTTAGACTAGTTAATACCAAAATCTCTATCTTGAACATGAAAAAAATAACTCAGGCATCATCTACATTTACCTCACCCTCACTGCTGGGTGATTATCTTGATACCTGGTTTATGTTCTGACTTAAAGATATCTCAATAGACTATGTAGATTTGTATTTCTTGTAATAAGTCCTGTGAAGGTCTAGGGTGTTCTGTAGAGCCTGTAAAATGATTTTGGTTTGGGAAGTTTTATTTTACTCTTGGTTTAGAAACATCTGTTTTAATAGGGAGAAGATCAGCCTTTACTTCTTAAGGAAACAACTATCTAAGAGCAGTATTGACCAGGAAAGACTGTAGAATATTCATGGTACGTGTGTCTCAGAGTGTTTAGGTATTATAAACATAATGTAATGCATACAAAATGTAATTTAGTATAGTTTTTGGTGTAGTGGTGCTACTCAGTTGGCATCTTTAAGATTTCATGCATCACCTTACATAGCAGCAACAGGGAATGTCAGGATATTGGTCTTTAGTTGGTGTTTGGGGCATTGTTCATTTAATTGCTGTATTAAACTTGTGGAGGTTTGTTTCATTACAGCTTTTGAGTCCCATATTTTTCTGTAGTGAAAGGAAAGATAAAATGTTATTAGAATCTGAATTTGGCAGCCTTTGCTTTCAGGAGCCAGAGGCAGGTTTGGATTTTACTGTTGGATTTTATTGTCTGGTTTAAATGTTCCCTGAGGCAGGTGTGGTCTGTGTCCAGTGGTCTTGTCTTCTCTAACATTTTGCCAAGTATATGGAGAAAACAACCCGTTTGTGACAAGCTGCTTCTACCACTATGTGTAAGAAATCAGGCTTTCTTTTTCTTTGGAGAATAGCTATTGGGATGAAGGTGGGTTTTGCAGTGACTTTATTGGTAGGAAACAGGCATGGAGCCAGCAGAGGTACATACCATTCCTACAGCAGGTTCCTAATCTAGGAAGAAAGAATCAAACATTCCCTCATGTGTCAAGCACTTCGAATTTGCCAAAGCCAAAGTTGCTAATAAAATGCTGACTTCCAATATGCATTTCTTGGAACCTGACCATCAGTGTGTCAGTAATTCTGCTCAGCTGCAACTTCTCTGTACTATTCTACCCTTAATTTTGAAGCTAACAGTTCTGTTTGTCCTTTTACCAAGAGGCTGATTTAAATTATCTGATAGGAACAAGAAGGTTTTTCTCTGGAAGTGAATCCATGAGTCCAAAGACATTAGTACCATGATAGAAGAGTGAAAAAAACTTTAAACAGGTATTTCCAGAATAACTTTTTGTAGTAAAATACTTTACGGATGTTTATTTAAATCCTGTGGATGACATTTAATATGGGTCTACATTTTATCCCTTTTTCTTGAGCTTTTCATGAAGAATTTATTTTACATTTCTTACAATGATATTGTGCTAGATTTGCCATTTTATGGGAAATGGAGAGGTAGAAAAAGCACATGGAATGCACTTCTACTAATGGATTATGCCATTTCTGGGCGGCAGTGGAAAAGGCTGTGTTGGATTGCATTTTTTGCTGTAATACAGTGACTGCCATAGTAGTTTCTAAAACTTGGTTTTGGAAAAAATAGCATTCACAAGTGGTTGAGGTTTGGGTTGGTCATAGAATCATCGAGTCACAGATTGGTTTGGGTTGGAAGGGACCTTAAAGCTCACCTAGTTCCAACCCCCTGCTATGGGCCGGGGCACCTTCCACTAGACTAGCACTAATACTGGGATGAGCATGAACTCTGAATGGGATCTCCTGATGCTAGTGAGGAAGTTGTCCCCATTATGGTGTAAAAGGTGTTTGTCACAAAATAAATCCAGTCATTTTCCCCTTGTACTACAGCATTCTCCTGATGTGGTCATATCACCTTGATGTGAAAAACTGCTCCTTGATTGACTGATACGGTGGTAAACTGGCGGCGTTGCTGCAGCTTCGCTGACGTGAAAGAGCTTTTGTTTGCTTAGCTGGGTTGTGCTGTTTGCTCAGAGATAGGGCTCTGATGCCAGCAGAAAAGCTCCTCTTGTCAGCATTTACTATCTGTCTGCTAAGAGGACTCTGCTGACACAGCACTGGGGCTACAAACCCTATAGTATAATACACTTAAAATTAAACTGAAAATCAGAGAATCATCAAAGTTTTAGGGAAAGTAGAGCTCAACAGTAAAGAAGTTGTAGATTCAAGTCTGCTTCGTGCTGCTGTTCCAGTAGGTTTTAACAGGCTCATGTTTCTACCTCTGTGAAAACAGTAATAGAGCATGAGCTAGAGCCTTCAGGCAGGAAAGGCTTCTCTGGTAGGGAAAGGAAAAGCCTAACAGTGTAAGAATCAAATGGGAAACCTGAAGTTATCACATGAAGCAGTCTGTATGTTCATACCATCAACATTATAAATAAATGAATAAAAGGATTATCTCCAATTCTTCTCATATCTGGACAGTGTTCACAGACCAGTTTAAAAGAAGGAAATGGCTTATACCTGAATTACTGATCTCTGCAAACACGTAAAGTTCTCTGGTGATTCATTGGTCATCAGGTACCTCTTGGAACATTTTCAGAAGGAAAAGTTGCAGGAGAGATTGCTTACTTCAAGATTTAAGATGAAAGGAAAGCAGGGATTTCACTATAAAAGCTAAATTGCCAATCCCATTGGATGGCAAACCCCATGACTTATACTGAATTGAGCTCAACATGTATGCTGGTTGTTTTCTCCTTATGTGATAAAAATCAAGGGTATTTTGAATACACTTCACACTTCAGATGGAATCTGACTTCTAAGAGTATGTTTCAGATCATGCTACTTTTTCCAAAGCCTATTTCCTTTCTAAGAAATATTTATGCATCGTTCTACACAAAGATTTGTTAGTAATGTATAATGCAACGTGTTGAGTCTTTGCCTATGTTAACATCTTCCATTTTAGCTAGCAGTAGGCTTGCTAATTTAGGTACTTTAATGAATGAGTCATAACCTCTGTATAATAGCACCAAAATTATAATTGTCATTTTATTATATCCACTCATGTATTTTTAGTTAAAAAAATGGAGTTTGGGGCAGGAAGAAGCTGTTTGCACACTTACGTACAAAACAGCAAGCAAAAAAAGCTAAACTCTTTGTAGGTTTTGTTGAATACTTGGTATGGTGCTAAACAAACAATTTTGCAGGATTTGGAGATCAACTATAGAGATTTTTATATTACCTTCTCATCAACAATTTAACAGCTCTTCTTTCAGTTATCGATTTAAGGCATTCAGCAGAATTTCATGTAATAGCCACTTTGTAAACTAGAGCAATTTGCTTTACTAAATGTGTAGGACAGATGTGTTATACCCTACTACTGTATTTTCTACAAATACATCTGATGTTCTGCTTACCATTTGAACTTTGGATGGATTTGCAAATTGCTGGTTGGTGACGTTTAAAATACTTTGGCTGCAGATCTCATCCTGAGAATGGCTTTTTATTCAGAGAACATCTCTCCCTCTGATCACACAGGAGTCAAGGAAAATGTCTTGTCATTTCCAAACCCAACAATCATCCTTTTCAGTCTTCAGAGTCCTAAAGGTGCCACTAGGAAAAATGCTGTGCTTAGAGATAGGTACAGCAAAGCCTTGTATTGAACTGAAAGGTATTTTTACAATTTTCTTTTATTTAGGACTAATGGTATAAGAAAAAATATTTGTCACAGTCATTATCTTACAGCTGAACACCAGCAAAAACAAAAATAAGTAGGACATTGAGGTTAGCAAATACTTTAGAAAGTGACTTCTATTCTGAACCATCACTTCTTGGTAGTTTGAGCTGCATTATATGCCACGGCATCCCAAAGATTTGTCTACTTTGTGTTGTACCTTGGAAATAGCAAGGATTTTTTCCACAGGATTCTTTCTGCTTTATTGGTTTCCTTCCATTCTGATGCAGAATTATTCCCTCATACCCCAATAAGTCTCACTCACTTTAATTGTGAAGTACCACACACATTGGATAAATACAAATGAATATCCATAGGCAATCTATAAATGCATCCCTACCCTTAGATGTCTGCACAAGATCTGGGTGTCTTGGAATTATTGTTAGAAATCCTGGTCTCAACAAAACAGTTGTTTTATGATATAATCATTCTATGAATCAAAAAAGATTCCATTGTTGCAACAAACCCTTACACAATATTGAGGAATACAGCTAAGACATTTTCTGTCTCTTTTTTAACGGGCAAGCAGGTACAGCAGTCACAGTCAGGATAGTTCCTCTTTCAGAGACACAGGCCTAGTAGGGACATCAGACTTCAATAAAAATGTGGATCATGTAAAGAAATCCCAGAGGTGACCAAGAAAAAAAAATAACCTCATGTAACACATTTATCTTAAGGTGGATGTTACAGTCTGCTCATGGCATTATCCAGAGCTTCTCCCTGTCAAAGCCACATGCCACTCTGGCTCCAAGCCTCAAACACCTACGTTTCCAGTCAGATTAGAGCAGCCAATCTTTCAGGAACTAACTTGTTGGAGAATGGCTGGGGAGGAAGGCAGACAGACTGGAGAAATACTTTTTATCTACATTCCAGCCTTCAGACTGGTCTGTTTTAACATAGAAGGCTTTTTTAAACATTCTAATATCTGGTTAGAAAGGCAGATACTGATGAGTATCTTTTGAAAAAATTCCATGTTTTATTTTATAAGGAAAATTATTTGTAGATTGAAAGATACTTCAGGTGTTAGAGCACTCTGCTAGCATGAACAGTATAATCTTCCTTACTAGATACTGGTGAGATAAACCTCCACCATGTATTATTTAGGCAGAATTGATCCTATTGCAACAGGGGGCAGATTGCGAGACCTCTTGAGGTTTCTTCCAGGCATTTTTCTGCTTCTCTTACCAGAAATTCTTTGCAACTTCTGCTCAGAAGATCACTAGAAATATATTTCTTTTTCAAACTCTTTTTACCATGCAGTAGCAGGCTTGATGATTGCAGGGCATATGTGTTCTGGAAGGCAAGTTTAATTAGTTTCCAAAATGATAATCCCCTTCATAGCCACTTACTTTATTTCTGATGCTAGGTGAAGAAAGACTGTGTCCTTGTTGCCCACCAAAGAATAGCAGCAGTCCACAGGGCATTGCTTTAACAGCCTGACATGTAAATTGAAGCAGGAAAAGATTTTATTAGCAAGTGTTTTTTCTGGAAAAGAACTTGTTCAGACTCCTGACATCTGCTAAAGAGAAAAAGTGAAGAGGGGTCATGTGCTGTGACTAGTTCTACCATTTCTGGAAGAAAAGTTTGTAAACCCTCATGAATTTTGTATTTTAGTAGGTTACTGTGTTAGAATTTTGGGGGTAGGGGGAAAGACTGTGTTTGATGGGTCAGAAGGGACCCTGCAGAAGATGACTGGATGGGAGCCCTGACATTGTTAAGTGGTTCCTTATTGTTGCTTTGATGTGGGGCTCATTTCTGTAAGATCCTGAAAAGATTCAGTGTTGAAAAACTGCCCAAAGTAATCTAAGAGTGTGTGCACTGGATCTTGCTTGCAAATATATATACCCAGTAGTGAGATCGAGACACTGCACCCACCTCTGAATCATAGAATCCTTTGTGATCCTTGTCTGGTACTTAATATGAAATCTTAGTTAAGGTCCCATTTGTCCCTGTTACTCCATTCAAGAATTCCTTAGTCACATCTGAGAGTTTAACCACTTTTTATGACCAAACTCACTACATTTTTATGTTCATTAAGAGATTTTTTTTTAATTATCATAGAATCATAGAATAGTTAGGGTTGGAAAGGACATTAAGATCATCTAGTTCCAACCCCCCAAATTATAGGACATATTATTATAGTAAATACACTGAGCTTGGGTCTCATCATATATATTCATAAATTGAATCTTAAGGTTGAAGATGTTGTGAGAATAGTGGTTACTAAATGAGAGGATTATTATTAGCCTAACAGGTTAATTAACCTCTATGAAGTATCTGACCAGAGGATTCCCAGAGTTTCCTCCTACACAGGTCTGAGTGTTGTACAACTCATTTTAAAGATGATTTTTCTACCATCTGTATTTCCACCCATTCATCAGTAAGAGATGTAAGGTTAAGAATGTCACTGGGCAGACACAGCTTGTGACATGGTACCAAACGTGTGTGAGGTATGTGGGAGTACAGCATTCCTCCTCCTGTTCAAGTACTCTTTGCAGCCCAAAATTTGCAATTTAGCAGAGGAAATTGCTGGCCAGTGTGATTATTACTTCATGTACTTACACGGGGAAAATCAAAGGATGAGAAAAAAGGGGCTAAAAATTTAAACTACACCCCATTTGCTTGGAGATGGAGTTAGAATGAGAGGGAGGAAAAGGGGAGAAGTAAACCCTTAAGTTCATATTTTAAGTTATGTCTTCTTGCCACTCCTACATGGGTTTCTATGGAAACAGAAGCAGAAACTGGGCCATCAGCAGCCAAGAATCCATTTACACTTTAAATTTACTGCTTGAGCAGCCATGCAGTTTTCTTGTCCAAATTAAATCATGATGGAGTAACACATGCTAAGTAAATTGGGGGTAAGATGAAAACACCAAATATTAAATATCCTTCCATGGGTACACCTTTTTTCTGAGAGACCTGACAAGCTAGGTTATATATTAAAAAGAAGGTACCTGCATATGGCTTTACAAATGTGCACTGAAAGTATATTAAATAATGCGGTTGTATTCTTAAGTTAATTATGTTACCTACTTTAATTAAGACTGTAGCTAACTCTCTGAGACAGCTTAGTTGCTTCTGTGCTTTGGATGCAGAAAAGAAACAAGCTGCACTTCCCTTACTGCTCATCTCTAATAATTTCAGGGTGAAATTCTCATGCATTAACACAGCTCTTGATTTTGTATGATCACTACTGACACTTACTTATGTCTTCTTAGAAAATAAGATAGCTTATACTGCTTATGATAAAATATTGCCAGACACCTGCCACTATTAGAAACTTTTTGTTGAAAAAATACTATTTTCTTTTTATTTCTGGTGAGTCTTGATTAGAAAAATGGTAGTGCTCTTAGGCTTTTGATTAAGAAGTTTTCTTTTGAAACTACACCCAAACTATATGCTGTATTTAGTTCTTTTTGTCAGTTCTTTAATAGCACTTGTTTCCTCAGGTGACCTTTCAAAATCTGTTGGAAATCTCAGACTTTTATTCTCCAGTGCTAATAAAGCTGAACTCTGGGTACACGTTGTTAGAACACTATGAGTGAGGGAGCAGTCTCAACGTTAAGTTTGTAAACACCTACACAAGACATGGGAACTAGAGAGAAGCAGTGACAACCTGAGAACTGTATGTGTGTGGAGAGAAGAAGTTACAGGAAAGGAGAGAGGACAATCTAGGGAAAGAAAAAAAGAATGGATAAAGAGAAAATGGGATGTATGGTGAGGGGTAGAGGGGGTGAAATGCTTAAACAACCAAGAAAAAGGAAGTGGGGATGAGTGTATAAGGTAAGTGAGACTGAGGACAGACTGGGAAGACTGGTACTGGCAGAAGATGGAGGCTAAGCCTGGCTGAAAGTTTTGAGGAATGGAGATTCAGAAAGGAATATGATGCTAGGATAAGAAACTGTTCTGGGATAAAGATAGAGAAGAGTCCTCTTCCAGAGCCTGAAATGGCAGCTAAGAGAAAAGCCATGAAAGTATTTAGTCTGTATTTGGGAACTGTCTTAAGCCTATTGTCATTTTTCCATGGGTGCTGAACCAGTCAAGAGCTGGAATTCCAGCATGGCTCTTCACTCAGCCCTGAGTGAAGAGCCTTTTAAAGGCTCTTCACAGGGCTTCTAAAAGGGAGACCAAGACCATGGATAACTGCATGGGCCTCAGCATTATAGCAAAATACAAGAGTTTGTTTTGTCTTTGTGAGCCTCATTTTCATTCATACTTAGATTATTTTTTTCAAGCAGTTGATGATGGCTTTGGGTATCACTGACACCAACTGAATATGCCAGTGAAGAAGGTGCAGTGAGTGCTGGCAGTCAGAGCAACTGTTTTGACAGGCCACGAGATGTGCAAAGGAAGTGTTCCTCCATTTTCGCCTTCCTCCTGGTCAGGGATAAACAGTTGTGTGAAGGAGAAATTCCTCTGTGTAGCAATTCAGGAGCTGCTGCTGCTGCATGTGTTTGGTAGGGGTACCTGGAGTGTATTTTTTCCCAAGAGATGATGTTGGTTGATAGCAGTTGGTAGCTCGTGTTGTCTTGTGGGATGTTTCATGAGTAAGGTCTCAGAGACTTCTTAAAGTTGTGAAGATTAGGGTCTGGTCCCTGCACCTAATTAAGAAACAGAGATGACTGATTAAGTAGGTTTTAAAAAGCTAAGCAGAAATTAAGTAATAAGTCAGGGATTAGGGTAGCAAAGAGGGCAGTTTACATGAAATTCACAAAGGAACTGGTAGGGTTTGTTCTTTGTTATCCATTTCCCTTAGAAGGAAAACATGAAAAGTAACGCAGGAAGTACCAAAATATGCAAGCAATAGAAAAACAGTGCAAGCTGTGGAGTGTTCGTCATTCTTGAGTCATTTCCAGTGCAAGTTATTTGTATGTGATGTGTAAGGTAGCTATTGGATGAGAAAACATCCACAGACCAGAGTGTAACCGAAAATAATGATGTACCGGGTTTAGAATCATTGAATGGTTTGGGTTGGAAATGACCTTATCTAGTTCCAACCCCCTGCCACGGGCAGAGACACCTTCCACTAGAGCAGGTTGCTCCAAGCCCCTGTGTCCAACCTGGCCTTGAACACTGCCAGGGATGGGGCAGCCACAGCTTCTCTGGGCACCCTGTGCCAGCGCCTCAGCACCCTCACAGGGAAGAGCTGCTTCCTTATATCTAACCTAAATCTCCCCTTGAAGTTTAAACCCATCACCCCTTGTCCTGTCACTACAGTCCCTGATGAAGAGTCCCTCTCCAGCATCCTTGTATCCCCCTTCAGCCACTGGAAGCTGCTCTGAGGTCTCCACGCAGCTTCTCTTCTCCAGGCTGAACAGCCCCAACTTTCTCAGCCTGTCTCCATACGGGAGGTGCTCCAGCCCCTGATCATCCTCATGGCCTCCTCTGGACTTCCTTGTTTATGTGGCAGGTTTTTGGTAGCAGGTGGGTGGGGGCTGCAGGGGTGAGAAGAGATCAGGGAGTGCCCCCATGTCAGAGCCATTTCCAGTCAGGGCTATCCATGTGGACTGTCCACAAGGCTGCAGTTCCTTCAGGAGTTACCCAGCTGCTCTGGCATGGGCTCTTCTATGGGCTGCAGTGTGGAGATCTGCTCCAGCAGGGTCCTCTCCACACGTCCCTGCCTTTCCTGGCGCACTCCTTCCCTCCTCCTCCTCTGACCTTGCTGCTCGCAAGGCTGGTTCTCTCACATTATTTCCTCACTCCTCACACATTTTGCTCTTTCTTAAAGACATTTTCACAGGGGCACCACCAGCTCCACGGGCGGGCTCGGCTCTGTGCTGGGGTGGGTCCGTTTGTAACCGGCGGGAATCAGCCGTGTCTGGGCAACGACCTCCTCCCACAGAGCCCCTGCAGCCGCCGCTGCCATCGCCTGGCCAGAGCCCACAACTGAAGGTAGAATCTCTTTAAGAAACAGGGAAATAAGCCCTGAGTGAGGCTACACTTTAAATTAGCCAGATTTTTCCTCAAAAAAAGGGCAGAAATGGGGGTGGTATCGATCGTTGGAGTGATTTAAACTGCTCTCCTGAAGCGCGAAAGAACTGAGGTAAAATGGTGTCGATGTGACTGTTACTGACCTCTGCGCATGTCAAAATATATATAGATGTCAAATAGATGTGGAGGTCTGTAAGGTTAGGGAGGAAATAAAACCCCATGGGAAATGGGTGGTTATAGGAGACTTCTAAATACCAAAACTTTGGAGTTTGTGTGCTGAGGGAGAGCCTCAGGGACTGGTCCAACCTGAGCTCGTGAGCTGCACCAGTTCACATCGGATTGCAAAGCAGATACAAGCAAGCTTTAAAAACAAAACCCCAAAGAATTCTAATATGCTTAAAAAGTGGTATTTTAGGAAGACAAGCTTTGAAAACTTAAGAAAATGGAATAGTACAGTTAACTGGTCTGGAGAGCTTTGAACACAGAGGAGATGGGCTCCTGTCAAAAGCTTGTGTGAAAGACTGCAGCTTTACTTGGATGAATAAGCTCTTTCAGGAGGATACAAGAGGAAGCAGAGAATAGACAAAGATTTGAAAGGGAATTGAAAAGTAAGGAAAAAGAATCCAAAACAGTCAGAAACCCCTATGATTTGCATTCTGTAAGGCGTATTTAAACAAATAACAAAAATCGTTCATTCTTATTAATATTTGGGACACATACAGCATGTTCACACCTCTCTCATCATGTAGTATTACCTCTTCTTTGGGTATGGAAACAAAAAAGAGTGCTTTCATTCAGCTTTCAGTCAGGTTCATGTTGTGCATGTGGGTGATCAGGTACCTACTGAAAATGAGCCTGACAAGCAACTGCAGAGCTGGTAAACAGTATTTATGCTGCTTGGATTTCTTGAGAGTCCAAGTATACTCCAGCATAAAACATGAATAGTGATCATAACAAACTGTATTCAACTGTATTTAAAAAGATAAAATGTGAGACAACTATATGCCAGTGGATTTTCTGATGGAAAATTCTGTAGGAAGTTTTAAACCAGAATTTTAAGAATAGGTAAGTAAACGAAAGTAAATGGGAAGTGGTATAAATGGCAGTGTGTTTTTTACAAGTTAGTTTGTGAAGACTAATGAGAGATCAACTGGTTTTTTAAACAAGATTAATGCAGGGGAGTCAATCTGTATGGATTTAAACAAAACGCTGCTTTAGCATTCCATAGGAAATTATTATTGAAGGTTGAAAAAGTTGAATAGGCAGATGGTTAAGGGGTGAACAAAATACAGTTTTCAGGATGGATAAAGATTATTGATGATTTTGTACCACGATTAGAAGATATTCATAGGTGTTTGCTCATGTGGCTAATGTGGAATTGAGAGGGCTTGCTCAGACAGAGGAGAACTCATCATGCAGGGCAGATGCTAATAAGTTGTCAACTGAATCAGTGGATTATGAAAACATAATAAGGCAATGGGCAAAGTTATGCCCCAGTGGTAAGAACTGTAAACTGGAGGCAATGAGGAGGCATGAGAGCCAGAGATACTGGTCTGTGAAAGATGACTGCAGCTGCAGAAATTGTCTGGCATGGAAAGGAAAATGCAGTTCTGTGCAGCACTCTGTGGGAGATGTTCAGTCGCAACTGGGAAGCAGCAATTTCATGTAATAACAGCTCAGCATCTGCCCTGCCTGATGCCTTCTTTTTCCCAGTCTGAATTCAGTGAAAGTTGCCTTGGTCTGTCTTATGAAAGAAATTATTATTTGGGGTTTTTTTCTGCAACATCTATTTTCAGTTTAAGCAACACTAATACCACAAGTTCTCAGAGCGCTGCTGCACTCTCAGAAGAGCTTTTAGGTCCATCCTCATGACAGCAGGGGCTTCCACACAGTCTAGAACTCAGTAATAGACATGTTTCACTTTTGTCATCATCTATTTATCTATCAGCAGTAAATGTGGGAACTTTTGTGTATGTTTTCTTTTCATTTAGGAGGAAGTTCAGGTGTCCTGTAATGTAAAATGTGAACAAAAGCACCTCTGCAGTAAAGCAGAAGCCTCTTGTTGTCAGGGCTGAATGTCCTCTGTTCCCATAGAAGAAATTTTCTCTGGTATTAGACTTCCCATTTACTTTCTCCTGCCAAGATCATTTGGGAATTTCAGTAAGTTCAAACTCTGAGTAAGAATGGTCTACTAGAGTGCTTTGCCTTTTTGCTACTCAGCCTCTTTATCATTTCCACTGTGGAAGTGTGGGCCATTACATTTTCTTTCAAGGCACTCAAAGGCATGACTCATTCCTTCTCCTTTGTTTCCTAACCAGGTTCTACTTCATGGCATTACCTCCTGCTTTAATAGTCTTTTGCACAGAGCTTGTCAAAAGGGCTTTGGAAATCTGAGTGAACTGCTAGGGAGTTTCAGCTATCTACATTTCATTCTCATCCCATGCTCCAGAATTAGAGTAGACACATGGCGGGGTTTTTCTTTGCAGCTTTCCTTTCCTAGTATGTGGTAACCTATAAACCTTCTATAGGTTTAACATTCGTTAGTTTAACCAGCTTTACTGTCACAGGTGAACTGAAGAGGGCCGTGTACTTAGGGTTGCCACAAGTAGTTCAAGTCAGAAACAACATTGGCTTTCTAGTACTAGATTTCAATAGGTGCACATCTTTATTAGTCATTCTTGCACGTCTCAAAAGATATGTAAATATTATCACAGTGCAGTTAACTTGTTGCTCTCCTAGTTCGAAATGTTCTATACTGTAACTGAGGAAATACAATCATAGAAATTTGTTCCTTGACTTCAAGGCAACTTCGATACTCATCTTTGCATCTTGACAGAAAACAAACAAAAATCTGGTTTTAGATTTAGCTGGTTTAGAGTTTTTGTAAGCAAAAGATAAACACAATTATATGAACATGAGACATAGGAACACATTAATTTGATTCCATCTGCTAAATAATTTTTGTGAATTTAATTGCACCCCGGTTCTTCTAAACACATTAAGGCATATGTTCATAAACTAATTGAATATAGCTTCTAGTCTTGGCAGTGGCCCAATACACTGTTAAATCAACAACAGTATGTTAAGAATTATTTCAGTTGTGGTATGTTAAGCGTTCTCTTCACCATTTCCAATTTTGAAAGACCTGTGACAAAACGAAATACAGGGTTATAAAAAGCAAGCTAAATATCCCAAATTAAATACTAGTTGCCAGTAAGCTTTGTGATTTCAGTGTTATTGTTTTGTCATTTGTGTGTTTTGGCTGTAAATTTCATATCGTAGCTCCTTTCAGATGGTTTTGTTGGGTTGCTCTATGTGGCTGCTGTATCCTCAAAGAAATTCTTTCTTGCGTTTCTAATTTACAAATATTTAAATGTCATTTCTCATTCATGAGATTATAGAGCTGGTTATCAAGACATATTGAAAACCTGCTTCTAAACCCAGATCTTGTTGTTGTTATGGATGTTGATAGAGTCATAAAATCATAGAACGGATAAATTTTACCAGATCAGTGAATCAGGACATCTCTAGAGAGAAGACTTTGGGGGTGTTTTTGTAACAGTGCAGCTCCTTACTACTGCAGGTGCTGAATTTTCTGGCAGTTGACTCTTGTAGGACCTGTGCAGCCTGTTAAGATTGACAGCAGGTTGAATAGCCTGTAGGAAACCAGCAAAATTGCATACATTTGCCTGTAGAGTGGGAATATTAAAGATTTCCCAGCAGGTTAATTACAGAACCTTTTCTTCCTCTCTAATTATAACCATGTAGAATCAAGAGGAGACACTGAGCCCAAACTAGCCTGTATGCTTCCTGTGTCAAAAAGTTTAAATTATCTATCGTATAACTGTATTATGCAGATGTGAGTGTATTATTGAGAGAGAAGAAATAGAAGTAATTGCTTCCTGGTTTGGAGAGGGGATGCACATTTGAATGTCAAGGCACGTGTTCTGCCTTGTGCGGGGAAGCTGCAGCAATCTTTCTACAGTGGATGTCGTTGCCTTCTCTGAGTTGTAAGTTGTAAAAGTGCTGCTGGGTACTTGGCATGCCGTGAAATGAATTTTTTACTGTGTACTGAGTGGGTTTCAGCCCACTATTAAGTTAGCTTGAATAAACGCATAAGTGGCATTAAGCGTTGTTGGAGTTGCTTATAGTGCTTGGTCACTTTAAAATGTCTTATCTGCTTAAATACTTACGGGTCAGGTTATTTTCAGGATAGTTTTAAATCGTTCATCAGGTATGTCTTTTGAGCAAAGTACTGCTTATGAATTATATTTTGAGTTAATAATCAGTTCTTGCACAGATTCACAATACATGTTAAGGAATTTCCTTCTGAATGCAGGAAAAATGCCCTAAGGGGTTTCTTTTTGCAACACTCCTCGATAGGGCACACTGTAACTCTTCTATCTTTTTTACTTGTAGTTAATAGATACAAAATTAAACCTACTTCTGCTTGTAACTGATTCAATCACCTCAGTTGAAGAGTAGAACAAATATTATTAATTCCACGGTGACAGTTTCTAACCCGAAAGGTAAGAAAGAATTACAGAATAATTTCAAACCTTTTTGTGGGGGTGTGTATGTCAAGGAGGTACCCAGTTGTACTCTCTTGCCCCAAGGAGGGAAGAAACTATACCTAATGATATATGAAACACTAGGCATGAAATTGAACTGAAAGCCTTAAAGAAGGATTTGAAAGATCAGGCTCTTCAGTGTGATGATATGTTTAACATACTAGAAATAATATAGCAGAACTTCAAAGTAGCATTTCTGAGGGAAGAGGGAGGAAGGAAGAGTAATGTACTAATAATTCTCCTTATTTGAAAGTTAAAGGGATGCTGAAACAGCAATTGCCTTGTTCATTGCATGCTGTTGAATGACAAACAATCTCTTCTACGTCCCATTTTTTCCTTAATAACTAACCTTTCCTTTCTCTTCCTATTAGAAGTGTGTATGTCATTCATATATTGTGGGAGTAGAAGCAAAAGTATATGCTGTTTGCCACAAGTAAAATATTGAATCCAGAGTCCCCTTTTTAAGATAGTTTCAGGTTTATGAAAATTTGCAGTGTTTTTTATTTTTCCTAATGTCTGAGCAAGAGGAAGATGCGGAAGGAAGAAATGTAAGCACACTGTTATCCTCGGCACTTTAGAATATGCCTTACAGGCATCCTCTTTTTACATTATTGTGCCTCTGTGATACACTGGCAAAGCCGCCATCAGCTGAGATTATCAGACTGAACTGCAGCAAGGGACTGCTAACAGAGTGTTCGTGTGTAGTCATCAAATCTTGTTAAAAACCAGAAGACTTCAAGGTGTGTAACTGCTGTAGCTGTGGTAAGGTTGCAGAGGGAAGGCTGAGAATGCAGCCTTTCATTTGTTGTTGCTATGGGTTTAATCCTAGCAATTGCAGGAAAACTTCCTGCTGCAGGTTTTTGATACCCTGCCTCAAAACAGATAGTTTTTAAACCAGATCATTTCAGGGATGCCTTTTAAAGATCCATTTTGCAGACAGTTGTATCCACAGCACAGCCAGGCAGTTGTATTAACAGGATGTAGTTAGCATGGCTGTTGTCTATATGCAGATACAGTTCCTGAGTGCTTTGGGCCAAGATCATTTCCAAATTAGAGGAATATTTTGGAATTTTAGCTGAAACACACCTGCATGTCATTCCTTGAATCAGCAGCAGTTGCAGTCTTTTTATGCTATGTTGCACTGCATCTGTCCTGTCCTAGGACTGCTTTACATGTGGATTCATTTACTCACTTGTAATAACAAACTGACAGTGTTCATTTGGGGAGGTATATGCATATTCTTCATTCCTACCTGAATAAATGTGACCTTTTTTTACCACACTAATACCACTTACTTCTCTTGTCGCATTCAATGTTAACTCTCTACTGTTATGATTTAGAAATGCTTTAAACTCATTTTTCAGGGGTTGAAAAACCACTGAAGTTGTGTAACAGGAGTGTTAACCCAGAGACGGTTGTATGTATTGTTATCAAACATGCATAAAACCCATGCGGCTCCAAAAGGCAGATGATAGTGAGCTTGTAGAGATCACTAATACTTTTCTCTGTTAGTGAATTTTAAACCTTTACTATGTTTTCTCAGTGGGGTCTAATTATTCTGAACAAAAGAGCATTGGGAATATGACAGCTCTTCTTTGCAAGTCATGCCACTGCCAGGCTAGAATGGAAATTCCAGGCTCAGATTCTATGCAGTTCATTTCAAAGCAGTATCTGTTACCTGATAATCCATGGGGTAAAGTTTGCTGACAATATTTATTTTGACTTATCTAGTGCCTCAAGCTTGTTGATTTTACATTATGGTACTTTTAATAGATTTGTAGGTTAATTATGTATCTTTAATACGCAAAAGAAACAGTCATGAGATTTTTTTTTCTAGGTTGACTAGATACACGAGAACTAGGTAAATACAAAAAGAGGCCATTGTTACTACACCACGGCTATTATACTACATGCAACCTATTTACTTTTGCTTTACATTTAAAGAAAAGTAGTATTTAAAATCTTGTTCAGATGTAGAATGTTTATTAAGCATCTAAAGATTTCTGCATTGGATATGCATTAATAAGTCATAAGAATTAATAATTTACAATGGAATATAGATAAAACATGGTTTGGCTTCTACTCTGCTGCATATTTCAGCACTTGTGTGTTGTATAACATCCCTCTTTGCCCAGAAAATCTAAATTAATTCATCTGCACAGGCAAAATAGAAATGAAAGAAGCTGCAAGACAAACCTAAGAACTACACACAGGCTGGCTCCGTCAATCTTGGCTCTTTATACTTTGTGATTCCTAATAAATAGCAAAGACTTAAATGGGAAAGGCCACCAGGAGAAGATATGAAACTTGCTTGATTTGGGGGAAAAAGATGACTTTTCTAGAAAATGCTTTTTAAGAAGTAATACTGTCGTTACAAGTGTACAGGGTCCTGGGCAGATTTTCTGTGCCAGGAAGTTAATGGAATTGAATACATAACTAGATTTTGAAATGAACTAGATTTAATTTATGACCATTAATATTAGAAAATTTAACTGTGCTAAAACAGCAGCCTGCAAATCTAATCTTTTGAAGATAAATTCAGTTTAGACAAACAGGTAATAGAAGGTCTGTGTAGATAGGGCCAAGTGCTTAATACCATGTACGAATGTGCTATTTTTGGCCACTGTTCTCTCAGTACCTTTTGAATTTCTGGTCCCAAAACACAACTTAAATCCCTTTTCCTTGCTAAGAATCGACCATCTTAGATTTTCTTCCTCAGCCATGGGTAATCGGGAAGCCTCACAATGTATGTTTTGCTTTAGAGTCATTGAGTCAAGTTTCCATCTGCAGGAGTTATATCCTGAAGTTTTCAGAGGGCCAGGAGCAAGAGGGTCTCCGAACACTTCCTCTCTTTTTCCCTTACTGCCAGGTATTTTCCATTCCCCCATGTGGGTGCTCTCAGTTGGTGGCACTCTCCACATGCAGCTGTAGATGGTGAAAATAGTGCATAACTTGCAGGTAGTTGTGCTGAGCCCCATAGGTGTGGGGCTCCGGGGGTCACTGCGTCTTCATCCTGCTGCACGCTCTCACCGTGGGACTTCCATCTAAGCACTGCCAAAGGCTCTCCGGGTCTGCAGGTGGGGAAGGCTTGTGTGCCCCTGGAAGTGGATTAGGTGTGCAGCTGTATTTGAGTGAAGCCTCTTCTGCAAACTCACTGCCTGGGTGTGACTTGATTTCCTCAGTTATTTGTGGTTAAGACCCTCCGTACTTTGAATGTGTTTTATAGTTGCGCATCCACATTTTAACTACACATCTAACCATGTATTAGAACAGCAAATGAAGTCTCCTTCACAGGATCATTTGTCTTCTCCCCACCTAAAATTACTCCAGGCCTTGACTTAAATTGAAGGTGCAGTTTTGGTGGGTATCTCTTCAGTATTTTGGTTGAGAAAGTTAACATCATTTAGTTATTCACCATGCAACAGACCATGGTCTGTGCAAGTCTGACCCAAAGAATTCTGTAGCAATGCCTCCCTTCCTTCCTTCACCCAGCCAACCTGAATGAATGTGAATTTTATCACCAAGTTTGGGGAAGAAGTTTCTTTAATTCAGTGACTCCCCTTTTAAACTGTGGCTCAAATAGCTGACCAAGCATTCTCTGGTGTTTAGCATTTCCAGCTCAGAAATGTTTACTTTTTCAGATGGAAAGGGCGGGTTTTAAAAGTAATAATAATAAAAAAGTAATAAACACTTCAGCTATGTAAGCCAAAAACGATTTTCAAACTGATTTTGGATATGATAGATACAAACAACTGATAGATCCCCGTTGTTTGTTTTACCAGCCACATCACATCTGAGCCTATGGGAGAGATTCAGATACGAAGCTCTGTTTCTGGGTGATGGCAAAATCTGGTAGATGACAGAAAATTGTGTATTTGTACCATGGCATTTGGTTAAAAAATTCCATTTACACAAATTGTGTCTCAGAGGTTCAGAAAAGTCCAACCAAATCTTCATCTAGTTACTACTTCCAACAAGTAATGCTGTTACTGCTGTGTCTCCTATGGGGGAAATGCTCATTAAAACTCCATTTAATTTGGTGTTAACGATGTCATTAGCTCCTCCACATGTTTCATGTGAGTCCTCCCCCACATCTGCATTCTTTTTCCCAGTTTTCCTCCATTCACTTGCTTCCCCAGTTTGTCTGTCCCTGAAGTCTCTCCTGTTGTGTTAATAAATGCCAGGCAAGACTGTAGCATATTCTGCAGGTTCCGAAGAAGCAGGAAAATGTGTGCAGTGAAAAGCATTTTCTTTGTGAGTGGTTTGTTGTACTTGTCACCTGTCTATCTTCAGAGGTTGAGGAAAACCACCTTTCCTTGCAGAGGAGAGTATTTGGATAACCAAGCAGCTGTCAGCTAGGACAAACAGCTGGATTCCAACAGGGCCAGGGAAGTGATCCCCTGTACTCAGCACTTGTGAGACCGCACCTCGAATCCTGTGTCAGTTCTGGGCTCCTCACTGCAAGAGAGACATTGAGGTGCTGGAGCGGGGCCAGAGAAGGGCCCCGGAGCTGGTGCAGGGCCTGGAGCACAAGTGTGATGAGGAACGGCCGAGGGACCTGGGGGGGTTAGTCTGGAGAAGAAAAGGCTCAGGGGGGACCTTATCGCTCTCTGAAACTGCCTGACAGGAGGCTGGAGCAAGGAGGGGGCTGGTCTCTGCTCCCAAGGAACAAGGGATGGGACAAGAGGAAACGGCCTCAAGCTGCACCAGGGGAGGGTTAGATGGAGATGAGAAACAATTCCTTCCCCAAAGGGTGCTCAGGCATCGGAACAGGCTGCCCAGGGCAGTGCTGGAGTCACCGTCCCTGGGAGTGTTCACAAACTGTGTAGATGAGGCCCTCAGTGACATGTTTTAGTGATGGCTTTGGCAGTGCTGGGAAACGGTTGGACTTGATGATCTTAAAGGTCTTTTCCAACCTGGTTGATTTTATGATTCCAACTTTCAGGTCTCTGCAGAAGGTGTCTTGCTGTGCCTGCAATCTAAATTTTGGCTGGTCTCTAATGCCTTAGATTCTTCATGCAAAAAGAGAAAACTGCTTTTTATTGTATCTGAAGTTGCCTAATGAGTATTGGTTTAGTCTCTACACTTTTGCTACTGTGTTTTGCTTTTATTTAAGCATCTAGGTTGGGATTGACTTAGTTGAGATCAAATTTTAGGTGAATTTCATACTGTAGAGACTCGGAGAAACTGAATAAATAAAATGCAGTATGAGAGGTAAAATATGTCATTATTCTACTTATGCTTGTTTAAGAAAATGTATAGCCAGCGTTTGCCAGTAAGTGGAAAGTACTTTATCATAATCTTACCTTGATGTTGATGTTCTATTTTTTCTGTGTTCACATAAATCTAAAAGCACAGCAAATCTGTTTTAGCTGTTTGTAAACACTGCGGTGATTTTACCGGCTAACTGCATTGCATGTTTTTGTGTCAGTAGCAAGGGCATGTTGACAGGCTTCTTTAATAACCACTTTTCTTGCTATAGAAGATGGTGTTTTCCACACCTGGTGCTACAACACAGTAGCTGCTGTTACTAGGAAGAGTTTTAGAGCAGGGTGGTTGCTGCCTTCCTGTAGCAGCCTTGTGCTGGGGTGCTCAGGTCTGATTTGCTTTGGTGGCTGCTAATTGCAGAGGCTTTGGCAACCCATGGGAGGAAGCTGGATGTGTTAGTCCTGCACTAGCCTCTGACCTTACACTGTTTTTTCTTCCTTACAAGTCCTGTGCCCTGCATCGCAAATACATTTTCCCACTGAAGAACCCCTCTCCTTCAAACCTCAGACAACCTTCACCTGCCCTCCAAAGTACAATTTAACTGTAACACTTCCTTCCACAAGCTAAAGTCTTCTATTTCCATCTATGTCCTACTTGACTGGAGAAAAGATTCAGAATACACAGTGTAATATGCTCCCTACAGCGAGGAAGGGTGGAAAGATTCATAAATACCAGGTTGACTTAACTCCTGCTGGTACAAAACTGCTTTCAATTGAACCTTGTTTGCAGCACAAATTTGATGCCTCTTCTGAAGAGAAATGGTTGTCAGAGAAATTTAAAATGAATTGATTGTTCACTTAGATTTTTTTATTATTATTTTTAGACTGGCTTCCTAAGGGACAGATTTTTGCAGTCTCTATGTCTGCCTCTTCAGCCGTTTATGACTGCCCAACCTCCTCCCCATTTTTCACCACATTAGTTCATTTTATGCAAATCTGACAGAGCCAGAAGTCATTGGATCTAATCATTAGTCATAAGATCCAGTCATTATATTTAAGTCATTAGTCATAAGATCATCGTTGCTACACATGTAATCAAAACTGGTGGTTGATTTGATGGGAGAGATCCAGAGTAGTCCTTACACTTTGGGGGAAAGACAGGCAGAGCCTCAGCTTGGCAGCAACCACTTGGCATCCTTGTGTGCATCCTGTTGGGACTGACACATAGTGAGTGCAAAGGAGAGAGCAGCTCCTCCTCCAGCCACAGAATATTTTGCTTCTTGCACAGCCGTTTTGTTAAAACAAACACGCATTATAAAGTATTACAGTGGTAGAAGAGCTTTAGTGGAGAGAGGCATGAAAACATTAAGATTCAGTTTGTTAAAAAGAAAATGAATTAATGTTTTACTGAAAGGTGCTTCCTGGCACTGCCAAGATCCTTAATTTTCTTAATTTTATTGGTAAGAAGAATACTCTATCACATTTTCCAGCCCCCTTCTGATAGTCATCTTCAGTGTTTCATCATTACTGTTCCTAGTAGGTTCCTCAGAGAACAAATTAAGCCAAACTAACCAAGAAGTCCTTAGAAGATTTCAGCAGCAGCAAATGGTCTTTGACTAAAATTTTCTTTCCAAGTGAGCCTGGCTTTGGTTATTTGGTTGGGTTTTACTTCTTGCCCCAGCAAAAAATGATAATCAAGTGAGAGAGTTTGGAACTAGATGATCTTAAGGTCCTTTCCAACCCTAACTATTCTATGATTCTATGATTATAGTTATGAAAAGGAAGCAAGGTGAGACAGTATTGTCAAAAACTTGACAAATTGGGTCAAATTTGGGGGTTGCCAACACAGTATAACCAGGTGTTTCAAGCAGTGGGGCTCATCGCTGGCCTGATTGTCTTTTCATCCATCCCCTTCCATCTCCAATAGCTTTGCTGGATCTGACTGTAGATGCTATAAAATAATCTGTGCATCTTATTTTGACACTCCTGTGCCATGATGGTCTGCGATGAACCACAATGAGTGTGTAAGTTTAGCTTGCTGAAATACCAACCTGGTGACAGAGAGAGAAGGTGTTTCTGGTGGTTCGGACTTTTTCATTGTGACATGGTTTAGTGGTGGATGTGACAGTCCTGGGGTAAAGGTTGGACTTGATGATCTTAAAGGTCTTTTCCAGCCTGGTTGTTTCTATGATTGTATGTTGGCATGCACACAAGAAGTATTTTTGATCATTAAATGTTATCTTGTTGTTTAGTATTTTTATAGCTTCTTTAGAAACTCTTAGAAGAAAGTTCAGAAACATATTCTTTTTCAGGCTAAATCCTTAAGTCTGTATAACTCCTTTTAGTGTGTATGGTGCTTTACTTCAGAAAATGCCTGGTGGCTGCTCCCAAATTAATCAGACGTGGCTTCCTTATAGACTGCTTTCTGTCCAAATGATGTTTTCCTCACTTTCTTTGTCTCTCTTCTGACTGTTAGGGCACAGTGGGTAGGTCTGGGCTGATTCTCACTGCTGCACAAGCACCCTCTGCTCCTGTCTGTAAATACTTTCTTGCCCTTTCTTGTCATGCACCTTTCTTTAAAGCTGCTGGGTTTGGCCCAGAAGGACAAATAATACAATCAGCGATGCCTTTGAAGAAGTTGTCATCCAAATCCCTTTTTGCTTCTTCCTTCATTCTTTTAGTGAATGTATCCTAATTGCATAGAGTTGATGATAAGCATAGAGGAAATCTTGCTAAAAATCAGTTACTTATTTTAAAATTTGCTTTCCTGTCAGTGAATGAATGTCACTAAGTGACAAGACAAACTGTCTTTCTCCTTACCAGCTGAGCTTAGTTCATCCCTTTTAATGGTTCTTTACCTGATTAAATCCATGTATCCTCCGTTAACGTCCCGTAGCAATAGGACAAGGCGTGATGGGTTTAAACTGAAACATGGGAAGTTCAGGTTGGATGTAAGGAAGAAGTTCTTTACTGTGAGGGTGGTGAGGCACTGGCACAGGTTGCCCAAAGAAGTGGTGAATGCTCCATCCCCGGCAGTGTTCAAGGCCAGGCTGGACAGAGCCTTGGGTGACATGGTCTAGTGTGAGGCATCCCTGCCCACGGCAGGGGATTGGAACTGGATGATCTTAAGGTCCTTTCCAACCCAAACCATTCTGTGATTCTATGAATACCTGTCACTGTAAATGTAAAGGTAGGATCCTGGCCTCACTGAAGTCAGCATGTGAATGATAAAGTAAATTCACATGTTCATTGTTTTTCCCATTTAATACATTAGATTTTTTGCTTGATTTTAGGTATTTATATGGTGATATTTAGATAATCAAATAAAATTAACATTCTCTTTATATACACTGACCCCTTTATGGTCTTAGTTTGCCACAAATCCATAGAGTTAATAGCAGAAAATCAAAGGGTTAGATTACAGTGAAGGAACTGAGGTTGCTCCATGCATAGATTGGCCATGTCTTTCAGAGACTTCAGGGAGCCTGAGTTTTGTAGACTTTTATGTAATCAATAGTACATAAAATATTAATTTTATTCATAATTTATTCTTAAATTTCGTATTAACTTTCTGTAATTAATAATGATGTGCCTTTCCAAATTCATAAAACAAACTGTGATGAAAAGTTCACACGTGAAAAGTTTAAATATGCTCCACTTGTTTCCATATAAAGGGGGAAAATGAACTTTTGGTTTCTCTCTTCTGCTGGTTCAGCTTCTAGAAGAACATTTTTGGGGGCAAGCAATAGAGCTAGCTGGGGAGCTGGGCCACCTACCTAGCTGGCATAGGAAAAGAGGAATATTCCAGTGGCTCTTCGTTAATGGCATGGAGTAATTGTGCACTATTACTATCTGATCAAGAAATACACTTAAAATAACAGAGGATTTTTTCCTTTTATTAATAATTCTTTTATGTTTTCTGTCTGATTATCCTAGACATGAAGGAAGGATCTTCTTCATGCCCTCAAAATGGTACTTTCACATTGACTCTCTTATTTAGTCTGTTAGAAATCCAGATCTGAGGGGGAAAAAATACAGCTCTTAATAAGGGAACTACATCTGGAGAAATTAAGGACTGAATTCTGTGAAGCAGCACTCAGTCCGCAGAGCTGCAGGGATGCTCTGCTGTGGGCACGGCATGGATTCTGCCACATCCTTAAATTGCTGGAAGTGCCTCCATCCAGGGAGGGCGAGTCCTGCTGCTGCCAGCTCTGCCGCGCATCAGCTGGGGCCATGGCCTTTGCCCAACCATTAAATCAGCCTCCTTCTCTGGAGGTTATTCAGCTACAAGACACTTTCTGGAATATGAGCTGGCAAAGATTTGTTCAGGCTACCAGCTGTGTTAAACAATGAAATAATTGTGGCTGATTTAATGAGCTCTTGATGTGTATCATGTACCAACAATGTCAGACATATGTCCTGGTTGCAGCACAAAAACAAGCACAAAATAAGTCTTTTTAAAAATGTAAATTGCCTTCTGGAAGACAATAATCTATTATATCATACGAACAAAGTTTATAAATCCTATAAAATACATGCTTTGGGACCAAAGGTACACAATTTGCAGTGTTGATCTGTTTAAGAAAGCCGTATCATAGAATCATAGAATGGTGTCGGTTGAAAAGGGCTTAAGGATCATCTAGATCCAATATCCGCTTAACCTGGGGTTAAGCTTTGGCAATAGGATGTGAGAAGGCATAATATTTGTGGTTTCTGTGAGCTTGGGAGGTATAATGGAATTGAAAACTGCAATTCCCTTATTTGGAATCTATCGAAGATCTTTAAGGATCCATCAAAGTTTAGATCAGTTAAAGCTGCTAAATTATCTAATAGAATGTTTTGGCTTTTTTGGTAACTAACAAAAAGACCCAGAAAGCTCATACATTGATTCTTTCTTTCTGAGCCAAAAGTAACCCTTTTGAAACTGTTGTGAATTTCAGTGGATTCCAGCGAATTTTCAGGTTAAACATTAATTTCATGAGAAGACTTTGAATTACTCAGCCTGTGCTATTAATAGCAAGATATGTTTTCCATGGTCAAATAATGAGACAATGAAAGGTGGTTTCCTTATACTGGAATACAGTTTTAAAGTCACATTTCATTACAGTGGTAATACAAATGCTGCTTTTCATTCGTGCTCCTATTTGAAGATCTCGCCTAAGCTCGCCACAGGGTATTTTATCTTTTCGTGGAGGTGAGCTGTTTGATACATCATGTGGTCATGAGTTGAAAAGAAATCATAGTGTCAGCATGAAAGCCAGACAACATATTTAGTGACAGATGACATGTTGGTATTTGAGAGGAATCCGAGTAACAGCTTAAATCTTTTCATTGCAAGGGAAAATAGAAAAAAAAATGTTGAATTCAAGCCAAAGCAAGATTGATTTTTCTGGTGGTTGAAGTTTTCCATCTATTGCATGGGATTTTTCTAATGGGAAGAGAGATTTCTCTGCCCTAAGAGCAATACAGACAGAACAACAAGAACAGTGGGGGGTTCTAACAGGGCCAACAGTAGAGCTGATCATCAGGTCTGGAGTCAGCTGCATTGTGGATTCAACAGATGCAAGTGAAGTAGCTGACACATATCTGAAATTCCATAAATGCAGCGTACTGGGTGGAAGCCTGTGACATGATTCACTGCTAATGTACGTTTTCATGGGCAGATCAAGGGTATTAAGACTGTTGCTTTGATCGCATTAAAAGATTTGGGGCTTCGTAGGCACAGAAATGAAGATCCCAACCTGTTTGTCCAAGGAATTAAAGGGACAGTGGAAACGAGTGTTGAGACTCAAGGGATAATATTAATTATTCATATTCATTTATCAGAATCTCAAAGCAAGAATGATTGCCGTTTTCATAAGTGGATATGATTGAGACAACAGGGATAAGTTGTTAACTGCCTGTGTGGGCTGCAGAATGATGTAGTTTGTATAATGATTGTCATAGAGATGTAAGGCTGAGGTGGGGAAATAGAAAGCAGCAAAAGAGATGAAACAGAACATGAAATATTTTCTTGCTTTTGATCAACATTGTTCATCTTTTCTATAGCTGTAAATGAACAGGTTTATTATTGTAATGTGGTTTTGCGTCAGATTTTGGAGAACAAAATGGGAGAAGATTTGAAGTGGAATTACAGTACTACACAATGTTGTTAGGATCAGGAAAAGCTGTTGGAATCATGGCATTGTCACATATGTTATTTTTTTTCCAAGCAAGCGGTGAATACTTAGGCTTGAGGACTCACAGTTCATACTTGGGGAAGGCGTGTTGAGACATACAATAGAAAGAAGAAAAAGAAACCAGTACTGAAACTAGTAATCTGCAGTGAGCTTTAGCGCTTCCTTTGAGTAACTGCATTATTCAACAGCTTTTACAAGAGACTAATAATTTGCCCACATTGGTTTAGGCCATTTCTGAAACCTCTCTATTAGCATATGCTGTGCTCTTCATACAGTTGAATGTAAAAGATTATCTTTACCTTAAAAGAATAATTCCAAACTTGGTTTGCAATGCTGACTTTATCTACTTAGTAAAAAATTCCAGTGTATTTCAGTGAAGTCAGCTCCATGGTGTTTAACATACTATGCTTTAACTGCACTGTGTAGGCATTAAAAAAGTAGCACTAAAAAATAGGAACCTATTTGGTATTAAGCTTTTCTTTGAGTCTTGATATATATTTATAAAAACCTAATGCCAATGTCTTAGTATGAGTGCCAGCAGGTTAGATTGAATGTACTTGCAATGTATTTTGGGCCCGTAAACAGGAGGTGCAGCATAATGAGTTTAATCATAATCATAATCATTACCTGCCTCTCCAGACTGATTCCTGATTGAGCCACTGGTAATGGTAGGTGCTCGCTTGGCTCCTCTGTACATACAAAAGTCCTGCCCCAGATGAGTAATCCCTGGATATGCCTATGTTGCAGTCAGAGCAGTAACCGGAGTATGACATAGCAATACTGGAACAAAATCAGCAAAGCTGTGTGCTGGATGCAGTGTCACCATGGCTTCCTGCAGAGATTTTTCTTCCTGGAGGTCCGTGCTGTTGCAGGTGTTGCTGGCACTTCTGGATCCAGACATCCTAATTAAGATATTAGCAATCAAGCTTGTTTGGAAATCATAAAATGATATCAAATATGTGGAACAGCATCAAGATTTAGAAATTACACCGTGGAGAGCATCATACAAGAGAAGCAGAGCACGCAGTGATTGCTGTCCTCCTTAGGCATGGTATTGAGGGAATTGTTTCAGGAGCTCTAGAGCCATTCTCCCCTCTCTCAGACACAAAGCACGTGGGGAAACCTGCTGCTGAACTGGCTTGCTGCTCTCCTCACATCCTTATGCAAAGTCCCCAAGAGCACGCACACAAACAAGTGATCTCAGGGTTGATTTTAAGTGGATTAGACATTAATAGTTGTAATAATAGTTACAATAGTTACAAAAACAGTTGTAAAAATCTTTGTATATAAATAAATAGACTACAGCATTCATTTTAATCAATAGATAATGGAGGTGGGGGAGTGTTTTTACTGAATATTTCTAGAAAAGAAAGTTTATTTGCTGTTAAGAATTGGAATCATGAGGCCAAGTGTTCCCCATTATTAAGAACATCTCTCTGGCTGGGACAAACAGTGGGGCTTTCTCTATTCCTATAACAGACTAATGCACAACTTCATTTATTAGAGCTTTTTATGGCTTGTATCTCTATGGGGTTTTTAAGCAACATAAAAATTATTTTACTATGAATAATTAAGGAAACCAATTAATATTCTGAAATTTACCTTATGATGAAGAATTTGCCTTTTCTGAGATGAAAATTCATTCTAAAAAAGACCACGTGCAGTTACCACCTTTTGCCTTGAAAAAGTGATTGCTGTCACTTACTTTCTTCAGTCATATTTAAAGTGATCTTCAGACAATTTAGTGACTTCAGGAGTAATAAAGATAATGAAATTTATTTGAACTGTTTCCTGGTTACAGCAGATGATTTTAAATGCTCACTGATGTCCCAACATGCTGCCTGTGGCATTTTGCTCTCTAGTTTTAAAGAAGTCACCGTGCTTTGGTCCTACCGACCAGACAATTCCGAATGGGAGCAAGCTACGGAAAGAAGCAGCTTTGAGAACAGGAGGGAAATGTTTAACCTGTCGATGCTGTTGCTAGAGAGCAGCACAGTGTGGTGTGAGGATCTGTTCCCATCTCTAAAGTTCATTGCTTTGCAGGAAATGAGACCGGGTTGTTTTTCATTTGTTCCAAACATCAGATGGGGTTTTAAGCATTTGACATAGTCTGGTGGATTAGAGAATCTTCAGTTATCAGACACAGAAATGTCAACATGAAATAAAATACTTTGATTCCTATTTTCTGTAGATCATGATACCAGCGACAGGAATATTAATTTCTTTTTCTGTAGAAGCAATTTGGAAAGGAAAACAGGACCCTGAGTATATTATCATACTACCTTAGAATGGTGCTTTCCAGCTCAAGTGAGCAAGAGGACTCCATAAAATGCACTTTCATTCTTCTGTGTTTCCTTCAAACACAAATTAAGCAAAATTGAAATGTGTTGAAGTCTTCATGGGTATAGGTAGTAACAGGAATGATTAAACTTCACATATCTAGACAGAAACATGACTGATGAAAACTGCATCAGGCCCTTTGTAGTAAACTGATGTCTGTAAATGAATCTCAGCTAACAGGCACTAGTGATCAGATACAGTGTTATATCACTAGCTGTGGGAATTAAAAGAAGCAGTGATCAGTAGCACTTTGCATGGAATGTTGGATTTAGACAATTAAGAGGGCTGATCTGAAAGGAGAAACCTTCAGATCCTGTGTATTATATAAATTCTCCTAGACCTGATACGATTATGAATAGCAGAATCATTAAATTTAGGAGACAAAGTTACACTTCTTAAAATGGAACGCCCATCTCAAAAATCAAAACAGCTTTGATCATTCTGTCTGGATTTGCCTTTCTGGAGGGTAGGAAAGGAAAAGGTTATTGGTTAAAACATCCTGAGGGAAAAGATGTCCAAGGTGGTACAGGGAATAGCAGCACAGGCTGGTGTCATAACCTCTGCTTTCCAAATTTCTCTGTAGTGTAACCAATAGAAATTTATGGCATTCCTGGTTTAGATTCAAGACGTTCTTCTTTAAAAGGTGAACACAGGGTTAATTGTAAGCTCCAGCATCTACAACAGAGAGCTGCTTAGTTCTGAAGGCAAGATTCTGTTACTTACTTTTTATAGTAGTACCATCCTTCTGTTCTATCCAGCTATGTTCCTAACCAGAGTAGTATATAGAATAAGGATACAGGTTAACAGAAGGCCAGAATTCCTCATCTTGAATGTGTCTGAATTGGCTATAACCTAAGTTCTGCTGCTGCTATGAGTGAATTGGTGCCTTCTGGAGTGGATTCTCCAGGGTAATACTGAGTTCCTACGAAAATATTACTAAATCATTACTTTGCAGCTCAGTGGTGTTTTAAATCAACCTATATCTTGGAAAAAGAATCTAATTTATTCCATTTACTAATTGAATGCAGTTTCAAATGTGTTCCATACACCAGAGTCTGAGAAGCTAATACTGTACCTCTCTTTATTTGACATGGACGTCTTTCACTTGGATTCTAAAGATCATTTTCTTGTGATAAACAGCATTAATCTAAGAATATTCAGGAAAAAAATCAATGTGTTATCATGCCAGTGTTCTCAGCTGGTGTTTATTCTCTCCTTTATTACCATCTCTCAAATAATTCACATGCTGTGGTTACAGAATAGTTTTTAGTTTTGTCCTTTTCATTTGGATCGAGTCCTCACTTGAGAAGATGGAGTAAGCTTCCTACTACACATTGGTTTGTCTTTTGCCCAGTTCCTTGAAGTAATTCTGTGTGTCCTCAAGATTTTTGTCCTGATAACTGTTCTTTCATGTGTTTCACATCCCACCAAATCCCTTCTTTTTCACCTCCAAATGCTTTGAAGTCTTTTTTTCCTTCATCTTGACTTTCTAGCTCTTGAGCGATGTCGAGAATTGATAGTTCTTGCTTTAAATTCTTTTCAGAAGTTATCTATTTTGTTATAATAGATTTCTGTGACCAAAATCCTTTTTGGCACTTTGGTGCTGTTCAGGGTCTGCACGCCACTGAAATGCTGTGTCACTTTAAAGGTTTTCTAGATCTCTCTGTCCACTTTCTGCTTTATTCTTCAAGCAACCTTCAGTTATTCCATAGCCCTTTTGATGTTTTTTTGCTAATGACCATCTGTATTTTTGCATGCTGTCTCTTTTGCTGACCTTCCCCTTGTTCTGAATGACCTGTTTTCTCTCTCAAATCTGCTACCTTCAGCATTTGTGTGTTGGCAGCATAACTGCAACGATGGCACATGGGACTCCTCCTTGGACTGGGTTTATTATCTCAGAAGTCTTTTTATAATACTTCTTGGATAATGGCCATACACACTGGTATATATAGCAGCCTTCCAGTATCTGAAGGGGGCCTACAAGGATGCTGGAGAGGAACTCTTCATCAGAGACTGAAGGGATAGGACAAGGGGTGATGGGTTCAAACTGAAACAGGGGAAGTTCAGGTTAGATATAAGGAAGAAGTTCTTTACTGTGAGGGTGCTGAGGCACTGGAACAGGTTGCCCAAAGAAGTGGTAAATGCTCCATCCCTGGCAGTGTTCAAGGCCAGGTTGGACAGAGCCTTGGGTGACATGGTCTGGTGTGAGGTGTCCCTGCCCATGGCAGGGGATTGGAACTGGATGGTCTTAAGGTCCTTTCCAACCCAAACCATTCTGTGATTCTACAATATAAGGAATAATTTCAAAGCCTATGCAAAGGTGTGCAGAGGTTTATGCCGTTAACTACTTATGCATTTAAAATGAAGCTTACATGTCCTTATCTTTGCGGGCATGGGTCATATCTTCCCTAGAGATCATGGGAATCACTGTGGTTTAGGGAATGAGCTGCTGGATATGGCTGCTTTGGTCTCTTTAGCATTAGAGGTCTTCCTGGAAAATGATAAATGATAAATGGTGAGGAATTGCAGCGTCATTCCCTTTTGACCCTGATTCTCACCATTACCAAAGGAAACTGTCGCATGTTGTAAGAAAGATGAGCCCTTCTATTTTCCTGTCTATTTTACTGCTTGATATGTTTACTCTAAAATCCAAGAGGATTCTGCAGAGGATTATTTTGCTGATGGCAGGAACCAGTCTGCAGTTGCTTAAGGCTTCATTCATGCAGTTAGCATTTGTTGTTGGTATTAGTTTTACTTTATTCCTGACTAGTAACAGGATTGACAAAAGAACAATAGGTAATGCTGCCATCATCTTGGAATGCAAATATGTGTTATATGTACGTGTGAATTCCATATAGTTAGATAATATAAGAATTAGTAAAGTTTGGGGGGGGGTTAATGGAGATATGGGTACATAGATACCAAATTTAGAGCAAGCAAAGCATATGCTTTCTGCCTAAGGAAGAGAGGATGTGGAGTGAAAATGCATAATCAAAGTACAGCAAGTGGGTTATTTCCTCCACTGAACTACAATCAGTCTACAACAAACCATGCTGGAAGTGAACACAGTGCTATCTGCAGGGGACAAATTCTGCCCATGCTGTTTCAGCTACTAACCCACAAATATTCTTGCTTTATTCATTGTTTTTCCATATACCTACAGCAACATAAAGAGAAATAAGTCATTGTTTGACTCAGCTTTTACTATTAGATTAGTTTTAGCTCTTATTGATTATTTCTTACCTTCATTCATCAATTTTAGATCAGTTAAAGAAATAGCATTGACAAACTTTAGCTCACAAGAGATGGATCAGCTTCTAATGACAACCTAACATATTGTTGAGCCTAGTAGCCAAATGCCATGCTGGTTTTGCCATGGTAATTGAGGACCAGGATATTAAATGTCTTACTCTGATTTGAAAGTCTGTAGTCAGCTAACCATCAAAACTCACTAGAAATAATAAAGAAAGAAACACTATTTTAAGATACCTTTCCTTCTGCCACATCTTTGCATTTTCAATTCCTCCTGTACTGTGCTGTTTTCATTCCCAAAGAGCCAATATAAGGGTCAGGAAGGAAAGTGCTGTTCCAGCCCTCAAAATACAGTTTGGCAAATTATTTCAATGCTTTGAAATAAAATCAATATCTCTCTGAATTTTCTTATTTAAAAAGGAACCATAATTCAGGTACAGATGCTGAAATTATTGTATAGTCAGTAAGCTTGAAATTCCTCCTAGTACAGGAGGGCTCTTTCAGTGCAAACCCTGCTGTTACTTGCATTTCTGTCAATTTATTCATGAGCACATCTCTAACTTTATATATTATCATGGGAAACTTCCAAGTTTTGATTCCTTCCCCAGAGGAGTTTTAGAAATGCAACATTACTGTTACTTTAGGCCAAGTAAATCAGCCAGACCAGGTTATTTTGATGCTTTTGTTTTGAAGAATTCATTATCTGCAAAAAATCCCTAAATCTCTTAGTTGTCATCGAGTCAGTAACAACTTAGAAATTATTTACTCAGTAGAGTGCAAGAAACTGTGTTATAAATTCATTCTCTTTTCCTGGTGGTTTGCTGACCCTGCTCCTTCCATGATAGACATACATAGCATCGTGGAATCACAGAGTGGTTTGGTTTAAATGGTTTAAAGCTCATCCAGCTCCAAGCCCCTGTGTCCAACCTGGCCTTGAACACTACCAGGGATGGGGCAGCCACAGCTTCTCTGGGCACCCTGTGCCAGCGCCTCAGCACCCTCACAGGGAAGAACTTCTTCCTTATATCTAACCTAAACTTCCCCTGTTTAAGTTTGAACCCATCACCCCTTGTCCTATCACTCCAGTCCCTGATGAAGAGTCCCTCCCCAGCATCCTTGTAGCCCCTTTTGGACACTGGAAGCTGCTCTGAGGTCTCCACGCAGCTTCTCTTCTCCAGGCTGAACAGCCCCAACTTTCTCAGCCTGGCTCCATATGGGAGATGCTCCAGCCCCTGATCATCCTCGTGGCCTCCTCTGGACTTGCTCCAACAGCTCCATGTTCTTGCATTTTTGCATTGTTTGCACTCTGATTTAGCTTCTGAAGCATCTGGACTAGTTATGCCCTAAGTGTCACTACATGTTAGAAGCTTCTGACTTCCACAGCTTAATGTTAGGCAAAGTTTATTCAGAAATAAAATACACTTGTACCGATTGTTTTAGATTTTACATTGTACATAGTTTTGCAGATCTTCTTGATCTTCTTGCTTTCCAACAGTAGATGCCGAAACAGTTGAAAAGAGGAATAAGTATGTTCTCATTTCCAGATGAGTAGTTGAGAAAGGTGAGGTTCTGCCATGTGGTGCTGCCTTAAGGAGGAGAGGGCAGTGTCTGGAATAGGAGGGTTTTGTTTCCTGCCTGTCAGCCTGCCGATGATGCTCACCACACCACTTTATGCAGTAGCTACATTCTCTGTTAGTTGTCTTGACATGGAGGTTGGTGGGTTTTAAACCAGTAATGCAAAAAAATGGTCTTATGCTCACATTTATGGAAAAGATTACTTCCCAGAAACTCTGATCTGGGAAGAGGGAATATTTGTTACCTCTCTTAAAATACATGATATAAGATAATCCTCTTGGATCTGCTAAAAGGGGTTTTCTTCCATTCTTCTTCCCTTCCTTTCCTTTCTTCTTCCCTTCTTTTTCCCTTCTTCATCCCTTCTTCTCTCTCTCATACCTATTTTAGAGAAAGCAAATCTCCAGAGTTCAGTCATTTAGAGAGAGTTCTTTAGGGAAGAGACACGTATACACACACATACATGTTTGTACGTGTATATTGTCATTTCCTGTACTTAACATTATCAACATCTATATTTGGAACAGATGCTTTCTTTATTTAAGTAACGAAAGTAGTAATCAACTTACTGGTTTGAATATTGAACTCACTACTAAAGCAAATTGTGAGCCAAGGCACATTCTTTGTAATGTTGGACTTCAGCATCCATTTCAGAATCCTTGTGCTTGGTAAATAGAGAATTATCTGTGAAGTTTAAGTAATATTCTGGAAGAAGAGGGAACAAAGCTGGAAATTATTTCAGTTACTTCCTAAATAACCACAAGGACTTCAGTCTTCTTTTAATCAATTGTAAATGACACCTTCGCTTGCTTGTGGGGAAAGTTTAGAGCCAAATGGATGCTGTTGTTATTCATTTCCTATTAGTGTTTTAATAGAAACAAACATGCTCTCTAGTGGGAAGCAAATAACACCAGTGAAGAAATAGGGTAAATAATAAATATATATTATTTTATAATATGTGGACTTGCTTCAACAGTTCTATATGTGAAAGTGCAGGAGTTGATCCCAAAGAGATTTCAGCATGTCCACCCACACTCTTCCTTACAGCAACAGCATTTGCTCACAGACACACTTAAACAGCGACATAGTTTCTTATTCATATTTCCTCTTAACATGATAGCAGTCAAAAATCAAATGAGTCTCTTACACTTTCAGAGATCCTGTATTTCCGTGTAATAGCTATGTTAATGCACAGAAACTGCTGTATATTGCATGAATTACTCTAATTGGATTAAGAGATTTTAGTTGTGATTAAGGCATAATGATGCAAATGTGCTGGGCAGGCTTCGTCCCTGAAACTTTTCATTACTCCTGTAGGCAGAGATTGCTGTGCTTCTGCTCTCCTCATCCTTTTGCTGTACTGAGAAATAACTGATGTTTTACACCCCCAGTGTACAGGAATGATAGAGATCTGAAGATACCTGATATCTTCTCTGGTTGCCCAGAGAAGCTGTGGCTGCCCCATCCCTGGCAGTGTTCAAGGCCAGGTTGGACACAGGGGCTTGGAGCAACCTGCTCTAGTGGAAGGTGTCCCTGCCCGTGGCAGGGGGTTGGAACTGGATGAGCTTTAAGACCCTCTTCAACCCAAACCAACCTGATTCTGTTGAGCTTAAGGGCCGGACTTTCACAAGAGCACAGATTCTTGAAATTCAAAATCAATAATACATTTGATGTCCCCTCTCGCCACTTCCACCTCAACATGTGGGAACTGAAAACCCTCTGAGAAATAACTCTGAAAAATTTTCAACATTTTGCAGGAAATTACCAGGTTGGGGTTTTTTTTCAAACAAAAGGGGGGGCCACATTCAGAAGACACGTCAGATCACCAGGGGTCTAAAAACATACATGAAATGACATAGGGGAGTACTTACGGCATTATCATCTAGTTACTCATTACATTATCTCGATCCTTCAGATGAAAGGACTATCATCATTTACGTTATATGGGCAGAGAGCATCACAAGTTAAAATTAGGTCAGA
The DNA here is from genome assembly GCF_004027225.2 of Strigops habroptila. NCBI lineage: Eukaryota > Metazoa > Chordata > Aves > Psittaciformes > Psittacidae > Strigops > Strigops habroptila. Next base: position 3,328,657 of record NC_046358.1, read on the forward strand.
AATAGCTAAAGGTTGTGATAAGATGATTACATGTGACGCAGCATAAGAAGTACAAGCAAAGTCTGTAGATAGGTAACGCTAATACACTCTTCTGGAGCCACAGCTATGTGAGCAGTACCATACGTCAGTAGTGGCCCAGTGTCCTTTGGTAGCTGCAGCTGTGTAAGACTGGTGCCATCCTCTTTCATTTGGACCATGCAGTCTGTCCTTTTGTCACTGGACCAGTAGAATCAAGTCTGCAGTTATCTCTGAATTCTCTTTGGACTTACAGAAAGCAAATCTGTACAAACGTAGTGGTTATCTACTCACTGCGGTGGTTTCTTCCTTCTTTCTGGTAGTGTTTAAAGTGTGCGTGGTTTTCCAGAGTGTAAATGATCAGGACTCATTGATACTAGAAAGGGTGTCAGGCTCTACTTTGTCACATATCAAGTGAGTTGAGGGAGTGTATATATGTATATGTGTGTATATATATATACACACCTCAACTTACACCACAAGAAAGCTCTGGGGCCCCCAATACAAGAGGGACCTGCACCTGCTTGGCCAAGTCCAGACGAGGCCAGAAAGATGCTGCGAGGGCTGGAGCAGCTCTGCTCTGGAGCCAGGCTGAGAGAGCTGGGCTGGGTCAGCCTGGAGAAGAGAAGGCTCCTGAAGGGGAGACCTTAGAGTAGCTCCCAGTGCCTAAAGGGGCTCCAGGAAACCTGGAGAGGGGCTTTGGACAAGGGCCTGTAGGGACAGGACAAGGGGAATGGCTTTAACCTGCCAGAGGGGAGACTGAGATGAGCTCTTAGGCAGAAGTTGTTCCCTGTGAGGGTGCTGAGGCGCTGGCACAGGGTGCCCAGAAGCAGCTGTGGCTGCCCCATCCCTGGCAGTGTTCAAGGCCAGGTTGGACACAGGGGCTTGGAGCAACCTGCTCTAGTGGAAGGTGTCCCTGCCCGTGGCAGGGGGTGGAACTGGATGAGCTTTAAGGTCCCTTCCAACACAAACCAGTCTGGGATTCTAGGATTCTATCACATATATGCATTTGTGTGTGTATGTGTGTATGCATGTGCAAACACACAGGTGGGGTTCTGTTAAGATTGTGTTATGGACAGTTGAGGCACCAGAGCAATGAGGGTACAGCAGCTCAGGCTTACATGTAAGAGAGTTGCCCGAGTACGTAATAGGACTGCACCTGGTCCAAGCTGCATCCTTCATTATCACAGCTTCTCTGAAGACAGTTTCAGTATTAACACCCAGGTAATAATGTACATTGAAAGCTGAGAGATGCCACTTCTGGAAGAGTGTTCTATCACATATTTTTCATCTTTCAGAGCCACAGACTAATAAAATCCCAAATAGATACTTCAATGGGTAGGTTTTTTCTTTATTATTTTGTCATAGATCTCGTATATTCTGTTAGTTTTTCAGCTGCTGATATGGATGGTAATTGTTTAGGTATGCTGCAGAGATGGATGTTAGAATGTGATTGTAGATGATCTGTGCCTTCCTCAAAGGCCACAATAAAATGTCAGAGCTGTTTATTATTGGGTCAGTGATAAGGAAAAAAACTTAAAGGGATTTAGGAACATGTTTGTGGTGGAAGCTGCCTCCTTCACTTTATCGGTATGGACACTGGAGAAAAAGGGGTGTATGTGAGGAAACTTCTAGTAAACAGTCATTGCTCAGAAGAGAAGATGTGTCTATTTCTGCAGCTTTTTTGTGGTTCTCTGAGAGGCTTAAGACTTTACTATTCCTTTCCATGTTATTCACTTGACTTCCATCTGTTCTCACAGAGAAGAGCTGGAAAAGAGGTCAGATAGCAACAGTGAAATCTTAAATGACAATAGAAGGAGGCAGAAATCTGCATTACAGATTTTACTCTTTCTGCTGTCAACCAGTCGAATATTTATGCATGTTCCGAAGAATCTGTATTTTAGCATGTTTTTTCTGAAGTGCAACACTCAGTTGATTTTCAGGAGGTCCTTCTGTGGTTCATGTGGCAATGTGTATCAGCAGAAGCTCTTACCCTTGTGGGCACTGCTTTTATGGCAAGTGGAGATAGACTTTTACCTGTTGTTACGGGGTGATGCTGTGTTAAAGAATGACAGATTCACAGAGGAGAGCTTAACAGAATTGCAGAACATTTTTGTATATCTGGCAACTTTGAACCTGTGCAGTCGTCGTCTTTAGTTCATGTTTTGCACTGAAACAGGACTCTGCGGTGATATCATGAAGATAAAGAAAAGTATTTATTGTTTTGGGGTACTCTGTGGCCTCAGTAGTCATATTTCCTTTTCTCCTTATAAATCTCTCTCTCCTTCACACCCTTCTGTTGTTTAACTCTTCTCTTTTCCTCCTTCCATTCTCATCTCAGTATTTCCCATTTCTTCTTTTCACCATTCCTGGATCTTCTCCATGTCAGTGTCTCTACATCTTCCCTTGACTTCCTACTCCAGCAATGCTGCTTATTCATTCTAGATTTTCTAGATCTTGCTGGGCTACTCTGTTGGGTGACTTACATCATGATCTTCTCAAGTCACACTTCCTGAAGCCGGTTGTTTCCAGGATCCCATTTGTCTCTCATTTCAAAATGTTCTGATTTTTAACACTATATCATAACATTTACATACTTCTCCTTTCTCTCATTTTGCTGTGAATCGAGTGAGCTGTATTCTGCATTAGCTGAAGTTTGTAAGATTGCATATGCTGCCTGAATCAGACCCAATACACAGGGAGTGAATGAATATTACTCATTACAGTAACCTGAAATACAGAAGCTGTAGATTTCCATTTACTAGTCTAACATACACCCAGTAAATTATCATTCCATTTCTGTCCATGCAGATGCTAGGGCAATGTTTGCACATGTTGCTGAGGAGAAGTAGGAACCCAGAGAGAACATCAGAGCTAGTGCTGTCCTTCACCAGCCAAACCACTTCTCTGTGTGTGTTTCCAATACCTACAAAGTGTAGCAGAACTGCAGAGAAACTGCACGTTTCTCACATATTTCATCTGTTTATAGTCTGTTTGTGGGAGAAGGAGCACAGCCTGCTGATCGTGTCTGTAGTAAACTGCTGGTAGAGGTAGAGTTTGGCCAGGTGTTGAGTCAAACCCTGTATCTCACCTTGCTTTCTGGAGGGAGAAAGTTTGCTGCCTCACAAACAGAAACAAAGCCATTAAGAACCTTCCTAAGTGACCCATTAGTTTTGTTAGTTGAGCTGGGCTCTGTCTAGCAAAGATGGGAAAGGGATTGTATATACACCAAACAGCTGAGAGTGTGGTTGCTATTAGCTTTTTTTCCTCTTGTTGCTGCAGTTAGGAAGGGCCACATGTTATTATTGTGCTTTCTCCTGGGGCTTTGTGGTTTGTTTCTGGTGAATTTAAACCAAACCCATCCGAGTTAACATTCTAAAAAGTATCATTACCATTCTGTGGTCGCTGCTCCTGTGATTACTTGTGTCTTGGCAGTAGAAAAATGCTCAGGATGGCAAAGTGGACAGTGGTGGAGCAGCAGAATAAAGCAAAGAAAGTAAAGATGGGAAGCACTGATGGATTGTTGTGGCTGTGAAGGTTTTCCTCCAAAAATGGTAGTGGGCCACATATTTGCTCCTTTAAAGGTTAAGTATCGTTGTAACTCCTGTTACGACAAATACAATCTGCAGCAAAACTAAAAGTACAACGTTGTGCCTGATGGCACAAAAGGGAAGCTGCATTTCAAATGTAATTTGTGTACTGGTAAGTACACAACCGAATTAGTCAGTTCTTGAGCGTTTGATCCAAAGGAAGTAACTCAGAGCTGTTGCTGACTCCTAATGCTTATGAGCATCCCTGCACACACAAATTACCTCCTTTTCCCTCAAGTTTTTCTGCCTCTTACGTCTCCTTTCCTGTTTTACGAAGGTCTGAGTTGCACAGATCCTCAGAAATCTGTGTTTGGGGAATTAATGAGCCCTTTAAGCATCCATCTGGGATATTCTGTGTGATACGTGTAGTGCATTGGGGGAGACACTTGGGAAGGCAGAGACAGAAAGACGGTTTCTATTCTTTTCTGCCATGCAGGTGCCTTCCTGCCATTAGACCCATAGATCTTCTTAACAGACCTGTGAGTAGTCTACTGGAATGTAGCCATTCTGGTCTTCATCTTTCATTCTGCCTCAAGTTTAAAGGGTGAGAAAGTTTCTGACAGGCTGTTATAGAATCCCAGACTGGTTTGGGTTGGAAGGGACATTAGCAATCATCCAGTTCCAACCCCCTGCCACAGGCAGGGACACCTCACACTAGAGCAGGTTGCTCCAAGCCCCTGTGTCCATCCTGGCCTTGAACACTGCCAGGGATGGGGCAGCCACTGTTACCTTAGTTAATTTACTTAGTTCATAAGCTTAGGAGACTATTTCAAATCAGTATCTAATACGAACACTCAGGGCAGCTGTCTTCCTGTTTGGATGCTGATTCTGGAAGTTTATATTAGACACTGTTGCTAGATCCTTTTCTTCACTAAGGAAATTCTCCTTTCAGTCTTACTGTAATCTACTGAAATATTTTGCTTTTGCTTTGTGAGGAAAAATGCACCAAGTCATCTTCTCCAATTCACTGAGAGGATAAGTGTTTTGGAAGAAACTTCTATAAAAAAGTGTGTTAAAACCAAGAAAAAGGCATTTGACAACCCTGCTTAATCTTAAAGTTTCTGTGAAACAAAAGAAAGATGTAAAGGTACAAATCCAGCTTTGCAGGTGTGTGGGATGCACAGTTCTTTCACTGCTACAAGGGGTGTACTGCCTCCTGTCACTACATGATTAGAAATGTGAGATTTACCTCATCTGTACATACAAGGCATGCTGCATGACGATATGGTGCTTCCTAGGTTGTGGTGGTTGGTTGTGTAACACAAGGAGTGTGAGTCGAAAGTGATCCAAGGTTTCATAGATAGATAGAGGGATAGATGGGTGAGAGAGAGAGGTTTTTTGCTTTTAAAGGCTAGGAAGAAGCTGCTCTTGCTGCCAGGACAATTAATTTTCCAGTCTCAATATCTCTCTTTGAAACAATTGAGAAGTGCACAAGAAACAAGATGAAGTTATGTGGTGTGTCTGCTAAAACAGAAGTGGCACATGCTCGTAATTTGCTAGGACTCTGAGAGCCATGAAGGAATCTGTTGTTGCTTCGCTTTCCCAAGTTTGGCTACATAATTAAAAGATCTTCAGAGAGGAAATTCAAAGCTAAATCAGAGAAAGCCATTGGCAATGTTTGTCTAATAACAGCCGGTCTGAGCTGTCAGTTTTGAAGGACAAAATTCAGTGAGCTGTCAGCAGTCCTGTTGGAAGCTTATAGTGAGAGATCAGTTGTGTTGAACCTGCATGGCGTTTTCTTGTTCTTCTACAAAGTCGATCCCCCACCTTGAAGAATTTAGATGTGTTTTAAAAATATGATCATTCTATTGTGTTAAACTATGTTTAAATAAAACAAGGATGCCAGAGAAGGACTCTTCATCAGGGACTGTAGTGATAGGACAAGGGGTGATGGGTTTAGACTGGAACAGGGGAAGTTCAGGTAGATATAAGGAAGAAGTTCTTTACTGTGAGGGTGCTGAGGCGCTGGCACAGGTTGCCCAGAGAAGTGGTAAATGCTCCATCCCTGGCAGTGTTCAGGGCCAGGTTGGACAGAGCCTTGGGTGACATGGTCTAGTGGAAGGTGTCCCTGCTCATGGCAGGGGGTTGGAACTGGATGATCTTGAGGTCCTTTCCAACCCAAACCATTCTATGATTCTGCGATTCTATAAAAGCAACTTTGATGCAGAGGTAGGTTCTAAGCAGGGTAAGTCACTGTACAGAAAGCTGATTAAACCCAGAAAAAAGGGTTGATTCTGGGTTGGACAATGGAAAGGCTGTCTTGAGGATAAGCACCAATATATCAAGTCCACAGTTCAGCTGTTGTGTTAACTGCTGAGCCGAAGGAACAGGAGGTGATTGTTGTTATGGAGAGGCTGGAGAGCTTGACAGCCTCTAAAAACCATCTGTTTAAATCCAGAGAAACATAAATCCAATACAGTTCTCTGGTGCACATTCAAGCAGGAAGAGCTTGTCTGTTGGGATAAGCATGAATAGTTTTTCAAGGTCCACTTGTAACTCAAGGAAGTTTTCCTTTCATTCTGTTTATTGAGCTGTGCTGTGAAAGTTTTTATCCTTAGATAACATTTCCTGTTATCTAAGGAGTATTAGAGTATTCTGTGCTCTATATCTCTCTACTATTTGAATTTGCTGTATAAAAACCACAGGAGACGGTTATACTCATTCTTACCCAATGACACATGGAAGACATTTAATGATTTAATAGTTTTCTCAAACAGAAGTCATGTGTTTATTGTGCACGTATATGTTGAAAATATCCTCCCTTTGTAAAGAACAGTTCTCAGACATGATCCATGTTTTAGGAAAAGGTACTGTTCCTGGTTTCTAGGTTAGCATTGCAGTCAGAAATCTACCCTCCTTTTGGCAGTCACACAGGATGAATGGATGTGTAAATGTTTCTGTGATAGCACTGGTGTGGGGGGTTGGCCCTGGGTGGATGCCATGTACCCCTCCCAAAGCCACTCAATCACTGTCCTCCTCAGCTGGACAGGAGTTGATGAAAGGCTTATGGGTCTAGATAAGGACAGGGAGAGATCACTCAGCAGTTGCCATCACAGGTAACAGACTCAGCTTGGGGAAATCAGTGTAATTTATTACCAAGCTTATCAGGGTAGGGTAAGGAGAAATAAAACCAAATCTTAAAACACCTTCCCCCCACTCTTCCCTTCTTCCCGAGCTTAACTTTACTCCCTATGTCCTCTACATGGGTGTGTTTCCCTACTCAGTGGCACAGGCGGATGAGGAGTGGGAGTTGTGGTCAGTTCATCACACGTTGTCCCTGCCACTCCTTCCTCCTCAGGGGAGGGCTCCTCACACTCTTCCCCTGCTCCCATGTGGGATCCCTGCCATGGGAGACAGTTCTCCATGAACTGCTCCAGTGTGAGCCCTTCCCACAGGCTGCAATTCTTTGTGAACTCTTCCAGCGTGGGTCCCTTCCATGGGGTGCATCCTTCAGGAACAGACTGCTCCAGCCTAATTCCTGCCAGCAAACCTGCTCCAGCACAGGCTCCTCTCTCCACAGAGCCACAGGTCCTGCCAGGAGCCTGCTCCAGCATGGGCTGCCCATGGGGTCACAGCCTCCTTTGGGCATCCCCTTGCTCCAGCGTGGAGTCCTCCATGGGCTGCAGGGGGAGATCTGCTCCACCTTGAACCTGCAGGGGCTGCAGGGGGACAGCCCGTCTGTGCTACAGCCTGCAGGGGAATCTCTGCTCTGGTGCCTGGAGCGCCTCCTCCCCGTCTTCTTCACTGACCTTGGTGCCTGCAGAGCTGTTTCTCTCACATACTCTCATTCCTCTCTCTGGCTGCAGTTGTGCACTTTGAGAGGTTTTTTTCTCTCTTCTTAAACATGTTATCCCAGAGGTGCTACCACCATTGCTGATGGGCTCAGCCTTGGCAGCAGCAAGTCTCCTTGGCTGGCATTGGCTCCATCAGACACAGGGGAAGCTTCTAGCAGCTTCTCACTGCAGCCGCCCTTGTAGCCTCCCCACTACCAAAACCTTGCCACACAAACCTGATGAAACTGTCTAGTGTGAACTGTCAGTTTTGATGTCATTGTGAAAACAAGCCACTAAGGTAAAACCAGCTGAGGTAAAACTCAGCTGTGAGTATACTGTGGTCCATACTACTGTTTTAGTCATAGAGTAGTTCCAAGTAGGGAAGACTGTAAAGATGTAGCAGCTATTATTAGCAAGACTGCCTCTGAAAAGGTGTTTATTTTAGTCTTGCATGACTCATCCCTATTCTTACATAAAAGACAAGACAAAGTGCAGTTCACTGACTTTGGCCACTAATCAAAATCCTCAGAGCCTGGGCTTTTGCTTTGTCTGTCTTTTTCATCTGTGTCTAGCTGCAAGACAATGGCAAAGAAAATAAGGAACCACAGTTTATTGTTTCTGTGACTAAGTGTTATCTAGGAAGCTTTTAACTAACACAGCTTCCACAGTTCTGAAACTAGATAATGCTCAGAGAGGTTTTTGTCCATTGCTTCTCTTTACTGGCTGTCATGGTACTGTGTTAAATCATAGCTTTTGGCCACATTAGATTTCCTGCATCCTTCCACATGGGCTCCACTTATGTCAAACAAAATTCTTCATCTCTTCTTGATAAATTCTGTGATAAGCCTGGGGTGAGACAAAAAGAAAAGAAATCAATCCAGTTACACATAGTTAAGTGGGGGTGTTCTTTGTTAACCTGAGGGCCAGTGGTGGGGAGTGCTGGATAGGGAGGCGGCTGGGAGATGCTTCAGCTACAAGCAGATAGTACTCTAAAAGGGAGGGGATGCCCATGGAGCATTGTAAACAGGTACTTTCATTTCTTCATTTTCAAAAGCATGAAGAGGGAAAAAAGTGAAAGTAGCACAATTGCTGCAAGCCAAAATGATCATAACTCTTCCAGTGGAAACAAGAAGCAAACACAGGAGCGAGGAAGGTAATTGATAAGCCCTCGAGGCCCAGGTGGTAATTATGATTTCCCGAAGGAAAGATTTAATAGGACTTTGCTGATGTTTCAGTTGGAGCTGTGATGAATGCAGTGCTCAAGACTTCAAACAAAAGGGAAAATTATACAACTACCTTTCCTGCTTAGAAGGCAAAGCAAGAAGTAAAAATGTAAAACGCCTGGCTTTCCCCATACTGGTTTAAACAGTGAAAGATTGCTTCATCTTTCCCAGCTGGAGGAAAGTACCCTTCATTTTTTATCACAAGCTGCAGTCCATCCTTCCTTTCTATTTTGGGCTTTTAAAAATTTTCCATTTCACCCTCTTGTTTGGGAATGTATCATCCTGGCTGAAGACAACAGGCTCTGTCCTACTTACCAGTTATGCCTCGTTAGCTGGTTAGTGGCTTAACTCCTCAATGTTATGAGAAACTTTGCCTCATGAGTAGATAGAGTTTGATCCTAATTCTTATCTCACCCATTTCCTTGGTTATTTAGTAGATGTTATGGAAGTGAATAGGATAAAGATGGTGGAAAATGTTTTGTAACTGCAGTATTCCTGCTTGATAAGGAGGATCTAGAATTTGTAATCACAGAACTCCAGAATGGTTTGGGTTGGAAAGAACCTTAAGATCACCCAGTTCCAACCCCCTGCCATGCGCAGGGATGCCTCACGCTAGACCAGGTTGCTCCAAACCGCATCCAACCTGGCCTTGAACACTGCCAGGGATGGAGCATTTACCACTTCTTTGGACAACCTGTTCCGGTGCCTCAGCACCCTTGCAGTAAAGAACTTCTTCCTTATATCTAGCCTGAACTTCCCCTGTTTTAGATTAAACCCATCACCCCTTGTCCTATCTCTATAGTCCCTGATGAAGGGTCTCTCTCTCCAGCATCCACTGCAGCACAGAGAACTGAGCCAACCTCAGTGGTAGTAGTCTTCAATGGCACCAGAATAAGGCTTTGATTAGAAATACTCTTAGAGGTCAGAATTCAGGCAGACTATTTGGGTTTGTTGTCAAACAAGAATGTATTTTCTATGCATAACTAGAGTCATATAATCAAAATAGGGTAAAGTTTTAGTTGATTGATTTGTAACTAATAACATTACAATTATACTGTCAGGATGGAAAAGTTTAATTTATAAATAAGCAGAAAAAGTGACCCTACTCTCAGGCCTCCTTCAGGTTCTGAAAGGGAGAAGTTCCAATTGCTTAGCAGCTAACCCCAAGGTCCTACGTATTTCAGAGCTATTATCAGTCTAATCTTCGTGCAGATAACTAATGACACAGTTCTGATCTTGGCTTGTTTCTAAAGTTTCAACATATTTGCTTTATTTTATGTGCAACAAGGACAAGTGCTTATCTCTGTGCTAAGGTAAGTGGTCTGATTTTAGGGGAAGGAACCTTATCTAGTGGAAGATGACAATGCCCATTTGGCCTAGGTGATCTCTAAAGGGCCCTTCCAACCCAAACCATTCTATGATGCTGTGATTCTCTGATAAGTATTATTCATTTTGGAGCAATGTTGGAAACAGAAGGTAAGTTGAGAATCTGATGCTTTGAGGAGGCTGTGTTATGGTTTTTAGGTCTTTGATCTATAACAAAGTGACCGAATGTCTGTATTTAGAGTTCTTGCATCCACACAACTTCCTACGTATGGAAGGTCTGTCTATTCCGTAGACAGAGAACAATTTTCCAGTGAGCTTTTGCTATTTTCTTACATATCCTCAATTTCTGAGTAATACTCTGTGATACACTCACTTCTTTTCTCTTTGAAAGTAAAGCCAGCCAGGAAAGTATTTATTCAGGGTCCTTCTCTTACGACCACCGTAGCTCAGCTCATCAGGACATCTCAGCAGTCTTTTTCTCCTCACAGTGACTTCTTAATCTGAGTCATCTTTAAGAATGACTGGAAGTCCCTGACCTTTAGAGCAGGGGGTTTGTTGTTGCAGTAAAGAATTACTCTATAATCCAAGTGTGACTTCTTAGAACTTATTTGCTAATGCTGACATGGGAAAGTGGCTGGTACCGTCATTCCACTGAGCAAAACCAGTGAGCACTCTAAATAATAAGCCATGTAAGAAGCAAATAAATTCACATCTTTAGTCTTTCACACAGAAATTTATCACTTAGCAAGGACATATGTCTGAAACACTGTAACAGTCTAAAGAACACTGAGAAAACAGAAAAATACTAAGCTAAGATGAAGTAGATACCATGTAGGTAAAATGACATTGTAATGGCCCATCTGTATTAGAGTTTCTTCTAGCACTCACTGCTTATATACCAGAAAGCAGCTTGGTATGCATTTGCTAGCTAAATTAAAGCCTGGTCTGAGATGGCTCATTCCAGCTTTACAATCTTACTTAAAGCCTCTTTTAACTGCAAAGTGCAGATTGCACGGGGGGGGGAGGTAATTTTACCCTATTCATGACTAGCAAATGCATGTTTAATGGTATCTTTGACTTCAGTTCTGAAAATGTGAGTGTATTGGGATAGAGTGAGAGCTGATTTTGGTGGCTTTCTCTTTTTCTGAGCAGTTTGAGACACGAGGAGTAGTGAAGAGTCAGGTTTTAGACTCTTTATAGGAACTATAAATATTTGTCTCAAAAGTCAAGCGAAAAAATCAGGTCGCAAACTGACAGGGTTAAAAACTGTTGCAAAATCAGAACTCTCAGCAAGTAAGAGAGAAAATCTTTCCAGTCACATAATCACATTTATCTGTATCTTTCAGCTGCTGAGAGATAACTATGGAATGCCTTAGCTCTGAGAATACTGGAGTCGTATTGATTTTCATTCAGTTTTGAAAACTAGACTTAGCACCTTCATCAGCAATCTCCATATGTCACCCCTGACCCTTGTCCCTGTATATGTAATGTTACCAGTATTGGGTGCACGTATTAACACTGTGCATGGCCTGTGGTGGAAGGAGCCTTGAGCTGGCAGTGAATGTACCAGCTCCGGAAGGAGAAGTGACAGAAAGGTGTTGATGCGGTGCTGATTTAGCCGGAGGGCAGCACCATGCTGGTGTCACTGCATTCCTTCCAGGATTCAAGCTCCTGGCTCTGCATGGTGTCACACTGCATCCTTGAGGTATGCCAGATTGCTCCGTGCTAGCTCAGGTGCTTCTCATGCACCTTGGGAATTGTTCCCTCTCTGTGTCCTACACATGTCCTCAGAATAAATTGTGATGAGGTAAAGGACGAAGTGGCCTTCAGTGTCTGAAGAGGAAAAGGAGAGGAATAGGGACATGCAGTGTGGATAGAATGGTGCATGGGAATGATGTACAGAAGCATTACCTCATTAAACGGGGATGGCAGGGGTTCCCAAAGAGACAGCAATCAAGCCCATAGGGATAGCACAGGAACTCAGAAAACCCTAAGTATTTGCCCTGACTGTGACATACAAACCCAGTGGATTTTCCAACTTAGTTTTTCCAGATTGGGATAAAATCAATTTCTGAATTAAATAATGAGAGTCTGTCTCTCCTTCTGAGCAAGAATACTGAGAAAGAGCTGCCATGTAAACAGGAGCAAAATTGCTTTAAAGCTTTCTGTCGAGACTATGTTAAAACTGGAGTCAAGATATTGTTGAGAAGGCTGAATTATTTTCCCAGACCATTGTCCTTTTGTATTCTTTTTATTGTGCCTATTGTACCCAAATTGGAGCAAGTAAAGGCTGTATCAGATTATAGCCGCTCTTTCCTACTGAGAAAACATTAAGGACAAATGAATGGCATATTTTATCTGCTTTATTCATTTATTTATTGATCTATTTTTAAATTGCTGCCTCTGACACCAGTTTTCACTGTTCCCATCCCCATTAGCAGAGTTATTTCTAGCAGATCTATACATTGTCAAGTGCACATCTACATTTTTCTCCATTTCTCTGGACAAAATTGTGCTGCTTTGGTAAGAAATACCTTCATTCTGATAAGCATATATATGTGTGTGAAAGAAACTGTATATTATTAACAATTGATCACTGAACTATTTCAGACAGCATGTATTTAGAATGTCTAAAAATATTTCTAAGTTCAGAAGCTCTCAGGGGGTTTGGATCAGGAATTCCTTGCATTCTGCAGGAAGTCACTATGAAGACTGACAAGGATGCACTAATGAAACCCCATGGCAGAAGCCTTTCTGCTTCAGACTGGGGCAATTCCACCCCTGCTGCCTCTGCAGGATTTGGGTTACACATTAGGATGAGTGAGTAGCACACATTAAGGTTACTTTTTATGGCAAGTTTCCTAGAACTGAAGTTTTTACATTAGCATAGTCAGGCTTCAGGATCTAAATCACATCTTTCATGCCTGTCTTCCCGGTAGTCTGAAAAAAAACCCACCTGGAAATCAATAAACAGAGTATTAGGATACACTGAAATTGTCCCTCTACCACTGCCAGTCTGTCAATGTCAGTAACTGGGACAAAAACTGATTTAGGTCAAGGTGTTTGGAGAGATGCTATTGCAATTTGGGCAATGAAGCAAAGAGCTAAGAGGCTGGGAGAAAAAAGGTGGCATGCAAGGAGAATCAATTACCACCTAAAAGTCATCTAAAATTTATACATTAGACTTGTCTACCTCTTTCTCACATTTCTGTCTCCATGTGAGGGTGTCACACGGCAAAGCCATGTGAGCAACATGTCATGAAAGGAATTATTTCTAGCTCTGAAATGAAACCAGTAACTACTGGTGGGATTGTTTGATGCATGTTTGGCAAAACACGATGTTCTTTTGCTCAGATATATCTTTAGCATGTAAAATTCACATATGTTAGTAAATTCAAGTGTCCAAAGTTTTCTGGCATGGAACAACGGACTATCATACAATTAGAATCAGCCTCTAAAGGGGGGCAGCTGCATCCATCAGGTCTCCTGGAAACAGTCCTTGGCCCATGCTGATTCCCAAACCCTTCAGTTGGTCTGGCAGCAGGGCCCTTGCAGGTGCTGGCCAAGCAGGATTTAGTAGCCCAGCAGGGAGTTCAGTGCTCAGGAAGGTGGCCGGGTGTCAGTGCATAACTTGCCATCTGTATTGCTGTCAGGAGCGAGCAGCTCACTGGCCCTTCACTCATGATGATTATTTAGGATTAAGCTTTGGCATATCAAGTGTTCCAAGGAGTCATCCCAACACCCTGGGTAGTTGTATCTCCTTTGCAGTGGGGTGCAGGTCGTGAGGTACTTCAGGAATTTGAGCTCTTAAGTCTCACTGAAGCCATCCTGAAGTCTCACTTTCAAGGGTAGAATACAAGTCACTAAGGCACAGCTTTTGATAGTTACAATTTTATGGGAAATACTGGCTCATCCCGCAGTGCCTCTATGTTTTAAACCTTTGCATAAGAACTTGGTTGACATTTAAATTGCATTCTACAACACTTAGATATGAAGTAATTTAATTTAAGTTATAAGGGATTTGCATGATATTTGATGTTTAAATCCAGGCTTCTCGTCCTTACTTTTGGAAGCACCTCACATTTATGCCCTTCAGTGTAGAGCAGCATCATACACTGAGGTGTGCGTGAAGATACGTGGTGGCGAGGTGCTGGCACAGGGTGCCCAGAGAAGCCGTGGCTGCCCCATCCCTGGCAGTGTTCAAGGCCAGGTTGGACACAGGGGCTTGGAGCAACCTGCTCTAGTGGAAGGTGTCCCTGCTCATGGCAGGGGCTTGGAACTGGATGAGCTTTCAGGTCTCTTCCAACCCAAACCAGTTTGGGATTCTGTGATCGGGATGATTATAGATCATTTCTATCTACCTATGATCATTTCTGTTCTTCCTTTGCTGTAAGGTCCTTTTCTTAGCTTTTCTTGCTTGCTTGGGACTTAATTCACATTCCAAAATACGTAACATAGACTCAAGCTGGGGGCTTGCTGTCTGTGTGTGTTTGGGTTTGTTATTTGGGATTCTTTTTAATTTAATGCACAGCAAATCAAAGTGCAGGATAACAAATCTGCAGAATTACTGTTGTTACCAATGAGGCTGCTGTTTTCTAATTGAAAACCCTGTTCCGTTATCTTCACTTGGGCTTCATTTGTCTCCCTGAGTGTCTGTGTTCAGTTTGTGACATGTTTCTTTGGATAATATGCTTCTGATGAGTCGCTACATTTTTACATGGCCATGTAGCTCTTCAGTGTGTTCCTAAAATGTCAGTGCGTAACAGCACTGATTCATCCAGTACACTGCACAGCTGACTTCTGTTTGGGAAGCAGGCAATTTTGTTGCTAACTTTAGGTGTAAAAGAAAGGGGAGGAAAGGTTTGGGTTCCTTTTGGCCACTACAAGGAAAGAAGTGCTTCCAAAGAAGCATTCCGGCTTGTCTTGATACAGGATTTGACTGCGGAGCAAATGTTCCCAAAGGAAAGGCTGCATCCCCTCATTGCCACTGCAGGCACCCACAGGCTTGGAGCAATGCATAAGGGAAAGCATTGCTCAGCTGGTTTTGCCTTTTGCTGCAAGGATATTGCCTCAGGACTGTGTTCTGTGTAGGCTACGTGGAGCTGCTTGAAAGGCCAGAAAACTGCCTCGTGCTCCGTGAGTCATCAGATCATACGAAAATAGGGTTTTATTTCAAACTATTTACAAATAAAATCAAACTTAATGAAAGGTTTGTTGCTGATTCTTATTCACTATGACAAAACGCTCTGAGGAATCTGCTGTTACACATCTATGTGCTGGGTCACTAAGCAAAGGAAATCCTTCCTTTTTGCACTTATACTCTCAATTGAGATGGTAAAAAGTCATTCTGTGTGGACAGTAAGGAAATGAGAACGTTGTTACTTCCAGGTGGTAACAAAAGGATTTACTATGAATTAATGAAGTTGCTGTTATAAACAAGTTTGTTTTCTTTAAAGAGAACTGCAAAAGTTGTCTTTTGTTGCTTTGGAGTTGATGTTGTGTAACACCATGTATTTGTGGCTAATGTCAGTTTTACATGATAACTACAGATATACATATCCATACACATATATATGTATGTATATATACAGATACACACACAGATATACTCTTCTACAGAGTAGGATGAGTAGGAGTTTTGTTTTGTCTTTGCAATGCGTCTGGTGAATTTTGACACTCCTCAGCAAAAGTAGATACCAGAGGACTGTCCATTATTGGTTTGCACAACGTGTTGTGCTCCTCATCAAATCTGGTAGAGAGTTTCACCTCCATCTGTTGGGCCTTAGATGGTTTGTCAGGTACATTGCAGTGGATTAGTTATTTTCCCTTTTCAAGGCTGTTAAACCAAAGCGCAGGCTTAAAGGTCACAAGATGTCAGCATCCCTTTCTGCAACCAAGCTGCTACAATTGGAGTGGATTCTTTTTTTCTACCTTAGTAATTCCAATCTGTTCTTTGCTTGTAGGTAGTTTAAAATGTATTTATAATTTAGTTTGGTTATTTTAAACTAAACAATTGCATGTTTGTAATTATGGTGTGCTATGACCCTATGATGCTGGATGTGCTTAAGCATTCCTTAGGGCTTCAGTCTTCTTTCACTCTTGTTCTCAGGCATAGCCATGGCAAAATGGTTGTCAGGCATAAACTGGTGACCGGTTCTTTAGTCAGTAGTGCTATATGAGCATAAAGCTGATTGAATCAGGACTTTGCTGGATCCAAGGATGCCTTTCAGTAGCACAGGTCAGCTGCACGGCTCCGCTGGGTGAACAGCAGTCAGATGGTCCCATGCTCTTAGGACAGCACATGGTGCAAACTTGGGCTGCCCACAGGCTCCATGGGTCTGGTGGGGGACAAATTTGAACAGCTGCCCGCAGAGTGTGTAAGGTACTAATAGGTGTTAAAACACAGAACCACACTCCTTCCCAACAGTAACCACTGCAGACACACACCAAGTAAAATGCACTTTACAACGAGGCCCAGTCTGTGTGGTTAAAAAATGAAGCTGTTCCTGTTTCTCTTTCTGGAAGCACATCTTTATGCTCTTCTGTAGAAATAGTGAGTGGATTGCATACTGAATAAGGACTATTGGCTTACACTGGATTTACCTATTTAAAGCTCTCTTATGTAGCTCTTATTTCCTTACTTCCTTACAGCGTGTATATCTGAACAAAGTAATTGCCTACAAGTCTCGCTCTAAAGACATAAATGTTTTATTGTGTTTTCTTTTAGCTTTGTATAGCACATGCCAACACATACATCCCAACCTAACTATTCTGTGAGGTTTAACAACACGATACATGGCCTCCAAAAAAATCTTATGAGCGATTCCAGGTTTAAGGCAGCGCAGTTAAAACTAACATGACTTTCAGGAAGAGTTCTCTCTGTGTGCTGCAAGGCTTTCCTATATAAAGAGAAATACATGAGCAATACTTTTTTTTTATTGTTTCTAGTGCAGAGGCATTTTCTGGAAAGTGACTCTCTGTGGGAGGAGGAAATATAGATTATCTGTGCTTGATGACAACACATTCTGTCAATATATCTGTGTAATCTCTGTAAAAGCTTTAACTGAAAAGCATGGAAATGTACAGAACCAGTCAGTTGATCTCGCATCTGTAATGTTTCATTTTAAATTGTGTTGCTTGGTTCGTGTGTGCTTACCTAATGAAAAAGACTATTGGGCTGCAGAATTAGTACTCCTCAAGAGATCTATATTTTGATCCATATCTTAGAATTCTCTGCCTAATGGCCTTTAATGTAGGTATGCACAGTTTTAAAAATAGCAGGGCTCAGCCTGCTCTCTTCTACCTACTGTAAATACTTATAAGGTGGTTCATTCAGAATTCAAATAAAGATCTATTGTCTTCTCAGTGCTTGCATAATACCACTGTACTCCTGATCTGAAAAAAAAAAAAAAAAGAGGATTTATTTTTAGGATTGAACATAGCCTCATGTTTTTATAAAGTGTTAAACTGGGAATTGTTTCATTGGGGTCTAAAGCATTTAATCGCTTCAAAGGTCAGTGTGGCAGATGAGCACTACTCCAGGGTGCAATTGCACAAGCACTTGCAGCAGGAATGCTTCAGCTTCCTTTGCTCTTCATGCCTGTCCCCACATACAGGTGAAGCTGCAGGAATAGGCCTGGCTTAGCAATGCAGTTTGTCCAAAAAGCATCCTGTTCTTTGGGCTTCCCTGCAAGGAGCCGCTCAGAAGAGCTGAGGGATGCAACAGCAATGCGTGGTAGTACCAAAAGGGTGCTTGTCCACAACTTGTCCACCCACTGTGCTGCCCATCACTGGCCCAGCAGTCAGATCACAACGATAATCTGTGGAACCATTCAGTGTTAATCATTTCACTTAAATGATCCAGATTAAAATGGTCCTCCTGGGGTTTCATTCCCCTCCAGAGTCAGCTTCTCAGAAGGGCCCCACAACCATTAGTGTCTCTGCTGAGTGATTGCTAAACTGGTATGGGGAGGAGCGGTCAGCAGGGGAGAGCAGAGGAACAAGAGCCTGTTAAACTTGCTTTTGCACTGCAGAACCACTGCTTGAACGCGCAGCTTGGGTTGCATTTCTTTTCTCTACGTGAGCAAACCAGTTTGCTGAGACCTCAGAGCAAACCCCAGCAGAGGTGGGTGACTGGATACGTCAGAGATCTGAGGAGAAAGCAGCTTTGGTTACAGTGGTTGAGCAGTTTTAGCTTTTCATGCATGCTTTCATCTGTGAAGGGCACATATGCAAGAGATGTTCCATTAGTATATGAGTGACCTCTAGTTTGCTATTTTTGGTACCTTATTTTTGGTGCTGGCTCTGTACCATAATTTATAGGCTATAATAGCATCTGAGAACAAATTAAATGCAAGAGGCATGTTCATGAAATGAATGTTAAGATACTCCCTGTTGCACTTCAAACTTCATTTTAATTTTACTGAATTTTAAATTAGAACATATATTTTTAAAGCTTTGGAATTTGGTAAAGAAAAAAGAAATCTTTCCTGAGTTTATTTTAAGGAAAGAAACAGCAAACATGACAGAAAGTGGATGAGCTATTGGGTCCTAATGGACCTCAGATACACGAAGTAAGTCCATGCTGAGAAGGTAAAAGGTGTAGCAAATAAATACAGTGCCAACAAAACTAAGGCAAGAGGTGAGGTGAATGCCAAATCCAACCTCTGTGATTAAATTAGGCCACCCTTCTCCTAAGGATCACTGTGAACCAGCCAGGTGACATAGTTGGCTCTGGCATACTCCTGAGTTACCAGGGCAGGGAGAGGGAAGAGGAGGGAGATTTGGTAGAGAAAGGAGATGAAATGTTAAACTTTGCCCAGACTCTCTTCCTACCTATGGACCAAACTGTGCCCAGTCTCCATGGTTGGAGCACTAGAGCTTGTCCCCAGGTTCTTCTGTCTGATGGCTGCGCTGTTTGTGCCGAAATGGAGAACTGAGACCTGCCCAGACAACCACTGCACATCTTTATGTCATCTTTGACATCCCCAGACCATTAAATATCCAGTGAATACAAGTCACATTCTTTAAAACAGGTTAAACTATCAAGTGGAAGTCCCCATCAAGTGGAAGTCCCCGTTGTCTTGTATCAATAGATACCAGTTTGGTGTAATAGCATTGTGAAGATTCCTCAGAAATGGAAACCTTTTCAGGTGTGTGTATGAGAGAGGAAAACAGATGTACACAATTCACTTGAGTTTTTTCCCCAAGAGAAGTTGGGAGGTGACAAACTGCCACCTCTTGCACCTGAAAGCCGTTGGACAGATTCATCCTAAGTGTCATTTAATTGATTGCAGTACACTGCAGTTCAATCAACTGCAATAAAGTTAATTGAACCTCTGCTAAGAAATGGGACTTCAACCAAATGAGTCAAAATAGTAACAGGTCCTGATTAATGAAGACAATTATTTCTAATAGGAATGGGCCTAAGTAATTGAGTGATGCTTAAATGTGCTGTTTAAGGTGGTCCTATGAGGACAGGAGTACTGTTAATTTCAACAGCTTACAGATTAGATGCAAATAGGCAAAATGCAAAACTTTAGAGTAAAATGCTGGTTTAACGTGGTTCCACCTTTTAAGCCATGCCATGGGTAAGAGATAAACAGCAACCTTCAACTCTGCTGCTTTTCTTATAGTGTATGCTTTCAACTTTGACCACAAGCTTGACCACTGTGCTCTGTACGGAAGCAACGCTGTTGTTTGTGCTTCTTGGCAATGTTTTTAATGGGACAAAATAAGATGTTCTTGAGAAAACATTTTGATATCTTATTCCGTTATGTTTTCTAGTAAGGCTGGATTGTTATTGGAAACCCTAAGTAAAATAAGCTGGGGATAAGCAAAGTTCCAGTAAAATACTGTGTTTTCTCATGCTGTGTTTGTGAGCATATATATGTAGATGGTCACTTAAGCAAAAATCACGGCTCTTGCGGAAGAGGGTCAGGGCTCTTGCAGTTGTTATACCAACACTAGGATCAAAAGTTTTGTTAATGAACTTAAACTCCCAAACATTTTCCACTGGTTGTGTGTAAGTAACTCTTTCAGGTACTCAGAAATGTCTCTGCTCCAGGTCAAGGGCTCTGAGGAAGGGGGTAACACCAGCATTCCCCACTTAAGTCCAGTAGGTTATTAGAAGAAAGTACATTTTGTGTTTCTCTTGAGAGGTCAGACGTGGGTGCAGTGTAGGTTAGGTGAAATACAGGTGGACATACGACCATCTTTGTAAACTAGTTTGAAGTTAGACACATTAAAAGAAAGCAAAAACCAAAACCAAACGCTCCTGGCTTTGAAGGGGTGGACTACTGGTGTGCTCCATTTGGGTCTTAGGCTCTTTGTCGTAATAGGTTATTAAAATGCTTGTTCAGCCAACACAGGACGTTACTCCCATCTGATACATTTGTAGTATGCATGGGGAGTAGCATGAAACCAGCTATTGAGGCTTCTGGCAGTTTGGCACAGGAATAAAGGATTAATACAAACTAGTCACAGCTAGGATGGAAATTAGAGGAAAAGAACGTTCTTTCCAGAGGTTCTGGGCCTAACAGGAATAACAGGGACAAGAAATCTAAGAAGTTCCAAGATGGAGCTTAGCTAAATGTTAAGAAACAAATTATGTGATGCAGTTGCCATGACAACAAAGGAGTCTGGAGTTTATGAGCTGAGATGCCTCTTCATTCCAGTGCTTCTATCAGAAATAGATGTTCCTAAGCACAGCTCAAGATGTGCAGTACTGGTGCTACTCAGAGGGATGAAGAGATGCAGGCTAAAGCCTTCCGTAGCAGCGGGGCTCAGCTATCTCTAGGCAAAGACAAGGTTCTTGCCGCAGTTCAGAAGACGACAGCTTTGTCCCTGCTGAATCTCCTGCAGGAAGAGCCTGGTGACTGCTGGAGCGGCCCTGCAGATCCTGGGCTTCACCAGAGAGACTGTGCTTCAGCCTGTCCTACTGCCCGTGCTGGGAGCAAGCCCCAGGTAGTTCACAATCCCTTGTCATGGGAGCTGCTGGAGAAAAGGCACAATGTTCCCCCCGTGTGGAAATAGGGGGAAGTGTGGTGGCAGGATGAAATAGAAAACCTCAAGACATGGTATCTCCACAGGGTCTTTTCCTTTAAATATCTTTTAGCTTGTTTGTTTACCCCAATATTTGAGCTTGTGCAAAGAAATTTGTGCTATGGCAATGCTACTAATGATTTTGATCCTTCTCCTGTAATTCATATGTGCATCTTCTTCTGAAAGGCTTCCTTATGATAGGACAAGGGGTGATGGGTTCAAACTGAAACAGGGGAAGTTCAGGTTAGATATAAAGAAGAAGTTCTTTACTGTGAGGGTGCTGAGGCACTGGAACAGATTGCCCAAAGAAGTGGTAAATGCTCCATCCCTGGCGGTGTTCAAGGTCAGGGTGGACAGAGGCTTGGGCAACATGGTCTAGTGTGAGGTGCCCCTGCCCATGGCAGGGGGTTGGAACTGGACGATCTTAAGCTGCTTTCCAACCCAAACCATTCTGTGATTCTTCTTTTGAAGAAACCCCATAGAACTGCAGAGTTGTTGAGGTGGAGGTCACCTCTGGTCATCATCTAGTCCAGTTTCTTGCCTACTGGCTCCATCTTCTTTACAGCCTCCTGTGCATAAGGGCCACTAATCCAGGCAAATCTATGAGGAAGCGGATTGCTATTACAAATTTACTAATGCAAGATTCCAGATGGAGTTTCCTCATGCTGGTATCCCTGGTTCTGTGTTTTGGGGGAGGTTTAATAGCACCTTTTAAGTCAACAGTGCATAAAGTCTTTGAAGTATCTTTTAGACTCATTACATGAAATGGGCATTGGTCAAATACTAATCACAATCAGAGATGTTTGTGTTGGAGACCAGAATGTAAAGTAACTTCTTATTTATATTAGTAGGCTTTCAGGAGTTTCCAGAGACTGTTCAAGGCCTATCTCAGGACTTGTTCAAGTAGATGAATAGTTGAGGCCCAGTGGACTGAAGCCATCTCCTTTTGTCTTTTTGTTTAAACTTCTGTGGCATGATGTGAATAATGGAGCTTACAGATAGAAATTCATGAATTAATTTCCATTATGGGACTCTTTTATATATTACATTACTTTCTATTTTAGTCTAAGACACAGATCAAACTCATGGGCCAGCTTTTTGAGACAATGGATCTTGAAATTGTTTGTGGTTAAATGCATTTCATAAGCACATAAAATCTCGTATTAATCCAAAACATCTTTTGGATTTGGACCTTTTTGACTTGCCTCCTCATTAGGATTTCCAAACTCTATCAGCAAATGTATTATTCATTCAGTCCTTTCCTGTAATACTCAGGGGGAAGTATGCTGCCAACAGAATTTGATCAAATTTGCTTTGCACAGAAACCTTTCCAGGTGGACTGTCCACCTTCATGCTGCTCATGAGCCTGTTGATGCTGAATTACAACAGAAGGCAAGCACTGGTAAAAGCATTCAGCATCTAGAGTGAATTTAGGGGGGTTAACTTAAATCAAACAATAGATTTTAGACACTGAATATACTTGTAAAGTGCAAATTTTGGACCTGAACTAAGTTTGTGCTATAGACAGCTCCAGCTCATCACAAAGAGTTCAGGCCAACACAACCTCAGACACCACGACCAGTTGCTGGTGTTCAGTGAGTGACAGAATGTTGCAGCTGACCCCTGGGTTAGCAGCACCGATACGACAAGTGAACAAATAACTTTCCAGGGACTGTTTAGGTCACTGTGTCTCACATTTTAGCCTACAGAATGAGAACACTTCACAGATGGGATATTCCTGCTGCTTTGTGACATCCTGAGACAGTGTTATGTGCACATCTGTGTAGTTATTGAAATGCAAAAGTATAATCTGAGCCCACAAAATTACTCGTGTGCTATTTATTGTGCTGGTACAAATTGTAATTGGGTTAATGTGTGTTCTTTACAAAAATGGGGGATTTTTAAGGAGCATGTAGGCATGGGTTGTACGTGTGTGTAGCAGGTTTGGGGTTTGTTGTTCTTTCAAGTACTTCAATGGACAGAAAGAGCTTCTGGGAAGCCGGTTGTGACAGAACATGCGTTCACAACTGCAAGGTGAATTTGTTCACCATTGCACCCATCGTCTTTGTGAGCAGAATGATTGAGTTTTGTCTACTTAATTTCTATTGAAAATGGTTGACTACTTTTTCCACTAAGAGAATGTTTGGATAATGGAAGGATTAGGATGATGCATTGAAGAAATTAAGATTTTTTTATTATTATTATTAATAGAACAAACTCTGCAAAGGTCTCTTTCTCTGGTAGTGTTTTTTCTTTTGCACCTTCCTACGGCAAGGCTGCTCTGGTGAATATGTTCCAGCTCATGCATCTGCTGTCCTACCATTTGCAGGTTTGATTGTATTATTTTTATTTTATTTTATTTTACTTTATTTTACTTTATTTTCTCTACCCCAGCATCTCGGGGACACTCATGAACACACCCTTTTCCCAAAAAAAATCCATATTTTTCAATAATAGCATTTGTTTTTTCCTCCCCTAAATCTGCCCATGTAAGTGAACTAAATCCATGTATTTACACAGTGAAGAGTCTGTTTGCAATCAGATGTTGCCTGGTGGGGAATGTGGCAAAAGAATGAGGACCCATCCAATTGTAGCTTCTCTGGGGAATAAATGAGCACTGTAAAGAATAATACACTCCTTCATTTACTTTAAGATCTGGAAATACATTTATTTGGGGGGTGGAAGGGTAAGTTTAATCTTCAGGGAACAAATTTCAAGGTAATTCTACCTCTAACCTTGCTCCTGCAGTAAATACCAGCTGCCCTGTAGGCAGCATAGTGATCATTTAGTGGTGTGCCAATGTAGTTATGCACGAAACAACCAGTTTATGGTTTTCAATGCCCCTCAGCAGCATCTGTGTGGCTGCACTGCCTCGCATATTGCTGTAGTCCTCTTTCTCCTGCAGCATATGGAAGCTCTTTGTGGCCTCTGATATCACCTAAAATGTCTTTGTAAAAATAGACCAGGAGAGAAGATACCTGATTCTGCTCCTTTGTGCTCACAGCAATCACCTCATGTTAAATACTGCTTCTGCCTTCCTCCCCTGCTTCTGGCTTCAGGCCTTCTCTTGTGGTACCCTTCCCAGCCAGAGTACCTCTCTCGAAATCACCCATCAGATGATTTTGCTGCCTTCCATTCATACTCACTATAAACAATTGCTGCCATACCCTGTCCTTCTATAAACTTATTCCATTTCATGAGCTGTTGTCCTTCTCATCCCTCTGTGCTTGTCTCTGGGTTGCCTGAACAGGAGCATCTTTTTCTGGGTAAAGTTCAGAAGAAATTTATTGATGTCATGAGTGTTCATGCATCTTCTGTGTGGAGAAAAAATACGATTGATATTTTGCTCTTGGAGACCACATCATTATTTATTCTTGAGTAAAGTTTCATTATTTCTATTGGGGTTCGTGGGGCTTAGATGTTGTGATGTACAAATGCTCAGTAAGATGAAGTCAGAGCTGTGGACCTGGATATTAAAGACAGTGCAGTTTATGACTGTCAGTTTGTCACTGGTTTAGTCCATGCTTTTTAATCATCTCTTGAGAGAGTGGCCATGTTGGGAGAGAGAACTCTTCATTGGTGATGTTCAAAGCTCTTTATGCAAGAGGAACATCATTTTTGACCACAGTCTTTGGTTTGGAGCTTTAAGCAGGTGTGAGTCCTGGCTGTGAAGCACACTGAATGCAAGCCCCAAAGCTCTTTCAGTTCTCCAAGAGGGTGTTGGAGGGAGCAGCAATGTGTCTGCTGTGGTCGCAGTGGTGGGGGTGGAAAGGAGACACAGCACACTGCTTTTTGTCTTGGAGAACTGACTATTTCACACTCTAGTGTATTGCATTGCTGTAGGAAGCTGTGAAATGACAACTACGTCAATAACTGATTCCACCAGCTAGGAGAAAGGAACGAAACCTCTTAACTCTGCGGAGGTGATAGCAAGTATTGTTTGCTGTCATGGAGGAATATTTAGTGTCTTGAATGTATCCAGAAGTGTCTGGAGTGAGCAGCTGTGTGTACCTCCACTTATGGCTGCAAACAGGTTCATCCATATCTCCTCCAAATACTGCCCAATTATGGAGTCAACCAGGTTGGAAAAGACCTTTAAGATCATCAAGTCCAACCATTACCTCAGGACTGCCAAGACCCTCTAACCCATGTTGCTAAGGGCCTCATTTACACAGTTTGTGAACACTCCCAGGGACGGTGACTCCAGCACTGCCCTGGGCAGCCTGTCCCAATGCCCGAGCACCCTTTGGGGAAGGAATTGTTCCTCAGCTCCATCTAAACCTCCCCTGGTGCAGCTTGAGGCCGTTTCCTCTTGTCCCATCCCTTGTTCCTTGGGAGCAGAGACCAGCCCCCTCCTGGCTCCAGCCTCCTGTCAGGCAGTTGTAGAGAGCAATAAGGTCCCCCCTGAGCCTTCTCTTCTCCAGACTGAACCCCCCCAGGTCCCTCAGCCGTTCCCCATCACACTTGTGCTCCAGGCCCTGCACCAGCTCCGGGGCCCTTCTCTGGCCCCGCTCCAGCCCCTCAGTGTCTCTCTTGCAGTGAGGGGCCCAGAACTGATGCACAAGTGTTGCTCTGCCTTTCTCTGTGCCAGCTGCCGTTAAGTGTAAGCTGACCAGCAGTGGTGTGATCGTGTGGGGTGAAGGCTGGGGAGCAACTGCCTCTTGCCTGTGGCCATTGCTCTGTGCAGGGTCACTCGATCATTTCCACTGAGTGGTTCACTCAGGGTTATGTTACATGAAGTACATGAAAAATGATGGTATAAGCCTGGTGGCTGGTAATACTTCAAGATATCGACATACAGAGCATTGCACACTACTGGCAAATTATTTTATATGGAAAAATCGTCTGCTATGAATTTCTCTCATTTCTGTCTCCACTTGCTCTTAAGTCATCACTTTTCTGCCTTGTAACATTGTGCTGCTCTAAAAAACCCCGTGTACCTTGATTTTACAAGGTAGAAAAAGTGCTGAGACATAGAGCTGAAAAAATCTTGATCTTCGCAAAAGTCATCTTCCTTTTAAACACTTCGAGAACATTTCATGCCTACCCAAAGAGAAAGTTCAGCATGAGATAGCTCAGCCTTCCAGTTTAGGCTAATTTTTAAAGTCCTTGAGTCTATAAGATTGTATTATTTCATGAATTATTTCTCAGTAACTTCCATCCCAGAGTTTTAACCAAATGATACTAAAGCGTGAATTTCAAGAATATAAAGTCCTGAGGCTTTTCCTGAGGGTTGGGAATGGATAGAGGAGAGTTATTGAAAGTGTTGGCTGTCCCAGGGGACAGTTTTCCTTGCGTTTGCCTTATTAGCTGACCAGTTGCCATTTGTGTCGCATGGAACCAGCCACAGCACGTACCTACTTCTATTATCTATTTTCCATTATGAAGGACATGGGAAAGAAAGTTCTGTGCAGGGAAGTTGGGGGAAGAGTCAAAGGAAAAGAAGAATGTAAGGTTTTGCAGTGAAAGGTTACAGAAAATATGCTGAAAGATTGGGTTGAAGAAGAGAGAGACACAGATTTGTGCCTGCAAACCGACTTTGGTGGTTTGGCTGTTTGTCAAACATCCTTCAAGCAAGAAGATTTTTTAATGTTTCAAAGAATGTGATTCACATTTAATACCAAGTACAATACCTCCAATGCAATTACATGGATATCTGGTTTTCCGCTTAGAAAAGTTCACTGTGTCCAGCCTGTTTGCAAAGCCTGGATGAGGTGCAGTAACCATTCCCCACTGCCAAAGCTTGAAGTGGAAGCAGAGAGAGAGTCTCACCACATTATTCACGCCTGCTAAAGTTTTGCTGAATAATAGCGAACTAAAAGTATCAAAGCAACCTGCTGGAACTCTGGTGACTTACTGTTTATACTGACCCTTTCTGGAGTCATTTGGATTAGATATAAAATATTGAAGGAAGGTTAAAAGAACTAGAGACTCTGCCACTGAAATCCCATCTCCTTGTAAGCTATTGACAATTCCAATGTTGTGGCTTTTTAATCATGCTACAGGTTTACTCTCTGAGGTGCTGAAGTGCAGATGAGGTCCTGCACTGCTGATTTCCCGATTCTTTTGATATCAAATATTCCTGTAAACTCGAGCTTAAATAATCTTCAGCTCTCCCATCAATATTTTTATCTTTACAATAGAAATCTTTAGGGCTCCACCTTTTGTAACTGTGTCTTTTAAACAAAGCTGCTAGAAACAGTCATTTACAGGTTCTGTTTCTGAGGCAGCTCTAAAAAACGTGTCATATATATTTGCTCTTGCTCTAAATGTTAAATATCACTGCACATAGGGATGTGAACAGATGGCGTGCTGCAGAAGCTGTTTGTCATTGTACACGTTTATCACTTTACGCTAGTGTACATGGGTTTGATTAATACCAACTTCTGATTTATTTGGAGGTGCCTATTTTTGACAGCAGTAGGGATTGTATTGTAATCCACACTGGCTTCCAGTGGCTTAAAATTGAGATCCAGTAAAGGCAGAGTAGATGCCTCCTGTAGTTCTTAATTACATGAACTTTTCTGCTGTGGAATAGAATTACCTGGTTTAGGTTTTGATACTGGAAGGAATTGGGAAGTAAATGGATAACTCCAATTGCTAAAATGTTTTAGACAGATAAAATTTAGACGCCATTGGTCCAGCTAAATGAATAGATTTTGGGATTAAATATCAGATGCCAAGAAGGTGTAAAATAAAACAGAACAGCAAGAGGCTTGTTCAGATCAATATTCTTTTATATCCTCCCCCTACAGAATGGGAGAACTTCATATTTGCCTGCTCAACAGGTCTGGATGTTCAGCATGTGTTACACCTACCTCACTGTGCATGAAACTCAAAAAGCATCTCAGGCTTGTAGCCATAGCACACAGACCATACTTTGAGACTTCTGACCTCAGCATTGTGTTTAAATCTGGTTTACCAAGATGTTCTTTCAGCATAATGCATTTTGTCTCAGCTAAAGCCTGAAAAAAGACAAGGTTTTCGTTTGGTACAATGGATGGAAAAATGATTTTGAGTTGAAATCGTTCTGCTGCTGCTTGTTCTGCTGAATGGCAATAATATTTAATGAGAGAATTTGCTCTAAACTGTAAATTCTTCAGAGTGTGAGATGCCCAGCCTGTCAGAACAAATAGAAGAGGCTAAAAACACTTTATTTTGAAAATGACTGTTCATTTTGGAAGGCACTGAGCAATCTCAGTGAAATATAACTGAGTCAGTTGAATTTTGGAGAGAGATCAACTTCCCAGCATGGATTCTGGCAGCATCTTTTCTTCACTCACTCTATTCCTCAATATCTTTTATGCTCAAATAGCACATGCAGCACTTATATGCAGCTGTCATTCAGATTTCAGATAGCTTTCAGTGACTTCTTCTAGATTGAATGAATAAATCAATTACTTTTATCCATGCTTGTACACAGGTTTTATGCTTGTGCTTTCTTTTATATCAATTAATATTATGGAAAGACGTATACAGCCAAAAATGATGATGCAGCACTAGGAATTACCCAGAGAATATGTATTTTTAAGTTGAATGTTGCAGTGCCGTTTAAAGTTTAATTGGCATGACCACAATAGCTGGTCAGGGCTTCATCCACTTAACTCATCTTTAGCCACGAAGACTGGTTTGCACTGCTATGGCCCTGCTGCCTTTGCTTCCAGGTCATTAGATCCTTCCAGAAGCTTCCAGAAGCTGGGAAATGAGGAGAGTGCATATAATAAAAGAATATCTCTTAAACATGAGTTTACTTCAGAAGTGAAAAATCTTTGTTCCTGGATGATCTGAATAGTAAAAGTTTCATAATATCTCATTGGTTATGTTAGAGAGCATAAAATGCATTTAAGTGTTTGTGGATAATAGAATCATGAATTACTCTCATGTAAGAAAATATTTTTAGTGTATGAACGCAGAGTTGTAGCACACTAATTGTTGGGAATAAAATACATAAAGGGAAGGCTTTGCTTGACCTCTTTTCATTAACTTCTTTTAAAACCTGGCAATTATAACAAAATTAGTTGCATATTTCATGAAGATCTAGCTTTGTTTTCCTGTTTTCATGTCAGCTCTGTGCTGTTTCTTAAATACATATTTTTATTAGAAGACAGTAATTAGAAATTCTCTCTCTTCCTGTTCTTTCCACCTTCTGTTTCTCAAAGAACTGATGTTTTCTGCATGTTGATCTAAAAGACTGTTCTCTTGCTTTGCAGGTTAACAATGAGAATGTGGTGAAAGTTGGCCACAGGCAGGTGGTGAACATGATTCGACAAGGGGGCAATCACCTAGTTCTTAAGGTTGTCACAGTAACCAGGAATCTTGATCCAGATGACACAGCTAGAAAGAAAGGTACATTTTCCTCTTTAACTAATGGAGTCTTTTTGGTCTTGCTCCACAGAAAACAGAGTATGGACACGAAATTACTGGTTTATAAATCCTGATTTATGGACTTCACTGTTAAAATTTGAAATACCCTTCCATTTAATTTAGAGTAATTTAATTCTGTTGACTTACGCATTAATATATGACAAAAAGGGTAATATTCCCTTGTCATGCCTGCCATAACATTTCATCTTTATGGATCTTTATACATTCATATGTTTGAAGATCTTGTATTAAAACTCCTTGCAGTAGTGAGAGAGGAAAACCAGAAGGAAGAGATTATCTTTTATGTATTAATTCTGAACTGAATTGCCCTTAAAATCATTGAGAACTACTGATTTTGCAAAACATGTCTTTTAGAAAGGACCTCTGTAAGAATAACAAAAGTAAGAAATAATGTATAGACTGAAGATCTGGTAAAAAACAAGTACATTTTCATGTATTTTTATTAAGAAAGTTTAATGGAGATTATGGGTTAACCTACATCCTAAGGTTGAGCTACTCCCTTAAGAATTTCAATGTGTTTCCCACCCACTCACCCCAAAAAAAAAACAAACCAAAACTTCACCAAAAGACAAAAAGAAAAAGGATTTTGCACTATTTCCTTCACCTTAGATACCCCTGAGTTTATTCAGGTAACAGCTACTGTGGGAAGTCATTAGGCCCTCATAATTATCATTAAACAGAAAAGATTGCTGCTGCTAACTAGTGTTCAGTACAGCAGCAGCACATTTGCGAAGATTCCTCTTCCTCCCACCAGTTTCTGGAATTGTCACTCACAGCCACTTGGCTTTTCAGCACGGGGTGGGCTACAAACTGCCACCCAAGGGCTCCCTCTTTGTCCTGAGTGAAACTTTGTCTACACTGGGAGTGTTCTTGACATCTGCTTGTTTAAATTAAAAGCCCTTTGTGGAAAAAAGGGCTATATGAAAGTAAATCGTGGTCCTGTGTTATTTTTAGTTTGGTGGAATTACTATTCACACATTTTAAACAAACCTTCCACCTCTGCCTTTTGGGATGTGTCACATTGGCCTGCAAGAAAAGTGCTGTTGTATATAATCCGAAGGGATGTCACTTCTATAAAAACAAACCCAGATCTTTAATCTTTCCAGAGCCTTCTACTGGTAATGTGTCATTTGCCAAAAAACTTCCCCTCTTCAGTCTTGTCCCTTTTGGATGCAGTTGGTAGCCTTTCTTGTTACCTGGCAATTGCCCTTGTACCTTGGGAATTGTGTGGAAGGATTTTCCTGCTGTCACTCTCCTTTATGGGGAATCCAGTGGCAGATACCAGATCCCATTTAACAATCCAGTGCTTTGTGCAGTTTCCCTCACAGATTTGCTGTCATTTCTCTTGTTGGGCAAGGGCAGACCTCAGACTGGAGTTAATATGTGCAGTACTTACACAGCTTCAGATCTGAACCTGAGCTATAGTTTTGCTTTCTTGTGACATGCTGTCATTCAGGGCTCTGTGAGAAGGTGTTGGAGCTTAACAAGGAAAAGGTGATGCTGACATAGTGGAGAAGGGTGATACAGGAGGAACATTTTCTCCTTCTTTCCTCCATCACTCTCACTCTCAAACTGCTTTGCCACCTCTTGTCAAAATAGTGTAGCCTGATGCATACTATTGAACAAAACACTTAGGAATTCTTACTTTTTCATGATGTCCCAGAGGCATTTCTGTTTACTGGAAACCCTACCAACACTGGCATCATATTTTTCTGATGTTAAGCTTGTTTCTGACCATCAGAAACATTTGGTATCAGGATACTAAAACACATGCTGGATTTTAGTTTCTGTGCTAGCTGATTGCCTTGGCATTTCTTCTTTATTCTGAGGATCGCCTGTTTTCCCTAGTCTCACCGTAACTATTAAGATAAATTTCAATCTTCTTGCATCTATTTCTCAGCTTTAACAGTTTCTTCAAAGACGAAATGAATCTGGCAGAGATTGCCTGGTCTCCAGGAGATTTTTTAGCTATGTGTATTTCTTAGGAGGGGCACCACTGCTGGGAGGCACTTTCTCTAGAAAGTCTTTATTCCTACTGGAAAATAGAAGTGCACAGTTATTTAGCTTTAAACGTTTCTATGTATCCTGTTACATAAAAGCTTGCTGATGTGTCAAACAACCTACGCTAAAGTAGGAACAGTATAGAAATTCAGTACATGAAAAGCATCTCAGGGTTTTTTCCTCTGTGTGTATGTATTTATTATTACCTTATTTAATGTAGCATATTCTTTTAAATGGATATAAGCTTGTGTATGTGAATATAATGCTTTTGAGATGTGGATTTACTTACACTGTATATCCTTCTGTTTAATGCAAAGCCCCACCACCTCCTAAGCGAGCTCCAACCACTGCACTGACCTTGCGGTCTAAGTCAATGACCTCAGAGCTTGAAGAGCTTGGTAAGAAAGTGTTTTTTCACAAGCATGCTGGCATAATAGAAATGTAAATAAATATCAAATAGATATATGTATATATGTTAAATTGCCTAAAAGGAACTGCACTGTGTACAGTATATAGAGCAGAAAAGGTTTTAAGAATGCTGCATCTTTGGAGAGTTCAACTTATGCATGATCGCATGAAGAGTTTTTGTTTAAACTTGTGCCTTTCCTGCTACGCAAGAGAATGTTGGTACATTTTATGCATCATCAAAGTTTGACACATCAACTAAAGAGTAATGCCGTGTCATATTTTGTTAGCTTTGCTTTCTACATTTTCAGTTCATCTAATATTGTTTTATTTTAAATTCCTGTGGCCTCTCATTAGTGGATAAAGGTAAGCTGCCAGAAGCTGTTGTTAAAAAGCTGACAGTGTTAAAGCAGCTTCAACTTCAACTTGTTTTCATTAGACTCTGCTCT
Source organism: Strigops habroptila (assembly GCF_004027225.2). Classification (NCBI taxonomy): domain Eukaryota; kingdom Metazoa; phylum Chordata; class Aves; order Psittaciformes; family Psittacidae; genus Strigops; species Strigops habroptila. Next base: position 3,360,867 of record NC_046358.1, read on the forward strand.
GAAAAAGTGCATATTATGATATCACTTTGACTTCTGTGCATGACATAAACGTAATTCTTCTCACTATTGGTAATAAAAAAGTATTGAGCATTCAGTCTTTTATTTGCTAAGGTTAAGAAATGTGATTGTAGGTTCCTTTGCTTGATCATCCACATTCTAGATATGCATAATCCTTTGGGAATTTTGATTTGTTTTCTAGAAATGAGGAAGGTAATAGTGCTTTTCTGTTAGGTCATTAAAAAGTAGAATTTCTGCAGCTAGGCTAATAAATATGTTGTTAATGGACCCTATATACAAAGAGGAAAGCCCAGTGCATATTTTTATATGGCTATGGCACTAAACCAGTGTGTTTAGCAAGTGATAATTGAGTAGAAAAACAAAGCATGTCCCTCATGGCAGAGTAATAAGAGTCTCTCATATGATAAAACCATCATTCCATGTAACCCTACATTGATTGAAATCCTTACATTTTATAATCATTTGTTTTTTTCTGGCATGGACTCATCTCAAGGCTAACTGTAAGGAATCAAAGCCTTGTGGCCACTTTTTCCCCTCTTGGAAGTCAATGTTTTCTGGGGCAGATGGACCCCATCCATCCTTTAGTGAGTCAAGTCACGTAGCTTCAGGGGAACTTCTTACCAAGAAAGGGGTGCTGAAGTGGTTACTGTCTTCTCGATGGTATAACAACCAAATGAAGACCAAAATGGAACACTCTGATTATTTAGCTCCAACAGATCTCAGGAAATTTGGGGTTTCTGTGCCAGGAAGTTTAGGAACTTGACCAGAGCTTTCAAGTGTTTGTGAATGCTCCATAATTTTTCTTCCAGGATTAAAATGTAAACTATTATTTCTGGAGCCACGTTTTGGGTCTGGGTGTTTTGATTTGTTTTCCTTTCATGGAGTGCTAAGAGGTTGTAAAACTTTGCTGGCTTATCAGCAACTTTTCCCAAGGGGACAGAAGTACTTGGGCACTGATTTTCCCCCTTCATTATCCCTTTCTGCAAATCACTTTGGATATTCTTCCATTTCTCTTACTTTTCAATCTCACATAGTAGATACTGTTCTTAAGGCAGAGAGAGGAAGCACTCTCTTCTAGGGGAAAATAGCTTATTGATTGTAACATCACCTCTGCAGTGAAGACCATCATATTTTAGCTTTCTCACCCCCTGTTCAGGTTATAGTACTTGATCTGCTGTTCTCATCGGCTGGCAGAAAGCACTGCAGCTCTTGTGGCTAGCAACCATGGAACGTACTTGAATCTTTAAGCACATTTCCCATCTATATCTTTATCCAGATGGGGTAAATATTAGTGGCAAGACTTTACTATTCTGAGGAATAATCCTGAACCATGTTCCACAAGTGTATGCCCCCTGGTAAAGCTGTAGTGATACTAGAGCATGGCAGAAATTTGTCTTCTTCCTAAATAAGCCTGTAAATACCAGTTGTGTGATACTCTGAACATTTGCCACTCTAGCAAACAATATGACTACTGTTATAAATAACATCTGTGGTCTACCTATTTTAATATTGGTCCTGTAAAAGGGCTGTTAGCAGAAGGAACAAGAATTCTGAAGTTGTACAACAATCGACCAAGCTTCCAAAGAGAAAATGTTCTCACTATCATCAGTTAAAAGTTGTCTTCTGACATAAAACACAGATTGTATGTGTGTATTTATATATAATTTATATATCTTTATTTGTATCTGTGTATATATTGGACATCTGTATGAGCTATGAGAACACCCACATTTTTATATCCATTAAACTATCTAATGAACAAGCATTTGTTTCATAACATATATGTGCAGCCTAAATAAGAAGCATGTAGAGATGAACACTGTGGATGTTCTCATCAATATTTATGTGTAATCCTTTCTCTGAACCAAAGCAGCTCATGGTCTCAATAATGTCTCGTGGCAAAGAATTCCACAGGCTAATTATGTGCTGTGTACAAATGTATTTCCTTTTTATTGGTTTTAAATGTGATGCCTTTAGTTTTAGTGAATGTCCCCTGTTATGTAGTAGAAGAAACAGATAAAGAGAAATTCCCCATTTGTTTTCCCTCAGAGTATTTTTTTTTTTAGCTAAGCTAAACAGCATCTTTGTCTAAATAGATAGATAGATAGATCTTGCGTTCTTTATGGTCACTTCCTTTGCCTGGTGCTGAACTCTACTTACGGTTTTATTGACATGTTTTTAGCTACTCTGTGCTCCATAACACTGAGCAAACCATCTCAAGTGTCCTCTTTCAAATGAGTTAATCCAAAATGTGGCAGATAACATGTGCTCCTGATTCCTTTCCACTTCAGTCTGCGGAGATTTGGAAGTGCCCTGTTCACATAGATAGGAAGCCCTGGTATCAATAAGTTTCCCCACTTACTGTTTTTAATAAACCACGTAGGAAAAAAATATGTACATGTGTCCCTAATATCTGCAGGGGAGCAATTTCTTATAGTTAAGGTATAATCGCTGATAAACTGTGCTTTTGCCAAGCTGTTTATCTGCTGTGGTTTGATAGATACATGCATAGCAGAAGCTAGCAGGGAGAGACTGACTTCTTAGATGGACGAAAAATGTTTATGCTCAAAATGACAGACAAGGATTTAGCGTATAAAAATTACCTTCAGAATTGATTCACAGTTCATTCCCTTTCTATTTCCAAGCTTCAGTACGGAAGAAGAAGGGTAAGGGGAAGCATTTTGTCTCTTGTTTAACCTGTTTCTCACCTTTCCATAGTGAAGGATAATAACATAATGTAAATGTTGGCATATGGTCCAGTTTATTTTATGGTGTCAAATGTACATTAATTATTCTATATGTTTTTTAGTTATATAGTTAATAAATTGCAAACACACTAAGAACTCAAACAGAAGACTACATTTGAAAATAGTCCCCACATTTCTTACTTTTGTCTCCTTTCCTTCATCTTGCCTTTTTTGCCTTCTTTGTATCCAACTCTTTTCCAAACCCTTCCATATCATCACCTCACAGTTACTGTGCTACCTGGCAGCCTCAGAGTATCCGTGGCCAGTAACATATCCTCAGTGTAGTCTTACGTTAGTGATTTCACTTGTCTCTTTAATGGCCAAATGTTACTCCCATAACCACACTGTCTCTGTCTCAGGAAGTAGGGATCTTGCACACAACACTTGTATTTTTTGACCTGGAGAAATGCTGCTCTGCACTATTTTAAGTTTTCAGTATAACATCTTCCACGCTGTCCCGTATGCATGAAGTGCCCTCCCTGAACTGATTCATAAGGCCACATCCTTCTCCTTGAAATCTCTCCTAAAGACCCACTTCCCCTATGATCCCTATTAAGCAATCATCTAAGTAATGATGGCTAGGCAGAGGGGCAGGTAGAAATAGTGGTGCTACTTGAATAGCTTTTCCAAATGTAAATGTATATACATGTATACAAAGTTTGTTTGTGTTGAGCTGTATTTTTCCATACTCCTGTATGTCATTTTGCTCTCCTAGATTGTAAGCTCTCCTGAGCAGGGACTGTGTCATTTCCACGTTTTCATGGCATCCAGCCCAAGGAAAGGTCTAAAACTTCCCTGAGCCCCTGGGTGATAGCTGGTAAAACAGTCTGCGTCCTGCTCTTCAGCAAAGTTCAGTGTCATGGAAAGGGAAGCTCAGCTGTAGGCAGTGTCTTCTCTCAACAGGGAAGCTTTTGCTTTGTAACACTAAATGGGACAAAATTGGGATTTATTTTTTTTTTCCACTCTTTATCTTTCTGTTCTTTCCTGACCTCCTTTCAGGTCACTAACAAAGGTTCCAGCTAGTGATATTTGCCGTTCTCCATTCAGAGAATCTGACAGAATAAATCCCATTGCTACTGGTATTTTTCTGAAAAGCGTATTTTGGCAGCATGTAAAAAATCTTTACATTGTTACTGGAGAGTCTTCCTTCAATGGAAAATTCAGTTTTCTGGGTCACAGATGAGGGAGGCATTAAGATAAAAATAATGGCTTTTGTGCTTCTGTTTGACTGATCTTGTCGGTTGTCTTTTGAGAGGGGTCGTGGTTCCTTGGGAGGATAGGAGGAGGGAAAGACATAGGCTGTGGTTTCTATGTTCAGGATAGAAGATAGGAAGTTTGTGCGTGAAGAGACAGGTAATAACCCCTCTGGCTTCACAGCAGTATGGCATGGGCAGCATTAGCATTTGACTGCAGTCACATAGCAGGAGTTGCTAAAATGTAACCTGTACTTCATCCGTGCCACTGACGTTCTGCTTACAGTGGTTGCCTAACTTGCAGAAACAACACCCAACTTCAAACTGGGTTTGGAGGGATGTCTTCTCAATAGGGAAACTACTTTCTGGATTCTGTGGGATAGTGGGAGGGGGAAGAGGTGTTCTTTTTTCTTTTGTGACTTGTACATTCACAAGAATTGTTGGATGAGTGTTATGGCAACATGTAAACTAACAGTTAGTTGTAGCAGCAATTTTTTGGAGGCAGCACTTAAGATACAATTCCGGGTAATGTGTAGTGAGCCCATTAATACTGAAAAACGACCAAAATATTCATGCAGCAAATTAAAATGAAGATTTGAAAATACTCTAAAAGTAAAACCTTAAAAGAAAAAATTTTAGGTCATCATTTTCCTCATCACTACAGAAAATATTAGAGTTTCAAAATTAGTATTTTAAAATAATAAATTTAACTCTGCAGAAAAAAGTTTATGTGGCTCATGAAAAACTTGTTTTTAAAGGAGTTTCCTTCAGGTTTTGTTTCAACTTGTTCATCAATAACTTCTCGTGGATGGAGAATATTAAAATTAGTTGATACTTAAGGAACACATCCATAAACTAAGCTCTGTAAATGTCTAGGTACATGATTTACAAGTTTCATTCTCTTAAGCTTTTTGACTGCCAGGAAATGGGTTTGATTTAGTAAGCAATTCAGGGGCTCCAGTGAAAGCTAAAGTGGACAGTGTTTCATTTTAAAAACCTCATATAAAAATCCTCTAAGACAAAATACAAATTTAAGACTAGAGCAAGATAAATTTTCATAGCGAAATGGGAGTGACAGGATAAATTATTCTTCTGCATTAATAAATATCACTTTGACAGTGTCACACAAGTGTCAGTTGTGAGCTAGGGGTTTGTGCGTAGATTTGATGTGGTAATCAAGATAATCCCTCTATGTGTTGATGCTGATGTGTGGGGTTTGATGTGGGCTCTAGTACCAAATACAAATGTAGGGTTTTCCTCCTGTGAACAGTTTAGATGCTAGCACCACCTCTCAGGTACAGAATAACTGTGCTATCATCCACACAGAATATTGTTACGTGGCATCAAGTCTTTCTATTTGAATAGAAAAATATCAGTTGATGGCATTCAAAAGAAATATTATTAGCTCTGTCTGCAATAAGCATCCACACTTCATCCCATTCCTGTTGTCCATTGTTTCAAAGGTGGCACATTCTAATGGCATCTGAAACAATGAAATTGCAGAGCAAATACATATCAATGAATGCCAAGCAGTGGATTAGCTTACAGTGTTATGTTGTGTTTGAAGAAAGCACTCACAAAGCCGTCTGGGTTCAAAAATCAGGGTTTTATTTCACTGTGGTGAAGTTGATGATGCAGATTTGTCTGCAGGAAACAATGGAAGTACCATCAAAGCAACTTTCACAGCACTCACAACGTCAACTCCTTTGATAGTTTCCAGCATCTGCAGTGCTTCTATGCAGGAAGAAGGTTTTCTGATCTTCACCAGCCACTGTATTTCAGAAGATGAGAGCAAAAGGCATCAGGCTTAATGAAGAATTCTTGAAGGGTATCCGTGTAAGTAATTGATTTGCATTACATATTTGCAATTCTAATGAGATAGCAATGTAGTAATAAGATAAAGGTTGTCATCGGGTTGTCATTTTTTTACCAGCACAAAGCAGTGGCTCTGGGGGGAATTTGTGAAGTGTATGTGTGAAAAAACACGGGCCTCAGCTTTTCTTGATGTAGCAAGGTTACAGGTTTTAGGACTTGTAGTCTCTTGGGGAGTCCACAGCAGCGTAAGAAGGTAAAGGATTAGGACTGTGCCTATGACATATATGCTTTTAGAACACTATAAGAGCAAAGTATTGAAGGTCATCATATTTCAAGGAGCACAATGCTAACATTATGTTTTCCACTGGAAAAAATTTGGCACCTACCTGGCAACGTGCTGATTAGCATCTTTTGGCACAGAATCTTAAATTAAGAAGTAACTCTCAGTACTGAACACTTCAAACCAGGGCTTATGTTGGGTAAGGTGGGCCGCTTTAACTAATAGTTTGCAAACACTGGGAATCCTGAGCAGAGGTCAGTTGAGTCTCTGGGTGGGTACTAGTATTATTTGGAATTTATCAGCTTATTCTTGAGTACGTAGCACCCTTTTTTGATACTTGTTTTTCTTTACTACAGGACAGTAATTGAAAAGGTTTTCAAAACCTTTCAGCATGAGCCAAACAAGACAATGGTATAAAAGAAGTTGGAAAAGGAATTGTAAGTGTTAAAGAAAACATGGGGTTTGTAGCATTTGGAAGCAGAGGAATTAAATACATTGGCATATGTGAGTGTCACTTGCTATACTCAGATATTATCGATTGAATATCTAACCACATAGTGAGCATCACGAGTGCCTGAGGAACAGTAAAACTTGCATGTGTTTTCCAACATGGTACAGTTAGGGCAGTGGAAAACTTTTTTCAACACTTTTAATGTGTTCTCTCTCTTTTTCAGGAGCCAGGGAGATGAAGGACTTATCTCCCTCATCTCAAAACTCCCTTTGCTGCTATTTCTCTTTTTTTTTCCCTTCAAATGTTCACATACCCATGTTAATTAGTTTCTAACATAATTAAAAATAAATGGTTTTAGCTAATTCATCATAGTTTGTTTGGTTTTTCCCCTCGGTGTGGAAGCGTGAGAGTTAAGTGTAAGAACAGAGAAGGCTGCAAGTGTCTTAGCTCCTTCACCTTTCTGTTTGGTTTCTTTTGGTTGCTTGTCTTTCTTTTGTGACTAGGCCAAATTTTCAAATGCTGTCTCTTAAACAGAACATCAAATTGCCACTTAAATTCCACCTGGCTTGCAGGGTAGGAGTGGGTATTGACTATATTCTCTGCTTTGTTTTTGTTCTTAAACAGAAACCACTGTTAGACAATGACCATTCCTCTTTCAAGGTAGGCCGAATTGTAAGGCTTCAGGATTGCAGGTGCATTTTAAATGCCTGTATAATTCTGTCATTAATTGAACATACTGTTAAAGAGCTGGTACTTGAAAATTGTATCTATAGAAAGAATTTGAACTTATCAGTTTTCTGCCTTCCTTAAAATTACTTTTGATGGTGTGATTATCATATGTAAATGTGACTTAAATGTACTAATGTGAAAGTATTTTCAGCCCTAGAAACACAAGACTTTCTTTCCAGAAAGTTTTGATAGTTCTTTATTGTGAATACAGACAAATCCTTTTCATAAATCATGTGATAGTATTTGTAGATATTCAATGTTAAATGATTCATTTTAGTCACTAAACGGTTTTTATGTTTTACTGATTTATTTTACCTAATTTTCCCTTTTTTTTTGATTTTAATGTGCTTTGTAGAGTTTACAGTATCCTAGAGAATATCCAAGTATTTTCACTCCATTTTCATAGATGGAAAGTATTTCAAATGGCTTATGGTTTTGACTGTATTGCAAAGCACTTTTGTTATTTCCTCATATATGATGGTGACTGCTAAAGTAATATTCTCTGCCTATTGTTTGCAGTATGGTAAATGTGTGCTTTTGGCATTGTGATTTAAACACAATCCTGCAAATTGTTCACTTGGGGTGGGGCTGGAAGAAGTTAATTCCAGATTAAAATGTGTTTATGGTGACAGATTTATGAGGATTAGCCTAATTGTGTAAATGAAAACTCAGCTCATTCCATTCCTGTATATTCTTTAACTATATATTTACATGACATAACTGTAGGCTGAACATGTTATTTCTTTCCTCTAAATATGATCATAAACAACAAATTTGGATTTCAGTCTTAACCTTTAATATTCTTACTCTGAAACGGTGCTTTAGCATTAGGTTAGTCTTTAAATGCTGAGCAGTATGTTGAAGGCCTGCTTATGCTTTACCTACTTTTGGTCTTTGATGAATTTTTATACCTCTATTCTTACTTGAATAGCTGTAAAGAAAGACATCAGTTGTCAGTGGGCATAGCTAATAGCTAAAAAATCCATTTTTAATCATCTGCAAATAGGAATCACCTACTTTTCCCCAGAGACACTAGAGATCAATTCATCAAGCACAACTGCTTCTATGACAGGCAACATTATCATATGAACTTCTGTCATCTGAACAAGCTTTCTTTTGAAATCAGTAGGTTCTCATCGTTCTGCTACCACCCCATTAGTACTGGAGTTCATCTGCTGCTTTGAGAGCCTTATTTAGATTCCTGCACACACTGTTTGTCCAAATTGTCCTTCACATAGTTCCCCCCATCCACAAACATTCACCCTGAAGTATTTACCAAGTCACTTCCCAGCTGTTCTTTCACAAACTAAGCAGGGCCAGGTCTTTTGCATAAATATGGGAAGTGACAAAAATCTAAAAGGAATACAATGTAAATAAGTGCATCTGCTTGGTTTAGATGCTTATTTTCTTTCAGACATGCAAACATATAATTATACACATAATCACTCCTGGTCTTCATACTAAAAGCAAGCTGCTTATAGTTAAAAATAAAAGTAATTATAAAATTAATCCATGAGATAAAAGCAACACCACAGCTATGTTTTTATGTAGTCTAAACAAATCTGCACACCTAAAGACTACCCCCTTAGGTTTAGCACTGCTTATGGAACTGACTTGCAGTTTGTTGACAAGGAAATTTAGCAGCTAATGAAAGGAATTAAACTCAACTTGCAAACCCATATTTAGGGAAGGCGATGGAACAAAATATGTGCATATGCAGTACCTGACAGTAAGGGCTATGTGCCTAAAGCTGTTGACACCAAGGAAGAATGAATGTCCTGTGTTCCCATCACTTTTCAAAAGGAAAAAATACATGTGCCAAATATTTGACTGTGGTTGACTGCAGATGCTAGAAAAGGTGGGTGATACTACAGCATATAGGTGCAATTGGCATTGTATGAAGTTTTGCATAACTGATTGTGCATGGTACAGTTTCTGTCTGTATCTATCTTAGGTATTTACAAGGCATCTGTCACCTTGGTGTACCTAAGCAGTTTGAAAAATGCACCCACCCCAGGAGGCATGATGCAGATACAGGCAGAGGCCCAGGTCCAGAGCAGCAGAGGCAGGTCCCAGGAAGCTCCGCAACCGTGTTTCCGCTGTTGTTGAGCTCCTGGCCCACTTGTTGTGGCCAAGGAACATCTCCACCTACCTGTCAGCAGGAAGACGGTACCCCACCCCTCACGTCCAGCTCCACTGGTGGGGAACCTGAAAAGGAAAGATAATGGAAAAGGCAACGATCCAGTAGCAGAGGTGAAACAGAAATGGTGGGATTTCAAAAGGAGGGATTCTTAAAGAGCAGCACATCTCAGGGGAGGGATCAGCTGCCAGTCCAAGTGGCAGGTAAGGCACAACACAGGCATAAATCTCAAATGTTCCTCAGTGAACAAAAGTTAAAGAAATACCTCTGATGTCTCTAAAGTTTGTTTATATCCAAAGCCCTGCTCTGTTCTTGGCCTCTGTCTCAGTCCTCTACCCCTACAGCTGAATCAACTGTTCAGTTCTCTGTGTATCTTAACCCAATTAACTGCTACAATCCTAAGCATGTCTAATAACAAACTTAAAGGACTTTCACTGGTAATGAATGTTGTGGTGCAAAGAGACAGCATAGTATAGCAGTGCTCCAAAATGATGGACATGTTAACGAACCTAAAGGCTGGAATAATCCTGGCTTCTAATCACCATGTTCAGAACAGGATCAGGCGAGCCACAGATCACCCCTGCAAGCACAAAAGATGGAGCAGTTCTCCTGTGGCCACCAGGAGCAATTGCTGATCTAACACATCAGACCAAGCCTTATCAGCCCAGTGCAAACACCTGTACAGGCAGCCAGCTATGGCCTTCCCTGCAGAAACAGGACCTGTCTGACAGGAAAGGAAGATAGCCAGGACTTTGATGAAGGTTCACTAGTTACTATTCCATGGACCGCTTTAATAACAGATCTCATTTTTTCTTAAACACAACAGAATCATCAAGGTAAAACATGTGAGTCCCATGTGACTTTTGGAACTAGGTGCATTAGTACTCACAGTGATCAAACCCTAAAGCTGAAGTGCAGTGGGCCACTATCTTCCAGATGTTTATATTTCCTTTAGCCCCTACGCATGCTCCTTTCTGATTCTTTACTTGGTTATTTAAAGATCAAAATGGGAGTCATGCCCTGGGAAAGCAAGGGAGATGAGGTTAGGAACATGAAGTAAGTCACAATTTGGAGACTGCCAGTTAGTTGGCTAATGTCACTAGGTATAAAGATGTTTATAAAAGACCTAAATGACCTATTTTGCCTGTAAGTTGTATATATCACTGTGAGCAAAATGCTGTGTGTAGGAACGGTGTGTAAGGTGGAAACAACTAGAAAGATCAGAGAATCTGACCTCTTCCCTCTGCTTCACCCCTAAGGAAGTGCTTCTTTGTACACACTGTATTTAAAGCTTGGTTTTAAATGAGAGAGATTTTTTTTAAGCCAGTTGACAACCAAGTAAGATCAACCATGTTGGTATATAGTTCGGTCCATAGCCAATTCTGACTTGACAGTCATTTCTTTTGGAAGTCACCCCTTTGCCAAGGAAATGAGGTAGAGGCAGTCAGCTGAGGTAACTCTTTCAGCCAGCTTTAATCCCTCTTTCGGCAGCTGTTTGAAGCAGTCACCCTCTTCTCTGGCCAATAAGGACAGTTTCTGATCAAACCAAGTTCTCCAGTGCCCCTATTGTAACTGGCACACCTTTTCCACAGCACCAACCTAACCACTAGTGCAATCATCTTGCCAAGATCCAGTAAATTTTAGGGCGACCTTTGGTCATCAAGGAATGGATTTATTGGGCAGAGACTGACACATTCATGAAGGTGGTGACAGCCAGTGACCCTCAGGCAGTTTTCCCAGGAATGCTCTGTAGTGTACAAAAGCTCATGTAAGGCCATGCCTCGGTTTCCCCATGCCCCATGTCAGTGCTTCACAAACCTTCCCGAAACCAGAGTTACTAGAGGTGTTGAACACGTCATTACATATAGTAACAGTTATGAATCTTCCTCTTTTTCATTGCTAGTCAATCCACAAACCTATCCTAAAACCTGTTGAATGTATTCATTATTCATAAGTATTCGCCAATAGTTTCCACAATTAACTTTCTGCTCAGGGGTTTTCACTGTTTTCTTGTGCTCTTTGTCATTTGTGTGATTGGTCACCTATGCCAGATGCTGTTCTTTCAGCTCTGAAAGGCTGAACATACTGATTAGGAGGACAGCAAGTGGTACATTTTCATAGAGAATTGGGAACTTTGCAAAAATTTAGTCTGCTTTTTCACTGAAACTTTTCTTTTGAGCCTCTGGCAAATGTGTAAACATGCACAAATAACAAAAGTGTTATGATGATCCCCCTGAACCTGAACAAATTAAACTCAGTGATACTATTTACAGAAATATTCATTAGTTAATGTGGGGTTTGGAGGGGTCTTTTGTTTTGTTTTGCTTCAGTTTTTGACTGTCAGTTGAGTTTGGTTCTCTTACTTACCAATTGCTAGGTGGGCTGTTTAGAACACTTGTCAGGAAAATGGAGTTTTCAAATACGGGCAATTTTCTGATGACATGTCAAAAGAAATACAAAGACATTTTGTATGACCAGTGGCTCTACCAGAATGAATATATATGATCCTTTATCTTTCTCCAATTCCATAGAATTTAACTGAAATGTGTGTTTGCTATGTGTGGTAAAACTAGGTCCCCTGTTTTTTTGTTCTTTTTCTCATGTGTATTCAGATAGGAAAATGCTGAGAAAGAATTTCATGGTCCTACACTATAGTTGTTAAGAGAGATTTGTTAATGAAGGATTGCAGCTACAGCTGTATTAGGCATAGGGGGAGAAGAATTGCAAAGGAAGAAGCAGTTATTACAGTTAGGTTGATATACAGTTCCTTTCAAATCTCCATGGAGTGGAAGAGCCAATGATTGCATGACAGTTTGTCCCTAAGATTCATTTTCATAAGGAGCTCATGCCTTTTTACAAATACAATCTCATCCTCACTTTCCATAAAACATGCAACTGGACAGTCCAGCCAGACACAGAGAGAATGTGAATACTTTGAATGTGAATACTTTGAAGTAGTGAATATGCTAAATGCACAAATAATACCCATTCTTTTAGCATTTTAAAAAATCATAATTACATTAAGCCACACAGAATCCCTTTTAGAGCAGAATAATATTGGAGGCACTTGGGTGTAGAAATAAGGAATGCCACATGAGGGTAGACAGGGACTGATATATAGGAGGAGGGATCCTTGGGTCTGTCAGAGGGAACTTTCATTTAAAACCATATAAAATAGAAAAATAAAACTAAAAAGTCAAACAAAACCAGACTTTTCAGATTCATAAACATGACAAGAAGCATCATTTTAACATGACCTCAGCAACACCTTCCAGATACAAGCTTACAGCTTCAAATCGAGGTCTGAAGAGCAGCATCTATATAAAGATATTTCGTAGAACAGAAATTACTCCTTAAATAGTAACATTTTTCAAGACTGGGCTGCCAGAGAGTAGTCATGACACCAGGCTGGCACCCAGAGCACTGTAGGGTGAGCAGCACAGCCAGCCACTGCTGTTCAGGTCACAGTCTTCCCAACAGCAGCACTTCTCTCCCATATCCCTTGCCTGAGCGTGAGGAATGCAGGCTCTTTGGGCTACCATTCTGCAACATCTTAGCCAGACCGCCCCAGATTAATTTCTGATGACCAAATTGTCCCCCCAGAAAACCAAAATGAACTCATGTTTTTTTTATCTGAAGCATGGAAAGGGTGAGAGTTACGGCCGCTGACTCTTGTAACCAAGAATGGTGCTGGGCAGATAGTGCTCTACTGTGAGCCAGTGATCGCTGTGGGGGCAGAAAGCTTAGCCATCTCTAGCCTTTGGGAGTGCATTTTGTGCAGGGGAGGATTTAGAGTAAGCATATACACGGTATCCTCCTCACTAATGTCTGTAACGATGCCTCTTTGCACACTAAGCTGCCACAGGGAAGCACTTGCACCCAGATTTCCACCATATGCCCTCAGGCAAGGGAAGAGGTAGCCAGGGGAGGGCAAAAAACTAAGCTTATTTTCAGAAGACAATGAGATCCTGGCGAGCAATGCCCTCAGGTAGCGTTACCTGCTGTTTGGAGAAAAGAACAAGGAAAATCTGGCAGATGTTAGGGAGGGCATTGCTCGCGGGATGCACGCTGTGGACGGCCACCGTGGTGCTGCAGCAGTGATTTGGGAGAGAGCACACTGGGGGTGGGGGTGACGTGAGACGTCGGACAAAAGTGAAGATAGCCAGCAGTGCTTCAGAACAACAAAGGGCTGCCCTCAGCCAGTGGTGGAGCACATCTGGCACCCCAGGAAGCTCAATTGGACACTTGGCCCTGAGCTCGTCCCAGGGATTTCTGACTGACACCACTGCAGTGCATAGGTGAGCTTTTTGCTAGGTTCACTGACATTTCCTGTCACAGTCACGATGAGGTGAATTGGTAGTTCCTGCCTTGGGATGCAGCATGGCTGTGTGTGTTATGGGTACAGGACAGTGTGCATTTATACCAAAAGCTGTTAATAACGTCAAGTGCCACGTGCCCAGTGCAGTCACTAAACTTTAGTCCGCCCTTCCGTTTGCCCAAACACATACACTCTGGCTTCCCAACTGGCTTCTTTCTATGTGTTGTCCAATGCATGTAGATACCTCCATCTGCCTGGCCTCAGATACAGTGGTTGTTGCTCCTCTATTTGATTGCCAGATGTCACTGGGGAACAAGATGGGGAGGTTCCTGGATCCTCGGGGCAAGCTGGCCATCACCGAGGGAGCTCGCTGTCCACGCCGGCCGAAGAACAGGAATCCTCGGTGCCTGCCTCTGACGAAGACTCGCCAGCCAGGACCACAGAGAGCTGGCAGTGGCCGTTGTCCTCGTCTGAAACGCACAGCAACGTTGGGGAAGATTTTGAGGGATTTCAAACGCCAGCGCGGACTCCGGAGTGTACCATGGACATACAGTCTCCCGGGGATCAGTCACTCAGTAGGACTCCTCAGTTTGAAAGTGACTCTCCTGAGGAGGAGGGAAATGATGAAATGAATGAAGAGCGCTGCGGTGTTGAGCCTGTCCCTAGGGATCGGGGTTGGAGAGGGCAGCCCCAACTAACAGAGGGAGAGAAGCTGTTGATGGAAACCAACAGTAGGATTGTGCAGCTGCTGGAAAATATCAAGAGGGAGCATGCACAGTCCATGGGTCTCATGTCACAGTCCATGGGCCGTATGGAGCTGCAGCTGGGCATTGTGGCTACCTCCACAAGAGCCATCCATAACTACCTGTCAGAGATTTTAGCTTTCCTCAAGCAGCCAAGGACGCAGGTCCTTGAAACACGCATCTCCCAAAGAGCCACCCCCCATGTCGAGTTAACTTGTGCCTCGACATGGACTGGTGAGGACGCAGTGGCATCCTCCACTGTGTGCTTACCAGGGGCCGAAGGGACGAGCGACTCTCGAGAACCACCGCAGGCCACGCTGCCTTGTCGCAGTGGCCGGCTGCAGAGAGCCATAACCGAGAGGGCCTCGTTGCCCATGCCTACACGCCAGGCAAAAGGGGGAGGGAAGAAAAAATAACCACACCATAGGATTTTTAGGGGTTTTTTTAATGTGCCTGTCCTTTTAATTCTTAGCCATAAGGCCATCAGTGGCAGAATTCAACCATTTCCTACATTGGCTAACATTGTATTCTGGCTGACTAGATTAGTCTAACATTTTGTAGTTTATATTTGCACTGTTAACGATGTGTGCTGCTGGTATTTGAAGAACATTTGCCTCTGTTCTTTCACTTTAACTTCATACGAGCATTTTTTTACTCTGTGCCAGGCATTCATTGCTTTTCTTACAAATACAAGTCATTTCTTGAGGCAGCTGTTTTTTGAGTTTTCTTTCTCCATTATCCCATCCCCTCTGAGCAAGCGTTCTGGACTTGGTGGTAAGTATACAGGTCTTGGCAATACTCGCCTCCAAAACTGTGTTCGATCAGTCTTTGCCTGGTGTTACTGGCATGCCAGCCTGAGGTGTTGGGGTTAGCCTGTACCGGATCATGATCATTCTTATCCTCTGTGGGTCTGACAAGCTCACTTTCTAAGACCCTCGGTGGAGCTAATCCACATGTCTTGGCTATGTCGTACAATAAGTAATGTTGCCAGGATCATACCTCATATTTATCTTTTGGGGCCTGTTATAGTGATGTGCCACCAGATCTATCTAGGCACCTGACTCTCATTTTCAAAGTTCCTTTTATGATGGATCTGGTGGTTTGATGGGCAGCATTATAATTTTTCCTCTGAGAGAGTCTGGGGATTTGAAACAGGAGTCACTAAGCAATGAGTTCTATGGGGATAAGAACCATCTCCTGCAACAAATCTGTGAGGAGGAGACTGTCCCCTGTAATTATCACAGATATTAATTATTAAAGAAAAAGAAAAAAAAAAAAGAAAAAGCAACTTGCCTAGCAGCCAGACCTCTTGAGAATGTAAAAGTCAGGACGTGCTGTTGGGTACTGTGCTACTCTGTCTGTGATTAAGAGCTTTTCATCAGAGACGACCTACATGTTGATAAAACGCAACTTCTTTCTGTGCCTTTAGGCCATGTAATTTCCTGAGGGCTGGCACCCTGAGCAGAGCACGGGTCCAGTTGGTAACCCACAGGGCAGATGGAAATGCAGTTTGCAATAAATTATTTTATATCTGTTGGTGCTGCCTCTCTCGGGGGAATTTAATCTAGTGGCACTCAAATTGCTATATGCATGCAGAGGCATCAGACTGGCTTATACATGTGGTATCCCTGACAGTTGTCCGAAAGGATGCTGTTACCAGGAGCCCCTTGAGCAGTGGTAACTGATGATCACAGGTGTAGCATGGCTCCTGTGTTTGACTCTCAACATGCCGTTGTAACTTCTCGTAAAGGTTCAGAAGAGTTTATATGGCAAAGCAGTGATGAATTCCTCCTCTGGCAAATACTAGAGAATAACTATAGGCCTAAAAATCCTCTTCTGTGATGGCAACCGAGCTGCGCTCTCTGTCCAGTGAGCCACAGACTCTTCTTCCCTGTCTTTCTGCGAGACTGAAGTTAAAGCAGCTAATATTTGGTTCTCCTACCAGCCAGCCACAGATTGCTCCCTTAGAAGTGTGTGTGCGTGCGTGCTTGTGGCTCTACTTTGCTAAATGACCGGTTTAACCATGAAATGCAGCTGGCATGGCCAACCTCCAGCGTAGGCTTTTTCCACTAAGGAATATTTTCTTCCCTTCCACCTACATCCAGCTGCGTTCCTTTGAAGAACACCATTGGAAGCATGCTTCTTTGGCCACGTGGTCCACACACCTCACACCAGGTGTAAATTTTTGCACCCGTTCTGTGGCTTTTTTATATCTCTTTAGTAAAAACTGTTTGTAAAGAGAATTTCCAACACAAGCTTGTAAGATTCCCCTCTCATTGGTACAAGGAATGCATGCTGCAGAGTATTGAAGATCACAAGGAGGTTGGGAGAGAAGCTGATTAGTAAGCCTGACAAATTATTCCAGTACGTGCTGCCTTTTGAACGTGTGTTTCTGGTGCATACATGGTTCGCACACTGGTACTGTGGATATGAACAGTGAAAGGCAAAGGCAAGTGAAAGTTTGTCCCAATCTGCTTCCGTCTTATTTCTTTGGGATGAGTTGGAATGAAGCTAAATACGATTCAGCCAATTCATTTTCTTGGCCTAATGAGCACATTTGATAATGCAGTGAGAATGTTTTTGTTTTACATAGTGCTTTCACTTCAGAAATGTGGTGCAGTTTGCGGCCTGATGCTGAGATTCTGACGTATCCTGCAGGACCCGCCATGTAGCTGCTGCCATTTAGAATAAACCTCGTTCCACGTGCTGGCTGCTTCTGTAGCTTCAGTTTTTTTGTGGTAGTTTCAAAATGACAACCTCCACCTTTGCTTTCTGATCAAAGGGCAGTAGAGCTAAAGAAGAAGCTGCGCAGATGTAGCAGCACTGCCGTTGGAAATACTACACGAGGAAGCCCTAAAGAGCTCCTTGCAGAGCAGCTTAAGCTTTAACCTGCTCTCCTCTCCCATGTTTAAGTGCTGTAGCTAGACTCGGCAAGGCACAAAGCACCACTTGAATGGGAGCAGCTATAGGGTGAGAAGGACTAAGAACCTGTCTACAGACAAGAAACCTGCAATAAACCTACACAAACCAAAGATTTTTCCAACTGGGAACAGTAGATGGTATTAAGAATTGGTACCAACTGATATTTTGGTCAGATCCAAAATTAGGATCTGACTTGTAGTATTGTCTAGCAAAATCAGTGCAGTTGGAGGGTATGTATGTTTCATCCCCAAACAAATATTTTCATGCTTTTCAAGTGTCTGTCATAGCCTCATCACTCTTTCCCTGTAGCTTTTTGTTGTCTGAATGGGTATATGGTTACATGTGTCTGTTAAAAATAAAGGGGATCAGTTCTTACATGGTATATTTATATTTCTTGTTTACAGATTTTGAGTACCTAGTGCTTCAGTTTCCAAAACTTACTTCTTTCTGTATCCCAAAGACCAGTTGTTCGGCTTCTGGGATGCTAAAAAGGGTGGGAGAGACTTAACAGGAAATCTCTGCCCAGATGAAGCTCTTGGTGATAGATCCCCTGAGGATGATTCTACAGTCTAGCCATATTTTTGCTGTATAGGTCAAATGTCCATGGTTACACCATTGCTTTCTGATGCCTTTTGCTGAGCAGAAGTGCAAATATTTTTCTTTCAGAAGTTCACAGTTTGTATTACAAAGTCTTATGAAATGTGACTTGAAGTTTTTGAATACATGATGATTTTAAGACTTTTTTTTTCCTTTTCTCCTTCCACTGGATGGTTTAAACCCCACAAAAATAAAGCAGACCAATGAAAAGAATTGAATGCTAACTTCAATTGAAAAGCAACAGCAACACTACTCTTGTGAGGCAGTTTTCAACAGTGTTCAGCTTACTGGTTCTGCTCAACCTTTCCTTTCCTGCCTGCTCCCTGACCCTCTGTGACACTGAAATATCCACTTCTAGGACAACCTTCTTCCTAACCAGAAGGCTAAAAGGTCTTCCCTCACTTCTTCTCCCATTTAAAATATCATCCTTGCATCAGCCAGATCTACTGTTTAGAGGGATCAAAAGCTCTTTTCCTCCTGCCTTATTCCCATCCATATTCATATCCAGGGCCCTGAGTGTGCTGCTCTCCAGTGAGAGGTAAAACTTAACTCCCTAAATCTGATACTTGGCATAGTAACACATCTCTAGGCCACCACAACCCTGTGTTGTTTACGTCTGTAGCAGCCTCATGAAGTAGCTATCCTTGTTTGCTGAAGCAAATATGTGGGAGATGGATCTAATTGCTGAAAAGTGATATTGCTCTGACTCGCATTGTGGAAGCCTAGGAACCAGGCTAAGGTATTTCACTCACATAAATACCACAGGCTATATAACTAATCCTTACTTTGGTGAAACTTCAAAGGAAAAGACACTAAATTAACATGATATAGGAAAGCAAATGCAATGGAAGGCATAGTAAGGAAACATGCTAATATGATTCAAGTTTGGATTTCAGCACAGATTCAAACATCAAACTATTCTGCTGGCTTAGGCTAGTCATTTAATTTCTCCATGCCTTAGTTTCATAGTAATAGAAGTGGCAATAAAGGAGCTGTCAGGCTATAATTAGCTGATAAGATGGTACTTTGAGGTCTTCAGTCTGAGGCAGTAACATTATGTATTAAATGCTGATGAACCTTGTTTGCGACCAAAGTTGGAGACGGGGCTAAAACTAACACTCAGCTTTGGAAGATCTTGATTAAAGTTTCCCTATATTTTATCATCACATCATATAATAGATCAGAATCCCAAATCCAAATGTTAAAAGTTCTCGTTCAGATTTGGACTTTGCCTGTTTGGTCTGTTTCCGACCACAACTAAATACATTGCCAGACTGTCCAGTTATTAAAATACAAAATACATATAAAAGTTTCATTTAAATGATGCAGTTCTGATAATCCAAAAATGTGAAGAAATTAGGATGTGATTACTTAAGGAGAATAGGCATAAAAGAGCACTTCTGGAGTACTTGTTATTGTCCAAAATATCACTGAACTTCTGATGGCTAAGTACAGTCTGCTAATCTCTATTTGAAACAGTGCTGTACAGATTCATTATTTCTAAAGGTCTTCTTTCCATTTCTATATAGATATTCTCCCTTCACATTTTGAAGGTTTGAAGAAGAGGATTGTTTTTCGAGTCACACTAAGTAAACATTGAATGCATGCAGGCTTAAAACTAAAGCATGCATGTTCTGTAGCAGCAATAAAAAGTGCTCGGCTTGCACGACTTCTGATGCTCAAGCGTTGCCTTGTTAAAATGCCAAAAAAAAACCTTTTTCTTTGCATTTTTTTGAAAAGTAAATCTCTTCCTTTGACCTTGCAATACTTAAATTTTCAGTTTTGGGACAAATGATATTTATTTTACTGAATACTTTTATATTACAGATAAGGTGGATGAAATAGTACCAGTTTCCAAGCCATCAAGAATTGCAGACAATGCAACTGTGGACTCAAGAGTGGCAACTATTAAACAGCGGCCTTCTAGTAGATGTTTTCCCTCAGCTACAGATATGAATGTGAGTGGTAGCTATGAAGTACTGCTTTCGTTTCTGAAACTGGTTGGAGGGGGTCTTTTGGCAGTGCGCAAGGCTTACAACAGAACTGAATTTGCAAACATTGCTTTATATACTCATTTTGCTTTTATTATCTTGTAACTTTAAGGCATGGTCTACTCTGCCTTTTTAGTAATAGTTTTTTAACAGAAGTCTGTGTTCCCCTTGTAAAACTTTTCTCATTACATGCTTATACTTATTTTGAGACTGTCCCATCAACAGCATTGCTACCTCAGTGTTATTCAAACAGATGCGAACTTATTCTGCCTGTAATCTGAACTAATGAGACCTCGTAAGTTCTGAACTTGAAGGTGTCAATACAACACTAACCCCAAGCTAAAAAACTTTGCTCAAAGTCAAGGTTGCTATTTCAGTTTCAGCACCAGAGTTAGCAGCCACACAGTTTTCACTAAGATGAACGTTTCTCATACTGCAAGTTTTTGTTATTAATAATGGCATATATATAATACCTTGATTAAATAACACAGGATTATTTGTGAGGGAAGAATTGACATTAATACTATAGCATGTATTAAAAGTTTAAACTCCAGAACTTTGAAATTGGATTGTTCAGTTGCACAGTTTGCTCTTACAGAACTTTGCATGTGAAAAATAATTGGGTTTATTGCATGTTAGATGTATTTTTCCACTACCCACGCCTCCAAAAGAGCATCAGATCTGGTACAACAAGCACTCTGCTGTCCTCAGCAGCTTGGGCTGGAAGGAAATTAAGGCTGTTCTAAGAGGCAGAAAACAAATAGATTCGTGATGATCCACAAGAAGGAGGGACAATGGAGTGCATTGGGATTCAGGTGACGTTCCTCAGTTCCTAGCTGAGATGCTCGCTGCCACTGTAACCTTGTGCAAGACACCTTGAGTCTGTGCAAGGCTCCAGGGATAGGTCTGTTCTTCAGAAGCAAAGAGAGCATACAGCTTGGTGCAGAGTGAGTGCTGACACCTATGCAGGTTTTTGGAAATGAATGACACGAAATGTAATTGCTCATGCTTCGTGTTTCTTTCTTACTGCACACAAAATGTGCTGGAATCTTAACATCCTGCCTTGTAATTAATTTCAACTAACTCCACGTGCAGCCATTTTCACCTTATGAACATGGAACTAAAGCCTAGCCTTCCCTGTCTCTTCACCTCCTCTCCAAAATCATACCAAATTTGTTATTTTCCATAAGAATTCCAAGTAAAAGGGACAGGGGTTTAGCAGATATGACAGCAGAGTTATTTACATGTGAGAGAAAGACTTGCATGCTTTAATGCTTGTGGGGTTTTTTGTTTGCTTTTTTGTAGTCCATGTATGAGAGACAGGGTATTGCTGTGATGACGCCCACTGTACCAGGGAGTCCTCAAGGTCCTTTTCTGGGTATACCTCGGGGTACAATGAGAAGACAAAAATCTATAGGTAAAATGCTTCTCATGTATAGTTTGCTTGTGCATTAATCACATACTTTTAGTAACTTTGCTCCTTTCTTAAAGCATCTTTACCTCAGTGAATGACTGTTTAATTTTTATGCAAAGTTCATGAGAAAAGAAGTTTGTCTGTAAGATATTTCCACAGTCTGCTTTGATGGCAGTAGGCAAGTATTATGGAACTTTAATTTAATTCCTTTCTTTAGAATGTTCCCTCTAACAAGGAAGGGCAGTGAGAAGGGAACAAATTATCAGTACAAGCCCTTTGCAGTACATTACCCAAGGCAAAATGATATTTCTTTTTATTTTGTTATTGAGGCAGAAGCACTGGAATATTGTGTAGCTTACAAAGGAATCCCTATTGATCAAATGGAACAAAATTCAACTCTTTTTCATTCCAAATTATGACAATAGATGAATTTACAAGAGAAAAACGCCAAATTTGGGCTTGTTTTGTTCTTAGTAGTAATCTTAGTAGTGATATTTTTCAATTTAGAAACACATTATGCTGAGGTAAAATTAGCATCTGAATTATCCCAGTATTATCCAGTTTATTTATGTTAAAAGCCGTATTTGTAATAATATAATGTCATCTTTTGAAGTGAAGCACTATGATTTTTTTTTCCCCAGTAGAATCTTTGCTGTGCCTTTGCTAAGTTTCAAATGCCTCTTAAAAATTCATTAGTTTCTAAGTTGCATTATGATGTGCATTTATAGAGTGCTGGAGCAAGGCATAAGCTACTCTTCTGCACAGAATGTCTTCCCTGTTCAATAATTCTCAAAGCAAATGTGCTTCTCTACAGCTACCTTGATGATACATAAACCCAAAACATTTGCCTACACATCAATGATCAGTTTAATTAAAATTCTGTAGCATCCTTTTTAATTCTGGCATCCAGGTCTCTGGAAGTTCAACAAGAAAGAATGCTTATGGTAGGAATCAACCAAAAGCCCTCTTTCATAACTTTGCATATGCCTCATGTCATGTGAAATGCACCCTGGCACTTTAGGTTGGATACAGAAATAATACAGTATGAGGGATCCCAGTGGAAGACTGTGTTTTAAATATGCTTTCTGATTTGTAGGAATAACAGAGGAAGAACGGCAGTTTTTGGCTCCTCCTATGCTGAAGTTTACCAGAAGTCTTTCAATGCCTGACACCTCTGAAGATATCCCACCACCACCACAGTCCTTACCTCCTTCACCACCACCACCTTCTCCCTCTCTGTACAATTCTCCCAAATCCCTGACATCAAGGAGCTATGGAACTATTAAACCTCCATTTAATCAGAATTCAGGTGCAAAAATTACTTTGGTTAGGCCTGAGAGTGTGGGAACGATGATAAGGGACAAGGGGATCTATTTCAGACGAGAACTGGATCGATACTCTTTGGACTCTGAAGACCTGTACAATCGGAGTGCTGCATCTCAGGCGAATTTCAGGAACAAGAGGGGTCAGATGCCAGAGAACCCCTATTCTGAGGTTGGGAAGATTGCAAGCAAAGCAGTTTACGTACCGGCCAAACCAGCGAGGCGGAAGGGGATGCTGGTGAAACAATCCAATGTTGAAGACAGTCCAGAAAAGACCTGCTCCATTCCAATCCCAACAATTATTGTGAAAGAGCCATCCACCAGCAGCAGTGGGAAAAGCAGCCAAGGGAGCAGCATGGAAATCGATCCTCAGTCTTCAGAGCAACCTGGGCAACTCCGACCCGACGATAGCTTAGGTGTCAGCAGTCCGTTTGCAGCAGCCATCGCTGGAGCAGTGAGGGACAGGGAGAAGAGGCTGGAAGCAAGGCGTAATTCTCCAGCCTTCCTCTCCACAGACCTGGGAGATGAGGATGTTGGACTAACACCACCAACACCACGTATGAGGCAATCTAAATTTACCGACGAAGCAATGTTTAGTAGTGAGGATGGTTTTAGACAGCTTATGTCACCATCTCCGATTCCCGCACCTAGAGAGCCTGAAAATCTTTTTAATAGCAGTGAACCCGGCAATCAGAGTGATTCAAGGACATTAAATGCGCAGTCCAAAACGAAAGGTACTGAAAACAGTACAGTGGCAGCTAAGCCCACGAATGCATCCAGCTCAGATAATTATGTTCACCCAGTCACAGGAAAGCTATTAGATCCAAACTCACCACTAGCCCTCGCGCTCTCTGCCAGGGACAGAGCCATGAAAGAACAAACCCAGCAGATTCCAGGCAAAGGAGACACTGTTAAAGCTGACCTTAATAAACCACTTTACATCGATACAAAGCTGAGACCCAATATGGAAACGACTTTTCCCGTTACTGCTCCTGTCACTAGGCAAAACACTCGTGGCCCATTGAGACGGCAGGAGACCGAGAACAAGTATGAAACAGATGCAGGGAAAGAAAAGAAAGCCGAGGAGAAGAAGAACATGTTGATAAACATTGTGGATACTTCACAGCAGAAGTCAGCTGGCTTGTTAATGGTTCATACCGTGGACACAGTGAAGTCAGAAGACGCGCCCGAAGATGAAGAGGAAAAGAGCGCTGAAGTGGAATCCAACCCTGAAAACTCCCCACCAGAGAGGCCAGAGGGGAGCGAGGAAGCAGAAAGCGAGCTGACTGTGCCTGCCGAGCCTGAGCCACCGGCCTCTCCCTGCAAAACCATCGTAGCAGCAAGCTCTGTGGACGACCCCGTCATCCTGCCGTTCCGCATCCCTCCGCCACCCTTAGCTTCCATTGATATCGATGAAGAGTTTATGTTCACTGAGCCACTACCACCCCCCTTAGAGTTTGCCAACAGCTTTGATATCCCCGACGACCGCGCGGCTCCCGGTTCGGCTCTAACAGAGTTGGTTACGCAAAGAAAGAATGGCACACCTTCACCTGCGCCATTTGCCCCCAGCCAGGCAACAAATTCCATAGACAATAAAAAGCAAGTGGCTCTTTCAAACTGTTTGCCTGCCTCCTTTCTGCCACCCCCTGACAGCTTTGATAACGTCACTGACTCTGGGATTGAGGAGGTAGACAGTCGGAGTAGTAGTGACCATCACTTAGAGACAACCAGCACTATCTCAACGGTGTCCAGCATCTCTACCTTATCCTCGGAAGGTGGGGAGAATGTGGATACTTGTACAGTCTATGCAGATGGGCAAACATTTCTGGTGGACAAACCCCCAGTACCTCCTAAGCCAAAAATGAAGCCCATAATCAACAAAAGCAATGCACTTTACAAGGATACGCTAATTGAAGAAACTGTAGACAGCTTTGTTATCCCTCCTCCCGCTCCGCCCCCCCCTCCGATCAGTGCACAGCCCAATATGGCTAAAGTTGTTCCCCAAAGGACATCTAAGCTATGGGGTGACATGACGGAGGTGAAAAGCCCAATTCTCTCAGGCCCAAAGGCTAATGTTATTAGTGAATTGAACTCAATACTGCAGCAAATGAACAGAGAGAAATCCTCAAAGCCAGGGGAAGGATTGGAGTCACCTACTGGAACAAAAACTGCAAGTCTCAGTACAAGGTAAACGTAATTAACCAAATCATTTCTAATAAAGGCTTGATGTTTTCCATCCTTTCGCTGACTTCCCCTGTAAAGCACGTAGATTAAAGAGGAATGTAGTCTCTATTGCACAGGTTTGCTTAATGAATATTTTATGACAAACAGTTTTACGTTCCTACGTTATCAACATTTGTGTAATCTACACGACAGAACAGGAGCTTTCCCAGTCTTCTCCAATTTCAAAGAGTTTCCACAAGCCTTTCAGTTGTTTTGACGTGAGTTACTTGGATTTATTTTTAAGTAGTATTTTTCTCTTAAAAAAAAAAAAAAAATCTATAAAATGTGGTGATAATTCAATTTTTCATCAGTGCCATAAATTATTTTGGCTTCAAACAGGTAGAAGAAGTGGTTTTGCCTTGGCTTAATCCACATTCACTGTTTGATGTCATTTGATTCATGCCGATACCTCTCCTAATCCACTTTAGCATGAAGTATAAAGCTACCTTAGAAAATCACTCACTGAAATCACTTTGCACTACTTGTGTTCTTGCTAAAAAGCAGTTTAGCTTCTCTACCATTTAGTATTACAGGTTTTAAGTTCTTACTTTCTATTGCACATTCTTGTTAGTGAACAGTCTCTGATGTTTGCAGCTTCAAGGAGGTGGTTTATTTCTCCCAACAGCAGCACCCCTGGTAGTGCAGTGCAGTACATCTGCATATAAGTGGTTTCTGAAAGGTACTCAAGTGATAAGTTAACTTCCAGTAGTCAGACACCATTGGGTAAATGTGTAAGTAATTGTGTAGCCACATTTGTGTGGGATATGGACATAATATCATGAAATCCACGATTATGAAGAAAAAAGAAAAGGAAATTGTGTTAGTTTGAGAGCCTGAGGTATTTCTTTTTGTGGTGTGGTTTGGCTCTACATAGAGCAGTTAAATGTACCTTTTGCTGAAGTGTTGCACATTGTTTGTCCCAGACTGCTCCATAGGAATGCATTCTTTGCAGAAAGACAGTGCTGACTTTGTTTTTAAAGTAAAGATACCATCTAAGTAAATTTTATTGTAATTATTTTGCTGGATACGAACTAACTCAGCCTTTGAAAAGCTACCCTTCTTTGCATGCATGAAGATAATTTGGTTTTAGGGGAAGGGTGGCTCTGTTGGTTGCAAACGATTGCTCATTCAGAAATCAGTGTGATCAAAAGCTTCAGCATCAGGTAGTTGTATCATTTCCTGCAAGATGGAAGTCATCAAATAGATGGCAGGGAGATATTTTGGTTATACACACACACACACACACACATATATATGATATATATCATTTGGTTTATAGAATGAAGAGATGGAAGAAAAATGCTGGAATTCTGGAATTTCTGTCAGTGGCACTTGACTAAATGGAGTAGAAATTGAGTTGTCTGTACAAGAAAAGCCTTAATACATGAAAAAACAATACAGTGAAAACTGTACAACAAAAACAATATAGACTGGCTGAAGACAGTCCTTAAACAAAGTTAGCACAGCACATGAACACTCTACATTTGAGAATACCTCGGGCAAGCATAATATCAATACTTGTGCACTAAGCTGGAATTTACATAAGTCTTGTCTTGCAGATGACTCTGACATTTCATTTCATATTATTTTTCTTATGTTTTCAAGAATACTATTTTTGCTAGATGTTGTGTTTCTCGTTAAGCCGTAGGAAGCCATATGTTAATCCATGTTGCCTCTAGATTCATATGGACTGTAGTGAAAGGACAAGGGGTGATGGGTTCAAACTAACACAGGGGAAGTTCAGGCTAGATATAAGAAAGAAGTTCTTTACTGTGAGGGTGGTGAGGCACTGGAACAGGTTGCCCAAAGAAGTGGTGGATGCTCCATCCCTGGCAGTGTTCAAGGCCAGGTTGGACAGAGACTTGGGCAATGTAGTCTAGTGGCAGGGGGTTGGAACTAGATGATCTTAAGGTCCTTTCCAACCCAAACCATTCTGTGATTCTATGTATAACATTATGTATCATCTTTTATATTTTAAACTGATAGTTATTTCCAGGTTACTACTATATCACTTCATTGGAGAAAAGCAAACTATCATATAAGCAAATGTAGTCCCATATATGTTACATTTTAGATAAATATCTGACTCGGGCAGTGTTAGAAAGTTATGTTGCTTTTCTGTCCTTCAGCTTTTTAAGTTCTTGTAACTCAGCTTTGGCAAATTACCTTATGAAATACAGATACTCAGTTTGGAAAGCAAACCACACAAAGGATTATTTCATTGTGGCTGAAATCCTACTTCTTTCCTGAAAAGTAAACCCAAACAGGCATCTTTGCAAACCTAGAGAGAGGATCTCAGGCTATAACAATACTGAAAGAACTATGAGGCAATGAAGAAGAAAAGCAGACAGTAGCTAGAGCAGCAAAACTCTTGGCTGCCCTTTGACTGTGGAAGAAAATGACACCTCCACAGAATTCCCATTGGGAATGGAAGGTCACAGGGCTGTATTTTGTTTCTTTCTGTTTTTAAAACTAATGTGATTACCTTATTTTTTAGTTGAGATGAATTGAAGATACTAAGATGATCAGCAAAGGTTACTCAGGATTTCTTTTTTAAGCTAAGTAATAAATCAGAGACAGCAGAAGTGAGCCAACTATCCACAGATATTTAAAGTATGTTTTAAAAGGTGCTGCAGGCAATTCCTTTTCATCTTAACAGGAGTGAGGTAGAAGGTTTTAAGTGGAGAAGTTCACTTGTAGAAACAGAAGTCCTACGTGTGAACCAGCGGTGATTTGTTAGGTGGTGCCTGGCTGTGCCCGTGCCCTGCTCCCGCCTGTGCCTGGAGCAGGGCTGGCACCTTCCTCTCTCTCTAAGCTTCACCAGCTCATCACCAGGGGTGGATGAGAGAGGATTGACTTCTGAGCTTCATAAAGAGCGTGAAACAGGGAGCAAAAGGCTAATAGCAAAATTTGTCACAGTGGAGAAAACGCTCTGATTTCGTCTTGGTGCGTTCTGTATGTTTATGCCCTGAACTGCCCGCATTAAGTTTCAGTTCTGTTCTCAGAGGTGCCTGCAGAAAAGCGATGGATGCATGGTAAATGCTTCCCAGACAAAGGCTGGGGTTTTTCACTCCTTCTACTCCTGCCTTATGTTTTAAGAAGTGAAATAAATTACAGCCTTTCTAGCCCAGTTGCACAACTGACACAATTTTTTACACAGCTGTCAAATATTATGACCAAGGAATACCATCTTGCCAAGATTCCAAGTATTAAAACTAATATTTAAATTTTAAAGCTATAATACCTCGAGTTTTTTGTTTCTGTTATAACCATTAGGTAGCATTAGAAAGGGAGCAAGGAGTTTTAGCTCAGGGAAAGAAGGGATTCTGCTAAATTAAAGGACAACTCATTTGCTCTGTTAAAGGAAAAGTGATAAAAAATGAGTACGCCTGTCCATATCCTTCAGCCAAGGAGAAGTATTGGGAGGTGTTATAAATAGAACATTGTTCACAGGCTTACTTGGGTGATGTGCACAGCACTAGCAGCCTGATGAAATTACAAATATAGATTTGCTCATTGGGGCATACATGAAGTTACAGGAGTCCTAATATCGCTAGGAGTTACTTTTGCACAGCCAGTAGACATTTAATTGTAGTTCACTCACAGCAATTGCCTTGTTAGAGTAGCACAGAGGTGAATTAAATTGTAGGTAGTTGGGTAATGGCTTGCTACAGAAACCCAGAAAAATACCTTCTCTCTATGTTTTTGATAAATGAGGGCTAGGAAGAGATAGTTCTACAGTTCTGAGCAGCATTTCTCTCTCAATTATTACATTAAAAACCAACCCTAGACTTGCTTTTTTCTCTGCACATCTCTTTAGCAGTAATTTTACACAGTGTATTTATAGTTTTACGTGTTTCTTATGGAGACACTGAGTTTCGAGGTTTTTAAATAGAGCGTGGAAACGTTTGGCTGGGAACCATCTGCTTCTCAGCAGCACTGACCAGCCGTGGGATAGGAAAAAGGAGACTGGGAGGGGAAGGAAGAGGAGGAAAAAGCAAAAGGATGTGCTTGCTTACTTTGTACTAATAAAAGTATAATTAAAGGGTTTGATCAGAAGGTTCTGGAACAGAGCTCCAGATCCCACTCCCAATTTTGGCCATCATTTACTTTAAGAAATTTTGGAGATCAGTCCTGGTGATAGAGATTTTTATCTGCTCTATCCATGTCATCAGGCCACGACATCCAACCGCCACTTCCTCCATTTTGGCCCATCCTTCCTTACAGAAAAGGTTAAGGATGTTTGGATACGGGGCTCCATTTGACCAAAGTACCCAGAATTAAAGCCCCAGTAATAAGCTCTGGTCGCAATTCCCTTTCCAAATTTGGATATGCACAGGTACAGAGATGAGAAAACCCAGCCTGGGAGAGCCCAGCAGCTTGGCAGGGGATGCTCTGCCGTCAGCGTATAATGATAGTGTCGACCACGGTGCTATAAATACAGCGGTGCTATAAATTCACTTGGGAGGCTACTGACTTTTATACGGAGCTGATAAAAGAAATGGGGAGAAGACTAATGCAGGGGTGTTTATCAGGTTAGGGGAGGAGTGCTCGCTCTGTCTGTGAACCCAGCAGTCGCTTAGCAACATAATGATCAAGTGCAAGCCTGCGAGATCCACTGAATAATGTCAGCGTGATTAACGCAGAATAGACCCAGTGGCCGGGAAGGAGAAAAACCACAGCTCCCAGTGGAAACTGCATCCTTCCCCCGAGCTCCAGTGCACTAAGAAAGGCTAATGAACAGCAACTGCTGCTGCTCTCTGCCATCACCGCACCAAAATGATCAATGGCTTTGCCATAGGGAGAAACAATTTCTATTTCAAACAGCGCTTGTGTTTCTCCATCTTTGTTTGTATAATGTCCCTGTGGCCTCTGGGGCAAGTTGAGCGTCACTCCTGGCAGTGGGGAATGCTCGTTACAAATGTGGGAGTTATGGAGGATGCTTAAGCATGCTGGATTGGGTCCTCTAGGTAAAATAACCTGGACTGTGTTGGCATGACAACTTTAAACAGTGAAACTCCCAATGGCCAGGGGCATTGTCCATCTCTGATGTCTTTTTATAACTGCCTGGAAAAGTTCCCATTTTTTCACAAACAGGTAAGGCAGAACTGAGCTTAGCAGCAAGTCCTGCGTAGGGACGTGGGTTTATTGTAAAGGGTGTCTGGGTTTCACAGGTGACGAAATATGTATCTTTGTGGGATAATTCTCAAGCCTTGATTTTCCAGTTTATTGCTGTCCCATTAGATTCATTTCATTTCCTTAACTGTGTGTCAGCCAATTTCACAGGATTGCTTGCTTTGTCAGTAATTTTTGCAGTGTTTCAGTCATTCCATTTTGTCATTTTTATTTGCTGTCATGACTGCTGTTGTCAGAAGAGGTTCATGCTGAAGTGCCATGAAGTAAGTGACGACCATAAAGCATAGAGTATTCTATGTTATACATTCTGCTTCTTCTTAATGCTCACTCATTGTTACTGCATTTTAGTGATTTTGGTGTTGACTTTGTTACAAGTGCAATGTGGATTAGATCATCCTAATCCAGAAATGGTAGCCATTCCAAAACCAGACATAGGATGTCATTTCAAGCTGAACTAAAAGCTACTTTCATCAGAGAAGTATTCAAACAAACATGAGCACGTAAGACCGGATTCCTGAACTTATGTCTCAGCACCTAAATAAGGGATGTGATTTTTCAAGTATGCCAAAATCCTGCTGGATTTTTAGAGGTGAGAGGGGTGAGGAGGGATGATTAGTGCAGTTTTACATACCTGTGTGAGGGGAAAAGTGAAGACAAACTAGCCCTCAGAAGAATTAAGATCTGCAGCAGTTATCACTATCTAGTCTTTCATCCTTGGAAGCTGTGGGATTTCCCCCTTTCTCCTTCCAGCTTCCCTTGACCATTTTTTCCTGCAGCTGCCCAAGGAGAGAGGGCTGAGGCCATCTCCTTGTCCTCTGCTCCATCAGCACCATTTCCTTACTGCCACGCTCCAGACATTTGTGCCACCTGAATGGAAGCTGTTGCTCTTGAACAGCCTCCCACAGACCTAAATGATTATTCTTCACTCCTGCTGAAGTATTACCTGCCACAGACACTAACCATTTCTCTGTTCTTCTCACTAAAATAACGCTATTATGAGAAGCTCTGTATCCTGCCAGTCATCACATCAGCCTTTGCTCTTAATCTTCCCCAAAAACAGATAGTTACTGACTTGCTTTCCTACCGTTCAGTTTTCCTTTGACAATCCAAAAATAAAGTAAGAATATGATAAGAGATGAAGGCAAAGTTTTGGGTTGATGTGTTCTCAAAAATCTACAAGAGGTTTCTTGCAGTACCTCTGTACAGGGGATTATTTCACTTATTGGTTCTCTTGGTTGTTAAGACTTTTTTCTCTGATACAATGGAAGAAACAGTGAGTCTTTTGGCAAGTTGCAGGACAAAATAGCTCCCATGAGAGCATAATGGTTGGTTGGTTGCAATGAGCCGTCTTTCACCAATTTGCTTCTGATATTAAGAATAAATTGGAATCCTGCATTTCTTGTATACAAGCTGTTTTGATGGCTTTTATACTTAGAAGCCGCATCATTGTGACATAGGAATTATATATTGTGATTTTAATGTGAAGCAACATAATGGGCATTGCAGACAGTGCAGTCTTACAGCAGCAAATGTTTGTAAATTACTACCATATGCTGATTCTAGCAGAGCAAATCTTATTTAAAATAATTATCAGACTTTTCACCTTTTTAAAATGAAATTTGGGGTTAGACAGGTTTAATATGGATTTAATATGTTTAGTGTAACAGATGATCAAATAAGGCATAAGAAATTGCTCTTATTAAAAATCTGGAAAAGCCACAATACAACAAAACCATGTCTGCTTTCCAGCTGGAATGTGCCTGTTCCTTATTGACCAAGAAACCAATCAGCCATAAAATGCAAGACAGCCGATGGTTTCAAGGCTCTATCTGCATAACAGATTGTGTTGGAGATGTCATATATCATAATTTAGGATGCACAGGAGTCACACAAATAGATGTGTTTTTCCCTCGGATTACAATTACAGTACAGCAGTCTCTGTTACATGCTGGAGTTGATCTGGCAGTGAAAGAAGGGAAAAATAAAGGGCACAAATGAATCTTGGAATTAAGGACTTTGAACTGAAAGCCTGGAAATACAGCTGTGGGCTTCAGCAGATGCCCATGACCTTCATGTGGGCCGTGTCTGTGTGTGAAGGCTGCAGAGCTGCGAGCAGAGCTGGCTGAAGCACAGCAGCTGGAGCCTTCCAGGTTGCTGAGTAGTTCTGGAGGCAGCAGCGACCTCAAGTTGCTGTGGTTAAAACTCATCCCAAACTCCTGTTGCAGCAGTGGGATACGTACTGTCTCTGTGCCCAAGTGTGTGGTAGAACTAATAACTTTCTTGCAGAAGGTGTGTTACTGTAGGATTTAGTCTGTTAATGTTAGCAAAGCGTTCTGAGCTTTCTGCCTGGAGAAGCTGTGGCTGCCCCATCCCTGGCAGTGTTCAAGGCCAGGTTGGACACAGGGGCTTGGAGCAACATGCTCTAGTGGAAGGTGTCCCTGCCTGGGGCAGAGGGTTGGAACTGGATGAGCTTCAAGATCCCTTCCAACCCAAACCAGTCTGTGACTCTATGATTCTCTCATAAAAGGGTTAATATTTATGATAGCTTCAGTACTGCTGTGGCTGGTATTCAAACCTCATAATCAGCTAAAATAAAACATTTTCTTAACATTGCTCCAGAGATGTATTTTAACAGTCACTAGTCCTGAACCAATGGCTTGAAAAAACCAATCTTGCTTTTTTTTTTTTGCCCACAGATCTTTTAATATTGCTTGTAGCTGTGCAAAGCCATTGCTTTGATCCAGGCTGACAGAAAGCAAAGTACAACGTTGCTTGTGTTGCTTTGCTCACTGTTACTGCCTGTGGGTCTGAGATTAGGTAACACTAGTCCAAGGAATACCTAAAACAAGAGCACGCAGTTTACTTCTGAGTGTTTTGTTTTAGTGGCTTAATATACTTTCTTTAAAGGAACAATGGCAGTGATTTCCTGAACAAGGATGGGCAGGGATTCTACGAAAGAAACAGTAGAGAGAAGCAGCAGCAAAAGTGAGTTACAAAGCAGAAGGTGTACAGTGAGCCTGGAGCTGTCAGTCAAGTAACAGAAATGATCTTTCGGCATCTAGCATAGTAGTAGATTCCATCATCCATTTGATATTGCCACAACGGGTGTGAGTACAAAACCATAATTTCTAGTATTTGCAACACTAAGTAAAAGGGTAATTGCAGGTAAGGAGATTGGAAATCATTTCCACATCTCACAATCACTAGGGCAGCATTATCCCAACCTGTAGCAGAGCAGGTTTTTTGTTGATTTAAAATCATATCATGCCTTATAAAGTGTATGCGACTCCTAATGCTAAGTTAAAGTAGGTAGAAATAACTTGCTCCCCTTCTTTAGTAGAATTTAATAGTTTCTTGCTATAGACTTTTTATTTCTAAGAATGCTTAGCTCCAGTTCTGGAAGACAAGGAGAGCGATTAAGCCCCCAAAAACTCACAGGAAACACTCAAAACCTTGCCAAGTGTTTTCTTTCTTTGTTAAATTGCAAAGACATAAGTGCTACAAGTATTGTTCCTACTGTGTTTTAAGCGAAGTACCAATCTCTCAGCACTTAAAAAGATCCCCCTGTTCGCACTGAAATATATGGAACAATCTGTGGGAGACTGGTGGGATCGCTCATGTGAATAACATGTACGTGCTCCAAACAGTTATTCTTAGTGCTTTCTTAATAACACAGTATTGGAGCTTGATTTGAATGAGTCTCACTGTGATACGAGCGTGCTTTGAATCTCAGTGCTGTAGTGCTGCGGGTTACCTGATGTCTGGGTTTGTTCATTATGTGCCAAAGCCCCAGAGGTGATGTGGGGAGTATGTAGCCCCCAGGGCTCACAACAGCCAGCAGCAAACCAAGGAACCGCTGAAGAATGTCTCCAGTTCAGTACTAGCAGGACTGCAGGAAGGCTCATACCAGATAGAGGGGTTAACAGTCCCTTTACCATCTTTTTAATTGAAATTTTAACCACTCTTCTATTCAGGATGTGGGTGACCAAAGTCAAGTCACTTCTGTGGAGTCACAATTGCACTGCACTGGGAGCAGCCCCAGGGAGACAGGTTAATCCTACACCCCACATCCTCCTCCCCAGGAGCCGCAGTACTCCACAGGAAGGAGCAAAGCCATTACACTTACCTAGGGCAGAGCAGCACGAGAGGGGCTCTCATTTACAAAGTGGATCTAGTGAGGTGACATGCCTCAGACAGAACAAACGTGGGCTTTGACCCCTGCTGTGTGGATCATTTTTGGTACTTGATTTGGTGGCAGCAAACACAAAATCTTTAAGCAGTGACTTAGGAAAAAATGGCAGTTTCTTCCATAACAGCACTTTAAATCCTCTTTCTTTGGCTCCATAAGATCTTTTCTGCATAGTGGTGAATCTGCATTATTAATGAAAGCATCTGTATCTGTCATCATGCACCCAAGTCATCTTTAGTTCTACGCAGGTATGACAGGTCAGGCCTTGGGGTGATCTGGCACTGAGATAAAGAGGGCTTCAGTCAGGGTCTGGGTTAGAAATCTAACCAGAGCATCCTCCAGATCGTCCTCTGGAGTCCGTGGCATCGCTTCAAGGATAAAGAAGTCCTTCCATTAGTCTGGAAGTGCCTGAAATTCATTGTCTGAAGGATTTTCTAGTTGGCAGGGTATTTTAAAAGAGGAAAAACTCTGGAGCTTAAGGTACCCAGTGGTTCTGTGGAAGATCCTGAAGTGCATGTGCTGATCGGCAGGCTTTTCTCATGAGAAGTAAGTGCTCTGGGATTAAGCATTTTATGTTATGAACAAACCTGAACCTGGATCTTCTGCTTCTAAATTTGTTCTATAGCCACTAGATAAAAGCAGACTCATCTGCTCTTTCTCCAGCCTGTCAGCCTCCCATCAGAGCTGGCCTTTTGGCAAGCTTCACGCCTGCTTAGTTTGTAATCTAAAATTTCCCTTAGGCAAGAGAGAGGTGCCAGTGACTTGATCACAACCACATCACCTCTGGGCATGCACAGGAACAAGAATTTTGTCTCCTTAAGTTTTGCAGTGGATCTGCCAAGGTACTGTTTCCGCGTAGAAGGAAACGGACACAGAAGTCCCTCTATGAACCTTGGAAGGATTGTTTCATTTGTAAAGCACAAAAAGGCCCCGTGAATAGAATAGGAAATAAGAGGAGCTTGTGGAACGCATTCTGTGAACAAATGAGAATACAAACATACCCTAAAATATAAACATATGATGAAATTCACTGAGTAGATGCCCAGACATCCAAAATCCATTGCATCCTATACTACTATTACTAGCTGTGCTATCTAACAGTGTGTAAAACTGGCAGGTTAAAACTGAACTTTAGGATCCTACCCCTCGGTACAAAGAAGAGAAGACCAACTCCTGATGGCACTTCTGGGGGAGCACAAAGTGCTCATGTGCTTATTCCACTTGGTGTTTCTCATTTAACCAGGAATTAATTTGGTGTAGCCTTAAAAAGGAACAATGTGCTCTGGAAGGTGTTTTCCTGAACTGCTCATAAGCAAAGGTTTTGTTCTTAACTATGGCTTACCATTGATGATTGTTTTATGGGAAAGATTTAATGATACCATCATAATACTTTTAACCTGATACTGCTCATTAAAAAATGGAAATATTGAAGCATTCCAAACCCGTGTTTACCACATGTTGATACGGACAAGCCTTCAGCTGGTGGCTGATGTATCTAACTCTCCATGTCTGTTTACCGTTTCAGGAGCACGGAAGTCATGAGTACTGTCTCAGGTACACGAAGTACAACAATCACTTTTACTGTCCGACCCGGAACCAGCCAGCCGATCACACTGCAGAGCAGGTCCCCAGACTATGACAGTAGGACCTCAGGAGCAAGGCATGCTCCAAGCCCTGTGGTTTCACCAACAGAGATCAATAAAGACATCATGCCTGCTCCTCTGAGTGCTTCTGCTTCAGCTTCATCTCCTTCTCCAACTCTGTCCGATGTATTTAGCCTACCCAGCCAGCCCCCTTCAGGGGACTTATTTGGCTTGACCACAGGGCGCAGCAGGTCTCCTTCTCCCTCAATATTACAACAGCCAATCTCAAATAAGCCTTTTACAACTAAGCCTGTCCACCTGTGGACTAAACCAGATGTGGCAGATTGGTTGGAAAGTCTAAACTTAGGTGAACATAAAGAAACATTTATGGACAATGAAATAGATGGCACTCATTTACCAAATCTACAAAAGGAAGATCTGATAGACCTTGGAGTGACTAGAGTTGGGCACAGAATGAACATAGAAAGAGCTTTGAAACAGCTGCTGGACAGATAAGAATAGCTATTTTGCCTCACAAACTTCTGTTGATAACTAGAGATGGGCTGGTACTGAAATACCCCAAATGCCTTGTCTGTCTGCGAGTGCCAGCAAAATTGGGGGGGAGGGGGAAAAAGTTCAATTCCTGGTACTCAGGTAATGCAGACTGTGTGCTACATGCCCAAGCAGAAATTCAATGTTTTACACGAGTGGGGCCATTTTATTTCAAAGTTGTGGGGAGATACGAGAGAGAGAGAGAAAATTGTTAACTTCAAAAATCCTATCTCTTGATACTGCCCTTCTGCTGGAACCGTTACATGCCGCTTTTCTTTCAATTTAGAATTGCAAGCAGTTCATTTTTGTATTGAAAAGCACTATATTCTCTTCTTGACGTTCAGTCTCCGAGCAGGCTTCCTTCCCCAGCCCTTAGTTCATTTTAAGAGGACAGATTGCTTCGTTGCCATTCAAACCCATTTTTATCGGTAGCAGAGTCACAATATTAAGACAGGTGCAGGAGTTCATATTACTGTTTTTTACTAGTTAAGCTCTCTGACTTGTTGGCAGTGAAGCTGGTTGTTCTGCTGGAATTAGTTCAAAGGTAACCTTGCTCTGTTTTACTTGGTATTTCTTTATTTCTGCAGTTACACATAGCACTCTTCCAAGGTGGCAGAACAAGTTCAATACACGCTCCATTGACTTGACCTATAAGACGATGCAGACGTTGCGTAAAAAACCGAGGAGGAATGCACACTTAGAGGTACAACAAAATGAAGCTAGTTTGAACCTGAGACCCCCAGTTTTCAACCAGCTAAACTACTGCTAAGTTGCAATATGAACTCTGCAAGCCAGTAAAAATTTAGGGTTTGGTACAGACGCGTCTTTTGGACCTCACAGTCAGATACTCAAATATGCCAAACCCTGAGAGATGCTGGTTAATTCAGTGAGTGGAAAGTGCTTAGTTAGTTTGAACATCAGGCCAAGAAAGAAGAAAAAGATAGATAGATGAATGTTCCCATTGAAGAAAGTGGGAAGGTTGCCAGTGTTTTAAGTGAAGAGAGGGATTTCAGCCTGTTAGCAGAAATGGGAACGTTTCAACTCATTAGGAAAAAAAAAGGTAAGAAGGTGACGCCAGGATGGAGAGCAGTAGCGAGTATCTCGGCATCTGTGTGTTCCAAGGGCCAGGAGAATTGGGTAGGCATCCAGCTTCTCATTTTTATCACTGTTAACACGTATTGGCTTCTTGGCAAGGCGAGCAGGCTGAGCACCTCGGGGGCTCCAGCCACTTCTTGGCACGGCTGTTGGTGCAGCTGCAGGATGGATGCGCACACCCTGTGGCCCAGCGTGGACTGGGGTGGTGGGGAAACGGAGCTCGAGGGCTTTCCAGGAGACTTCAGTCAGCAGGGGAGAAACACACAGATTTGGTTAAAAGTCTGACTTTTTATTTCCTTTTTTGTTTTTTTTTTTAAAGTTAACAAATCTCTCTCTGCATGTTTGAACTCCCCTTGTAATTTACACCTCTTCATAGCTGTGAGTTTTGTAGGTCT